>NC_143253.1:117023679-118321596 GCF_984573655.1 Nuphar pumila | reverse complement strand
ACTGGACCTGAGTTTGTACACACTACTTTCAAGCTCGGCTTGAACAAACCAAGCTTTTTGAGCCTGAGCTCGTCTCAAGCCCAGCTCGTGTGCACCCCTAGGCATTGCAACAGACAACTGAAAGGACACATAAAGATGAAATTTAAAAAAATGAACTGAATGTGGAGCACAAGAACAAGCTTCCCTGCTGGTAAACTCGTAGAAAAAGCCACAACTTCTAGAATGCAAAAGATTTTCACATTATCCAAACCATAATTGCATAAAAGTCACTGATTCCTTCTTTCAAAAAAAAAAAAAACACTGATTCCTCTTTTGGAACCATTAAATTGCTCCTTCAAACATTGCAATGTTTTCATTCGCCCTCCCAAAATCCTGTACTGTGGAAACTTTAAACAAAAAAAATTATTGTAACAAGAAACTGGGATACTAAATGAAACGTGTATTACAAGCAAATCAGAAAGCAAATAGACAATTATCACCATTATAGCACCATGTTTTGTCAATTATGCCAAAACAGCTAATGTATCTTTTCAGGTGACAATAAGCAACAACATGGAGGTCTCGAACACTCACTGACGCGTCACCTAAAATTGCACGGAACATGCGTCATGGAGCTACGAAAAAATGATTTTTAAAAGGTAAGCGGCAAATGTCGTGGGACATGCAAATGATATCATTAAACCCAGCAGAAAACAAAACATCAGAAAAATTATCTGCATGAAACTGAACGGACAACCAACAACGCACCTCTACATTACCAACACTAGCTGTGTGGTGAACCGAAGATTCATCTTCATATCCAGAATCTTCTTCACCTTCAGCTGGTGCAGATAGATCAGCAGAAGTTTCAGCCTCTCCAGCAGCACCACTGCCCATTGCATGGAAAACTTCAGGATCATTCCAATACCTGAAGAAACAGGTAATAGGAATGAATGATATAGCCCACTGTTAGTATACCTACAAATTCCAACTCCAAGGCTACAACTTAGGTAGTGCTTACTTCATCATAGAAGCCGGACCTCCACTCTCAATCTCTTCTAGAATAGGCTTCAAAGATGGGTCTTCCTTTATGCGTGACATCCGTTCCTCTAAACGCGCTTTCTCAGCAGGATTAGCTAAATTCTCCAGCATGTTGGCCATGGATGGGTCCTGCAAGAGCAGGATTGGAAAAAATGAGAGTCCTGCACAGGCCATGGATGGGTCCTGCATAGGCCAATCTCGAATAGACTCAACATTGGATGGGTCTACATATATGCTTGAGGTCGGCACCACATAACCAAGGAATAAAACTTCTGTGGTCAGAAAAACACACCTATCGACCGAAGCATAGAATTGCTTTCTTCTAAAAATTTCAAACACTAACTTTAAGTATTGCAAATGATCCAATTCACTTTGGCTATAGATAAGAATAACATCAAAATAGACAACTAAGAATTTCCTGATGTAAGGTCTGAAGACTTAGTTCATGATTCTCATGAATGTCGATAGGGCATTGGACAACCCAAAAGGCATCACAAGCCATTCATAAAGCCTATCACGAGTTTTAAGTTCGGTCTTCCACTCATCCTCAGGTCTAACTCTAATCTGATGATATCCATTTCTAAAATACAATTTGAAAAATATTTTTGAACCAATCAATTGGTTCAAAAGATCATCTAATCTTAGAATGGGGAACCTATACTTAATGATAATCTTATTGATAGCTCGACTATCAATGCACATTCTCTAAGTATCATTCTTTTAGGTACTAGAAGAGCAAGAACGACACAAGGACTAAGGCTTTCACGAATATGACCCTTAGTTAACAACTCTTCAACTTGTCTACGAAGTTCTTCATACTTCGTAGGACTTATTCGATAATGCGGAGCATGTGGTAAAACAGACCCTGAATGAAAATTGATATGATATTGGATATCCTGAAGTGGGTGTAATCCAGCTGGTAATTCTTCAGGGAAAACTTTCTTAAACTCTTCAAGCAAAGGTGACACTCTAAAATTCACGACATTCAGATTTGACTCACTATGCGCAGTGTTAGCATCAACAAAAAACAAGAAGTAACACATACTGGATTGATTTAAAACTTCATAAAGTTCATGTTGTTTAATAAATGCACTAGAGAGCTTACCTTCGAGGCAGCACTCTTGAAAGTAGTAGGGTGGGAGTTTGGGGTGGTAGATGATGTTTGAGATGTGAAAACATATGGAGGCAACTCTTTGGATGGCTTCAATTGGATTTTTCTTCCCTCAAAGGTAAAGGAATTAGTGTTAGTTCGACCATTATGGATAACAGACTCGCATCCATGTGAAGCACATCACACTACACTTGGTCAAAATAGATATTTTCAATAGAAAATTTGACCAAACACTGTCGATCAGTACGCACATCTATGCTCTTTTAAAGCCAAGACATCTGATACGGACAGGGGTGAGTTCTATAACCTAATTTTAATTTGGTCATAGCCTCAACAGATATAACATTCTCACAACAGCCAGAATTTATGATAAATCTACACACTTTTCCATTTATGGTACAGGCAAACTCAAAAATGTGGGTTCTAAGCCAACGATCACTCGCTTCTTGACTAAGAGCTAAACAAACCCTCCTAGAAATGAGTGTTTCTTCTCTATCTGGCAAGAACACATCTTCTTCCACAACCTTTTTCTCTTATGGTTCTTCTTCAAACGATTTGATTTTGGGATCATAGATAGCATCAAACTCAGGATCAAAATTTGAATATTCTTCTTCATGAGATATTTCGATGAATAAAGTTTTTTCACGACATTCAGTGGACTTATGACCAGGTTTTCCATAAGTATAGCATTTAATGGGGACATTAGAAGTAGTGGTTCTCGCTTGAACTCCTACCGGGGCATTTTGACTCACAACCATTGGTGGGTTAGTAGCATTGGGGTGTCAGTAGGGTGGGACAACTTTAGCATTAGGAACCACTAGGGCCCGCTCTGCAGGTTTAGCAGCTTGACTAGACCTAATTAAGGTCTTTAGTTGAGAAGCCCTTTCCCATTGACGCACCTTCTAATGAGCTTCGAACATCATCCAACATTCAACAAAGTTCAATATGTCTTGTAATTAGAAGTTTAAATGCCTAATATACATCGTCCAACATTGACGCGCCTTCTAGTTGCTCATCGCTCTCTCGAATGTCATTTCGCGCAACCAAATCATGAAATTCTTCAATGTATTGATCCACTAACTTTGTACCTTATTTTAAGTTTTGATATTTATGATATAGTTCTCGGTGGTATTTAAGTGAAAGAAATTGAGCGCACAATTTTTGCTCCATGTGCTCCCATCGTTCAATAGGTGCATGAACTTGATGCCTCAGGGTTTGTTTGAGCTTGCGCCATCAAGCTGTAGTTCGACCCTTAAGCTTTAGGAGAATTATTCTCACCCGTCAATCCTTTGGAACTTCTTTAAATTCTAGGATATCACGAACTTCGCTAATCCAATACAGGAATTCTTCGAGAGTTTCTGTTTTTTTTAATTCAAGAATTTCAAATCTCAAACCTAAATCCCAATGAGACCTCCTAGGATGGTGAGTCTCCTTATTATCCTGATCCTGGCGATACAAATCAAATTAACTATATGGATCGTATGTATGTGCTTCTTGAGATCCGCACAGATTGTGCTCGGATTGCCTTTCTCGGTCCCTCGTAAGCTCTTCCATTCTTTGACTCAAGTCCTCTAATCTCCTATTGATTTCCTCGACTTGATGTCACAAGTCTTGGTTTTCATACCTAAGATCGTGATTTTTATTTTCGGGGTTATATTCATCCTGACCTATACCTCCCATTCGCCTAGCCATGGCGAAAGACTCCTAACAATTTTTTTTATGACAGCTAAAAATCCTTGAACAGTGTCAGACTATGAAATCCCACAATGAGCGCTGATATCAAATGACGCGAAGTCGACGATGAAGTCGATCCACAGTCTGAGATCCAAATGGATCTCCACGCGCATAACCTAAGAGTTGTAACAGGAGAGTCTGAATAGGACTCAAATGTTCTATGATTTGAGATAGAGGAAATTTGTTTCAACAGTTGGCGTAAACATAGAAAATATGCATGACAGACACACGTTTATAACAGATCTAAGAACATAGAAATTGGATCTATGTTGTCTGATTTATGTGAAGTTCTCTGGACCAGACAGACTAGTCACTAAGGGCAAGCCGATATTCAGTCAACCGACTTAGGAGGGATTTTCGGACCCTCAGACGATAGAGTTTGGGAAAACTCCAAACAGGTAAGTTATGCCAAATTCTGTTATCTTTCCGACAAACTCATATTTGTAATTTTTGAATTAATATATTAAAAATTATGTCTAAAATACATTATATTTTTTGTTCTAAGCTAAACGAGATGATGAACAGGATTTCAAGCATATAGAAAAAATAAGCAACTTTTTGAACAACAATCGATCAATTCACCAAAAACTTAAAACATAAAGATTCTTAATCAAGATGTTATCTTTTCAGAACATCATTCAGTTTGACAAAAATAGCAGGGATGACAGAGATATGCTTCAAATACAGAACACTATTAGAAATGTAACAGTCAGTCCAGAACAAAAATATTATTCGAGTAACAGAGATTAACAACTATTTTAGACCAACAACAAAACAGATTCAAGAAAAGTGATAAACATGAAAGTTGGAGTTCCGGGTGTTAGCTTTTCAACAAGCTATGATTCAGAATTTTTTGATCAACCGTTTATGAGAACAAAGAAAAATCCCAAACTTTATCAGGAAATGTAAATAATAGACAAACATGCAATTTTCAATCAAGCCACTAAATTTACCAGAAATTTTAGACACTTCACGATATCGATTTTGACAAAATAATAAACATGAAAGATTTAGAGCTGGACGTTAGCTTTCCAACAAGCTAAGATTCATAATTTTTTCGTTTAGCCGTTTGGGGGAAATGAAAAATTACCAAACACTGTTAGAAAGCTTGTCCACACGAATTTGACTAGACAATAATACCCGAATCTCAGAAACGAAATCTTAGACTTACTAAATATCAATGGCAGCAGGCAACTTAACAAGTCAAAAACTTTGTTTCAAACACAATCACAGAGCAATAGTTTATCTGACAAGTTTCTACAGTCCAACACCACAAGATTCCACAAACCATAAACTCACTTTCATAAAATCACATGAAATGCTAAAACAAAGGTAATAGAAATTTGTATATGATTGCAGCCAACTAAAACTCAATCTTCAGTAGAAACACCGACCCCCCTCGATGAGATTGAGCTGAAGAAACCAAAGGTACCAATTTATTCCAGATCAAATCACAAAAAACAACTAAGGCTCATGCATATGTCCACGCACAACAGCACCAAAGCACAAGGGCTTCTCCCTTATTGAACCAGCAGACATACGTCTAGCATATACTTTATCTTTTCTAGAATTTTTCCTCTTTCTCAAAACAAAAGCAAGTTTCTGGTCGATCTCCCTTCTTAGACTCTTAAACCTCAAAAAATTGTCTTCATAATGGAGGGGAGACCTCCCCAATGTTGCCGCCCACTAAGGCCAATGAAATGGCCTATTTTGAATCATAGCATTAAAACACTTCCAACAACCACTTTGACTTCTGAGTCAAACCAAGGAATTCAAATGATGTCAAAAATGGTCCTCCAAAAGTGGTGCTACATGAGTTTCTATATGGGTTTGGATCTTGTTTAAGATCCAAACAACTCTATGAACTAGACCCATATCAAAAAGCCTAAATTTTTTATTAAGGCAAAAAAAGAAAAACTACCTGGCAACCCTGTACACCCTCTAGTGCCACAAAAAGATCCTATAGGTCACTAGAACTATTCTAATTCATAGAATTTGGCACCTATAAAAAAAGTCTAATATTATTCTAGGCTAGATAAAATGGAATCAACACATCAAATAGAAATATTGATGGACAATGGTTGCTCCGAGGATCCACTTGGACCAGAAAAGTCCTTAAAGGGATTGAATCGTCTCGGGTAACGTTGCCCTGATCTCATCTTTGGAGTTGGATTTGGATCCAACTCGTCTTTAATGCTTGGATCTTCTAGGTGCTCTGCATCACATACTTTATAAGATGTCATGTGGCTCAACCATATAAGATCACTTTATATGGGCCTTCACCTTAGACAATTTATAATGTGTGATTAATTATATATGTAGGCCCACATGAAATGTCTAACAATCTTTCAGTTTGCCAAATATGTTACTATACCATACAATCATGCATTATAAAATATCCTTATGAGCTAAGAAACATTGTCTTACCGATGACATCTCCAACAATCTGGTCCATCGATCATGTTAAAATATAACGAATGCAATCTTTATTACAATCATTGTAATTAGATCCATCAATGATCACATATATCGACATAACCAACGACATAGATCAAGTATGGATGTGAATCATGAAAATTACATGTAATATGATCTGAACATGCCTATTTCCAACTAGTCTTGCCTGATTCTTTAGTGAGATCACAATATATGAGTACATAATGAAACTGAAACCAGAACCTTATACTGAAGTAATAAAATAAAACTTTATTTTATCTCAGAACAATCGAATACAAACTCCCACTAAATCAACATATCATTAAATAATATAACACCCATTTGAGCAGTATGCTCGTCTAAGACCTTGGGTGGTAAACCTTTGATAAGCGGATCTGCAATCATGGAGTTTGTGCCAATATGTTCACTAGATATCTGACCATTCTGCACTCTTTCTTTAACAACAAAGAACTTAATATCTATATGTTTTGACTTTAACATGCTCATGTTGTTGGAATATAGTATTGTCGAATTATCGTCGCAAAACAATTTTAATGGTCTTTTAATGTTATTAAAATATGCAACCTAATAACAAAATTGTATAACCATATTTCATGATTGGATGTCTCATAACAAGCAACGAACTCTGCCACCATAGTGAAAGATGCAATAAGTGTCTGCTTAACACTCCTCCAAGAGATAGCTCACCTATCCAACAGATAAACATAACGTGGATTTGCGACTTTCTTGGCATCTAGTAAAGTCAGAATCAGAATACTCTATGGGTTCTAACTGATTTGACTTCCTGTATGTGAGCATGTAATCTTTTATTCTTTGTAAGTACCTAATAACCTGTTTTGTTGCTTTCTTATGATCAAATTTTGAGTTACTCAGATATTTGCCTGACATCCCAACAATGTATGCTATATTAGGACGTATACATACTTGAGCATACATAAGACTCCCTACAGCAGATGCATAGGAAATCTTTTCTATATCCTTAACTTCAAACTGGTGTTTAGGGCATTGTGCGTGACTAAACTTGTCTCCCTTAGCAACAGAGGTATCACATGGTTTACAATCCTTCATGTCAAATCTGACAAGAATCCTTTCAATATAGCTCTTTTGCGATAATTCAAAAATACCTCGAGAATGATATCGATGTATCTGAATTTCTAATAAAAAAAAAGTGTCACTAAGATCTTTCATTTCAAATTTTTTTGTTAGAAATTTCTTGGTTTCATGTAATAAGCCTATATCATTATTGGCAAGTAATATGTTATCGACATATAAACCAAGAAAATATATTTACCCCTATTGAATTTATGGTATATACATTCATCAACCACATTTATCTCAAAACCAAATAAGAGGACAATTTGATAAAATTTATGATACCATTAACAGGAAGCCTACTTAAGTCCGTAGATGAATTTCTTTCATTTTTAAACTATTTTCTTTGCATCACCTAAGGCAAAGTATCTGGTTGCACCCTATATATTGTCTCGTCAATGTCACCATTACGGAATATTGTCTTTACATCCATCTGATTTAGCTTTAAATCAAAATGAGTCACAAGTGCTATCATTATTTTGAAAGAGTCTTTCGTAGAAACTGAAAAAAAAGTCTCTTTATAGTCATTGCCTATCTTTTGAGTAAACCCTTTTGTAACAAGATGTCCTTGTATCTTTTCACATCACCCTTCGAATCCCTCTTGGTTTTAAATATTCATTTGCAACCAATGGGTTTCACACATTATGGTAATGGAACAAGATCCTATACATCATTGCCTTTCATAGATTTAAACTCTTCATACAAGATATCTATCCACTTTTGAGAGTTAGAATTCTGTATAGCTTGTTGGAAGTTGATTGAATCATCTTTCTTTAAGCCAGTATCACCCTCATGTTCTTGGAGAAAAATAATATAATCATTTGGAATTGCCCTTCTTCTCTCTTTAGTGAATTTCCTTAATGGCACTTGTTCTTGAGTTTCTTGAGGTTATTGAGTTTGTACTCTAGAAGTAAAAACTTGATTTTGGATAGAGAGAGCTTGAACATTATCTTTTTCTGAATTTATTTGAACAATGTCAGAAATTGAAATCTGATTATTGTCAACAACAACTATAGAAGTGTAAAGCCCGTGAAAAAAAAAATCTGTGTCGGACACGTGTCAGACACCTGCCCTGCACGTGTCAGACACGTGTCATGGTCAGTCCGCCGTTTCGGACCCGGATCCGAGCTGGACTCGAGCCCGAACTCGGACCCGACTTCTCGATCGTTCGAGAAGCCTGTGACTTTAATAAGTCACAGGCGTCTCGGGCGAGGGGCAGAACCCCTCGCCCCTTCTCTCTCATCTGCTCTGCCTCCCCCCTCACGCTGCCGCCGGCGATCTGAGACGCCGATGAGTGATTATGTCCGGCCGCCTCCCCTCTCAGTCCGGCGACCTTTGAGCCGACCCTCCACCTTTGTTGCTGCCGGCGATCGAAGTCCTCGGCAACCCTTCAGCCTTCGGCGATCTTCGGTTGTCGGCGATCGACGCAGGCGACCACCTTTCCTCGATCTGGCAGGTTTCCCGACGCCGCAAGCACCAGCGATCCCCCTTGTCCTGCTCCCGTGAGGCACCCTCCCCTTCTGTAGCCGGCATCCTCAGCCGACGACGACCTGCGTTCCTCCCTGCAGTCGCCGAGCGCCGGCGATTCGCCACTCGTTTCCACTCAGCTCCTCCCCGGTCGCTGCGGTCTTCGGAGGTATGACCCTCCCCTCTTTTCTTCTGTGTGCAGGGTGGATCGACAGAGGGGCTGAGCCCCCTGTCTTCACCGCTTGCTGGCAGGGGGTCCCCCCTGCTTCCCTTTGTTTTTGGTCGACGGGGGGCTGAGCCCTTGTTGTTGGCTCTTCTTGGCAGGGGGTTCCGCCCCCTGTCACTTTTCCCTTTTTGTTGTTAGTCGACAGAGGGTTGAGCCCCCTGTCGCCTCTTGCTTGGCAGAGGGTTACCCCCCCCTTGCCTTTTTGCGGTTGGTTGACAGGGGGGCTGAGCCCCTGTCGCCTCTTGTTTTGGCAGGGGGTTAACCCCCCTGCCTTTTTGCTGTTGGTCGACAGGGGGGCTGAGCCCCCTGTCGCCTCTTGTCGGCAGGGGGTTACTCCCCCTGCCTTTTTGCAGTGGGTCAGCAAGGGGACTGAGCCCCCCTGCTCTTTTGTTGGTTCTCGGTAGGGGGAGGGGTCCCCCTGCCTTGGTGTTGCCTCTCGGCAGGGGGCTTTGCCCCCTGTCTTCTTTTGTTTGCCGGCAGGGGCGAGGGCTCCCCTGCCTTCTGTTGTTTCCCCTGCAGGGGGCGGAGCCCCCCCTGCACCATCTGTTGCTCCTCGGCAGGGGGTTCTGTACCCCTGCCTCTTGCATTGTGTCGGCAGAGGGCGAGGCCCCCCTGCCTTCTGCGTTGTGTCAGCAGGGAGCGAAGCCCCGCTGCTTTTCTGTTTTCGAGCAGAAGCTTGCCCCGTGCATCTCTGTGTTTGTTCTCTGGCAAGGGGCTTTGCCCCCTTGCCTTGTTCTTGCTGCCGGCAGGGGGCTGCGCCCCTATCTTGTGTTCTGACAGGGGGTGTTTCCCCCCTGCCTTGTTGTGGCAGGGAGCTTCTGCTCCCTCCCCTGCCTTTCTTGGTGCTGGCAGACAGGGAGCTTCTGCTCCCTGCCTCTGCTGTTGTTTCCAAGCAGGGCTAAGGCCCCTGCCTCTGGCACCCTTGTCTGCAGGATGCAGAAGCTCCTGCCTCTGCCTCCTGCAGGCAAGAGACCTTGCTGCCTTGTTGCTTGTTTATATTCGGCATATGCTAACGTTCTAAGATCTCCAGGTTGAACGGTGGATCCAGCTCGCCCTGTGTGGCTCGAGCTCTTGTTTGCCTACGCTGCATGCGTACGAGGACCCGCAACCCCTTAAGGTAGGGGATTCTTGCGTGAAAGGACAATGAACTGATAAATGCTAAAATAAGAAAGATAACTAAAAGAGGACAATATATGTATACGTATAATGTATATACGTATGTCTTTACCTTCAAGGACGCGGTTTCGCGATCCTTGTCCTTTTTACTTTCTTGCACTTTCCTTTCTGTCGCCGTCGCGCTATATGTGCGTAGGCTTTTCATTCCTGTCTTTATATTTCCTGTCTTTTAACTCAAGGACGCGGTTTCGCGATCCTTGTCCTCTTTACTTTCCCGCACTTTACTTTTCTGCTGCCCCGCGCTTTGCGCCCTGACATTTACTTGTACATGTCTGTCTTTACTCCAGGACATCCTGGTCCTCCTTTACGTTCTTACACTTTACTTCCTGCATTTACTTGTTGCCCCGCGCTTTATGCGCCATGGTCTTGCTTATGCTTTACTTCTCGTGCTTTACCTTCCTCTACTGTCGTGCTTGCTTTTACCTTGTTGCCGCACTTCGTGCATATGCCTTGCTCATTCATGTATTCTATCTCTGTCGTATGCTTTCCTTCTTGCTTACGCTTGTCGATATATCGAGGTGCAACCCCATACCTTGTGAGTCATCCTTTACACTTGCATAGTCAGTATAGGATCTCTTACCTCACGAGTTGCTTACATAGTTGTCTGCTTGTGCGTCACGATGATCGAGTTATGATCATCATACCTCGTGAGTAGCCCTAGCGTTCTACCCTCACGATGCAGCTCCGCCCAACGAGTCTTGCCCCTCGATTTGCCATTGTATTGGTTTGTGCACGAGTTTGTCCCTTGTCAGCTTGCACTCCTTGAGTGCAGCTTCGAGTGTATAGTATATATCATTTCACTTGTCTTACAGGTCACAACACACACTTATGCACTTCGGTTCTCCAAAGACATCGTCTTAGGTGCAAACCTATTTTTAAGATGTATAGCTTGTAAAGCAGAGGTAGCGGCCGGACCTCCCAAATCGATGTATTTGGGATAGATGTGTTACAACCCCAGTTCGCCTATTCGATACGACTTAGATAACCTTGTTTAGGATCCTGTGCACGAATAGGGCGGGATCCTAGCGAGGTACTTGCGGCATCGCTAGATCGGCGTTACCTCACTTCTGATGCGAGACCTAGTTTTCTTGGCTTTCTGGTTCAACCAAGATTGTAGCGCCTTCCTTTGTGAAAGCATTGTTGGATCTCTTACAAGAGATCCATGTTCCTCCTCTTGTAGTTGTACCCTTAGTCACGTACGATATGTTTGGACTACGAAGAGCAGGACGAGAGGTCTATAGTAACCTCTAAGCGTGTATCGACACATTAAGCTAATCTTGTTATGTTGATTTCGCCTAATAGGCAGATTGCTTGAGATTGTCTAAAGGACCCGAGCACGATCAGTTGGAACTGAAATGAGTTCATTGCGGGCTTCTATAAAGCAGAAGCATTGGGATTTCTTGCGAGAGATCCAAACCTCTCTCATTGTGGTTGTACTTTTGGACAGGTACGTTGTGTACTACGATGAGTAGGATGAGAGGCCTATGTCTGCCTCGAACATGCAATGGCATGTATTTGAAATCACAAGAGTGATGTTGCTACCCTCACTATAGATTGACCCCCTTTTCATCGTGGTTGTGCATTTGAATAGGTACGATGCGTACTGCGGTGACTAGGATGAGAATTGTGTGCTTGCCTCGAACGCGCAACGGCGCGTATAACTCACTTAAATAATAATCATGCGCCTTCACAGGCAAGATGCTCGATTGGGTTGAAAGACCAAAGCATGAGAATGGGACGGTGGTTAAGAAACCCTCTGTCGTGCTCATTCGAGACGGTTCATCAAGAAAGAGGATGGATGGTACAAAACTCCGATGGACAGTCATAAATAGCAATCTCGGGCAAAGATCCGACCTTCCCCAGTCATCGGAGGTTAGGGGAAATCCTTTGGGCCACTTCTGCAGAAGTACGGATGCGCATCCATTGGGCCTTTCTTTGCCTTTGGGGATTTACTCTCTTGGTCACAGACTGTCCCCTTAGGAAGCGGACTCAGTCAGTCATTCGGGGTATAATAAAATACATAGCGTAATGGACCCCCGAATCGATCTCGGTTGTTTCTACATTTTGCCTTGTGCGTACCCACAACGGTCTGCTCAGTAATGAGACAAGATATAACTTATACACATGATCGTGAGATACGCATGTTGTGACATGCATTGCTTGCTTGCTTGTTAGCTAGGTAGTTAGGTATGCTACTCGTTGAGTTAGGGACGCCTGTCGAGGCATTACTCTTGTTGGTTAAACTGCTTACTTAGTAATAACTAGCTTCTCATACTAGTTGATTGCTTATCCTGTGTAGCTTATGTATTGCTTGTGATGCAATAGCATGGGCCTAACGATGGACTGAGTCATCCAATGGTACTTGTATATGTATTACGAGTGTTGTTATTAATACTTGTCTTCTGCAATTGCTTTGCTTGACTGGTGAATGGAGTTAGTTACTCTTCACCTATTATATCTGTGGGATTGCTATAGTTGTTTGTTTAGCACCATAATCCTTCTTGCTCTTGTACGTAGTTGTTTGCCTTACTAGAGCTTTGCTTACTCCACAGCACATTTGGTTAGATCTGCTAGTCTTGCTTGTTTCGGCTTGAGCTAGCGTTTATCTTGCTCATTGCAGCCTTTGCTCTTTCTTGTCCTTTGCACCCCTACTAGTCTGTTGTGAGACTGACCTATTTCATGGGCAGGTGGTGAACAGGTTGAGACAGCTTGCGATGGCACGATGACGCGATGCATTCAAGGCAATGCCCTTTCCTGACGTTGCGCTTCTGGGGATACTTTTGATGGATGTGGTATAAGGTTTCTTTGAAAGCATCTCTTTTGATTATAACTCTGCATTTCTAAAACTGTATTACCAAAATGTGGTTCTTCTTTTCATTTCAATAAAATATATATTTGAATTGCAAATCGGTTTGTAAGAGAAAATCTGCTTTTGGTTGTAATGTGCCCAAGGTATAGGGACTTGTTGTTTTCAACCTGATCTTCCGCTGAACTTCTGTTTTAAACTCTGATAAATGATTGATTTCAAAGCTTTCAACCTTTTTCATAAAAGGTTTCAAGTCCACGATTTTGGGACGTTACAACTTTTGGTATCAGAGCAACATGGAAAGTGGTAATCCTTGATCATCCGGCATCTGCATCGCACTGTGAGTATTATTTCTCTTAGATTGTTTTATAGTTATTTTAATTAAAGAATGTGTTTTTGCTTAGATGTCGTTTAATAAACTGATCAACTCTATAGACGCATTAACCAGAGCAGTTGAGCAGCTCCAAGCGATGGTCCAGAACCTGGATCATAAGGTTGATAGGTTGGTTTGCACGAACACCAACCTAGGGCAGAGTGTCAGCCCTCATGTTTTGTCTGATCTGATGTGCCTTCAAAACCCTGTTGATTGTCACTTTTGCAGAAAGGTGGGGCATTCTGCTCAAGAATGCCACTTTAAGCAACGTCGCGATATAAAGTCTGCCGAAGATAGTGCTGACAACAAGCGTCGACCTGCTAAAAGACAGAAACTAAGTGAAGGAAATGAGCCTCAACGACCGTTAAACCCAAAATGTCTGTGATGCGATCGTGTTCACCGTGGACAAGGCATGTCCCCGAGCCTCTGGTGGTTGCTTTTACTGTGGCAGAGTGGGCCACTTTATCCGTGATTGTCGCATAAAGAAGGTCGATGACCTCCAACAAGTGGGCAGTACGCCCCAACTTCCTCAGCAATAGCAACAGAACACATAGTAAACATCGAATAAACACCTTTGATAGTCTTAGTTTAAGGCTTTTTGTGTGTTTTGTTACGTTTTTTTGTCAAGTCAAAGCTTATCAATGGAATTACGTGTGACTTTGGTGTCTTTGTGATCATAATGATTGTGATGCTTTTTAGGTGAATGACGTGTCACGCCTATAACTGATTAGTTTTGGGGTAGTTGACTTGTTACGCCTACAGATGATTAACTTTTAGGTGGTTGACTTGTACGCCTACAAATCATTAGTTTAGATCATTTAGATGTATGACACCTCACGACTACTAATGATTAGTTGTTGATGTTATATCACGCCTACGTAACTATGTTGCAAGGATTCACATTATGATTGATTGTGTGATTACATTATCTTTGTATAGCATGATTGGCGAATATCATGAGTATTGGACTAAGATGTCTTGTAGATATGTGCGTGTGTTTCACGCTGAAATGGTCGAATGCGATGTGTTTCGAGGTGAGAATTGTGAATGCATATGATGGTGCAAAGATTGGAATTGTCTTGATTGCACATGTAACTTAAATCCTGTGAATTTATTGAATTACGTAGAAGTTACGTAAGTTGAAGTTAAGTTGATTCATAATATATTATCTGCGTGTTTCTGTGTATAAAATTCATGCATTGATTGTGCATGCTTTGAGGTCCTATTTGAGGATATTATGTTTCTTGTGGCATTGATGAGTTGCGTAGTGTAAATCTTCTATGTGATGTGATTGATATGCCACGTGATAGGAATTGTTGGAAGAATTTGTGATTCTGTGTTTTGTTCTGCCATGTGAAGTGATACGATGCATATTGTTGGTATATATGCTTATGCCCATATTTGTGGTTGTTGACCCCGAGTACGGTCAATTGTTTTGATCAGTCGATTATATTGATGCATGTATCACTGTGTATGGCGCCTGTTGAGGATCTGGTCTCCAATGGATTATCTGCGAGGGAGGTGTATGACCAAGATCAGGTAACCCACTAGAGTGGTAGATTTCTGTGAGGACGTGCACTGTCCAAGACCGGGTAGCCGCGAAGACGGTGAACTCTGAGAAAGTGTATGGTCCAAGACCAAGTATACCATCTAGGGTGGTAATTCCTTGTGAGGTCGTACATTTTCCCAGACCAGGTGATTCGCCGTGGATCTTGTTGATTATTAGTGACTATCGACCATGTGAGCGGTCATTTGTGTTGATGCGTGTATTGCAGTGATTTTTCTTTGATTATGGCTTTTGTTGAGGTTTGGGTTCCCAAGGGTTTTTTGTGAGGGTTCGTATGACCAAGATCTGGTAACCCGGCTAGAGTGGTAGAATCTCTGTGAGGATATACACTGTCCAAGAGCGGGTAGCCGCGGAGACGGTGAACTGTGAGGAAGTGTACTGTCCAAAACCAGGTATACCATCTAGAGCGGTAATCCCTTGTGAGGTTGTACGTTTCCCAGATCAGGAGATCCGACGAGGAACCTGTGTGACTTTGATTTCCATGAAAGGCTATGGTGAGCTGTATTGATCTTCTGATATTGATGAGTATAGCCTGTTATGAATCTATAGATTTGGCTTTCTGTTTTAGTATGATTATATGCCCAGCTCAGATGTGAGAATTAGATCTTTATTGATTTTTAGATCTTGATCATGTTTTCGACCTTCTATTGGAAGGGCGAGCTTTTATGAGAAAGTATGACACCTTAAGTGAGTCATGATAGGAATGGATTGTGATTACTCATGACACAGAATTTGTTAGAAGTTGCGAGTGTGACACACGACGTCTTGATGATGATTGAGAGACCCCATTCAAGGAACGTAAGCTAGAGCAATGTCTCGTTTTGTCTCTTCATCCCTTATTGCATCAAGTAGAAGTTAATGATTAAACCTTTCCTATGGTCTTCTACTAGATTCTTTTTCTTTGATGGCTCGTTGTGTTTCTTCATCCTTGAAGATAGCGAATAAGCATTCTTATAGTCTTCTGTTAAACTCCTCCTTTTATGGCTCTTGTGAACTCTTGCGAAAACAAGCTATTAATGAATTCACACATACATTTTGTTCGATCAAGTTGTTGGCTTTGAACCTCTCTTTGAGACGCATTATGTGTTGTCCTGATCTCTTCAGAAGCTTATGTGTTTGGGGGTTCGTGTGCGCACGTGCATCCTAATCTACCTAGTTCCCTTAGGCTGCGGTCTAGGCAGATCACCTTCCTATGAAATTTCGAGGACGAAATTCTTTTAAGGGGGGTAGGATGTAAAGCCCGTGAAAAAAATCCGTGTTGGACACGTGTCAGACACCTGCCCTGCACGTGTCAGACATGTGTCACGATCAGTCCCCCGTTTCGGACCCGGATCTGAGCTGGACCCGAGCCTGAACTCGGACCCGGCTTCTCGATTATTCGAGAAGCCTGTGACTTTAATAAGTCATAGGCGTCTCGGGCGAGGGGCAGAACCCCTCGCCCCTTTCTCTCTCATCTGCTCTACCTCCCCCCCTCACGCTTTCCTTCTTGCTTACGCTTGTCGATATATCGAGGTGCAACCCCATACCTTGTGAGTCATCCTTTACACTTGCGTAGTCAGTATAGGATCTCTTACCTCACGAGTTGCTTACATAGTTGCCTGCTTGTGCGTCACGAAGATCGAGTTATGATAATCATACCTCTTGAGTATCCCTAGCGTTCTACCCTCACGATGCAGCTCCGCCCAACGAGTCTTGCCCCTCGATTTGCCATTGTATTGGTTTGTGCACGAGTTTGTCCCTTGTCAGCTTGCACTCCTTGAGTGCAGCTTCGAGTGTATAGTATATATCATTTCACTTGTCTTACAGGTCACGACACACACTTATGCACTTCGGTTCTCCAAAGACATCGTCTTAGGTGCAAACCTATTTTTAAGATGTATAGCTTGTAAAGCAGAGGTAGCGGCCGGATCTCCCAAATCGATGTATTTGGGATAGATGTGTTACAACCCCAGTTCGCCTATTCGATACGACTTAGATAACCTTGTTTAGGATCCTGTGCACGAATAGGGCGGGGATCCTAGCGAGGTACTTGCGGCATCGCTAGATCGGCGTTACCTCACTTCTGATGCGAGACCTAGTTTTCTTGGCTTTCTGGTTCAACCAAGATTGTAGCGCCTTCCTTTGTGAAGGCATTGTTGGATCTCTTACAAGAGATCCATGTTCCTCCTCTTGTAGTTGTACCCTTAGTCACGTACGATATGTTTGGACTACAAAGAGCAGGACGAGAGGTCTATATTAACCTCTAAGCGTGTATCGACACATTAAGCTAATCTTGTTATGTTGATTTCGCCTAATAGGCAGATTGCTTGAGATTGTCTAAAGGACCCGAGCACGATCAGTTGGAACTGAAATGAGTTCATTGCGGGCTTCTATAAAGCAGAAGCATTGGGATTTCTTGCGAGAGATCCATACCCCTCTCATCGTGGTTGTACTTTTGGACAGGTACGTTGCGTACTACGATGAGTAGGATGAGAGGCCTATGTCTGCCTCAAACATGCAATGGCATGTATTTGAAATCACAAGAGTGATGTTGCTACCCTCACTATAGATTGACCCCCCTTTCATCGTGGTTGTGCATTTGAATAGGTAAGATGCGTACTGCGGTGAATAGGATGAGAATTGTGTGCTTGCCTCGAACGCGCAATGGCGCTTATAACTCACTTAAATAATAATCATACGCCTTCACAGGCAAGATGCTCGACAAGATATAACTTAGGAAGCGGACTCAGTCAGTCATTCGGGGTATAATAAAATACATAGCTTAATGGACCCCCGAATCGATCTCGGTTGTTTCTACGTTTTGCCTTGTGCGTACCCACAACGGCCTGCTCAGTAATGAGACAAGATATAACTTATACACATGATCGTGAGATACACATGTTGTGACATGCATTGCTTGCTTGCTTGTTAGCTAGGTAGTTAGGTATGCTACTCGTTGAGTTAGGGACGCCTGTCGAGGCATTACTCTTGTTGGTTAAACTGCTTACTTAGTAATAACTAGCTTCTCATACTAGTTGATTGCTTATCCTGTGTAGCTTATGTATTGCTTGTGATGCAATAGCATGGGCCTTTCGATGGACTGAGTCATCCAATGGTACTTGTATATGTATTACGAGTGTTGTTATTAATACTTGTCTTCTGCAATTGCTTTGCTTGACTGGTGAATAGAGTTAGTTACTCTTCACCTATTATATCTGTGGGATTGCTATAGTTGTTTGTTTAGCACCATAATCCTTCTTGCTCTTGTACGTAGTTGTTTGCCTTACTAGAGCTTTGCTTACTCCACAGCACATTTGGTTAGATCTGCTAGTCTTGCTTGTTTCGGCTTGAGCTAGCGTTTATCTTGCTCATTGCAGCCTTTGCTCTTTCTTGTCCTTTGCACCCCTACTAGTCTGTTGTGAGACTGACCTATTTCATGGGCAGGTGGTGAACAGGTTGAGACAGCTTGCGATGGCACGATGACGCGATGCATTCAAGGCAATGCCCTTTCCTGACGTTGCGCTCCTGGGGATACTTTTGATGGATGTGGTATAAGGTTTCTTTGAAAGCATCTCTTTTGATTATAACTCTGTATTTCTAAAACTGTATTACCAAAATGTGGTTCTTCTTTTCATTTCAATAAAATATATATTTGAATTGCAAATCGGTTTGTAAGAGGAAATCTGCTTTTGGTTGTAATGTGCCCAAGGTCTACGGACTTGTTGTTTTGAACCTGATCTTCCGCTGAACTTCTGTTTTAAACTCTGATAAATGATTGATTTCAAAGCTTTCAACCTTTTTCATAAAAGGTTTCCAAGTCCACGATTTTGGGACGTTACAAGAAGAGTAACGCATTTTTCTTTAAAAGCAATGTCTTTTACCTTATCACCTCCCCTAAACTTGATTTTAGATAAGGAGATCTTGAACATTGCCTTATTCTGAATTTGTTTGAACAATGTTAGAAATTAAAATTTGATCATTGTCAACAACAATTGCTGGAAAAAAACAAATTTTTCTTCAAAAGCAATGTCTTTCACCTTATCACCTCCCCCAAAATCAACATCCTTAAAAAAATAAGCATTTTTTGTCAAAAAAAGAACTTATTCACAGAATCATAAAATTTATAACCCCTAGATCTTTCAAAATATCCAACAAAATAGCAGCTAACTGTTCTTGAGTCCAGTTTCTTTTTATATGACCTATATGGCCTTGCCTCAGCAGGACATCCCAAAATATGAAAATGTTTCATTCTAGGTTTTTTGCCTATTCATATTTCATATGGGGTTTTGGTTACTGCTTTAGTTGGTACTCTGTGCAGTACATAAGCTACAGTCTTTAGAGTCTCTCCCTAGAGAGATTTTGGTAAAGTAGAATGACAAATCATACTCCTTATCATATCCTTTACAATCTCATTTCATCTCTCAACAACATCATTCATGCTAGAAGTGCCTAGCATGGTGTACTGAGGGACAATACCGCATTTCTCTAAGAATTTAGCAAACGGCCCTAGACATTGTTCACATGATCCATCATATCTACCATAGTATTCACCACCACGGTCAGATCTGGCGACTTTAATCATTTTGTCAAGTTGGAATTCAACTTCAGCCTTAAATGATTTGAACATATCCAGTAATTGAGACTTTTTATGAATCAAATACAGGTACCCATAACGAGAATATTTGTCTATGAATGTAATAAAATATTGTTGATCATTCCAAGAAGCCGTAGGGAATGACCTACAAATATTCATATGAATAAGTTCTAAGACATTTGTTCTTCTGTCGCTACCTATTTTCCTTATGTTTGTTTGTTTCTCTTTTGTGCACTCACCATAAACCTGAAAGTCGGTGAAATCAAGGGAATCAAGAATTTTACTTGTCACAAGTCTTTCAATTCATTGTTTAGAAATGTGATATAAGCGCTTGTGCCATAATAAAACAAAATTCTCATTGGTTAATTTTTGTTTTATACCATGTGAACTTGAATGCAAGGTTTCATAATATGAAGCAACAGTATTAAGTAAATATGGGTTATCAATCACAGATAAAGAACAAGTTCCAATAAAATTTGAATTAAGAAAAAACTTCAAGTTCTAATAAAATTTGAATTAAGAAACAACTTAAACTGATTTTTTCTAAATAAACAAGAATAACCAAATTTGTCTAATGCAGAAATAGAAACCAAATTCTGTCTAAATGATGGTACAATGTATATTTTTTTTAAATATAAATAACAACCAGTCTTTAATAATAACCTAAAAGTCCCTATTGCCTCAACTTGAACTGATTTGCCATCGCTCATATAGATTAATCTTTCATTATCAATTGGCATTTGACAACTTAGACAACTCTGCATAGACACACTTATGTGAGTGGTATCACCAAAAATCCATCCATCAAGTGTGCTTGGGTACAAAAGTTAAATTAACCTCAAAATAAACCAAAGTAAGGTGAGTACGTTTCTTTTCACGCCAAACATGATATTTAGTACAATCCTTCTTCAAGTGATCCTCGTTATTGCAAAATAAACAACTTAACTTTGGATTCTGATATTTCTTATGTTTCTTCTACGATGGAGGGTCCACTGCAGCTTCCTTATCATTTTTTCTTTTGTTAAATTTGTCTTTAGAGTTAACTGTCAAGTAAGCACTTTCTATCTTTTCTTATTTTATTCTTTCTTCTTCTTGCACACAATATGAAATGAGCTCATTTAGAGTTCATTTATTCTTTTGGCAGTTATAACTGACCTTAAATTGAATGTATTATGCAAGAAGAGATATAAGAACTAAATGCACAAGTAACTCTCCAGACAACTCTAACCTTAGTGCCTTTAGTTTGAAGCAAGATGAGACATTTTCATAGTGCACTCCCTTATATTTCATTTACCTTTATACATCATCGAAACATGACTCGAAAGGAGAGTGTTTGTCTCAGCCTTTTCATTTTTAACAAAACGATTTTCAATTTTCTCAAGAAACTTTTTAGCATTAACCTCTTTAGACATATCGCTGTTGAAGGTTTCAAAAAATGCACGTTTCATGATCACAAGACTCATAAGATTGGATCGATTCCACTTCTCATAGTTCCTTTTATCCTTAGTGGAACTTCTATCTGCGAGAGCAGTGGGTTGATCCTCTCAAACTGCAAGGTCCAAATCCATACACCCAAGAACAATCATAAGGTTTTCTTTTCAGTTTTTAAAGTTTGAGCCATTCAAAACAGGGATTGAATTGATATTTGCATATATTGTATAAGCAGAAGAATTAACTGAATCAAGAACAAAACAAACCACATTATACTCACTATTAATATACATATTACATGCATTAACATTAATTAACATATTTAAAGTGTGGTAAATCCCATCACAAGATACCCAGCACAACATTGACATTTAGTATTTGAACAAAAACATCAATTTATAAGTGGTACTCTTATTACAGTAATCAAATATGGATAATTAATCTTTTTAAACAACAAGCATTTCTTCAAACTGACTCATTGTTCACATGAAAAACTTGATAAGCATCCCATATTCATTACGGACAATATATTTAAGTTCGACCAAATAGTAATCTTTCTTTGGGTTGATCACTATTTATATGAACCTCAAATATATAAACATCTTAATATTTCAAACAAGTCAATCTTCACAAGAGAGGTTACTTTGGTAGCATGTTGTTTTAATCAACTCATTTTAGAATATTAGACCCTTATTTTGAAAAGAATACCATAGTTCAAATTTAATATATGATTACATGCATATGAACAAAAAGAAAACAAAGCCTTAATCCAAATTAGGTCAAAAATATCTAAAATCAACCCTTTAAAGGGACCCAAAATACATACTTAATGACCTAAACCCAATATTTTTTTTTGTAATATATATTTTTTTTCATCCATAACCGTGCAAAGGGTCGGGGCCATCAGGTTAGGCCAGACCCGACCTGCGGATGAGGCTAGACCTGACATGGCATGAGTTCGGCCACAACCGACCTGGATTGGTTCCTGCAAACTGAATGGGGACCAAGCCTGATCGGCCACCCACCGGACCCTGGTCATGTAAACACCCCAAATTTTCCTCACTCATTCTCAAATAACCCTCGTGCAGTGCCAACCCTGTTAGGTCAGTTTAGGAGTCAAACCCCGAGTCAGTTTCAGAAAATCACCATTTTACCAACTTTTATTTGGAAAATTACCATTTTACCCCTAAGTCATCCCGGACCCCAGTCAGTCGGAGTCAACTAAGCTCATTGGTCAGTTCAGGACAGTTAGAATATCAGTCATCTCAAGCTCATCTGAGCTCACAATGAACATACCATTTTCATTTCTGACCATTCCTGCTAAAATGGGATCATTTCTTCAAAAATGAGCTCATTTCTCACTTAAATCCAAACCAATTGTCTCCGAGTCAGTCATTCATAGTCAGTCATATTCCCCAGAGTCTAACTTGAGCTCACCAAGAGTTCGAGTGCTCAAGTTTCAGTTCAAAACCATTTCTCAGTGTCCAAGAGCCCATTTTAGTCCATTTTAGCTCTTTCAGCTGAAATTGAGTTGAGTTCAGCCAATTGAGCAAATGTTCGAGCTTCGATTTTAGTTCATGTTAGTATTATTGACCATTTTTTTAGCTCAAAGTCAGCTCAAGTTCGTAATTCACTTCACCCCAGTGACCATTCCGTACCATTTCTCTAAAAATGGCAGTTTTTCTTGAAAATTCAGTCGGAAAGGTCAGTTGAGTCAGTGCCTGGTCAGTTTATTTGAGTTCTGAAACTCTAAAACCCAGCTCAATCCAACTCATTTCAGTTCATTTAAGCTCAAACCCTAATTTTCGGTGTCACTCTAGCTTGGCAGAGCTCGAAAATCATTTCTTCAACCATTTTTGTAAATTTTGTCAATTTTAACACTTTTTGAACTGGTACGAGTGTCAATCGGGGTCTAACATCCAAAAGTCTTCATTCAGGATTAGCATTTCGCATAGTATTTCATGTCATTTCTCATCATTTCATATCATTTCTCAGCATTTCATAACATTTCATCACATTTCATTCCATTTTCGAAGTCCAGAACTCCATTTTTATAAATTTCAATCCAGATTGAGTTTTAAAAATTTTCAGAAATCAATTTCAAACCCCGGGTTTCCAAAATTGACATTTTTACCCCCGGGAGTCTAAATTTGGAAATATTTTCTCAATAAAAATAATCTGGATTTATTTCAAATACAAATTTTTGAATTCTACAATGGATTTGCTTCGCAACGGGGTATTGAACTTCGAAATCCGAGCTCGTTTCAAAAACTGCCAAAAATAGCTCGTTTCGTTTTAAAAATATTTTCTCGAGAAAAACAATCTGGATTTCTTTCAAAATTAAATTTTCAAATTCTACACTGGATTTGCTTCGCAACGAGGTATTGAACTTCAAAATTCGAGCTCATTTCAAGAACTGCCAAAAATAGCTCATTTCGTTTTGAAAATATTTTCTCGAGAAAAACAATCTGGATTTCTTTCAAAATTAAATTTTCAAATTCTACACTGGATTTGCTTCGCAACGAGGTATTGAACTTCAAAATTCGAGCTCATTTCAAAAACTGCCAAAAATAGCTCGTTTCGTCTGAAATTTTTTTGAAAAGACTATTTTACCCCTCCAATCGTCAAAATGAGTTTCAAAAGTGGAATCTGGACCCGCTTTGAGATGGCCCATCCATTTGCATTTTCTTGTTTTAATTTATAAGAAAAAAATATATCTTTTTCTTTATTTTTTTTGTTTGTTTTATTTTATTTATTTTAATTTTTTTTTAATTATTTTATTCTTCCTAAGGTGGGACCCAAAAGGGGGTCACCCAAACCTCCAGCCCATTTCCTTTCTTTCTTCCTCCATTTTCTTTTTTTATATTTTTTTTTATTTTATTTTCTTTTCTTCTTTATTTCTTTTCTTTCTTTTTTCTTCTTTTTTCTTCTTTTTTCTTCCTTTTTCTTTCTTTTTCTTTCTTTCTTTCTTTCCTCCTTTCTTTCCTCTACCTCCATTCACGTATAGTCTTTCCAGCCCCTCCTTCTTCTCCTTTCCCTCCTTTCCTTTCCTTTTCCTTCTTCCCCTCTTCTTTCCTTTTCCTTCCCTTTCCCCTTTCTTCCTTACTCCCTTGCCATTTTCCCTACACAGCCGTATGGCTGCAGCCATTCACGTAAACAGTTTATTCCCCCCTCTCATTCTTAGCTAATTAAACCTAGAATACTTAGGTAAAGGGATTATTAAGCCCTAAGTCTAAGAAAACAAGAGGGAGAAGACACAACGGGTGCCCTATTCTCTCTCTCTCTCTCTCTCTCTCTCTCTCTCTCTCTCTCTCTCTCTCTCTCTCCACCTCTTCTACACAGCAGCCATCCTTCAGCAGCCACTCACCTTCAAAGACCTCCATTACAACCTTGCAGCATCTTCACCACTGGTGTCCACCACCTCCTCTTCATTGCAGCTACCATCACCTCCAGCCACACCAAGGTGTCGGTATAGCAACAGCACCACCTCCAGTTGGAGCCATCTCCAACACCTTCAAGCACAAGACTGCAGCCATCTGCATCAGCCGGCGCCTACTTCCAACTGCAGCCTCCACAGTTGCAGTCATCATCCACCAAAGCTCCAGCCGCCTCAAGCAAAGTTGTAGTACCTCCAAAGCTCCAGCTCCATTGAAACAACAACAAGCAAGTCCAGGCCCTTCATCAGTCCAGCCTTCTCACCCACCGATTCAAGCAAGTCCCCGGGTAAGAATCCTTCCTCTTTGATTCTTTTATAAGCCTAGCATGGATCCAGTTCAGAACTGGATTCATTTGGCTAGGAGAGCTGTTTCGTGAATGGATAACGGTGGTGTCTTGTTGCTAAGGCCATGTAAAAGAAGGGATCCATCCAACGGATGGATCGGATCCCTCCTTTTGACTGCCAACATCAAAAGAAAGAGTTCATGTCTCCCTAATGATTTCCATGTTTTATTATTATTATCATGAAGATTGCATGTTTCTTTTTTTTATTTAATTTAGTTTTATTTCTTAGTTTAATAATCGTTTTACTCATTTAGTTCAGTTTTATTATTATTTGATGATTAGTTTATAGGTTTTAGATTCATATGCTCGGTCCAGTTATTATTTCATGTTTAGTTTCCTATCAACAAATCCAAAAAAATTTATTTTTAAGTGCCTTCATTTGTCTGTAACCTCCTGCCAAAAACCCATATTAGTTTGGTCTCTTGAGTTTTACTAGATAAATCAAATCTCAAACTGAGATTTCCCATTTCCAGAACTTCTAATTTCTGCTTTAGTAGACAAGAACCTCCGGCACCACCCTCATGAGAAATCCAAATCGTCCTCCAAAAATCACAGTGGATTCATAATGGAATCTACTAGTGATCTGAAAATTTTGCGGTTTTTCTAATTAGTTTTGATCTCTATAAAAAATCGGATTTCTCAGACCCTTGGGAAAATCTCGATTTTCTTTCGTCAGGGTATAGACAGAACCTAATGCATCAAGTTCATCCAATCTGTAACCTGTCTGCAAAAATGTTCAACATAAAAGTTGTTCCTAACATAATTGCATGTCATTTCCCAAAATTTAGGAATTTTTGAATCTGTTTAATTATTTTTCCCGGATTTTCCCTTTCTGTCTAACAGATTCCAATGTCCAGAAATCTCAGAGATTTAGGTCTCTGATAACAGTATGGTCTTTTCCAAACCATAATCAGAATCCCAATGATGTCAAAAGATCAAATCTTTCTCTGTTTGTCAGGGACATTTTCCCACAAATTCAGCCTTTTTCCCATTTGTCTTCCATTTTTTTCATGTTTTCTACCGAAACCTGTCTGTTTCCCTTAAATCCTAGAGTCGCCGGATTCCGATCCGACTTGCCGGAGTGGCACAGCTCCGACCATAGGTCAAAACCAGAAAGTGTAAAAATCCAAAATCCTTTACCTACTATCCTCTGTCACCCCATAAAATTTGGGAAAATTTTATGGAAGTTTGATATCCTAAATCCCCTTTAGAATCAACATTTTAGGCAAAAATCATAAAATTTCGGGTTTTTATTTGAATTTCCATATTTAAAAATACAAGATTTTCGAGCTCCATTATGTTTCTAGGGATATTCTAGGTGTCCATGTCAAATTTGGCTTAATTCAAGTTCATTTGCTTCATGTGTTAGTTTATCTTTAAATTAAAAAGCGAAAAGCAAGCGAAAATCAAGTTAAATTCGATGTTTTATGATATTTTTGCCATTTTAGGGTTTTTATCATGTACATAAGCACGTATAATCATATTTGGGTTAATTTTAATCTCATTTGCATTTCATATTTTTCCATTTTGCAAAATTTATTTCAGAAAACCCTGGTTTCAAGGCCATAGTCTTGTTATCGGGGGTATTTTGGTCATTTTGACCTAAATTTCGAAATTTCAATTTCTAATTATTCAAAATTTCATGCATATCATCATATTTCATCATATTATGTTTGATTTATTTTATTTGATTTTCAAATTTCCAAAATTTACAAAAATTCTTTCAGAAAACCCTGATTTGAAGGTCATCAGGGGTATTTTGGTCATTGTGACCCCAATTTCGAATTTTCAAGTTTATTTTTGAAATTTATTCATTATTTATCATGTTTATATCAAAGGGGGTATGAATTTGGGTTTATATCTAAATAATATCCGATAATTTCCCATATTTTCGGATAAATTCAGAAAAAACCTACATTTTTGTGCTAACATTGTTTTCTAGTTTTGCAGGAACATTCAAGAAGAAGATTTAGCTTTTATTTTTTTTATTTCAATTCAATGTAACCTCAAATGTAATAATTTGGAATAAGAGTTACTTTTCTGCTTAGAATAGGGTTGCATTGCATATAGTTTAATTTCTGCAAATTTCAATATGTGATGTATCATTCATGCGCATTATTTCAAATTCACTATGGTTTACACAAATGGCACATGCACAAGCTCTTATGGAGTTTATAAACTCGGTGGGATTCGTATTTATGGCCATAGTCAGAATACGAAGAAAACCAAGATTTATGATCTTTATATCAGCCACATTCAGCCTACACACTTAGGCTAACTTCAAAATGCACTCATTTTTCAAAGTTTTAAAAGGATTTCCCAATTCCTCAATGAAATTCTCTTTTCAAATTCATATTCATTCATTCATTCATATCATTCAAATTGCATTATTTCCAAACTCATTTTCCAATTTTAATTTCAGAAAATTCAACTTTCTCAAGAATTTCCAAGTCTTTCTCAGGATCTGGTTTTCTCAAAATTCTAAGTTTTCAAATGACATTTAAAAGCATTTACCAAGTTCAAATCGAGATTTTCCTATGCTTTAAAATTCTCAAATTTCAAAATCCCAAGTTTTCAGAAATCCATCTTCTTAGAATTCCCATTTTCCTGAGAATCCAGTTTCCTAAGGATCCATTTTCCATTTCAAAATCCTTTTCCAATGATTTTCTGATTTTCTCAAGATTCTCAAATCCATTTTCTCAGAAAAGAGATTCCAAATCTCAAAATCGATTTTCCAAAGTTCAAGTTTTCCTGAGTATTCATTTTCCAATGAAATTCAATGATTTTCTCAAGAATTCAATTTTCAAGTACTTTTCCAATCAATTTGCAAGCATATTTCAATTTTCCAAAGCAAACATCATATTTTCTCAAACATTGCATTATTTTCAAAATTTCAAAGCACAAGCTTGATTCTCTGTGCATTCTAGGAAAAATAGAGCATAATTTAGATATTTGAGTCAAGTTAAAGCACGTAATTGATCATTGGTTCAATCACCCCTGGTAAAGGCGCCAGGAACGGTTGAACCTCGTACCGACAGGCGGATCCCATTCCACGGAATTTTCCCCCAAATTTTCAAAACGGAGGCGAGTTAATTTTCAAAACCATTTTAAAACTTTGGTCGAGTTTGACTCGCGAAATTCGTTTTCTCTCGCAAGGGAGGGAAAAAAATTTGCGATGATAACAGGTTTGGCGACCGAGATGGGACCTGTCTTCGTCTGATCAATTATGTGCTTTACTTAGTTCAATTATCAAAATTGTGTTCTATGGAATGTCAGCTTTAATTCTGGATATCATGTGAACCTAGGATCCTAGACTTGAACCCAGCTGACATGGATTGCATATAGACTAGGCATGGTTTGGTAGGACCATATTGAGGAGAATTATGCATGCTCACATAGACTTAGGTCTGAAATACAACACTCCTCAATCTAGGACTTGTATGAAAAACAATGTTTGCTTCTTCAAAAAAAAAATCAAAATTCTCTTTCTTTAGGATTTAGAGCCCTCTGTTTGCCTGCATGTGATCATATTTCAAAAACCACCCCACCTATGTCTACCCGTTGTTCACGTTGCTGGGCTCTCTTCCAGAACCATAGTTCGGGACAGAGCCTCACAACTGGGCCACTTATTTGGGCTAACGCCCCCCTGCCACGTACCAAGGGCCATAGTCCAACGTATATCGGCAGGTGCTCAAGGATGTTGGGAAAACACAAGCCTATAACCGGAGATGAATTTTTATGCCACGTACATCGAGCCTCGGTTCGAGTATATCGGCATAGCATGGTTGGACACAGATGATCTGAGCCTAGAGTCAGGATTAGGGTCCTACAGATCTTTCAAAATTGATGCATTTAGAGTTAGCTTCTTAGGGAATGTTGTATGTGCATAATTGTTTGTGTAGGATGTGATTGAATGCATTCTTCTTTTATTTCTCAATTCTCTTTTATTTTTCTTTTACAAATTTCATCTATTTTTCTTCAACAATTTTATCAAAAACCCTGGACGATTTTTCAAAACTTCATATTTTTTCTCAAAAATCCAGGCGATTTTCCTTTTCCTACCTTTCCTCTGGACTTCGAATTTCTAACCTTATTTTGATCCTGCCTGCAATTTTTCAAATGTTCAAATCTTGTGAAACTTCTCTTCTTCATATATGTCTTCCAAATTCTATTCAGAATTTTTGTCTCTTTCCAAGTCCTTAGACATCTCCTTCATCATCTCTATTTTTCCCAAAAATCCTTCAGTCTAAACTATTCCTTTATTCTGCAGAAAGTATTGGCATTTCACTACAGTTCAAACAAGATCGGGAAAGAGAACAACGCCAAGCAGTATCGAAGAGATGAGTTCTTCGAGGTCAGTCAAGAAGCAGGACAAGACAAGTGAAGATGAGATTGATCCAGTCTTGTACAGAATGTTTCAAAAAATGATAACAAAGATGCTATTAGAGCTACCTGAGTCAAGCACCAGAAAGGAACCAGCCAAGCGGAATGATCAACCTCTCCAGTCCAGTACCCAGCATAAAGGGAAAGAGAAACAAAAACCAAAACACAAAAACTGGAGCGCTGATCGAAAGTTCACCCCTCTGGATCAGAAGCTCGAGACTATTTTAGAAAATTTGCTTGCAAAAGGCATGGTCCATTTACCAAAAGTCGTTGATCCTCCGTCAATCATGGGCAGATTCAAAGAGCAATTTTGCAAGTTTCACCGTGCAATAGGACACGATACAGAAAATTGTTTTGTCCTCAAGAATATCGTTCAGGATCATGTTGATAAGAATATTTTAGGGGAAAGCAAAATAGCAGACCAGCCGGCTGTCCTAGCCAAACCCCTTCAATCCCGCTCCCAACAGAAAGCAAGCAGTCAAAAGAGGCCAAAACATGACGGTTGGGGTTGCGATCGCGAATTTACCCCTCTAGATCAGCCCCTCGAAGAGGTCCTTGAATACATGTTGAGCAAAGGAATGGTTAAACTTCCAAGAATTGCTAATCCTCCGGTCGCCCTAGGGAAATGGAAAGATCGCTTCTGCAAATTCCACCGAGCTACAGGGCATGATACTGAGCGATGCTTCGTCTTCAAAAATATCGTTCAAGACTGCGTTGACAAGAATCTCCCTATTAAAGAGGAAGACCAGTCGGTCGTTCTGACCGAGCCTTTCCTTGATCATTCATGAAGACGACAAATGCCAATGCTTTCTCATTTCCATCATTTCTGCTTTTTGCTTCTCTGAATAAATGTAGTCTCCAGTTGCTTTCTTTAAATTTGTCATCCTTCCTCCAAGACATCAATAAAATCATCAGTTTTCCTTATATTTGGAGGTCATTTTCTTCATAATGTTATTTTCTGAACTCTCATGCAATATGCCCTTTGTGATGAATGCTTTTCCCTGAAAAAAAAAAATTCTTCCTGCCTTTCTTCTCAGATAACCTCCCAAGTTCGTAGAGAAGCTCATTACCAATTATGCATTACTTTGTTATATTCCTTCAAAAATATTTTTTTTCTTCATGGTTGACGGCCTCGCCTAGGTAACAAGACATATCTCAGTTGTTTATTTCCTCTCATGGAATAACAATGCAATTGTCGCAATCCCATCAATAATCTCATCCCCTGGTAAAGGGATATCCTTTAAACTGTCAACCCAATTTCAGATCTTCATCCATTATTTTCATTCTATTCTCCAAGTCATTGCCTTCAAGAATTTTCTCTCATTCTAATCATCCTATTTGTCTTACAAAGAGTTTCGGCATCGTGAAATGGTTCAGACCAGATCCAAGAAGAAAATAATGTCACTTCAGTACCCTAACAGTAGCAGCGAGCAAGAGATGGATTCTCCGCGATCTGCTAGGAACCAAAGTCAACAAGCTAATGATGATATCGATCCTTAAATGTATGCCATGTTTCGAAAGATGTTGAATAAGATGATGGCAGAGCAAACAGGGGACAATTCCGACAAGATTCCTACCAAGAAAAAGATCAAGGGCCGAACATTGAAGAAACAACTGAAAATATCCAAGAAGTGTATCCAACATGAGGATACATCTGATGAAGCAGAATCAGGAGGTGGCACCGATGAAGAGTGTGAGGCTGAGCAAGCTTTTCAGAAGATGACACAGGGGCAGGGGTCAGACAATAAGCTAAAAGATCATTCTGCTAATAACTCTGACCAGTCACAACTCAGAGATGTGGTCAAAATGGTTAAGGATCTGCAAGCCCGCGACAAGGGCAAAAAGATTTTCACAAGCGAAGATTTCTATGATGGTTTAGATGGTGATGACAGCCTAGAAGATCTCCCCCGTAAATTTGTCAAATTTGATGGGACTGGCAATCCCAAGGCTCACCTGGCTATGTTCTTTGCGGAGTGCAATCGATTCAAGAGAGATAATCGTGCTTTGTTTAGATGTTTTCCTCACAGTCTGGAGGGCACCGCCGCCAAGTGGTACTCAGAGCATATCAATCCCATCGAATTGAAGGAATTCGATAAAGTGGTCAATCTGTTCATTAAACGATTCCTTTTAAACACCAAAGCGCCGTCAACGCTAAACCATCTCTATAATACAAAGCAAAGAGATAATGAGAAAGCCAGAAACTTCATCCGCAGATGGAGGGGCACTTGCAATAAAATGAGAAATCCCATCTTAGAGGAGCACGCACTCCAGATTATTCTAAACAATTTCTCACAACCTTTGAGAGGTCTTATCTCCACCTCACCTTCCAAATCTTTCATTGAGCTTACTGAACGGGCCGAGTGGCTCGAGATGGGAATACAGAATGGGGTCTATGATGGCATCACCCATGTCAAGAATAATCAAGATTCAAAAAAGAAGGAAAATTTCATCTTCTCTGCCAATGTCGGCCGCAGTGGCCACAAAAATAGCAAGAGCAATCATGCAGGTGAGAAAGAAAAGTCTTCAAAGAAGAATGAAAAATTGAGTCAGCAGAAAGAAAAGATAAAACGGGATGTGTAAACACCCGAAATTTTCACCCTCACCCAGTGTTTGTCCATTTCATAAGTCATTACATATCATTGCATATCATTGCATATCATTGCATGTATTCTGCATAGCATTGCATGTCATTGCATAGCATTGCATGTCATTACATCTCATTTTCGAGATCCAGCACTCCTATTTCAAAACATTCAATCCAGATTTGAATTTTAAAGCTTTATTTCAAAATCAATTTCAAAACCTGGGTTTTTATTCAATACTCTGTCATTTTCCAACCCCAGGACTTTATATTTCGAAATATTTTCTCAGAAAACAATCTGGATTCCTTTCAAATTCAAACTTTAATCGATTTTAATTCACAGATGAGACCCATTTAGATGGTGTCGCTTCTGAATGCCTCTATTAATCAAATTTCTCAAATTTTTGAAAGTTTCAGTCCGATCAGGACTCTGTCTCAGAGTCCTAATCCGGTCAGAAGTCTGGTTTTTAAGTCTGTTTTACTTCCATTCTCAATCTTTTTCGTTTGTTTTCAAAATTTAGGTCATTTCACAGAGTCCAGTTAGTTCAGGACTCTATTTTAGAGTTCGGTCAAGTTGGGAGTCTAACCCTGACTGTGTTTTTTGACTTATTTCATCATTTCTTGATAAAATCTTTTGAAAATTCTTTCATTTGGCTTTTAAAATCTAAAATCTCAGAGTCCTAAGAGTTCAGGACTCTAACCCGGAGTTCCAGTTCGCTTGAGACCCTATTTTCAAAGATCTTGAATTTCAAATACTGATTTTAACCCCTTTTCAAAGCCATTTTCAGTGTTTATTTAAAAAATGTTCAAAATTCGATGTGGGGCTACTCAGTTGGCACCATATCCAGAGGAATTCTAACTCAGTTAGGACCTTATGCCATTTCAAAAATCCTAATTTTAAGTTTACTTTTGAAAATCTTTTGAAAACTCCTTCAATTTCAAGTTTTAAAATCGCTTTTTGAAAAACTCAAGTAGGGCCCACTCGGGGTGGCGCCATATTCGAGTAAGTCAGGGCTAAACTAGGGTTAGTTGATGTCTTGGTTAGTGTTAGAGGTTTAGAAGAGTCAAAACCATTTTGAAAAACTCATTTTTGAAAGTTAGTTTTTAAAACTAGTGTTTTTAAAGGTTTTTAAAAGTGTTTTAAAAACCCAATGTGAGAGAATGCCAAGTGGCACCACATTTGGGGGATTCTTAGGTTTAGCTAGGGGTTAATTAGGAACTATTTAGGATAATTTAGACTAGGGGTAGTTAGGTAACTCCACCCCAACCCCCCCCCCCCCTTTAGAGTCCAAAATTTCCAAAATTGTCAATTTTTAAACCTAATTTTTTTATTATAAATAGAGCCATAAGGGGGGTCGATTTTCCCATCTCTCTCTTATTGGATTCTTGGAGCTTCTCTCTCCTCTCCAGCCCTTCCTCCATTGCTGCAACTCCAAGGTATGAACTTCTTCACTTTTCTTATTTTATTTAATGCTTTTTAATGCTTTAAACCTAGATTTAGGCTTGGACACCCCTCCTTATGGAAGATCAACCATGGTTTCACCTCAAGAACCAGCAAGAACAATCCAAGAAGGTGATTTAACCCTGTTTTGGATAATTTACAAAGATTTTAATCCATTAGAATTGATTTTAACATGATTCTTTGCATCATTAACCAATAAAATATATGATTTACCCTTTTTAATGGGTTAAATCTCTGTTTTAAAGGTGATATCAAATTCCAACCATTGATTCCCTGTTTTTAATTTATTTTCATGATTTATTCATGTTTGTTTTACGTTCTATAGCATAGAAATAAGTTTTATTTACTGTTTTATGGTTTATTTTATTTATTTACATTAGTTAATGCATGGTTTTTCAAGTTTCTTAAATTTCTGTGTGTTCTAGGTTTAGAACAGTAAAGATGATGTTATTTCGGATTGAAGCACTCATTGTTTATTTCTGATTTTTTTATATGTGATGCATGCATGAGTTATTGAGTTACTGTAGAAAAATCAGAGGTTTTGGATCTCGGAAACTCTGTCAAAAAAAAATCAGACATCAAATCGGGTTTTTAAAGCTTTAAAATCGTGGTTAAAATCAAGAAGGTAACTTGCTGTTATGATATTTCTCTCATCCTATATCTGATTTTAGATCTGTAAAGTGATATGGATTCACATTGAGTAGATCTGTCTGCTGTGAAATTTTCAGATTTTTGATCGCTGTTTAGTATTTTTCCCTTTTTAGAGAATCTGTTTTTAAATTTAAAACTCGTTAGGGTTTATCAAAACCCTAATCAGACTTGTGTTAGTCATAAATCCCAAACCACAGATCCGATTTTAGATCTGTAAAAAGTGAGTATTGTTATTTTTCTGTCTACTGTTCACCACTAAAATTTCAGAGATTTTTGTTTAGAATTGCTATTTATGGCTGTATTTTCAATCTGGAATAGTTGTTTTAATCCCTGTTAAGAGTGATATATTTTAGCTCAGATTGCCGGAAGGGTTTCTCCCTAACCGGAGATGATTTTTCCGATATGTAAATTGGGAAATCTCTGTTTTTTTTTCTATTTAGTCTCTGTAAAATTTCATAAATTTCCATGGAGATTTGACCCCTGGTTCAGGTCTTGGATTGAGACTGGTTGGTGAATTAGGTCAAAAATAGCATATTTTAGGGTTTAATGCAATTTTCGGATTAATTTAATGTCAAAAAATTATTTTTATAATTCCAATTCGACATTAGGGTGATAACAAGTGCAGGTACCAATTTTTATGGATTTTGGAATCCATTTGATGGCTGAATTGAGCAAATTGCAAAACCGGGTTCCTGAAAGATCCAAAAACACTGCTAAAATCACAGTTTTTGTGATATTGTAGGATTTTCGTGCACATGCATATATTTTTAGGGTTTAATCATGTTCATAATCATATTAGGATGCTTTAGGTTTAATTTTGTGCTCATTTGATTTCATTTAGTGCATAAAACCTAAATTTTTACCAAAATCTCTTTCTAAAAACCCTGATTTCAAGGCATAGTCTTGCTATCGGGGGCAATTTGGTCATTTGACCTAAATTTCGAAATCTCTAACCCTAATTTTATATTTTTAATCATGTCATAGCATATTTGGTTTGAGTTTATTCCATTCAAATTTCAAAACTTGCATTTTATCAAAATATCTTTCTAAAAACCCTAATTTCAAGGCCATAGTCTTGTTATTAGGGGTATTTTGGTCATTTTGACCCCAATTTCGAAATTTCATATTTTATCTTCCTTATTTATTCAATTTTATTTCATACTTTATCATTTTGATTTAAGGGAATCATGGCAAAAAGGCTTATATCTAGCAAAATCCCACAATTTCCTGATATTGTTGGATAAATCTAGAAAAGCCAACATATTTTCATTAACCAAGTTTTCTAATTTTGCAGGTACATTGAAGACTTTATTTTTCATGTATTTAAATTTCAATAGTGATGTAATTTGTAATTAAACTTTGGAATAAGAATTTACATTTCCTGCTTAGCTTAGGCAGCATTGCATATAGTTTATTTTTTTTATAATGTTAATGTGTGATGGATGATGATTCATGCATATTTTTACAAATTCACCATGGTCTACACGAATGGCACATGCACTAGCTTCTATGAAGTTTATAAACTTGGTGAAATTTGTATTTATGGCCATAGTCAGAATATGAATGATACTTAGATTTATGATCTTCACATTAGCCACATTCAGCCTACACTCTTAGGCTAACTTCAAAATGCACTGCATTTCTCAAAAATACAAAAAGTATTTCTCAATTCCTCAAAATCATATTCATTCATTTCACGCATTTGCCAATTCCAATTCAAATTCCAATTCAAAGAAATTCATTTTCTCAAAATATCCCAAGTCTTATAGCAAAATCGATTTTCCCAAAGACATTGAATTTCAAAGTATATTTCAAGTGTTTCTCAAGTTCAAAATTTGAAATTTCAAGTTAAATTTTCAAGTTCAAAGTTGGAATTCAGAAAAACCAAGTTTTCTCAGAATTGATTTTCATAAAATCTCAAGATTTCCCCAGAAATCGATTTTTGCTTTCCTCAGAAATATCTTTCAAGTCCTAATTCACGATTTTCCATGTGATATCATTTCCAAGATTTACATTTTTTAAATATTTCAAAGCAAACATCATGTTTTCAAATGTGCATTTTCTGAAAATTCATAGCACATGCCTGATTCTATGTGCATTTAGAAATTAGAATATGATTTAGACAATTTGAATAGAGTAGAACATAAGATTGATCCTTGGTTTAATTACCCCTGTTAAAGGTGGCAGGAACGGTAAAACCTCGTACCGACAGGCGAGTCCCATTCTACAGAATTTTCCCGCATTTTAAAACGGAGGCGAGTTATTTTCAAAAACTTTTCAAAGGTCAGTTTGATTTGCAAAAAGTTAAAATTTTTGTGATGATAACAGGATGGTTGGGGTGACGATCGTCAGTTTACTCCTCTTGAGCAACCTCTCGATGAAATCTTGAATATATGTTGACTAAAGAAATGGTAAAGCTCCCAAGAGCCACAGATCCTCCCACGATCATGGGAAGGTTCATGGACCAATTCTGCAAATTCCATCGGGCAGTAGGACACGATACTGACCACTGTTTTGTCTTCAAGAACATTATTCAAGATTGCATTGATAAGAATATCCTCGTTGAAGATAAAAAGAAGGACTAACCATCTTTCCTCGATTACTCAAAAAGCTGACAATGCTAGCATTTTCCCATTTCTCATTTTGCCTTCAAAGGATGATGTAATTCTGTCTATCTTTCCTTGATTTGTCATTTTCCTTCAATGCATCAATAAAATTATCAATTTCTCCTTCTCTGCACCATGTCCTTCTGCGAGAAGTGATATTTTTCAGAGTCTCTCCTGAATCAATAAAAAATCAGAAAGTATTCTTCAAATATCAATTACTTATCCTTTCATCTAACTTCTCACTCCCCAGTTATACTGGGGCATTATTTTGAAAATTGTCTTCAAAACGTCCTGTATGCAGGCAGGGTCAAATAAATCTCTCATTTTGCATGCATTTGCATTCATTCACATACATTTGCATTTATTTGCATTTGCATGCATTCATACGCATTCATTTGCATCCATATGTATCGAATCCATTTCCCCTTCAGGTTAAGGGATAAACCTGAGTTTCCTCTTCAGGTTAAGGGATAAACCTGAACTACCCATTCAGGATAAGGGACAAATCTTGAGACCCCGACAGTTGTCTAAGTCATCGTGAAGATGAAGATTGAAAATCTCTCATCAGAATCAGTTGGGTAAATTTTCAAAATCCAGTGTTCGTGCTGGTAAGATTTTCAAAAACCAGTGTTCGTGCTGGTAAATTTTCCAAAACCCAGTGTTTATGCTGGTAAATTTTTAAAAATCCAATGTTCGTACTGGTAAGACTTTCAAAAATTCAGTGTTCGTGCTGGTAAGATTTTCAAAATCTAGTGTTCATGCTAGTAAAATTTTCTAAATCCAGTGTTTGTGCTGGTAAATCTTCAAAATTCAGTGTTCGTGCTGGTAATTCTTCCAAAAACAGTATTCATACTGATCCCTTTTCAAAATCCAGTACTTATACTGGTTCATTTCTAAAATTCGGTATTCACACTGGTACATCTTTCAAAATCCAATTGTTATTGGTCAGACTTTCAAAATCCAATTTTTATTGGTCAAACTTTCTGAATCTGGTTTACTGGTTAATGTTTTCAAACCTAATCCATGCTAGTATAGTTTTCCTTCGGGATTCGAGTTCCGACTCGAATTTTCTTTCCTTCTAATTAGTCTAGTTTTCCTTTGGGATTCGAGTTCCGACTCGAATTTTCTTTCCTTCTGACCGGTCTAGTTTTCCTTCAGGATTCGAGTTCCGACTCGAATTTTCTTTCCTTCCAATTGATCTAGTTTTCCTTCGAAGATTCGAGTTCTGACCCGAGTTTTCTTTTCCTAAAATTGGTCTAGAAGATTAGAGTTCCGACTCGAATTTTTCTTCTAAATTCCAATTTCAAATATCAAATTTCAAATTTCAAAATTTCAAAATTTCAATTTCTAATTTCGGCCCTTGGGCCACCCAATTACCAATTTCAGACCTCCGGGTCAACCAATTTCTAAATTTCTAATTTCGACCTTCGGGTCAATCAATTTCCAAATTCCAATTTCGACCATCGGGTCAATTAATTTTCAATTTCCAAATTCCAAATTCCAAATTTCAAATTTTAAAATTTTAAAATTTCAATTTCCAATTTTGACCCTTTTGGTCACCCAATACCAATTTCAGTCATTTCCTCTTGCGAGAGACCCTTTTACAGGGAGAGTTCAAGGGAGCTCGTTCTTTTCGCATGCTATCCTTTGTTCACCTAACCCCTTTTCAGGGAGAGTTTGAAGGGACTCGTGTCTATGTGAACCGTTTGCAAAACAAAATTCCAATTTCATACAAGGAACCCTTAGTTCAGGGAGAGCTTCGACGGAAGTTCGCTTTCCTTGTGATCACAATTTCATACTAGGCCATTTCATCGTGAAGGACCCGCTTTTCAGGGAGAGTGTGATGGACTCGCTCCTTCATGACCAATTCACCGACCTCACCATTACCGCCCCCCTTTCCATAAGAGAAGCCTAATGTTAGGAAGTTTTGACGAAAGCTTAATTTCTCTTCGAAAGTTCGTTTTGCAAACACCTCCTCTTCAGGGAAGAGAGGAGTAATTCCTATTTTCAATTTTTGAATCTCCTTCTTTGGGGAAAGGAGAAGAAAATTTCTGTCATGGATGCGTTGCGTAGTGCTTCAGATGCTCGCTCTCACCAAGGATTTCAAGAAAATTTTGCCAATTTGTCATTAAATATTTGTTGATTTCAAAATCTTTATTGCACAAAAACATTACCTCAGAATACCTTCAGTATTATTTCCGAAAGGTCAAAGCTTTTGTGAAAAAGGATTCAAAATTCAAATGCTTTCTATTGGCCAACCAAAAGGATGACGAATAAATCCTCGATATGGCCAGCAAAAGGAAATTCAATGTTGTTGCAAAGCCATAAGTGATCGGTATTGATCGCAGTCAATGGCACATTTTTAAAGATCATTCTTGGAAAATAAAGCAGTCGAAATATCCTGGGTGATACAGAAAAATCCATTCAATCCCTATATCTCCTCAATCACCTGAAGCTGTAATTAAATATCTGCAAAAGGGATCTCTCAACTGTCGCCAAGATGAAGGCGAATTAGGCGAGTAGACCCCCGGGGCCAAAGAAGATTTGGATCATCTCCAAGATGAAGGAGTTTGTGACGGATCCTTCTAGGGAAAGTTCAGAGCACCGTCAAGATGAAGACGACTGCGATGAGCCTCCCGACAAACCCTAAAGGATATTTAATTTCTGCTATCATCAAGAGATTTCCAACCAAAGAGCCAATAACCGTCAATATAATCCCTGAGAGAAAAGAAGAATCGGAGCATCTCTGAGATGAAGGAGTTTGTGACGTACCCTTCCAAAAAAAAAAGAGAGAAAAGTCAGGACATCTCCAAAATGAAGGATGATGTAATAAAATCCCCAAAAACCTAAGAGAGCTCTAATTCTGCCAAAAAAGAAAAAAAAGTGGGCAGAAAGATCATCATGAGGAAAGAATCCCAGGATATCAGATTGCCAAATTTGCCAAAGAATCTTCTTTAATTTTGTGAAATTCTATTATCAATATTCTTTCACCAATTGCTCTCACAATATCAAGAATACTCTCTTTTCTGCTCATATCAAGGAAATTGATAGCTTCCTTAAAAGAAATCCAATTGCAAGCAATTTGAATTCGAATCTTGATTCTACGGAGTTAAGCCCAGTCGGAGGTAATACTTCAGGTAGAAAAGAGGAAAGATTTTCATACCAATATACATCAATTTCAAGCATTTTGAATCAACAAACAATTTTTAACATTTTGGCAATATTTTCTTACTATCTTGACATGAAGTGAAGAGCTCGATGTCCATCTTGACACATCCTGATATCACCTTTTACCTCCTTGAGAGAGTAACCTTTATCATCTTTTGCGTTGTTGAAAGATTAGCCTTTTCTGTGAAAGGATCGCCTTTGTCATCTTTCGCGTTGTTGAAAGAATCGTCTTGTTCCTTTGGATCGCCTTTTTCCATCTTTCGTGTTGTTGAAAGAATTCATCTTTTGCGTTGTCAAAAGAATCGCCTTACTCCTTTGGATCGCCTTGTCATCTTTCGCGTTGTTGAAAGAATCGCCTTGTTTCTTTGGATCGCTTTTACCATCTTTCGCGTTGTCGAAAGAATTCATCTTTTGCGTTGTCAAAAGAATCGTCTTACTCCTTTGGATCGCCTTGTCATCTTTCGCGTTGTTGAAAGAATCGCCTTGTTCCTTTGGATCGCCTTTACCATCTTTCGCGTTGTCGAAAGAATTCATCTTTTGCGTTGTCAAAAGAATCGCCTTGCTCCTTTGGATTGCCTTATCATCTTTCGCGTTGTTGAAAGAATCGCCTTGTTCCTTTGGATCGCCTTTCCCATCTTTCGCGTTGTCGAAAGAATTCAGCTTTTGCGTTGTCAAAAGAATCGCCTTGCTCCTTTGGATCGCCATGTCATCTTTCGCGTTGTTGAAAGAATCGCCTTGTTCCTTTGGATCGCCTTTATTATCTTTCGTGTTGACGAAAGAATTCATCTTTCGCGTTGTCGAAAGAATTCATCTTTTGCGTTGTCAAAAGAATCGCCTTGATCCTTTGGATCGCCATGTCATCTTTCGCGTTGTTGAAAGAATCGCCTTGTTCCTTTGGATCGCCTTTATTATCTTTCGTGTTGACAAAAGAATTCATCTTTCGCGTTGTCGAAAGAATTCATCTTTCGCGTTGTCAAAAGAATCGCCTTGCTCCTTTGGATCGCCTTGTCATCTTTCGTGTTGTTGAAAGAGTCACCTTATTCCTCTTCAAGAAAATTGTCTTATTCACCATCCAACTTACCATTTTCATCGCCCAATCAGGATAAGGGTACAAACCTGAGCCTCCTTTGATGAGGTATTTCATTTTTCACCCAATCAGGATAATGGTACAAACCTGAGCCTCCTTTGATGAGGTATTTCATTTTCCGCCCAATCAGGATAAGGGTACAAACCTGAGCCTCCTTTGATAAGATATTTCATTCCCCGGTCAGGTTAAGGGTCAAACCTGAGCTTCGTTTCTACACGAGTATTTTCTGTCCCATCCAGGTTAAGGACAAAACCTGAATCTCACTTCCTTTTGAAGTAAAATTTTCTTCTTTATTCTTCACTTCATATCTACCATTTTCATCAGGGCTAATTTCTTCATACCCAGTCAGATCCTTCTAACTGGGGCATTTTTATAGCCAAAATTTGGTGTGTTTTTCTTTGCCACTAAGCTCGTCTTTAAGCCGGCTTAGTAGCAAAGAGGGGCATCTGTAAACACCCCAAATTTTCCTCACTCATTCTCAAATAACCCTCCTCGTGCAGTGCCAACCCTGTTAGGTCAGTTTAGGAGTCAAACCCCGAGTCAGTTTCAGAAAATCACCATTTTACCAACTTTTATTAGGAAAATTACCATTTTACCCCTAGGTCATCCCGGACCCCAGTCAGTCGGAGTCAACTAAGCTCAATGGTCAGTTCAGGACAGTTAGAATATCAGTCATCTCAAGCTCATCAGAGCTCACAATGAACATACCATTTTCATTTCTGACCATTCCTGCCAAAATGAGATCATTTCTTCAAAAATGAGCTCATTTCTCACTTAAATCCAAACCAATTGTCTCCGAGTCAGTCATTCATAGTCAGTCATATTCCCCAGAGTCTAACTTGAGCTCACCAAGAGTTCGAGTGCTCAAGTTTCAGTTCAAAACCATTTCTCAGTGTCCAAGAGCCCATTTTAGTTCATTTTAGCTCTTTCAGCTGAAATTGAGTTGAGTTCAGCCAATTGAGCAAATGTTTGAGCTTCGATTTTAGTTCATGTCAGTATTATTGACCATTTTTTTAGCTCAAGTTCGTAATTCACTTCACCCCAGTGACCATTCCGTACCATTTCTCTAAAAATGACAGCTTTTCTTGAAAATTCAGTCGGAAAGGTCAGTTGAGTCAGTGCCTGGTCAGTTTATTTGAGTTCTGAAACTCTAAAACCCAGCTCAATCCAACTCATTTCAGTTCATTTAAGCTCAAACCCTAATTTTCGGTGTCACTCTAGCTTGGCAGAGCTCGAAAATCATTTCTTCAACCATTTTTGTAAATTTTGTCAATTTTAACACTTTTTGAACTGGTACGAGTGTCAATCGGGGTCTAACATCCAAAATTCTTCATTCAGAGTTAGCATTTCGCATAGTATTTCATGTCATTTCTCATCATTTTATATCATTTCTCAGCATTTCATAACATTTCATCACATTTCATTCCATTTTCGAAGTCCAGAACTCCAGTTTTATAAATTTCAATCCAGATTGAGTTTTAAAAATTTTCAAAAATCAATTTCAAACACCGGGTTTTCAAAATTGACATTTTTACCCCCGGGTGTCTAAATTTGGAAATATTTTCTCAAGAAAAATAATCTGGATTTATTTCAAATACAAATTTTTGAATTCTACACTGGATTTGCTTCGCAACGGGGTATTGAACTTCGAAATCCGAGCTCATTTCAAAAACTGCCAAAAATAGCTCGTTTCGTTTTGAAAATATTTTCTCGAGAAAAACAATATGGATTTCTTTCAAAATTAAATTTTCAAATTCTACACTGGATTTGCTTCGCAATGAGGTATTGAACTTCAAAATCCGAGCTCATTTCAAAAACTGCCAAAAATAGCTCGTTTCGTTTTGAAAATATTTTCTCGAGAAAAAGAATCTGGATTTCTTTCAAAATTAAATTTTCAAATTCTACACTGGATTTGCTTCGCAACGAGGTATTGAACTTCAAAATCCGAGCTCATTTCAAAAACTGCCAAAAATAGCTCGTTTCGTCTGAAATTTTTTTGAAAAGACTATTTTACCCCTCCAATCGTCAAAATGAGTTTCAAAAGTGGAATTTGGACCCGCTCTGAGATGGCCCATCCATTTGCATTTTCTTGTTTTAATTTATAAGAAAAAAAAATATCTTTTTCTTTATTTTTTTTGGTTTGTTTTATTTTATTTATTTTAATTTTTTTTTAATTATTTTATTCTTCCTAAGGTGGGACCCAAAATGGGGTCACCCAAACCTCCAGCCCATTTCCTTTCTTTCTTCCTCCATTTTCTTTTTTTATATTTTTTTTATTTTATTTTCTTTTCTTCTTTATTTCTTTTCTTTCTTTTTTCTTCCTTTTTCTTTCTTTTTCTTTCTTTTTCTTTCTTTCTTTCTTTCCTCTCCCTCCATTCACGTATAGTCTTTCCAGCCCCTCCTTCTTCTCCTTTCCCTCCTTTCCTTTCCTTTTCCTTCTTCCCCTCTTCTTTCCTTTTCCTTCCCTTTCCCCTTTCTTCCTTACTCCCTTGCCATTTTCCCTACACAGCCGTATGGCTGCAGCCATTCACGTAAACAGTTTATTCCCCCCTCTCATTCTTAGCTAATTAAACCTAGAATACTTAGGTAAAGGGATTATTAAGCCCTAAGTCTAAGAAAACAAGAGGGAGAAGACGCAACGGCTGCCCTATTCTCTCTCTCTCTCTCTCTCTCTCTCTCTCTCTCTCTCTCTCTCTCTCTCTCCACCTCTTCTACACAGCAGCCATCCTTCAACAGCCACTCACCTTCAAAGACCTCCATTACAACCTTGCAGCATCTTCACCACTGGTGTCCACCACCTCCTCTTCATTGCAGCTACCATCACCTCCAGCCACACCAAGGTGTCGGTATGGCAACAGCACCACCTCCAGTTGGAGCCATCTCCAACACCTTCAAGCACAAGACTGTAGCCATCTGCATCAGCCGGCGCCTACTTCCAACTGCAGCCTTCACAGTTGCAGTCATCATCCACCAAAGCTCCAGCCGCCTCAAGCAAAGTTGTAGTACCTCCAAAGCTCCAGCTCCATTGAAACAACAACAAGTAAGTCCAGGCCCTTCATCAGTCCAGCCTTCTCACCCACCGATTCAAGCAAGTCCCCGGGTAAGAATCCTTCCTCTTTGATTCTTTTATAAGCCTAGCATGGATCCAGTTCAGAACTGGATTCATTTGGCTAGGAGAGCTGTTTCGTGAATGGATAACGGTGGTGTCTTGTTGCTAAGGCCATGTAAAAGAAGGGATCCATCCAACGGATGGATCGGATCCCTCCTTTCGACTGCCAACATCAAAAGAAAGAGTTCATGTCTCCCTAATGATTTCCATGTTTTATTATTGTTATCATGAAGATTGCATGTTTCTTTTTTTTATTTAATTTAGTTTTATTTCTTAGTTTAATAATCGTTTTACTCATTTAGTTCAGTTTTATTATTATTTGATGATTAGTTTATAGGTTTCAAATTCATATGCTCGGTCCAGTTATTATTTCATGTTTAGTTTCCTATCAACAAATCCAAAAAATTTTATTTTTAAGTGCCTTCATTTGTCTGTAACCTCCTGCCAAAAACCCATATTAGTTTGGTCTCTTGAGTTTTACTAGATAAATCAAATCTCAAACTGGGATTTCCCATTTCCAGAACTTCTAATTTCTGCTTTAGCAGACAAGAACCTCCGGCACCACCCTCATGAGAAATCCAAATCGTCCTCCAAAAATCACAGTGGATTCATAATGGAATCTACTAGTGATCTGGAAATTTTGAGGTTTTTCCAATTAGTTTTGACCTCTATAAAAAATTGGATTTCTCAGACCCTTGGGAAAATCTCGATTTTCTTTCGTCAGGGTATAGACAGAACCTAATGCATCGAGTCCATCCAATCTGTAACCTGTCTGCAAAAATGTTCAACATGAAAGTTGTTCCTAACATAATTGCATGTCATTTCCCAAAATTTGGGAATTTTTGAATCTGTTTAATTATTTTTCTCGGATTTTCCCTTTCTGTCTAACAGATTCCAATGTCCAGAAATCTCAGAGATTTAGGTCTCTGATAACAGTATGGCCTTTTCCAAACCATAATCAGAATCCCAATGATGTCAAAAGATCAAATCTTCCTCTGTTTGTCAGGGACATTTTCCCACAAATTCAGCCTTTTTCCCATCTGTCTTCCATTTTTTTCATGTTTTCTACCGAAACCTGTCTGTTTCCCCTAAATCCTAGAGTCGCCGGATTCCGATCCGACTTGCCGGAGTGGCACAACTCCGACCATAGGTCAAAACCAGAAAGTGTAAAAATCCAAAATCCTTTACCTACTGTCCTCTGTCACCCCATAAAATTTGGGAAAATTTTATGGAAGTTTGATATCCTAAATCCCCTTTAGAATCAACATTTTAGGCAAAAATCACAAAATTTTGGGTTTTTATTTGAATTTCCATATTTAAAAATACAAGATTTTCGAGCTCCATTATGTTTCTAGGGATATTCTAGGTGTCCATGTCAAATTTGGCTTAATTCCAAGTTCATTTGCTTCATGTGTTAGTTTATCTTTAAATTAAAAAGCGAAAATCAAGTTAAATTCGATGTTTTATGATATTTTCGCCATTTTAGGGTTTTTATCATGTACATAAGCATGTATAATCATATTAGGGTTAATTTTAATCTCATTTGCATTTCATATTTTTCCATTTTGCAAAATTTATTTCAAAAAACCCTGGTTTCAAGGCCAGTCTTGTTATCGGGGGTATTTTGGTCATTTTGACCTAAATTTCGAAATTTCAATTTCTAATTATTCAAAATTTCATGCATATCATCATATTTCATCATATTATGTTTGATTTATTTTATTTGATTTTCAAATTTCCAAAATTTACAAAAATTCTTTCAGAAAACCCTGATTTCAAGGTCATCAGGGGTATTTTGGTCATTGTGACCCCAATTTCGAATTTTCAAGTTTATTTTTGAAATTTATTCATTATTTATCATGTTTATATCAAAGGGGGTATGAATTTGGGTTTATATCAAAATAATATCCGATAATTTCCCATATTTTCGGATAAATTCAGAAAAACCTACATTTTTGTGCTAACATTGTTTTCTAGTTTTGCAGGAACATTCAAGAAGAAGATTTAGCTTTTATTTTTTTTATTTCAATTCAATGTAACCTCAAATGTAATAATTTGGAATAAGAGATACTTTTCTGCTTAGAATAGGGTTGCATTGCATATAGTTTAATTTCTGTAAATTTCAATATGTGATGTATCATTCATGTACATTATTTCAAATTCACTATGGTTTACACAAATGGCACATGCACAAGCTCTTATGGAGTTTATAAATTCGGTGGGATTCGTATTTATGACCATAGTCAAAATACGAAGAAAATCAAGATTTATGATCTTTATATCAGCCACATTCAGCCTACAGACTTAGGCTAACTTCAAAATGCACTGCATTTTTCAAAGTTTTAAAAGGATTTCCCAATTTCTCAATGAAATTCCCTTTTCAAATTCATATTCATTCATTCATTCATATCGTTCAAATTGCATTATTTCCAAACTCATTTTCCAATTTTAATTTTAGAAAATTCAACTTTCTCAAGAATTTCCAAGTCTTTCTCAGGATCTGGTTTTCTCAAAATTCTAAGTTTTCAAATGACATTTAAAAGCATTTACCAAGTTCAAATCGAGATTTTCCTATGCTTTAAAATTCTCAAATTTCAAAATCCCAAGTTTTCAGAAATCCATCTTCTTAGAATTCCCATTTTCCTGAGAATCCAGTTTCCTGAGGATCCATTTTCCATTTCAAAATCCTTTTCCAATGATTTTCTGATTTTCTCAAGATTCTCAAATCCATTTTCTCATAAAAGAGATTCCAAATCTCAAAATCGATTTTCCAAAGTTCAAGTTTTCCTGAGTATTCATTTTCCAATGAAATTCAATGATTTTCTCGAGAATTCAATTTTCAAGTACTTTTCCAATCAATTTGCAAGCATATTTCAATTTTCCAAAGCAAACATCATATTTTCTCAAACATTGCATTATTTTCAAAATTTCAAAGCACAAGCCTGATTCTCTGTGCATTCTAGGAAAAATAGAGCATAATTTAGATATTTGAGTCAAGTTAAAGCACGTAATTGATCCTTGGTTCAATCACCTCTGGTAAAGGCGCCAGAAACGGTTGAACCTCGTACCGACAGGCGGATCCCATTCCACGGAATTTTCCCACAAATTTTCAAAACGGAGGCGAGTTAATTTTCAAAACCATTTTAAAACTTTGGTCAAGTTTGACTCGCGAAATTCGTTTTCTCTCGCAAGGGAGGGAAAAAATTTTGCGATGATAACAGGCCACTCGACGGTGACTAGGACGAACCGAAAGCCCCAGTCGTCAGTCATTGGGCGCCAATCAACGTCCGGCGAGGGTGACCACCCGGGAGGCCTGCCAACCCCAGTTGCCCAAAATCAATGGAAGGGTTGATCGACCCCTCCACTGTCCAAAGCTGAAAGGGGAAGGGTTGATCGATCCCTCCTCCATCTGAAACCTTAGTGGGAGGGTTGACCCTCCCTCCGTCCGGACGCAGCCGAACGGTGCGAGGAGGGTCGTTCAGCTCTCCTTCGCTTGCACCATGATGTCAAACAAGAAAGGAAGGAGAGGGGGGGGGGATCTGACCCCTCACTGAACCCGATGAGACACCAGAGAGGATTGTTCAGTCCTCTCCTCTTCATTATTCATGCAGGCACTTGGCGGTGTCTGCGCCAAAGCTCGAACGACGTTCGACAAGCCACCCAATGTCGTCTAGTGGCCTACACTACCAAAAGGGCGTGCCACCCCACGACTAGTCGTCGATCCCAGCAAAACCCCATCTTACACTGCTGGCTACGACAAAAATAAATTTTTTTATTAACGACCTTTAATGTCGACTGTTAAAAGGAAATAATGGCAAAATCAAATATTTCAATGATTTAACAAGAACAAGAGGCTCTGATACCAATTGTTGGATTCCTGATTAGGAAAATCATATTTCTTGATCCCTAAATTTGTTCATGCTAAATCATTGAAAGATGAGAAATAAATAAATAAAATATAATATGGAAGCATACCCGAATCCATTGTTGCACTGGTAGATCTTAATGATTTAGATCTTTCAAAACCTCTATAGGTGGCATTTTTTTATTCTTTAAACCTAATGAGAGTGGAACAATTTTCTTTCTTGATGAGAAGGCAAAAGAGAACAACCGCTATATATGGTTTTGGGGACCATAACCTAACCCTATAGTCTTCTTTCTAATTTAGCACATCATAAAATAAGAAATTGACATATGAGAGCATATGAGGTATCTACGCATTATTATAACCATACTTTATAAGATGTCATGTGGCCCAACCATATAAGATCACTTTATATGGGCCTTCACCTTAGACAGTTTATAATGGGTGATTAATTACATATGTTGGCACACATGAAATATCTAACAAAGCCGATTTTCAAAAAAATCGGTGAAAGACAGGTGTGTTTAGATTTGGACAACGTTGGATTTCACAAGTATATGTTTGGTTGTTTGATCTCAAAGCATGATCACACTAAAATACTATCCAAGCATTTTTTTTTTGAAAGCCATATTTTTTACTGAATTACTTGGAAAGCCATCATTTGGAAACATGCTAATTTCTATACCTGAAATAGAATCACATGGTTATAAAACATTAGAATAAAAAAACTAAAACTAAAGAGTTGCAAAAAAATCACATTACGCATATTACTCGTAGAGTAGTTATCTTATACACTAGTGTGTCATATATTGAAACTATGGTGACCAGAGGTATGGTGATGATTCCTTTCAATAAGAAAAAAATCTATGTGGCCCTGTTAATAGTGTCTTGTCCCAAGATTCTTGCCAAACCAGTGTTTAGAAAGGTGAAAGGTGTTATTCGGTTTCAAATAAAAACTTGGCACGATTCCACACCCTCAAGGGCTTCGTACATTCGGCTAAGTGATTGGCTTAATGCCTTCCAGTTGAAGGATGTATGAGTTTCATACTCGGAGTGTACTCTTTTGTCACAAGGCCGAAGGGATGAGGAGACTTTCCCAGTGACAGAAGAGGGTTTCCTAGAGGTTTTGCAGTAATGGATGGGTGAAGAGGGGTTGAGAATAGATGAATGAGCAAGCTATGCTAAATTGATAGGGATTGAAAATTTTGAGTTTGAATGTTTTAATCTTGAGGTCTTATAAGTTATACTTACATCTCTCTCTCTCTCCAAAAAAAAAGATCCTCAAATCTTGTCTAAGGGTACATTTGGTTGTTTGTGGGGTGTTGTGCAAATGAGATTCGCTTTTTAAATTTCATAAGAACTACAATCCCATGAAGTCTCATGAGATTAGAGTTCACACACAATTGAGAACATGAATCTCATGAAGTTTCATTTACAAATGCTTGCTTTTAGGGTGTTGTGCACAACTCAGTTTTTAAGTTTGGTTGCTTTTGGGGTGCTGTGCAAATGAGATTTACTTTCTAAATCGCATGAGAACTCGAATCTCATGATATTGAACCAAACATACCCTAAAATTTAAATCATACAAACATGACCTGATTTGTGGTAGTTGCCTAATACTTTTCTGGCCTACCATGCATGAATAGATGTTTTCTTGTTTTTTGCAAATCTAACCTTGCATATGTGTTTTATGACATTGATTTGCTAGGAAGTGACACTTGGATAATGTTTTTTCAATAAAAACAGCCTTGAGTATTTATGAAAGTCGTATATTATTGATTTTTAAACCTTATAAAAACCTACTTGTATGTCAGAATAGGACCATCCAAGAGTCTATTCTTATAAAATCATGTACGTGAACAATCATATTTAATGAAAGCATGGTAAATCCCCTTTAAAAGCTTGTGGGTTCCCTACCATTTGTATAGCCTATTGTCAGCCTACCATGCTTTTAAAGGTTTTTTCATGTTTTCCTCAAATATGATTATACAGATGTGTTCTTGATGCAAATTGAATCTTTGATTTGCAAAAAGATGTTACATTATGCTACTCCTACCAAAATTACCTTACAAAAGCAAGAACAATGAAAAATCAGAAAAAAATGAAAAAATGATCATACTGTGGGGGTAATTTGACATGGTTCCTTATAAACCCTATAATTTTTTATATTCTCTTTATGTTCAAAAACGCAAATATTCAACATTGTTAGCACATTTTTACCTTTCACAACTGAGAATTTAGGCATTTTTGTAATAAAATTGTACCGACCATCAAATATGTCCAACACTCACTTAAATCCAGAATCGTGGGTTTTTTATGTGAATTTATACCTCACGAACTGACATAAATTTATTTGTGAAATCTTGGTGGAACTGAAACCACAAAAATCACAAATATCATATTCTTTCGCATATATTTCATGAAATTGCAAAAAATATATGGGTGAAACGCTAAATTCACAAATATTATACTTTTTTGTATATACTTCCTAAAATCGCATAAATTTATGTGTAAAACTGCCACTTACCACCAAATTTGTAAATATCTTACTTATTCGCATATATGATATGATATTGCATAAATTTAAAACATTGTTCTATTTTGTGAAACCCCACTAAGTTCACAAATATCTTATTTATTCGCATATACTACATGTTCTCACATAACGTAATTTGTAAATCACCTTATATCGCAAATATCATACTTAACTATTTACAAATTAATGACACATATGCGATATTGCTTATTTATTGCGCACTATTTTCTTGAATCATATATAAACCCGTTATGGTCCCCAACCTCATTATTTTTGCACAATCTAGTTTTTTTTTTGTCCTTTGTTCCCAACCTATTTTCCTTCCTACAACTATTTTCGTCAAATATTTCTGGCAACTATTCATTGAAGGCATTTCATTATAGTTGAACCATCGATGACGTGTTTTCTAGTAAGCACATTGTGCCCTTGTGTTTAATGGCTGAATCAAACATTGTTATGTTTTGTTTAACGATTGAATGACACATTGTTTTCATTTTGTTTAATGGTTAAATTAATGAAATAGTGTTCACTTTTGTTTTTTGCAATGCTTGTTCAATATTTCTTATATTTTTGTCATAGGAAAAATTGAACTTGTTTATTGATACAACGTGGCCAATAAAAAGAAGACTGTGTCGAAGAGGACCACACTCACATCATTTGAAATTTCTTAAGCATAACAACAAAATCCAACGAAAAAGTATTAACTGGGTCATCTTGGTAATTTGAAAGCACGGCTTAGTGTGCATAAGTGGGTAGAGAGGGAGCCACATCCGTTGCCAAAAATATGGGTTTTCGATATTTTCCATAAAAAATACACCATCGATAATTACATATAGCAATGTTCAAGCAGTGAGCTATAAATTTCAACGTGGCTCGTATCTAAGGCAAAATATGCATAAAAAGTTAAGCAGTTTGTAGGCAAAATCTTGTCTCTTATCCCAGAAGCATCTAAGGAGGAGCATTGAGGCATTTCATCATTGTTGCCAACCTCAATGCCCAGATAAATGAAGCTGGAGATGTGGTCACTCGTAATGGCAGTGGTGAGAGGGTAGAGAAAGTACATAACCAAGGGGTTGAGGTTAATGTGGACCCTTCTGAGGAAGTAAATGTAAGTGAGGGTCATGTAGCTAGGTCAGATGTGAATACTGCTCAGAAGTCTGATGCTGCTCTTTATGTACAGAAGAAAGTGCATGCTCTGACGAAGAGGTCGTGGTAAGAAAGAAGGTCTAGTGCTTGTGGATAGGTAAAAATTCATTATAATTGACTAATTTCATTGATTAAATTGAGATATATATTGCTACTATACATGAATCCAATTGACTAGTTTGTCATGTATGTGTGCAAAATATAAAAATTCATTGCAAATAACTTATTTCATTGATTCAACTGATATATATATATATTGTTATTGCTATTGCTATTGCTATTGCTACTATACACAAATGCAATTGATTAGTTTGTCATGTATGTATGCAAAATATAAAAATTATTAACTAATTTTATTGATTAAATTGATATATATATATATTGTTATTACTAATATACATGAATTCAATGAAATTGACTGATTTTAGTAAATTAATTTGGATTACAGAATTCTCAGTCAATTGATTTGGAAGAGACAACATCTTGCATGCACCAGTTCTATTGGAACCGAGTACACAAATGGCTTTTAACATTGACGAAGGAAGCAAAACATTTGTTGGATCAAATGCATTTTCATAAATTATTGGAGATCACACCATGAAACATCAGTCACAACCTCTTAGAGGTGATGCAATTTTGGAATCCAGCAACCAACACATTCCAGTTTGAACATTTTGAGATGACCATCACGTTGGAGGACGTGACACGAATAACTGGACTAAAGTGCCCTGAGGAGCCAATTAGTGGGCAACGCTGAAGAAATTTTAAGTAGTTCTGTGATATTTATTTACAAGCAGATGATGATGTGTTCGAAGCTGATAAGATCAAATTTTTTTTGCTTATAAGCAAGTATGACCCCAATAAAGTGAGGAGGATGAAGGTGAAACTACGGTGTGTTGAAAAAATTGATGATAGTAGGGCATACAAGATGGTAAGAGCATTTTTGCTATACTTCTTTGGCTCGTGTTTATTTATCGACACTGATGGAAAGTTGTTCCATGCATCGTACATCAAACTTTTAAAAGACCTGAATCACGTCAATCAATATGCATGGGGAGCAACCACACTTGCACATTTGTATGCAAGTATGAGTAACACGAAGAGTGAAAGAAAAAACCTTGTTGGGATGTTGGTGTTGTTTTAGGTATTTATTCCTTCATTGTACTTAGAATGTTTTTACTTATTCTTATGCTTATATATTATGTTTTGAAACATAATGTGTATTAATCTTTGTTAATCATTGTTATACAACTTTGGATATCAAAGCACATATTCGTTGAACGACCCCAAATGCATAATGTTATTCATGAATTTTTATGTGCCACAATGTGGAGTCGGTCATGCAATAAAGAAGATCGTGATCGAAGATTGATAGGTCCTCTTATGTCACGTGTCGACTACTCTCCATTGCTTTGCAGACTGACTAGGGCAAACATAAGTATTGTTGTTAATATTTTGTTAAAAATACATGTATGTAAGCCCAACCATAAAGGAAATGTAGGTAAATTGGTGCCCTTATGAAGGCACGTTAAAGGAGGAGGAGAATGCTGATGTGGTTGTGGGGGCAAAGGACATCGTCAGGAAGGACATTTGAATACACAACATGAATAAAGTTGACCTTCAAATGGCCACCCAAGTCATTTTATAGTTTGGGTTTATTTAGCAACCAACCAGTAGTCCTCACATAGTTAACAAATTTTTAACGCATGCTAAGAAGGATTGGACAAAGGATTACTTTACGACATTACTCTTTGAACATTAAGACTGACGCGAGGGTGGCGAAGACAGTGACTTTCCATCCATGAAATATACCACCAACGATGATTTTGTAGCCACCTAACATGTTGCATGTTCTTTAATGGCAAGGAGGGTATTTCAGGAGAAGAAAAAAGTTGGGGAGAAGTATAGAAAAAGCGTAAGTGGATTGGAAGAAGAGTTGACTATTGTACTTGAAGAAATTTGCATGCTGAAGAATATGGTACATACACAAAAGGATATGATATGTACTCAAGTTTGCCTTCAGGAGAGCATAAATAAGGTAGAACTACGATTGTAGTAATCACAACATCCTCAACAGTAGAAATTTATTTTATTGTTTTTATTTTTTTCATATATATTCGAAGATCAACATTGTAACTCATTGACTTACTTATTGATTTGTATATAATGTCATTTGAATATTTATATAAATGAAATTTTACATAGAATTATTTGTTTGTCATTCATTTGTATATAATGTCATTGATTGAATGTTTAAATGATTTGAATTATGATCTAAAATAGATTGATAAGTCTTTTTAGGTTTTATATTGATTTATGAGTAATATAATGTATTTTTAATTACCATATCATGCTTGACATCAATTCAGTGTTTTATTGAAGTGAAGGCATGCATTAAACTTATTTTTGAAAACTAGAGACTTGTTTTCAATGTTTTCTTATGCTGACCATTTTTTGAAAAATGTTCGATTCTCTCAAAATTTTCAAGTATTGTACACAAATAAATATATGATGACATAATACATAGCTGAGAGATATACAAAATGGTATTACATGGCTCAAAACTGACATCGTATGAAAGAGTTATGTCTGTGACAATGGGAGGCATGACTACTGCCCTGCAATACGGACTGAACCCACCTATGTTTGTAAATACCTTGTGAAACCTATCCAAAACTCTAACTTTGGAGTTGTCATTTTGTTTAGGGTTTATTTTTGCATAGACGAACACTTGAGAGAAAAACAAGGGCCTGAGACACTGCAGACAAATTTTAAAAATTCATGAAATTCGATAAAAAATCCTGCAACTCATTGAAAACTACATATAGTGTTTTCCAAGAGGAGTATAGTCTATGAGCCCTTCTGATTTTTCTGTAAGCGTGCTGGACTAGGGCCTCTTGAGACTGATTGTTATCATGTATAGGAGTTCAGAAAAAAGAAAAATGAGTCAAAAAACTTGTTGTTATGATTTTTGACAGATTTTACAATGTTTGTCATAAATTTGCCTCTATCGCTTTCTAAAAAGGGCTGCTATATGTAATGTTTTTCTACATACATTAAGCGTTAATTTCTTTGATGATAGATCCATTACACAAAAGATCTAATTTTAGAAAAAATCAAATAAAACCCCCAAACTAAATTTTATAGATTTTTATGGACCTAGGTCTTCTGCTACGCTCTTGCATCAGTTCTACACATTTGATTTAATAGAAATAGAATCTTGGATTATTCGATCCCAACATGCAAGTAGGTTTTTATAAGGTTTACAAATTGACGGTTCAAGATTTTCATAAATATATAAAACTGAAAATTTATATTTTTCTACCTAAAAACATTGATTCATGTGTCATTTCCTTGCAAATCAACCATGTCTAACACATCTGCAAGGTCAGATTTGCAAAAATCAACTCAAAAACACTCATTTGTCATGGTAGGCAGTATATATATATATATATATATATATATATATATATATATATATATATATATATATATATATATATATATATATTAGGTGGTAGCTGCCTGCTACTTTTTACTGACTTACTGGGCTTTTGAATGTTTTTTTTCCATGTTTTTCTTAAATTTGACTATACATATGTGTTCTATATGCTCGTTTTTATAGGTGTGGACTCTTAGATCATCCAGTCCTAGTAAGGGTTCAGATCTATCATAAAACACTTAAAATCTGTGGGGGCAAAACGGGGTACAACAAGAAATGGGGCTTAATAAGTTCAGTTTTCACACACACACACACACACACATATATATATATATATATATATATTGGAGCATCGTTGAACAGTAAAAGTGTCGAACAATGCTCAGACTTGTTTGGGCTACTGATTGCATATGCGATCAGCGGCACAGATGTTTTTGCGCTCAAAACATCTTTAGTGAGGGCTTTTGTGAAAAAAACCCTGCAAGGCATTTAACGGCGGTTGCAACGGTCGCTAAAGGTATTTTGAGCGCAAAAATGTGTTTGTTAATAAAATTAACGAGTCATTGTGTCTTGACACATATATCATTACGACATAGAATGTGGATCTAATGTTGTCAGAATTAGTATCAGCCCTAAATCAATTTTCAAAATGATTAAAGGAAATGGCTGATTCTGGTTTTGAATTAGATTGAATTGACTAGGCCAAATTTCAATCATCAGATAGCACACACCACAAAAATATTAAAATGATGTTAAAATTGTTTTGGTATAATTTTTAAATATTTAAAATAAACCGAATTAGCTTGGTTTCATAACTATTTCTGACCAATACGATACAAAACCAATATTTACAACATTTGTGAGTCATAAATATTTACAGAAACCAGTGGGGTGGTTGTGAGGGTGATAAGATGAAGGTGTCCTATCCAACTCCACTAGCACACCAAGTGTGTCTATAGCTTTAAGAGGTGAGCCACGTCAGCAGGGCGGCCATGGGGCCCACTCGGATTTTTTCTCGCTTCCACGTCATAAAAAACTAAAATAATCTTTTAGTTATTTTTGTGAGTTAGTGAAAATTTAACCAAACCAGTTAGTTGTTCCAACTTCCAACCCTAGTTGAAGGTTGGAGCAGCATAGGATGTAGGTATGTTAATGAAGTGGGTTTTATTTGATATCCGACTAAATTTGATTCCCTCTGGTAAGCCAAAACCATACCTGATGATATGATTTTGATTTTTTTGCTGCCGAATCCTATAAATATTTGAATTTAGTAGATACACATAAAAAATCAGTTTTGGTATGAGCTTTTCACCATTAGAATCCATTTAGCAATTAGTGAATATGGCATTGGCTATCCTGGTCATAAAAAGAAAAAGAAAATGGTATTGGCTATATCCGATCCGAACCTAAACCATTTACAAGTCTAATAGGATGTGAACCTTTCATATTTGGGTTGGATGTGACGAATAACAAATACCAGATTCGACTAATCAAATGTTGGCTAAACAGATTCAGGTTAGGATGATGAAGAGCTTTGTATTAAAATCCATTTATTTACATGTAATCAGATTCATACATCTGTCAGATTCCATAGCAAAAAAATCAAAACCACATATGCATCCTATTATAATTGGTAGTCGGATTTGATCAGATATCGGATAAAATCCGATCCATTGGCATTCCTGCCCGGCTTATGGCGGCACGCATTATTTAGCACCAAAGCTTCTAGTAGTCGTCTGAAAAAAATCCCGTTTTAAAAAAAAGTTCCCTCTCTTTTCCTTTAATATCGTTTGTCCTTCTTTCGCCGGAAAAGGATTCCCGGCGTTTCCATTCCCCCTCCCCATCGGATTGCTCTTCCCCCCCAAAATCCTCAACCTTGCGTTCTTCTTCATCCATTAACTCTCTCCTTTTCTCCTTCACTTCCAATAAATCGAAACACCAGCTAGGGTTAGGGTTTGGACTTTTTTATTTGCTCAGCTTCGCGGATTTTTTTGCCGTCGAAGCCCTGGGTAGGGTTAGGTATTCAACTTTCGGGTCTGTCTTTGGCTTTGGGGAAGCTTCGTCTTTGAAACCCTAACCAGGGTTAGGGTTTCAACTTCGCGCTTCTCATTCCTTTCGTGGCAGTTATGTAAGGTTGAGGTTACGGGGTTACTTCTCCTCCAGAATTATCGAAGATGCAGGCGATGGATCCCGGCGGGAAGATACATCGGCTGGAGCTGGAGAACTTCAAATCTTACAAGGGGCACCAGACGATCGGCCCCTTCTACGACTTCACGGCGGTCATCGGCCCGAACGGTTCCGGGAAGTCGAACCTCATGGACGCCATCAGCTTTGTGCTTGGGGTGCGCTCGTCGAACCTGCGGGGTGCGCAGCTCCGGGATCTTATCTATGCGGCTGACGACCAGGAGAAGGACAGGCCGGGGAGGAGGGCGTACGTGCAGTTGGTCTACGTGACGGGTGCTGGCGAGCAGGTGGAGTTCACGCGGACGATATCTGGCGCAAGCGGGAGCAGTTACAGGATCAACGGGGAACAAGTGAACTGGGGGGAGTATAATGATAAGCTGAAATCGATCGGGATACTCGTCAAGGCTCGGAATTTCCTGGTTTTCCAGGTATTTCCTCCTTTGTATATCGTCACCTTCCTTTATTATCATCTCCATTTCCGCTATCGTTGCCTATTCATCATCAAATTTGGTGAATGGGTTATTGGGTGGCAAATTATTTGTATTTCTGTATGAATTGATGAGCATATGTGGTAAACTTGCTATGTAAACGGTATTTGCACTGCCGTGGACTGAAGATTGAGAAGGAAACAATGCTGATTATCGATTTTTAAAAGCTAGTTTGTGCCCAAGATAAATTGTTGGGTGATGAAGTCGTTTGTATTTTCTCTATGTATTGATAAGTGACATAGCAAAATCCACCTTGAGAGTTGGTCTGATGCTTTGCTGAATACATTGCTTAAATTGATTAGTCCACTTTTCACTGTTTACTTTGGGATCTGGCTTAAGATTCAAGGTCCAGCATAGCAAGCATAGTAGCAAGTGCATTGTTACATTTAAAAACATCACGAATAAAATATCATTTTGGGCCATTTGAAAAATTCTATAAAACTATGATATTGTGAATATGTTTTTCACTTGTTGGAAGCATATTTCATTACAATTTTGAGTGCTTAATTAATTTTCTTGATTTTTTTTTTCAATGAAGGCATGACAAAAAACGGAAGCAGATCAGGTCATGCTGAACATGAGCGTTTTTGCTCATGCCGACATCGTGGCCATCAGATTTGCATTTTAAAAAACTCAAAAGTCAACAAAACCACGTGACATTCATCCAAAATGCAAACAGATGGCCACGATGTCGGCATGAGCAAAAACACTCATGTTCAGCATGACCTGATCTGCTTCCCTAAATTTTTTTTTTTTGAAAAACTTCCAAGAAAACCATGGTAAATGCCATTTTAGCTCATTTCTGTGCTGGCAAACCGATAATTAAATGAGCATTCTGAAAAAACTTGTCAAAATGTGGTGGCCTGGAAAGAAAAACTGCTTGACAGTTATAAAGAGAGTGAAAATCAAATGTAGACTGCATAATATTTCCTTGATATGTTCTCCCGAACTCTTGTAATTCTTCAATTCAATCTTTTGTATTTATCATCTTATGACTGCCATAATCCTTCTTAATCTGAAGCCCAGTTTGTGCCCAACATGCCACCAAGGCGGAAATAACCAGATAACAGGCACCACAAGATCCAACCCACTTTCCTTTGAGGGAAGTTCACGATCTGTAGAAGAAAAATTTCTATGCCGCAATCATTTGCTGCTTAGGATCAAATGATTACTGAATCCCATGGAGGAGATATAGAAATGCCTGTGTGAAAATATGTATTGATTGCCTTAGACTGCTTGAATATTCTTACTCAATGTATAAAATAGCAGGATAAGGCAAATGAAGTGCATAAGACAAAGGGTTTTCCGTAACAGATAAAATGGGAAACTGAATGTGGTTGTGGTACTTTTCAGGTATTCTATCTGTTTCTTTATTAGGCTTTATGCTATTTCCATTGTCCTTGTGGATGCAATGAAAACAATTTTGGCCTACTACACGTGCTGGACTGGCAGAAAGCTTATTTATAATAGAATCCTTTCTACCATATTGGGTTACGTCAGTTTCTGTTATTAAAATTTCAGAATGATATTATAAATTTATGACTATCCTGGTGTAAGATTCATGAGATTTAGTTACGGCTCATAGCATGCTTACTGGTGTAATTTCCCCAATGATTCATCTAATGGAATACCACTAGAGATTTTCTTGGTGGTTAGATACATGGCTTGTTTCTTTCCCTCCCCTAATCTTAGCCTTTATGTAATATAATTTAGCAATTGCATTTGTTAATCCATTTTCTAGGGACAAAGTGATTGGATTCAGTCATGCACCTTAAAGCAAATAATATTGGAAAAATGAATTTACAGAGACAGACCAGCACATGTGCAAATTTTTATGGGGTTTAATTTGGGATTTGGTAGAATACACAATGAATCACAAGTGGAAAATTAAGCTTTCAGAGACCGAGACATGCAATTTTTTCAAGAGGTTAGCCTGTGATTTAGTAGAATGGGAATACATTCGGAATGTTTTTCATTTTCTCATCCTTTGGCTAAACTAGGGCGTGATTTCAGTGCTAGCTGTCCATGATGTTTGGAAGTGCATAGTGACTGCATACTATAATCTAAACCCTCTGTCGTGTAATGATTTATGCCTATGTTTTGCATGCTATGGGTTGCTTATAGATTATGGTCTGTCACATGACCGTCATATATATGGTATGAAGGAAAGAACCATTTATTCATCAATGGCAAAACAAAGAGAGCTGTAGTGAACATGCTCACAAATTTGGGGTTTAATTTTCCAGGCCTGTTGCTTTTTCTACGAAGTCTACTTTCTATGACATCAACTTTCATTTCATTATCCAAGATATGTTTTCCCAGATATTGTTAGTTATTAATTTTGCTTGCTCCAGGGAGATGTTGAATCAATCGCTTCGAAAAATCCCAAAGAACTTATTGCACTAATTGAACAAATATCTGGGGCTGATGAATGCAAGCGAGAATATGATGAACTTGAAGAAAAGAAGGCTATGGCCGAAGAGAAATCGGCATCAGCTTATCAGAACAAAAGGACCATTGTGCTGGAGCGGAAGCAGAAGAAAGAACAAAAAGAAGAAGCTGAGAAGCATCTTCGTTTACAGGATGAGTTGGTATGCGTGATTAACATTTCTTTCATAGTTTGTAATTGGTTTTTTCTTGTTATTTTTAACCAGATACTTTTTAAAAGTGTTTATATTTGGTCTTTTGAATTATTTGTACTTTTTAAAGTAATGTGGTGCAATGAACTGGAGGAGTTTGTGTCATTTGCTTTCTGGGTAGTGATTGTTGCAAATGTTGTCATTCCTGTAATTTTTTTTTTGCAATCACTCCAGAACTGAAGTAGTATAAGTATGAAGTGTGAATATAATCATATAACTAACTTAAAATTTTAAAAACAAATAAAATTCCTCTCCCTCCCTTCCTTCTCTCCACAGAGAGGCATATGTTCCCAAAATGTGATTCAAAATCTCGGACAAAGGACAATGACCAAAGATATTCTTAATCATATATATATATATATATGCTGCCCTTATGGGTAAGGAATCCCATAGTGGAAAACTCCATTTTATTTTATTTTTTTCCACATCTGGCCCTCCAGATGTGATCTACGTGTTTGATTTTATAGAAGCCAACCCTTGGAATGTATGTCAGACATACATTTTCTGGGAAAAATGAACAGCTTACCATGTACCTGTTTATGGAGTTGAAAGGTTATGCCATGGATTCTACAACTTTTTTCTGTCCCGACTCACAGAGGAGCTCGTTCCTCACATGAGGCAATCATATATCATTTTGCTAAATTTATATGAAATATGTTATTTCATTTAATTCACAAACAAAAATCTTGTTTCATTGAATAGGCTTTCAGTTCCATGGATCCAAGATGCATGGTTTGCCTACATATGTACATTGCCAGTTCACTAAGTTATTACATAGTTATTTGCCATCCACATTATCCTAAATAGTTAAATTTGGAATATGTGTTTCGTCTTGTTGCTGGCCTTATATTTCCTTACCTTTAACAAATCTTTGTTTTATTTATCCAAAGAAAATTAAACAGAAAAGAAAGACATGGACCTTCCTATTTTGTTGATACTCGTATCTCTAATTGCTTTCATTAGGTTTTACTAACCAAGGACATGGTAAATGTCTCTGAATGCTGATATTATATGTCATACATTCTTGTTATACAGATTTTGCTTAGCTAGAGGAATTCATTAATAGATTTCTGCATGTAACACTTCGCATATTTAATTGACACTGGATTTGTCATTCATTAATAATGTTTCTAATCTTATTTTGTGATGCAGAAATCTCTGAAAAGGGAACACTTTTTATGGCAAGTATTCAATATTGATAAAGATATTGAGAAGACAAACAAGGAACTTGAAAAAGAAAATAGAGCCCTTGAAGAAAAGTTGAAAGTACAGGAGGAATGTGAACTTGACATTAGTGAGAAGAACAAAGAAAATTCTGGATACCTGAAAGAGATGGCACTAGTTGAAAAGAGAATTGCAAAGAAAAAAGGCGAACTTGATAAAAAGGTTAGTAAATTTTCCCTTGAACATGATCATCTGATGCTTAGAATGCCATTATTTCTCTAAACCTACAGCATCAGTGTGTGTTTGTCTGTGCAATTACTCTAGATTAATGTTATGAATATCAGTCTGACGTACTAGATGCATTTTTGATATAGCTAACGCCATAACTTGTTAAAGGGACTCTAAGTAGGCATCCTTCAAATTCTCTCCAGGATGAACATTGGAAAGTGGCCGATATATTAGCTATATGGGTTCCCAGGGGATATACTTATCATTAGGGTACTTGTCAAGTATAGTAAGTTTTTGCCGTTGAGTTGGAATGGAATTTGGGGGGGGGGGGGGTTCCTAAATGCATTCCTGTTATCAAGATTGTGGCCTTCCAGTAACAAAATCCATTAAACTAGTGGGACTGGAGTTCCTAATGTTAGATTAACCATGTGCAGATGGAGACAAGAATAGTTGTCCATTTGATGTATTGTTTGATGATATGGGTCCGGTGGATTTCTTAGATGGTAATATTTGTAATATTTTCTTTTGTTGCCACTTTTCTTAAATGTTTTCCTTTTCACAGGTTCTATCTATGTCTAACTATATTCAACCTTTATAGTGTGTGTTTCTATACTCTATATACGATTCATAGGAGAAATTACTGTGTATATCTGTACATATTTAATGCTCTTTCTTGAATCTTTTGGTGCTTATAACCTCTTCCTAACCTATGTCACACGGACTCGGCTCCAAGGTCGCCGCACCCGCGTCGACACGCACCGACACGGGTGCGGCTCGGACTCGGTCAACCCGACCCTGGGTGTGGTCAACGCACACAGGGTCATTTTGGTCCATTTTTTGGAAAATTTTTTTTTTTGAATTTTTTTTTAAAATTTTCTGGGCTACAGCTGTAAGGAAAAAAACCCATCACAACTAAAAAACCTGTACACTTTCAAGTTTTAAGTACAGAATGGGCACAACTCAAGTTTTTGTGGTTTTTTCCTGTATGAAGAAAGTGAATTATTACAGTGTATGAAGAAAGTGCCCAAAAGTGAATTATTCCTGTATGAAGAAAGTGTACAGAATGCCTTCACAACTCATCACCTGTCCCCTAATGGGCACAACTTTGACCGAGTCTTATATATATATATACATATATTTTTTTTTATTTTTTTTATTTTTTTTAATATATATATAGCCGAGTCCCCGTGTCCAAAATTTTTGAAATTGCGCCGCACCCGTGTCGCACCCGCACCCGCACCCGCACCCATGTGACATAGTTCCTAACTATAACAAGGTTCTTGTTTTATTACTGCTTCAATATTTGAAACTGAACTTCTATATATTATTTAAAATTTCCCTGCCAGTCTAGTCTGTTGCACTCCCTCTCTCTCCCTTAATCTTTTTGTTGTCAGTCTGGAGATAACTCGATGGGATTTGGACCCAAGACCAAGCATGATGATGAACAACTTCACCACTCGACTGTTTCCTTTGATCTCCTATTGAGTACAAGATAGAGGTTAAAGAAGTCAATATGCTTATTAGCTAGTGTGTTTGAGGTGACATGTAGTGTGTCAACTGCTGCCCTGATGATAAATATTTTCATAGCCATTCAACTGAAGGCTTATTGGGCATATTAGACTGAAGGGCTATCCTAACAGGGTGTTTGGACCAGAGTTGCCAGTCGAGGAAGCGATTCGGGAAGCGGGAGCGGGAAGCGAGACACTTCTAAATTTTTAGAAACTGGGAAGCATGGTATGACTTAGAAGCAAACCAAGAATCGTCTCGGAAGTGAGAGAGGAAGCGAACCAAAAGTGATCTTGGAAGCGAACAAGGATTTGAAGGGAAAACAAAGAGGGAAGCGACCTAGGATTTAAGTGAGAAGCGAAAGGGAAGCGAGTAGGAATCGAAAGGGAAGTGAAAATGTATATTTTTCTAATTTATCAAAATATAATATTTATATTATCATTGACAATAAAACATGACTAGATAACATTAAAGTTGATCTATTAATCTCAAAACCGAATCATGTATGCAAGACAACCATCTAACAAATGCATCCTGTTGCAATCATTTAATAAATAATACATAAAAAATATATAATTCATATTGCAGCAAGTCATTATATTTAGTTCATATAAATAAGATCAGTCACGATATTTACTCATACCATGATCATCACAAGAAACAAGATCCAAAAACAGGGAAAAAAAGAAAAATATATAGTGATCAAGATGCATTCAATACCCAAATAACACTTCTCAAACAAAATCCATCCAAAAACAAACACTAAAAAGAGACAAAGGGGGATCTTCGGCTAGAGAGAGGGAGGCGATGCTAGAAAAGGGGCTAACCGTTTGGCCGCTTTTTAGGGAAAGAGAGAGGGAGTGTTGACCCCCTTTCTAGCAATCGAAAACCCGAGAGAGAGAGAGAGAGAGAGAGAGAGAGAGAGAGAGAGAGAGAGAGAGAGAGAGAGAGAGAGAGAGAGAGCATCAACTTTCTCTTTTATAATGCGCAAAAGTCTATTATACCCTTTAAAAAGGGTATTTCGTTATTATGTTTTTTTTTGAGTAAAAAACATGCTGATTAAGGGCTAAAATGTCCTTTTAATAGGAAACAAACTTCTATTTAGGGGACACAGTTCTCTTTTAAAATAATGCTTCCCCTGACGTTTCAGAAACATTGTATTTTGTGCTTCCAAAATGTGTTTTGGGGAAGCACGCTTCCCCACCTTTGCAGGTGCTTCCGGTAACCTTGGTTTGGACACGCCTACTTATCCTGATAAACAAGATAAGCGGGTAAAATGCATCTTGGTCCGTAATGGAATATCCCACATTATCTTGTTTATCTGGATAAGTGGGTATATCCAACTGTCACCTAATTGTTTTAGAATAATTCTCTTTAAAATGAAATGTTTCCTAATAGCCTAATATATTGTGGATATCCACTAGTATGCAGTGATTTAGAAATCTTCTATGGAAGGTGTCCTTCCTGTCTCATAGCTTTGCTTCATTATCTTCTTTTTTGGAAAAAGCAAAAAAAAATTGCTAAGAGATTAAACGTGTGTGAACTGTGAAGGGATGTCACAAACAGTTATAAGAAGTGAAGCTTTTGGCCAATCCTTGAAGGGCCGATCCAAGTAATGGTTTTGAATCATTATTGATATGTCGATGACCAGTAATGTTAATAGTTCTCCTGAATCTGAGTGCACAGCATGGTATGCATGTTTGTGTTTATTCCTTGCTGAGGTTTTTTTATTTTTAGTTTTTTAATAACCTTGGCTGATCTTATTTCAGGTGATTCTGAATTTACCTTGTATTTCACATTTCAAAATTTGTTTTATTTTGTCTTAAGGTAACAATTAGAAGCAATTTGATTTCTTAATGAAAAATTGAAAATTGTCTCTATTTTTTGGCATATCGACCAGAAATTACATTTCTCCCTTCTTTTGGAAATCACTTATGTTGTACCAACTCTAACTGCAGTACTGGACTATTCCACATTCTTGCAAACACACATGCCACACAAACTTCCTGTGCCCGATTTGAAACTCGTGTTTGTAACAGTGGATGTTTTCTGTTTTGTTCTGTAGGTGTATGTGATTGTTTTAAAAGCTTTGGTTATGTGTTTGGCTATGGTTGAAAACATTTCATATGGATATAGTTATTAGAAAATTTGACATGTAAACACGTTTCCTTAAACCTGGGCGCTAAGATCAATTTAAATACTTTTTGTTCATTTGCATTGGTTCATCATGGTGATCATGAACTGGTGTTGCAGAAACCAGAGCTTTTGAAACTGAAGGAGGGGATCTCTCGCATTAATTCAAAAATTAAAAGCAGCAAGAAAGAACTAGAGAAGAAGAAAGGAGAAAAGAAAATGCATGCTAAGGAAGTAGAAAGACTTCAAAAAGAATTGAATGATGTAATTACAGCCATAAATAACTTAAATTTGGAAGGTCAAGGAGGGGAAAAACTTCTACTGGCTGATGCTCAGATTAAGGAGTACCATAGGATGTAAGTATTTGGTGATTATTTGCTTTACTGAAATTTGTTACTCTGATATGATTTTATATTTGAATTTGAGCTATAGGATCATCACATGAGTATTTTACTTTCATGCTATGCTGTGTTCTTTAATTTTGATTTTTAAGGTGCTAAATTACTAGCCATTTTGGAATTTGGATTATGGAGTTTGGATCTAGTAACTTTGTCACCAAATTATAGAGGAATTGCCGTAGTGGGATGGCATTATTCTCCCTTTTCTAATTTATTTTTTACCTCCTCTTATTGGTGCATAAATTGCCTGCTGTGGATTCTTATGGATGCTGAGTCCATCTCGATGCATTCACCTGCTTAAAGGCATCTAATGCTTTTGAGAACCTACAAGTATAATAGCGAGAAGTTCTATCAAGGCTCTATCATGCACTATCTAGTATGAGAGCTATGTAACATGGGTACATAAGGAAAGGTAGAGTAGCCACGTCAATATGAGTCGACATGGGTATGGGACATGTGTTGGGTTGGGGTAGACTCAATTCACACTAGGGATGTCAATGGTTCGGGTTTGGGTTGGATATCCGACCAACCTGAATCCATTTACTCGGGTTTGGTAAAATATTATAGATTCGAGTTTTTAATCGGGTTGGACTTGGTATTAAATTGATGAATCTTATTGGATTCAGTTTCATACATCAACCCGAACATATGCTTATTGGCAAGGTTGTAAGTGTTGTATCGTTACCCGTATCGGTTGGGCCCAAAGTAACACCATATCGTATCATAACGTTGGAGCGTTGATTTTTTTAACATTCAAATTAAGATATGAAAACTTGAAACTTTATTTCGGGATCTCTTCACCTTTATAATAGCCTCTGATTCCCAGAGCTTGGATTACAAGTGAGGAAAAAGAAAAGAGAATGATAAAGGGATAAGAAGATGAGGGCTTGTGATGTCGACCGGATCTTCGTGTCTTCTTGGGCTTCCTTGAATTTCCTTTTTCCTTTTATCTATCCTTCATTTTTTCTCTTCCTTGAATTTACGTAACTTCTCTCTTTTGTAGAGTTGTTTTCTTAAGTTTAGCTTCTCATGATGGAAGTTATTCCATCATGGATATTGTTTTTGCTGAATGGATGCCATCTGTACTTGTAACCACTCCCATGCTCCTTGCCTTCCTACTTTATGGGTACCATGGGTAGATGTTTGGGAGTTAGGGTGATACGTGATTGATTTAGTACAACCAACACAAGTTACCATCTAAGTCACAGGGACTCGACAAAGCAGGTGCCGCACCCACGTCGACGCGACGCTGGTGCGCGTGCGGCACCCGGTGCGGTCAACACAACCCTGGGTGCGGTCAACACAACCAGGGTCATTTTCGTCCAATTTTTTAACGTAAATTTTTTTGTTGCCCGATCAAAAGGGGCTGCGAAAGAGGATTAGGGCAAATTTTTTTGCCCTAATCCTCTCCTCTCCTCTCCCGCGCAGCTCCGCTCTCTCGCTCGCCTCCTCTCCTCCCGACGTCTCGCAGGGGATACCGACGCCACCTCCTCCTCTCCCTCGTCGCATGTACCCTCTCGCTCTCTTGTTGGGTCGGCAGGGGAGGGGCCGAGCTCCCCTGCTCCCTTCGTCTCCTCTCCAACTCCCTCTACTCTCCGCCGACCTTGACGCTGCCGCCAACCGTTCCGCCACCGACCGTTCCAGGTATGCCGCCGACTCCCTCTGCTCTCCTCCTCTCCTCTCTGTCTTCCCTCTCTCTCTCTTAGAACGTCGGGGTCTTTGTGCGCACAGCTTGTGCTTTTTCGGGTCTTTGTGTTTGCTTTCCCTTTGTCGCAACGGAATCGTGTCCCTACTCGGTGCTAACGGCTCAACTGCAACTGCAAGGTTCCTTGTGCATCTTGCCAAAGGGCTTGGACATGCGGTTTGGCAGGCCACACTGCAACGTTCTGTCGTTGTTGGTTCCCTTGCCGCTATGTGGGCTTTCGGATGTTCGGTATGTGTTGGCTCAGGTGGGGAGTTGAAATAGCTCTCCTTCCTGCACTCATATTTTCAATGTCGGAATTCTGCCAGTAGTTATATGCTTGTCTAAAAGATTAAGCCATGCATGTGTAAGTATGAACTAATTCAGACTGTGAAACTGCGAATGGCTCATTAAAACATTTTTTTAACCGATAATTGATAAAACTTTATATATATATATATATATATATATATATATATATATTGCCGCACCCCCGCACCCATGTGACATAGGTTACCATCATTTACTTTAACCAGCACATGTTACCTTCTTTTACCGTAACTAGCACATATTACTCTCTTTTAAAGTAACCAGTATAGGTTATCCTCTTTTACTGTAACCAACACATGTTACTTTCATTTACCGTAACCAGCATAGATTACCCTCTTTTATCGTAACCAGTATGGATGGTTAAAGAGGTTTACCATAACCTGCTTATTTATCTTATCATATGTAAATGAGTGTAAATTTGATAATTTTGACACACTTGCACATGGATTTAAATTATTATATATATATATATATATATATGTTTTTGTGCAAACAATCGTATCTGAAATTTTTAATAAAGATCTTTCAAAAAATTAAAAAACTCGAGAAAACACAAAAAATTAGCACAAATTCTCAAAAATTCTATCACATGAAACAAGGATGAATTATACAAAATACAACCATAAAATTACATATGAAGCATTTATGTCTCCATGAGCTGCTATGAATGACATACAAATCTCATAAGAAAAATGTAAATTGTGAAATAATAAACAACACTAAGCTAACAAGTCATAAGATCCATAACAGTGCATGTTTACATAAACAAAAACAAAATCCCCAAGTGTTTCTCAATACTTAAAAATCTTACATACCAATTTTTTTTTAAGTTCATACAAAAATGAAGACTTCTTATTCTTCTTGCATGAAATCAAGCCCTAAATCACTCTCAAGTTCTTTAGGTGTAAACACAAACTCACCTTAAGGAGTTTTCTTATATATTAAAAAAAAAACGAATTGAGTGCAACACAAAATGTGTATCATACAATACATCCGATACAGGTACGATACACACTCGTATTTCGATATGGGTGTGTGTCATATCGATTAGGTCCAAAGTAACGATAAGTATCAATACGGTATGACACAACACTGCTTATTGGCACTTTTTATATGTCAATCCAAATGGATGTCGGTATCGAGTCTATTGACAGGCAAACCAATGTATTTAAAACTCAGTTCACGAAGTATAAAGCGTGCCCATTTCATTAAATGCAATAAAAGAAAGCTTCAAATTCATTGTGTACAGCATGTTTCACTATGTAACTCCAATAAATGCAGAAAACCAATTTTCAAAAAACTTGCACTACATGTCTTTACCATAGAAATGTTGTGTGCACAGGTAAACACAAAGACATTAAGTTTGGCTTTCACAAGGAAATCCGAATTCGGGTCAACTGGATTCAGATTTGATTTTGAATATTTTACATCTGTATTTGAATCTGAATCCAAATTCGATTGGTCGGATTTGGTATAGGCTATATCCAAACCGCCGGCCTGTTTACATCCCTAATTCACACTCGATACTAAAATGAAAGTTCTATCACGCAACACTATCAAGGATAAGAACTATGTAACATGGGTACTTAAGGAAAGGTAGAGTACCCATGTCTGCATGTGTGGACATGGGTCAGGTTGGGTTGGACTCAATTCACACCCAGTATTATCTTTATGGTTCAGCAACAATGACCAGATTTCCCTTTACTCATAAATAATTCTCAGTACAACCCATGATACAAACAAAATTACAATACTACCATTGACATGAGCTCTTATTCCCAACAGGTTGGAGGTTGAGAGTTGAGACTAATAAGACTTAAAGATGGTGTGAGGTAACATAGAAGATTGTGGGGTGACTAATGTTTGAAGTCATAAAGAGGACCCTCAAAATCGACTCGTATCTCTTGCTACATGTGCATGCACATACATACAAATATCCACTTGCTAATGGTTTTCAGGCATGATGCCATGTAAGGTGGCACCTTTGCTTGTTTCGCGAGATCTAGCCACTGAAAGCCTTTTGGATGCATTTGGTAGAGTTCAACTATAGGGTAAGAAGTCTAGATTCTAGTTCTACAATTCATGAAGATAATATCAAGTGGAAATAATGGGGAATAATCATGTTGGATTCAACCTTAGTGCATGAAAACATTAAATATAATGTTCCAATCATGTTGCTGGATATTGACATATTGCTGGCTTTAAGTTCCATGGCGGTGAAAATATAGTTGGCTGAGAAGTCTGTTTGAAAAACTAAAACTAGAAATGGGATGTTGGGAGCTGTAAAGCACAAAATGATGTGGCAATATGGGATGTGAATTGGAAGCATGTTAGATGGATGATTGAGAATGGAACAAAAGCGACTAAAGAAGAATGGGATTTGAATATATTTACAAAGAAGTGCAGACTTACTGATTTTATATAAAAAAATTCCAGTAGTTCTCAATGAAGTACATGAGCACAAACAATCAATGATCAAAGTTTTATGTGTATGAAACATTAATAAATTATGTATACTGCAATCTTCTTGTCATTCTTGGAGATCTGTAGGGCATTCTAAAAGTTTTCAGAATGTTCTCTCTTACTTTTGATAAGACAAATCGAACGAAAGAGAATAAGTCATTATCAGTTAGAAACTTAGAACCATGTTCTGTTGATGATGATATTGCCCCTTTCAATAGCCATTTTGAGCACCTTAACAACAATGGAACCATTAGAATGTATTTTTTCAGTACTTTTTAATTCTTATATTAACTGTTTGTGTTCTTTGAATAACTGCTGGTATGCAAAATCAGTCCTTGATCACTGTGCTACTGTATTAGTTATTTCTTCTCCTTCATTTTTCATTGACATGTTCAAGTTTTATTGTGTCAGTAAGGAGGAGGCTGGGCTCAAAACTGCAAAGCTGAGGGATGAGAAGGAAGTTTATGATACACAACAACAAGCTGATGTGGAAGCTCTGAAAAACTTGGAAGAAAATCTTGATCAATTAAGAAACCGCGAGAAGGAGCTGACTTCTCAAGAGAATCAAATGAAATCAAGACTAAGGCAGATTAATGATGCACTCACAGAGAATAAAAAAGAGCTAACGAAATCAAGAAATGAGTTGAATGATATGCAAGATAGGCACAGAAAGTCTAGGTAGGTAGATTGAGTTACCTTAATTTTCACTTCTATATTTTTTATAGATGAAATGGTTATGGAAATTCAATCTTGGTACAGTGCTTGAATCTGTTGATGCGTTTTCAAAGAACTGCAGAATTTATAGTCTGTTTTTGTTTGTGGAGACACTTGATGTCACATTCTTGTGCTCCAGTAATTGGTGTAAGAGATTAAAGTTGTTGGTATACTTGACTTGGATACTTTGGGCTTATTTCTTCTATGTAATGATTCTGGTGGTGATTTTATTTTATAGGGTTGCATGCTATTTCATATTTGTTTTCCTTTTTTTATAATCCTAACAGGGCAAAATATGACAACCTGAAAGCTAAAGTTAATGAAATTGAAGCTCAATTACGAGAATACAAGGCTGATAGACATGAAACTGAAAGGGATAAAAGATCATCTGAAGCAGTTGAGAGTCTCAAACGACTGTTTCCAGGCGTGCATGGGCGCATGACTGATCTTTGTAAGCCAACTCAGAAGAAGTACAATCTTGCAGTCACTGTTGCAATGGGTAAATTCATGGATGCTGTTGTTGTTGATGATGAGCAAACAGGAAAGGAATGTATCAAGGTAAGTACCTACCCAATTGAAAATGTTGTTAATTTCTAGGATGCTATGGAATGAGTACTATGATTGATGTCTTCTCTTTTTGAAACACCATAAATACAAAAACCTTAACAAATTCTGGGTGACATTTGCCCGAATGACTAGAAGTGCATGCCATTGCTATGCAGCCTTTTCACATAAGCATGAAGGAGTTAGAATTACTGGTTTGAAATATTCCTAACTATAACATACATCATGTAATTTCTCTCTGATATCCTAGAATATTAAAATTAGGTTAGCATTTATTCATCTTCTTCATTCTGCTGGTTGCTTGTGTCAAGCAAGGAAGAAAGATGAAGAACAAACAAGAACGAAGCTTCGTTCAATAGTTAGAAAACAAAGTAGTAATACAACACATAGTGGTAGGCCCCCCTTACCTGAGACTATTTTTGACCAAAATGGCCTCTTACATTGACCATTGCACTTTTGAATGCTAAAATACAAAAAACTGCTCCAATGCTTACATAGTAATGCATAAATGGGATTACCCCCAATAATGGTACATCATATTTGATTCCTTAACACTCTTTCTCAAACTTGAGATGATGTAAACACAATCATTTCAAGTTTGAAGAGGAATGTCTGAAATGCCTTAAAAGAAGAAACTCTTCATGAAGCAATCTGTAATCTGGTTAGCCATTCCAATTTAGGATGTAAGATAACCCCCTCCAAGTATGCTCTGCGAGTGAAATGACAATCTATATATACTTTGTTCTCTTATAAAATTATGAGTTTTTAGCTATATGAATAGCACTTTGATTGTCATAATGCAGTGGGGTCCATCCATCTATCCTAACTCTCATATCCTCTAATAACCGTCTCAACCACACAATCCCAGTATTGACCTGTGCCATGGCCATATACTTGTCCTCAACTGTAGACAATGCAATTTGCTGTTTCTTCTTATTTTTTCATGGTATTAGGGAGTCACCCACAAAATCCTTTGGTAGAATGTCTATCCTGTGACACCCTTCCATAATTTGCATCATAGTAGGCTCTCAACTCCAATGTAGAAGAATCAAAGAAAAACAAGGCATAATTCATGGTATCTCTGACATATCTGATAATCTTCAGTACTGTTGCCAAATGTGTGGAACTAGGAGCACTCATAAACTGGCTCACAACATGTACTGCAAAGGTAATGTCAAGTTTAGAAATAATCAAATAAATCAAACTCCCTATCAACTGCATATACACTGTAGGGTCATTGAGAGGCTCTCCATCTTTATGCCTTACTTTGCAATTTGCTTATATAGGAGTGTCTACTCGCTTCTTGTCATCAGCCAATCCTTTTAGAAATGTACTATCTACCATAAGAATTGGAGGACATACTTTCAAAAACTTATCGATGCTTGGCAAAAAGGATAAGAACATGTACTTAAATCAATCTTTTTGATCGGTCTTAATATATCCTAGCGATCCTTAATTAGTATTCATCAGATGATCTAAATCGGCGAAAACCATATTTAAAAACTATTCGAATGAACCATATAATGCAACCTTAGTGTGTTCTCATTCATGTCATGTTTGTTTGTAACCTCGACACCTTCCTCGCGACAGATGTTATTCATGATTTCTCTTAGAGTTATCTTTAGGTTATTGAGCATGTGTTTGTGAATAACACTTGAAATCCAATTGGAATGCACTTTCTCTACTATAAGGTTGCTCAATAATCCACCACATCTATACTCGCTATCATACATTTTTACTTGAAAGAAATATATTTTACGTACTTTTGTGCAATGTATCTTTCAGGTGCAATCAACTGTCATATGAGCATTATTTCTCTTGCATACAATAATCATTATTATTGTAGTTCTTTAAGAATTTTTTTTATAGTTATTCCTGATTACATGATCATCCAAAAACTCGCAGCAGTACTGAAGATCATTAAACATTTTGCCCAAATCAATTTTTCTATCATTTGAGTGTATTGATAACCATTGTAATTGTTCATAATCATTAAGTCGGTCATTACGCAATTGCTCATACAAATCAAATGTATTTGCTTCAATGATTTTCAATTAATCTTTATTGTATAAGAATCCATTGAACGAGAACCAAGGGTTCACATTCTCCAATGCCATTGGTGCATCACTTTTACCAACCCTTATTTGCCCAATGTCATCATTGTCTTCGTCGTTTCCTATCAAGATAGTCATCATCAATATCATCTAATTATACATTGTCAACATGATCGTTGCTATCTATAATTGACTATTTGATTGCACCAGATATATCAAAATTCATTATATCTGTCGCTTTATTTGCTTCCATGCATGCATCATTCATGCTCTTTAGTATACTTAAGTCCTCATTCATAGCTTGCTGCAACTCAGGTTGTGGAACAACCTCAGCATAGCATTTAGGTTCATGATGTGAATAAATCAAAGTTAGAAAAGCTTGGTGAGTGATAGAAAAAGAATCATAGGATACAAAAGGACAGATACTTCTACATACCCGAAGAGGAGGTAAATCCATTGCTTGTATATCTAGATTGGTCTGAGGAACATTGGTACTTAGGTAGATCTCTTTTTTCTTCATCATACTGGACTAGGAAAGATTGAGTAGGTATCCTTAAGGTTCTCCTACCGTAGGTTATCACTTATCGTTCTATTCTCTTTCTTTTAGAACTATTTGGGAATGGAACAAACAAGGAAAAGGTACGTCCAATATCCTCAACTTGCTTTGTGGTCTTATACCAAGTCATATACTCAACAACTTTCATATCTCTAGATATCCAAACTCTTTTACCCAAGGAATCATAACACTGATAATCGTTGTCCTTTAAGATACCCTAAGAAGCAACATTTGACTGTCTTATGAGACTACTTATCTCTATACTGAGGTAGGATTATAACAAAGCAAGTACTTCCAAACACCTTCAAATACTCATTATCTGGTTCATTTTCAAATATTTTCTTAAATGGAGTCACTTTTCCAAGAACACTTGAAGACATTCAATTTATCAACTACACCACAACTCCTGTGGCCTCTGCCCATAATTCCTTAGGCATTCCACTATTGAATTGCAATGCCCTGGTGGTCTCAACTCAAGTATATGCATTTTCTCTTTTAGTAACACCATTTTGCTATGGACTAAAGGACATGTCTCTAATGCAATATTCCCTTTTCACGCATGAATTCCCGTAGGTTATGCTCAATATACTCTTCTCCTGAATCTGAACAAAGGGTCTTCAACATAGCCGCAAATTGAGTCTCATAAAAGCATAAAATCTTTTAAAGATATCAAGCATTTCACTTCTGCTTTTCATAAAATAAATCTATTTATATTTCATATGGTCATCAATAAAGTTTACAAAATATGAGGATCCTCCTCTGGACACAAGAGAATGTCCCTATACATTAAAATGAACAAAATCAAACAAATTAGTAGACTCAACTTCCCTATATCCAAAAGGGAGAGCATGACCTTTAGCTAACCTACAACTCTGGCAACATCTAACCTCACCAGGCACTTCATATTTACATTTTCTAAGATCACCTGAGGATATAATATATTGCAACCTATAATTAGACACATGACCCAATTGATAGTGTCATAAACTAAGTACTCTAAAACTGCAACACCCAAATTGGTCCCAAAAGCACTTTGTGGTTTCTTGTCTAGATGATTAAGTAAAGGTGACCTGCCTATACTTAATCCCAATCCTCCTCCTTGATGGCCAATCCTGTATAAAACAACAGTCAGGAGTATAGACAACATCACAATTATGCTTAGTAGTACAACCAACTCAGAATTAGATTCATGTCAGGAGATGAGACTAGGTAAACTTTAGGAGTATTCAATTTTCCATTAGGACTAGAAGCAAAGAAGATAGGCCCAACTTTTGAAACATTCATAAAGGATCCATTTTGAGTACGAAAGACACTGCAACTTCGCTTATAGTTGATTAATGTAGATTCATCAGCTGTCATATGGCATGAAACCCCAGAGTTTAATCAACCAACATGAACCAACACTAGGAATACATGCAAAAGCACTACCAAAGATACCAAAAGAGGTGGCCAGGGCATAGATGGAAGACTCAGCAATAAGATGCTGCATCTGCTCAAGCTTCAAGTGCACAGACATTTGTAAATCAGAAGTGGAAGTGGTCACTGCGGTGGATGTGCTTGCCTCCTCTTCCCAGTGCTTTTCTCACCATTCATGTGTAAGAAAATAATACATATATGTATATACTTGAATATATATATATATATATATATATATATATATATGCATACTCTTCTTAATACAAGAGTATGCATATGTATATAAATACATATTTAAAGTATATACGAATATTCTTGTGATTTTTATTTTCTTATTTCTGTAATTTCTCATTTTATTTATTTTTCTTTTTTAGTTTTTGTTCTCTTTCTGTATATAGTCAGTAGCTGACTGTATACAGTGTACAACAGTCAGCCACTGACTGTGTACACAGTCTGTCAAATAAGAGCCGTTGTGCTGATTCCCAACAGCTCTTTCAAACTGTAATGCATTATAAATAAGGGCAATGAGCCCATTGTATGTACATATGAATGAAAGGGTTTTATCCCCTCATTGCAATAACAAGTGCATTTGAAGCACTTGTTCTTTCTTGTGGTGTGAAGCTTTTTAATTCTATTTTGTATTGGCATATGTTTTGAATATCAAGTTATTTGGAAACTTGATTGTGTGTGGGACTTTTCACATGGTATCAGAGCTTGGTGTATGATCAACAGTGCATTGGTGGGTTGCCTCGAAAAGCATGCTTATTCTTCTTCGTGGTGGTGATTAGTTTTTCTCTTCTAATTCACTATGGGTGAATTTTTCCCACACAATACAAGCAACTCCAACTTTATTCCGCCATTCAAACTTAAAGGAAGCAACTATAACATTTGGGCAAGATACTTTGAGACATTTATCAAAGGTCAAGGTTTGTGGGGATTCGTAAGAGGTACTATTCTTGAACCTACTCCCAAAATTAAATTAGGTGAAAATGGGATTGAGACTAGTCTTGATGAAAGAAATAAAGTCATGGAAGAATATTACAAGAAATTGGATGAATGTGAAATGAAAAACGCAAAAATTCTTTCATGGATGCTAAGTGGAGTTGAGAGAAAAATTGCCTCAAACCTATTAAGCTACAAAAAGGCAAATGAAGCATGGGAATTGTTAAAATATACATGTAATCAATATATTTATATATATATAAATATATATATATATATATATATATATATATATAAATATATTCACCCATACCCGATAAGGGGTATTTTTGTAAAATCGCCCAATAGGGGCAGTATAGTCTTTTTCCTTTTTTCCTTTTTTCCTTTTTCTTTTCTTTTTCCTTTTTCTCCTTTTTCTTTATTTTTTCTTTTTCTTTTTTGTGCATTAAATGCACCTTCATTGGGGGCCCCAACAAGGAGTCGTTGGGCCCCCAACGGTCACAAATGTGACCGTTGGGAGCCCAACGACACCTTGTTGGGTCTCCCAATGGTGCCTTTTCTCTCCTTTCTCTAAACCCTCTCTCACTCCTCTCTTGCCTATAAATAAGTGGGGTCTCCCCCTTTGTAAAGTGTGGCTTCTTCAAGCCCTTTAGTGCATTTATAAGATTTTATGCTTTCTAGCCATTATTGGCTTTTGTGTATGTCCTCTTTTGGACTTGTTCTTTGATTTCTATGTGTGAATGTCCATTGTAGGACATACATTTCTTTTCCGCATATTTCCTTACATGGTATCAAAGCCTTGATTGTGCTCTTGATTCATATTGCTAGTTGTCTTGTTCTATCTCTCTTTGCTTGTCCTCCATTGTTGATTATATAATGGAAGGAGAACAAAAGATTGATCTCTCCTTCAAGCTCAATGGTACTAACTACATGATGTGGGCCGCCGCCATGGAGAACAACCTCAAAGGTAAAAAGCTTTGGGGATACGTTATGGGCACCATTAGGGAACCTCAACTTCAACTTACAAAAATAGATGGTGATCAAGAAAAAGCCCTAGAAGGAAATGCTCGCATGAAGGCTATTGAAGATCACCAATCCAAGGTTGAAGATTGGGAAAGTAAGCATGCAAAAATTCTTGCATGGTTTATGAACAACGTGGAGCTAAAGATTTGCGCCAACATTGCTAAATTCCGCCTAGCAAATGAAGCATGGTTCTTTATGAAAGGTGTGTATACCCAAAAAGACCTTGCTCGTCAATTCTTTATCCAAGAAAAAATTCGTACCATTAAGCAAGGTGAAATGAGTGTAAGAGATTACTATAGCACTCTTGGCCCTTTGTGGGATGAGTTATCTCTTCTTGAACCTAAATGGGTATCAAGTGAAGATGTGGAAATGCGAAGAGAACAAATGGAGAAAGAACATTTTTTCCAATTTTTACATGGGGTTAGGCCCGAATATGAACAAGTGAGGTCCTCCCTCCTTCATAGATCCAAACCTCTTCCTTTGGAAGATGCAATAGCCGAAATATGCCAAGAGGAAACACGTCTTGGTATGATTAAAGGAGGAGATGAAGTTCTTGCCGTGACTAAACCCGGCAATCATATGAAAACCTACAAGCCTCCACACTTTGGGAGGCAAAATAACTATAATGGCAATTATAGGAAAGCCATTTGCCATCATTGCCAAGAACCGGGTCATATAAGACCTAATTGTCCAAAGATAAATGAACCTCCAAAAGGTAAAGTTGCTATTATTGAAGAAATCCCGCAAAAGAAGGAGGAGCCAATGAAAGGGAAAGAGTCTTTCTCCCTTGCTCAACTATCCGAAGCACTTCAAATCCTACTGAAGTCACCATCAACTTCGGGAGCCGCCATTGCCTCTTCTTCTCCTCCAGGTACGCCTTCGTGGATTCTTGACTCTGGAGCATCTTTTCATATGACCCCTATTGAAAATGGACTATCCAATGTATGTAGCAACTCCAAAAATTCCTATGTTTCCACCGCCGATGGTACCTCTTTACAAGTTAAAAGTTTTGGAACCTTAGATTTTTCAAAAGATTTTTTTGTGCCAAATGTAAGAGTAGTACCTCAACTTAATTTAAATCTTTTATCTGTCTCTCAAATATGTGATCATGGATGTGAAATCTCCTTCTCAACCCAAGATTGCTCTATACAGGATCTCCAGTCCGAGAAGCGGATTGGGCAAGGCCATAGGAGGGGAGATCTCTACTACATGACCAATTTGAAACTTCCTACTAACTCATTTTGTAATCATGTCCAAGATAAAAATATAGAAACTTGGCATCAAAGACTTGGACATCCAAGCTTCTCAAAAATGTACTCCTTTCCTTTTGGAAAGAAATTTTGTAATGAGAAACATTTTGTTTGTAAGAGTTGTATTTTTTGGAAAAATGAAATCCACCCCCTTTCCAAAGAGAACATTTGTGTCAAAAAGACCCTTTGAACTAGTTCATTCGGATGTTTGGGGTCCTTCTCCGGTCATATCAAAAGGACGATACTCGTATTATGTTACTTTCATTGATGATTTCACTCGATATGTATGGATATATTTTCTCAATCTAAAATCCGAAGTCTTTAACTTTTTTAAAAAGTTTCATATGATTGTCAAAAATCAATTCTCAACTAATATCTCCATTCTTCGATCCGATTCCGGTGGAGAATATCTATCAAATGAATTTCAAGAATATTTGGAAACCAATGGAATTTGTCATCAAGGGTCATGTCCTAGGACTCCCCAACAAAACGGTCTAGCCGAAAGAAAGCATAGACATATCTTGGAAACCTCTAGGACTCTTCTCATTTCCAAAGAAATTCCAAAATGCTATTGTGCCGAAGCCGCCTTAACCTCTACTTATTTGATAAATAGGATGATATCCTCATCTCTACAAAATATATCTCCATATGAAAAACTTTTTGAAAGAACACCCGATTTTAATAGATTAAGAATTTTTGGGTGTAAGTGTTTTGTCCTTACACATAAAAGAGATAAGTTATCTCCCAAAGCTATCGAATGTGTGTTCTTAGGATACGGAGAAAATCAAAAGGGTTTTAGGTGCTTCGATCCCAAAAGCAACAAACTATATGTATCCAAAGATGTTACCTTTTTAGAAAATGAGAACGGTTTTGAGAAAAATAAAGATATTGATGAAAGCGAATATGCTTTCTTATTTGATCTTCTCTCTCAAGAAGATGTGACTCCCCATGTTGAGGATGTTTCTAATGATTTAGAGGATACTCCTCTTAGTAATGTTGAAAATGGAAGTAATGATGTTGAAAATAGGTTAATTCAAACCTATGCTAGGCGTGGTCAAGAAACTCCCATTAGTGCATTAGAAAAATATTCTCAAAGTTCCAACATAGAAGAAACCTTTTTAAGGAGATCTAGCCGGATCTCCAATCCACCAAATAGGTTTGTTTCCTATGAGTCCCTAACACCTAAATATAGGGCATGCCTAATTGCATTACACTCTTATCATGAACCATCACACTATAATGAAGCCAAAAATATTCCTCAATGGGTTGAAGCCATGAAACTAGAACTTAGTGCCCTTGAAAAGGCTAAAACTTGGGAAATATCTTCATTACCCACTGGAAAGAAGTCTATTGGATGTAGATGGGTCTTCAAAATTAAAACTAAAAGTGATGGGTCATTAGAACGTTATAAAGCTAGGTTGGTAGCCAAAGGGTATGCTAAAGAGTACGGAATAGATTATGAGGAAACCTTCGCTCCCGTAGCTAGAATGACTAGTGTTAGGACTCTTATTGCAGTTGCATCCGTTAAAAAATGGCCTATCTATCAATTGGATGTTAAGAACGCATTTCTTAATGGCGAATTAAGTGAAGAGGTCTATATGGATCCTCCACCGGGAGTATCTATTGGTGAAAACAAAATTCTTAAACTAAAAAAGGCACTATATGGGTTAAAACAAGCTCCGAAAGCTTGGCATGACAGATTTAGCAGTGTAATGACTAGTTTGAATTTTCGTTCATGTTATACTGACACTGCGTTGTTTGTGAAAAGTGCAGGATCTTCAGTAGTGATTCTACTACTATATGTTGATGATATGATCATCACTGGAAGTGATGAACAAGGAATCCATGATATTAAGAAAGTTTTAAAAGAAAATTTTGATATGTCTGACCTTGGTTTCTTAAGATATTTTTTAGGTATTGAAGTTGCCTACTCTCCCCGAGGGTATATTCTCTCTCAGATGAAACTTGCTGCTGACATTTGTTCCAAATCTGGCATTTCCGATGATAAGAAGGCAGACACCCCTGAGGTCATCAATGCAAAGTTAAGGTTGGAAGATGGAACACTTCTCGAGAATCCTACTCCCTACCGGCAACTTGTTGGGGCCCTGACCTACTTATCCATCTCTCGGCCAGACATAGCTCATGCAGTTCACTCAGTCAGTCAGTTTCAACATGCACCTACATCTGTACACATGAGTGCAGTCTTAAGAATAGTCAGATACATTAAAAACACCATAACTAAGGGAGTTTTTCTTTCCTCTTCATCATCTCTTGATTTAATTGCTTATACTGATGCTGATTGGGGAGGAAACCCTAATGATAGAGTCTCAACTACCGGTTTTTGTGTTTTCCTAGGTGACTCTATGATCTCTTGGAGATGCAAGAAGCAGCAAAAGGTGTCATTATCCTCAACTGAAGCGGAATATCGTGCAATGACCACTACAACCATGGAGCTTGTATGGCTTAGAAGTCTCCTCAATGATATGGGCGTAATCATCTCCACTCCTTCGAAGATGTGTTGTGATAACAAAAGTGCCATTTACATTGCAAGCAATCACACCTTCAATGAGCGGACTAAACACATAGAGATGGACTGCCACTATGTTCGAGATGAATACTTAAAAGGAACCATAGCACTGCCCTACGTCACATCCGAGTACCAGTTGGCGGACTTCTTCACTAAAGCTCTTGCTACTCCTCGTTTCATGTTTCTTCTCAACAAGCTTTCGGTTGTATCCCCGTAAAGCTTGAGGGGGGGTGTTAAAATATACATGTAATCAATATATTTATATATATATATATATAAATATATATATATATATATATATATAAATATATTCACCCATACCCGATAAGGGGTATTTCTGTAAAATCGCCCAATAGGGGCAGTATAGTCTTTTTCTTTTTTTCCTTTTTCTTTTCTTTTTCCTTTTTCTCTTTTTTCTTTATTTTTTCTTTTTCTTTTTTGTGCATTAAATGCACCTTCATTGGGGGCCCCAACAAGGAGTCGTTGGGCCCCCAACGGTCACAAATGTGACCGTTGGGAGCCCAACGACACCTTGTTGGGTCTCCCAATGGTGCCTTTTCTCTCCTTTCTCTAAACCCTCTCTCACTCCTCTCTTGCCTATAAATAAGTGGGGTCTCCCCCTTTGTAAAGTGTGGCTTCTTCAAGCCCTTTAGTGCATTTATAAGATTTTATGCTTTCTAGCCATTATTGGCTTTTGTGTATGTCCTCTTTTGGACTTGTTCTTTGATTTCTATGTGTGAATGTCCATTGTAGGACATACATTTCTTTTCCGCATATTTCCTTACATGGTATCAGAGCCTTGGTTGTGCTCTTGATTCATATTGCTAGTTGTCTTGTTCTATCTCTCTTTGCTTGTCCTCCATTGTTGATTATATGGAATATCTTAGAGGTATGTTTACCGAAAAAGATATGGCCCACAAGTTTTATCTTCAAGAAAAAGTTAGAAATATCAAACACGGAGATAAAAATATAAGAGATTACTTTATGGAGTTATCTTCCATATGGACCCAACTTGCCCAATTTGAACCCAAATGAGAAGGTAAGTGTATAGAAATGCAAAGAGTTCAAGTTGAAGAAGATAGACTCTTCGCTTTTCTCTATGGTTTGAGACCCGAATTTGAACAAACAAGGGCCTCCTTGCTATCATCTTCGTCTGCTTCTCTTATTCATGAGATTCTCACTAAACTTAGTGGAGAAGAAACTAGACTAAATATGAGTAAAAATGTTAGTGTGCGTGCTACTTCTAGCAATGGACAAGAAGAAGATTACGCACTTGCCGCATCAAAACTAGGACATCATATAAAGTCATATAAACCTCCTCATTTTAGCAAGAATATAGGAGAATCCAAAATCATTTGCCATAACTGTAATGAACCTGGTCATATTAGGCCTCAATGTCCTAGATACAAATATAGGCTTCAAGAAAAACGTGTTGCCGCTGCACCATCAAAACAAGATGAGGATACTCTAAATCTCAAAGACCTCACCAAATCATTATCTCAACTAACGGAAGCATTGCAACCATTACTCAAAGGATCTACTTCAGGAGCGGCCATTGCATTCTCTTCTACTCCTGGTATGTGCTCTTGGCTTCTTGATTTAGGAGCTTATTTTCATATGACCTCACATAAGTCTATATTATCCGAATGTCAATCTAATTCGAATGCATCTTTTGTTTCCACTGCCGATGGCACTGCTATGGAAATAGAGGGTGTTGGAACTTTTAAAAATGATTTGTCAAAACATAACAAATTTTACATTGAAAAAATAAGGCTTATACCAAAACTTCATCTTAACCTACTTTCAGTTTCTCAAATCTCAGATCATGGATATGATGTCATTTTCTCATCAAGTAAATGTTGGGTGCAGGATCGCCAGTTCGAGAAATTGATTGGGGAAGGTTCTAGGCAAGGAGATCTCTATTATATGGATTTCCTTTGTATTCCAAAAGAATCATTTTGTAACACTGCTCAAACAAAAGATATACGGACTTGGCATCATAGACTTGAGCATCCAAATATAAGGAAATTAAATTTTGTACCGGTTACCAAGAATCTTTGTAAAAATAATTTTGAATGTAAAGAATGTTTACTCGGTAAAATGAGAGCCTTGCCTTATGGTCAAAGAACTTTTTATTCTTCAATGCCTTTTGAATTAGTTCATTCGAATATGTGGGGTCCTGCTCCTGTTGCTTTTAAAGGAGGATTCTCCTACTACGTTGTGTTTATCGATGACTTCACTAGATATTGTTGGATTTACTTTGTTAAGTTTAAATCAGATGTATTTGCAACCTTCAAAACATTTCATAACATGATTAAAAATCAATTTGAAAGTAAGATCAAAATTCTCAGAACTGATTTTGGAGGAGAATATTTGTCAAATGAGTTTAAACAATTTTTAGAAAACGAAAGAAATTTACATCAAAAATCATGTCCTAGAACCCCACAACAAAACAAAATTTTAGAAAGAAAACACAAACATATTATGGAAACTACAAGAACCCTTCTTATTGCTAGAAATGTTCCTAAAAATCTTTGGGTTGAAGCTGCATTAACCACAATATATCTCATAAACAAGATGTCTTCAAAAACTTTGTCAAATGAGATTCCTTTTGAAAAATTATTCAAATATCAACCTGACTATCAAGGAGGGGGAAAAAGAAAAAAGAAGGAAAAAGGAAGATGCGGAGGAAGTGGAAGTGGAAGAATAAGAGAAGCCATAGGGGTGAAAGGAGGAGGAAGGAGAAAAAGAAAAAGGAAAAAAAATAAGGAAAAAAAGAAGAAGAAAAGGAGAGAACAAAGAAAGAAAGCTTTTGGGGCGGAAGGAAGAAGAAAAGGAAAGGAGACAAAAAAACATGACAACTATGTCCCTGCGGCCTAGACGGGGACAACCTAGGCTTCCTAGGTTGAAAAACAGGACCCTACCGCCTAGACCCATAAGCCTAGGCAGTGGCCCTATGCCTAGCCCGCCTAGGCGAAGCCTAGGCGCTACATTTGACAACTAAGTCCATAACCCGGATTTGAGAACTATTAGCGTGCTTGCATGCTTGCTTGGGTGACTTTGACACCATGAATGCAATCAGTATTGTCTCTGGTCTGCATTATTCTTCAGCACTTACATGTGCTTCATATCTTGTTTTTGCTTCAGCCAAATTAGGACAAGACTTGTATGGAACTATATTCCTGGATGACCATTTGCATATTTATGCCTTTTGTGTTTTGGAGTCCAAAATTATAGTTTCTTATAGTGTCTTTTTTTCACATGATGTTGACTTGTTATTTTCATTATCCCTTTATTTAGTGGACTACAGCCATATAAATACACACACACATCCTTTTTTAGTTTTTATTTTCTTGACAATTATTGGTTTTCCTTGTATTTCAGTATTTAAAGGAACAACGGCTTCCACCTCAGACATTCATACCTGTACAGTCAATCCGGGTAAAGCCAGTACATGAGAAGTTGCGCACACTGGGGGGAACTGCAAAACTAATTTTTGATGTGATTCAATATCCTTTAATTGGTTGTTTCATAAAAAATCCTTTAATTGGTATTTGTATTTCTCTGGAAATTATGAGTACTGCTATGAGATAGCAGTTTGACTACTACTACATGTCTCACTTTTTTGCATTTATTTTTTGATTTTAGTTGAGATGCACTATGGTATAATTGGCTACAGTCATAACATGTTTTTGACAATAGCTTCTGTCAACTACATTACTGAGTGCACTCTGTTTCCATTTTGCTTGATGCATTAAATTGTTTTGCAAGATATTGTATGATCTTAACAGTTATACATTTGATCCCTTCTTGGAGAAGGCTGTCCTTTATGCTGTTGGGAATACCTTAGTTTGTGATGGTCTTGAGGAGGCCAGGGTCCTCAGTTGGAGTGGAGAACGATACAAAGGCAAGCTCTTATTCTCAAATTCTTCTATATTAAATTGATACTTTCTGGTTTGGTCCTGACTCGTAAAACCTCAGTGGTAACTGTCGATGGTATTCTTCTTACAAAGTCTGGTACAATGACTGGAGGAATTAGTGGAGGAATGGAAGCACGGTCACTCAAATGGGATGAGCATACAATTAAAGGTCGGATTATTTTGAGATTATTCTTTCTTCTGGAATCTGGATCCTTTCATGCTTGATTATTCTCAAGTTCCTTCACTTTGATATAATTTTCCTATTCTACAGGACTTAAGAAGAATAAAGATGACCATGAATTGGAAATGGAAAAGCTTGGTTCAATTAGAGATATGAAAATTAGAGAGGCCGACGCATCTGAAAAAATCACTGGCCTTGAAAAAAAAATTGATTATTCCAATCTCGAAAAGGTTTGCAGAACATACCTTCTTAAAATAATTAGAATATTAATAGTTTTTGGATTCCCAGGGGCCTTATAAAGTCATTTAAATTTGTCCTCTGTTGGGAGCAGTGATGCCTTTTCTTTAACTGTTTGTGACTTTATTCATTTTTATGTTATATAAAGTTTGATTTCAATTATCTCTAGCATCTAGCTTGGTGGTAAAAAACACAACTTTTTGATGCAACACATCATTCGGTTCTTTTAATCATCTACCTCTCTGGAATAAAAATAACAGCAGTTTCAGGGAATATGCAAAAACAGTGTTGCTGTCTTTATAAGCATTGCCAGGCCTAGTGGATATGTTTGGTAAACATGATGTTGCTTCATACTCATTCCTATTCCCCCTGAACAATACCTTGGTCCACCCCAAGCCATCTTGCACAGGTCTATAACTTTCCTGCTTACGATTGCTGCATGAATTGTACATTTTGTAGTGGGGATAGATTTGTGTTTGTAGCAATGTGCATGGGCATGTGTGTGAACACGTCCCTGTGATACTGGTCTGTTGATGGTTATTCCTTCAGCAGCTGTTGCCTATCTAAAGCTAGGGCTAGTTTATTATCTTGCAATTAATATACACTAATTGATAATGCACATTTTTGGACTTATTCCCGGCTGTACCTTCCATAACCTGTTGTCTCTCAACGAAACACAGTATTAGCTGCATAAATGTTTGGCCTCCACTATTCATTTCAGAAAGATGTGTTGAGAGAAGGCCTGTTTGCCCTAAATGCATAGTAACAAATATACGGTATAACAGAAACACCCTAAGAATGAACTATGTAACTAATGAACAAATGACTAAAATGACTTAATGAACAGCCAAATACCCTACATATATGTATTTGCAAGAATACCCTTGCTTTGACTAACTGCTATATGCGCCTATATACACATACTTTCAAACCTCCTTTAAACTCAACACTTATTTAGAGAAAGTGTGTAGAATTTAACTAACAAAAACTTCAATTTAAGAAATGAATGTGACTTTGCAAAGAAATCTGCTATTTGATTTTGAGAAGATAATGTCAATGCATAATCCAGTATTTCCCTCATTTACATAATAACGTGCATGTTTGCTGCCAAATGCACTGAACTAGGTGCATTCATATAAATGACTTACTATATCTATTGTACGCTAAGTCACAGGGATTCGGCCAACCAGGTGCCGCACCTGCACACCCAGGGTCATTTATGTAAAAAAGAAAAGAAAAACACGTCGAGGGAGGCTCACCCGAAGAAGAAGAAGAAGAAGAAGAAGAGGAGGAGGAGGAGGAGGAGGAGAGAGGGAGCTCACCTGAAAGGGTGCTAGAGGGCGCATCGTTGGCACAGGAAGGACCGGCGTCGGGTGGCTGGAAAGCCAAGGCTCGCCGGACGTGGGGCTTGCTGGCGTCAGGTGGCTGGAAAACGAACGGGAGAGAGGTAGCCTGCAGCGGGGAGAGAAGGCGAGCGAGGAGAGTGAGTGAGCAGCGTGGGGGTAGGATTTCTCATTCGAGAAACCCTACCCTGCACGGGTATGTTTTATCGAGTTTGGATCCGGGTTGGATCCAAATCCGACCCGGGTCTGATTTATTAAATTTTTTTACCGCACCCCCGCACCCATGTTTTTTTAAAGCGTCGCATCCCCACACCCGCACCCATGTGACATAGATTGTATGTGTTGTGAACAAGAAAGGGTGAGATAACAGTCTCCTTTCATGCCTCCTGAGCTTTATGACCACTTTAGTTGGGTGTTGACTTTCTGTGTTACTGCTAGGCATCTTTTGTGGACATGCTTTTGTTGGGAACATATACCCTCTTTTTGAGTATGCATGTCTACCTACACTAGACATTGAGACAAACTTATCTGAGTCACGGGTAATTTTGTTTAAAGTTTTAACTAGGATTGCAAACGGTTCGGATTCAGGATGGGGCTTTTGCAAAATTTGGCTGTTCCGAATCTGACTCCACAGTGTATTTTCTGATCTGAAATCCGAACCTTTTGGATCCCTAGTTTTAACCTACATGAAGTTGTAGTGCTGAACTTTTCAAATCTAGTTCGTGGAGCCTGTTTGAGTCTATAAGAGCGTTCTGTTTGCCACAAGAGACTCATGTCCCACACAACTTCTGACACACTGTGACACTTTTTTAATATATTTTAATAAAATTTTAAAGTTTTTAAATTCTATTATTATTATTATTATTATTCAAATTACATTCTTCTATATTGAAAAAGAAAAAATGTGTCCTCCTTTTTATGAAAATCACTTATTTGCATCCCAAATTTGCTTCTTACCCATATCCATATCAGTGTGACATACCCTTTTGTAGTTTCGAAAGCCAATTTTGACTATTTGTCATTCCTAATGATCATTTCATAAAAACTTATTCATTCAAATCCATTAAGGAGAGCATTCTTCATGTTTGACTGGTACATTTCTATTGTCTAATTTCAATAGCTGGCAGTAATGATTCTATTGTACAATATGGCTGATGGTCCAAAAGTATCTGCAATATCTATACCATATTCTCGGGTCTGGACCAATAAACTGGGCCCAGATCTGGCCTAAGCATGACGCCTGCCTGGTGGCCTGTCAGGCTTCTGATTTGGTGGCCACAGTTACTATTGGTTCTACTGTTTCAGGTAATCATTATCTAGCCAAGTAGCCATCTTTATTTGTTGGTTAATGCCATCTATATGCTTAATATAATGTGTGGATAATACCAGACCTATTTTTGCTGCTAATCTTGATAATCATGAATCACCATTTTAGTACATAAACAGTTTGAGATTGTGCCCACATGCTTAACTGCATCTTATCTTGATTTTATTGCAAAACTCCCTGTAAGTGAAATCCCTCTCTCTCCGCCCTCTGTTTGTCAGTAAAGATCTAATTCTATATTGTGTTTTCTTGGCTCCATCTTTCCAGTTAGGATTGTGCATTTTTGTTTGCTAGCTTAACTGGTGGATTCCCCTGCAGAAAACTATTGAAGAGAAAATTTCTAAGCTAAACCAGGAAAGAATGAATGTGAAAGAAGAAATCATTCGCCTCGAACCTGAGCGGCAAAAGGTTATTCAGTTATGCACTAATGTTTTGCAACTTGCACTAGCTATATTTGGCATCTGGCATCTCTCATTTCTTGTTTTGATGTGACAGTTCGAAACTTACATCTCAAACAGAGCTAGAGACATTGTGAGGCTTGAGACAAGGATCAATGAAATTGTTGATAGGATTTATCGAGATTTCAGTAAGTCTGTTGGGGTCAATAATATTCGTGAATATGAGGAAAACCAACTCAAGATTGCGCAGAGAAATTCAGAGCGAAGACTTAGCTTGAACAACCAGTTGTCGAAGCTGAAGTACCAGTATGTGGTTCATTGTGACTAGAATCTATCAACCTCTTTTTTATCTTGATGACCTTTGACTAAAATACCCACAATGTGCATATCGTCTGGTTCATTTCAGTGGGTATTTCAACATTAGTGACCTGATAGACATTTCTGCTATGTGATATTGCCTCAAAGAATTATGCCATTGCTGAGAGTAGTGATGTCGTCCAAGAAAAGGGGGGAATGCACCTGTTTGAAACATTTTCCAACTCACTATAGAATTTCTTTCTTCCTTTCTTATTCCTTGTATAAGCAGTTGTTATTCAGAGGAATATATACATGTAGTCCATCAGTGATATCATTTAGTGTATCAGGGTTGTCTTTAGTTCCATACTCTGTGTGAGTGTGCATGTGCCTATGTTATGCATCTGCGTGCATGTATATATGTATGACTACTCTTTTCTTCGATTGCTTATCAATTTATGGATCCTACAGTTTTTCCAAGTATTTTTTAGTTTTATATTTTGTGCCCTGCATTATGACATACCTCTAAATGAGATATTTTATTTACGAGTTATTTGACTAGCGATCTGATGTCTATTGTAGACTGGAATATGAAAGAAAGCGTGATATGGATACACCAGTTTCAAAGTTTTCTTCTTCTCTTAGTTCATTAGAAGAAGAACTGAAACAATTGCAGAAGAAAGATTCTGAAATCAGACAGGTGATGGGGGAAGCTGAAAGATACATGGAAGAGATGAAGACTGAAGCTGATGGTATTTAACCTTCTATTTTTCATTGCTTCACAACAAACTGCTTTGAAAATCTATGCCAGCTTGCCCATTCTGACTTGTATCACTCATTTTGTTATTTTTGTAATACTGCTAGAATGGTGCTCCTAATGTAGGGTTTATATCAAAGATGGTAGGTAATAGCCTCAAAAGAAGAATGATTACCTGATGGGAGACATAGGTAAGTCAAGTATCAAAGTTAACAGAACGAAGAATCCTACTCTTCTAGTTCATTAGAGTAAAGTGCATTACATTCCTTATGACAAGGTAGATACCCCTAATCTAAATAAAACAAACAATGGCATTGTAGTTTAGTAGGTTTCTTATGCCATTTATGCATTTTTTTCGTAAATAAAAGTATTTTTGCACTAAACTATTGCTGCATCAGTTCAATAAATGTGATGTACTTAGACAAACTGAATGGTGGCTATACTATAAAATGCAGCTATGGAGTGATAGGATTGAAAATATGAAAAACCAATTTCTAAACTTAAGGACTTGCTCCCACTGTATATCGAAAAGAAGTCTATGACCAAAGTTGGAGAGAAGAGGGTGTGCGTCGGAAAGATGCTGGGGTTGGTCAACAGATGGGATCACAATGGCCCTGACCTTTGACGGCAGTCAATCTTTGGAAGAAAAAAAGGTTACGGGGTTGGATTGAGTCAAGATCAACTCAAGCTGGACCACAAGCCACAACGTACCAGGTAAGTGCCGGTTGCCTGTACCCATGTCGAGCAGTGTAGACACGGATACAGGGCCCTGGGCACATACACATACCCGTGTGACATAGTTTCTTAGGATTAGTCAACTTCAATCTTTGATCTAGTTCTAATGTTCTTAGACCACAGGAAAAGGCCCGATTTTATGGCACAACATTAAACATGCTTCATAATTTTTCCTCCTCCCTAACTCACATAGGTCTACCTTGTCAGACTACGAAATATCGCTGGTGTGACCTTTGAAGGCAATTATGATTTACTCTGGAACCTTCCCTTGACCATGATGTCATGATCTCAGTGGCACCTTCAGCCTAGAAAAGTCTTCTATAACCATGGGAGCATCATGAATGATTACGTACATTGTTCACACCAATTTCTTTCACAAACCCTTGAGATAACAATACGTTCTTTGAATGCATTGACTAACATCTTATGTTTGCTGTCTAAGATCTCATTCGGTGTACTTTCACTTCTGTGATTTTGAGAACTAAAAGCTAATTTGTTATTATTTAAATACTAATTCATTTTATTTTTTGACTTGCTCTTCCATCCATTTCATAGAGTGGAAATCAAAGGTTGAAGAGTGTGAGAATGGCCTCTCTGAGTTGAAGAAGAAAGGAAATACTGTCCTAGGCGACATTAGCAAGTTGAAGCGTCAGATTGGGTCCAAGGTTTGATGCTGCTCTATGGAAGTTTTTATGCCTATAAATTTGACCTTGTTTTCAAAAAAGGGAACCCTTAAAAAAAAGCAAAATCATATTTTCTATTTAATGCTCTGCTTGCTCTGAATGGTTTAGCAAAAATTGGACCTGTTTTTTTTGTGAAGTATATGCAATACACAGCTTTATGCTGCATATTTGTTTATTTTATTGTTTCTTTTTTTTCTAAGGAAAGTATGTCACTTTTCATTTATTTAAGAATGTACGGTGTCACAGGAGACACTGATTGAACAGCTTAAATCACGGGAAAAGGATATATTGGAGAACTGTGAACTGCAACAGATTGCACTTCCAACAATTGGTGATCCAATGGAGATAGGATCTTCTTTACAGACACTAAACTTTGACTATAGTGAATTAAGCAAATCAGGTCTCCGGGATATTAAAAGTTCTGACAGGGATAAGAAGGAAGCAGAATTCAAGCAAAAAATGGATTCCTTGACATCTGAAATTGAAAGAACAGCACCCAACTTAAAGGCTCTAGACCAATATGAGGCTCTACAAGACAGGGAGAAAGAGGCAGTAGAAGAATTTGAAGCCGCTAGGAGAGAAGAAAAAGAAATAACCGATAAATACAACTTGGTAAAGAGGAGAAGGTATGCACTATTTTTTTGTGTAAAAACTAACTTCTGTAATTATAAGAAACTATGCAGTACGTGTGTGTGTGGGTTGATAAAAATTTGTTTCTTGGTTCATCAGTCTTGGTGTGGACAGTGCTCCTTGCATCACATTTTCCCTTGCTGTCGCTCTCTGAGTTACCAAATTGTTCATATTTTATAGAACTTGTGTTATTGTAGTATTCTGGTATGAATTCAGCTTTAAAGTATGAAATGGTCTTCCCATTTTCAGAAAAAGTCTGGAATAGTCTTCAGACTATGTAATGTGGTACTTCTACTGGGCTGCCGTACCTGTGTGTATATGGTACGGCATAGCTATTGGTGTTGGGGTACAGATCAACTGGGATTCACATTAGATCAAACCCGTTTTATCCAGACACACAAAATCAATTGGATTGCCCTTTCAGTCAAAAGCGCTATGTGAAAAACTTCTGTTTCTTTGCTCCCTCTATCTCTATTAGGTATGAATCAGCTTACTTCTGTATGAATTGATATTATTAAATTCCAATACATCCAATATATGTATATATAGCTGTACCCTATATCCATCCTTTTAAAAAATTTCATTTCTTACCCTCATACCCATGTCATAGTCCCTACCGCACTTGTATTTATTTGAGATATTTTTTGAAAACAAAATAAGAATTTGCCATCTATTTTGATTCAGGTATGAGCTATTTATGGAGGCTTTCAACCATATTGCTGAGAATATAGACAAAATATACAAGGCGCTTACTACGAATAGCACACCAAACATGGGTGGGACTGCGTATCTAAGCTTAGAAAATGAGGATGACCCATTCCTACATGGTATCAAATACACAGCCATGCCTCCTTCGAAACGCTTCCGTGATATGGAGCAATTATCTGGTGGAGAGAAAACGGTGGCAGCTTTGGCTTTGCTTTTTGCAATCCACAGGTACAAGTCTATATCTCAATTGGTATGTCTCGGTCCTGATTTCCTAATGTAAACCAAGTTGCCTTTGACGTTGTTAATTCCATCTGTTTTCATGTTTAAAAGCAACTTTTAGACAGACGAGGAGATTGCTATCCAAACAATCACCAACACACACACACACACACAACTTATGCACATGGGCTGTTGTACATTTATACACTGAAAAAATATGCATGAATGTTGCTTGAAAATCCAATAGTGGGCACCCAAGGTATGATTGTGCTGTACATAGACCTGTTTACTGAATGTAGGCAGTATCAGTTGGTACCAGTGTGACAAAAGTTTTAAATGGGAATATAAAGCCAACATTTTTATTGTGAGAGATTGAATTTTTACCTTATGTTTTTATTGGCGAAATACCACCAGTAAAATTAATTAAAAATCGAATTTATTTTTTACAAATAAAAAAGTTGGAAAAATAATTTCTGCCAATATTTATGTTATTGTCTGGGAAATATGTGAGCTTTTTTTTTTTCTGAAAGAAATGCTGATATGTCGCACTGGTTACCATCAAGGGTGATTTAGCAGTTTTAGCAACAAGCATGTTACTTTTCCAGCTTGTATCTTATAATCTAAAAAAACTTTTCTAGTGAGGCATGCACCTATATAATTTGCAAAATATATGTTTTTCCAACTATGCTGATGATGATAATGCCATGACCATTCCAAGTAGTCTTTCTTCTGTTTCCGATTCCTTGATCCAGTATTCTTTTGACTGCCTATAGTTATCGTCCTACGCCCTTCTTCATACTGGATGAAGTTGATGCTGCACTGGATAATGTCAATGTTGCGAAGGTTGCTCGTTTTATCTGTTCAAAATCTTGCACAAGGGATGTTGCTCAGGAGAAGGATGGCAAGAGGTTCCAGTGCATTGTGATATCCCTTAAAGACAGTTTTTATGAGAAGGCCCAAGCACTCATCGGAGTTTGCAGGGACTGTGAGAAAAGGTGCATAATCTCTCTCTCTCTCTCTCTCTCTCTTTGTGAGATGTTAATTTGTGTTTGTATTCTATTGCAGCTGCTCAAGGACCCTGGCATTTGATCTCACACGGTACAGGGAATCATGAAATGTTTGTACATTAAAATTGTAAAACATAAGAGTTCTCTTTTGTAGGTGATAAATGGTTTTATAGTCTCATAGAAGCTTTGCAAAGTAGGCTAACCTGCAGTGTTTAAACTGACTGTATATAAACCATGAATACCAATGTTATATTGTATTCTTAGACCATCTAACCGATATCGGCCCATTACTAACATATCTGAGTTCAGTTAAGTGAATCAAGATGCTTTTCTGGATTCTTGAGGAGGGTCAACATGTTATTGGTCTGGGAACCTTTCAATAGGCGGTTATGAGCTTAGCCCAACTTCAATCTAAGGTCAATCTTCTTTAATATGATGATCTATGGATGGTGTTATACCCTGCAGCAAGGCAACCATTTTATAAAATGCAATCAACGTGGACACGACCGACTGATTCGTGCAGCTATATGCAGGCTGTCTTTTGAGACAGTCAAGTGGAGTTTGGACCTTACATTGCACAACCTACAACTTCGGTGTTCCACCTGTTCTGGTAAACACAAGCTGCTGCCTTCTCAGACTCCAGCGGAGGTGTGATCCACCAGTTTGGTGCATGTTGCTGCTGTCTTCACTGAATGCCGTTTTTTTGGCTTAGCCAAGGGAAGACAAACCCAGATCTATGGATGGTAAAACCCTTAAGGTTCTGCCTTGCCCAATGGGGAGTACACCCCGGCTTTGACCTTGCGTAAGGGATGATCTCATGGGTTTTGAACTGGTGATGTCCTGTCAACTTGATGACATTCACAAGTCATCCCTACGGGATGAGCAGAGCACTTGTGAGTAGCTTGACTGCGTATTATTATGCATTGCCATTTACATATTTCGAGACTGATATTCGACTCCCAGTAATCATCATTTTGGAGTGGCCCATAGAACCACTGGTGAAGAGGCTTGAGTTCCTAACTCTTTCTTAAGAGCTAGGAAAAAATGTCAATAATACACATGGTTTATCATGTGTCCTAAGATACTGATGTCTCAAGAGTGCATCTGAAAAAATGTTGAGCCCAAGTCTAATTTCAAAAGGCAGACCAGCCTAGTCAATGGAAGTAGACCCATGTTTTCTGTAACCTGAGCTTGTCTCCCCTACTACCTTCATCCACATGATTTTATATGGACGCAACCTCTTTCAAACGAAAAAGGTGACATCCATCCAGAGTTTCAACAGCAAGCACTAGTGACTAGAGCCGTCGAGAGAAACACGATAAGAAATACACGTATCATTAAAGCATTCCATTAATCAGAAAAGAACATAATTTATTATTGTAATCCTCCAGAGCAACAGAAATAAGATTACATTTCATTAAATCCATTTGAAAAAATAAATTCAAGCTTAAAGATAAAGCCTGGAAAAAGAAATAAAAGTTCACCTCAAAAAAAAAAATAGAAATGAAAACAAAAACGGTCATGAAATTAAAGCAGGATTTCCACTAAGACATGCTCCTGCTTCTACTGTCCATTGGCAGCAGCCTCGGCCGAGGGTTTTCCTGATGGATTGAGATCATCCCAAGCTTCAATCCAGGTGACCATGGCGTCTGCTAGATTCAAGAAGTAGGGATCAACTGTCCCAAGCTTCTCCTTGACCTGTTTTGAGAGTTCAATGTAGCATTTCTGGACACTGGTGCATTCCTTTGGTAGGGAGGCAGATTGGAAGAAGGGAATGATCTCCTCTTGCCAGAAGATGCCCTTGTACTCTTTCTTCAAGTTAACAAAGGGGTTGCTGGCTTTGCTATGCCAGATATAGGGCAATCCAGTCTTCACTCCGAGCCCCAGATGGTCACAGATAACCTGAAGGACTAACGCGACATTAACAGCTTTTTCTAAAGAAACAGAAAACTAATTTGGATCTGCTGGGAAACCTACCAATGCAAATATTTTCAGCCAATCTGAGAGAGAGAGAGAGAGAGAGAGAGAGAGAGAGGAATGGATGGTTTGCCCAAGCCCTAAATTGCCCAATCCAATGATCAGGTGTAATAAGGATTTTTGAAAACATGAAAAATCAATAGCTCATAGTGCACCAAAATTTTACCACTTGAAAAAACATGTTCTTATTTCCAAAAAATACAATCCAAGGCATGATTCCTACCAGATAAACCATGCTTAACACATAAATAGGGTTAGATTGCATGAAAGAGGTGTGCTTGACCTTGGGGCACACGAGGGTACACCAAAACTTGGGGCACACCATCCGATTTCTCTCTCTCTCTCTCTCTCTATATATATATATATATATATATATATATATATGGAAACTAGAATATGTAAACTAGTAAAATATGTAAACTGGTATGAAGCGAGATTTTTATAGGTTTTTTTGTAAATCTAACCCTGAAGATGCATTCGCCATGGTCCATTTGCTTGGAATTGACTATTGGATCATCGTAATCGGATAAAAAAATGTGATTTTTTATGTTTGCATATTTATGAAAATTCCGAGGCATTGATTTTTAGGCCTTAAAAGATTCTTTTTATACACCGTAATCAGATGATCCAAGAGTCTGTTTCTATAAAACCATGCATGTAGATCGCATAAACTTTAGAAAAAAATAAAGCAAACCTATGAAAATCTTGGTTCATACAGGTTTACATATTTTAGTTATCATATATATATATATATATATATATATATATATATATATATATATACACACACACACACACCTGCTTCTAAATGCTTGTGGTAGAACTGAGGGCATCATAATTTCTGAAGTAAATGAAAACTATTCGAAAAGAGCTACTGGTGTCAAGTACAAATATTGATTATTAAACCATTAGTGAAAAGAAACAACCTTTGTGCACCAGCCTGCCCACATGTCATCGTAGCGGCCAATTGGCTGACCATCACCCATTAAGCCAAAGTACATGGCTGGACCGATTAACTCACGGTTGAACGCCAGATTCATACCACACATTGGGAACAAAGTGCCCTTGGGGATCGTCAATACAGCATTCACGTACCTGTTAAGTACAAAAGAAGGTCAGTAACATTTCAAGTATATCTACCAAAACATGAAACTACAAAAGTTTGCTCCAAAAACAGAATCAGGATTTGTTTTGTAAACTAGAATAGATTTGGAGATGCTAGAGTAGAACCCAATATATCCAACATGATCCAATATAGGTAAATGGGCAAACGTTAAACCAATCTCAGAGAAGCAATTTAGGTAAGTGGATCTGCTTACTTGAACAAGGAACCAAGGGTGCTTATATAAAACATATTAATTGTCCATCAAAACAAAACTTATTACCTGGTGTTTCTTTCAAGCGGCTTGACCAGTTGGGTTGGTGCATCATAGTCTGGAATATTGAGCCAGAGGCCATGGGAGACGGCTGTAGGAACTCCTTCACGTAGACTAAAAGGGTATCCACGAACAAAATCAGCACCATCACTGTATGGATCATACAGAGTGTTGAAGAAAAAGGGGGAGGACGGGCTGAGGAGGTTCTTTATGTGCTGCTCCAAGGCATTGATCTCTTTACCAGATGGATCTTTGGCTACCTAATTCAAAGGGACATCTCATAGTTAAGATCCTTCAAATAAATAATCAATAATTTATCGATCAGTTTAAACAAAAAAGAGGGGGTACACATATTGGCAGGAGTCATGCTATCGTCTTATGGTATAGACCACTCAATTCTAGTCATTTAACTATTGAAAAATTAGTTAAGCTACCAACTTTGCCAACTTATTATGATTCAGTAATGGACTTGGACAACAATGCAATGCCAACTGGACTAAGGGCTGCAAAACAAGCCAAGCGGCCTGTAGATTGGCAAGGTAAGTAGCTAAGGTTGGGCTCATAAAATGAGCTTGTCAAGAATCATATGAGCCCTTTTTGAACTTGATGAGCATAACAAGTTGAGTACTACAGAGGGGCTGCTCGCCTCTGATACATTTTAATGGTTTTTGGTGATAGTGAGGACAGAAACAAGGTACCACAGCTGTGCAACATCTGGCCGTGCTGTAGACAGAAACAGGTGGTAGCATGCCTACTTCTGTGGATGCTCTTAGTATCAATAACTGGGTTGATTTTAGATCCAGTTTCACCAAAAAAAATCGATCCATTTACCAGCAGTATCCCAGCATCAGAATGGCCTGTCCATCTAATCCAATGCTGAAGGGTAGTGAAGCATCTTTTTAAAAACTAAATATATTAAAAAAATGTTATTTATCATGAATGAAACTAGCTCAGGTTTGGCTCATTCTTGTGGCAAGATGCGCCCGAGCCTGAGTTCAAGCTGGCTTCAAGCATAAACAAACCAACCCTGAAGGGTGAAGCGATACTCATCCTGCCACATCCCAAATCAATCAATGGCATGACAAACTTCTTTAATAATACTAAAAGATAAATAGTTATTCCAGAACCATGTAATTATAGTACATGATAAGAAATTTGAAAATACAAGCAAGATTGCAGTAGAGTTGGGTCAGATAAATGATGATCAGAGATAAGAAACAGCATTTGGAATGTGTTCCTGGGTACATCAACTTGACACACAGGGCACTCAGATTAATATAATGTAGATTCAAATACCAAAAGCTCAAGAACAAGGGGCAATTGGTTCTTATCCGTGTGTCAATCTAGTTGACTCTTGAGACGGTCTGTTTGACCAGTCTAGTGTTTATTCACATATTGATCCATGATCAGTTGCCAAAGTTCATGTCCATGATTATCATACACAAACAACAAAGGCCAAACCCCAGTATCATGGAAAATCTTGGCTTATGAATGGATTAAGTCTGTATGGATCCAGTCCTCGGTTGGACTGGTTAATATTCAAGCACGAAGCAAAAGACTTGCAGTAAATAAATGATGAATAAACAACCAAGCAATTCAATCAGCAATTGTTTAACAGTTTACAAAAGTGAAGGAATTGATTCCACTAAGGTTTATAAACTCCAACGATATCAAATTTTGAATCACAAGGGCAGAAAACTCAACAATCTTTTATCTTTAAAAATCTACAAAGATTTTACTAATTGAAATAAATAAGAGCATCAGTATTCCCAAAACCAGTATAAAAACTTGCATATATAACAGCAGATAAAAAGGATCCAGCTATAACCCAAGTCCAATTATTGAAATAAATTGTGGAGGTCTCAAACTAAAAATTCCACAGCATTGCCTACTCACTTATAAAGGATGCCTGTATATCTCCTCTCACCAAACACTGGAGCATTCATCAACTACACATCCCAATGTACTATCAAGAAAATGCACCCAACAAGCTAGCACCCAGTGAATCAACAGATGGGAACACCCCAAAGTTTTCTGAGAAACATATATCCATGAAAGATGGTAGTACAAAAATAATCGCAGATCAAGTCAGAAGATTCCAAAACCAAGTATATGAAAGGTCCAAAATCTATTGACAACAAATGATTTATGATATATAAAAAATCATAAGATCTGGATTCTATGAACCGTTTTCAGTATGTAATATAAAGCAAAGTTAAAACCATCAAACAAAATCATACCACAACCAGTTACACATTTTAATGCAAAGAATAAAATGGAGAAGTAAAAATAAGGCTCACGAAATCCTGGAATTGAAAATATACAAATTATTAACCAGTTGACTTAGACCTTTATATCCCAAGAATATGCTATGTTTGAGGTCAACTGTCCTTAGAGGTGCTTGAGATGTGACCCGGGAAAATAGGATCTGAGCTACTCATTAAAAAACAGTTAAAAAAAAAGAGAAAGACAGAAATTCAGGTAAAAAGGAAAAATCCAGGACCTAAACTTCCCCCTTGTTTAAACAGTAGAGGAGAAGAAAAGGGGGAAATAAAACTTAACAGAAGAAACGGAAATACAGGATCTAACCTCCTTCCACATTCAAGGCACAAATGAAGAATGGGGAATAACTGAATAAGAGATTCAAACAATAAACGGAAAACTAAGGTCTCGTGCACTAAACCACATTAAAAAGTCAGCAAGCAACACAAAAAAATGCTGCTCAATGCGCATAGCATGAAAGAAGCCAAACATAGCAAAAACTGCAAGAAACCGTCGGTTGGTGACTGGATCTGGTCAATATGCTAGAGAGTCGAAATTGGCTACAATTCAGGAACTAACTTCCCCAAGCTAGAAGCTTTTCAAAACAGAAGGAAAGACAATAAATAACTGAGACAATAATTCTTGCAGATCATCACTCCCTCCACTTCTTCACTCTAAAAAAAAGGGGATTTATGCTCAAAAAATGAAAAAGAGAAATTTCAAAATCCATAATATCGATCCCAAGCATATTTTAGATTGACCTGAAATTTAAAATCCCCATTAGTAAGAAAGCATAAAAACGTAAAAAAAAAAAACCGGACGATCACAGATCTATTGATCAAGAAAAGACAACTTTGTTGAACTTGATAAAACAAACTTCAGAAACCCACGTCAAAGAACGGAAAAATCACACAAGTTCATGAACGAAGACTTGCATGCGTAGCCACATGACCCTCAACTATTAAGAAAATCCAACATGCAGCCAAAAAAATCAGAACTCCACATAAATCGGGTAACTCATACCCCTCAAGAAAAACAATAGCTCAACCACTAAACTCAAACGAAAGATAACATCTATCTAAAACGGAGAAAATCAAGAAAAATAAGATCTACGCCAAAAGAATCCATAAAAGTAAAACTGTTCCACCAAAGAAGCCATTTTCTTCCGTCCTACTGAAAACCCATCTCAAAAATACTAAAACCTACCACTTAGGAAACAAAATCCCACCTACCCACAAAAGAAAAATCCCTAAAAGTACAAAAAAAGAAGAAGAAAGAAAGCAACAGGAAGAAGAACAAGAATACGAAAACCAACTCCACCCACCAAATCAAAGAGAGAGAGAGAGAGAGGTTCTCACGAAGCAGTCGTCGTCGATGGTGAAGATGTACTTCTTCTTGGAGACCATGTAGCCGAAGCAGCGGCAAGCGGAGTCCTTGAAGGATATGCAGGACGCCTTTGGCCCCAGCATCTTGTTGATGTCGTTGCGGTTGTAGAGCTCGTAGTTGAATCCTTCAGGCACCTTTATCACCTTCGACGGGTCCCCGTCCTGCACGATGATGAGGTGGTACGGCTGGAAGAACGGCCTCCACATCTCCAGGAAGTCGAGGTTCCGGATCGTCGGGATGACGATATCGAGCTCGTCGGCGAGCAAGGGAATCGCCGCCGGCATCTCCTTCTTCCCGTTCTCTCCTCCCTCTGACATGTTGTCTCCGCTCTGTGCTCTCTTTCTTTCCCTCTCTCTGTGCTCTCTCTCTTTATATAGTCTCTTCCTCTCCTTTGTTGAGACAGAAAAGTGCACCCCCAACAAAGTCGCAGGAAGGGGGCTATAGAATTGGAAGATGCGGGAGATCCGGTCCGTGACTGTGGGTGGCAGGCAGAGAGAGAAGAACGAGGGAAACGAGGAGTTTTTAAAACCGCCTTTTTGAGGGAGAGAAAGAGAGAGAGGGAGGAGTTCCCTGACATATTTCACAAGGACACAGTCAAAAGACACGGGATGTGTCATGTTTGCGTATTTTTTCATTAAGGCTGGCAAATAAAAAGACTGGACAGGTAGTTAAATTGAAGCATCCTGTTACATAATTTCAGGAAAAATTATTGAAGCATGTAGCTGTGACTTTAGTGCATTTATCATGAGTCTCCTCCAGGCATTTGTTACCCTTCCAAAAGCCTCTTTCCTGTGAAAGAGTCGCTATGAAGGAAAAGTGCTTTGCCAGAAAAGTATGAACCCATTTTGACAGAAAAACTGTTTTTTTATTTATTTATTGTGTGTCCAACCGGATATTTCTCGTAGACATATTCCTTCTGCCTTTTATAAGAAAGAGGTCCTTTTTCTACAAAAGAGAAGCCAGGATCAAGCATGCCTCTCCACCTGGCTGCCCTTGACAGTAGGGATGTTAGTGGACTGGGGCGGGGCGGAGGACAAGGTCTCAACCTCTGCCCCGTCTCAAAATTCTGCCCTTCAACTCTGCTTTCATCCTTGCATGGGTTTTGATTTTAACCTCTATCCTTGCCTTTATCCCCTTTTCATGTTCTCCATCTCCAGTCTAAACGGGGTGAGGGGGGCGAGACCCCATTTTCCTTCAGTTCATTGTCATCCCTAAAAAGTATTTTAGCATTTTATTAATGGAGAACGGGGACGGGGACCGAGCAGAGTGGGTGAAAGCATAAGTTCATCCCTACTTCCATCTCGCACAAGTTTTGATATTAACCTCCATTCCTGCCACCATCCCTGATCTAAACAGGGCGGGTGAGCCCCATTTCCCCCGGTCCATTGCCATCTTTAATTAACACACTGTCAACCAAGATCAGAGGGCATCAGGTGCACACTTTAAAGACCCTGTTTAGGCGGGAGGTGGGCCCCAATCTCATTGTAAAGTGAAAAAGATGCATATGGTACTTAATTTGATCGTTGAATCTCAGTTAGATTAATTCTACATAACTATGGGTGTAACTGTGTCAGGTACGCCCGACCTGACCAGATGTCCCAAACCATTTATACTTGACCCAAACCGATATTGGTGGATCTATGAGTTTGGGTCGGGTTCAAAATTTAAACTCGTAGTGAAAATGAGTTGGGTCTTGGGTATTGTAAATGAAAATCAGAACTCAAATGAATCTGACCTGATTATGTAATCAAACTCAAATGGTTTTTTATATTTTAAAACCGAACAGACCTGATGTTATCATCGCAAAATTTTACTTTTACAAGTCAAACTGACATTTTGAAAAAGTTTTTGAAAATAACTCGCCTCTGTTTTAAAATGCAAAAAAAAAAATCGAAGAATAAGACTCACATGTCGGTACGAGGTTCAACCGTTTCTGGCACCATAACTAGGAGTAATCAAATCAAGGATTAATCATGTGTTTTGCTTTACTCAACTGTTTAAATCGATGTTCTATTTCTAAATGCACAAAGAGTCAGGCATGTGCTATGACTTAAAAATTTTCGACTGAAAACATGACAAAGGACAATGTCTCAACCTTTGCCCCGTCTCAAAATTCTACCCTTCATCTCTGCCTTCATCCTTACATGGGTTTTGATTTTAACCTCTATCCTTGCCTTTATCCCCTTTTTATGTTCTCCATCTCCAGTCTAAACGAGGTGAGGGGAGCGCGACCCCATTTTCCTTCAGTCCATTGTCATTCCTAAAAAGTATTTTAGCATTTTATTAATGGAGAACGGGGACGGGGACCGGGCAAAGTGGGTGAAAACATAAGTTCATCCCTGCTTCCATCTTGCACAAGTTTTGATATTAACCTCCATTCCCGCCTCCATTCCTGATCTAAATAGGGCGGGGTGATGCCCCATTTCCCCCGGTCCACTGTCAACCAAGACCGGAGGGCATCAGGTGCACACTTTAAAGTGTGCCATGTGATGGCACCTGATCCCACCTGATCTTGGAGAGCCTCCTTCGTGGCCTAAAGACCTTGTTTAGGCGGGAGGTGGGCCCCAATCTCATTGTAAAGTGAAAGGATGCATATGGTACTTAATTTGATCGGTGAATCTCTGTAAGGTTAATTCTACATAACTATGGGTGTAACTGTGTCAAGTATGCCCGACCTGACCCGATGTCCCGAACCAGTTATACTTAACCCAAATCGATATTGGTGGATCCATGAGTTTGGGTCGGGTTCAAAATTTAAACCCGTAGTGAAAATGACTTGGGTCTTGGGTATCGTAAATGAAAATCCGAACTCAAATGAATCTGACCCGATTATGTAACCAAACCCAAATGGTTTTTTATATTTTAAAACTAAACATACCTGATGTTATCATCGCAAAATTTTACTTTTGCAAGTCAAACTGTCATTTTGAAAATAACTCACCTCTGTTTTAAAATGCAGGAAAATTCTGAAGAATGAGACTCGCCTGTCGGTATGATGTTCAACCGCTCTTGGTGCCATAACTAGGGGTAATCAAACCAAGGATCAATCATGTGCTTTGCTTTTCTCTACTGTCTAAATCGATGCTTTATTCCTAAATGCACAAAGAGTCAGGCATGTGCTATGACTTAAATTTTTTTGACAAAAAACATGATGTATGCTTAAAATATTTGAAATACTTAAAAAAAGAGGACACTTTGAAAATCGTAAATTGCATTGGAAAAAGTATTTTGAAGAAAAAAAAACTTGGAAAATCGAGAATTGAACTTAGAAAAACTTTGGAAGTTTCTTAAAAAACAAAGAGGTTTTGAGAAAATCGATTTTGAGGAAACCCTGAACAATTCTGAGAAAACCGATTTTTCTGAGGTTTAAACTCTTGAATTAATCAAAAGGATGGGCGTGTAGCCCTGTGAAATTTTTTCATGATGTAGTTTAAACCTAAATGATGCATGAATGCAATTTGAGAAAATATTTTTTAAGGAATTTTGAGGCAAATAATTGATAAAAAGAATTTTTGTGCCTTATAGAATTTAGATGAAATAAATTCGCCACATATCCCTAACTATGGCCACAAATATGTATTGAATATACTCCATTTGATTCTAAAAGAGGCAAATACTTAGAAAAATTTTGAAAATACAATAATTTTTGAAAATAGCCTAAGAGTATAGGTCATTTGTGGCTTAAAAGAATATGATAAATCTGGATATTGTTCGTATTATGACTATTGCCACAAATACGAACTCAATCGAGTTTATTAACATTTTAGAAGCGGGTGCACATGCCATTCGTGTAGACCATGGTAAATTTGAATATGCATGAATCATCATCCATCACAGGATTAATATTATTGAAAATAAACTATATGCAATACAACCTTAATCTAAGCAAGAGTAAATTCTTATACCAAATTTATAATTTGATTTACACCAATAATTGAATTGAAATAAAGAAAAAAGAAAAAGAAAAAGAAAATAAAGAAAAATATAATCTTGAGTGTCCCTGCAAAACTAGCAAATTTGTTAGTAGAAATATGTCAGTTTTTCAGGATTTATCTAATAATATCTGAAATTGAGGGATTTATCCGGATATAAGCCTTTTTCTATGCTTTCCTGAAATAGACATAATAAAGGATAATGCATAATTGAATAAATAATAAAAATAAAAAAACTTTAAAATTCAAAATTTTGAGAAAAACGGTAAAAATACCGTTAAAAATTGACCTTTATTGCAAAACAGGGTTAGAATCAGGGTTTCTCAAAAAATATTTTTGTAAAATGCTTAATTCGGGGACCAAACGAATTCATAATAACGCAAAATCGGGTGGAGGGGACCCTAATATGATTATAAACATGATCAAACCCTAAAAATATCATTTTTTTTTATGAAAAAATTGAAATATTAGAAAAATAAATAAATTTTGCCCGTATTTCAGTTGAGTCAGGACTCCACAAGCATCCTATTTTTATGACATAACTAAATAATACATCAATTGAATTCTAAAATTAAGAAAAATTGACATGGACACTTTTACTAACCCTAAAATTTAAATATAATTGAAAAATATAATTTTTGGGATTATTTTGATATAAAAATTAAATAAAAAGCTTAAAATATGCGATTTACCCACGGTCACATACCTGTCGCAGTGTCAAACCTGAATCAAATATCAAACAACAATGAAAGTTTATGATTTTTTACAGAGAAAAACTAGACAAATTAACAAAAATAACTCTTTTTACATGGGATTTCATTAATCTCGTTCCTTTTCTGCTTTCTCATTTTCATGACACCCACTTTTCAACTAAATTGAACCAAAATATATAATTGAAAAAAATAAATTAAAATCAAGCAAAAAGTTAACCTCACCAGGAGCTTTGAGGGGTTTGTGATTGCATCTCTGATACATCTGAATCTGGAAAATCCTTGTGAGCAAGATTCACAATACAATCTGACTCCGCAATAGCATCACTTGAACACAAATCAAGAAGCTAAAATCAATGATCAATAATCAATCCAGTCCAAGTTAAAACTAAATTATGAGAAGTCTAGAGAGAGGGATAGAGAGAGAGAAAGAGGAAGAAGAAGAAGAAGAGTGAAAACCAGATTATGAGAGAGAGAAGGATGTCAATCCTTCAGACCGGGTCCTATTGCCTAGTAGGTGTTATGGTTAACAGAATTTTAATATTGTACTTTCTTTTCTTTGCTTCTTTGGATTTCTCTAGGTTTTTCTTATTGAACTTGGGCTGAGAAGTGATCTGAAAAGGCACTAAGGGTGAGCCTTTTTTTAAGACTTTCAGCAGATGGACCTTTTCTGAATGTGTGATTCGACTCACATCAGTTCCTGGTCGGTTCTTCTTAAGAGAGAGTACATAGAGGTTATCATTTTTTGTGATTGCATCTCGATGATAGGATATTGGGGGAGGAACCTTGGTGTAATTGTTGTCAGGTGGATCCAAGCGAATCACATTTATTTGATGATTTTTCTGTGAAATTTCTTGACTCTTACATGAAATTTGTCTTTCTTATACCCTCCTTCCTCCTTGATAGTACACTTGAGGAGCCATAGGCATGTGAGGGCTTGGTGAATGCAAATCACTGTGTTGGTAGGTGGTTTTCGCTCACAATGACATTTTCTAAAAGCAATTCTCCTTTGGTTCACAAGCTTGGACAACTTCTTTTGTGTTGTGATCTCGAAAGGGATATTTAAAGATGCCCATGTCATTGTTGCCCTGATTCTTTTGTCCTTCATTAATAAGCAGTTCATCACTTTAGATGTTATCTTGTATGATGTACCTGAGAACCATGCATTTTTTGGCATCATGGCCCATCGCCCTATGATATCAATACTATTTGAATGACTCTTTATTCTTTATTTGTAAAGATTATGACACCTCAAGAAACTTCACTAAACCATGTTGGAGCAGAAGGTCTTGGACCTGCGATTGAGCTTCTTTGAACTTTGTGAACCTTCAGTTTTTGGTTTATTTTGGGTTTTCTCTATACACATTTCCATTTGTGTTTGACTTGTTGGGAATACCTCTCTCGTTGCCTGTCTTTTGGCCCTGGTTGTCTTGCTTTTGGTGGCCCTGTCTTGAGGCTCAGACCACATTGAACTGACCTTTGGATGAACCTAATTTCTTATAGGCATTGTTGTCCTTATTGTGCTTCAGGAACTCGTCATACACTCATCTTTTGATATCAGCCTAAAAGGCAGTGGCCTTTTTGATGAGTTTGGCATAGATTTCAACTTTAGCTATGTTGATTAAGCTCCACAAAAGTTGAGAGAAGTTGTCCATAATGATGACAAAGGCATATAAGTTTGAGATTGTCTCATTCATTTTATTGACCATGTATCGTCATCTATTAATTAACTCATGAGCACTCTCATCTTTTTTTTTTGTTTTAAGTCATATAATTGACTTATGATCGTGAGAGCTTCAAGATTAAAACAAAAATGATCCATAAAAAAGTTTATGATTTATTTTAACTCCCTTACTTGTTGCAGGTTTAAGGTAGTAAACTATTCAAGTGCATTTCCCTCCAAACTCCTAGAAAATCAGTTGTTTAGTCGTCTGTCATTGGTGCGGTGTTTAGTAGTAGTACTCATAAATAGGGCCATGTGAGTTCTTGGGTTCCCTTTCTCATAAAACTTTAGAAACTTTGGAAGAGTATCTTCATCATCATTATCCCATCCTTCAAGTAGAAAGTCCTCTAGGGAGTACTCCCGTTGATCTATATCTATATACCTCATTTTGATACTGAGGTTTCAAACCATATCTTTCAATGACTTTATTTTTCTATCTGATTATGATATTGTGGTTTAGATTGAACATGTCAACAGGTTTGTGAACTTTTCTTTCCCAGTCAAACACCCAGATTCACCCCACTAGTTATAACCTCTCTCATATTCCTATTCTTGAGCTCATTTGTCATTTTTTTTTGCCACTACTGCTTGAGCTTGCTCATACTCTTCTCTCATCTAATTTTTTTATCATGTTCTATGTTTCTTCCACATGTCGCCTTATTTATGCCGATAAGTTTATCTCTTTGGATAGAGTTTTGACATGTGGGATCCTAGGGAGCCGTTTCCTTGTAGACTCATTTGTGCCCAAACTATCTGTCTCATATTCTTTTGGGAGGATCCTTGCGGGAATGGTGAGAATGTCGATGTGAGTTAGATTCTACGATTGTTGAAACTTTTCTTCTTCTCTGACCGTTTTCAGGCTCATCATAGACATTGATATGGGTACTTTCTTCAAGATCCTCATCAAAGATATAGGGAAGCATCTCATAGGTGGGATGTTCTAGATGTTTCTCCTCAAGAATAGATTGGGACTTGGTTTTTCATATATGAATTCAGGTATTCATGATACCCCAAATAATGGTTTAAACAGAGACCCAAACAAACAAAAATGAGATTTTAAAAAATAATGTGTACCCTAGTTCTTCTTAAAAATCATTCTACGAATCTATGAGGTTGCTTCAAGTTCTACTGATTAGGGTTCTCTCGCGGGTCTACCACCAGTATAGCCAAGCTAACAACTTAAATGTAATGATATATGGATTATCTGACTTTAGGAAACTATTATCGATATACCTAAGCTAACAACTTAAATGTACTAGTTGGGGGATCCAAAGATCCAAATGATGAGATAAGAGATTTTTGAAAATCTAAGAAAAAATAGACTCTAATCCTAAAATAATATAGGATAAAAATACGAAGAACATACAATAAATCAAACAAGGTCTCAATCAAAATCCTAACTTGTTGGAGGTGATATTTTCTTAATTTTTAAGTGACATGATTTTTCTCCAGCAAGTGTTTCTAAGGATGTGATAAAAATCTAAACCTAAAATGTATGCATGCACCTAATACAAAAAAGACCTCTATTCAGAATAAAAGGAACTAAAACCCCAAAACAGAATAAAATATACCAGAAAAGCAAATCAGACTGTTGTAGAGAGGTAATAATAGTGATATTTCCATCATTTTATAGTAGATGACAAAAACAGGTATTCGACAATGTCTACAATCAGCAAAGCTGGTGGACGACAAAGCTATGAAAGGCAAGCTTATGGACGAGAATCCTTAAAACAACTGGGATTACAGATGACAAACCCTATAGATTGGGTGTCTTCATATGACAATCCTTGTAAATTGGGGGTTTACAGATGGCAAACCCTACAAATTAAGGGTTTACAAATGGCAAACCATGCATATTAGGGGTCAAAGCACAAACAATAAGCTTGATGGATGGCAATCATTGTAGACGACAATGTGCAAACAACAAGCTTGACGGATGACAATCATTGCAGACGACAATGGTCTACAAACATAGAGGGTCTGCAGACGACAAAGAGTTGCAGACTCTACTGATGATAGTGCCTACTAACAACAAAGACTGAATGACAAAGGTGTTTGTAGTCTGACCCCAAAACACTCAATTCACAGACGTGTTGAACTCATCAGTACCCAAAATCTCTAAGCAATGCACTTCTAACTATGAAAAATAAAAAAATATGATGCACCACCATGATCGCCAAAAACTTTAACAAAAATTTTGCAATAAAATAAATGTGCACTCATCTGGATTTTGAAAAACCTTTTTTCAAGAATCATTAAAATATGTGAGAGACTCGTTTCAAGCCTCAATCATCCTTCTTCACGAGAAGGTAAAGCAAAAGCAAGTTTGACCTCCACAACTCGAAGTCCACTATTGAAAAAATAAAGAATCGAAGTCCAAATTCTCTCGAAATAAAATATGCAATTCAATTCAATAGAGTATTAAGTACTTATGCAACAACTAATAAAAAATAAATATAAAACAAAAATAAAAGGAACAAACAACCAAACAAATTTTAAAAATTATCTTTTTTGGACTCGGGATTTGTTTATCTTTTAGGCTCCAATCGGTGGGCTATAAGCCTCCTCTTGGGGTATGTATGATGATTTAGGAGTGACTCTTTCTTGGTTCGGCAACACCTCTGCATATGTACGATAGTTGAGTCCATGGTTTCAGTAGCAACTTCGAAAGAGTGACAAAGTGAAGTAAATGCTAGGGTAAGCATTTTCTCTGTAGAATTTTTAAATGATCCAGGCTATAGGAGTCTAACTCTTATTTATAAGAATCAAGAACAGGATGCAGATCAAAGGTTTTTTTTAGATGCTAAATCCAATCCAAATAGATTCATACTTATCCCAAAAAAAGTCATGTATGAAAAATGCACCTAAAGAGTTTAGGTAGGATTGAGATACACCTCTTTAAGGCTTATCCTTGGATTCAATCAATAATAAGGCAAAAGGGATTGTCGTCATTACAATGGACGAAAGTGTTTTGTTGTTCCCAGGATCAGATATCACAGTGTAATGTTGTCTCGAGTACTGTAGTCCTATAGATCGTAGTACAACAAAGTGCTTTGTTGTCTCAACAGAAATAGGTGCACCGGATGGCAAAGTCGTCCACTAACGAGGAAGATGGGTTGCTCACAAGTTGGAACCGTTGCTAGTGGTAGTAGTAGTTGGGCGTTGCCTGAGCCGCGGCGTTGGCGCTGCACGGTCCACGAGTTCTTTGCTCGTGGTCCGATCCGGCGTGACGTGTCAGCTTCACGGCCGCTGGTTCAAGTTGAGCCTTTTTGCAATTGTTTTGCTTTTTGTGAAAAGGTTAAATTCATCACCCACTTCTTTTTTTTCTAAGTGCGGCAACGCGCGGGGAGGGGAACTTGTATGCTTTTGTGGCTTCCCCGCGACTCTCATTGGCAGTTGAGTTTGAGATACCTACCATCAGCAGACGGTTTCTGCTTGCCGGAATGGCCGCTTCTGCTGCTGCTGCCGGAAGAACCACCAAGAACGGAAGAGGCAAACGAGAGCAGGAACAGGTTCTCCTCAAGGACTGTGTCAAGAGACTGAAGAACGGAGGAGGCTCGGGAACGGCGAGCGTTCAACCGGGAAGAGTTAGGGTACTCAAGGAAGGAAAGGATGCGGCTGGGGGTGGGGGCAACGGCCCCGTCGTCTACTGGATGTTCAGAGATCAACGGTCAAGGGATAACTGGGCCTTGATCCATGCGGTTCAGCAGGCCAACGCAAGGCATACCTCCGTGGCCGTGGCATTCAACCTGTTCGATAGTTTCCTGGGCGCCAAAGCCCGGCATTTAGGTTTCATGCTCAGGGGTCTCCGAGAGCTCGACCGGAACCTCAAGGACCTGGACATCCCATTCTTCCTCTTCCAGGTGAGGGGATGGGCACTCGAAACCCAGGGGGCCACAGAATGTCACTCAAGGCTGATCGTTTGTTTTTCAGGGGGAAGCAGTTGAGACCATCCCGGATTTTGTGAGCAGGTGCGATGCCTCCCTTCTGGTTACCGACTTCTCTCCTTTGCGCGATGTTCGGAGATGGAAAGACGAGATCTGCGGTAGAGTGGGAGACCGCACCGCCGTGCACGAGGTGGACGCCCACAACGTGGTGCCGGTGTGGGTGTCATCCGAGAAACTGGAGTACGGTGCCAGGACTATCAGAACCAAGATCCACAAGCGTCTCCCCGAGTACCTCATCGAATTCCCTGTACTGAACCCCCAAACTTGCAGATGGGCACATGAATTTCCTGCTGAAATAGACTGGGACAACCTTATTGCGGATGTCCTTAGGTAGGATTGTATCCCTTCCCACCTTAAAAAAAAGGTTCATTTCATGATTTTATGTTGCGAACACGCCTTGATGTTGATTTGGGCTCAGGAGAGGTGCGGAGGTTCCTGAGGTCCAATGGTGTGAGCCAGGAGAACATGCGGCACTGCAAGTGCTGATGGGCAGCAAAAACGGATTCCTGACTACTAGATTGAAGAACTATCTGACGGACCGGAACAATCCTTTGAAACCGAAAGGGCTTTCGGGACTCTCCCCTTACTTGCATTTTGGACAGGTTTCTGCGCAGCGTTGCGCGTTAGAGGCCAGCAAGATCCGGAAGATGCATCCACAGGTTTGAAGGACGACTTCGTCTTCACTGATGTTCCTTTTCGTTCCGTGCAGGAGTTTTGTGCTACTGATTGCTTCCACGGTCTTGCTAGTCTATGAACATTTTCATTAATTTGCAGTTGTCCCACATTGGTTCCTGCTGCATTGTTGCAGCTATTCTGATCCCAAATGTCTCGTGATCGCAATTTGTTGCTTTGGTTGGATAGTTTCAGTGTGAAAAGAATGCTGCATTCAGTAAATTTTATCAAATTCCCATTGATTTGCACAAAAGTGTTGTGCCCCAACACCCCAAGAACATCTGTTAGATATATTTAGGAAGCAAACACATGAAAATCATTCTACAAGAGGACCTAGAGCTCACACTAAATTTTCCTATGAGGGCTCCTCACATCTGGTTCTGGTCATTATGGTTTTAGTTTGTCCTTATATTTCATGCACTTCTCTTTGAGATGTAGTGTGTAACAATGTCCTTCATGTCCATAGAAACCTTGCTTTCTATTGTTCTTACATATAACAATATGCAGCCACTTTGCTTGTGCTTTCAAACAGCTAATTTGACATGCTTGAACTTTAATTTATGCCCATGTTTTTATATTTATGTTTTCTTCACCTCTTGTTTCTAGTCCTTGGTTTGATTCTTTCATGTTCAATACAAGTGATTGTTGTTTTCTATCCGAGTACCTCGTACAGTCAGTTGATGCATTCCTAGAAGAGATGGTTGTCCGGAGGGAACTAGCAGATAACTTTTGCTTCTATCAGCCGTGCTACGACTCGTTACATGGTGCATGGGAATGGGCTCAGAAGACCTTAAAGGAGCATGCTGCTGACAAAAGGGAGCATGTTTACACGTGAGTAAAATTTTCTGTTTGAAGGTTGCTTAAGCTACACCTTTCTTGTTTCAGTTTGTACCATCGTATTTAATTGCTAAAAGGGAATGGAACTTGCAGGATGGAGCAACTAGAAAAGGCTAAAACAGCGGACCCAGTAAGCTAATCATTCTTTGGATGGTTACAAAGGATGAGAGATGCACAGTGCATACAGTTTTATTCTCACTTTCAAAACTTAAACATTGGTTTTCTTCAAGAGAAGTTTTCCTGTTTGGGTTTTGGGGGGTTGTGAAACTTGTTAATTCTTTTTATATCCATTTCTATGTTACAAAAGTTCGTTATTGATTTTGCTCTGCACAAATATAGCACTCCTTAAGCAATTTCTTTTGTTTTTTCCAAGCATCTGGTTGATCTTCATTTATCTTTCATTTATTTCTTCCTTTAATTTGTGTTCTATAGCTCTGGAATGCGGCACAGTTGGAGATGGTGCACCACGGAAAGATGCATGGTTTTATGCGGTAAGTAAATTTTCTATGGCTTCTTTGCTAAAGATGGTGCATCGTTCTGATATTTTGGTCCCATGTCATATAACTTTGCAACTCTAATTACATTGTCCAGGATGTGCTACAAATTTTGTCAGATTTGGTTAATCATGCCTAACATTCAAAAAACACTAAACTTCTCTGCACTGGAATGACAATTTCCTCACATGGTCCTGCGACTGCTATGGATCTCTGATTATGTTCCAAAACCATGTGCGTGTCTGTGTTTTCGCAAATATAAAGCAGGCATTTCCTTTAATAATACCACCTAACAAGCTATTTCCATCACTTGTCAATGAGTGTTCTTTTGTTCACTTTCTTACACATTCCTAACAACTTGCTGCTTTACAATTTGTCTCATTCATGATGTTACTGCTGCTAAGAATGTTCAGTTAGATGCCTTTGACATTTGGATTAGGCTTGTGTTCATTGAGAAATGTGTGGTGCATGGCCTAGGGTTAAGGCCAAGACAACTCAAAAATTGAACCTTCATTTTATTTATCATGGTGTCTCCAAGTGCTTCATGGGTAGTTTACCTAGCATGTTATAAGAGATTACTTACACTAGATAGACTCCAAAATTATAGGGTGGCTCATCTGAACAGATGCCCTTTGTGTTGTAGGTATGAAGAGAACCATAACCATTTGTTTTTATCTTGTCCGGTATCCCAAAAGATTTGGAAGTCTATTTGCAGGAATTTTGGATGTAAACATCAAACTCAATTCCTCCAACATTATGGCCTTGAAAGGAGTCATGCTCATCATAGATTGATGGTTTACATTGTTGAGTATGCTAAGGTTCCACTTGAGTTTATCGTGTGGACAAAATGTAAGAAAGAGGAAGCAGAACTTGTTTTGATTCTTAATCTTGGTGGGATGGATTGCTAAAGACGGAAAATAACAAAGAAAGAACTGTAGAGTATTGTGATTAGATGAACTTTCAATGATCAGATTGCTGCATTGGGGATTATTGGTCTGACTCTAAATACTTTCCTAAGTGGTATATGGGCACATGGTGTAGATATATTCCAATAGAAACTATATTGCGGAAAGGTTTCCAAAATCTCTTCAGCCCTGAGGATGTTCTTCTCTAATACTGCTAGTTTTTGGATGTCTTCCATCTCTTCCTTTTCTCCCTTGGTCTTTTCTCTTTCTGTGGTTGTTTCTATTGCTTTGCTTTCTCCAAATAGTTTTTATCTCCTCAGTCTTTTTTTCTTTCCCTAGTCATTCTTTTTACTATAAATTTGAATTGTTCAATGCATAGAAACTGCAATTGATATCGTGTGGAATTTATCTATGATTGGTTAAAATGTATAATCATATGAAAATTCTCAAGAGTTTAGGAGCTCCTTGAAGAAAAAGGCAGCAATGTACTGTGAAAGGCTTAGAAGAAAAACTTGAGAAAAGATGTTGCTACTTTCAGTCTTAGCAATCTTGGCAAATTTCATGTGGCCATAATTCTCAAGCTGCATATGTTTGTTCTTAAATTTGACCAAAATTCATTTACATGATTCCGTTTCATATGGATTGCTTTCAGTTTCTTTTTTTTCTTTTCTCATAGTCTTTCTTACATATTTTGGAGTTACTAATGAGAAAACCTTACTTTCCAATTTTAAAGTGTACATACTCTTTTTGGTTGCTTAATCAAACTACTTGTACAATTTCCAGAATGTACTGGGCAAAGAAGATCCTTGAATGGACATCCGGACCAGAAGAAGCCCTTTCAATAGCAATACATCTAAATGACAAGGTAAATAGAATACTTCTGTAATGATAGTTGAACATTGTTCCTTCTGTCAGGGCATGCTAAGACTTGAACGTATCTTGTTTAAGCTCATAAGAGTTATGATATATATTTGTTTATAGACATGTTATGGTGATATAATACACGATGTTCAATTGCAGTATGAAATAGATGGAAGAGATCCAAATGGCTATGTTGGTTGCATGTGGTCAATCTGTGGCATTCATGACCAGGTACTTCTTTCTCTCCTTATCTCCATTAGAAATAAAATTGTCGCTTCAAGGTATCCTTAAAATGTTATGTTTCCCGAGTCCTCACTATGTAACATAATTCTAGATGTTCTCAGTCAATCACCAGTCTTCCTAAGTTTCCTCCTAAGAGAATTATCTGAACACTAAAAAACATCAAACTAGGCGTGACTCAGCTGCATGGTCAAGAAAAATGAGATCTAGTCAACATGCCATTATGCCAAGCTGCTAGCAAGCAGCTCAAAGATGGTCCTCTTACTGTCCCATGTAAGCTGGAGAAATAGTCTTGAGTACAAGCGTGCATTTTGGACATGTTATGCAAATATACTGACCTTGAGTAACTCCGAGCTCAGTTTGATTAGTTAATTCTCTCTGATACACACGGCTCTTGTAGATTACCAACAAAAGACAGATTGAAGTTGTGCATTCTCTTTTTTCTGTTTTTATATGTATGATTGTCGTTGAAGCTTTGATTTTCAACTTAAACTTTCAAGCTCAGCTGTAACTATGGCAGCTGTTCTTGAACATGCTCCAACGAGCATGAGTTGAGCTTAAGCATGCATTGTAGCCATCCTGCCAGTCTGAGCAACCAAACACTCAGATTGGTGTAGCTCATGTACACCTGTAACAGAACCAGACTGATTAGAAAAAATGTTGCAACCTAAGATGCAATAAAAGAACGTTAACACATATACTTCATACAAGGGCAGGCAAGTAGGAAAACAGCCCAGGATTTGTAGTACAGGGTAGCCAAAACAACTAACCAGGTGCAGAAAGAATAGCTCTATAAGCTTCTCTGAGCTATAATCCAAGTTAAACAAATGATCTATCAAATGGAAGGAACTTTGTTGGTAATCGTTCAATCACGGCAAAGTTGTTTAGTTGTGAAATGTAACATTATTAGGTTGCCAATGGTGTTCTTTAATTATATGTGCCTTATTAACTTCTTGTCCTTGATTTACTGCTACCATGGCCATGCTTGTGACCTGAATGAACATTTACGTCCAGACTTCTTTTTTTTTTCTTCCTTTTGTTTTTGATAGCCAAACTGGGGAAGAACCCAATTGGGATTTGAGCCTGGGTGTGGATTGTGACTCTACCCAGTCGAGCAGTCTTATGCTAGCCCCTGCATCTGCACCATTTATCTTGGCGCATGCTGCAATGGCTGCCATTGTTAAGTCATTTTTATTCATCGCTCTTCTTTTTTTCTAATTCTTCTTGATCGTTCTGCCATCTTCCTCGTGTGCACTTGTCATATTTCCTCATCTATTCAACATTTTGTTGATGATTTGAATGTGCCATAACAGGGATGGCGAGAACGACAAGTTTTTGGGAAAATACGGTACATGAACTATGCTGGCTGCAAAAGAAAGTTCGATGTTGATGGTTACATCTCCTATGTAAAGAGACTTGTTGGAGAAATCAGACAAAAGAAGCAACCATAAGTTTCAAACTTCCAATAGGCCGATAAACATGAACAGAGTCCAACTCTTCTGATTTCCAAGTCTTCAGCCACCATCCTGGCTTGTCTGGTCAGGCTTGATATGGTTAATCTTGGTATCGACTTGTACAGTCCAATCCGCTGACCGCTGCTAAGATGTCCCGCTATTTCCTTTTCCGCCATGACTACATGTCTAGATGCAATGCACCCGTGTGACATGTTTTAGGCTGTGTTTGGGAACAATATTTGATTGATTTTTCCAGTGATATTTAAAGTTTGGCAATGAAGCCATAGTAAGCAATTTTTTTGTTCTTTTGGCTCAATAGGCGATTGATATTTCCAATGATAATCTGGACGTTGATCCCTCTTCATATCACTGCAAGTAAACAATGTCATCTGTTTACATATATAGTTTGTTGCTAGCATGGCAGTAACATACGCCGTCATTAGTGTGCATGTGCATGTGCATGTGCATGTGTGTGTGTTGTAACATCTTATATTTATCTTTTTCTTTTCGTGTGTGGATCCAGTATCATTCGTCAGATGCCTCTCAACATGCTAGATCCATCTATAACGATTGGATTTTATTGCTGAGATAAGGGTATGTTCTATGTGCATGTATATTGCATATTTGTGCAGTAATTCAGTTTGGGATTAACCTTGAGTTTTGAATGGTCTATGCACCGACACCTTCATATAAAAAAGTGCTGTAATACTTTGAATTGTTCATTCTTTTGGCAACAGAACACATTCTAGTATCATGGTTACCATGCTTGCCTGTTTGCGTTTCCTCGAGCAGCCTTTAGTAAGAAACTTCTTGCGAAGTTATACTATTAGTGGAAACCTTCATTTGTGCGGTTGGTTGGCTTCTATTTGTCTATTCGTGCCTATACTGATGCTTGAGCATAATACTTTGGGCATCAATATACAAGCAAGTTGCAGATATGGGTTCCAGTGCTCTTCCAACCGCTTTCCCATTTTTCTTGTGTATTTTTGCATGCATTTCATGGGCATTCAATAATGAATTAACAAGCGAACAATTCTTGCGCAACAAATTATTTTGGTTGTTAATGCATAAGGGTTGTTCATTTGTTTGCCTTTAACAAAGATAAGTTGCAGATCTTTTTATGATAATTTGCTCTTTGTTTTACTATTAAATTTTCTTTTTTAAACTGTGAACCTTTTTATTGTATTGTTGCTTTCTTTAGGTACAGTCCTTGTGAAATTATTGAACCATGAGAAAGAGATATAAAAGATAAACTCACTTTAAGGTGAAATCATGGTTTTTAAGGGTGTTTTGTAAGGTGTTTAGACACCTCAGTTTTGACCAATCATAATCCTATGGATTTTGTTCAAGTGCTTGTTTTTTCAAAACAAAACAACGATGTTTATTGTCCAAAACTATTGAATCCATTTTAAATATATTTTTGGTTTATAAAATGATGTTTTCAAGCTTTCATCCAAAAGAAGAATTGAAGAGGACATAATGGGCTTTTCAACATATACCAAATATTACTTGGAAACTAACATTGAAATCCAAAGTTATGGCCAAAACAAGAGTTTTTACCCAATTTGGATCTAGTTTTGAAACTAGGTGTCATTTGGACCAAAAAACTAACATTTTGGGCCCAGTTCACATTTGAAAGGCGTTTTGGACTTAAAAACTTATCAAAACCCTAAAAAATCGCTCTTAGACCTTCCAAAACCCTAACTTAGCGCCTTCGACCTGCCAAGTCCACCTCACTTAGCCCCTAAGCTAATTCTTTGGTTAATCAAATTGTGCCATGTATCTTTGGCCAATCAGATCTTGGCTCCTGCATGGCACTTGGATTTGATTCTTTTGACCCAAAACTCTCCTATATCTAACTTTATGATCTAGTCTTACACCCATAAATAAGAGTCCAGCCCCTCAAGTCCAACATATATGATCTAAGTCCTTCAGCACCAGGCTTTGCAAAATTTACTCCAACCTAATGCATCAATACTCATAGTACCCATAAGTCTAGATATAGATCCTAGTCTCACCCTTTCTAGAGCCTCTACCTAGCTAAAGCTTTGCTCGTCTCATGCTTGCTATCATCATCATAGAAAGGGCTACCTAAGCCCAAGGCAAAACTGGATTCCAGCATTTATATTGTTCTTTTTTGCTTATTTTATTCATTTAAGTGTGAATTTGTCTAACGGATTGCATACTTGTGTCTTTTGGATATTTTTGAGTTTTGGTGTTGTCTCCGCACCATTAAGCTCACCTTTTTTATAATATTTACATACGAGGTACATTGATTTGAATGCTAAAGCTAAGATCAAGGGGCCCGACATTCCTGGCAAGGTTGATCCCTTCTCACCGAAAAAAGAAAGAAGCTCGACTTACAAGTGGGAATCCCATATCTTCTACAACAAAATCTGAATCCAGTTCAACCAAAACTTTGTCAAAAAACTGTTGGAACCAAGTGTTTGGCAATTTTTTTGCAAATAAGATGTATGCCTTTAACGCCCCACAGCATCTAGTGCCTTGAGGCTTGAGCTTCTTTGTTGGGTGGTGAGGCTTACACCTCCCTAGTCCCTACCAAAGAGGCTTGCCAATAGTCATGAGGTGTGGGCCTTTATCTGAGGTGCACGCCTTCTTTTGTTTTTATATCATGGTAGGACAGCGGGATCAGGTGCAATCACATTGCACACTTTAATGTGCCACTTCACGTGTTCTGCCCTCCATCTTCTGTTGGGCCCCACAGCTGACAGGCTGTACCCCAGAGGTGGAGGGCGATCAGGTGCAGCCGCACAGTCATTGAGTCACTAGGCAACTTCGTACTTGTTTTTATCATAGTTAAAACCACATTGAGTCACTAGACACAATCATAAAGTTTCCACATGGATGTAATATATAGACTTGATTTATCTTGTAGAATCTGTATTATGTAAATTTTTCATGCCACTCAACATGGCTATGTAACAAGAGAGTGTAAGTTCTTGGGATGTTGGGGCATGTAAACTTTCTATATGCTGCTTTTGTTTGTGTGGAAAATGTGAAAAATAAGATGTTTAAGTTGTCTGTATTTATTTGGAGTATGTGAAAACCAGAGGTAATTTGAATGTGAGTGTTTATTTGAATCAATTGAATGATGGGGAAGGTAAGGTTGGGTGGTAAAACTGAATGCCTATTTTGGATATGGGTAACTTTACCTTGACCCCTACCATTTCCAGGGTAAGTTCTTCTTTTCATCCTTTTTGACTGGAACTTGGATGATGATCATATATTTTTAACCTGGATCCACCTCAACCTTGGTAAGGGTTGACTACAGTTTAGGCTACCTATGGGCCAAGTTTTTGAACTCAGCCTGGCTGTTTTTCAGCAATGAAACTGCACACAACTGTGTAACTTGAATCACCCTGAATGAGAATATCCGATTATATACTTGTGCAAGTTGTTGAAAAATTTAAATTTAATCCATACTTCAAGACAATTTTGGTTCGTAAGGAGTACTGGTATCAATCCTTTTTGGAGTCCTTGCTGATTCATCACCACGCTGGTGAACTTTTCTGTTTTTTTGTTCTTTATTTTGCTCATTTTCTTGTTTTAGGATGCCCTGTCCTTTTATTGCCTTCTCTTGTTCTTTTCACTGATGATGCTCTGACTCCTATTTTGGTTTTTCCTGTTCTTTTTACTGATGATGGCTTGGATGCTATTTTTTAACTGCCAGAGAATATATTTTTGCAAAATAGATTTGTACATATCCACCAGTGGATCTGCAATTTGTTTACCATTTTGGTGACATTTATATAATTTTGACATTGTCCATGCCTCGATGTTAGGTGTATAATATGAGTATTTAGATGATCATCCTGGTGGAGATGAGGTGTTACTTTTAGCGGACTGGTATTCCATATCCTCTCTTCATGATTTTTGTTCAAAATTAGCTACAAGAGTTGGAATATGCAGGAGTCAGGTCATTAAGGGAACCACTGAATTGGTTAATTGCGATTAACATTAACCACCACTCAAGTGACTCAATCATTGTTGGCAATTTCAATCTGTGCTGTCTAAGAATGCTTGGTGAGAACCAACAGGATATGATTGGATTTGGCCTGGCAACAGGGTGGCTCAATGCCCAAGCAATGGAGCTGGGTCGAATTACTCGGAGTATCAAGTTGGTTTGAGCTAATGGTTTCGGATAAATTGGCAATTGTCCATTAACAATGAAACTCATTTTCCAACCAGACATGGGTCCATGTCAAATCGTGCCGCTTGAATTGAATCTTAAGTTGGTTTGAACTTATGATCTCAAATAAGACTAGGCTCTGCACATTAGCCACACAGACTATACTCACCAACCTGGTGTGAGTTTGTTCGTCTTGACTCACCCTTGGTGCCTTCAGATTGTGATTATATAATGCCAAGATGTGTTCTTAACCAGAGGTTTGAATGCATGAGATACTGTAAATTGCAGGTAAAGATTTATGTGACACTGAATGCTGCCGAAACTCTGTTTCTGGCTAATTCCTTCAGCTTCGTAAACAATTATAAGCAATCACTTTACTGGGTTCTTCCAATAGCCATTGCTGGTGTTAATGTGTTCGCGGCCTTGGTGTACTGAAGAAGAAATAGAACCTGGAAATTTTTATCATTATCCATCTACTGGATCTCAAATTTTGTGGCTAATAATTCAGAATTTCTTTTTTGGATTGAAACAAAACTTGAAGTTGGTAGAACTGTTTCACAATACATGCATCAAATCCAAACATTACTTGAATCAGAGAACATAATATGCGTGTGTACATGCATAAACGCGTACATACACACTCACATGTATGCGTACATTTGCTAATTTGATTTGGTAGAATCAGAGAAGAAGCTGTTTATAGCAGGCATAACCTCAGGCGGCCTCGTCCGGAGAAATTTACGCAGGCCGTGCTCGGCATACCTCTCACCTTCCTCATAGTTCTCAAGAACTGCAGTGGCTCGGTGTTCCTTGTTGATTCTGCAAAGAACATATGATAATGGTGATAAAGAGTGCTGAGATTTTTGTTATGCTAGTGACAGTAGGTGGATGTACATGGTTCGGAATATGAGAACTAAAGATAGAGACATTTCTAGCCCTTTTTTTGCAAATCCAACCATGTGGATGTGCTTGGAATGGTGAATTTATTAGGAATGAACCATTGGATCTTGTATTTTCGGTGAAAAATGCAATTTTTGAATGCTTGAATATTTATGAAGATTATGAGCCATTAATTTTAAATCCTTAAAACGATCTCGTTTATGCATTAAAATAGGATGATTCAAGAGCGGGTTCTTATAAAACCAAGCATGTAGATCACATACATATAGTTAGATTCAAGAGCAAAAACAAAAAATCCATGAAAATCACTGGTCACACTAATATTTTCGGTTATCATATTCTAGTGACTATATATAGGAAAAGTGGTAGCTGCCTACCACTAGCAAACGAGTGTTTTCAAGTTGTTTCTAACAAATGATCAATTTGTTAGAAAACGATACTTGGATCATGTTTTTTCGACAAAAAACATAACTTTTTAAGCCTTCAATAATGAAAATCTTAGACAATGACATGCATGTCATAACCGGATGATCTAAGAGAAAATCGTAATAAAACTATGCATGTAAAATACATATGTACGGTCAGATTTAAGAAAAATATGAAAACCCCCTTCAAAAGCTCGATAAGCCAGTGGTAGGCTAGAAAATTGGTAGGCAGCTACCACCCAAATATTTTGAAAATTTTGTAATCAGGTTTGGAATGAAAAAGTTTTTCCATGGGTATTTGGTTTTGAGTGACGGCAGACGGTAGTCTATTTATAAGATGTATTGTGGTCGAAAAAGCATAGATCCAAACTTTTTGAGGAAGTCTGACTTAAGCCTCCAAGGATCCACCACATGACAATGTTTCCTTCAGCCAAATTGCATACGAGGACAAGCAATATGATGATCAATACCAACTTACTCCAAGTATTGTGAAACTACCTGATATTAGTCTCCCTAGTCCGATTGAAAGATTTTTATTTTTCAGCCAATAAGATTTTCAACATGTTTTGGAAAAATACCAACTTCATATTTTTGCTGCATTAAGAAAAATCCATGAATATTTTGAATAATCATCCACAAAAAGAAAAATAACACTCCAAACCATTTGCGGGTCACTGGAGGTGGTCCCGGCCCAGACATCGAAATATATTAACTCAAGCGGGCCAAACAGATTATTTAAAGATTTTTTTATACGGGAAGTCTATGGTTCTTCCCTCTCTGGCAAGCATCACAAATCTCGTGTGAAATAAAATGTTCATAGGGCAGTCCAAACAATACAAAAATGATGGATGGCTAAGACGTTGATGCCACCCTCTCGAGCCGAGCCTGGACAGTGTCGTTCAGACACGGATCCGGGCTCCAACAGAGTCATTTTAACAGCCCATGCATGCTCAACTCGAACTCGACTCGTGTGCACCCTTATTATTGCATGCAGGGAGTTAACCATGATTTCTCACACTACAACAACAACTACAACAACAACAACTACGCTGTCATCCCAAAACAATTGGGGTTGGCGATATGAACCAACAAAGAAAATCATTCTGGGTCTTCCACATGAATCCTTCTCCTCCAATCATTTCTATCCAATGCCATGATTTCTCACACTGTATATATAATAAAGAGAGAGAGAGAGAAAGAGAGACCTGACGTCGGGGTTCATGAAGACATTACGTGTAAGCGAAAACACGCAGATACTGACGACGAAGGTCATGGCACCCACCAGTGGGTACACCTGCAGAAACCCAAACATCCCATTTTAGATGACCAACCTCAATCATCTCATGTGTATATATAGTTAAGGACCAAGGGGGTTGGTTGATTGATGATGAACCCCATATGGCCAAATGGTGAAAATTGCACCAGCTTAACCATTGGAGCCTTGGGCTCAACCCACACATTGGCCTATTTTTGAAGGCTTCTGGGTCTTAGCCAAGTGACCTTGGGCTGATTTTCCACCCAGAGAGAGAGAGAGAGAGAGAGTCCATACCTCTGGCCTGATCCAACGCATGGTGGTTGATTTCCTTGAGCTAATATTGTAAGCTGCTTTTAGGTTGGAGCACTGGTGTATATGCATATGTATTTATATGTGTAGATAGGATTAGGATATCCTTTTTTCTACCCAGGTGACTTGCTATAAAAGTTTATTTTAATTGCGTCAATCCTGTGGGCTAAGCAGTCAACTGAAGAGAAACCGTGACCCCTCTTCCCATGGTTTTCAAAATTAAACTCTCTCTTTGTATATATTGATATTGGCACGGTAATAAATAGGGGTCCCAACAGATCGCCTTTTACCTGAACCAAACTCTATAGGGTCCGAGAGTATGATGATAAACCAGGAGACTTTAATTTGAACCCGAAGGTCCAATTAATACATGAACCCGGGTATAGTTTGTGAAATTTTATGCCAGACTCATACCCAAATATAGTTCGGATGTGGGACTGGTTCATTTTGTTATTATCATATCAGGGTATGAGCTTTTTTTTTATAGTGAATCCGATTAAACCTGAGTCCGAACCCGATATCATACCCAAAAAATCGAGTCAAAGTCTGATTTCACCTAGGTCTGAATCAAACCCGACCCGTTGACACCTTTAGTAATAAGGCTGTAAAATGACGAGAGACAGCAAAAATATGGGGCCTACTTTGTTTGCCCATTGGGCGATATTTTGACTGGGTTAAGTTTGCATTAAGACCTACCATTCTAATTTATCGGCCTCAGCAAACACAAACGGCTGTAAAAACTATGTTACAACTCACAAGGATCCGGACGGGAATTGACACGACACGAGTATCAAAACAATTTTTTGAAAACCATAACACAAAAATACCATTTTATTTATGTAGTTGATAAAGTAATATTTCTTGATATTTTTCATATAAAAAATTTATTTATTAAATTTAATATTATATTATTAAAATAGTATTGACGTGTCCCGTGGTTGGTTTATGCGTTGGATCATATCCCATAAATATGGTAAGACACGAGACCTTTAATTGCATGTCCGAAAGACAGCGACATCAACATGGCATGTGATAAAGGCCAAGTACCGGGTATATATAATAAAGAGAGAGAGAGAGAGAGAGAGAGAGAGAGAGGTGTCAATGGGTTGGGTTGGGTTGGGTTCAGAACCAAGTGGGAGCAGACTTGAACCAGATTTTTGGGTATGATATGGGGTCTGGATCCGGGTCTAATTGGATCCACTATAAGAAAAATCATACTCGGACCCGATAAGAATTACATGGACCAAACCCGGACTATATCAGGTAAAACCATATTTGTTATCATTTTTATATTGAAAAGTTGTGGGTCTTAATTGGAACTAGAGTCGGGTCCAGGTTTAGTATAAAAATTCACAAACTATACCTAAGTTCATGTACTAATTGGACCTGTTCGAATCCGGTTCTTAATCGGGTCTTTTTATTTATCACCATACCGGGACTGTATAGGGTTTGACCACTTGACACCCCTAGGAGAGAGAGAAAAAAACTGTCCTATATACAAATGCACATTGAATATCCTATGCAAGTTTTACTTGGTTAGGTTGACAGCACGTCCTATTGAGGGCAACCCTTTTTTAAAATTTTTTTAATTAATTTTTTTATATCTTATAGGCATAGTTTATTAAATATTAAATATTATATTTCAAATAACGTAATTGTGATGTATAAGTATGTTTTTCAAAAACTTCAAGGAAAAGGGAAATGGGAAATGGGAAATGGGAAATGGGAAATGAAAACAGAAAACAAGTTTTTTCAGGTGCATGTGAAACGGGAATCGATTTGGGAAACAAACCAGAAAATGATTGGAAAACGTTTAAGAAAAAATAATATAATAAATTAATGAAACAAAAAATAAAAATATGTATCCCATGAACGAATGGGTTCCCAAACATGAAAAACACATTTTCCCAAAAATTTGTTTTTTGGTGTTTTCCAAATATTTCAGAAACAATGTGTTTTCCCCACTTTCAAAACTGTTTTCCAAGAAACGCGTTTCCCCACTCTCTTATAGTGTTTTCGGTAACCCTGGTCTGCAATCTACATTGAATTGAAAAACCAAGTTTATTGGTGAAGAAAAAAGAAGTAACCCCAAAATGGTGACTCAGAACAAGTAAACCGTGAAGGCATCTAGTCATGTAGATAAAGCTTGACATTATGATAGGCTTGCCCTCACATATTTGTATTTTTTGAAGTTACAAGAATAAATGGTATCCAATATGGCATTGGCTGACTCCTATCTATAGTTGTATAGCTGTAACGGATAAGGACGGAACAGAATTTAGTGCAAGTGGATCATGTTCGTGAAAGGTACTCATATTATTCCAAGTAATGAGCTTCACGTGGAAGTTGACCCAATTTTGTGAGCTTCACCTCTCTCCGTGTCACAATGAATCAATCCTCACCATAAGTGTTTCGTGTTTGTGGCCCACCCCTTGCTAGGTGGGTCTGCCTAACGCGTTTTAATTGGAATACATTTTCTTTTCTTTTCTTTTCTTTTATAACTCGAAGAAACGGCCCACAGAATCAGAGACCTAGTTGCGCTGGCTTAGTTTGCTGAAACAGTCATTTGTTTCGGCAGTGTAAGACTCCGTCAGTGCACCCTTCATCCCTCGAAGTAAGACATACTTAAGTATATTTGTTTCTTAGGGGTGTCAACCGGCCTGGTTTACCCGAATCAAACCCTATAGGATTAGGGTTTCGTTATAAATAAGAAGACCCAAAGGTCTGATTAATACATGGACGCGGGTATAGTTTGTGAAATTTTATACAAGACCAGGACCTGACCAATTTTTTTTTATAAAAATGCTAAAAAAAAAAATTGGTTTTATCGGGTTTGGTTCATGTAGTTCTTATCGGGTCTGGGTATTATTTTTTTATAGTAGACTTGATTAGACCTGAGTCCAGACCTGATACCCTACTCAAAAATCTGATTCAAAGTCTGGTTCTACCTAGATCAGAACCAAACCCGACCCATTGACACCCCCCTACTGTTTCATGTCACAATTCACAAAGCCCAAGCTAACACGAAACTATCATACTTATAAAGTTTCATAGCGCATGTACCATATAAAACCATAGTCGATGTGACCCCTCTCCACGAGTCTGGATTGGGTGCAATATCATTGCATAAATATTTGTGCATTAAGCACCTGATCGCCCTCCATCAGGTCTTAGATTCCACACCTGAGGCCCTGTCCTCAAGATGGAGGGCGATCAAGTGCTTAATGCACAAATCATATTGCACATGATCTTTTAACCCTCTCCACTGTAAAGAGATGTCCAAACCGAAGAAAATGGTTTAGTCTTATTGTCAAAAAAAGAAAAAAATAATATGTTTCATGTCTTTGTGCCATAGGGTATAGATTTCGATGGGTTGGATGTGAATCAAGTCAAAGCTCTACCAAACACTGGATCTGTTTATGACTTCAATTTGTGATCAAACTAGAAACTGATGGGTACAGTTTTTTTTTTTTACTCAATTTTGATGCTCCTGTTAAGGAGAAGGATTCATGTGGAAGACCCAGAATGATTTTTTTTGTTGGTTCATATCACCGACCCCAATTGTTTTTGGATGAAGGCGTAGTTGTTTGATGCTCCTGTTAAACATAATTAACTTACTAAGAATCTGCCTTTAAATTCTATTTTTTAGGAGAAAATATGTTTTTTTTTTAATTATGAAAATGTGTTTATGTCATCGATTTTTAGTTAACCCAAAGAACCTTCTCACATGTTGAAATCCAATCGACCCGAATGTCGATTCCCACTTGTTGGACCGACCCACCATAACCGACTCCTGTTCCATTCTGGCTGAGTTCCCTTGTCATAATTGAACTGACCAGCTTGTTGGACCGACCCACCATTACCAACCGGGTCCGAGAAAGCTCATATCCAATCAAAGACGTGTGGGGCCCAGAACAGGATCGACCATCAGGGAGCAACAGAAAGTGGATCCTGAGACTTAGGGGACCACTAGGCATTGATTAAAGGATGATACAAGACCCACTCTTGCTAAGACATATTGCTACTTTAGTGCTGCCTGCTGAATTCTAGCTAGAGGTGTTGACGGGTCGGGTTTGGTTCGGATCAAGGTGAGACCAAACCCATATCTGATTTGAAATGATGTTATTAGATTCGGGCCTAGGTCCAATTGGACTCACTACAAGAGAAACCATACCCAGATCATACCCGGTTATTTTTATTTGTGTTGTTGAAAAATTGCGAATCTTAGACAGGACTCAGGTCAGGCTCGGGTCTGGTGTGAAATTTCACAAACTATACCTGGATTCATATATTAATTGGATCCTTTGAGTTGGACCCGGTTTCTAATCGAACCTCCTTGTTTATCACCAAACCCTGACCCTATCGGGTTTGGTACAGGTTGGGTCTTGGTCAAACCTGACCCATTGACACCTCAACTTCTAGCACCAAGAATGGTTTGGATCCTGGTTAGGCTCCACATCGGGCCAAATGCAGGTCTGGGACTCCAGGTAAGTGGGCTAGAACATGGCCATTGTCATGCTGGAGACAGATCTGGGTCCAAGTTGGATTAGGGTGGATCCAAACATTGTCGGCAGCCAAATTGAATAGCTAACATAGGGAATAATATCCGTTTAGCTAAGCGTCTAGTAAACCAAAAATGAATCTCAGTATAGGTCCGAAGGATTCAAGTGCACCTTTTCTGTGCAAATGGGCAACATCACCATGATCAATCAACTTGTCCTTAATTAAATGGTGATACGGTACCGGAGACTCAACAGCAGTTTATCACTTATATCTAGTGGTGGGCAATGGGTTGAGTGGCCCAATGGGCCAAGCCAACCCGATACACCATGAACCAGGTTTGGGTTATGGTTTTTGGCCCTAACTGATTGGCTAACGGGCCAAAACCTGACCCATTGTATCATGGGTTGAGCCCGAGTCCGCCCATGGGTACCCGACTGACCCGACATGTTTGAATTACCTAATTAATTGCATTAGTAGTATATAAACTAAAGGCAGGGATGTAAACCGGTCTAACTCGGGTCAGATCTAAGCATAACCGAGTCCAACCTAATGGGATCTATCACAATCAGATCCAGAGTCAGATTTGGAGTTGAATGAGCATCAACTATAATTGAATCTGAATCCAACTGCCCTAAAATCTGACATATACATGTATCAAATTCATTTGGTGATCATTACAATCAAAATCGCGAGGGATAAGGTATATAAGGAGGTTTATGACAAGTTGGATACCAAAGAGGGCGAAAAAGATATTTATAAGCTTGCAAAGATGAGCGATAGGAAATCAAGGGATCTGGGTATGGTTAGATGTATCAAAGATGAAATACAAAGGGTTTTAGTCAAAGACGAGGAGATTAAGGAAAGATGAAAAGATTATTTTCATAAGCTATTTAATGAAAGTCATGCTCAGGATCTTGGAGACTTCTCCATTTATTTTCATGAGATGAATCATGACTTTATGCGCAAGATTCAAAAGAAAAAAATTACAGAGGCTTTGAAGAGAATGAAATCAAGAATGACAGTTGGCCCAGATGGTATACCTATCGAGGCTTGGAAATGCTTGGGTGAGAAAGGTTTAGAATGATTGACAAATCTTTTTAACAAGATTTGACAGACAAATAAGATGCCTAATGAGTGGAGGAAGAGTACTTTGGTGCCTCTATATAAGAATAAGGGTGATATACAAGATTGCACAAACTATCGTGGTATAAAACTCATGAGTCATACTATGAAACTTTGGAAGGGGGTGATTGAGTATAGGTTGAGGAAGGTTGTCATGATATCGGAGAATCAATTTGGTTTTATGCCTGGAAGATCAACTATGAAAGCTATACATTTTCATAGACAACTTATTGAGAGATATAGAGAGAGGAACAAAGATTTGCATATGGTTTTTATTGATTTGAAGAAGACATATGATAGAGCACCTAGGGATGTTCTCTGGTGGACAATGATGAAGAAATGCGTTTCTCTCAAGTACATTAGTATAATTAAAGATATGTACGAAGGAGTAGTAACCAATGTCTGCACTTGTGGAGGGGTGACAACTAATTTTCCTATAACGGTTGGGTTACATCAAAGATCTGCATTAAGCCCTTTCCTATTTGCTATAGTGATGGATGAGCTTATGAGATCAATTCAAGAAAATGTGTCGTGGTGTATGTTGTTTGCTGATGATATTGTTTTGATTGATGAGTCTAGAGCTGAGGTTAATGCTAAGTTAGAATTATGGAGACAGACATTGGAAGCAAGAGGTTTTAAGTTGAGTAAGAGTAAGATAGAATATATGGAATGTCGGTTTAGTAAGCAACGAAGTAGTGATGGGAGTGTAGTAAAGCTTGGTGAGAAAGAAATACCGGTGGATGACTGTTTCAAATATTTGGGATCTATCATTCAAAAGTATGAAGAAATTGATGAAGATGTAAATCATAGGATAAAGGTTGGGTGGATGAAATGGAAAAGTGCAACTGGAGTATTGTGCGATCGTAGAATGTCATTGCGGTTGAAGAGAAAGTTTTATAGGATGACAATTAGGCCCGCTTTACTATATGATACGGAATGTTGGGCTACCAAGAGACATTATATTCAAAAAATGAGTGTAGCTGAGATGCATATGCTTAGATGGATGTGTGAAAATACAATAAAAGATAAGATTCGAAATAAAGAGATACGTAAGAAGGTAGACATTGCATCAATTGAAAATAAGATGAGAGAGAATCATTTACGGTGGTTTGGACATATTCGGCGAAGGCCTAATGATGCATGCTCCAGTTAGAAGGATGGAGAAATGGGAAAATATATTAGTTAAAAGAGGTCAGGGTAGGCTTAAGAAGACTTGGATGGAGATGATAGGAAAGGATATATGAATGCTTTGAACCTCACCGAGGACATGTCATTGGATAGAAATGATTGGAGGAGAAGGATTCATGTGGAAGATCCAGAATGATTTTCTTTTTTGGTTCATATCGCCGACCCCAATTGTTTTGGGATGAAGGCGTAGTTGTTGTTGGTGGTTATTACAAGGAGGCAACAGTTTGAATGTTTATCGCACTAGTGTTCTAAATTGAAGTTATAGGCCTTCATTTCTTTCCTTGACAATCCCTTCTTTCCCAAATGCAGATGTCTTTGATCCTCTAGACCCAACTGGGAACATCACAATAAAATGGGATATTATGCAATGGACTGTAGATGGATATATATGCAGCAAGTATATGATGAAATGCTACGCAGTAGTTTGCTATATTGGCTACAATTCATGTGTCAAACATCATTCATTTCCTTAAGTTGGCAAAGTTTTTTAGTATTGTATTGTTGTGCATTCTTCATATCCATGAATTACTGTGGATTGTAAAATCCGATCAGATCTTGAGCTCAAGTAGTTTTGGTATAAGATTTCCACTGATTTCTGATGAATGGAGGTGTGTGCCGGCAGTTATTTATGTAAAGAATTTCCAGCTTTATCGCCATATTCAGGCCCCAAGTTGGTCACTTGGGTGGACATGGGCAAAGGAGGAGGTGATATGCTCTATGTTTGGAGCTCAGGTATTCAAGGGGACTGTTCAATATTGAAGGGGAACATCCCATATTCCTGTAAAAAATAACTGATTATCGTTGATTTACCTCCAGAATTTCCTTATAACATGCAAGTTGCAAGCCGAGGAGTAATTGGTTCAGTGGTTCAGGATCAAGTAATAGTCTTAGTGTATTTCAGTTGGCTGTTGGTTCATCCTGGACAACAAATGGACCTGTTAAATTGCCACTGAGTTTTATGCTTAAAGCTCCAGGACCTGGTTATACGTGTGGAAATGCAAAGGTGGTGAGGCCTACTAGATTTATAACTCCAGACGGAAGGTGAGTTTTATAACTCCAGGCCTAATAGAATTAAGTCGATCATTTCAATATCAAACTTGTTTTGCTTCTCATGTCATATATTTCTTTGATATTTAGCATGTAACCATGAATTTGGAGAGTCATTAGTCATGAGTTGCAACTATCTACCCTCATATTCCAAATGAATAATGCATTTGTGTGCACTGTATCTGTAGGTGTGATATGTTGCAGCTACATGGCTGCATCTATAGGTGGATTTAGAGAATCACGACGTAGAGCAATTTCAATCGAGGTTATCTGAGAGCCTGTTTCTTATGATTTATCTCACAGGGACACTCTAACTTACCTCAGTGTGTTGTCCCTTTATATATTGCTTATCAGCAAAAAATTACACAAGAATGCCATGTCCCATGTCCTTTTTGCCATATCCATGTGATGTAGCTCAGGATATAGCGTTGTAAATTTTTAAAAAAAAAAAAAAAAGAAGTGTGTAAAGAGGTGCCAAAATTTGAAGAGACAAAGCATGATCTACGAAGACTACCAAAGTAAAATTTTGTGACTATAAAGAAAAAGGTAGTTTTTTTATCACTTGTATTGTGTAAGAAATGTGAGAATATCCTAGCTAGTCTATTCCATTATTGACTATGCTAACTTTAGCTTAAACATTTGAGGGTGCATTGCATAAGGTTTTCCTCCCTAACATTGAGCGATATGATAATTTTCTCTGGATCGGCTCCGCCACCAGTTGAGCATGAGCATAGTGACAAGTATCACAGTATTTTTGAAAGATAACATGAAACTATCACACTATTTTGTACCCCATTTTTAATTGTACCCCATTTTTAAATGCTTGTCATGAAATTTTCAAAAACTTGTAATATTTTTCGGTTAAATGAATATGTTGTGTTTCTATTGTGATATTTATATTTTCATCATAAAAACTGAAAAAAAGTGGTGGCAAGCCTACTCTCTCTCTGTATATACATATATATATATACATATATATATATACATATATATATATATATATATGTAAATAGACACTCACACACATTAATTACTGTATATTAATGCTTATAGGAAAATACGTACATCAGCCCCCATGCTTTACTTCAAATGATTTTCGAAACGATGTTGAATGATATTTTGTTATGTTCTTGTTATTGGCATTTAGGGAAAATCTTAAATTTATTTATTCTTGCTGAAATTTCCTTGATGAACACGATGTTTAGGCATAGTAAACTATAAATCGAGTTAACTTCAACGATACATTATAACCACATTCATTTACAAAATATATGAGTGCTGCACATTCTTTGTTTCTCATGCAAATATCCTCAGTTGAACATTATTTGCTTTCAGAGTGTTGCACATTCTTTATTTTCAAAGATCCTCCAATGTTATCACTCCTGGCACGGAGTTCATATTCCAGCTAGCAAGAGCTCTAGAGAGATATATATGCGATTGACACATAGAATCGCTTTGCAGCAAGAAATGAGCGCACTCTTGAAAATATGCTTCACAAACATCAGCACTATGATGGTAAGCACGTTGACTTTATCTCATTTCTTCAGTTAAATGAAATTAAAAAAACTTTAAGATCATATTCGTAAATCAAAAAAAAGAAAAGAGAAGTCCTCATTTCTGCCCTTAACTATGCTTTCTGTCATGAGGCCTACTGCATAACCTGAAATTGATTCACATTGGGATCAAATTTATGGCTACCAACTAATAAAAGAACTCAACCAAAAAAAGAAATATGAAAATGATCTCATTTTGGGTATTCTTCGTAGCATGTACATATGGGAAAATATAGCTGCTTGCTGATAACTTGATGCCTATTTAAGTTATCCAAAGTGATACAGTGGGCAAGGAAACACATGGGGCTTTTTGCCCGGTTCATCTTAAGGAAATGATGATATCTGGTTCTCTTACCCAAGGATAGCCTATAATTTGCAGCAGTCATAATTCTAACCCATGAGTTGTTAGCAAGAAGCCAATACTGGAAGTTCTTCATGCTAGATTCTTAACCTGTTTGGTAAAGCTAAAGCTATGCACTCCCTCTTTAATGATGTACGCAGTCAAGAGACAAGAGTCTATGGGAAGATGTGATCTTGATCCCACAAATCCCTTTGGTGTGTAATTTTCATCTTTTGCTATGGCCAAAGCATGAATAGAGAAAAGGAAGAGGAGAAGAGAGAAATATGTGCATCCAACACCCATCACAATCAAGAGATTAAGGATGAACGTCCTTTGATTATGTATTAAGAGCTTTATAATTGACACTACGTGAGCAGACCTATCTTAATCTAAAAAGACTCCAATGAATGACATAAATGACAGCCATGCGATCAAGAACGCAATTAAAATGCATGGTCTAACAGCCCCTCTAAGCTATACATGGGTAAGAACCATTGTTAGCATAACGTCTAGTTCTAATTGTCTTTCTTTGGCCAAGGGTTTAGTGAATAAATTTACAAAATCCTTTCCGTATATAAAATGAGTTTTTGACTATTCTTCTTCCATCTGTACTTGAACAAGATGCTTATTTGGTTTAATATGCTCATCTTATTCTGCTGAACTAAATTTAAGTTGTTAGCCGTCACACTTGTGCTATCTAAATATAATTTTGATCTTAAAATCTGCAAACAGTAGTAGTAAGTAAATTTCTTATTCACACATTTTTCTGAAGTAATTGCTGCTGTAGCCTTGTATTTGGTTCAGAATTTTTCTCAAATTGTCTTTTTGTTAAATGGAGTTTAGTGGACTTAAAATTTTCAAGTGGTTAACCTAAAAATCTTGATGCTTGCTGCTTCATGCAACTTCTATCAAGAAACTGATTTATTCTTGATGTAACTTCGTTTTCTCCTTCTATTTGTTGAATTTATAAATTATTATGTAAATGATAGTATTATTTATTTTTATTTTTTTGAATCTTATTTATGCTGCTAGTGTTATATATGTTAACAATTTGGATGTGCCTCACTATCTTCAGTTAATCAATTGTTTCATGGTTGAATTGACCAATGAGATTTTATTATGCAGGTTGGGATGCAGAATTCATCCCTTGGTGTTCTTGCAACCTCCCATTTTGAGTCCAAGCTTGTTGTCTTACCTCCCGCTCTCTCTGCTGTCATTATGAACATCATGGGCAGCAGTTTGGGTCTCATTTGGAGATACATCCATCTAGATGATGCAACAAAAGGATTTGCTATTGATTCAGATTAGCTTGTTTCTTTCTAGTCACGAATCCTTCATAAATCTTTGCAGTTTTTTCATTGATTGTGCTAATTATGGTTCCATTTGGCAGATTTTTAGCATTGACATGCCCCAAGACTGCTCGTTTCCTGTTGGCAGAGCGTTGCACTGACTAAATTAACTTGCAAAGTAGAATTCCTGAGATCCATGCTGGTTGCAGGTTTTATCATGCAACAATATTGTCATACCATTAGTATGTTTAGTTCTATGGCATCCCCCGTGGCTGGTCATTTCATGTGGACTAAATGCATTAGTATTGTTGGACAAACCCAAATTCACTGCCCAAATCATAGTCGGAGACCCTGTAAACAGTGTCCCTGGCGAATAATTATGGTCACACTTAGATGATTAGGTGGTAAACTTGATCTAATACTGGGGGAGAATCAAATATATTAAGAAGTTGGGGGACTCCTATCCGTGTTGCCATCTATAGCAAAGCTTGTGTTTTGAGAAATGGATGAAAGGATAGCCTTTTTTTGGAATTGGAACTCTACTTGTAGCTATGCTTCAATATTCAATGGAAAGAATTGATTTAAAACAGCAGAATGTGGTCATGAAATAGTTCTTCATACAAATGATGTGGCCACATTGCTGGCTTATGGTTACAGTGTGTAACGCCCTACTCAGGGTGGGCTCGTGCCCACCCAAATTAAATGAAAGGGTGAGAGGAGTCCCTCCGGTTGGACATAACGGATCTGGGTCCAACCCATTGGGTGACCCGGTTTTGACACCATTAGTGGGCCTCTTAGTGGGTCATATAATGGAGAGTTAGTGGGTGGGAGTTCCGTGAATGTGGAGAGACCACATTCAGGTAATTGCATCTTTTCCCATTATATAAGGAGGTAGGCTTCCATGAAGATGATGAGAGATTCATAGATATTAGTCTACCACAAATTTCACATAAGGTTTGTGGTATAGGGTCCTGCTCACCGTCGACCTAAAGCCTGGGCTCATCGTGGGCATCGACCGGTTGAGGAGAACGTCGAGCACCTGTACTTGCAAACCATGGTGTTTTCAGGTATGCTTTCTGTGTTTGATTCTGCAGATACGCCAACATTGGGTTATGGGCCCACGCCACGCATTTTCGCTGCACGTGCATCAAAAGTTTTTCGGCGTATCATGCAGGCTTGGGCCTGCTGGCGATTTTTTGTGCTGCGAGTCAACTGTAACTGTTGTCATGGGGCAACGTGGATCGCAGATCAAAGCAGGTTATATGTTCCCCCCCCCCCCCGATGATTCACTGAATCCCATGTCTGTGTTCGGGGCTTTGAATGAGCACCACGTATACAAGCACATGGGGCTCGTATTCCCGTGTATGTTGACATAACTTTGCATCGGACTCTGGTGTTGTTGCAAAGACTTAAGTACCCTTTATTGCTATTCTTCTCATAAAGTGATGGTTTGAGAAAATGACAAAAATGCCTTTCATTCAAAAAAGAAAAAACAAATAGTTCAAAAAAAGGACAAACATGTCCTCCATCCAGAAAGTCGAGGATGATGTTGACTCTTCAAAGTCTTCTTCTTTTTCTGTTCAAAAAAAGGACAAACATGTTTTCTTCTTCTTTCTCCGTAAAACACTGTAAAACCCTTTCTCTCTCTAGAGAAGAAATCAAGGGAAACAAAGAGTTCTTCCTGAAGAAGGCCATGAACATCAACCCTCTCACTCTCTCTCCCTTCTCTCTCTACTTCTGTGCACATCTAACAGACGATCCTACATTGCTGCATCGTCATCTTCTTCTTCTTCCTTCTTCGTAAAACACTGTAAAACCCTCTCTCTCTGTAGAGAAGAAATCAAGAGAGGTAAAGGGTTCCTCCTGGAGAAGGCCATGAACACCAACCCTCTCACTCTCTCTCCCTTCTCTCTCTACTTGTGTGTCTGATTTAGAGTTTTTGCCTTTACAGGAGGGGGGTCCGGGGGCTCCCCCCCGGCGCGGGGGTCCAGGGGAGGCCGCCCCTGGCGGGGGGCTCGGGGGGCAGCGCCCTCCGGACCAAAAATTTTTTGGGCCTTCCAACAATGATTTGTAGTATTATCGGGCTTTCCTACAACAATTTGTAGCAGTTGTAGTGTCTTCCGTAAATCGCGAAACGCTATAGCGATTTGTAGTGTCTTCCGCAAATCGCTATAGCGATTTGTAGTGTCTTCCGCAAATTAGGATCAACTTGTCAGAGTCATATCTCCCTAACCGGAGGTCATATTCCAAATCCGCGATTTGTAGTGTCTTCCGCAAATTAGGACCAACTTGTCAGAGTCATATCTCCCTAACTGGAGGTCATATTCCAAATCCGTAAAAAGTGGTGTCTTCGTTATTGAGTCTAGTTTATTTCTGTAAATTTTCAGCAATTTCTATTGTCATTTCATTCCCATTTTAACTTCAACGATACATTACAACCACAATCATCAAAAGAAAGATTGCCCAAGCTAAGAGTCACCGTTCTCGCCCTCCTCCTCGACAGCAACCCAGTCGGTGCAGTCGCGCTGAGGATGACCAGCAAAAGCTCCACCACGTCGTCTTCTTCTCCCTAGCGAGGAGGTCTCAGCGGAGCCGTCGTTCCGGTGACGGGTGTTCATCTCGTTCCCTGGAGTTGAAGAGTTGTGGAGTCTGATTTAGAGTTTTTACCCTTACAGAAAGGGGGGTCTGAGAGCTCCTCCCAGTGTGGGTAGCATCATTCAACTTGAAGAGTTATGGAGTCTGATTCAGAGCTTTTACCTTTACAGAAGGGGGGGTCTGAGGGCTCCTCCCAACGTGTTCATGGCCTTTTGCCCTTACAGTAGGGAGGATTTACATTTCGTAGAACACCCGTCACCGGAACGAGATGAACATGTTTCTTCTCTAGAGAGAGAAAGGGTTTTACAGTGTTTTACGGAGAAAGAAGAAGAAAACATGTTTGTCCTTTTTTTGAACAGAAAAAGAAGAAGACTTTGAAGAGTCAACATCATCCTCGACTTTCTGGATGGAGGACATGTTTGTCCTTTTTTTGAACTATTTGTTTTTTCTTTTTTGAATGAAAGGCATTTTTGTCATTTTCTCAAACCATCACTTTATGAGAAAAATAGCAATAAAGGGTACTTAAGTCTTTGCAACAACACCAGAGTCCGATGCAAAGTTATGTCAACATACACGAGAATACGAGCCCCATGTGCTTGTATACGTGGCGCTCATTCAAAGCCCCAAACACAGACGTGGGATTCAGTGAATCATCGGGGGCGAACATACACAACCCTCTCATCGAAGATCGATGACGACAGTCACCGTGAGGCGACTGCTACAGATTGAAATTGTCACTGTGGGCCAACAATGTCATTCCTGATAGACTATCATTGTGGGGCGACAGAAAAAACAGAGGATTGCTCTTTTTCCTGTGGTTGGCGGGTTGCAGGGGGGTTTGCCGGTGTCGGGGTCACTGCAAATCGTTGCCAGGGAGGGAAGGGCATTTTTTTTACGTATGTTCCCTTTATCCAGCCGACCGTCGGTGACAGACGTCGTTGGGGAAACTAAAGCCCTTGTCGGATCATTCGCCAAAGGCCAAAACCCCGAAAATGGGTTTTCTTTTAGAGGGGTTCCCGCCATGGGTTGTCCCCAGCTGCCATCGTCGGTCCACTCTGATGCTGTCGTTGCCGGGCTGCTGATGGTTTCATCGTCGGAGGTCGTCCGACGATGTATGCATCCAAGGAGTCAAAGCCCCTTTTTCCATTCTTTGTTTCATCTGTCGTCGGGCAGTGGGGTTTTTTCGTTGCTGATGACTACAGAACGTCGTCGGTGCATAACCGGGAAGAGGCAGCCTTCGGCGGCCGTTTCACCGGTGCCGTCAGCGTCATGCGACATCCAGGGCGATGAGCCTCTTTTCTTATTCCCCTCTACCATGGGGCGGGGTGGGAGTAGTCATTGTCAGAGACCGTCGGGAGCGGTGAGGGCTAATGCTGCTAGCACCTTTTCGGCCAGCCATCGGCATCTGTCGTCGAAAGGCGACGTGGGTTGCCGTCGCGTGAAAGCTCTGTCGTTCAGTTTCTGAGAAACCGAATGCGCATCTTTTGGTTTTCTTAAGTGGAAACCTAGGTTGGACCGGGTTGCAGATCTGATCCAAACCCAGATCCTGGGTGGATCGGATCTGCTCTGATCCATTTTTTTATGGCGAGTCCCAAGATCGAACCCAGACCCATTCGGTATTCAAGTCTGGGTTTGATCTGTATTTGGGATCGGATCCTCCTATAAAATCCAGATCCACTTGGGACTAGGTCTAGATATGGGCCTGGATCTAATTCAGTCGATCCAGATCCAATTTTGGATCGGGTCAGATTCAGTTCCTATTTGGATCAGGTCTGATCCAGATCATATTTTGATTGGGTCAGATTTGAATCATGTTTGGATCGGGTCAGATTCAGATACAGTTATGGATCAGATTTGGATCCGAATTGAATTAGATTGGATCTGTAATAGGGTTCAGATACTGTTTACTCCTGAACCAAACTAAGGACTGATACGACCCTTTTCGAGACCGGTTAAGAGCCATATTTTACTGGTTCCTTTCGGTTTTTCATTGGTTCTGAAAGGTAGAGACCCTATTTTTCATAATTTCATGAAGATACAATAATTTTCTCATTTGGTTATAGGGTTGTATGAACTTTTGTTCATACTTGGTACCAGTTCATAAGGTTCAGAACCGGTTTGGATCCTGTGATGACCGTTTTGGGCTCATTTCAGACCAGTTTGGGGTGTTTTTAAACTGGTTCCCACTTGAGGACCCCGAGTTTTACCCTTATGAGCTTGCTTTTGTTATTTTTCATGCCTTATAAGTGTTCATTCTACAGAATGCATGACTTATGCATGTTAATTCATGTATTTTATGTTGGTTAAGTCATGCATAATGTTTTAGGCATGAATTGACTAAATTCATGATATTTTATTATCAAAATTAGTTTATATATATAAGTTGAAGCATGAACTGGTATTTTGATGATATAAAGTATATTTTGTCATAAATATACATGCATTAAAATATGTGTATGGGCATACTCCATAATACGAATATATTTTCGGTAAAAGATCTTGATTGACCGATTCATGCAATCACCAAAGTGATATGAGTTATGTTGATTGAGGATTTTTTTGGACCGTATTAAGATTCATTATTATGATTGTGTGCGACTTTATGAAACAACGATTCTATCCAAAGGTAGGTTGTTGTGTTTCAAATTTACACATTGTGTAATAGTAGATATGTTTTTTAACCCATGAAGCATGTTTGTACCCAAAGGTACAGTGCTGAATTACCTCATGGTTACATGATCTGCTAGTTTCACCAACTAAAGTCAATTCCTTATTAATTGAAGAGACAGAACAACTGTGAGTATTGTTGTTTCTAGCAAAGTGGAATGATAATGGCTCAATTGTGCTTGTCTTAAAAAAGGTAAAAATAAAGGGTCTCACTTTTACCTTTTCAACATGAGTCTCGTCTAAGCAATAATAGTAATATCTTTTTATTTTTGTTTCTTGTTGTATCATGTTCCTTCCTTATTGATTGTTCTAGTAATATCCCCATTTTAAACGAATCAAATTTTTTTGATTGGAAAGAAATTGTGTTATTCACTTTGAGCTATATGGATTTAGATCTGACCCTTAGAATTGACGAATCTCATGCTCTTACATAGCAGAGTACAGCCGATCAGAAGGCTGCATCTGAGAAGTGAAAGTGCTCGAACAGACTTAGCATGTTGCATTTGTAATTTCAAGTGGCTAAGAATATTCAATATGTTATTCCTCATTGCAGGACAATAAAGGAATTTCTGGGATCCGTTGAGGCTCACTTTGTTAGTTCTAATAAGGCAAGGGCCAGTACGCTCATCTGACAGCACATTTTGGTAGTTCTAATATACTGGTGGCAGTCACATCTGACAACACATTTTGAAAATAAGGAATATTGCATCTCAACTGAATGACATGAAGTTCGCCATCTCTGACTCCTTAGTCCAACTGATCTTAACCTCGTTACCTACTGAGTATGAACCCTTCAAAATCTTCTACAATACACATAATGATAAGAGGTCTTTTAATGACCTCTTGGTCAAGTATGTTGAAGAAGATGAGAGATTAAAGGGTGAGAGGGTGTCAAGTGTACATATGACCTCTCATAAGAATAAACAGAGGTCGAGGCCAAAGAAAAGCTCATTCAAGATGAAGAATCAAAAGAGAGTCGTTGGAGAGAGTTCAAACTCTTAGGCGAAAGCTAAATCCCAGTCAGAAAGCTCTTCCATAAAGTGTTTCTTCTGCAAGAAAAAGGAACATAAGAAGATAAACTGTTTGAAGTATAAGAAGTGACTCAAAAATAAAGGTAATGAGTCATTTGTTTCTCATGAGTGTAATTTAATTTCTATTCTATTGCATAGTTGATGGATTGATTCTAGCACCACGGTACACATTACCAACTCTTTGCAGGCATTTCTGAACAAGAGGGAACCAAAAGAGCATGAAAGAAGCATCTTCTTAGGAAATAGAATGTGTTCCCACGTACTTGGTGGAGAAAGAAGGAGAAAACTCTCTATTATTTTGCATTAAGGGAGAAGCCTTTCCCTTTCCCCCATGATTTCAATGGTGGGGAGATGGAGAGGCCTCCATTAATGAGGAAGGGGGGTGGGGTTATAGGTGGGCCTCTATATAAGAGGCTCACAAGCCCATCACCCCTCCAGATATCCGTGTGAAAGAGAGAGGGTGTTAGGAAGAAGGAAAGAGAAGGAGAGAGGGTGATCGAGCACCATCCAACCTAGGTGGTATCGCCAAGACGTAAGCCTCCCTTCCTCTCACGTTATTCTTTTTTTTTTCTTCTTTCATTTGGTTTTCATGAGTTGAGATTCATGGCACCGACAACCATGGTGGTTATCGACGTCGGTGATGTCTTTGATAAGGCCAGCAACCATGTTGCGAAATCGAGCCTAACTCGGTCTGGGCATGCCCAGATCAGGCCAAACCAAAACTGAAGCAGCCTTGTCTCAGTGTGCATTTGCGACCGACTCGATTTGGGTTTCCCAAATGGAGCCTGATTGTTGTCGGGCTATGTCTCAACCCTAGGATGGATTGACTCGGTGCCCAGACCAAGCCAGATCACCTTTGCAAGGACAAGATAAAGAGCACGACCTGAGGCATACAAACGAGGCGGGTCCGTTATGGCAAAGCAGAGAGCACTTGCTCTTTGTCTTTACATTTTAATTTCTTAGTCCGACTCAGTTTGGGCATATGCTCAGACTCTGTCAGGCATAAGGGAAACGAGACAGAGAGCGCGATTTGTTTGAAGGACCAACTAGGTTCAAGATCACCCAAACCGAGTCAGATTAAGAAAGAGGTTGTATAGTGAGCTTAGGGATAAATGTCTTGGCCTGAGGCAGACTCACTCAGAGTTCACCCAGACCGAGTCGGATCACAAGAGAGATGACTCTATCTCGGGTAGTGGGACAGACCGAGTTTGGTCAACAGAATGGACATTACAAAGTTTGGCTTTGTCTCGGTTTTTGGGCTTTTGGATCAACTCGGTCTCTGTTTGATCAGGCCAAGTCAGCATGGACCCTGGCCTAAGAGCAATCCAGACTGGATTAGATGAGTTCACACCCAGACCAACTCTATCTAGGTGAGTTTTTGGACCATTCAAAGTATAAGCATAATATATATAGTTAGTTAGTTAGTTAGTTAGTTTTGGAGGAAACATAGACAATGATTGTCTCCATTTTCTACCATAAACTAGATCCAGACTAAGTTTGGATCCTATTAAACTAAATTGAGACTGGGTCGGGTTTGGATCTAATTATCAGATTTTTGATCCAATTATCATATTTTGGATCCAATAGGACCAAACAAGAATAAAGCAGGTTTGGATTTAGTTTGGACCCAAACTCAATTCAGATTGGTCGTATCAGATCTAGATTCAGTATATGAAATAGAGAGTTGATCCTTTCCAGTTTGAGATCCGCAGTAGAGTGGATTTGGATATGGATCTAAGTTGAGAAATCTGAAACTGAATTAAAAAAGGTTCAGTTTTGATTAAACTTAGATCAGACTAGTGTTGGGTTAGGTTAGTGAGAAGTTTATATTTAGAGGATACAAACTCTTTCAAGAGGCAAAATGACCATTTTGCCTTTGTTCTACCTACTTTGGTAAAATGGGGATAAACTTTCACTCAAAGCTTAGAATCAAATGAATTTTGGTGTGATGGATTTAGGACATAGAGAGGAATCTGATTGTCCAGTTTTCATAGTCAAACATATACCACATAATGACAAGTATTGGTAGACTATTCTTGGGAAGGGTAGTTCGGTAATTTTATAAAGTATAAGAAATGTCAATTTAGCAATTAAGTTTTATATATTGAACAAAACCTTATACCACAATGAGTGACTTGACTGCATGTTAGAAATTCAGTACTTGCATACGTGGTAATGGATATTATTAACATGTTTAGTTATTGCATGTTAAAGAGCTATGGTATTTTAGACAAAAATACATAAAGATTGTAGAACTACATGCATGAGAATAGAATTGAGTACTTAAGTAAAGTCCTTTGAGTTGCTTCTTTTAGTTTGTTTATTGAAAGTTTAAGTGAACTTAGCACGCTAGACTTAATCCCATAAATCCTGAAAGAGGCGACGGATGGAAAGGGATACCTGATGGTCGTCAGAGTGAGAGTCATTATAAGAGTGGGCCACTACATCTTCTGCATGCTTAGACATTTTGGTAAATATCAGAACCTTAAAAAGAACTTGAAAAACTTAGCTAAGTTATAAAGAAAATAGTGAACTTGAGGTAGTTCGTGTGAAAAAACAATGATTTGTTTAATACATCCTAGGGATTATGTTTCACACAACAATTGAGACTCTTGGTAGATCAGGATATAGCATGAACCACGAACCTTGGAGAGCGGATATAACTCTCTAGTTTGACTCTCTGGCTAGCTACCTATTTGTCCTCTTTCACTGCAGTGTCTCGTGACTCCCGTGAAATCATAAAGAGTAGTTCATAGTTTGACCAACGTCGTAGAATTTTGAAAATTCTACAAGGTTTGCTACATCCAAGGTAGGTTATTATTTGTATATCCAATTTAGTACAATGGTTAGCATCAAGTGGGTGCTAGCTTATGAGTTTTGAGAAGATTAATGAAAGAATTTAAAAGAAACAAACATGTGTGTTATGTGGTGTAAAAACTAAATTACAATTCGGAGCTTAGAGTCTACTAAAGTTATAAGTCAAATTCTTCAATTGTTTATAAATATTTCTTACAAAGTTGTAGATTCATCTCTCATTTTACTAATTACAATTGTAGGTTTTAAGTAATTGACTAGAGACTGATCGAAGTTGCCACTGTTCCAGCAGGTGTCCTCAGGCAGTTAGATCGATATGAGACTTTTATTTATGTTTTCATTTTATTGAACTATTGATATGTATGAATGGTGTAGCTTGAGACGGCTTGTGATTATGAAACTTTAATGTGATTTTGAAAAAAAAGGATTTTATGCCATAGTTTTCTCACTTAATACCTATGAACCCGAACTTGAGAGGTCTCGAATTGAGATATTACATAATGGTGCTCACTATACACTAATTGAATATCAAGAGTAGGAAGTTGTATTAAAATCTGTGTGTTGATGACCAAAAACATGTCAGGTTGACTGCTTGTAGATGGTTATCTCAACAGTTCATGCCACAACTTGATAATTTGTCTTTTGCTTGTTCCATCTATTCTAAAGGATGTATGGGTTGGAATCCATGAGATTTCAGAAGATGGTTCTTCTTTCTTTATGCATTACTCTTCATTGTGAGTTGAAATCTGTCTCATGGATAATGAATAAGGATACGGGTGGGCGATATGGATTGGATTTGGAGGTACGAATATGTGATTTTTTTGAAATTTCTCCCTCATGTTCATTGTGAGTGGATCACAACCAGATTATAATTAGCATTGGATAGTTTGTTTATAAAATATATATGTCTATCTAAACATGAAACACACATAAAATATGTAATTAGCATTTGACAGTTTATTTGCGAAAATGTAAATCTGAACATGAAACACAAAATCTGGCAAGTTAAAGTTATAATGATTCATGTTAAGATCAGCTAAATCTTATGTAGCCACATGAAGAGCAACCATAGTATCATGGAGAAATCTTTTGTGAAGGCGAAAAATTAGAACAGGAGGACGTGTTTTTTTAATATTCAAATATAAATTTATATATTTGATATTCTAGTGTAAGGCTATATTATTATTACTAATAGAGTAGAAAACTTGATTGAAAATTTATAACTGCTGTCAAGCACATATTATGGACGGGGTGGGGTCCTAGCCTTGAAGTTTTATGTTGCCAGCATGACAACTGTAGGTATGGCAGGTTTTCGTGCCATGTGCGGTTTCTTTGAGTTATAAAAACAAACACACACACATATTATAGCACGTCGTAGTGTGTCCACGTGTTATGTCATCTTCCATTAGCCCCAACTAGTGTGTCCGTGTGACAACTTTTCATTTGTATCACGTTCATGTAGGAGATTCACTGATTTTTTTTTTTTTTAGTTCTCTCATATTTATTTATTGGAAAATTTTCTTGTAGATGTTATAAGCCTTGCACTTGCAAAGCTTTTTGGCAATTCCATGAGTGTCATTGCTGATTCATCGCAGCTAGGGATGGCAGTGGACTAGGGCGAAATGGGGACCCACCCTGCCTCGCCCTGTTTGAACCGGGGATTGAGGACATGAAATAGGGATGGATGCGAGGATGGAGGTTAAAATCAAAACCTATGCGGGGATGGAGGCGGGAATGGACTTACGCTTTCCCATGCCCCGCCCCGCTCCATCCTCGATTCTTCTTTAGGGATGGCAATGAACCAAGGGGAAACAAGGCCCCACCCCGCCTCACCCTATTTGGACTCGAGATGGAGGACATGAAATGGGGCTGTAGGTTAAAATCAAAACTTGTACGGGGATGGAAGTGGGGATAGAGGGCAGGATTTTGAGACGGGATGGGGGTGGAGACCTTGTCCCCCACCCCCACCACCACCTTGGTCCATGAATTGCCATCCCTAATAGCAGCTTAGAAGATGTTTTTCTTTCAGTGAAGTGGGTGGTTTGATCGTAATCTGATCTTATGATCACCACTTTGTTTTGAAGATCAACACAAAAACCCTTCTATTTCATCTTCTCACTTTTTCTCAACTTTCATGTAGGATTTGTCAAAGTCGATGTCATGAATCACATTATCTGGAGAAGTGTTGCGATATTTTTGAAATTTTTGTTTTTTGCATAAATATTGAGAAAATATTGGCATATATGAAAATATAAAAGGTAAATATAAGATACATAAAAGTAAATGAAAATATAAAAAATACCATGTTTTTGGTATTATATCGGCCCTTGATATGACATTTTAAGAATATCAGTGATATCCTTGCAATACTCAAAGTCTCCTCTCAATATGTTGTTTGCAGTCTATGAGAATTTGAGTGCAGGTCGAGTCAAGTCTCTCACATCTCAAAATTGCAAGTGTATCCAGTAAAAGTGTAGTGAGAATAGAGACAACCTGCAAAAAGTTTTATAGAATTAGGGTTAGGTTTTGTTTTAGGATATTTTGGCCAATTATGCCTATTATTCAAGGGAGAACCTAAGTCATAATATTTGGCTGAGATACATGAACCAACCCCAAGAGTTTGTCAACAACCAATATCCACATCATGTGTGTCACCTTCAAAAAGCATTACATGGGTTAAAACAAGCTTCTTGGGCTTGGTTTCATTGGCTAAGTGCATTTTTGGAGCATCTTGGAATTTTTGGGTCTCGTACTGAACCAACATTATTCATCCATAAACATGGATCCCTGTCAACCTGTTTTTTGATATATGTAGATGACATCATTATTACCAGCAGCTCCTCCTCTCAAATTACAAATCTAATCACAATCATGGGTAGAGAATTTGCACTTAAGAATCTTGGGCCTTTATATATTTTTTTTTTGGAATAGAGGTCATCTACACACCAACATGGATTATCCTAAGTCAAAGGAAATATATCTTGGATCTCTTACACAAGGCCGACATGGATGGAGCTAAACCAGTTTCTTCCCCTATCTCAATGTCAACCAAGTTATTTGTGTTGGATGGTGATCATCTACCAGATCCAACTAAGTATAGACAGATTGTGGGCTCTCTGACTAGCCAGAACTGGCCTTCTCCGTCAACAAAATTTGTCAGTTCATGCACTGCTCAACCACTAGTCATTGGGACACCGTTAAGTGTATCCTACGCGATAGACCTAAGGCTCTATATATCCAGATCTAAGGACTTTGGTATCTCCACCTATTCGGATTTTGACTGGGCAGGTGTGTGGATGATTGAAAATTCATAAGTGGTTTTATAGTCTTCATTGGATCAAATTTAGTTTCTTGGAGTGCTCGCAAGCAACACTGTATCCAGATCCAACACATAGGCAGAGTATTAAGCCCTTGCAAATGCTACTATCGAAACTACATGTCTTCGATTTTTTGTTATTTAAACTTAAAATTCAGCTCCCTCAACCACCAGTCTTATGGTGTGATAACATCAGAGCAACATATATATATATGTCTGCCAATCCCATAGTTCACAACTGAAATAAGCACATATATAGAGATTGATTTTCATTTCGATCATGATTGTGTTCGCAGGAACTTCAAGTTCACCATATCAACACTTACGATATCAGATAGCATACATTATGATTAAAGCTGTTGGGACAACATGATTTATTCTTCTTCGCAACAAGCTCAAGCTTCGTAACCGACCCTTAAGTTTGAGGGAGCATATTGAGGATCAAGATAGGCTTAAGGATCACATCAATTTCAAGGATAAAGATGACCACAAAGATAGTCCATATCAAGGATCAAGATGACCTCAAAATCAAGGAAACCAAAATACGTGATTCTTGTAAATTTATTGATAAGGCAAATGATAGGATTGCCATCTATGTTGGAATATTGGAGCCTCCTACATTTTCTCATGTGAATTATAAATAATATTTAAATAAGTTGAATGAAAAAGGGAGAGCCTGATCGAGTGTGTAAGGTCTCCCTACATTCGTGAATGTAGATTCCTATTGGAATCAAACCACGTTAATTTTGATGTGATAATCTTTCTTTCCTCTCTCCTATCTTCGTTGTTAACTTAATTATGGTTAAGAAACCATTGCTCTAACACGTAAGATGAGACAAAAAGAATAATATATTAGTAGATACCCATAGTTGATTAAGACATGCCACATCAAATTCCTTAATAATCTTAAAAATATAATATTTCTTCAAAGTTTTCTCAACTTCAAGTATCTTAGAAACTTTTTTTTATTGGATTGTTGAAGAGAAAACCAATGATTATTTTTTTCTTCATTGAAAATTACAATAGGTTGAGCAATGATTTTTATGGTGTCTGTGGAGGGAGTATCAGGTGCAATGTAATTGCACACATTTATATATCAAAATGACCGATTGAATTTTATGAAAATAATTAAAGCCCATTTACTTTCATCCCTATGCTAATCTTTTTCTTAAAAAAAAACAAATAAAAACTTTGTTTTGCTCTAGTAATATTTGACACAACAATGGTAAGAAACTATGTCTTTGATCATGGGGGTGGGGGTGGTTTCTCATTGTAAACATCAAAAAATGAAAAGATAAAAAAATAAAAATATTATGACTTAAACGTTAAAAATATGAACACATTGAATATAAATGAAAACTTTGTTTCCATTGCGATATACTAATTTTAATTTTACAATCAACACTGACTGAATATTGAATTAAGTGTTCACATAAAATGCAGTGCAGCTGCATCATTTCATGGCCCACACAGCCACCCATCTTGGCATTTCTTGAGATGGGTGTGATCCCCAACTTTAAGAAATGTTGAGAAAGGTCGCTATCAGTGGTGCGCATATGTAGAGTCGCTGCATTAATAATGCCTTCTTGAATTAAAGATCATAGACAAAGAGAAAATATTGTCTGCACTCATGTCTTTCAAAACCACAAGCTAAAAACCACATCTTTTGTTTTATTGGTCTATCCTTGACACCAACCCTTGTGGATATGCAAGTCTTGGTGTTTTTTTTTTTTTGAAAAAATCAACAGCCTACAATGTATTAAAATTTTACCCTTCAAAAGATTTTTGTTTTTACATCAAATAGAATACAATCCCTACTTAATTGATTATGCTGAACACACCACAGCTGCGGGGTCAGACATGGCCTGCGGTTATGACTTCCAATTAGGGGTTTGAAATCTCTCAGTGTAGATAATAAATACTCCCATAAATAAATGGGGGTATTTGCTTAATTGTGGCAAAACTGTGGTCTTTATTTGAAATATATGAAAACTTTGGTGGTTATACTAGTTTTTGATAAAAAAAAAATTGTGGGGTATCTGAAATTACTCCAAAAATAAGGACTAAAATGAAATAGTTTTTGCATGAATTCAATTGCAGGAGATTGGCCTTCCCAAACTTTTATCTGTTTTTTAGATGACCTGATGTTGTTACCTCTTCTTTTAACCCTTCAAAGTATGATTTGAGCAAAACAAAGAGATAAATGCTGAAATAAAATAAAATATCATCAAACATACTAAAAGAATTGCCAAAGAAGAATGTTGCAAAATCAAAGAAAAACACATCACAATACAAACTGGTTGACGATCTTACTTGAATAAGTTGCCGCTGCTTGCTGCCTCTGGTAGTTAAAGAAAGGATGGTATTGCAAACTCCCGCTACTTATTACAGTACAGGATGGATCACAACAGAATTTATGTCTATACTAGCACCATAATATCAGATTAGGGAGGAAAGATCAGAATTAGAGATTGATAGAAAAGAAAAAATATGGTCCGTGTAAGTAAGAAACAAAAAAAAATTCTATTCTACAAAGAGAAACTCTAGACAAGGTTTGCTACCTGAAATTTTCTTGTCTTTTTCAAAAGAAAAGGAAAAAAAAATGGTTCAAAGAAAAGTGCCATTTTAGAGTTTTATCAAAAATTTGTTTGTGTAGGGGGAGATCATGGTAGAAGGCCATTTCCATCTTCATGTGGATAGTAGTAAAAATTGCTATAAAAATGCAGCAACTGTCAATTAAAAAAATTTGTGAAATTGTCAATAAAAAAGATAAGCCCAACCAAAAATGCCATTTTAAACCTCATGCTGAAAAATTGAAAATGCATTCAATTATGTCTTTCCTCCCCCCTTTTTTTTGGCAAATAGATGAAAATTTGTGCGGCTTTTGGCAAATTACTCAGGAAAAAAAAAAAGAACAGAAACAAAAAAGGGGGCATGAAGTTTCTGAGCAGCTTCCCTGGGAAGGAAAGAATGTGTCAGAGAGCCATGAAACGCCAAAAGGTCCACTGCTTGACTCGACTCTCCACGGTCCTCTTTTTCTGTATACGCGCAGAGATGAGAAAAACCCCAAAACTAGACAACCAAACCAATCCCATCCATGATAGAGAGAGAGACTCCAGAGGCCCAAAAAATGACGAAGAAATCCACCGCCGCAGGTGTCAGCAGCTCCGCCGGCGGTGGTGGCGCTACGACCACCACAAGCGTACCACCACCACAAACAACAACAACAACAACAACAGCTCCTCTGGTCCGCGGCCGCGTCCTTCTCCGGGCGACGGAGAACGTGAGGGACGTGTACACGATAGGGAAGAAGCTAGGGCAAGGGCAGTTCGGGACGACGTACCTGTGCGTTGAGAAGTCGACGGGCGCCGAGTACGCCTGCAAGTCCATCCCCAAGCGCAAGCTCATCTGCGCGGAGGACTACGAGGACGTGAGGCGTGAGATCCAGATAATGCACCACCTCTGCGGCCACCCCAACGTCGTGCAGATCAAGGGCGCCTACGAGGACGCGCTTTTCGTCCACCTCGTCATGGAGCTCTGCGCCGGCGGCGAGCTCTTCGACCGCATCATACAGAAGGGCCACTACAGCGAGAGGAAGGCCGCGGGGCTCATCCGAACCATCGTTGGCGTCGTCGACGCCTGCCACTCCTCCGGCGTCATGCACCGCGATCTCAAGCCGGAGAACTTCCTCTTCGCCGACGCCCGCGAGGAGGCGCCGCTCAAGGCCACCGATTTCGGCCTCTCTGTCTTCTACAGGTCCGGCGACGTCTTCTGCGACGTCGTCGGCAGCCCGTACTACGTCGCGCCGGAGGTCCTGAGGAAGCATTACGGGCCGGAGTCCGATGTGTGGAGCGCGGGCGTCATCCTTTACATCCTGCTCTCTGGAGTCCCGCCTTTCTGGGCAGGTACTTACACAGCATTTTGTGTTTCTTCTTCTAACAAGCAAACAGAAAGAGAGAAGAAAAAATGGGAGTTTTGGTTAGGATTTTCCCTTTGTCCTGTTTTGTTTGGTGATTTTTTAATTGATCAACTTCTAGTCATCTGTTGCTATCGTTTTTTTTACTTGTGTTTGTGTTGTTGTTGGTATCTTAAGATACTGAACAGGGGATATTCAGACAGATTCTGCAAGACCAATTAGATTTCAAGTCCGAGCCATGGCCCGGCATTTCTGAAAGTGCGAAGGATCTAATTCGGAATATGCTTAATAGGAACCCGAGGAAGAGATTCACTGCTCGTCAAGTGCTATGTGAGTAGATTTCCTTTGTTTTTTGGCAGTGCGATGCAACCACCTTAATCCATTTTGGATGACTGCAATTGATGGTTTATAGGATTCTTCTTCTTCTTGTTATGTTGCCTTGTTCTTGTAATAGGCCACCCATGGATCGTTGATGATAATGTTGCTCTGGATAAGCCTCTTGATTCGACAGTGATTTCACGACTCAAGCAATTCTCCGCCATGAACAAACTTAAGAAGATGGCTTTAAGGGTAAGCTTTCCCATCAGCCCCATTCTCCTGCCAAACAGAATATTTGCCTGAATTATTGATAAATGAGCTCTTTTGTGCTTGTGAAATTGAAAAAAACTTGGTATTTGGCCAAATGAGCCAAAACTGAACAAGAACTGTTCGTCTTTGGCTGAGCTCCTGTGGCCTCGGGTAGTCTTATATGGGTAATAAGATATTTTATATTTATCATATATAAAATGTAAATGAATTGGCGCTAGGCATGACTTCAGATACAAGAGGTTGGGAGAATATTTCTTCACCTTATCATTCTTTGCAAAACAAAATATTTTGAAACAAGTCTCGAAGTACATTTCCCTCTTCAAAGAAAGGATTTGTGCTTTTCAAATGAGACAGCTTGAACTCAGCTCGCTCATAGTGAATCAGCTCAAACTCAGCTTGGGCTCGTGGCAGGGTGAGCTAGGGTCCGGGTTCAAGCCTATATTGAAGAAGGAAAAGCCAAGCTTGAACAAGCAAGCTCAGCTTGTTCAACTCCTTTGCCAGCGTGGTTTCACCCTCTAGTAACTAAAGTGAAGAATTAAAGGATTGGAAGCATTAGAACTGTCAAACTGATTTATAATGTTGACTCTTTTGGGACATCTACAATTGTTCATCATGGACCTTGCTGTGAAACATTTCATACTATTGTATATGACAAATTTCTAGAATGGGAGGGGAAGAATTTGAAAGAAGGAATTTGTTATTTATGTTGAGTCGTTAGGATGATTTTCTTTAACATCAATTGAAATAAGATTACCTGAACTGGGTTGTGTTCACAATGAGGCCAAAACCTGTCCTTCCCTAGTAGTTATGAAGATGAAACATATCCAAGGTGTCCATCTTGTATCAGATGACTAATGTCCAAGGATGAATTATGATAATGAGACATACAACCATAAAAATTCAAGTTCTAGATTTATGGGGCAGGGGGACTTGAACAAGGAATTTGTTGAATCAAGTAGTTAATCACCTTACTCTCATTATGTTAGGAGAAACAAATAGAATTCCAATCTCCATGCATGCTCTCTTCCAAGTCTTCTTCTCAACTTGGCATTAATTATCCTATTCTCTGTGCTGCAATCTATAATAAGCAATTCAATTTTCTGGCAGAGATCATGGAAGGTCTATGTATTTAATTTTCAAGTATGCATCATCTGCCAAAAGATGGTATGATAGTTCAATTTTTTTGGGGAATAATTCCTTTTTGAGTTTAATGGTTGGCCTATTGATCAAGCCACAAAGTATGTCTTTGAGTTCCAACTAGCTCATGTCTCAGAGATCCAAATAATTCTCTTCGTTCCCATTTTGGTATGGTGTGAAGGTACTCAATATGACAGAGATGGCACCAACTATAATGATTGCTTGGAGCACAAATTTTGAAAGTTGCGTCATGCGGAACAATATTGTAATTTCTTATTTTAGAAGAGAAACAGTGAAACTTGTAGAAAATTGATGTATTCTATACCCTAGTAAATTTCAAGTTTGCTGCTTTACCTTTTCTTTTCAAGCAGCGAACCAAATTAAAACAAAGCTGGCTAAATTAATGAACTTGGCACCAACAGGCTTTTTCAACTTTTAGTAATTAGGGCTCACGTTTGTTTTCGATTTGGTTTTGAGGCCTACTATTTATTTCATTTATGGAAAAGAATTGAAGAATAAGATGCGATTCACTAATCCAAATTGAAAGGTCCATTATTATTCATGCAGTCTGAGCTTAAGTAAGCTTTGCATTGTTGCAGTTGAGCTTGGTGACAAAAGCAAAACATGTTTGAGCAAACTAATTCTTGGTTTGGTTCATAATAGTTGCCGGAAGTGCTACTATAAGGCGGGAATCGCGATTCCCAGGAAGCAGTAACCAAAAGCGGTGTGGAATTGCGCTTCCTATGCATGAGAATCCTGTTTCTCACCTATGGGAATCCTGATATTACCATGGATGAGTTTTTATTTTCATTGGAGTTATAATTCCCAAGTTGAGAAATTTAATTCCTCACCATTTGTAGTGTGATTTTGTCTAGTGCAGCCACAAGCCTCTCTTTTTCTCTTGTTCATCTCAAATAAATGAACAGATTTACATAATATATAGAATATAAATGCACATGACTTTTGACTTTAGTCTTAGTGTTTTGATTGCAAAAAAAAAAGTTCCTTTTATTTTTTTGAATTACTGTATCTAGTTTGATATGTTTTCTATATGCATGTTGGACTGTTGTGCTCTATCTTAATTGTAGTTGTTTGTTCTTTGTTTCATAATATGACTACATCTGTTTGAAACTTCAAATTGCTAAATTTTTGAACTGAGGATAAATAGCTTATCAGCCTAATTTGTATTACTTTTTGCACAACTCATTAGCTTTTATGTATCTTATATGCATCTTTATTATATTACAATTACTATATTCATACCTACATTAATATGAAATCATTAACAATACATAATTAGTTATATGCTATGGCACATAGGTGTGAGTACGGATACGGGTGCGGTTGCGGTGATGCGGCACTTTAAAAAAACTTGGGTGCGGGGAGGATATATATACTTTAACAGTTTTAAGTTAGCATTACTAATGAAATAAAAATAATTATCATAGCATAAAACAATTATCATATCATCAATTCATCATGCATAAATTCATGCAATAAATCAAATTAAAAATAATTATCATATCATAAATTCATGCAAGCCTGGGTTCATTTCTTCTGAACCCAGGCATGGAAGCTGAACCCAGCAACTCTGGATTTGGTTATGCTGAACTCAGGAGCCCAACCTAGCATGTCTGAGTTCAGCAGAACAGAACCAAGGCCTGGGTTTAGGTTCTTCTGAACCCAGGAGCCAAACTCAACCTTGGGTTCGGCCCTTGCGGCAATGAGAGAGAGAGAGAGAGGCGGTGGAGGGAAGAAGAAGAAAGAGAGGAGAAAGAAGAAGAAGAGAGGAGAGAGAAGCTTACCGGTGTTGTCGCCGCTGCCGTAAGAAAAGGAGGAGGAGTGGGGACGGGAGGTGGAGGAGGGGTCGAGAAAGGGGAGGGGGGTTTACGCAATTGTACCCTAACCCCTCTAAAAAACATGATTTTTTTTAACTTGAACTGAAATGAACTCAGTCATAGCTGACCGAGTCCATTTCTGGACATTTATGCGGTTGACTGCACCCGATGCTGCTGATTCTTATGGTAGCCGCACCGGGTGCCGCACCCGCACCCACGTCGCGTCGCATCGACGCAGGTGCGGCGACCCTTATGAAGACTCCATGTGACATAGGTTATATGTTTGTTTTGTTAAGACACACACACACACACACACACACACATATATATATATATATATATATATATATATATATATATATATATATATATATAACATTGTCCACTCTTGTACATTTCTTGTTGTTTAAAGGTATCATATAACAATTGATTATATTGTTAGGCTTAGTTGAAGTTTCTTAGAATTATAACATGTGTGATGAATTACGCATCAATATCTGCACAATTTTTTTATTATATCAATGTTTTGTATCCAAACTCCGAAATAAACTTATGAACTTGTAGTTTTTAAAGGTTTTGCATTTTTGTTGATTGTATGTGTTATTTAGTTATCCTATTAAATGATCTTATGTAGTTTTTCTAATAAGTATAATTGTCAATTGGAGACTTCATTTCTTAATTATTGGTTTTTGTCACTTCTTCTTTCTTCAAAGAACTTCATTCTTTAAAAGTTGTTTTCTTACATCCAGCATTTTATCATTATTTCTCATAATTTCTTATACCGCTTCATGAATGATTCCCCCCTACGGCTTCCTATTCGCTTCCCGCTTCCCAAATCCTCATTTGGATTGATCGCTTCCTGATTCCGATTCCCATACCGCTTCCCTTTTTCGATTCCTGTTCTGGCAACTATGGTTCATATACACCTGCAGTTGGAGGTGCAAATTAGAGATGATGATGCTAGAAGAGCATATACCTAGCAATTCTGGTTTTCATCATTTACGTTGCTGCAATTGTGTACATGGAATAGCTGGAAGGTTTATGCTTGGTAGTTGTTGATTTGGTTGACTTCCATCTTCCGGTAGTGACAGCCAGTGATTATTGATACCTTGAAAAAGGTGTTAATCCCATCTTTATGGTGGAGTTCAACTTAATGAGTGAACACCTTTCACCAGACATCCCAGCCCATGTATGATCATTGTTTTTGCAGCAAGGGAATAGTAAGTGTATCTCTTTGTGCCTGCAACCATAAGCCAAAGAATCAACCCTAAAAGTTGGCTTCAACCTTTTGCTGACATACACATATGGTTACAACTAAAACTTCTCATTTTCTGTTAGTGTTTTGGCTAGCCGTAAAGTATTTGTTAGGGGAAGCCATTCCAAACTTTGGGAGTTAACTGGTTCATGGTGAGAATGGTGGTTCTATTTGTAATCATTTAGAACTGTTGCTTGCATTGTCTTGCATATAGACATTTTGGGAATGGCCAGCACCTACATGTATCCACACAATTTAATTCCAGTGTGTGAAAGCAACTATCATCAACACTTCAACACTTACCGATACCTCATTTTGTGTATGGAAGCAGCTAACATTGCTTTGAAGAGTAAAGATGGGGCAGTGACTAAGAATTAGAAACTTCAAAAGTTATATTAAACATTGCAATACTTTTATGAAATTAATCTATATGAAATGATACTATAATGATGTATCTAGAGAATGACCTTGGTTCAGTTGGTGGAGAAGTGGAGAATGCCAATATATAGCATGTATAATCTCAAGACCGAGTAGTATACACTTGCTCTCATGTCATATCTGCTTCTACTCAATTTAAAATGTTAGAATCACAGGATTTGCCTATCTCAATAGCATATTGTTGAGTGCCTAACCAATACGCCAAAAAGCCTTAGGGTGATTAAAGTGCATAAAGTCCAGCAAGATCCTAACAATCCGCCATGCTCCACATGCAACATCCTTCGCGGCCCACTCTAAGATGGCTCTCACTCTGGTCTAGGTAGCCCTTTTCCTAGGTTACCTTCCAGGTAGGGATGCAAACAGACCAGATCCAGTATGCCACTTTTATGATTTTTGGCTGTTCTGACCCGATCGGTATCTGACTTTCCTATGTATTTAGCTGATTCGTATCCGATCCGTTTGCATCCCTACTTCCAAGAATCTAACTTGAGACATGGTGGTTACTCTGATATCAAATATTAGGTGCCTAACCAATACACCAAAAAGCCTTAGAGCGATTATGGTATATAAAGTCAAGCCCTTAAGCCAGCAGGTTCTTAACACATTTGACAATATTTACTAACTTGATTCTTAGATACAGATTAGGTTGTGACTTTCACTACCTAGAACTGTTTGTGCATTTCTAAAATTGTTGGATCATGTAGTAAAGAACACTAAGGAGTAAGGACATAAGTCCATGAGGAAGTTGGAGGATGCTTCCATGTAATTGAGAGAGCAACCCATGTCTTTTCAAAATACTTTTTTGGGATTAAACTTTGTACTTGAATAATAAAATTATTTTAGTACATGTTTAATGAACAATATAATATTCTAGTGGCTCTGCCATTTATAGAAGAAAATGGGCAAGAACACCCCCACCTTGCCTAACGATTAGATAAATGAGTTGTGCACTGTTTTTGTTCCTTGATTGAAAAATGGAGATTCCATTGTTTACTATTTTCACAAACACCTCAGTATCATTATCTTTATAAATTGGAAATTGTTGTAGTAGCCTTTGCCTGTTAGAATGTACCTCTTCCCATCTCCATGGCTTACCTCCCTACGAAACATCTGAGTGTGTTCCCCAATGACTTGTTCACAACTTCCATTTGGACATCGAAGGATGATATGCGCTGCTAAAGTGAAACCTCCACTTTTTACAAGTCCTCTTCCTATTTTGGGGATATCTATCTTTTTTTCCTATATTGTGGAAGGTTTGTGAAGAAATTCTTTGTTGATGTGGCTATCAAGTAAACTCCACACTCATTTCTTCTTGTGAGGTCTTAACCTAGATAGCCACTAAAGCAGCTCAATGTTAGCAGCTGTTAAAAGCAGTGCAATTGTGACACTGTGCATCACAAAGTCCAAAATCAGCATTCATGCTTTTGGAAACAATCTTCTAACTGATGTTCATTTTATAATGTGAAGTTAACCATGTTAGTTTAACGCCCTTCAAATGAACACATAAATGCATGTATACATACATATGTTTGTATATATTATGCATGTGTTCTTTGAATTTGCTCTTCCTAGATCTCATGGTTGAATGTTCCACATCCCAACCCTGCTCTTGGTGACTAAAAAAATGCACAATTCTTTGGCATGGGAAATTGCAGGGTATAACACTGGAGTTGTCATTATTAAGGAAACAATTTTGTAGAAAGAAAAGTAAGATAGCCTATTCATTGATGTACAATTTTGGTGATGGACTACAAAATAATGCACAATTAATTCTTTGGCATTACAGGGTACAATGTGGACTTGTTATTGCTATGAAACACTTTTATAGAAAAAAAAACACTAGGGTAACCTAATCATTGATGCACAATTTGGTGATGGCATTATTGAAAAAGTGATCCATGACATTCTTGGATGAGGGTTTGGGATAGCCCATACTTGCCTTGGACTCGTCTTCCAAACAGTCTAGCTAACTATGGTGGTTCCCAATTGCAAATGTCCCATGGCAATCCTTTAAGAAAATATAGGACCGTGTATGTACAATAGGCAGTATTGAAGATCAGGGAATGAAAGCTAGTGATGCGGGATGAATGGAAGAGAAAAAAGTGCCAAGTGGGATTCAGATTGGTGAAGCTTCAACATGACAGAGGGGAGCTATTTTCATATGAATCCAAATGATTCCTTTTCACTAAGGTGCAGAACTAGCTCAATTGCTGTTGTTTCCTGCTACATGACAACACCTATTTTATTGAAAGCATGAGTGTGCAATAATGGTGATCTGAAATTGATGTAGCATCAGGTGGTGGCTGAGGGCTTTGACATCAATATGCAAGATGAACATGGTAGAGGCAATGCAATGCAAATGCTCTTCATGAAACTGGAAAACACAGACACAGTTTGCAGTGGATAAATGTAGAAATCTTGGCTGTTGATAATACAACCATGACAGGAGCCACAATGAGCATGCACAGCTCAAACAATGGCTATAGATTGTTAGATGCTTCATAAGGTTTTGAGGTTCCATGTTCTAGAAGGAACTCAAAAGTCAGGACTTAGGACTAAGGATGGACACAAGTCACACAACTAACATATTAGGTTCAAGTTTGGATCTCTCTCTCTCTGCATTCCAGCAACTTAGCCGGTCTTTTATAATAGACTGACTGCTTCTTGCATTTTTGGATTTATCTCATGATGCATCAGACTTGGAAATAAGGCTTACTGAGTTATTATCTGTAGCTCATAAGTTGTGAATCTGAAATTTATTGGACCTCAGTGTGTAAGGTTTAAGTCATGTGGTTATTATATGTTCACCTTGGGTTATGTATATCAGAACTCTGTCTCTCTCTCTTTTCTAGATATGGATGCAACCTGATGCATGACACTAGTTCGAGGTGCAAGTTCATGAATTTTTTGAAAAATAAGACGAGAGAAAATGTATTCTAATAATTTTTTTATATCTTAATATATATAAATGCATTTCATTGAAATATAGTAAAAATATTAAAAACCTAATAAAAGTATTAAAATAAAGTTCGTCTATGTCACATGGGTGCGGGTGCGGGTGCCACGCAATTTCAAAATTTTTGGACACGGGGACTCGGCTATATATATATATTAAAAATATATATATATAAGACTCGGTCAAAGTTGTGCCCATTAGGGGACAGGTGATTGTGAAGGCATTCTGTACACTTTCTTCATACAGGAATAATTCACTTTTGGGCACTTTCTTCATACACTGTAATAATTCACTTTCTTCATACAGGAAAAAACCACAAAAACTTGAGTTGTGCCCATTCTGTACTTAAAACTTGAAAGTGTACAGGTTTTTTAGTTGTGATGGGTTTTTTTCCTTACAGCTGTAGCCCAGAAAATTTCAAAAAAAAAATTCAAAAAAAAATTCAAAAAATGGACCAAAATGCCCCTGGGTGCGTTGACCACACCCAGGGTCGGGTTGACCGAGTCCGAGCCGCACCCGTGTCCGCACCCATGTCGGTGCGTGTCGACGCGGGTGCGGCGACCTTGGAGCTGAGTTCGTGTGACATAGGTTCGTACATGTCTGGGTTGTGTCAGCATGTCCAAGTCTTGTCCCTGGGCACGAAGCCCAAGTGATGTATCTCTGTGGCATAGTTTAACACTTGCCACAGTAGACATTTGATTGGAAGAGAACCAATGGGGAATCAGAGAAGGATAAACAAGTAGTTCCATGTGATGCCAAATTGCGATTTTTCCCCCCCACGCTAGTTAATTTGTAGATGACTCTCTTTCTTTACGTAATGTCAACATCGATTTCCATTCTACTGTAAAGATCTTCAGTCAGGTTTTTGAAATGCTTTTGAGTATTAGAAACTATTATAGATTCTTTCAATATTTACTTAATGTCACAGTGCTGTTAGTGGTTTGTAACCTCCGGTGGCTTGTGGCTGGTGGCTGGTGGCTTCTGTTCTTATGTAGAGTAGCTTGTTTCTTTTCTTCCCAACTTATTTATGAGCTGCTATATGCCAGGTTATAGCTGAAAGCCTTTCAGAAGAAGAAATTGGTGAATTAAAAGACGTCTTTGAAATGATAGATACTGATCATAGTGGCAGCATCACGTTTGATGAATTGAAGGTGGGCCTTAAAAATGTAGGTTCTGAACTTATGGAATCAGAGATAAAGTCTCTAATGGAAGCGGTGAGCAAAACTGTGAAATGGCAAAATTGCAGCTGTGATATAATTGCCATCAAGCCATATTAACTCTTTTTTGTTGAGTGGCAGGCTGATATTGACAATAATGGTACCATTGATTATGGAGAATTTCTTGCGGCCACTGTGCATTTGAACAAGATGGAGAGAGAAGAAACTTTATTCGCAGCTTTTTCATTCTTCGACAAGGATGGAAGTGGTTACATCACCATCGATGAGCTTCAACAAGCATGTTGTCAATTTGGTTTGACTGATGTTCACCTTGATGAAATGATTAAAGAAATTGACCAAGATAATGTACTCTCTCCCCAAATTATAATTTATGTTTTCTGTCATAATTTTTGTGTCATCATTGCTTTCAGAGTAGTGCTTGATCCATTTTTTTTTTCTGGCATCAACCATTATTTTATCCCTTTAGCGATGTAGAAAATTCGAGTAAAGAATTATGATTCTCGTTGTCTTTTACTTTGGTATGTATGCAGTGAAGTTGCAAGGTTAGGCATCACAGTTCTGCCTTTGTCACTATTCTGTCTATTGTGCACAGATTTGTTCAATCAGTCTTTCAATATCTGCACATAAACAGTTTCCAAAGCCGATGTAAATTGATGATGATTGAAAACCTCATGAATGTGGAATTCTGGGGCACCGAAAGAAAAATTTCTACATTGATTTAAATGTTCCTTTATGATTTTTATGGATGATTTCCAAGTCATGAATTCTACTGGTTTCCAAGTATTTTTCCTTGAATTTGATTTTTTCCTTATTGTTGGCACTTGCAGGATGGTCGTATAGATTATGATGAATTTTCTGCAATGATGAGAAAGGGCAGTGGGGTTGTTGGGAGGAAAACTATGAGAAACAGTTTGCATGTTAGCTTTCGGGATGCACTGAAAATTGCAGAGAAGTGAAAACCCAGCACAACTAAAACGTTTACATTAAAATTGAACTTTAGCCATGGATTGATGACAAGGTAAAACAACAGTTTTCATGAAAACATCCATCTTCATTATTTGAAAGGAGGTAGAATCTTGATTGCAGAATGTATTATATTTCTTGCAGACTTTCTGGTACTAGAGCTCTTTCTTTTCCTATTCTCATTTCTTATTTAACGTTTCTTCCCTTCTGACAAACCTTTTATCTTCACTATTGAAAAGGAGATAAGATCTTAATGGCAGAATGTATTATATGGCTTACAAACAGCTCCGGTACTAAAGCTCTTTCTTTTCCTTTTCTCATTTCTTATTTAATGTGTCTCCCCTTTCTGAACCATTGTGGTGTTAACTATGATTGTTTTAATGGAGAAACGAATTGATCACTGAACCACAACATACTGGTCAAGCCAAGAAAGTTATAAACCGTCCAAACCACCTTCAAAATCAATTCTAGATGTGCTTTTCAGCAAATCTATTCATACAAATATTATCTGTGTTTAAAAACCTGAGACTAGGTACTTAGATCAGATTTTTTTGTCACATAACAAGATTTTTATAATCTAGTAAATTTGAAAATTTTCCAACTGTTTATACTTAAGCACATTATAAAATCCTATTTATGCATAAAAAATTTTTGATCTAAGAGCCTATTTTTATGTTTTTAACCATGGTCACGTCTGTATGGTAAAAAAACTAGAGCAAATTTTTTTCATCTAGGTACTTGGATAAAAAAAAAATTAATAGTTACTTGGATCAAAATTTCGATGCATAATCTTTTTTTTATATATATTTACAGGGAGAAACCACCCACTGGATCAGAGACCTAGCCGCTCTGGCTTTGCCTGCTGTACTTACGATTACTGTCCTGGCAGCATAAAACTTCATGGGCTTCAGCTTGTGCAAGGATTTGAACCTAGACTGCCTGCCTAGGCCCCATCCCACTAGGCCAAACCCCTTTCGGGCTGCATAATAAGCTTTTTATAAACTAGAAAATTTCAAACTGCTGTTTTTAGCATATTATAAAATCCTTTTTTGTTTTTTTTTTGAAAGGCATGGGGTTAGAGAACAACAGCCGCTCCATGTGGTAGAGGTATTGGAACCTGGGCCTTTAGCTTGACACAGGCCGCTGCTTACCACATGTGAAACCATCTGGGTGGTATAAAATCCTATTTATGTATCTAAATGCTTATTCTTAGGTTTTTAACCATGGAGTTCACAAGCCCCAAGGGGTTTGATGCAGTGGGAGGGGGCCTTGGCCGCTAGGTGGGGCGGTCAAGGTTCCATTCCCATGGGCGTCACCCCTTGCATTGCTTTGAACGACTCTTTGGGGGCTAGGGGTGGGTATCTATTTCAGGGAATGGTTTCCCTGTTTCTCTTGAAAAAAAAAACGTGGAGTTCACATCTGAATGGTCAGATTTGTCAGAAAAGACTTCTAAAAATGTTTGACATGGATGGTCCCTCTCTCTCTCTCTCTCTCTCTCTCTCTCTCCCTATCACTATAGACTGTCGAGCAAGATTTGTTTACTAGGAATCGTGCTTTTTTCGTAATAAAATCATGATCTTTTGAGTTGTGAAGTTTTGATACATTGTAGGCAGGCGATTCATTTGGGGCCTGAAAATTCTTATTGCATATAAATGTGAATCCAAAACCATGTAGAATAAAATCTGTTGGGATTTTTGACAATCTAATCATTTGAGTGGATGATTTAGGACGAGTTCCCCATGGGTGGCAAATTTAGAACTCAGTCTTTGATCGGCCGCATGATTCGCACGAGTCACGGTTTTTCATTTAATTTGCCATATGTTAGGTACCTATATGTACCATATTATTTTATATATTTATGATTGTGTTAGACTATTCAATTTTAATACCATATATTAGGTAGCTATATGTATATTGCCCTTTTAATCATTAAAGAATGAGGCATCCGAGAAGCTATGAGATTCTGGGTGGTCTTTGTGGTTGAAATGAGCGAGACCGGTTGATTGTGGTCTTCCCTTTTTGTGAGTTCATGCTCGTTCAGGATTTTAACTTCTCAACACCAACACCTACGTAAATCATTCCACCAAAGCAAACAAAAATGTTTATGGACTTTTGGCGTTTTTCATGTTTGCGTTTGCTTGAGGTACGAAGGGGAAAAAGTGCAAGGTCCAAAGGCCAGAGAGAGAGAGAGAGAGGGGTGGTTGATCCTCTTCCTCTCCAACCACTTAAGCAAGGGCATGACGTTTTGTAGCTCTTTACTAGTAACCTCGCAAAACCTAGTATGATAAAATCTTGTGGGTATGGGTATCTGATCTGGGGCCTATTTAGTTTCGGTTTATAAATTTTTTTGGCAATTTTTTTCCGATACTGAAGGAGACTCGAAAGTAGCCTTTGGTGAAGATGGGAGTATACCTACGATAAGGTCTTAATCAAACCAGAAAGCTACATTTTAGACTTTTTTTGGATAATACAAGGAACAACCCTGCCTTCCCTCCAACCGCACATTGGCTGACCTCCGGTTGGTAAACCCTTGAGGTCCCCTTGCCTATTGGGGTGTGGGTTTCAAATTTGTGACATCTCATCAACTTGGAGACATTTACAAGTCAGGCCCTTTCCATATGAGTGGAGCCCTTGTGGCCTACATCTTAGACTTGGGAAGTTTTTGCAGAGGCTTCTTCAGCTAAAACAGAATTGGACCTGCCTTCCCTAACAGGAAAGCTTTTTTTTGAAATGGGAGGGGGACCGCGAAAAGAGAGGGCCCACGGAAATGAATTCCCACGAAAACCCCCATGTTTCCGTGGCACACAAACGTGCCCTTGGTGGCTGAAGACGAGGGAGGGTGCTTCTGTTAACTGGGGAAAGGTCAGTCGTGGATTCCCGCCACCAAAGCTGATGCACATCGGTAGCTAAGATCTATCTATTTAGATAGCTAAGAGCTGTATAGTGTAGAGCTTGTAACTGATATCAAGCACACAAGATTTTTGACAGATACCATATAGCTCGGGTATGCAAGAATTTTGCCGTTGTTTTTAATAGGCAGATTTTTTAAGCAGACATAGCACACAATGCAAACAAAATTTACAATTGAAAACATCAACTTCCTGAGAAACGTCAAACACACCTGTCGGGTAAGATCGACGATGTAAAGCTTGGATTGGAAACCCACTAAGAATGGGTCCTGTAAGACTTTTCTTATTATTCTTTTATTGAGAACATACGGAAGACAAGACTTTTAAAAAGTAAACAAATGCATCAATCAATATGTATATTTATCTCTGACGGAAAACTATAATCAAATGCAATTCATATCTTATATACAAACAAAGACACGTGACAAGAAAAAGCACAAGGCCACGGGACTTCTATACATGCTGTTAGTCTTGGCGTAGAAGTAAAACGTTCACAGGTCGAATGCAGGCATTGCAAACTGCACTGCAAAATTCTCCACACGCATTCTAAGGTCAAGGGCATCCTTGTTGTGGAGGCCCTTCAAGAAATCCTTCTGTAACTTCCCATGCTCCCTTTGTATTGCGCTTGCAATCTGAGCTGCCTTCAGAAGAAACTCAGCAATCGTCTCAAAATCATTCTCCAAACAACCTCTCGACGTCATTGCAGGGGTTCCTGATCACAGGTGAAGGGAATAAAAATTAAGAAACAGCCAATACTTGGGATGACATAACAAGCATGCAGAGCACATTCATCGTCACAGGACGATAATCTTACCAATCCTCACAGCTGCAGAGGATACAGCACCATTATCACCAAATATAGCGCTTTTGTTTAGGCTAATATGGCAGCTTTCACAAACCTTCTCATAGTTCTTACCTGAAACAGGGTTAAAAAGCAGAAAGGTCAGAACCCGCAACACAGATACAAACCTCCAACAGACAATCAACGTCACAGCTATGGAATAAATTTGATCAAGTACACCATCCACAGTGATACATGCATCTCACAATTGCACAAATAATTAAAGCAAGCAGTGCAACTTCTGTAAACTGAAGACCACAAGAATATTGTTATCTCATTGAGTTGCCACCACATTGGTCACCCAGTAAGCCGAGGACCAAAAGAAGGTGAAGCTTCCTTATGAGGCAAAGCAGAAACTACTTAAAGGGACACCTCAAGGAGAAAATGTGGACACTCCTTAGCGTGAGGGCAATCTTTCAAATACACAAAGTAGAAGTGCATGAAGAAGTTCTAGTTTGTGCGGCCATGCACATACCACTTGGAGAGCTTGTTTGGAAGTTCATATATATATATATATCAAAGAACGCCCCTTGCTAATGTTGGTCAAAAAATAACAATTTATGTTTCAACATCACATGGCATTATGCAGTCTCTGGCACCCTGTATGACATCTTAAGAAGGGGAAATCATTACCTAGCAGCGAAATCCAACAATGATTGGCATCAAAACCGAATTTACTGCAACAGTTCAACATGCACCAAGAAGCACCACAACATTCAAGAAGATAGATGCTAACTAGCAACACAAAAAGAGATGCAAGATTGACTGGAGTTTAACCTTTTTGCACACACACACTGCAACAAAGTAGTCATATAAAAAAAATGTTTAAACCACAGCGGTGCTCGCCCGCATGGCCAGAGAGGTGGTTTTGAAGGTGTTGAGTTGAAGACCCCAGATCAAACCCCGCTGGCACAGGGGTGTGTCCGTAGCTTTCAGAGGTGGCCACGTAAGGCAGGGTGGTCGTGGGGGCCCACCTGGGGTTTTCCCTCGCTTCAGCGAGGGTTCCTCATCATAAAAAAACTGTTTACATGTCTAACTAGCAACCTGCAACTAAGCAATTCAAATATGATCCCTTGAACATCTATCAACCAATTCAATTGAACCTACAAAGCTGAAAAGAACAGAAACAAGAGGAAGCATGCAGTAAAGCAAATAGTATTAGCATAACACAAAGGATTAGATTATCAGGCTGAGTTCAAAACCACTCAATGGAGAGTGGAAACAGAAGAAAATTGATTTATGTTGGTGGTTTTGAATACCTGTTAAACCCAAAGGCCTTAAATCCCATAATATCAAGTGATTGTCTGTGCCTCCAGTAACTAGTCTGCATTTTCTTCTAAGCAAAGCAGCTGCAAAAACCTGAGCATTTTTCTTCACTTGTTGCATGTATGCCTTGTACTCGGGGCTGGCAACTTGCTTCAAGGCTACTGCAAGAGCAGCAATGTGGTTATTATGAGGTCCACCTTGTAAAGATGGGAATACAGCAAAATTTATCCTCTCCTCAAAATCATACTGCTCATTTTCATCCACTTGAAAAGGAGACAACCCTCTTCTCTTTGGTTTCATGCCCTTCCGGTAAAAAATTATTCCTCCTCGTGGACCACGGAGGCTTTTGTGAGTTGTTGAAGTAACAATGTCACAGTAATCAAACGGACTTGAGCATTCCTGCAAGCAATGGAAAACAGGATAAATCAGAAACTATTGAAGCAACTTGCAGGTTGCCAACGCCAATGACAAAAAAAATTGGGCAAAAGAAGTCATCTATAATGTAACATACAAAATCAGATTCTTCAAGTTGTCAACACAGGAGCATACAGTATTATTAAGGGACACAGATAAAGCATACGTGCATATAAACAATAGTCTAGCTTTATATACATTTGAGGTCAATCAATCTGAAAATGCTTGCAAGTAGAACACCAATAAACAAAAACAAGGATGATGCAAAGGTCAAAGCAGGTGAGATAAGATCATTATGACTGGGTTCATCCATTCCATAATTATCACTTTATCACAAACTATTAAAGAACAAGATGTTCAGTTCTAACAAAGCTCGATAGAAAACTCTCAAGCATTTTCAGTGTGCCCTAGCTAACTTCAGCTTCAATAAAATCCTAAATAACCGGTGAAGTACATCGCCAACAGAAGGCCAAAAAAACAAATGGAACAGAGTGGACACTTCCTCAATTTTCCTTCCATTACATAATAAAAGTTCTGCCTCAAGAGGATGATACCGTCCATGCAATTTGACTGGAAAAGCACATTAAAAAACCACATTGACAACTGGTTGCCTGGTTTTCCCAATACCTTTCAGCCATGAAGTAGCTAGATGAGTTCTAGAAAAGCCAAGCTTCAGAACTTTTGGTTTCTTTTTTTCTGTTCTTTTTGTTGATTATGGTGAATCTCACATGTGACCAAGCATGTGGGAGAGCATGCTTGTGCACATGAAAATTTGACATCCTGGACTACGCCTCTGCAGTCAGTGTCATTTAATGGGAAATAACAAGATGACCAATGCCAAGTCACATGCAAACCACTAGAATTATGGTTCGCTAGTGCACATGCAAAGCACTAGCAAAACAATGCCAAAGTTGCCAGTTAATACAAAAAAGTGTCAGGAAAAAGTTGTAACATGCAAATTTGACATATCGGATGACTGATCTGCAGCAAAGCGTCTTTCTGTACAACCGAAATAGAATGACTTTCCTAGATACAGGAAATCAAAGAAAAGAGTTACATATGCTCGGTAGTGATAGAATGCTTGCAGATTATAAAAAAAGTAAGCGTTCATGGAGTTGTTCACATGAGAATTACATATATTACAAAAAACATAATAAAGGGACAAATAAACCTAATGAGAATCAAGAGCTGATCTCTTTGCAGTCGCAATTGCAACCAAAGTTCATAGCCGTTTGGCTTCAAATGACAGATTCATCTAATAAACAATAATCATCAAACAGAAAATATGATCACATTGTTCCTGAATCCCATATCATAGATTGCATAGCTAGAGAAATTGTCAACACATCAAAGAAATGAACCCATGAACAACAGAATGAAAATATGATGGCAGAGATGAATATTCTAACATTTAATTTCATGCAACAAACGCTCGGACTGATACAGTGAGCTAGTCTCAGAAACAGAACAAAGCCAACAGCTTGCATAAGCATTGCAGTTTCTGTTCATACCTTGGCAGCCACAAGACCACTAATATGGGCCATGTCGCACATCAATACAGCTCCGCATTTATCGGCGATTTGCCGGAAACGAGCGTAATCCCATTCTCGTGGGTATGAGCTTCCACCACATATCAGTATCTTGGGACGATAATCGAGCGCCTTCTCTTCCAATTTCTCGTGGTCGATGTATCCTGTATGGGGGTTCACCTTATATGGAAGGCTCTCAAAGAAGATCGATGCTCCCGAGACCTTCTTCCCGCTCGGCGTATAGTAACCGTGACTCAAATGTCCACCAGATGGGGAATCCAAGCCCATGATCCGATCCTTGGGAAGAAGAAGGCCTGTGTAAACCGCGAAATTCGCCGAGGTGCATGAGTACGGCTGGACGTTTACCCCCCACTTCTCAGGATCGAGATGAAACGCCGCCAATGCCCGCTCGTAGCAGAGCAATTCAATCTGGTCGATGAATCGGTTGCCCACGTAGTACCTCGCACCAGGCAAACCTTCCGAATACTTATTCGTCAGGTGGCTCCCGAGTGCCTCCAGCACGCCCCTGCACACGAAGTTCTCCGATGCAATGAGTTCGATCCCCTTGAACTGCCGCTGCTTCTCCTTCTCCATGATTTCCCAGACATCCGGGTCCGCAACCTCCAGCGGCTGGTTCGCCCACGCTCTCACCGCCGCCCGCCTCGCCTCCATCCCGTGCACGCCCGTGGGCGCGGAGTTCGAGCACCCAGAATCCGGCCGCCTCAAGGCCGGAGAGGGCGTGGAAAGGGGCGAGGGCTCGGCCTCCCTGCGGCGCTTCAGGCACATCGGGTACCCAAGGATGCTGAATTCCTCCCCGTCCCGGTCCCGAACGGAATCGGCGTCGCTCCTTGTGTGCTCCGGTTGGTCGAGCAACTGGAGCGGAATCCGGCGAGAGCTGCCGGAATCCAAGACGCTCGAATCGATCTGCAGCGACATCGAGTCGTCGGTGCCCGGCGTCTGCGGCGGCGGGTTCAGCTGCTGGAACCCTAGCGAATGATTCGACTGAGAATCCGAGAGATCCATCGGAAACCCCAACGGAACGGAAGAAAATTTCTCGATCGCGACTGTTGTTTTCTACCCCTCTCCTCCTTCCTCCTACTTCTGAGTCAAGGAGACGGAACGGCGACAACAGCGGGCGAGGCGGCAGTAGGATCGTCGGAGCGTGACGGTGGCGGTGGCTGTGGCGGTGGCGGGGGTGGCTTCCATGAAATTCTAGAAGGTTCTTTAGAACCCTGAGCGAGCGAGCGCGCGCGCGAGAGAGAGAGAGAGAGAGAGAGGTACGTTTGCGGTGGCCTCCACTCCTTTTTAAAGGGGGTGAATCTGATACGAAAAACTTTCAGGATGAACCTGGACGCGATCCAGAACAGGTGACAGGTGCCAGGAGGTCACCAGCCCCTCAGCAAAAATGTTGCATGAGCTCGGACCTACACATCACTCCATGCGACACCATCATCACCGTGCGATGGGGAAAACCCCCAAATGGATGATAAATCTGAACCGTCGGATTTCAAATGTCCAGCAGTCTTTTTGTTTATATTATTTTTGATAATTTCTTGACAAAACCCATCCTTTACCTGATATTCCATGTCGTGCACCATAGTTTCTAAAATTCCGGATGCACTCCAAAATCCAAAGTTTTGGTGAAAACGTATAAACAGGTGATTGCTTTTTAAAGGACAAGTCTCTGGTGTGGATGAGCCAGGTGGCATCACATGGCACAATTTGAGTGTGCCTCTGCACCTGGCTGACAGTCTGTCAGTTGTAGGGCCCAAAAGCAGATGGAGGGCAGCCGCGCCATGATCCTAGCTCGGTGTGAATGTGCATACAGTACGAATTAGTTGAAAGTTGTAAATATGCGATTGTTTTTTTAAGGATAAGTCTCTCGTGTGGATGTGCATATGTAACCCTGTAGTAGGGATGGCAGTGGGGCGGGGCGGGGGACAAGGTCTCCACCCCCGCCCCGCCTCAAGATTTTATCCTCCACCCCCGCCTCCATCCCCGGCCGGGATGGATTTTATCCTCCACCCCCGCCTTCATCTCCGTTTCATGTCCTCCATCCCCAGTTCAGACAAGGATGAGGCAGGGCGGGGCGGGGATATTGCAGGGAAAAGTGGTTGAGGCGGGGATGAGGCGGGGATCGTGGCGGGGATGGGGCGGGGCAGGGAAAAGTGCATGTCCATCCCCACCTCCACCCCCGGACGGGGATGGATTTTAACCTTCGTCTCTGCCTCCATCCCCATTTCATACCCTTCATCCCCGGTCCAAACTGGGCGAGGCTGGGTGGGGCCCCGCTTTCCCCCGGTCCACTGCCATCCCTATCCTGCAGATGTATTCGACATAGTCAATTTGTTAAGGAACACTGCTATCTAAATAGATTATTTTCTAATAATTATAAAAAAATACTTTTTTAATATTATTTTAAATTTATTTTAATGGTTTAACACGTTACACGTTGTGATTGACAAGTTATAAATTTTTATTATTTTTAGAGTTGAGTATCGGTATCGGCCGATACAGCTGAATTGGCGGGCCAACGAATTCAGGGCGGATACCGATACTGACAACATTGGTTAGGGATGAACCCTTGAATCATGTCTTTTCAATATAAAAATGTCTTTTTTAAAGTTATGAAAAAATTCAATGCAATTTAAAAGTTGTTCTAAATCGTGTCCATAACGTTAGATTCGCTTTAAAAAAAAATATGAGCAATATTCAACTCATTGACATATCATATGCACATCCACACCATAGACTTACCTCTTTTTATATATATATAAATAACCAAACTAATCCTACGGCCCTCTCTTTGAGGATGAGCTTATTAACAGATCATAGTTCTCTCTCAGGTTCCAGACAGATCCGACTCATATCCGATTTTAGAATAACGTTGCATTATGATATTGGAACCCGATCCAAAATTTCTGAGTTGCACTATAAGCCTTTATGATATTGAATATGCTTAAAATGAGTTAAAACCATTGATTTTTAATAAAAAATAATGAGTCCAGTTAGAACCGATTTTGACCCAAATCCGACTATAAGGGAAGTTTGTTTCCAACGTAAATCCAGATAAACACAAATATATTTCTTATGGATTTGACCCAAGTTTGTATAGGCATCTAATATGAAGATACGGGTGAGATATAGTTTTGGACCGGGTTTTTGAGGATTGGTTCTTCTTTTAGTTATGGATCCGGCTTAGATCTTAAAATAAAGCTCGGAATCTGGTAAAAAAAAATGAGACCTTGTGAAGTAAAACAAGTTCAACGTATTAATTTTTATGTAAAAATGGGTTGGATCAGTCCCCTTCTAAACCATATTCTAATTTTTATGTAAAAATGACCCATATTGATTTTTATGCAAGAATGTGTTGGTATCCGGTAATGTTTATTCAGTTCCCATCTGGGTCTAAGTAAACCTTGATATATTCGTTCCAAATTTGACCTAAATCCGGATGTAAGCCATTGAGAATCGGAATATGGGTAAGATCCATTTGGGACTCAAGTTGTAACTATGATCCATTCCTAAGATCATCACCAAAGGTTGGGTCAATAGGAGATATGTTTTTCTGCGTTTCAAAAGATGGGTGTTTTTTAGTGAAAAAAGAGAAAAATAGTAAATTTTTATACCGTTAAAGTTTGAACTGCATCAGAAATCTAAAAAAAAGTAGCACTTGACATGGAATATCAGGTAAAATAGGGATCTGAATCAGAAAATAACCCTATTATTTTTCCATCTTGGGTTTAGGGGTTTACCGGTTCAACATTCATTCATTTTTTTATTTTCAGGCTGGCATACGTAAAGGTTATTGTGGCGAGAATTTTCTTTGAGTTTATTTGCAAAATAACACCAAATATTTTTGATAATTCAAATTCTGGCTAACAATTGTTGTAATTCAAAAATACCTGTTTTATTAAGTTTATTCAAGCTATCTGAGTCAATCAGACATTTACCCATCTGAAAAGGAAATACCCTTTATATCTTCATGATCATTTTCTCACAAAAAATTTTTTTTTTTTCATAATAGAGCTTCCTCTTTTTTACAAACAGCATTTACCAGGCAGTTATTCAACCACCCATATACCAGTAGGGTTTGAACTTGCAACATCCCATCACATGGTGACTTGCACAAACTGCTCCTACCAGATAGTCAGAGCTCCCTGTTGGTTCTCTTGCAAAACCTTTCATTCTAACATTCTCATCTCCCTCTGAACATAAATAAAGCAAAATCAATTTTACAAAAAGGCTTATTCGGTTTAATATTTTTAGGGGGTTCTAATTTTTTTAATATTTTTATTTTTTATGCTATTTCAATCTTTTTGCGATTTTTGTACTCCATTGATTTGAAATCTTTCACGTTAATAATCTATACCTTCTTAAAGGGGAAAATAATAAAAATATGAACTGTGAAAGTGAAAATGTTGGTTAAAAAAAATAAAAAAATAAACAGCTTACTAACTGACAAAAGATTGAATTTAGAAGGAATGCATAAGACGTTATCCAAAACAATCTTGTTAGAGATTTTAACAGATCCCTGATGCAAAGCTTGGATTTGGACACTACCCGTATCATAACCCACCTAATTAAACCAACCCAATGTAACCCAAACCCTTATTCAAACCAACCGGATCCTATTTCAACCTGTCCTCCTACTTATCCAAGCCTTGACCCAATGCAAGATCCAAAATTTAGCTCAGACCCAATTCCGAACCCAACAACCTAGTTATCCAAACCCAAACTTGACCCATGATCCAAAACCTAACCCAACCTCAAACCCACATGCCCCATCTAAGCAAAGAGTGGATCCAATGAGACTTGATCCACATGAAGTCGAAGAAGCCTACATGCAATACTGTTTAATTTATCAAGGTACTAAATTTGTTGTTGAGTATACTGAAGAGTTGTATCATCTTATATCACAAGCTCAGATTGAAGAAACCGAAGAAAAGTTTATTGTCATGTATATTTTTAGACTACAGTTTCTCATAAGCATTAGATTGGATCGATCTAAAATCACCTCACTAGTACAAGCAATTCAAATGGCGTTAGATGTCCAAGAGAAGCAGAAGTGGGAAAAAGAAGCCCAAGTAGGTGAAACCCAATTAAAACCAAATCCAAAACTTAGTTCAAAAAAACCTCTCTCGAAGCCTTTCCTAGAACCTACTCCATGCTCAAATCCAGTTCAAGAAGATTTGGATGTAAAACCTATCCTGGACCCTCATGTCCCAATGTCTGACAAGCCTAGCTTAGTCTTAAACCCAATCCCATAATTGGATCTAATTAATTCAAAAGGAACCTGTCCCAAAGTCCAAACCAGTTGAGCCTCTAGCTACCCAACCTTATTTCAAACTCAATATCACATCAAAACCTAGTCAAAAGACATCTAGAGCATTTCCAAATGGACCTTGGCCCAAATCTTATATGTAGATCCATTTGCCACACTCCAGGATCAACAACTAATAGGTTAGATCATTATACTCCACATGATTGAGACTTCTATGGATCGGATCCTACCAGTACCAGATATTATTGATCGATGCTTAATTAGCGAGTTTGCATGTACGTGAAGTTGCATTAGATCTATAGTTCATAGCAGTGTCACGAAACTGGAAGTGAAAGTGAGCCAGACTCAAGGCCAGTCTTTTACAACCCAAGGAGAATAACGAAGAACAGATTCATAATGTATTCGGGTCTAAGTTCCATTTATGGATCCACTTTGTATTTTTTGGATTTTAGATCCATATTAGATTAGGGTTTTGTTCTTTTTGCCTATAAATATTCTTTGTAATAGCTTTTATTTTCAGAGAGAGATGAAATGAATTTATGAGTAATTTTCTTAAATTTCTGTATATTTATTATTAGACCTATAGTTTCTCCTAGCATAGTGTAGGAGTAGTTTAGTGGATCGTAGATTTTCTTGCGAATAGGACAAGTGATTTGCATAAAAAACTAAGGGCACATCTAGAAGCAGGAAAATGCCAGTAAAAATCCAAGTGGCAACTTTCTATCTGTTGCAAACAATAAAAAAAAAATTGAATTAAAGGAAAATTTTTCTAGTTTGCCCTGATTTTGAAAGCAAAAATATCTGCATCTTAGAAATGTAGAATTTTTTCTATAAAAAAACTTTTTGTTTTGTGGGCAGCCCTCACCCTAATCAAAACTCTCTAATACTTTTCCAACCCAATTTTCTCATATCATACAAACAAGAGAATTTTTTTCTTAAAGAAAAGTTTTTACATTAAACATCTAGTGTGCAAAATTTATTTTCTTATGAGATTTTTTTCTGATACCAAACATGCCCTAAACGTATTTGAAAGGGTAAATATGTAGTACAATATCAAATCTGTTTAGGTTGAACTCGATAATTTTAATATTGGAATATTTTGAGATCGACTGTAGCAAGAGATGTTCGACCTCTCTCAACTGTTGTTCTTGATATCTGCAGCAGGAGCAGGTTCGTGCTCAGTTGACTGTGTTTGTTATCGTCTCTTGTTAGTGACAGAGGTAAGTAGCCATGGCCAACCAAAATCAGACCCTTGATTATCTATTGGATGTCTCTAGTCCATTCTACAACCCGAGTGTTGACAGTGGTGATAATGATGCAACTTGGAGTCGCGCCATGATAATAGATTTAAGCGCCAAAAACAAACTTGGATTCGTCGATGAGACTATATCTGCCCTTGAACTTATTGTAGCTGAATATCCGAAGTGGCTACGCTCTAACAACATGATTTTATCATGGTTACTCAACTCATTTTCATGAGAATTTGCGAATAGTGTTATATATGCTATTACTGCCCATGAGGTTTGGTTGGACCTTCACTCTGAGCTATACTTCGAGAATATTCCAAATTCAAAGTGCCATAGCTCGATTGCAAAAAGAGAGAGGGTGGTGTATGTTTCCCCTGGAACACGGGGCCGCTTGTTCAGGGGTCCGAATGAGTGCCACGTGGCACTCATTCGGCTGGTTATGTACGGAGGAAGATCTTGGGTTTTGCAATATTCCTTCCTCCATACACAACCAGCCGAATGAGTGCCACGTGGCACTCATTCGGACCCCTGAACACGCGGCCCCTTGTTCAGGGGGTAACATACAACCTGCTCGGGCAAAAAGAATCATTGTCCATTGTTGGTTACTTCGCCTAAAGTGGTATTGGGATGAGTTGACTTCATATTCGCCTAGTCTCATTTGCGCTTGTGGAGCCATGAAAGTCATTGCTGAATAACAGCATAGGTAAAGAGTCATTCAGTTTCTCATGGGACTAAATGATTCATATAGTTCTTTTATAAGAAAGAATCTCCCCCATGAACCGTTTTGAAAAATGTGTATTCTTTGGTTACAAAGGAAGAGAAACATTGAGAGGCTCATATGAATTCTTATTTGTCATCACATTGAGTGGCTCTTGCAAGTATGCTATTGCTCTCTCAAGACAAATGTGGTTCCAAACCCTACACACTCTCATGTTTCTTCTAAGTTATGTTCTCATTTGTCCCAAAAATAGTTGGGCTAATTCTGTGAAACTTCCTAATGATTATTCAATTGGAGTTAGATGGGTATGATGAATTGAGACTAGAAAATTAATATTGGGTTGGACTTGAAGAGTTCAAATAAGAGTTGGGATAGACTTGGAGTAGATATAGTGGGTTTTGGGTTCAATTGGAATCTAAACTGGTATAAGACACAAGTTCTAGAACTCTTAACCAGTTGTAGATGTTGGCCTACATTATGCAAAAGAATTGTGATAGGATTGAACCTGTTCAGAACTGGACCAGCTCGGTTCCCTCCACTCATCTTTGCGATGGAGAGAAGGGAGGATGGTGGTGGGGTTAGGGTTTTGGTGCCCACCCGCCACCTCCATCCATGAGGAGCCATCGGCAGGCGGCCGAAGGCTCCTCCAGTCTTGGGTGGCCGACAGCTACCCGCCAGTGGGATCTCTGCTGGTCGGATTCTTATCGTTGGCAATCGGATAAGAGGAAAGGTAAGAAGAAGAAAGGACAAGTTGAGAGGAATCTAATGGGCTAGGTGCAACCGGTTAGGCTTGTCGCTAGTCATGGTTTGTCGACAACCATGATCTGACTTCCAGCACACCAAAGGAGGGTAACTAGTGGTGGTTGGTGAAAGAGAAAGAAAGAGATTGAAAAGAAGGCAGATGGTGAATGGGAAGATAGTAGTGGTGTTGGTACTTGGGTGTTGCTAAAGGATTTGTTGATCAACGACTTTGAGTGTTGTTGAACTGAAAAAATCATCGGGGAGCTATAATTAAGCCACCTCATGTGGAGATCGATCATACATTACATGTGAATGTCATATTCTTGAAATTTATCCAATGCCAATCTATGTGATAATCTCTTGCTTTGATACCAAATGGTGTAAAATCAATTGTCTACTTCGCAAGAAAATTTACGATCAATAAAACTACTACACTAGGAGAAAATATAGATTTAATGAAAAATGTATAAAAATTTAAGAAAAATACTCATAAATTCACTCTCTTAAAATAAAAGCCATTGCAAAGAACTTTTATAGACAAAAAGAGTAAAACCCTAATCTAATTTGGATTTAAAATAAATCTAAATCCTAACTAAAATCCAAAAAATAAAGAATGGATCCATAACTGGATCTTTGACCCCAACCCCAATACATTATGGCTTTGTCTTGTGTCAGTTTTGTACATGATATAGTGGTTTTTTATCTTACACTATGACTAAAATATTGTATTATATTTTTAAAACATATTAAAAAATTATATTTTTATCTAATTAAAATCAAATCCAATTTAAAAATGCTCGAATTTTTAACTTATTATGGCATAAAAAATAACAAACTAGAACAAAACAAACATAAGCAACTAATTCAGAGGATTCTAAGTAGTATTGTTCAATTTTTATGTAGGATTCACTTTCATATGTAAAAATAATTTTCTTTTTTCCAAAACATGCCCTAAACACATGTCAAGAGATTGACAATTAAGAAAGTATGGTCAAAGGTTGATAACAATTGAGACTCTTTTTCTTAACGAACAAAAGGTCTCACTCAAGAGAAGAGCAATAGATAAATCTTTTTAATTAATTTTTATTATAAAATAAAAAAAGTAATAGATACTAAGTATCTCAAGAGAAAGCCGTAGTTAAAAATAATTATTAACTATGATTCAATAAAGAGCCTTCACTAATAATAAGTTATGAGACTTTTAATTACGATTCTTAAACTTTTAACTACGGCTTCAAGTGAGTAGTTCGCCAAGCAAGTAATACGATTTAATAAAAATTCCTTTTAACTGTGTTAATAATCCGTTCTGCAAAACAAAATATTGTTTCCTCACTCGCTTTTTTTTTTTCTTTCGTTCCCCCCTCGTTCCCTCGCTTCTCGTCCCTCTCCCCTCGCCTCTCGTTCTCGCCTTGCCTTCTCTTTCCTCACCACACAGTCTCACCTTCGTGGCTTCGTCCCCTTATCGGCTTCTCCTTCCTCGTGGCCTCTCCAGTCGCCCCTCGGACCCGTAGTTTACTGTCGCCCCTGGCGGCCTCGTCCCCTTCTCCGTCCTCTCAGTCACGGCATCACCACCTTCCTTCCTTGTCTCTCCCACATCCACACTGTTGCTTTCCACCTCTCTGACTGACGAAAGCACTCAGGCGGTAACACCGGACGCATCTGTGAGTGTGTTTAAAAGGGGCATATTGAGGTAGATCCACGTTTCGACGTGGTTTTCATTGTTCTAGTTTTCTTTGTTATATAACTTAGATTTTTAACATAGAGTAAAGATTTATCCATGAAGAACATATTTTGGGTTTTTTTTGTGTTTTTTAGGGTTTCTGTTTTTTTTTTATTTGGCTTGAGGATTTCTTATTTGGGCAAGGGTGAGGGGCTTTGTAACTAGCAGATTATTTGTTTTGTTTTGTTTTTTGTGTTTTTTAGGGTTTCAAATTTTTTTATTTGGCTTGAGGATTTCTGATATGGGCATGGTTAATGGGGCTTTGTAACTAGCAGATTATTTACAGTGAATAATTATGTTTTATTGGTTTATATACATTGATTTTGTTTCTTATATGATGTCTATGCAAAATGTAAGGGAGGTGCATTAGGTTTTTCTTTCTGGATCACTGGCAAACCAAGTGATCAATCGTTGGATTTTGTGTTCTTTTATTTATTAGATTTGTGAATATGAATGCTTGGGATACTCGAGAATAGTAGAGTGCAAGTTGTCTAATGCAGTTTTCCTGTGTAATGCAAGCGGGGTCAAATTTTTGGGTGATTAGGGGGTCTTTTTCTGTTGGACACGGCCTACTTAGGCCCTGTTCAATTGCAGGTAAAAGTTTTGGGAGAAGGAAAACCTTCTTCCAGATCAGGCCCTGTTCAATTGCAGGTAATTTTTGTGCATCTGGCAGAATTGGTGAAGCTATTCTCAATACCAGTTTTTTCTGTTTGTCTTTGGGAGGGTCGCAATTCTGCAAAATGGGAGAAATATATAAAGCAGTATAGACGATTGTTGCCTTTCCATTGAGGTGGGGAAAGGCTGGGAAAGGCTGAGAAAGGCTGAGAAAAGCCATTGCCGTGTCTTTCCTCCTGCTTACTTCTGATTTTTTAGGGCACTGCGTTAGTGTTGAATAGGAAATCTAAGTGTATGTGACAAGTTCCCTTGTTTCCTTTTGGTAATTATTAGACGATTCACTCTATGTTGACGGTGACTGATTACTTGCTGTCTCTTCTTGCTTCTTTTATTCTAGTACTTCACTTTTAGACATTCTCTCATCCTCTTCTCTTGAACTGTTTAGTGTCTGAGTGATGTTGGTATAGTAATTCTCTCTCCTTCAAAGGAAAACAGCTTTTCACTTATCCTGTTTTTTCTAACAAATTTACCTTCTAGTTAAAAAAGAACTGAAGTAGGCAAATGCCAACATCTTCTAATTTGATGTGTAAAGTCTACTTGCTAATTAGAAGGCTGCAACGGCTGCCAGAATCTTAATCTTAGTGTCAACTGTAGTTTTAATAGACAATAGTTCTCTCGTGGACGGGGTCTAGAAGCCAAAATAATGAATTGTTGATCTCGCAATGTTAGAAACATGATTAGTCAGTTGATACGTACAAAAAAAAAAGCAAATCAAGATTGATATATCTGTAGCTGGTAATCCCCCTCAAGTTTATATCATTGACTGAAAATGTACAGTTTCAATTAAAGAAGTTGGAAATTTGTGATATGGTGACTGCAAAATGCAACTCCAGCTGCTGGTGTGAATGATAGGATCATAACACGGGCGACATCTGTATGGTTCTAAATCTGTTTGAACTTCAGTTTTACTTGTTATATGTGGCTTTTATATGGTGTAAAGTAGTTTAAACATAAGGAGAGAATGTACTATTGAAGTATCGTAGTCTTATCTGCACAAACTAATTTATGTTCCTCGCAGAGCACAATGGAATTTCTGTCCCTCTGAGTTAACTCTTTTTATCAGTGGCTTACAGAAGAATTACAAATAAATTACTGTTATATTATATTGTATTTATCAATGTGATTTGCTCTTGTCTGAAAATATCATACTTATTGACTTATCTATCCTATGAAGAAATGCTGGTTTTAATCAACCTCTCATTGTAATTGAAGCACAGGCTGTGTTGCTTGTGCGCTAATTGGTCTTCTCTCATTTCATGAGTTTTTAATGTTTTCTTGGTTAACTTAAATTCCGTTTTTGCTCATTCTTTTTGTCTTAGGATATATTTTTATAATGATTTGTCCCATTTCCACCTAGAGTTGTCTCAAATTTGATGTGCATTCATATGCATATTTGCAATCCAGTTTTAACCATTGAGTGTCACCAATCCAGATAAGTATTGAAGTTTCTGTATCTAGTTTTTTAAGCAAAATGCTATTGTAGCCTCACTCAATATATATGGTGTAACAATGAGGCTAGAAAATTTCTTTCTTTAACATAAATGACAGGCTTTCCCTATATGACACGACTCTGTTGTGCTGTATGTATTGTATTATTATATTTGAGAAAGGGCATTATTGTCAAATAAATCTTGTAATAAGTATTGTATTAGTGATGAATGAAAGAAGAGTAAGGCGTCAAGCAAGTCCCTTTCGTGGAGCATCTGAATTCTCATATATGCTGGGGCAGTGAGAGAAATGAAGTAAACGAGGAAGAGAAACATGCAAGAAAATGCATTAACTGCCCATGTACATGAGACCTGGTACATATCATCGGTATATTAGCATAACATGTAAACTTGTTTTATTGCTTGCTCTTATTTTCAAGTGTTTTCCATGTCTCCATCTTAAAGAAGAAAAAAAAAGTTTTAAGTGGTTTTAGTCTTTAGTTCAAACATGTGTGATCGGGTCCAAATGTTCACATTTCACATGATTCCAAGTTTTTTCTTTTGCATTATCAAGCTGGGAAACCAATTTTCAAAACATCAAGTTTTATGGACTATAATATTGCAAAGAAAACATTTTTGGACTGAAATTTTGCTACTTAAGATTTATATATATATATATTATTTTTCTTATTTTTTTGTATCTTCCTTTAATTTATTTTATGTTAATTGCTTTAGTGTTTCAGCTTTGAGGAGTTTATTGATTTTGCAACTTTGTTTCGTGTATACCCATGTAAATGCACGTAACACAGAGGTCATCTCTTAGTTGAAATGTTTTGATAGGTTGGTTTGATTGAAGGAAGGGTCGGCGTTCACCAACTGGATGACGAACTACAGTATCATCCTTGTCACCGACTTCCCCATCTATAGATTCAAAAGGTGAGTTCCATACAAACAATATATATATATATATATATATATATATATATATATATATATTGTTTATTTTTCACTTTGATTTTTTTTTTGTAGATATGATCATTTAATAGCCCATGCATATATTTTTTTGTTATAGCTATGAATGTTTTTTATATGTTTTCCTGTCTTGTCATCAACTTTCCTATTCATTGGATTTACCGTTAAGGGTTTACTATGTTTAGATTTTTTTCATATATATATATTTGTTTTTGTTGTAGATGATTTATGATTGTTTGTTTGTCCTTTAGTTAATATTTGTTGTCATTGAAGATCTATAGTGGTTGTTGTAGGCAGTCAATGATGACATCTAAAAGAGTTAAAGTATACTAGTGCAGGTTTGATTACTGTAATTGGAGATCTATAGTGGTCTCCAAATATAGTAGCTTTAAGGAATTTACGGTTTTGATATTTCGTAAAACCGAATATGCGAAAAACTTATTGAGCCTCCGGTATAGTTATTCTCCAAACGTAAACAACCAACAAATATGGATAGATATTTTGAATGATAATGATGTAGAATCGATGCTATTTAGTGGTGTTGTTTACTTGGATGTATGTAAAGTTAATCAAGGAGTAGTTGATGAATGAAATGATGTGAATCCTATGGATAATGTGCTTCTATCTCAGGCATCATCCATCGAGCTCAGTCTTTTGCCGATTATTTAACTGTCTTAAATAGTGAATGATAATGATGTTGTACATGATCAAAGGATTACTGTAAAGAACGTGGAACCACGTGGGCAAACTACTTTCAGTGATTTTCATTGTAATGATCTTCATCGTAGTAATTTGAATGACATGCAACCTTTCTTAGCATACAACAAAGCTAAGTATAACTTATAATTTTGATGTAATTTATAGTTGAGATATAGGTGTGATCATGAATGTGATATTTTGATGATTAATCTTGAATGTTGAAAATGCAAGAATGTTGCATGCATGGAAGCAAATGAAACAATAGATACAATGAATTTTGATTTATTTTACGCAACCAAATAGTCAATTAGCTGTAGCATCGATCATGTTACTGTGAAGAATCGGATGATATCGATAATGATGAGTATACCATGTCGATAGGGGAGGATAAAGACACTAATGACATGAGACAAATAATGACGGGTGAAAGCAATGCACCAATGACATTAGAGAAGTTAAACCCTTGGTATGTTGTATAGTTATATGAACATTTGTTAGGCAGTATAACCATTTTATGTTTTTATACTAATGAGACGTGGTTAAATAGGTTCTCGTTTAATGGATTCTTATACAATGAATAGCAATTGAAAATCATTGAGGTAGAGACATTTTATTTGTATGACCAATTGCGTAACGAAAAGCTTAATGATTGTGAACAATTTCAGTGGCTAACAACAGTCTCAAACGATCGAGAAATTGCTTTCGACAAATGGTTTAATATCTCAAGTATTGTCGCATGTTTTTAAAAGATCATGTAATCATGAACAAATATAAAACAAATTTCTTAAAGAGATGCAATAATAGTCATTGTCATATGCATGAGGAAAAACTTGCATATGATGATTGATTGCCCCAGAAAGATCAATTGCACAAAGGTACGCAGAGCAAAGTTCTTTCAAGTGAAGAAGTATCAAAACGAGCATACATATGGTGAATCACTAGGCAACCTTATAGTGGAGAAAGTGTCTTTCAAATGGATTTCAGGTGTTATTGACAAACACATGCACGATAACTTGAAGATAACTCCAAGAGAAATCATGAATGACATCAGTCGTAAGGAAGGTGTGGAGGTTACTTACAAACAAGCATGGCGTGGACAAGAACGAATTAAGGAAGCACTATATGGTTTATTTGAAGAGTCTTTTAGGATACTTTCCACCTATTTGGATCATCTAATGAAGGCTAACTGAGAATCGCTAGGGTACACTCACATCAATCGAAAAGATCAATTTTAATATTTGTTCTATCATTTCGTCCAAGAATTGTTGGGTTTTTTAATGGATGCCCTCCAGTTCTTATGGTATATGACATGTTCCTAAAAGGAAGATACACGAGTATATTGTTGTCGGTTCATAGTATTAATCTTTGTGGTGAGATATTTTTTTTAGCATTTGCAATTGATGATAAGGAGTCCAATAAGTCATGGGCATGTCTTTTGCGTATAAAGCACAAATTCATACACTTCGATGAGTTTAAAGAGATGAGTATTGATAGTTATCTCATATAGGTATCAAGGTTTAAACTATTTTGTTTCCCATACATGGCCTATATGTTATGTTGGATATTGCATGAAGCATTTGACAAAGAACTTTTCAAAAAAATTTGGTTCACCACTTGGTGCACTTTGATGGAGTGCAACTCGAGCAGCCACGAGAGAACAATGCACTTATTTTCTTCAAAAAATTTGGGAGCAAAACATATTCGCATACAATTATGTTGTCAGTGGCGTGAAACCAAAACATTGGGCTAACAATAATTTTTTAGCAAAAAGACATGGGTGATTAACGTCTAATATAACAGAGAGCTTCAATTTGTAGATTCTCGTTATACTGATCTCAATAGCATATGGAGGGTGATCATGCTGATGAAACTTTTTGAGAAAAGAAAGAATGACGAGCAACATATGACTAGGTGCTAAAAGTAAAAGAAAAGCTAGAGGAACTAAAGAAAAATGCACAACAAATACGTGTGCAAGTAGTGTATTTCCTCCAACGTCAGTACAAAGTCCACGACCAATCTCACTGTTACAGTGTTGATCTTGTTACAGTGTTGATCTTCAGAAGCACTGGTGCTCTTATGAATAGTTGCAGGTTAGCGGGATTCCTTACGAACATGCAATCACATGCATTTTATATAAGGCAACCTATCAGAGGATTACTGTGATAAGTTCTTCACAGTTGAATCGTATTCAACTGCATATAATTAATATCCATTTATTCTGATGGCGGATAATATCTCACACATCGCTCAATCTACTCTTATAGGTGTCTATCCACCAAAAATAGTTTGTAAAGTAGGGTGTGCTAAGGTTAACATACGGAGAACAAAAACAAGAATGTTGTGCTATACAAGTGCAGTGTATGTGGTGAGGTTGGTCACAACAGGCGGAAGCACGAATAACAATATGTTAGAGTGCGTATGTTTTGCAAAATGTAGGATTTGTTGATCATTGTTTAGTGAATTGCTTATTTGTTTGTATATTTAGTATTTTTTAATGAATTACTTCAATGTCTTATGTCTTCTATGGATATCTTAGGTAGTTTGCGATGTATAGTCGTAGAAGTTGCTGCAGTAGAAAGGAAACCAAACTACCTCGAGTTTTTTCAAACAATGTACAAATTATGATGCATCAAATATAATCAATATCCTGAGTCATATGTGTATATTTGTCATATTGTACATGTAGGTTAAAGAGGAAAAAAAGTTGTGCAACAGAACATAGAAGAGCTGAAAGAGTATGAATTTGGCAAAGAAACTTTGTTGGCAAGTGACGTAAGTGTTAGGTTTGTACATTCATTTGTTTGTTCTTTTATTACGTTTGCATGCATTGTAACGCCCCAAAATTTCTAACCCCAAATTTCTAGTGAAAAATTTGAAAATTTTCTCTTTTAGTTTTAAGTAGCAAAAATGTATATTTTTCGTGTGGGGGTTAAACAACTTTGGGCGGGTTACAGTTACCAACGTAATATGAGGGTATTCTCTTCCAAACATTTGTGAACCAAAAACAAAGCCTTTTATATATATCATTCACAAAATATGGTGAATCAAAGTTTTCAATACAATAGGTACTTAGGATTTAAATAAAATAGACAAAAATCCTAAGTACAACCCTTGATCCCATAAATCTGGTCATTGATGCCTCTCTAATGGGTGAAAAAGAGTCTCATTGCTCTCCTGGATTTAAACTCAATGGCTCCAACTATAATGTTTGGGCCGGAAACATGGAGGCTCACATAAAAGGGAAAGGTCTTTGGGGTTATGTGCAAGGCACAATCCCAGAACTGAAATAAAAAATCACCTTGATGGAGAAAGGTGAAATTAAGATCCTTAAAGGGGAGGAGAACCAAAGCTCTTGAAGATTATTTGAAGAAGCATGATGAATGGGAAATGAAAATTTTCAAAATTTTGTCTTGGATTTTTTCTTTCGTTCAGACAAAAATCAACGCAAATATTATCAAATTAAAAAAGGTTTCTCAAGCATGGGAGTATCTTGAGAAAATGTATACCTCAAGGGACTTGTCCCATAAATATTACCTTCAAAAGAAGGCTCTAACTCTTCTTCAAGGTGAAATGACCATTAGGAAATATTTTGCCGAACTTTCTTTCATTTGGGACGAGCTTGCTGTGCTTGAACCAAAATGGAGTGGAGAGGCGATTTAACTTCGCCACAAACAATTAGAAGAAGATCGATTCTTCAATTTTTTTGAATGGGCTAGGCTCTTTTGTCATCTTTCACTCCTTCTCTTGAGGATGTTCTCACCAAATTAAGTGGGGAAGAAACCCGTATGGATATAAGTAAGCAAGGGTCAAATGTACTTGTGGTTCCATCCAATTTTGAAGAGAATGTTGGGGTCAATACGGTGTCTAGGCCCAAAAACAATTTAAGAGCCTATTGTCTCCCTCATTTTAAAAATCAAAATCAAAGAGGAAATGGTGGACAAAGTGGAAAAAAGGATTATAGCAAAATTGTTTGCCATTTTTGTAAAGAACCGAGGCATATCAAACCCGTTTGTCCCAAGTGAAAGAAGTTGTTAGCCATGACCACCATTTCTCAGCCGCAAAAGAAGGAGACTTCTTCAAGTGGATCTCTTTCACTAAATCAAATTGTGGAGGTACTTCAACTCCTTCTCAAGGGAGCCATCTCGGGAGTCGTCGTATCTACTTTCTCTCCTCAAGGTAAAACTTCTTGGCTTTTGGATTCGGGTGCGTCTTTCCATATGTCCCCAAACATGTATTCTCTTTCTGAATATTCAAAAAGTATTTCCCCATCTTTTGTTTCTACTACGAATGGGACTTCTCTTGAACTTAAAGGTGTTGGAAATTTTGAAACTCAAAACTTTTTCATCCTCCAAATTAGATTTATACCAAAATTAAACTTGAACCTTCTCTCCGTTTCTCAACTCTCAGACCATGGACATGATATCAATTTTTTCTCTGATAAATGTTTAATACAGGATCACCGGTCTGGGAAATTGATTGGGGAAGACTCTAGGAAGGGAGACTTATATTATATGGACTCTCTTCAAGTTCCTAATTTTTTTTTTGTAATGTTGTCCAACATAAGGATATAAATGTTTGGCATAAAAGACTTGGTCATCCCAATATCACCAAGTTGTCTTATTTGCATTTTGCTAAATTTTTTTGTAAAGATACTTTCTCTTGTAATGATTGTATTCTTGGAAAAATGAGAAGTATGTCTTTTGGATAAAGATTCATATTTACTTTTAAACATTTCAAAATTGTTCATTCGGATGTTTGGGAACCGACACTTGTTGTTTCAAAATGAGGGTTTGCCTATTATGTGATTTTTGTGGATGATTTTTCTAGGTATTCTTGGATATATTTTCTTAAACATAAGCATGAAGTTTTTTCATGCTTTAAATCATATCATGTGATGATTAAAAATCAATTTAATAGTGACTTAAAGATATTTAGAACTGATTCCGGAGGAGAGTATCTCTCAAATGAATTCAAAAAGTATCTTGAAGATAGTGATATTGTTCATCAGAGGTCATGCCCTAAAACTCCTCAACAGAATAGGTTGGCCGAAAGGAAACATAGGCATATCATTGAAACTACTCGAACTCTTCTCATAACTCAAAATATTCCAAAAAATTTTTGGGCCGAAGCGGCTCTTGCATCGGTTTACCTTATCAATCGTTTACCATCTAGAAATTTGGGTAAAATCTCTCCTTTTGAAACACTATATAAAAGGGAACCCGATTATAACAGATTGCGAATCTTTGGTTGCAATTGTTTTGTTCTTACAGATAAGAATGACAAACTTTCACCTAAAGCTATTCCATATGTCATTCTTGGATATTCCGAGACTCAAAAAGGATTTCGATGTTATGATTCTAAAAATGATAAGTTATATGTATCAAGAAATGTGATGTTTTTGAAAAATGAGTCTTTGAAAAAAATTATTCTCACCACGAAAATGTTGACTATTCTTTCTTATTTGACCTATTATCTAGTAATGATGATATGTCTAGTGATGATGAAATATCATCAGACCATGATAGTGATAATGAAGTAGACACTAATGACTTCATCTCACCCAGTACTCAAGAAGATACAACATCAAATGACCCAATAACCGTTTCTCGTAGAGATAGAAATACTTTCAGAAGTGCAATTGAGCAATATAGTGATTCTATTCCCACACATAATCCCGGACGATCTAAAAGACATAAGAAGCTTTCAACAAGATTTGTCTATTTTGACTCATTTTCACCCAAGTATAGAGCTTGTCTTAGTGCCATTCATTCTTATTTTGAACCAAGAAATTTTGAGGAAGCCAAAAAATGTGTAGAATGACAAGAAGCTATAAAAAATGAACTCAAAGTTCTTAGGAAAGCTAACAGATGGAAATTTCAAACTCTACTTTTTAAAAAGAAACTATAGGTTGTTGTTGGGTGTTTAAAGTTAAGACTAAGAGCGATGGATCTTTGGAGAGGTCTAAAGCTCGCTTAGTCGCGAAAGGGTATGATTAAGAATATGAAATTGACTATGAAGAGACATTTGCACCCATAGCACGGATGGTTATAGTCAGATGCCTCATCACTATTGTGTCTATTAAAAAATGAAACATTTTTCTAATGGATATTAAAAATATTTTTTTAAATGGTGACCTTAATGGAGAAGTTTATATGGATGCTCTACCAGGTATGAAAATTCCTAAAGATTAAGTTTTTCGTCTTCAGAAAGTTCTTTATGGATTGAAATAGACTCCCAAAGCCTGGTATGACAGATTTAACAATGTAATGTTAGAAAATGGTTTTTCTTCATGTTACACAGATATTGCATTATTTATTAGAAAATTCAATGCAGGTATTGTTATATTATTATTATATGTTGATGATATGTTAATAACAGGTGATGATGTTAAAGGAGTCAAGAACATTAAATCCATCTTGACTTCGAAATTTGAAATGTCAGACTTAGGTTTTCTGACATATTTCTTGGGAATTGAGGTTGCTTACTCTCAACGTGGTTATTTTTTATCTCAAACTAAACTTTCTTGTGAGATTATTGACAGATCAGGAATCTCATATGACAAAATTTGTGAAACTCTTGAAATAGTGGGTTAAAAAATGAAAATTGATGATGGGATTCCTCTGACAGATCTTACTCCTTGCAGGCAACTGGTTGACTCACTAATGTATCTTAGTATCACCAGGCCTGATATATCACATGCAATCCACATTGCCTGTCAGTTCCAACATGCTCCTACATCGGTTCACATGAGTGCAGTTCTTCGCATCATAAGATACTTAAAGGGAACTGCAAATAAGGGAGTATTTTTGTCCTCATCTTCAAAATTAAATTTAATTGCTTATACTGACTCTTATTGGGGAGGTGACCCTAATAATCGTCATTCCACCACTGGTTTTTGTGTCTTTTTAGGAGAATCATTGGTCTCTTGAAAGTGTAAGAACCTACAAAAAGTTTCTCTGACCTCCACTGAAGCCGAATATAGAGTCATGACATCCACAACCTTGAAAATTGTATGGATTCAGCGTCTTTTAGAAGATATGGGAGTTTGTATCAAAGAGCCAACAAAGTTACGCTGTCACAATAAAAGTGCAATATATTGCCAAGAATCACACTTTTCATGAGCGCACGAAGCATATCGAGATGGACTGCCACTATGCTAGGTAGGGGTGGCAATTGGGTCGGGTTGGCGGGTCAGCATACCTCAACACGAACCCGACCCGTTTATTAAACAGGTCGGCTTTGGCAAACACGAACCCGGCCCATTTATTAAACGGGTAACCTGACACGACACGGTTAACCCGTTTAATAAATGGGTCGGGTCGGGTAAATGGGTTGGCAGGTTAGCGGGTCGGGTTCGTGTTAGCGGGCGGATCGGGGTCAGGTAAACGTGTTGACGGGTCGGGTTTGGGTAAACGGGTTTACCCGCCCGCCTAACCCGTTTATTAAACGGGTCAGTCGGGTTGGCATACCCCTAACCCGACCCGTTTAATAAATGGGTTAGGCAAGTCGACCCGTTTACGACACGAACCCGTTTAAGCCAAACTCAAACCCGCCTAAGAAGCGGGTTGGCGGGTCGTGTCAGATTTTGCTACCCCTAATGCCAGGGAAGAATACTTGAAGAAGGTTATTGATCTCCCATACGGGACGTCTGAGTACCAACTAACTGACTTCTTCACTAAGGCACTTTGTTCGCCTAGATTTCATTTCCTTCTTGGCAAACTTGCGGTCATTACACCGTAAGTTTGAGGGGGGTGTTAAAATGTAATCTTAATTTTTGTTGTATATATATATAACTTATAATACCCGAAAAGGGTATTTTTGTAATTTCACATTTTACTCATATTCCATTTGGAATATGATTGTAATTTTATGTTTCTTTCTTTTTCTTTTTCTTTTTCTTTTTTTCTTTATTCCACCTTGGGGGGCCCAATGTAGACGTTGGACCCCTCCAACGGTCACATTTGTGACCATTGAGGGGGCTCCAACGACTACATTGGAGCCCCTCCAAGGTTCCCAATGTAATCTCCTATAAATAGGGGTTCTCCCTATTTGTTCTTTCAAGCTTGTGAGCTCAAGCTCTTCCTATTTTTTAATATTGTGGCATTTCATGCCTTTGTGCATGTTTGTATTGTTTTATGCTTTTGTGCATATTTGTTCAAGTGTTCTTTGAGTGCTTTTGTGCACATCTCTTGTGAGGGATTAGTGCTTGTATGCGTATTGTCTTTTTGAAGACATTTTTACACCCCCTTGGGCCAGAGATCTGTGTATTTTAAGCTGAAAGGGATATCAAAACAGTTTGCAAGGGCCATTTTTTTGAAAGTCCAGCTGGGGTTAGGCGGACCCCTACTGGAACAACAGCCGCTCCGTGTGGCAGAAGGATTTGATCCTAGGCCTTCAGCTTGACACAAGACCCCGCTTACCACATGGGATACCACCTCGGTGGTTTGCAAGGTCGTTTGATCTGGCAGAGTTTTAAATTCCCCCTAACTGATTCTTGACTTATCTTAAATCACCAACTTAGATCTCACTTACCAGCATATATGTGGAGAGAGATAGAGAGAGAGAGAGAAAGAGATTGGAATAGGAGGCTTGCTTCAGGAGGGCTAAAGGTTCTTCTACCAAAACCAGGGCAATCAATAGTTTCACGTACTGGTGTTGCCTAGTGCCCAGAATAACGAACGGACTCTCACAAAAAAGCACATCTCTAGTGGGTCTTGTCCCTAAAACATGATTAATTTTAGAAAAGAATTTTGATAAAGGTAAAACCAAATGGGAAAAGGTAGTTTGGATAAAGATAATACAATGATTATCACATTCATGCATTTGAGATGAATTGACCCTATTCACCTCAAATGCATGGGCCCCACAAAGAAGGCACCATGGCCACGACCCACTAATGTAGGCCAACATCTCTCACTTGGCCATGAGAGTCGTACATCAAATAATGCAGTGATTTACCTCTCACTATTCATGGGTTTTCACTTGCATTCAAATCTAACAATGAAGTGTTGCTTTTTTATATGGCTTGTCCATCATAACTAGAATACTAGACACATCTTAAACCCATCCATGAAACATGTATAGAAAATAATTCATTATATATGTCTTTTGTCAGTCATATCAGTAATTAATAGATAATCGATTGTAATCTCATTCTTTTCAATCATATCATGAATATAATGATACTTTATCATTATATATTTGCTCCTGGAGCTATCTGCTCCACTTTTCATCAGACTAATATCAGATTGATTATCACAATATATTTGTACCGGCCCATTGACTATCCCCAACTTCAAATCTTTTATGAAGCAACTTATCTAGACAACAAAAGTAACATCCGTATTGCATGCTAAATATTCTAATTCTTGTGTATAGAGAGCTACACAACCTTGTTTCTTGCATGACCAAGAAACATCACCACCTCCAAAGAGGAAAATATAGCCTGAAGTAGATTTGTTGTTATCCCTGCTTCTAACAAAATCAGTATTGAAATAATTGATTAGCTCTAAATTATCTGCATGATAACACAATTTTAAGTTTTTAGTCCCTTTCAAATATCTAAATATTCTTTTTACTGTTTGCCAATGAGGTCATCCAAGATTACTTTGATATCGGTTTACGAGACCCGCAACAAAGCTAATATCCGATATGGTGCATAACATGACATAAATCAAGCTTCCAACAACTTGAGCATAAGGGACATTCAATTTCTCTTGTCCTTCACCATGACAATCGTTATTGCTCAACTTGACCCCTTTATCCATAGGAGTTTCTAGTGACCTAAAGTCATGTTTAAGTATATGGTTAATGTCTCTCTTGACTTAAACATAAAAGTCTAGAACTCCTGTCTTGAGAAATTTTTATTTCAAGAATATGGGATGCCTCACCTAGGTTGTAGTTTCGTAGGATTTGCGTTCGAACAGCATTAGGGTGTCCCTTTATCATCACACTCCGATCAGTTCACATCAGTCAAAGTATCAAAAAAAAAAATACATGACACCCTAAAAGCATAATCCAAATTCATGTCATTTAAACAAATAAAAAATTTAAACCCTAATCAATAAGTGAATATGAACTAAATTAATTAAAACAAATACTTGTTAATTGAATAAAAAAACAATTGAAAAGCATACACATACATGAGTATTTATTTGTTTGCATGATCTAGAATGTAATTCCTACGTGAGGGAGGGAACGAAAGTTACAATGAGATAAGAAAAACGTCCATGTAAATCGATAACACTCAAATGTATTTAAACTCACATGATTATTTCATTTCGTAAACAAGATTGGTAATAAAAAATGCAAAAATAACTAACAAAAAAGAAGAGGAAAGTGAAGGAACATTCTTGGCCTAAATGGATTCCACCCAAAACAAAGTAAAAAAAAGGGAAAACTTCAAGTTCTAGAGGCAAGCCAGCAGATTACATGTTCAGACAATAGTTGAATGCACGTTTCTGATATCAACCATTTTTTTCTTCCCGTGGCATCTCATATCAATCTCCGCAGATATAAACCACTTAAAATAAGATATTGATGAAGTCAAGGGAAAGTGAGTCCTAAAATGTTGTGTTAGTTGTGTTGAGTTTAACATAACCAAAAGGCCACAGATGTCAATGCCAGCAAGTCCACATGTGCAATATGGAAGAGACATGTGAAACACTTGCAATTGTCTTGATGCATGCCAAATAACACGCCTTATCTTAATCCTTATACACAATCTGATTCTGTTTCTGTAAGTTTTATGCATATCCAACACAAGATGTAATAATCAAATGACATCAGATCCGTCTTCCAATTTTTGTAAAACAATCTAGGTAAGAAAAAGACAACAATGGTACTTAGAATCAATTGAAAGATAGTAATGTTATAGCAAAAACTAAGAAGTAATGCAAATTAAGCAACAACGAGTTGACAAAGACCCCACTGTCACCAATCCAATATATGATTAAATAGCAACAAGAACACTGTCTCAGGTATTGTTGAAGACTAATTTACCTTTGCAGGGTCACTAGCTGTTCTCTGAAGCTTGTCAGATAAACAAATATAGCTAAAGGACCAAAAGACTGACAAAAATGTGGAGCTGGGGAGGGGCAAATCCACCGGGCCGCCGGCTATAGGGTTTCCCTCTCGGGCATCACCGGAAAGGGCAAAGCCATGGAGATTTGCTGTGTGGAGTGCAGGAGAGGATGGAGCCACAGAAATATGGAGAGAGAGGGGGGGGGGGGCTTTGCCGGGATGTCTAGATATGGGGTCGCGGCGGAGAGGGGACAGTGAGGTTGCAGGGAGGGAGAGAGAGAGATTGATTTTTTTGTTTTGAACTTTGGAGGTTGGAAGGAATTCAACCCATAGTCATTGTTTTTTGTTTCAAGTATTGTTAGCAAATTCTCTCGTTAGGAATTCAATCCATATCACGTCTTCATTCTCCAGCCTTTTCTTCCTTTCTTTCTTGCCTTCCTTGTCTTAAGGCAACATGAACATGAATTTGGCCATTTGAATAAATTTCTGTGCTCACCTTAAACTGGGAGTTGATTTGAATGTTAAATTCAGTTTAACATTATATTTTGTAACATAAACAGTGGACTTCATTGATTCTATTTCTTCAATTGTTCCATATTCAGTATGCCTCGTACTCTTTAACATTTGTTCATATTTGATATGATACTAGTAGTATGAGCGGTGTTATGTTAAACTTCAAATTTATGACCCAATGCATGTTCTGTGGGGTTTTAGAAAGATCCTAAACGATACAAACTTGATGTGTGGGAATTGTGGGCCTTGAAGGCATCTAGGCACTCGATTTCCCCTTCCCAAGAGAAAGTTGCTTCATTAGAGAGAGGACTTAGGATTTATGAGCCTAAATGGACTCTAGCTGCAGCAGATAGTGTAGTTTATTCTTTGTTTGTTTCCTTGTGTGTATATAGGCTGCATGTCTGCATGTGTTGTGATGTGAAATGCTCTCAATCGGCACCATCCATATTTTCCATTAATATTGACCCAAGCTTGAGAGAGAGAGAGAGAGAGAGAGAGAGAGAGAGAGAGAGAGTTGCCAAGTATTTGGTATGAGTCATCATGTACATTTTTGGCCTTAGGGAATACCTTCAAAAACTGTTTCCCAATTAGTCTATGTTAACAATTCACTAGTGGACGAGCCTATTTCTTAGTTACTATGCACTTTGTGGCCACCTTTGCCTAAATTCCTGGCTCCGCCTATGCTCATGAATTGTCCTTACCCAGATGAGCAAAGCCTTTGTGGGTCTGGAATGCCATTTTCTCAACTTGACGTAACCTAATCCTGAGTGCTCTTTGGTTAAACCCTGATGGGTTGGATCTCCGATCCGTTGACCCTAATTTTTTTTTTAAAGTCTATCTGGGGTTAGCCAGACCCATTATTATCCAACGTACCTGAACCTGCAAGCAATGTCCCATCACAGGGAGACGTGCTGACAGCTCCTAGCAACCGTTGGTATTAACCTTAAATTACATGTGCATGCATTGTCATGTCCAAAAACATTTCTAGATGCACAATGCCATTCTTTCTTCTTGTGTTCACAATCATGGAAGATGTTACCATCTATGCATGGATGATCATCACCATGTCCACTGTTTGGTTTCCCATTTTAGTTTCTAGATTTTAGACAAACCACACTTCTTCTCATGGGTCACGAAATGTGGGCTTTACTTGACTGAAGACATACTTGTTGGTACCAACAAGGGGGGTGGTCTCCGCGTTGTTGGTAGGAGCTGTCAGTGCACGTCTTCTTGTGGTGGGACGTTGCAGGTTCAAACCCCAGTGATACAAGCTTGGCAGTTGTGGAGCTCAAGACCTGATGGAGGGCGATTTTGTGCTTAATGCACAATTTTTGTGCAATCATATTCACTCGCCTAACCCCAGCTTGCCTTTCAAAGAAAAACAAACTTGTTGGTAACGAAAGGAATGCACGAAAGACTTCAATTGGCAGGCTGGGCTCCACACAAGGTTGAAATTTCAAATAATCATGCCAACTTTCTAACAATACTAAAACGGAAAATCCGGGAAGAACCATTGAATATGACTTTTATCCATCCCTTATTTTCCCTTCCTTTCACTCAAATAGGGTATTATCGAAATAAATAGGAAATTTTCATTTAGGCCAACCATTTGCCCCTAATTTAAAAAGTGTTCCTTATACTGCAAAGTATCCTGATATGGGCATCTGGTTTCCTTTAAAGTGCCAAACAAATATCTACCTTTATTATTATCTATAACCTAGTTTAAGTCTCATGTCAAATTATAGTAATCACATTCACAATCAAATAAGATTTACTCGATTTCTTTCTTATCAGGATAAACAAGTATTTCTCAATTCCGAAAGATAATATGAGAAACCCAAACAATTTTCTCCAGATGATGGATGTTAACTTGAGGTTTTTATTTGCAGTTTCCAGGAAACCTGTGGCTCTCATATTAAGAATTGCAGAAAAGTAAGGCCTATTTTTTAAATTAAGGACAAAAGCGTGGCCCCTAAATGAAAATTTCCCTAACAAATATACACCAACCATGTTGCTTATGTATGAAAGCAACAAGATGGCCCCACTTATCCCATTTTTAAATATCACCAAGATGGTTATATTTTATAATATAACTGCAATGCCCGCTACCAATGCAAAAAAACACAAAGACAAGAATAATCCTCTGGTTTTGGGCATTTAATGCCCAGCAAATGATAATTTCATGGCCTTCAAAAGTTTGAATTTTGTGCTACAAATAGAAACTGAATTATTGGATATTTTGGTCGAATTGGTGTCCTTGGATGTACAACCTATATCCTGATATATGCAATAAGTTGGGATGTTGCAACATAGAGCACAGTGCAATATTCCACTTTATCCCAACATTTTCTGGCTAAAAAGGACATCCAAACACCCGAGTAGTGGGGAAAATCATGCTGATTTTTTCAATACAAGATTGAAATAGTGGAAGAAAACAAAAATTTAGATTTTTTAATGGCATACTGACAAAAAATGCGCACTTTGATTGACTGTGGAAAAAGAAAGATATTAAATTTCTTAGAAGCTTCAACAGTTCTTCATTGTTGCAAGTCCAATTTTTCTTTGTCATGAAAAATAAAAGCAGGATAAAGAAAGGTTTCTTTTGGAGGCAGTCTCGAACAGATCTGGTGGAGGCGGCATGTAAGATATCACATTGCTCAAGGAACCTAGATGCTGTCTTAATAAATAATCGTCGTGTTGTCAAAATAAAGAATCATCAACGAGGACATTCTAGTGGGCTAAGTATTCTTATCGGGTTTATATTTGGTATTAATAAAGGCACAAAACTGTTAAGCTGAAAATAATACAAACAAGTTATATTGACCCAATCCAACCACATTGATCATGTCTAGTATGGATTGTTTGCTAATGATCAAACCTTGGATGGTGTTTTTTTATGTAAAAATATGTTTTTTTTTTAGTCATGAAATTTTGGTAGGCTGTTGATTTTTTAAGCTCTTGAAAAAACCATTTATATATCAGAACCGCATGGTTCAAAGTCTACTTTCTTCTAAAAATCTTGATCAAATCTATACAGTGTATCTACAAAATTAAAACTGTAAAAAGCTATGAAATAAAGTGATTACTCAATAGTTATGTACCTTCTTTATTGTCAAATATTTACCCATTCTTATCTAAAACTTGTATCACTTAGGGCATGATTGGAAGCAAGAAAAACTCTCATAGGATAAATTACCTATGAAAAGTTTTTATATGATAATATTTTTTAAAAATATTTTTTTTTACTTATTTGGATAGCATGAGAAAAATAAAATGAAAAATCTTAAAAAAATGAAAGAGAGGAGGAGGGGGTGGTAGTGGTGGAGCTTCTGCGGTGTAGCTTTTCGAGAGGTGGGTGATGGTGGTAAAATATCATTGTGAGGTGGTGGTGGTGAAGCTTCACATGCATCGTTTTCTAGGATGTGGGTGATAGTGGGTGGTGATGAATGGTGGATGGTGATGGATGGTGAGGAGGGCAGTTTTTTCGGAAGGTGAGTGATGTTGGGTAGTGGTGTGATGGGCGGTAGTGATGGTGGTGATGAAAAATCATTGTGGGGGGAGGGGTGATGGATTTTCTCCGGTGCCATTTTCTGATAGTGATAGTGGTGATGGATAATGGAAAATCATCATGGGGAGGATGACAGTGGTAGTGAGATGGGTTGTGGGGAGCGAAGCTCATCATTTTCTCTTGGTAGGAAACATTTCTCTCAGGGAGGAATGTTTCCTATCAAAAAATGTATTTTTTAGAAAAAAACTCTTACAATTAAATTTTTTTTAAAGGGTTGGAAAAAACGTATCGATTTTCTATTTTGTATCACTTCCAAACCACATCCAGATCAATTTCTCACATTGTTTATGCTCCTGTTTTCAAGCTGCCGTATGAAAATAACAGGGAGAAAGACAATATGGTCATCAATGTGTCTTTGACCATCCACATAATATGGAGCACGCTAGGAATTTTGGACTTCCGACCTAGATGAGTCTTTAGTTTAGTTTAGGGTCATGGAGCACGCTAGGAATTTTGACTCACGTTCATACTTGACCCCATGTTTTTCCTTTTTTTTTTAATGATAATAAATATATTTGAGCAATTTGTTGATACATACTCACATTTTACATAATATTCCATTTCAGGTACAACTTTTCATGAAATTCTTTATACCCCACAGAAATTTTACAGACAATGATAAAAAAGGGACTCTTATTAACTTTTTTATTTCATGTCATTGAGGTAGCTTTCCATTTACTTAAAGGCCTTGCTGCAAAGGATGCACATCCTGTATCGAACTCTTGACCTCCTTCAAATTTAAAGCCTGAAGCTAACCCACATAGCCAGGTGTGTGGAGCCCTTATGAGAATGACCTGTTACAACTTACTGTTAACCTGAGTTAATATCTTAAAAGATCTTCACAAATGGAGCTTAATTCACGGTCTCTGATTGAACTGCATCAGGAATTGCAGAAAAGTTGGCATCTGATATGAAATATCAGGTAAAAGGTGGGTCTGTACCAGAAAATTACTCGATATGTTTCCTTTGGTCGGTCCCTTTCATGCACCATACACAGTGATTTTACTTGAAAAGTTGGGAATCTGTTCTTCCCACCTCTAGTTTTGGAAAAAAGAAAAGACTCCCAGTAAGTATGAATTCTTATTTAGTTGAACTCAAATGTGATTTGAAATCTCATGTAAACTAGAGAATGAATTTCATTTGCACAGTTACACAAACATGTGATTTGAAATCTCATGGAAATGAAAGAATATATATCATTTATACAACTAACCAAACACCTGATTTGGGATCTTATGCAAATGAGAAAGAGACTGTGATTTGAAATCACGTTCCAAGTGAATCTCATGTGATTTCAAAACACATGAGATGAAACCAAACATAAAAATCATATTATGATGAGATGCTTCTTTTAGGGTCCCACTGTTTCATGAGAAACGCTACTTTTCCTGTGGAAAATAGGCGATGCAAAACAAACGGACCTTGCGGGAAAGGCTGCATAAATTCTGCATGGCATGGTGCTGGCTGGTGGGCCCCTCCTTTCCCGGTAGGCCCACTTGTTTCCCATGAAAGTTCTCTTGTCAAGAGAGGTGGGAAAGTCCTCTCCTGCGAGGAAAGACATGTTTTTCAAGTTCCTGCCCTTTCCCACGAAAGGGGCACTCTCGCGGGGCCCACTGAAACAACGGGCCCTTATAACCGGTTGATTTCTTTTCACATTTCTTTTCCCTTCTTGCAGTGAAATTATGGAACAACTTTCTTTAAAAAAAAGAAATTATGGAATAACTTTGTTGTTGGCTGTCGAAATCAAAAGTAGGGAAAAATTCATTTAGGGGCCAACTTTTTCCTCTAATTTCAAATATGGGCACACGTTTTTAAAATTTCAAATATATCCAAACTTTTTGTGAAAACTGTCGAACAATGACCTACATCTATTGTTGTCCTTTAACTGAACTAAAGTCAAATTACAATACTAACCTTCAACATTAAGAGTTCGACAATACATGAAACAAAAAAAGACTCGCGTTTTTCCAATACGATGGATGTTGACATGAGGTCCATGTTTGACAGTTTGAGAAAAAGCTTGTTTATATTTGAAAATTTAAAATTGTTTGGACCATATTTGAAATTAAAGGCAAAAGGTTGGACTCTAAATGGAATTTTCCCAAAAAAATAATACTTGTGCTTGGCTGCATTTTGAGGAAGCAGTCGTGGCCATCCGATTTGCATTTTAAAAAGCTCAAAAGTCAACAAAACCACGTGGCATTCATCCAAAATGCAAACAGACGGCCACGATGTCCCATGACCTGATCTGCTTCCGCATTTTGAAGGTCGAAGGCATGGTAATTTCTGGACTTAAACCAGTCTAGCATTGGCATCATAATAGACCAATCTTAGCCGGTGGCCATAGGAAATGTAAGCTCTACCATGCGATTCTAGTGAAACCCAACACAAGGGTCGTCAATGGACTGAGTTTGTCTTGTGCACGAGACTCAGCCCCAACCCGAATATCTAGGTAAGTGATCCAATGTTACTCGGTTCAACCCGAACCCAACCTAAGTACATGTGGGTGAATTTTAGCTATGATGTATTGGATATTTCGCTCATCCAAGTTTTCTATATATTTAAATAGTGTATATTGTCTCGGGTTGATCTTTCAGAATAGGGCATGCGCAGTGCGGAACACTACTGAATGAAAAATGCATCAAGTGTAGGAATGCATGATATGCATTTGCTTGATCGATGACGTACGATGGTAGCACGATATGCGATAGGCATCAATATCATTGTTAGTACATCATTGTGTGGTGGCACAGACGTGGAGCGTTGTTCGGTTAAGCAGTGCCAGCAAATCAAAAGATATTGCCTTTAGAGATTTGGTTAAAGACTTCTCGGCTTGCAAGCTTTTCATGCGTAGCGGTTGGATACACGGGGGTGTGTGTAGGTTAGGGCTAATTCCTCAAGGAATCACCTTAGGTAGTTCCAACCGAGTATAATGACTCGGGGCTAGGCGAGTGAATACCTAGGCACCAACGAATGAGTATGGGTGATGCTCTTTTTTATGGTGTTTAATCATCAACTGGTCTTCGGATTAAGGGAGCGCAAGGTCTTGTTCCTTTAATGGCGAGGTTTTGCTATGTCGTGCACATGGAGCTGCAATACGCTTCATGACATACAAGGCAAAGGCGAAGTTTGTGCATCTTTCGAAAGTGATAGCAGGTATGAGATGACTATGCATTAAGCGACATATACTACATGAAATACACATTTGGAAATGCGCTTGATTAGCTTCTGCTAGGCAGCTGTGCACGGGGTGGTGCACAGGGCCAATGAAAATGATTCAGTACATGAAAAAGTGTTGGCACGCGGCCTTTGGCCGTTAAGTTGGCTAGCTTGGCGTATCATGGGTTTGCGAAGCAATCTATGCCTATGATAGAGCAATAGAAAGGCTTGCGATTGTAAGGAAGGATCATTGCGCCTCGCTGACTTATTGAAAAAAAAAAAGCCCGTGACAAATTAGCATCAGAGCAGAAAGATTCATGGAGACCTTATTTTTTATTGTGTGTGACACTGTAGATGACAACGATGATTTATCTTGGTTACATAATTTTGCACAACTTAAGTGTGGTTGGCCGAGCACCAAAGCATGATGTTGGCAAGATGGTATGTGACATCTTGTCGATGTTAAACAGAAGTATAAGGTTGTTGTTCAGTTGGCTAAAGAAATATAGATAAACCAAAGATTTCTACCAGTTGCACGTTAGGCTCACAGGTGGAGCGTGACATTTGCCTTGTGCATGCAATAAATGTACGTTGGATTCAGCTAGATGAATTTGCATCTTTGGGTATGAGAGACTCGACTAAACTTTTAGATTATCTTCCAAGATTGTGGGTCAGCGAAGTGTCCATATTGAGCAAAAGGCTCATTGTTTTGGTCTCTTGAGTTGGCAGATCCTCAACGGATTGTGTGTGCAGAAAAAGTTATTGTTCGTGGCTCGTTGGTTCTTGCAAGAACGTTTTGTTGACTTTGAGAGAGAGTACAACATGCTGGCTTCGGGAGAGGAGTTCTAGTGTTGGGCCAAAGGTGCCCATGTGAGGACAATTTCTCAGAAAGACACTTTGAAGGATAACTTTGGGGTGATACGCAAGAAGGCGTTTCCTACTTGAAGACTACTTTAGATTATTAAAAAACTGCAAGTTGGTGCTTAAGGGAGTTGATATCCCTATGACGCGCATTGGTGGTCGTCTTTATCTGCGAATACCACGAAGGGCTTGAAATTTCCCTTGCTGGGGTTGGAAGGCACCCCAACTATGAGCATCATGACCATAAGTTTGTCATGCGGGCGAGGATGACCTGTTTGTGTTTGTGACTATATTGGGGTCTCACGAGTAGATAATGCTCGATGTTGATAAAGCAGAAGACTGTTGTCTAAGTGATCAAAGATGTGCTAACGGTATGAGACTTAGCATGTTAAAGGTTACAGTGATGGTAAATGCAAACCAGAACAAGTTGAGTAGGCTGGAGAAAAAAAGTAAATCAAAGTATAAAAGGAAAACTGACATATCAGTGAAGACTGTGTTCTTACATGCACCAGCATTGTCGAAGACGACAATGGTTTTGGGTGAGGGAGAATGTTCCGGGCTGATCTTTTAGAATGGAGCATATGCAGTGTAGAGCTCTACTGAGTGAAAAATGCATCATGTGTAGGAACGCACTGTATGCATTCGCTTGATTGATGACGTGCGGTGGTAGCACAACATGCAATATGTATCAGTATCGTCGTTAGTGCATCGTTGTGTGGCGCCACAAACGTGGAGCATTGTTCGGTTAAGCAGTGTCAACGGATCAGAAGATGTTGACTTTGGAGATTTGATTAAGGATCTCTCGACTTGCAAGCTTTTCACGCATAGCGGTTGGACGCACGAGGGTGCGTGTGGATTATGGTTAATTTTCCCAAGAATCACCTAAGGTGGTTCCAATCGAGTATGGTAATTCAGGGCTAGGTGAGTGAATGCCTAGGCCTCAACGAATGAGTCTGGGTAGTTTTCTTCGGTATGGTGTTCAATCATCAACTGGTCTTTGGACTGAGGAGCCACAATGTCTTGTTCTTTCAGTGACAAAGTTTTGTTATGTCGTGCACATGAAGCTGCAATACACTTCATAGCATGCAAGATAAAGACAAAAATTGTGCCTTTTTCAGAAGTGATAGTTGGTATGTGATAACTATGCACTAAGCGACATGGACTACATGGAATGCGTATTTGGAAATGCGCTTGATCAACTTTCGCTAGGCAGTTGTGTATGGAGTGGTGCACAGAGCTAATGAAATTGATTTAGCACATGAAAAGGTGTTGACACACGGTCTTTGGTTGTTAGGCTGGCCAACTTGGTGCATCATGGGATTACAAAACATTCTATGCTCATGACAAAGTGATAGAAAGGCTTGCGGCGATAAGGAAGAGCTGTCGCGCTGCACTGGCTTATTGAAAAAAGTAAGCCTGTAATATATATATCCTTTAAATTATGTTGTAGAAACCAACTTATTCTCATAACCATCCTGAAAAACTTAGTTGTAGGTGTTTTCTGCTTGACCTGATCATCTAGTTATGTTTACTACAAAACATGTTTTGCATTGAATTTATTTAACTCATAAACTTCATTTTATATCATAAAATTTTAATACAATATGAGCCATTTTTTTTCTCTCTCTAAAAACTGCCAAGGCATAATTCTTGCTAAGTAGACTATATAGGATACACCTTTAAGTTCAAAAAAGCAAGCAAACACCAACAATTATGTTTTGTAAGATTGATTAGGATGGTTAAGAGACTAAATTGGCATAAACCTACAAAATCCTCTATGTGAAAATTAGCTTTTGTGGCTATTTTGTTCATTTAAGTTGGTTGAACATTGGTAAATTTAAGGTAAAGAGTTTGCTGCAACATTAATCTTATATATTAAAGGAAAGGGAGTGCTTTTTTCTTAGCCCTCAAAATTGAATGACAACCTGCATTTCCTCCCTATCTTGTTCATCTAATTCTTACTAGATAAGCTGCCCTTCCTTAAGGAGGGGCAAAAGAGAGAGAGAGAGAGAGAGAGAGAGAGAGAGAGAGAGAGAGAGAGAGATGTTTAATTTTAATTGTGGTATGCATGCAAACCATTGTTTGCCCGTTCTTCATACAACAACCATCAAAGTTTTATTCACCTTCCAAAACCAAAAATGGTAGACCAAAAAAAGTCATAAAGAAAACCTTAACTTCTCATAGAAATTTACATTTTTTTCTAGCCTTTGAACAAGTAAAATATATATATATATATACAATTTTGGATCTTTATCTCTTGCTTCAAAAAGACCCTTGTTTGGTTTATTTACCACCATCTCGTCCACTCAATCAGACTTGCATTTGAGTTGCCAAATGACATAATTGTTGGAAAGTGACGCTTTCCTGTCTATGTGAAAAAATAGAGAAAAACACACCACAAAATTATGCCAACGACAAAATTTTATGTGGAAAACCCTTCTAATCGAAGGAAAAAACTACCTTCTAATCGAAGAAAAAAAGTATGGAACAATACTAGTAAAATCCACCAAGTAAAATAATACTAGTACAAGAGATCGTCTTGAGCCAATATGGCATCTAGGATGTATAAGATGATAGAATAAGAGACAGTTCCGAGTTAATATGACATAAAAAATTTATAAGAGGAATAATCTCAATCACGATATTTTCAAGATAAGATCAACCTTATCCCCAGCATCGATCTTCACATAATTGCTGGTTGATGGGTGGTGCTTGGCCTTTTAATACCCAAGCTACCAACACAAGCCCTCTCTCTCTCTCTGGCTGATGATATGAATAGATCCCTTTAATAATTTATTTATATAACTATGTGAACTGAGTTTAATAGGGTTTAACGAGCTTATCTGAGCCGGACTCTTCAAGCTTAGTTTATTTATTTTTTCGAACAAGTTTGAGACGATCTTAAATGGGTCAAACCCGGACTAGCTTGGTTCGTTGTGCATCCCTAATTAAGACATCTAAAATTTTCCTTTTATGCTTTCACTTTTTTTTTTATTATTTATAACCCAAAGAAATTACACCCAACACAAAGATCTAGTCATGCTGGCTCGATCTACCGTACTTGTGATAGTTATGCCAATGACATAAAACTCTAAGTCTAGGACCCTGTTCAAGCTTGGCTTATTTATTTTTTCTTTGACCCGAGCTTAAACCAGTCAAGCCCAAACTAGCTGGGCTCGTTCTGCATCCCAAATTAAGACATCAAAAATTTTCTTTTTATTCTTTCAATTTTTTTTTTTATTTATAACCCAAAGAAATTGCACCCAAGACAAAGATCTAGTCATGCTGGCTCGGTCTAAGGTACTTGTGATAGTTATGCCAATGACATAAAACTCCAAGTCTTGGGGCCTCACACCTAGGGCTTAACATTGGACATCAGCTTGCATAGAGGGATGACTCCTATGAGCATTGAACCTTGGTTGTCTGTCTAATAGCCAAGGCACCACCCCACTACGCCAACCCAAACTAGTTTTTTCGTGCTTTCAATTAGTATTTATGTTTTGATTCCTACTTTCCCACACTACTCGTTCGTAAGAAGGGGTTGTTTTCTAGTTGTTTTACTAGAAAGTAGTATATCTCTTGTCATAAAAAAAAGATTTATCAAATTTTTCTTTTCCCTCACAACCTGGAATTGACAATCTTAGTTCTCTATAGTTAACGAGGATGTCAATGCGTTAATGGCTGTTTAGTAAAGTTTGGTTTCTAGATAAAATCAAATTGGATTCAGAACTGGATCCTTAGTGAAATTTTACTCTCTAAAGGGAGGTATTAGAGAGACACATATATCGGTATGTTTGATAGCTTGAGATAGGTTGGACGAAACGAACTACCAAATAGACAAAACACACATTAGTAACAACTATACTCAATCCAACATTTATTTCGACCCTATACACGGAAGTTGTGTTTCTTATATTCATTGTTTGATTTAAGTTGTGCAAACAACTTGGACACACATGGATACATGGTCAAATAACTTTGTTTTGAATCATACTACCCGATCCGCCTCACCATTATCCATGTTTCGAAATCGTTATTATGGATTTTAGCCTCAGATATAGATCTCAAATTGGATTTAAAAAACTAAAATATGTTTATAATTTGAATAATTTGAGAAAAATAAGAATTGATATTTTTTGATATATATAAATGCTTTAACGGTGTCATATTGGATCTAATTATGAAAGTTTATAAAAAATATATGAATTTTAACCCTAAATATGGATCTCAAACTAGATCCATGTAAAAAATATTTAAATTTTAAGTAATTTAAGAAAAATAAAAATTCATAAATTTTTTTATACAAATACAAAAACTATAAATAAATTCTAAAACCCTAAAGTGGAAGAACATAAATAATAAACAAAACAAAAAATCCTAAATTACAAGAACAATAAACTATAAATAGGCCATAAAATAAAAAAACCACAAATAAACTATAATGAAAATATAACAAACCCTAATAAAAAATAAAAAACAATCCTAATCAAATACAAGAAAAGCCTTAATCAAATTAACTATAAAAAATTATAAATAAATAAAAAACCCATAAATTACAAAAAAAGTAAATCATAAATTCAAACCCTAACCAAAGAAATTCAAAGAAAAACAACCCTAATCAAATCTAAGAAAAACTATAATAAAATTAACTATAAGAATTTTTAATTAAAAATGTTTGATTCAAACCCTAATCAAAGAAAAAATCCTTAATAAAAAAAAGACCCTAATCAAAGAAAATATTTGATTTAGAACCATAATCAAAGAAAAAAATATAAGAAAAAGATCAAAGAAAAAGATAAAAAAGAAAGAGAAGAGAGAGAGAGAGAGAGAGAGAGAGAGAGAGAGAGAGAGAGAGAGAGAGAGAGAGAGGAACAAAAAAGAAGAAAAAGGAAGAGCAGCCTTTCATCGTGGCTTCGCTGCCGGCCTCGCTGCTGGACTCTGTTCAGCCGCTGCACCGGAGAGAGAGAGAGAGAGAGGGGGGGGGGGGGGGGGGTTAGGGTTCCGGGGTCGGGAGGGGGAGATAATAAGCTTGAATGCTAATTCGACTAAAGGCACACCCATTTAATCAGATATAATAATACCCACATTCGAGCCGAAATCTGACCCATTTACATTGCTAAGATCGAATTCCAATTCCAATTCCAATTTTCCAAACAAACTCTTAAGTGCTGATGCAAAGTCAACCAAGTCAAAGGATTGAAAGCGACCAGGACTGACCGACAGTAAAAATCGTAAGGATGGGCTGGCGTTCCTCAAACCTTAATTAGTATTTATGTGTGCATATATACCATAATTAATATTTATGTATACGTATACACAAATGAGAGAGATACGGATACTGGTATAGTAAGTAATACATAGAGAGAAATAGTGAAATACATATACGGATACAGTAAGGAATACATGGGAGGAAGGGAGCCGTTGGAAACCGATGGGGGTGGGCCTAGGGGCTGCAACAGTTCGGGTCAGGGTTGATTCAGACTTGCCCATATAACTAATAATCGGGTTTGAATTTCGTCCTGTCACATAAATAATCCCAAAAGCCAGGTCCAGTACCCGGAAAAAATCATGACCCAAATATGACCCACATAGCTTGGGTCCGATTTGGGTCGACCCAAACTATGCCCATACACCAAAAATTTGAGTTTGGGTCGGGGGTACATGGTGGACATATGATAGAGACTGGTCCAGTTGACAGCCTAAGTGGGCCATTCTCAAACGCGTAAATCAGATTTTGTCTTACAGCGGCTACTTCCTTCGTGTTTTACATACACATGCATATAAATACACATGCATATACATATATGTACATACATACATATGTGAATGGATAGATGATGGACAGGTAGCCATGCATGCGTTAGTGCATGGATGGTTGAGGAAAAGCTCACAGGGAGGGAGAAAGGAAGAGAGGGAGCTCTCGACAGAGAGAGAGAGAGAGAGAGAGAGAGAGAGAGAGAGTGTGGTGGGTCCCTTTGTACTGGTGATTGACCCCTTCTGCCTGCCTGTCTGTCTGCCCTCTACCCCGACTCTGCTGCCCCCTCCCCTCCCCTCCTTTTCTCTTTTCTTTATTGATTGATTTGCATGAACCGAACGGGGGCCTAAAAAGGAGGACTTATGTCTGGGGTCTGCGGCTGCCTTCCTTTGGTGGTAAGCAATCCGTGGATATCGTTTTCTCTCATTTCTTGTGATCGAATCGAAGAAGAAATTGTAAAAGAAAGAAAGAGATTTTGTTGGTTTTTTCATTTATAAAAAAGAAAAAAGAAAAGAGAATTTGTTGGGTTTCCTCCTTTCGGTTTGTGTTTCCCCCCTTTTTGTCCACTTTGGTTTATCTGAAAATCATGAGTTCATCTACCTTCTGCGTGTTTAGGAATTGGAATCATATGAATCATACAGAAGATTGGTTTGTTTGATTATTAAAGATTCAAGATTTCTGTTAGTTTTAGGACTCTTGATAATTTCTGATCCGTAATCTTCAATTTCTGTATATTGTGTTCCTTTTTTTTCCCTTTTTTTTGGGTTTATATTTTGGTTGATTGCCAGTGGGAAAGTTTCACAAAATTTTTAATTCCCGAGTTATGTGATTATTGAAAATTTGGGGTCCATAAGGATTTTTTTTTGTTTTTTTTCTCGCTGAGTTATTGAGAATAGATTGAAAATGATGTCTGTAGTAGGAAAGTGGATTGTTTCTTAAATTGAGAGCGTGTTGTGGGATGTGGGGATCGCTTCTTGTATTGATTGGAGTCGATTGTAGGCTATTTAGGATAGAAATGTTTACAACGCTTCATGTTTGTGTTCCAGATTTAGAAAATATCGATTGTGTGCACCGTTACCGGTTTCTATGATCAACGAGTAGATAGGATCTGTGTGGAATTTGATTGGAATGGCAAAAATCAAGTTTCCCAAATCTGTATGGAGTAAGAAGGGTCAAGGACTGAAGAAGAGATTTATCTAATTCCTTGTGCAACAATGATCAGCTCAAAAAGTTCGCTTTCAAGTTACGCAAGCTGTGCATCGAGCTTTGGTAATTTAGGTTTTCTTTTAAGATCAACTGATTGTTACATCCACAACGAGGATATATGTATAGCCTCATGTGAGAATTGTGTAGAAATTCATCTCCTTGTTCTTGCTGTTTCAGGTGAGCTCCCTGTGGATCTGATCTCACGGTTCAGGTATAGGGGGTTTCTTTAACAGCGCATAGTCTTTCTAATTTTGGCGTGCCGATACTCGGTTTTCTTCCTTCATTGTTTGGTTATATTTATGATTTGATCATATATCCTTCCCTTGGTGGTTGATCTAGTATGGAGGATGGAGAAGCAGGTTCTCAGGAGTTGTCAGACCAAGAGTTCCTCAGTAGTTCAAATCGGGGGCACTCAGAAGAGCAGCTGTATGAAGGGCATGTTATTCGGGAAAACTCTGATGCTGCAAGCTCGTCAGCAGCTATGGATATGACCGACTCCGTGTCAAAGTCAAGAGGTATGGAACATGCTGAAGATTGTAATGAAGCAAATTCTTCGCGCTCTCGTAATCATACAGCTGCTGAAGGACAATCTGTAAGGCCTGAGGAGGAGTCGGATGGAACGGAGGGTAGTAATCGAGGGATCCTTGGGCCTTTTGGTGTCAGGGAAGAGATAGAGGTTCCTCCATTGTTCGATTTTAGAAGTGATGATAAATTCATTTGGATTCCACCTGACCCTGAAGACCAGGAGGATGAAATGGGAATGAGTGTGACCCGTAACGATGATGATGATGATAACTACAATGGTACTTGTGGAAAATGGGACGACAGTAGCCCCCTAGGCAACCTTAGCATGAAATATAGTAACGGCTACCGAAGTAAGGAGGAAAGGCATAAGGTGATGGTAGAGGTTATGAATGGGCATTTCCGGGCACTTGTAGGCCAACTTCTTATATCTGAGGGTATTCCATTGAATAGCAGTGCAGGCAACGACTGGTTGGATATAGTTACTTCTCTGTCATGGGAGGCTGCAGTTCTGGTTAAGCCCGATGCAAATGAAGGAAGAGAAATGGACCCTGGTTGCTATGTGAAGGTGAAATGTATTGCCTCAGGTCTTCCGAGTCAAAGGTAGGTTAATTAGCTCATTTTATCTGAAAATTTGCCTGGATCACCAATATGGGCCGGTCACTTATTTATGACATTTCCTTTGGTCCAGTCAACTGATCAAGGGCCTCGTCTTTAAGAAGAATGCTGCACATAAGCATATGCCAACTACAGTAAAAAATCCTAGGTTGCTGTTGATTCGTGGGATGCTTGGACAAGGTGCCAATGGGTTATCATCTTTCAATTCCCTTAAGGATCAGGTATGTTCCTTTCTTTGTTCTCTTGCTCTGTGGTGCGAATATTCCATGTGGATATCTCACGACTTTCTGCTTATACAAACAGGAGAAGGATGATCTTAAATCAGTAACTGAAATGATGGAGTTATGTCATCCTCATGTTGTGCTTGTGGAGAAGAATGTCTCTCGGGATGTGCAGGAGTCTCTCTTGAAAAAGGGAATAACATTGGTCTTGGACATGAAGCTTCCACGTCTACAACGCATTGCTCGCTGTACCGGCTCACAGATTTTTTCATCTGCTGATAAGAACTTGGATATCAAGGGTTGTGATCTATTCCACATTGAAAAGGTTATGGAAGAACATGAAATTGGTGGGGAAGGTGGCAAACCACCAAAGAAGACCTTGATGTTCTTTGAGGGTTGTCCAAGACCACTGGGCTGTACGGTATGTCTGAGATGAATATCTTCTGACTCATACTCTGATTTTCTTCTTGCATCTATACGTGTTTCTATTTCAGTTCTGTTTCTGTAGATGTTATATATAGTTCAGCTTTTGTTTGCAATGAACTATATCAGCTATGTGGGGGTTCCCTTTATACATTTTTGCTTTTCTTCTACTCTATTTCTGTTTCTGTAGCTATGGTATTATTTGAGGCTTTTGTGTGCAACAAGCTTTGACAATTACCATATATAAGTGTTCTCTCTGTCCATTTTAGTGATTTCTTTTTGGTTATTTGCTTCTTTTTTTACGTCTATTTTCTTTTTTCTTCATCTTTTGGTTCTTTGTTTTCATGTGAGAGGAGCGTGATGGAATACCTGATATTTCTGTTTGCGAATTCTTTTCTGATCCATTGTTGTTCTTTCCTTTTTTATTCCATTTAGCAGTACAGTATCTGCTACTACGTTGTACAAGTCTTTCTGTTTGGTCTAGTGTGGTGGATATTTGTAACTTGTAATTTAAACAACAGTGGGGTTGAATTTTATTGCCGGATTGGTGGGCGACACTATCTTAATACAGAGTTCTTGTCCTGCTGGTTCACCACCAACGTGCCCATTACAAAGCAAAAAGAAAAGTGTAACATTTCTGACTTCTAGTGTTTAACTTTAACTTCAAGGCATGGAAATAATGAACTTCACTTTGTGAGGTTTTGACTAGAGTGGATAACTATTGTTACCCACTGAATTTCATATTTTATTTATTACTGATGATGTGAAAAGGCTTTTTTTTTTTTTTTGGTTAAGGAAGCAGCTAGCTACTCTACATTGTGGACGGCAGATTGTTTTTTCATGTGGATTGTGAGGCATGTCTGGAAGACGTAGTTATGTATTCTTCTTACTAGAAGCGACTTGCTACAGATTGATGATATAAAATATTTATTGAAATGATAAAATCAGTGTAAAAGTTGAGCTGGACACGGTATTGCCAGAATGTGGAAGATGATGTAATGAATCATGCATCTCCATGTGTGGGACTGGGAATATTGTCCACGGGTCCCTTGGTTCGAGTCTATGTAAAGGTGCATCATCTTATGACTGGAATAACATGTTATCTCTCCATTGACACTGCTATTCTGATTTCTCACTTAAGCCAAATGTTTCTCTTGAGTTACTAACCCTGATGAATTGCCATCTGATTGGTCCAATACAAAGTGTATAAGCAAAAGTAACAGTCCAAGTGGATGGTCTATGTGGCCAAACCAAATGTTGTCTCTGTAGGGCCTTCCTAGTAGCAGTCGGTATTTCATCTGCTCCTTTTGTCTGTCCTAATGTAAGCCACTGGCTGGATGAAGTAACAGCCTCAATGTTATGGAGCTCCTGGATGGTTTCTAACCAAAAGCTTCCTGCTAAGGAAAGTAACAGGTCTGATTGATGATTAAATGCTGCAGAAAGCTTCTCAAGAGATTCTTCCTAACTTTATTATCCAATAGAGAATAGAGCCTTAGCATAAATATCTTTTATATTAAGAGTTTAACACAGCATCTTCTAGAAAAATCAGCATTATTTCCAAAATTGCTTACAATGTGTATTCTCTTCAGAGATAAACAATACCAAACCATAGTCACAAATATCGGTATCGGCTATATCTCGGCGAGGCTACTTCTCGCAATATTATAGGTTTGGTGATAAATCTTGGAAAAATCTTGGAGCTTAAAAAATATAAAAAATAAGTAATAAAATATCATGTTTAGACAAAAAATACATAAATAATAAAAGAAATAAGTAAAAAATGTAAAAGAAATAAGAAAAACATATTTAAAATATAAAAAAACAGTAAAACTAATTGATAATATCGCAATATTATCAAATTGGCAATATTTTCAAAATACCATGATATTTTACCTACATTATCGTTTGCTGAATTTACAACGATAACATTGCGATATTTTGAAAATATCGCCGATATCTGTGGCTATAGACCAAGCTAATGTTTATAGTTCAGTTGTCTAATGTGGTGCACTGCAATTATTCCTTACTCTCTACTAGTCTACTTTCGGTCCAAAGGTTTACATCCAATTCTTTTTAGATATTCCCCCCCCCCCCCCCCCCCCAAAAAAAAAAAAAAAAACATAAGACTTCTAGAAGCCATTCATCTTGTGATTACAGTCCCCAGGACTATGTGAGGATGAGACATAAGATGCAGATTATTGGATCATGGACCGCAAGGTACTTGGAGACCCTATACCCAGGTTATGGTCATTAGTCCAACATGATTAAGTGCATGGTATATATATATATATATATATAGATAGATAGGGATTACATTTGGTTATCTTGCCATTACCTACAAATGAGTTTTCTTTTTCAATTTTTGTTGTTTTTTCATGAAACTAACCTTATAGATGTGATCTACATGTTTAGATTAGTGGGAATTGGCTCTTAGATTGTCCGATTACGACACATAGGTAGTTTTTTATAAGGCTTAAAAAATCAACGGCCTACAAAGTGTGATACTTTTCCGGGTCATAAAACTGTGTTTTTTTCATAAAAAAAAACATGACCCAAAAGCCGGTTCCCACTAATTTGAACATGTTGAATCCATCCATGAGGCTGGATTGGAACAAAACAACCTGCGCCATGCAGATCCATAGGCATTTGTACGTAATGGCACCCCCCCCCCCCCCCCCACACACACATATATATATATATATATATATATTGGGAAAATATTGGTTGCCCTTGAGTTTACCATACCCCTTAGTAGAAACTGTCCGTTCTTTCACATTCTCTTGATTTGTTTGTGAATCAAGCCCTACAAATATGATCTATACGGTTTGTTTAGTCAAGAACATGTGATCTTGTTGTATAAGCAGATTTTCTGAGGGTTGAAATTCAATGGTCTACAATGTATCCAAATTTCAATAGTAAGAAAATCGTATTTCTACAATGAAACCACCTGATCCAAAGTGCATTTCCTATTAAATGGACCATGCTGAACACATTCATGGAGTCAAATCGACCAAGTGGAGCTCACACCTGTCAGATTCAGCTAGAGAGTACCATACCCTTAGAGTGTAAACAATAATTTTCCATATATATATATGTATGTATGTATACACTTATTACAAGGACTTGCATATTGATGGAGGATGGGAAGAATAACAGTTTAGTTTTGCACTCTATGAAGTGTTTCAAGAGCTTATTTAAATAATTGCTGGTAATCATCTTTCTACTTCATCTTTTCATGCATGTTATTGGTTGTCGATATTAACCTTGTAGATTCATCTGCATAAAATTTCAGGTCAACTGGTCTGAAGAGAATTTATTACTTGTTCATGTTATGCTTTATAAAAGAACATAAACAAAAGTGAAATTAAGAATATGATGGCTGATTTAAAATCTAAAGTACCATGTTCAAATCTTTCTCTAACAAAATTTTGCTAAAGTTATTGCCTCTGTCTTGTGATATGTTAGCAGTAGATTACTATCAAGGAAAATTAGAAAAGCATAGAACAAACTTTTTTTTTATCTAGTTTCCCTTTTATTGTAGCAGTTATATTGTTCTTTAGAAGCGATAGATTGGAGTGTCTATATACAGAAGATTTATAGCACAAAATGGTACATATTGATACTGATTCGTTTTCATAGGCCAAAGTGTCTATATTTCCATTACTGAATCTATTTGGTGAAATAACTAAAGTCCTTAAATTGCATTTATATCTACTGTGGTGCTATCCTGTTAGTAGCTTGTATATGAATTGATTATTTTGCTGTGATTTCAGATCTTGTTGAAGGGAGCTAATGGTGGTGATCTGAAAAAGATTAAACAGGTGATTCATTATGCTGTTTTTGCAGCATATCATTTAATCTTAGAAACTTCATTCCTTGTGGATCAGCGGGCAATTTTTCCTAGCATTGTTCCTACTCCAGCCACACTCAGTTCACTGGAAATTGAACAAATTGATGGATCTGTGTCCAGAATCAAGGAAAAAAATGGTTCACAAGCAAATAATCGTAGTGATCAAGGATCCTCAGACAAGTTCCCCAAGGAGGGTGTGGTTCATGATGTTGATAAAAGTTTAGAAGACAGATCTGAATTCTCTGGTTCCATCTCCCTCTCTGAGAATCCGATGACTCTTCATGACAATACAACAAGAAATGAGGACAACAATTCTGAGGAAGCCATGGTATTTGAATCTTATGTTCCATTAATGCTTCCGAAGCAGTTATTCTCCTCACTCTCTGCATCTCTAAGGAAGGTTCTGGTAGAAAGCTTTCCTGCTGTTTCTCACTCTTCATACCAATCGGTTTCTTCATATTTTGGGTTAAGGGACAAGGAATTTGGAACTTTAAGTGGTGCTGGTGCTCCTCCTCTTTATTTATCTGACAATATTCTTATATCAGAAATGGATGCAAGAGTTGAGGTTAATGAAGAGAAGCTAAATAATGGGACTCATAACAGTGAAAAGCCTGAGTTAAATTCAGTTTCCACTGATTTTAAATTAAACAACATCTTCAGTGACTCTGAAGTGGCACAGAAACATTCTGTTAAACCTGCACTGGATCCTCAAAGCATTTTGATTTTGCGCTCTAGCTATTGCATCTCAAAGGAAAGCGTATGCGAGAGGAGCCATCTTTCTCGCATAAAGTACTATGGGAATTTTGACAAGTCTCTTGGAAGATTTTTGCGCGACAACCTGCTCAGTCAGGTCATTTGAATGCTTACTATTTTGAAAACATTTATTTGTTTTGTTGTTCTTTTCATTCGCTCAAGTTAGTAAAAGAAGTAATTCATATATTTAGCACTTGTTATTATGGCCAGGCACATCGTTGTTCCACATGTGGTGAAGCCCCATATGGGCATGTTTACTGGTATACCCACCAGAATGGAAGGCTAACAGTTCTTGTCAAGCAACTCCCCCAGGACTGCCAGTTACCTGGCCAAGAAGAAGGGAAACTTTGGATGTGGACCAGGTGTTTAAAATGTGATAGGAAGAACCGTATCTCCAAGCCAACACCAAGAGTGGTGATGTCGGCTGCTGCTCATGGTTTATCATTTGGGAAGTTCTTGGAACTAAGCTTTGCCAACCACTCTGTGTCTGATAGGCTCGCCAGCTGTGGGCATTCTCTTAACAGGGATTGCCTCCGTTTCTATGGGTAATGATAATTTTGATTTTGTTTTCGATTTCATTATATCATTAATCCAACTATTGCCAAGTGGAATCAGTTAGTTACACCTGGTTCTGTTTGTTTGTTTGGCAGGTTGGGTCCCTTGGTGGCAATGTTCAGTTATTCGACTGTGGAAATATACAGTGTACAAATGCCCCCACCTCTTATTGATTTCTATGATCAAAATGGAAAAGAGTGGTTTGAGAATAAAGTCAAAGATGTATGCTATTAAGCTTTTAAAATATTTAATTAGCTAAATTTTGTGTTTAAGATAATATGACTACCTAAGTTTGTCTGTTGTCAGGTCCTGGAAAAGGGGCGCATGTTATTTGCAGAAGTCAAAAAATTGATACAGACAGGAGAGATTGAACTTTTCGGTTCTACTATGGATAAGTTTCTTAAATTTCCTATTCCAGTAAAAGACTTCACTGATCTAGAGGAGATGTTGAGGGAGGAGATATCTGATTTTGAGGTTAGTGTGAATTTATGAGTCTGCTTTTGTCTATCATCTATCAGTGTCTTGTTTGATTTAGAATAAAAACTTATGGTCCTTTTCCCCCCCATTTTTCTGGTTTGTGTTTTCAATGATGCAGACAACTTTGCAGAGTGTTATAAGTAAATCTTGGCAGTCAGGCCAGACTATTCATGAGATGCTTCATTTGAATAATTTGGTGCGCGAACTTCTGCTAGAATCATACATTTGGGACCAGCGTTTACAGTATTTGGCTTTGTATTGTCACACAAAGAAAAAGGCTCAGAAAACAGAGAATCTTACTCATGCAGATCTGTTAGGAGTAAAAGGAAGTGGCAATGAGAACAAGCCAGATGATGATAACTTGCCTGTAAATGGTTATGCATCTTTATCTTATGATTCAAACCACGTGCCGGTGCATCTTGAAAGAATTGGATTGGAAAAAACGGTCTCTCAACCATGCTTTCAGGATGCAAATGGAGTTAAAGATGCTCATGATTTACAGCTGCCTGCTGGTGATATATTTGTTCAACCTTTACAGACAGAAAGCTGTTCTGAATCTGACTGTGCGATTTTAAATGCTGGGGCTTGTAACTGCACATCTGAAACCAGTTCAATTGAGAAGATCCATGCAGAATCAAGTAGTGATGGTCTGGTGAAATGCCTGGACTACAAGGGGTTTCAAGATTCTGTTGATGAACGTCAATTTGCTGGTCTTTCTAATGGTTCTTCTGTTATTCCATGGAATATTGAAGTCCATCACGAAAATTACTTGCCTGTTGCTGACCATCCAAAGATAGACACAGCTTCTGGTGCTTCTGAAGAGACATCTATTGATATAGCCATGGAGTCGGATATCAATGACATACAGAAAAAGACTTCCTCGACGTTGGAGTGTGCTTCTTCAGCTTCTGCACTTGAGAAACCATCTTCTATCATGCCTTCAGATAAAAACTCACAGTTTGATAACTTTGAGGACCCTGAAAGATGGGTTTGGCTTCCATTTTCAGAATCTCGTAAGGCATTCAGGAAGGACCTTCAGAGAGGCTATTCACTGAAGTTTGACTTCATCAGACATTATACTCCTCTATACCTCTCCACAGCCAGACAGTTCATCATGGAAGAGGCGACCAGATTGCACTTCCCAGTGGGCGTGGAGGACAATATTGTGTCTGTCTATGAGGATGAATTGACAAGCATCATTGCATGTGCTCTGGCTTTATTGCATGATAAATCTGAGCCATTAAAAAGTGCAGTTGATGAATCACCAAAGAACACAGATGGAGAACACGGTAATGGTGATGTACAGAATGGTCTGTTCATCGGTGATAGTATGGTTCTAAGATCATGGTCTTCAGGGGTTTCTTGTGCTACATCAGAGGGGCATCAAGAGGGTAACACCTCATCTGAAGAACTTTCTGCTTCTGGTTTTGAGAGTACATCGTCTGTGAATCCTTTGTTATATTCAAAGGATCTGCATCCAGAGATCTTTCTAGGGAATGACAAATCAGCGACAAAGGGAAAATATTCAGTAGTTTGTGTCTATGCACAGCAATTCTATGCACTTCGAAAAAGATGCTGTCCTGCTGAACTTGATTACATCTCTTCCCTTAGTCACTGTAGGAAGTGGGACGCCGAAGGTGGAAAGAGTAAAGCTTTCTTTGCAAAGACATTGGATGATAGGTTCATAATAAAACAAGTGAAGAAGACTGAATTTGATTCATTTTTGAAGTTTGGACCTGAATATTTCAAATATATCTCGCAATCCTTGAACTCAAGGAGCCAAACATGTCTTGCAAAGATTCTTGGAATATATCAGGTTAAAACTGCTATTTTTGCTTCAATCTTCAAATAAAAGTAAATCATCTTGTGATTTGTAATGTCTACTTCTGAATTTAATGTTGCAGGTAAATGTAAGGCAACCAAAAGGAGGCAAAGATTTAAGAATGGACGTGATGGTTATGGAAAATCTCCTCTTCGGCCGAAATGTTTCTCGTAAGTATGATCTTAAAGGAGCTCTTTATTCTCGATACACTTCAAATGCAAAGGGAACGGAAAAAGTCCTTCTAGATCAGAACTTAATGGAGGACATTCGTACCACTCCCTTATTCGTGGGAAGAAAAGCCAAGCATCTTCTGCAACGGGCTATTTGGAATGACACAGCTTTTCTTACTGTGAGTGCTATCTTCACATCAATCATTGTGGTTACATGCACACACACACACTGAGTTTCTGGTTTCAATATTTATGCACATGTTTCTGATAAATGCAGTCTATCAATGTCATGGATTACTCGTTGCTTGTCGGAGTGGACACTCAACGTCATGAACTTGTACTTGGGATCATTGATTATATGCGGCAGTACACCTGGGACAAGCATCTGGAGACATGGGTTAAGACTTCTCTAGTTGTTCCCAAAAATTCACTGCCTACAGTTATTTATCCTAAAGAGTACAAGAAAAGGTTTAGGAAGGCCATGTCTACCTACTTCTTAACGGTTCCTGATCCTTGGTGTGCTGAGCAAATTAGAGGTTCTTGTGATGATGGCAGTGATGATTCTTCTCACTGAATGGGAAATTGTAGAAGTCAAAGTTTTCTATGAGCCTGAGTTCCACCTGGTCAATCTGAAAAGCAGGCTGTTTCGACATACTTGGGTTATTTTCACATACTATTCTTTTTGTTGATCTTGTAAGGCATGTACAGATCCGTTGTATCCCCATGTCTCAGCGTTTTTTATAAGCACAGTCCAGGGGATCGTACTGTTAGTCATACTTTAGTGAGGGTTGTTGATTCTTGAATTATGTTATTTTGCAAAGCAGTTGTATAGAATTGTTATCAAAAGAATCTTGACCAATGTAATTCTTTTTCTTTTAAGAAATCTAGGCATGAAAGTTTATTCAGCAGAAGTTCCTTTCCATATACTGGATATGCTCAGTAATCTTGTTAATGTACACAGTACTTGGCTCCACTAGGAGTCAGGATCAGAATGGATACATTCAGGCAGATCTGCATAATTAGCTTCTATAGTTTAAACAAGAGGTAAAGTGCTCTTCCCATCTTGGTGCTAAAAGTTTCTTATATTGCTATAAAACTCCAAAAAGTGACATCAATTATTTTGGTTTATGCAGATGTGCGGGTTCATTGCCAAGAACACTGTTATGTTGTGGAACATTCATTATCTCATGTCTACAAGTCTTTATATCTGACCAATTTAGTGGTACTTTCCAACATCAGGTTTTGTATTCTGGCTACTTCTAATGCTAAGTTCTCTTTACATGCGTACATTAACATAAATATGTTTTCTTTGCTAAGTTTATTTTGTTCAGTCATTCTATCTAATGTTGTAATTAGCATATCAGAACCCGTATTGCATGAGTATGAGATATGGGTGTACCAGACTGTATCATATCGTAAGATATGGGGAAAAACTTGAATTAAAAATCACAAAAAAAATCTGAAAAATTACAAAAAATAGAGAAAAATCTCCAAAAAAAATTCAAAAATTTCAGAAAAAAATATAGAATGGAATAGCAAAAAAAGAACATGATTATATGCATTATGAGCAGGGGTGTCAACAGGTCGGGCTTACCCGACCTGTACCAAACCCTATAGGGTCTCGGTATGGTGATAAATATGAAGACCTGATTAAGACCCAGGTCTGGACCCGAAGGGTCCGATTAATACATGGAGCTGGGTATAGTTTGTGAAATTTTATACCAGACCTGGGCCCAACCCAATTTTCGATTAAGACCCACAATTTTTCAATGTAAAAATGATAAAAAATATTATTTTATCGGGTATGGTGATAAATATGAAGGCCTGATTAAGACCCAGGTCCGGACCCGAAGGGTCCGATTAATACATGGAGCCAGGTGTAGTTTGTGAAATTTTATACCAGACCTGGGCCAGATCCAAATTTTGATTAAGGCCTGCATTTTTTCAATGTAAAAATGATAAAAAATACTATTTTACCGGGTATGGTCCGGGTCTGGTTCATGTAGTTCTTATCAAGTCTGGGTATGGTTTCTCTTATGGTGGGTCCGATTAGACCTAGTCCGGACCCGATACCGTACTTGAAAATTGGGTCCAGGTCTGGTTCCACCTGGTACCGAACCAAACCTGACCCATTGACACCCCTAATTATGAGTAATTAAACGTAAACATGCACTAGTAAAACATTGGACATATGATACTGAACATTTAACAAAAGTCACAAGTCACAATCATGAATGTTTGATATCAAAGTTACATATTATATAACAAAACAAAACAAGAAGCATCCTAATCTATCAATAACGAAAACATTATTCAGATGGTGGATCTTCTTCTTCTCCTCCTTCATCCACATTCATCTCTTGGCCAACATAATCATTATCATTATCCACCTAAGCCTCTATAATGCTATATGCGCTCATTTGTATGTTTTGAAGAAAACCTATATGAATAGAAAGAATTAATGATCTATTTTAATCAATACATGTCTTTCACATTCAACTTAGAAAAGTTAATTACTTGTTTTTTGCATTGCGGGTTCAAAAAAATGTACTATATCAAAAAGCATATTTGTAAAAATTTTTGGAAGAGAAAGGGATATTGGGCAGCTGTAAAAGTTTTTTCTTTAGCTAAATCCATTTCTGCCGGCTCTTCTTCTACTCACTCATCTAATATATGAAAGTTGTCACTACTGATGTGATCTATGTCACATGGGTGCGGGTGCGGGTGCGACGCAATTTTAAAATTTTTGGACACGGGGACTCGGCTATATATATATATATATCCAGTGTGTGCATATATCTATATAAATTTTGGACACGGGGACTGAGCTCGTGACTCTTCCAAGTTGTCTCGGATCCTGAACTAACCGAGTTAAAATAGTAGTATAACTGGGTTAGAACCAAACTCGGCTGGGTTTATCATTGACTCGGCCGAGTCTTAGCTACCATGGGAATAAAACATCATCATGGTATTAATTAAAAGCATTAACTAAAAGCATGTTCTGGTAAATGCATTAAACATCTTTTGCAGTTTTGCTAAAATTCATAACATTAATTAAAAGCATTAAAAACTTTTAATTTTTCAAAGCTAGATTTGAAAAAGAGAGAGAGGGAGAGATCTCGGTGGATGAGAAAGTGTTGCTACTCGTGGATGAGAATTTATTAGCTTTTATAAGAGAGAGAACTGGGTGGATGAAAAGTGTTGGTACTCGTGGATGAGAATTTACTAGCTTTTAAGATTGAGAGAGAGAATTAAATGATAATATTTAAGAATAATTTTTTTTTTCTGGGGCTTATGTTTGAGACTCATGCTATATATATATATATTAAAAAAATATATAAAAAGATCAACTTTTTTTGTTTTTTGCTCTAAAAATGGACATTTTTTGACTCAGTCAACGTTGATCGAGTCCAAAACAAGGACGGACTCGGCGTTGACCGAGTCCGGGCCGTGTCCGAGGCCGCACCCGTGTCGGGGCGTGTCAACTCGGGTGCGGTGCCTCCTTAGCTGAGTCCGTGTGACATAGGATGTGATCATATCTGCTCCTCTGGTGTCTTCTTTATTCTCTTTGAATTTGTCTGCAATATTCAGATATTAATTAGAATACAAATTGTATTAAAGTAGATCCACTAACGTATATCTTAATGTTACCTTTGCTTCAATCTCATGTTGTAGGCGACAAATACAAGATCATTTAATCAAGAGTGCTCCATTCTATTCTTTTTCTTTGTGTGGATGCACTAAAAAAAACTCCAATTTCTCTCACATCCACTCGCGCTGCATCCTTGACTCAATATATGCTGTGCAAACCTAGATAATGAAGGGAGCATCTCCACCAAACCTATTCCACCATTGATTTAAACCAACAAAAGAAAAAAAATATCATGAGAGAAAATCCTTGCAACAAAAAAAAATACATAATTAAATATACTAACATTGAATTTCAAATTCATACTTGGCCGCAATGAGCTACATAATTGGATTGTGTTCTTTCGTCCAAAGTCCCCCTCGTTTTGTTCGTACTTGTTTAACTCCACATGAATTTGTCTTTGGAGAGTATGATCTACATTAAGTTTTTCAATGGAGTTTAGGACGTTCGTTTGTACTTCCCTATCATATACGAATGTGGGGGAGAATTTGATGGCAAGATTGAAGTAAAGAGGCAACAACATGAATGCTTTGATGGAGTTGGTGAATCCATTTTTTATCAATCACCCTCCAAACTGGCATATAATACTTTTTCTTGCTGTTGAAAATATCTATAATATGTTCGTTTGCTCTGTCTATATCATCATACAAGTAGGGCATAACTGAAGCCTCATCACTGTCCACTGTCCTTAACACTTTCACGAGTGGCATTGTCATCCTCAAAAAACATACTGCACCTCCTCTAAATCTTCATAGAGAAAACTATCTCCACTATCTCAACCCCAATAAGTTTCTGCGCAATCTTCATTTGCAAACCACTCATCTGATTGCTTTAATTCATTTTGATGAATGGAAATGCTCTGTATAGTCAAAACATTCGTAGCAAACCTTGTCAATGCAAGGCATATCTGTAACGCCCTAAAATTTCGACTTGTGATTTCGAAAACCTTATCGAAAAACCTTTCAAAGATTTAAAGTTTTAATTTTTTAAAAACGACAGCGGAAGACATTTAGAAAGGAACACAAGTCAACAATCCTGGGTACGTTAGCTGAAAACCATCATTCACATGTACAACAACTTAAAAGAATTTAAGAAATAAGGCAATAGATTAAAAATCTGTAGTTTATTACAAAATGAGCATTTTGTTGCAAAGTTCAATAAATCTAAAGAAAACTCCAAAAGACCCAGAGCCAAGCCGCCAGCAGAAAGAAGATAAATCTTGATCCATATTGCACCACGCCATCGGCCGCCAGTGAAGTCCTACTCCTCACCTGCCCATAAAATGGGTCAATTTCATAACAAACCAGTAGGTGCACGAACAAATAAGTAGAATGAAAATAAAACAGGACATTCATGAGATAAGCAGTTATGATATTTAAGCAATTAAAACAATTGTAGTCTATTCTAACAAATGTAATAAGTGCAAAGAGCTGTTAGTTGAAGCAGTGTAAGTCTCAGTCATCTACAACTATTCATGAAGATATTCCTTAATTTCTGATATTAACTGGCCTGTGGGTACGCACAGACGCGAAACGTAGAAACAGCCGAGACCGATCCGGGGGTTTATTATGTCAGGTGTTTTCATTAACCCGGATGGCTGACTGAGTCCGCTCCTAAGGGGACGGTCAGTGACCAAGAGAGTAAATCCCCAAAGGCATTCGTGGCCCATGGATGCATCCAACTTCTGCAGAAGTGCCTGGGAGTTACCACCTATGATAATTTATGGTAATCCCAATTCCCCTAACTCCGATGACTGGGGAAACCGAGTCTTTTGCCCGTAGGGTGGTTGTTAACAACCTGTCCATCGGAGTCTTTGTACCATCCATCTTCTCCCTTGATGAACCGTGAAGATCGGATGAGTACGACGGGGGTTTCTTAACCGCCGCCCCATCCTACATGCTCTAGTCCATTAGACCCACTCGAGCATCTTGCCTGTGAAGGCGAATGGTCACCATTTATGTGATCTCAGCATTGTGCTAATTGCACTCATCGAGGTTGCTACAACCTCATCATCCCACCATCGTAACCCACATGGGACGTACTTGTCCAAAAGTACGATCGTACCTTCCTAGAGGTACAACTACGATGAGAGGGCAACATAATGTTTTATGATTCTTTTGGTTCATAAATGACATGTATTGCTCTTTCGAGAAATTTGGCCTGTGGAGGCCAACATTAACCCATCTATATAAAGTGTTGAGTTCCTAATTCAAGGTTCTCCATGACCTCTCGTCAAATTTATACCATACCTGCCGTAAGGTTTGGTTATAACAGTAATTGCAGTGGTTTTCTTTCCAGAAATGAGTCTATTCACAAAGTCTACCTTAAGTATGCAGTTTCAAAAGAATAAGCATGCCGAACAGACAATCACGAGTTAAGAAATCCTATACGTAAACAAGTATGCCAATTAAACTACTTGATTCTTTCTAGAATGAGTCTAACCACAGAATTTACATTAAGCATGCAATTTCAAAAGAATCAAAATGAGTAACCTCTGACCAACCAATACTTTTTCAGATAAGCAGGTATGTAAAATAACTATTCTATCTCAGAAGTCTTATTTTATTTTGTTCATACAAACTTTTCGTGCGACTTTCCCCTACCTCGGGATGTCGTGCAGCTGCGTGTGTCTACGCGTGTAGATGATACGAGGCTCGGGCCGCGGAGCCAGAGCGGGGGGTTCGATGCGAGGTCTGCAACAATGCTACGTTAATTATTATGCGGAGAAATAGAAAAACAAGCCTGCCTATAGAAAAAGAGAGAGGCAGCAGGGATGTGCCCCTGCTGGCCGAAATCAGAAAAATGACAAGGGGCGAGCCCTTGCCTGCAGACAGCCACGGGGTGACAGGTGCTGAGCCCTCTGTCAAAAACACCAAGGCGACAGGGGGGGGGAGCCCCTGCCGAACACAACGAAGCGGCAGGGGCTGAGCCCCTGCCGACAACGACAAAGTGGCAGGGGCTGAGCCCCTGCCGGCAACATCCAAGTGGCAGGGCTGAGGCCCTGTCAGCAGCATTAAAGTGGCAGGGGCTGAGCCCCTGCCGACAACATAAAGTGGCAGGGGCCGAGCCCCTGCCAGAACAATCAAGTGGCAGGGGCCGAGCCCCTGCCAGAACAATCAAGTGGCAGGGGCTGAGCCCCTGCCAACAACAGCCAAGTGGCAGGGGCTGAGCCCCTGCCAGAAACGATTAGGTGGCAGGGGCTGAGCCCCTGCCTGCAATAAAAAGGTGGCAGGGGCTGGGCCCCTTCCGACAAAATGAAAGTGGCAGGGGCTGAGCCCCTGCCAGAACAGCTAGAGTGGTAGGGCTGAGCCTCTGCCAGAACAATCAAGTGGCAGGGGCTGAGCCCCTGCCAGCAACAGTCAAGTGGCAGGGGCTGAGCCCCTGCCGGCAAAATGAAAGTGGCAGGGGCTGAGCCCCTGCCAGCAACGATTAAGTGGCAGGGGCTGAGCCCCTGCCAGCAACAATTACGTGGCAGGGGCTGAGCCCCTGCCGGCAATAGAAAAGTGGCAGGGGTTGAGCCCTTGCCGGAATCATCGAATCGGCAGGGGCTGAGCCCCTGCCGACAGACACGAGACGGCAGGGGCCCAGCCCCTGCCGATGGCGGTGAGGTGGCAGGGCCTCGGCCCCTGCTTGGTAGAGTCAACGAATGGCAGGGGCCCCAGCCCCTGCCAGACCGAGTCACGACGACCCCAAAACGACGACAAGCAAACAGGTGCCGCAGGGGTGACTGGACCCCTGCCGGCCCTTCGACAGCCCCAGTAGAAAGGGGGAAAAAATGGCGACAGGGCCTGAGGGCTCCCTGTTGACCCTCCGAAAGGCACATGGGACGTGGGAGGGCGCGGCAGGGGCCGTGCGCTGCCTGTCGGCCTTCCGACGAGGTGACAGAGGGGGGGGGTGAAGAAGAGAAGAGGGTGGCGTACCTGGGAGTGGTGGCCGGCGTCGGCGGTGGGGCGCAGTGACGGCAGGTCGGCACGAGGAGGAGGAAGCTCGAGGGGGGGAGGCGTGCCTCCCCTCACCCTCCTGCAATGCTCTTAAAGAGCTCGGGGGTGCGATGAAAGGGGAAACCTCGGTGGGTTTCCCCAATCTACTAGAAAACGAAGGGGGAGAAGAGGGGGGGTTTGCGGCGCCCGAAAGCTCGGGTGAGCTCGGGTTACTTAAAACCCTAAAAAAAAGGGGCCCGGGTCGGGTCCGGACCCGACCCGGCCCGGGTCCAATTTTTTTTTTTAAATGGGGTTTTACAATATCAATTCGGCTGGTAAACCTCCTCATCAAGTTTAGGATGGCCGAATGATTATAAATGATTTTTGTTACTTTTTGCACATTTCAATGCACTCCAAAATGCCCTCCATCTTACGAATATCTTCAAGCATGAGATCAATGCAATGCGCTGCGCATGAACATCAAACAACATTAATTTAACAACTTTTAAGTTTGCTGCATCTGTCATTTCACAACATTTAATAGATTCTTAGAAGTGCATGCTACTATGTTAAGCCTTGTGCCGACTAAATAAAGTTTCATCCTAAAAATGTTTCCATGAATCTGCCTCTTACAATAATTGCACCGGTTTAATATCATATTTCCTTCATAAACCTGCGTACAATGATCTCATGCCGGGTCTCTTGATGCAGCCTTGCTCCAAATATGTTGAATCAAACCCTCTTAAGGTTTGGATTTGAGGGTTAGAGGACACAAAAATGTATATGATGGAAATGGGCAGATTTAGGATAAATCACGCCACTATGACTCGGTTTTAAGAGTTAAAAGCAAAGTTCTCGGTCGAGCAAGTGGGAGCGGGAAGCAGAAGCGAGAAGAGAGGCACTTTTAAAATTTTAAGAAGCGAAAAGTGCAGAACGACTTAGAAGTGAACCTAGAATCGTCTAAGAAGCGGGAAGAAAAGCGAACTAGTATTCGAAGGGAAAACAAAGAGGGAAGCAACCTAGGATTCGAGTGAGAAGCAAAAGAGAAGCAAATAGGAATCTAACAAGAAGTGGAAATGTAATTATATTATTCCTAATTTACCAAAATATAAAATTTATGTATTATGTATATACATACAACATTTTGAACAATATAAATAAGATTACGAGAAAGAAACAAGAATTTCTAAAAGTGTTTTCATATTCCAGAAATCACCCAACTTTTTATTTGAAAAACCATGACAACTACCAACAAATCCAAACCATTAACCTTTGAATTTCAAAAGCTCATTTAAGTTTCCAAATCTATGAATACTTTCCTAGGACAGTAACAAAGTTAAACATTTCTGCTTGCAAGCACAAACTTCAAGCTTTTGCAATGTATTCTTCTTTTAGTGAATCTAAAATTACTTAAGCCCCTACTAATTTGCAAGAAGAAATAGAATGAGCCTATAAGGCATAATACCCTAATCGTAATTCAGTCACAGGTACTATCACTAATCGAGCATGGTATGTCAAACCAAAAACTTTAAAATCTCATAGCCTCACAACTTGCTAATGACAAAAGCAAACACCAATCTTTTTGATGAAGAACTAAACAACATAGCAAATGGCTTATAGGGAACTCATAGGCAAAGAGGAAATAGATTATCTTAAAATAATCCAAAACTCTGAACTGAACTTCATTAGAGTTTAAAACAACAAACAAGAAATGCAAAGAGAGAGAGAGAGAGGGCATACCTTAAGTTGAGGACCCCATGGTTGCCGGAGATCGTTGGAGTTGCTGGAGATTGTCGAAGTTGCTGGAGAATGAGAGAGGGAGAAACCACTTTCACAAACACTAAAAACTTGAAAAACCTCCCCATTTCCCTCTTTTAACATATTTTTTACAACAACAACAACAACAACAACTACGCCTTCATCCCAAAACAATTGGGGTCAGCGATATGAACCAAAAAAGAAATTCATTTTGGGTCTTCCACATGAATCCTTTTCCTCCAATCATTTCTATCCAACGCCATGTCCTCGGTGAGGTTCAAAGCATTCATATCCTTTCCTATCATCTCCATCCAAGTCTTCCTAGGCCTACCCCGACCTCTTTTAACTAATATATTTTCCCATTTCTCCAACCTTCTAACTGGAGCATCATTAGGCCTTCGCCGAATATGTCCAAACCACCGTAAACGATTCTCTCGCATCTTATTTTCAATGGGTGCAACACCTACCTTCTTACGTATCTCTTCGTTCCGAATCTTATCTTTTATTGTATTTCCACACATCCATCTAAGCATCCGCATCTCAGCTACACTCATTTTTTGAATATGATGTCTCTTGGCAGCCCAACATTCCGTACCATATAGTAAAGCGGGTCTAATAGTCGTCCTATAAAACTTTCCCTTCAACCGCAATGGCATTCTACGATCGCACAGCACTCCAGTAGCACTTTTCCATTTCATCCACCCAACCTTTATCCTATGATTTACATCTCCATCAATTTCTCCATACTTTTGAATGATGGATCCCAAATATTTGAAATAATCATTCACCGGTATATCTTGCTCACCAAGCTTCACTACACTCCCATCACTACTTCGTTGCTTACTAAACCGACATTCCATATATTCAGTCTTACTCTTACTCAACTTAAAACCTCTAGCTTCCAATGTCTGTCTCCATAATTTTAACATATTTTTTCACGATGGAAAAATTTGCCCTTTCAAAAATATAATGTTTCTTTTTATTTTTTGGTAAAAATCAATTATATAAGGTGCAAAATTGTTTGAGCCCCAAAATACAAGGAAACATGATTCTCAGAGTTGGGAATCTCGTTTTCTTCAAAAGAGAAGCTCATTTCCCATTAATGGGAAGCTCACTTCCCATTTAAAAGTGCGCTTCTTCGAACATTTCAAAAGTGCCACATTTTGCGCATTTGAAACACGTTTCGGGAAAGCGTGCTTCTCCATACTTACTAGCGCTTCCTCTAACTCTAGTTAAAAGCCAAAAAACGAGTGCGAATGATGGAAATGAGGGGTTTTAGGGTAAAAGAGGAGCTTTAGGGTTCAGTTTTGTGGGTTAGAAGCAAAAAAAGGTTGAGTAGGATGGAAATGGATGAGATTTGAGGAAAATCATACTTCTAGGACTCACATCTAGCAAAAGCTCCAATTTCTAGGGTAGATTTGATCTCAAAATAGTGTGGGTAGGCTTAGAAAAGGGGTTTGGGGAGGGAGAATTGGTGTATATGTAAATTAACATGTACAAAGGGGTATTTTTGTACCCTAGTTTTACTTTACTTAATACATTTAATAGAATGATAGGGTCAGCCGATCATTGATTGAACCCCTCTCTCTTCTCTCTCTCTCTCTCTCCCCTCTCTCTCTTTCTATGTGACAGCCAAACGTGGAGATCGAAGGCTCCTTTCTTTCATGATATCAGAGCAGCGTGACGACTGTGCTTGAAGAGCTGCCTTTGTTTCACGGTGGCTCGATTTCACGGTAAAAGACAAATCCTTTTTACGGTGACTGTTTCACGGTGACAGTCGATCCTTTCTGAAAGTTTTTCACGGTGAGTTCATGATTCTAAATCGACCCTTTCTGGAAGTATTCACGGTGAGTTCGTGATTCTGAAATATATATTTCTAAGTTCGTGATTCTGAAACCGCTGTTTCGTGGGTTCTGGAAATCGACCCTTTCTGGAAGTATTCACGGTGAGTTCGTGATTCTGAAAAATATATTTCTGAGTTCGTGATTCTGAAACTGCTGTTTCGTGGGTTCTGGAAGTATTTCAGCTGTGTGAAAAATATTTCTGAGTTCGTGATTCTGAAACTGCTGTTTTCGTGGGTTCTGGAACTGCTGTGCGTGATTCTAAAACTGCTATTTTCGTGGGTTCTGGAACTGTTGTATCTCTCATGTTGGAACTGCTGTGCGTGATTCTAAAACTGCTGTTTTCGTGGGTTCTGGAACTGCTGTATCTCTGCTGATCTATACCTAAGTGTCAACCGAGTGCCCTGTCAGCCGAGACCTCGGTTGTGATATACCTAAAACCCTGTTAGCCGAGTCCTCTGCTGTGATATACCTAAGTGTCAGTCCAGGTTTTCATGGATTCCTCTTATGGACAGTCATGTCTGTCCTCAAGCTTTCTCGGTCAACTAGTCTCTGAAAAATTGAATAACTCTAATTTCTTAACCTGGAAAAGACAGATCATTCCATTTATAAAGAGTCAGGACTTCTCTGATCATTTGGATGGATCTGTTCCACCGCCTCCAGAATTCCTCTCACAGGAAAAGGCGGACGATAAAGGAGAACAATCTGTTGTTCTTCTTAAGAACCCAGAATATGTTACTTGGATGAAGAGGGATCAATCGTTAGTGGCCTACATCACTTCAACTCTCTCACAGGAAGTCCTTATTGCTCTTCCTGATGATTGTTCGGTTCCTTGGTGGGATGAGTTAGTTCAGACTTATTCACAAATTTCTGAGGCAAGAATTATGTATCTTAAGCGAGAGTTTCAAATGCTGAAGAAAGATTCCATGTCTGTTATGGAATACTTGAACAAAATGAAAGGCATCACGGACCAACTGGCTGTCGTTGGGTGTCTTGTCAGTGAAAAGGATAAAGTACAATAAACCTTGAATGGATTGGGGTCAGACTATCATGTTATGACGACTATCTTATTATGTTTACCAGAACTTCCAAAGTTTGAAGATCTTCGTGCGAAATTATTGCAATATGAGATGACTCTGAAAGGATCTTCTGAAGATTCTCATGGGAATTCAGGAACACAAGATGTGCTGGCTATGGGAATGAATTATGGCCGAGGACGAGGAAGTTCTTTTCGAGGAAAAGGAGGCCAAGGGAGAAACACCTATGGAGGTCGTGGCATACTTCCGACACCCAATATACAAGGACAAAGACCCATTCCCACTTGTTTTCTATGCAATAAGAAAGAACACATTAAAGCAAATTGTTGGTTTAATCCTTAAAACAAAGGGAAAACTCTACAAGCAGAGGCTAGGAAGGATGGAGAAGTAAAGGAGTTGCTGTTGGCAGCCTTGGCAGGATTGAATATGAAGCAAAATGATAAAGGAATTTGGTATGTCGACTCTGGAGCAGCTACTCATGTCACAGGTGATGCAGGTAAATTCTTGACTCTTACTCCTTATGTTGGTAAGAATAGCATAGTCACAGCAGATGGATCTCATCACTCAATCTCACATACTGGAAATGCCATTATACCAATGTCAAAGTCCTCTCTTAAACTTCCAAGTGTCATCCATGCACCTAATATTCAAAAGAACATTGTTTCTGTCTCAAAACTTGTTGATGATGCCAATGCTTCAGTTGAATTTACTCCCTTTTCTGTTTATGTCAAGGATCTTCGCACGAGGAAGACATTCGCTGAAGGAAAACGATGGGGCAACATGTATATCTTTCAAGAAGATCCTTCCTCCATTCATTCCGACTATTCATCCTTGAAGCCTCACCAACGCCAATTTTTTGATTCTGATTTTATATTTAATATTTCTGAATGTAATAAGCCAAGACTTTGGCATAGTCGTCTTGGCCATTGTGGTCGTCATTTTATTGAAAAACTTGTCTTGAATAATTTTATTCCTAAGTCCAGTCTGAGTTCAGAGGTCGTTGATACAAAGTGTTCTAGTTGTCTTTTATGTAAGAGTCATGTCTTACCATTTGCTTCCATCAATAAAAGAGCTTCAAGGCCATTTGAGGTCATTTGTTCAGATGTCTGGGGTCCTGCTCCAATTACTTTTCTTTCTGGCAGTAAATACTATCTTATTTTCATTGATAGTTACTCACGTTATACTTGGATATTTTTTATGAAGCACAAATCAGAAGTTTTTGGATTGTTCCAAAGATTTCATTCTTTTGTTCAAAATCATTTTTCTACCAACATTCTCAATTTCCAGTGTGATGGAGGAGGTGAATTCTCCTCGAATGACTTTGTTGGTTTCCTTCAACATAATGGAATAAAGAGAAGAGTGTCTTGCCCGCATAGACCTCAACAAAATGGGATTGCTGAGAGGAAGCATCGACATATTATAGAGACTGCAATGAGGATGATGCACGGGAGCAATCTTCCTGTATCATTATGAACTGAGGCCTTTCACTCCACAGTCCATGTGATAAATCGATTGCCCATGAGTATCTTAGAAAATAAGTCACCATATTTCTCTCTTTTTGGCATACAACCTGATTACCATGCATTACGTGTGTTTGGGTCTGTTTGCTATGTTCACATTGACAACTCACTCAGACACAAGTTCCAAGATAAAGCCTTAAAATGCAGGTTTATAGGATATGCAGAAGACTACAAAGGGTACAGGTGCTATGATCCTCTGAGTAAGCGTGTCAAGATATCAAGGAATGTAATTTTCGATGAGATGAACTTTGATGCTCAGGATGCTAATTCAACCCTTCATGCTGATAACTCAAGCCCCAACATTAAGGTATACTACCCATGGTTAACTTCAGAACTTTTTTCAAATGGTAAAGTAGACTCTCCAAAAAATTGCAGTCAGAAGGAGACACATAAGGAATCAGCAAATGGAACTCAAACGGAAGAAACTGTTCCACATGTCTTGGAACCAGCAAGGTATAAAGGTATTGTGTACACTCGGCGAGAGAAAGAGCCCTCATTCGTCTCTTGTACGAGTACGGATCCATCTTCACAGACAACAGACATTCGTCTCTACATGAATGTGAAACATGGGAGATTGTACCCAGGCCACAAAACAAAAATGTTGTTGGGTCAAAATGGGTGTATAAGATAAAGTATAAACCAGACGGGAGCATTGAAAGGTACAAGGCTAGACTTGTAGCTAAGGGATTTACACAAGAGGAAGGCCAAGACTTTGATGAAACTTTCAGTTCTGTAGTTAAAATGGGGACCATTCGCATTGTGTTGGGTCTAGCCATTAAATATGGATGGACATTGAGCCAACTGGATGTAAAAAATGCTTTTTTGCACGGGGATTTAAAAGAGGAAGTTTACATGGAACAACCCACTGGATATGCAGAACGAGAAGCCAAAGAATATGTATGCAAGTTAAAGAGAGCACTCTATGGTTTGAAACAAGCCTCTCGTTCCTGGTTCGACAGTTTTTCTCTAGAGATACAACATGGCTTCTCTCGGTCCCTTCTAGATCACTCATTATTTATTCACAATGAACAAGGAGTCACTACTTTCCTATTAATATATGTAGATGACATCATCTTCACAGGAAACTGTAAAAGTCACATTGAGCAGGTGAAGAAGTTATTAAATCAGAGATTTAAGATGAAAGATTTGGGAGAGCTGCGATATTTTCTTGGGGTAGAAGTTGATAAAAGAAATGATACACTCACCCTTACTCAGCATAAATACACGTTGGACATTCTCAGCAGAGCAGGCATGACAGATTGTAAGCCGTTGACAACTCCAAGTGTCATTCATCAGAAACTGAGTTCAAAAGAAGGGGACATATATGAAGATCCCACTAAGTATCGCAACTTAGTTGGCACGTTGCAATATCTGACTTTTACTAAACCTGATATAGTATATTCGGTTAATCAGGTATCCCAGTTTATGCATGAACCTCGTATGTCACATATGGAGGCAGTTAAACATATACTTTATCACCTGAAGGGTACATTTGGTGATGGGCTGGTATACAAAAAAAGGGAATTAGATCCAGGCGGGGGGCCATGAGGGCCATGAGATCGTCACTTATGCTGATGCTGATTGGGCGGGTGATCCAGACGAACGACGATCAGTATCCGGTTATTGCAGCTTCATTGGGCCAAACTTGATATCCTGGAGCAGTAGAAAACAAAAGACGGTTGCTAGATCGAGCACTGAGGCTGAATACAGATCCATGGCCACTGCCACGACCGAGGCTGCATGGATAAGACATCTCCTGACAGAAATGGGAGAACCGATTGCTCGGTCACTGTTGCTGTGTGACAATCAAAGTGCCATCAATATGTCCTTCAATCCCATCTACCATAGTCGAGCAAAACACATTGAAATAGATCAACATTTTATTAGAAAAAAGGTTGAAGATAAAGAGATTAAGCCTATGTATGTGCCAACTGAAAAACAAATTGCTGACATTCTCACTAAAGGGTTGACGAAGGACAGATTTTGGTTTCTGAAAAGCAAGTTGTACATGGTTCAGCACCATGCACAACTTGAGGGAAGCTGAAAAGAAGTCATCACCGTGTATATGTCTGACCCGATCCATTTATATATTGGATCGGGTCCAGACCCAATTGGTGTATATGTAAATTAACATGTACAAAGGGGTATTTTTGTACCCTAGTTTTACTTTACTTAATACATTTAATAGAATGATAGGGTCAGCCGATCATTGACTGAACCCCTTTCTCTGAAATCTCTCTCTCTTTCTCTGTGACAGGCAAACGTGGAGATCGAAGGCTCCTTTCTTTCAGGGAGAACATGCAAAAACAGGGTCAAAATGACTCTTGGGGGCTAAAAAGTGATCCCCATAAGTGGTCACCACTTTTCCAGTGCTAAAAAAGTAAAAAAAAAGTGCTCGACTCGTACGATGCGGGGCGTATCATACAATACGGTATGATACACCTATGTATCGTACGATTCATATCGTATTGGTACAATAATCGTACCAAATATGATATGGGTCTCAAATTGTATCGGTCATCTTATTGTTCTGTACGATACAATACTGATAACACTGATTCTATCCATATAAATGAAACAACCAGAAGGAAACAAATTACCAATAGTTCTTATTTTTGTCCATTTAGTTCCGGTTGAGTTGGGTCAGATGCCTTGATTATTTTGAGTAAAATATGAGGGTTGACCATATGTGACAAGCATGACCATCTTAGAGGAGAGTAGGAATCTTTAACCTATATATATATATATATTTGGCACTAATGAAGGATTAGAACTATTGAGTAGAAATAACCTTTTTTCAGTTTTTATTTTTTATTTTTTATTTTTTATAGATTGGACACTACAGATCTGATCTATCTTGTTCATTTGGTAGGTAATGACTTTTGAATAATGTGATTGTGACATGTAAACAGGTTCCTCAAGGATCCAAAAATCAACCACCTACGATATACTGAAACTTCATGACTCAAAAATAGTGCTTTTACTGGAAAAAGTCTATCTAAAGGCTGATCTCATTAAACAAACCATGTTGAACATGTATATGTGGTCAATTTGAGTTGATGCAACTTGCACCTATGGTTTCCAGCTCAATAGTTTCTTACCTTCATTAGTACCGAGTATTTAACCTATATATAGGACATAAATTTGCTAGTCTTTTGTACATGCAATCTAGTAGAAAACACTTGTTTTACATTGTTCTACTTTTGTAGATTTAACCTTATAGTTGTGATCTATGTAGTTTCTTTGGTATAAAACAGGTTTTGGACCATGTTTTAGAACATGTAAGTTGGCTTTGCAAGGGTTTAAAATAATCAAGGGCCTGCAATGTAACAAATTTTTATGACTCAAGAAAATCATATTTTTACATTAAAAAAGATGATTGAAAGCGTGATCCCTAACAAACTATGCTAATCATATCTGAGGTCAGATTGAGTGGATACAACTTGCACATATGATTTTCCAACTAGATTGCACATACAGGAGATGGTAGCAGATATATATCTATACGAAAATTAGTAGCTCGTAAACAGTTTTATCTCCTAAAGGACCTAAACATCCTAAACACTTTAAAAAAACATAGTTACAAGTATTTTTTTTGCTTAATCTGAACTTGTCAATGTGTTTATCATTGTTTGTTTACTAAAAATAATGCTGTGAATAGAATCAATTTAACCAAAACATTTGATTCTTTTTATGATAGAGTTTTAGTGCAATATGAGCCATTGATTTTTTCTCTCCAAAAACACATCTAAACATGAAAAGTGTCTGATCTAAGGGCACATTTGGAAGCGAGAAAGATGTAGGAAAAGTGATGCAAAATGGAAAATCCGTACTTTCCGACCCTTCCAAACGAGAGAGACTTTTTCTCTTAGAGAGTTTTATGACAAGTTGGATACCAAAGAAGGCGAGAAGGATATTTATAGGCTTGCAAAGATGAGAGATAGGAAATCGAAGGATTTGGGTATGGTTAGATGTATCAAAGATGAAACGCAAAGGGTTTTAGTCAAAGATGAGGAGATTAAGGAGAGATGAAAAAATTATTTTGATAAGCTATTTAATGATAGTCATGCTCAAGATCTTGGAGACTTCTCCATTCCTTTTCATGAGATAAATCGTGACTTCATGCGCAAGATTCAAAAGAAAGAAATTGCAGAGGCTTTGAAGAAAATGAAATCAAGAAGGGCAGTTGGCCCAGATGGTATACCTATCGAGGCTTGGAAATGCTTGGGAGAGAAAGGTTTAGAATGGTTGACAAATCTTTTTAACTTGATTTGGCGAACAAATAAGATGCCTAATGAGTGGAGGAAGAGTACTTTGGTGCCTTTATATAAGAATAAGGGTGATATACAAGATTGCACAAACTATCGTGGTATAAAACTCATGAGTCATACTATGAAACTTTGGGAGAGGGTGATTGAGTCTAGGTTGAGGAAGGTTGTCATGATATCGGAGAATCAATTTGGTTTTATGCCTGGACGATCAACTATGGAAGCTATACATCTTCTTAGACAACTTATTGAAAGATATAGAGAGAGGAACAAAGATTTGCATATGGTTTTTATTGATTTAGAGAAGGCATACGATAGAGTACCTAGGGACGTTCTCTGGTGGACAATGATGAAGAAAGGTGTTTCTCTCAAGTACATTAGTATAATTAAAGATATGTATGAAGGAGTAGTAACCAATGTCCGCACTTGTGGAGGGGTGACAACCAATTTTCCGATAACGGTTGGGTTACATCAAGGATCTGCTTTAAGCCCTTTCCTATTTGCGATAGTGATGGATGAGCTTACGAGATCAATTCAAGAAAATGTACCGTGGTGTATGTTGTTTGCTGATGATATTGTTTTGATTGATGAGTCTAGAGCTGGGGTTAATGCTAAGTTAGAATTATGGAGACAGACATTGGAAGCTAGAGGTTTTAAGTTGAGTAAGAGTAAGACTGAATATATGGAATGTCGGTTTAGTAAGCAACGAAGTAGTGATGGGAGTGTAGTGAAGCTTGGTGAGCAAGATATACCGGTGAATGATTATTTCAAATATTTGGGATCCATCATTCAAATGTATGGAGAAATTGATGGAGATGTAAATCATAGGATAAAGGTTGGGTGGATGAAATGGAAAAGTGCTACTGGAGTGCTGTGCGATCGTAGAATGCCATTGCGGTTGAAGGGAAAGTTTTATAGGACGACTATTTGACCCACTTTACTATATGGTACGGAATGTTGGGCTGCCAAGAGACATCATATTCAAAAAATGAGTGTAGCTGAGATGCGGATGCTTAGATGGATGTGTGGAAATACAATAAAAGATAAGATTCGGAACGAAGAGATACGTAAGAAGGTAGGTGTTGCACCCATTAAAAATAAGATGCGAGAGAATCGTTTACGGTGGTTTGGACATATTCGGCGAAGGCCTAATGATGCTCCAGTTAGAAGGTTGGAGAAATGGGAAAATATATTAGTTAAAAGAGGTCGGGGTAGGCCTAGGAAGACTTGGATGGAGATGATAGGAAAGGATATGAATGCTTTGAACCTCACCGAGGACATGGCGTTGGATAGAAATGATTGGAGGAAAAGGATTCATGTGGAAGACCCAAAATGAATTTCTTTTTTGGTTCATATCGCTGACCCCAATTGTTTTGGGATGAAGGCGTAGTTGTTGTTGTTTGTTGTTGTAGAGTTTTTCTAAAAAGTACATTTTTTGATAGGAAACATTCCTCCATGGGGGAGGGGTGTGTGGAGGAATGTTTCCTACCAAGAGAAAATTTATTTTTACACTTCCCACCATCCATCTCACCACCACCCTCCTCCTCTCTCTCATTTTTTCACTTTGTTTTTCTCATGCTACACAAACAAGCGAAAAACTTTCTTTTGGAAAACTTTTTATATAAAAAACTCTCATGGGCAAAACTTTCTTTTCCTATGAGAGTTTTTCTCTCTTCCAAACATGCCCTAAAGCTTGTTTTCTGCTAAGTGAATTATAAGAAGATATCTCTTAAGCTCATATATATATATATATATATAAAGGTAACTGAAATTTGTTTACCAACCAAATATGTTTACTCATTACTGGTATGAACCATGATTTTCATAAGGTTTTTTTTTTTTTTTGAAAATTTCACCATTCGGATGTGATATAGATTCTTGGTTTTATAGAAATAGACTCTTGGATCTTCCAATTACGATGTCTAAGAAGGATATTTTAAAGTTTGAAAATCAATGGCTTAGAATTTTCATGAATATTCAAGCATAAAAAATCACATTTTTTGATCTGATTATGATGATCCAACAGTCGATTTCTAGAAAATGGACCATGCCGAATGCATCTGCAGGGTTAGATTTGCAAAAAATCCTATGAAAATCTCGATTCATACCGACAAACATATTTGGTTGGTAAACATATTCCAGTTTCTCTCTCTCTCTCTCTCTCTCTCTCTATATATATATATATATATATACTCTCCCCCTTATATATATATAAAGTAATTTGAATTTTGGAATTTATTAGGGATAATGAGAATCCTCCAAAAACACATTGTCCTACAAGCTTTAGCCATCTTAGCGTCAGAAGCTAAATATCCCTTTTTTATTGGCAATAACCACATAGCCAAAATGGCTGGAAACTAGTATTGGTTTTGGTACCAACTCAAATACATGATATATATATATATATATATATATATATATATATATATATATATATATATATATATATATATATGTATATTGGAAAATTTATTGCCATTCTGAACCATGTTACCTTATGGTGGGTGCACTTCCTTGTTTGGTTGGATTAACCATCGAATTTTAGATCTAACTTGCAGACATGTTTAGCATGGTTTATTTACTAGGCTAGTAGATCACTACCATTGTGTCATAAAACTTTCAATATGTGAAAAATTAAGTGTACAATTTCATGGTGATAAGCATTATTTATAAAGGGTCCAAAATATCATGTTGGACCTATGTCACACGGACTCGGCTAGGGAGGCGACGCACCCGCATCGACACGCCCCGACATAGGGCAAACTCGGTCAATAGGTGTCAGACGCGGTCAATGCACCTGGGCTGAGTCTGTCCACTTTATAGACTCGGTCAACTTTGACTGAGTCTATAAATGTCCATTTTCAAACTCATTTTGGATTCGGGTCAGGTTCGGATCCAGACCCCACCCAAATCCAAAATGTTACCTGCGTCGGGGCCGAACCCTAAAGAGGGGTTTACCACAGGGGGAGGGGCTTACCCTGTCGATCTTTGCCTCCCCCTAGTCGTCCGGTCTTCATCCCCTACAGTCACGTCGGCTACCCAGACCCCGACGACCGTAGCCGCAGGCGACACCAGCCACCGGTCTCAGGTATGCCTCCTCCCTCTTCCGTTCTTCTTCCTCTTCGTTCGACAGGGGGCTCCCCCTTCCTCCTTGTTTTCCGACAGGGGGCGGAGGCCCCTGCCATACTTTATTTTCCTGCAGGGGGCTGCTCCTGCCTCAGATGTATTTTCCTGCAGGGGGCTGCCCCTGCCTCAGATGTATTTTCCTGCAGGGGCTGCCCCCTGCCTCGTTCTTATTTTTCGGCAAGGGGCGGAGCCCCCTGCCTCATTCTTTTTTTCCGGCAGGGGGCGGAGGCCCCTGCCATACTGTGTTGTTAAGAATTACTTTTTTATTTTTGTTTTAAAATTTACAATCTTATTATTAATTTATTGTTATATATATAATTATATATATATATATATATATATATATAAGAATTACTTTTTTATTTTTGCCTTAAAATTTACAATCTTATTATTAATTTATTGTTATATATATATATATATATATATATATATATATATATATATATATATATATATATATATATAGCAGAGTCCCCGTGTCCAAAATTTTTGAAATTGCGCCGCACCCGCACCCATGTGACATAGTGTTGGGCTCAATTTTGGTGCATGAGAATAGTGAATGGAATAGGCCGAGCATGATCTTTGGTTTTGGAGATTAAATCTATCTAAATCATGTATAATGATAAGTTACATTGGTTCGGCACCACACAATAAGATGTATGTGTGTGTGATATCAGCTTTTACATGGTCAATAACAAGTTTATAAATTGTATTTGCTCTATAAAATATTAAAATCCTGTGCTAATTTTAGGCGTTATGTAACGACCCCAATCCATACCCTTTAAAAATGCGGAATATATATATATATATATATATATATATATATATATATATATATATATATATATATATTTCAATGCGGAAACCTTCCCAGAGATCCGGGGTCCTCACAGTTTCAATTTCCATTGGATAGCCCAACCACCACAAACGAACTTGCAACCATCATCCATGAGAACCAACTAAAACTCTTTTATTAATGAACCAATAAGAGTCATACACAACTCAAAAGTGAAGTAACAACTGCAGAAATTAAAAAGAACTAAGACAAAAGAAAGAGCCACTCTGTCCCCTACTAAAGCGGTCAAGCTCAAGTATCACTCTCATCCATCCCCAGATGCATGCCCAACTTCACTGTTCACCATTTCCTGTGAAAAACCAACAAAGTAGGGTGTCAGAACCGAAATTCTGAGCACATCTATTTCTAAAGAAACCAGGTGAGACAAAGAACATGGATAAGATTTCATGCAATGATTTGAGTGAGTGCAGATATAAAATTTGCAGCATTCAAATATCCATACCTACCAACAATTACATATGCTCACCAGTCAAGAACAGTAAAGCAGTACCATATATCAAGAACTAAATAACCAAACCTTGCAACATGATTTCAAGAAGTAAATCATATGCTACCACCAAATCATGTCATGATATAGAGAATGATTCAAACATGCATGATCTAATGCATAACAGGAAAATGCATGGTTATGTGCAATGCATGATTTCTTCTGTTATCTTTCATTTAAGTTTCATCTTTCCATATGCATGCCCTATTAAATGCACGCAACTTTAAGTTCCTCTTTTTAATTACCGTGCCCGCGGATACACCAAACGGGTACAATCCCCGAGGTCAAGTAGGTTCCCAGGGTAGCTTAGCACACAATTTGTATTTTATTACTGGGTTCCAACTTAGCCCTCGACCGAATCACCTTCGGAACATTAGACCTCCACATCTAATGTTGGGGACACATGGGACACCCCACGCCCACAAGTGCTACTTCCTTGGTACCATAAACAACAACTGTGTCAAACACACCACTCTCGGATAAAATGCCGGACTCTCCCTAAAACCGTAGCCAGGAGAAAGAACCTCAATATCGAGTTCAGGTGACAAAATTATAGCACACGGAGTTTTTTTGTATCCTCACAGTCTCTCCAAGACCGGATCTCTAAGATTCTCATACTCCAGATGAGATATCCCAGAATGTATATTACACTGTTTTTATTATATTTTTATTAAAGTTAATTCTTTAAGTTTGCAACATCATATGCAAAAGTAAAGTGAAAACCCGCATCCTCCCTTGCGGGGGCCCTTACGGAACTCCAGCCCGTATAATCAACTAGAACAGTGTAGTAATGTGCCAAACCATCTTATGTGGTTCAAGTGATGCAATAGTAAAGTGAAAACTTGCATCCTCCCTTGCGGGGGCCCTTACGGAACTCCACCCCGTATAATCAACTAAAACAGTGTAGTAATGTGCCAAACCATCTTATGTGGTTCAAGTAATGCAGTTAAAACATACGTGAAAGCAAACCAAACCCACGGCACCCCAGGCCGGTGATGGTCCATTTAGGCCATCGATGCACCACATAATAAAACCAAATTAGTGTTTCATTCATAACACTAGGGCAAAGTGCCAAAAGCATGTGCACTCATGCAATCATAAACCCAAACATATGCATGTCATTGCTCATTCATATGCATTTCCACTATGCGTGGTACCTACATCATATGTGTGTATTAACCAATGCATATTTCTTTTGAGTGTGTGAGTGTATATGTAAAGTTTCACATATTCATCAAACATACGTGCTCAAAAGAAAACCAGTAACCGAGTCATGCTCACATGCATGATTGTACAACCGATATCATGTAATGCAAAAATAACATTTACCAATTATCAGACAGAAATGTAAGGTTAGACATATGCTAGGTAAGATGGTCGGGCTTACCTATCCTGGACCCCCATCTTCCTAACTAAACAGTCCATTCAATTCAGCCGACTACATATCCACCAATCATATTGAAATTACATAGATTTACAGGAAAGAAGAATACAGTTTGCAACCAGTACTAGGAAAAATAATCACATTTGAAATCACAAGGATCAACTGATCACTACCCAGGGCCTACGATTTCAGGTAGCCTTCATATAAGGCTTGTGCATAACTTATATGATAAACCTGTCTAACAGAAGCAGTAATATACCTGCTACAGTGTAACAAATAATAACCCTCAAGCTATAGGGTATTAGGTTGATGTGCAACATTCTGTCAATGTGAAAGTGAAAAGTAAAGTAAAGGAATTTCAACTTCTATCAATAGAACGCCTACAGAAAAACACAAATGAACCCATTCAAGATTTTGTTAATGAACAACCTGAAATATCAGTGCGGATGACCAATACTTCTGTAAATGGACAACTTAGAACACATTAATGAAAACAGTCAAACTCTCAATAAGCTTTTGAAACAAACAAAAATTCAGTGAGCTAGTGATAACAAATGTGCCCAGTTTACATGTTATATCGAATATGAATGGAGGACTGTACAAAAGAGTGGAGGTCGGCTATGTATACTTGATAATTCTGTCCTCCTATTTGGCACATCACAATATGAAATTGCAAGACAAAATTTGAAATAGATTTCTGAGGCTTGATAACCCAAATCGAAACAGCAAAAGCAAAAGCAAAAGCAAATCAAACGCAAGGATTTCAACAGGAGCAAAAGACTAGGTTGGGCTCATTAACTTGCACAGAAATTTTTTTCTTCTAAAAGAAGGGATCGGGCCATGGAGCTATAAATATGGAAACTGTGCACTCATGCTTAATGAAGAAAATCCTGTGTACTAAGAAAATCATCCACAAAACTCTTAGGAAATAAGACTTAAAGTCACCTAATGAAAATCCCCAAACATCTTAATGCCTAAACTAAAGTGTAAATGAAGCTATTTCATTTATTCAACTAAATAGTATCAAATGATTTTTAAACACAAGAAAATTTCAGCATTATCACAAGAACTATCTTCTTAGGACTGAATGACTAACGACCCTTTGAAAAAAAAAATTTTAACAGGCTCATCATAACGATATCAAAGTCGATAATGCCACAACTTCTCTTGAGCCGCCCCTTTTTCCAGAAATCCAACAAAAACAAAAGAAAACACCCCTCATTAGGAAAAACTCCGAAACCCCCAAATCATAGATTTGGGGTTTTAGGTTTAGGGTTGACAGAAACCCCAAATCCTCCCCTTAAATCCACTCACGGAATCGAACCCATGTTCAATTCCTCACCCCGATTCCAAGAAGACCCGTACCTTTTTGAAGATTTCTTCGGCGATCGGAGGCTGGGGACGCGAAGGCAGGGCTGCGGGTGTCGCTCCTCACTGCAACTGTGGCAGGTAGACTCGGCTGTTGTTTGCCGCAGGTTTTCCGGCGATCGAAACCCCTTCCTCCAGCGTGCGCACACAGACAGAAAGAGAGAGACACTGAGTGAAGAGGGAAAAACCCTCTCTCCACTCCTCCTTTTATCGGCCCAGACCCCCCTCCTCTGCCGAGAGGCGCGGGGTCGGTTACGCCCTGCGTAACCTCCCTACCCCCCTTTCTTGTTTGTGTTACAGTTTTATCGGGCAACCCTTATCGGGTTGCCCCTTTTCTTTAAAAGGTTGTTTACACAGGGGCGCGGCTCGGGTCCGGACCCGAGACCCGTAACCCGACCCTAAACGATATGGATCCACAAGTTGGATCCAAATGGATCCAACTGTGGATCCTCGGATAAATTTTAAAAATTAAAATTTTATTCATTTATTATTATTATTGTTATTATTAGTTTTATTTTAGATGTGGATATAAAGACCACTTTATGGATCTTAGATCCGAAATGTGGATCTGAGGCCCAAATTTAGAAAAATACCCATTATTTTCAAATAAATTTAAACAAATAGTTGTCAAAAATTGAGGTTATTACACGTTATCATTGGGGGTGTTTGTTTGTTGTACTTTCATAATATAAGGAATTGATGATGCACATTTTTATACAAATTACTGAAATATCAGTACTGATGAAAGTTGATGTAAGTTGATGTAAAGCATCAACTTAGAATTTCAAAATAATTTGTTAGGGTTGGAAAGTTCTGGTGAGCTAAACAGCATGGCCGTTTAAAATTGTATATATATGACAAGATATGTTATGGATTCGAACTATGATGCCATATATTCTCTTGTTTGCTTGTGTTGAGATACCAAATCAATGTTGTGAAAAGTGTTGTGTAGCGTAGCGCTCCACCGAAAACTGAAGCGAGGCGTAAGGCATAAGCCTCAGAATTTTTTTCTTTAACTTCAAAAAAAACCTTTAAAAATATCTAAAAATACAAATAAATAATAAAAATACTTTTTTGATAAAGTAACACTCAATAAGAAGCAGAAAATTGCAAATAAATAACGAAATTAACATTTTTTTCTTCTTCTACAGAAAATTGCAAATATAAATAGTTTTCTTTATTTTTTTCTTTCTTTCTTTCTTCCTTTTCTTTCTTTCCTTCCATTTCTTTCTTTTCCTTTCTTTTCTTTCTTTTCTTTCTTTGTTTTTCTTTTTTTTCTTTCTTGTGCTATTTACCTGCGGCTCAAGGCGCAGAGGGCCTCACCTCAAGGCGAGGCACGCTATTTGCACCTTGAGGCGCGTTTTTGATAATTATGCACCAAATGTTAGACCTAACTAAACTGGTGTAGTTTATTTGCCATTCTAGTAGGTTTAATCATCTGTCAATATGTTATAGGAATCAATTTTTATCAGTATGAACACTCATTAGCTTACAATTCATGATGATAAATATCGTTTAGCAATGCCAAAACATTATGTTGGTGTCAAGTTTAACACATGAAAATAGTAAATAGAACATGCACAAAATGATCTAAGGGCTAGTTTTTGACTTTTGTTTTGGGCTTATGTAAACCTAGATTTTGCCACAATAACATATTGTGGTTCAGAACCACAGTAGATACACCCATGCACTATTTTTATCCGATCCCTCTTCATAATTGTGCTTATATTTTGATGTGACTTCTTCGAGTTGTATAACAGAGATTCCTTGATAATCAATATTTGGAATCGATTGCCATCTAGGAGTGGAGCTGAACATTTAGTGCTAGAAAATCTGACTGTTTTTCCCCAGCGTGTTCAGGCATGTCTCATTGTGGTTGATATGGAGTTCGTGCATGTACACACGTATACAGTAGTTTTAACCAATCATCAAGTTTCATTTTCCAGGAAACATAGAAGGTGCTAATGGGAAGAGGTAATGATAAGGATGTTGCTGATAATGTCTGGACAATTTTGTCTTGATTGATGCAGCGATTCAAAAGGTAATAATTTCGGTGAGGATGTTGCAAAATATGAAGGCAGTGATGTTCGATTTTCTATAGTTGTGTTTTATTTTTTCTTCTAATTATCTGATGTTATTTATGAGTTGCAAGCATTGACAGGATGACTCAAGTGAATATTATAATTCCCAAGATCTGGCATTTCATTATGAGCCATTTCCAGTGTTGTCACTTTGGAATTAGTACTGGAGGGGGATGTGATATATGAGATTGTGTGTGAAGTTTGTATCGAGAGGATCACGCCATCTGTGAGAGGGAACAAGAGTTGAGATGAGCTTGAAACAAACATGTATTTTCCGGTTCATGGAATTTTATAAATGTCAGCCTGAACTTTGCTCATTTATCTGCTTTAATTCTTGTAATGATTTTGTACTTTGATTTCTGTAAAATTGTAGTAGAAACTTTTATCAATCTTATGAAAATTTGTGGAAGTGATTTCTCAGTTTATATCATGGATACAATTTTATATGATTTTATCACGTGCAGTCATGAACTAAAATTTCCTAGTGTAATGGGTATCTGATGTGCTTTTTTCTTGTTAGACATTTATTGACTGATATTACTATACGTTCCTTTTCCATTTTCCATCTTCAAATTGAGAGAAAAATAAGTAGGCCTGTCAACTGGTCGGTTTTGCGTTGGATACCCAGCCCAAACTGAACCCAAGTTCTCGAGTATATGGACATGAAAAATTCCATACTGAATATTATTCGGGTCGACCTGAATCCGACCGGAGTAACATGCAGGCATGTTTGGGACAAATTTTTCTGGATATCCATCGGGACCTGGCTGACCCAAGTTTTTATGGAAATTGTGCATTTTAAACACCCTTTAAATTGTATGGGTTGGGTTTGGGATTCATTTTGTTGACCCGACATAATCTGGGTCTGGTACCCGAATTCTCTCCAGTTGGGGCGGGGATGAAAAATCTCATATCTTCGTCCTTGCATGGATTTCAGAGTTAGTGTTTGTTTACTTGTATCATTGGTGTGACCCTTATGCTAGGGTCAATACTACATGGATCTTGGATCCAAGACATTCAAATCGCACCCTTAAAAATTAGACTGCCATACATTACTAAAGCTTAACACTTGAGTTTGTATCTTTATAGTTCAGAGTCTTCAATCTAACAGACGCATGGTGTTGTTGGATCCCTGGATTGAATGCCCTGTAATTGACAGAAACGACTTTGATGCAAATAAAAAAAAAAACTTGATTTATGAAGATACGCTATTTCTATAAGCTACGAAAGCAGAAGCAATGAAAATCCAAGAAAAGTAATGCATAAATTCAAGAAAAAATAATAATAACTCAATTCATCAACTCTCTTTGAGAAACCCTTATAACGAGTATTTACAGAGAAACAAGAGAAACCATAGATCTATTTTGGATTCAAGATAGATCTATTACATAAAAAATCCAAATAAACAAACTCAAATCATTCTAAACTAAATTGGATCCAAACGGATCTCTTATGGGCCTGAATTGTAGTTTCTTCACTCCCGCATCATTTTCAAACACTGATACAATCCTCAAAATGCAATATTTTTAATGTATTGCCTATTTTGAAAATATCATATTTTAATTTTTGATAAATATCACATTATTAATGCAACATTTATATTTATTATATTTTAATCTTTTCATATATATTTTTATATTTCCCAATATTTTTCTCAATTTTTTTAATTTATCACGAAAATTTCCTTTGTTGAGAAAATCCCGATAATGACATTTGTGGCTATGGTCCATAAACGACACAATTATAATTATAAATGGTTGCAAAGGATGCGTCATAGAAATGTGGATCATTTATTTGGAAATTACTCCATTTAGAAATAGTCCAAAAATGCATAATTATTTTAATTCCAGTAATGCATAGAAAGCCCATGACTTGCTAAATATATATTATTACTTCTCATGGCTTTTGTTGAAACAGTGATATTCAAATAATAAAGGGTAAAGAATCGGAAATGTAAATAAAGTAGGAAAACAAGGTCAATATAATAATTTCATGAAGGCAGCAATATAAGAAAATAAATGTTTGTTTTATTTTATTTATTTCACAAACGAAAACTTACACATTCCTTTTACCGCTTATTTCTCCTTTCAGTTGACACTGAAGAAACTCAAGCCATTCAATTTCTTGTAATGTATGCTATGACATTTAACAAAATATGGAACTTTTGGGAAGCCCTTTTCTTTATAAACAAGGGTAAATTATAGTTGAAAATTTCAAAGTAAAGATAAAGGAAGCAAAGTACATTCAAAAGAAGTGCGCCCTTCAAAATTATAGTTCACCCCAACAAAGTTTTTTTTTTTTTTTTAAATCTTTGCCCTAGTCTCAGTTACTTCAAAGGTCAAGTCACATTTTTCACTTTCAATCTTTACCAAATATGACATTAACTTGCAGATACCATATTATCCTTATTTACTCATCATCCGCTTTTTGTGAAACATATCACTAACTAGAGCCATGATAGGCTTCTTCAGTATCTTGCCACTTTGTTGCTTCCATTCTATGTCATAGCCATCTTCCTCTTCACACATACTAGTCAGTTCAGCTAAGGATGGTCTTTTCTTATACCTCTCACCACAACCATTGTTGTCATCATGGCCTTCAACTCCTTTTCTTTTCTCTTCTTTGTTACCAGCCAGTGCGGTTGCAGAAGCTTCAGCCATGGCCATCTTTGACATGTTCTTTCGAAACTCGCGGCTCAACGATGCGATCGTGACCTTGGTGGCTGACTCTCTAGCCTTGAGATTCTTAACCTCTAGCTTAGACCATCAAGTTCAGCTTCCAATCTTTGCAGTGATCTTGCTAAGTCAACTTCATTAGTAGGACTATCAAATTTGAGCGTGATAGATTTACCATTGACAGGGACTGGAGAAGTCAGCTTCTCGGCGTATATGTCGCCGACAAGGAAACGTTTGCCGAAGAGAGCGACGGCTTCTTTCAGCGATCGGAACGGCCTACTTGTGTCAATCTCGGCTGGTTGGTTCAAGGGAAGAGATGAAAGGTTCTCCATCCTTGAGCAAGAAAGATAAATGAGTGGATGAAGGCCTGAGCGTTGTGACCATTATTTATGCTGTTGATATCTTTGCGTCCACTTCACATATTGAGTGAAGGTGATGGTACTGTTACCAGTTGATTGAAGCATGAAAGAGCAGAATATAATGTCCCTTCACTAGGGATGGCAGTGGACCGGGGGAAAGCGGGGCCCCGCCCCGTTTGGACCGGGGATGAAGGGTATGAAACAGGGATGGAGGCGGGGACGAAGGTTAAAATCCATCCCCGTCCGGGGGTGGAGGCGGGGATGGACGTGTACTTTTCCCCGCCCCGCCTCATCCCCGTTTGAACCGGGGATGGAGGACATGAAACGGGGATGAAGGCGGGGATGGAGGATAAAATCCATTCCCCGCCGGGGATGGAGGCGGGGGTGGAGGATAAAATCTTGAGGCGGGGCGGGGGTGGAGACCTTGTCCCCCGCCCCGCCCCACTGCCATCCCTACCCTTCACCTAATGCACCGGTTCTTGATCTCCCAAGTACTTTTGAAACTCAAGGATGATCTTCACTTGTTGGCGCATCTTTGATCTCTGACCGTCCGATTCAAAAATGTCTTCTTACCAGTACAAAGTTTGTTGGACCAATTGCATGGTGACCAATCACTTACTTTAGTAGGTACAGAAAGAGTTTACTGCAGTATCATAGTGTCTTAAGGCAGTCAATTGCAATGACGATCCTAACCTGTGTGAGAGGGACACATTATATTATATAGTACTATTAGGGCTGTTAACGGTTCGGGTTTGTCCTGGATACCTGGCTGACCTGAACGCGAGTATCTGGGTATGGGCACAGAAAGTGCCAACCATAGTGTTATTCAGGTCCACCAGAATGTTATCTGGGTTTAGGCCATGATTTTGGGATTTTATTTTCTTTGGTCCAACATAACCTGAACCAGAATGTTTGTTACTTGGGCGGGTATGGGTGTGCAGTCTAATCGATCGGGTACACATTTTAGGATACCATACAAGGACATGCCACATGACACGCATCTACATTATTTGTATTCTTAAATAGCTTATATATATATATATATATGCTATGATTAATAAATACATTATACATATAAATGATTAAAGTTACGCTTTCATACGCTAAATGTTTACATGTCTTACGTTTCATTCCGATTCCGTTTTCGTTTGTGTTAGCAATCCGTATCCATGTGACAGAGATCCTAAAAGTCTTTTTGCAAAAACAATGGCGCTGGACGCTCAGCTCAAGTTCGTTTTGGTCATGTTTGAAAGTGGTCATGCACCTACACACTATTCTATATATAAATAGGTGATCCAACTATGATAAGTGAGGCCGGGATCCATTTACATGCATATTGGATCAGATTGGGATAGATGATCCAACTATGAGACGTATGGGATTCATTTACATGCATAATGGAGAAACTACTGATCCACCATATTGGGTTGGGCAAGGCCCAGCAGGATCCAGATGTGCACCAATATGGAGAGTAAGGGTTCTAGTTTGGTCCTGTACAGGAAGTCCAGCCAATGGGCATGCTGCTGCATCTGGCCTTCTTTGTGCTAGGTTTCATGGGTTTGCAGCTGGGCAAGGGGCTGGCCCATTAGTATTGGACCAACACGGCAGCTCTCTCTCTCTCTCTCTCTCTCTCTCTATCTATCTATCTATCTCACTCTCTCTCTCTCTCTCTATATATATATATATATATATATAAAGATTTGCTACAGTGTTTGTAGGTACAAACTACCAAGCAAATGGGGTGGAAGCCTCTTGTTTGGTTTTGTTTTTTTTCTCACATCTAACATCATAGATGTGATGTACATGTTTTGTTTAGTGGAACCGGTTATTGGATTGTATCCGACATGTACACAGGTTTTTCCTGTGATCCAAAAATCAATGGCTATAAAGATATTGATTTTTTCCTACTCATTAAAACATGGTTTTTCATCGAAAACAAGATCCAAGAGTTGATTCCTACTAAATTGAGCATGCTGAATACATCTATAAGATTAGATTGTGTCTAAACAACTCACATCGTGAGATTGAAACTAGATTGTAGGTACAATCGTTTGTACCAAATATAACCCCCCCCTCTCCCTCTCTCTCTCTCTCTCTCTATATATATATATATATATATATAGATAGATAGATAGATAGATAGATAGATAGATAGATAGAGAGAGAGAGAGAGAGAGAGAGAGAGAGAGAGAGAGAGAGAGAGAGAGAGAGAGAGAGAGAGAGATTGGTTCCTTCTACCGTCTGCATGGTGTGTGATTTTCAATATTCTAAGTTAAATTTTATAACTCAAATCCTATAAATGTGTTTAGCAAGATTCATTTGTTAGGAATCAATTGTTGGATCATGTTTTTTTTGATGAAAAAATCCGATTCTATGGTTGGTTGTGCAAGTCTGCTATATGCCTAGGTGGATGATTCCTCGGTTCAATTACAAACAAATTTGGGATAAAATACATTATTCATTTTTTATGACCAGGAGCCCTCAATGAAGTGAGGGAAAACTATGTTCATATAACATGCTAAAACTTAAGTAGAAAAAGTTCTCATAATTCTTAAACAATGATTGAGTGGTTTCATTAAAAGAGTTTAACATAAAACTTAAACCATGAAAGTAGTAGAAAATTGAACACTTTGTGACAAAAAAAAACCCTAAAGAAAGATTGACAATATTCTTAATCTCTACCCAAATGCCTTTTATGCTTGTCTCAATAATTGATACTGCTCATGTCCATGAAGTGTTGATGTCAATAGCCACTGTTCACAAGTGCCCATTTATTTTACTGGGGACTCTAGGTGTACCACAAGAACTACAACCCACGAAACCAGATCAGTAGTGCAGGTATTAGTGCCTCCTTCAAGATTGATAAATCCTTTGCCTCTACGGTGGTATTGATTTCAAATTCTTTATTTTATATTGGATGCATACAGTTTGCAACAGTGTTGAGCAACTGTGAGTGACCAAGATGAGCCAAGACCAACCTTTGAAAATGACTAGTAGCATGACACATTCACACTATGAAAACACTCACAAAAAGAAGAAAATAATTGAAAACTTCAACAAGGAGGCAATCAAGGAGTCCATGCAAAAGCTAAGCCTGCAAGAATACAGTGGGAATAATTTCATTTCATTACAATGGATATCTGACCAATGTTGCAAGTAACCCGCAAGGAATGTCTTACAACAATCAAACTAACAGAGAACCTTGAAACAATTCGAACTCTAGATTTCACTAATTACTAATAAGATAAATACCAGAGAGGGCATGTACCATTGTGTTCAGGGGGTCAGATTGTTGCAAGGACACATGACATCTGGCATCTGGGCACTGCCATCATTGTTTGGAATGCACCATCGGAAGGACATAGGAGGGAGGGACACCAGCATCTCCCATGGGGCTCTATTCCATAGAACACTCCATTGAGCGGAGTTTTTCTCACCGGAAAACCCTTGCAATCGGAAAAAGGTGAATCGCCAATGATATGAAACAGAGAGGTGGACTTGGCGGGGCTTTCTGAACCGGACACAAAAATGTCCTATTTTTAGGTGATTTTAGGTAATGATTTGGCATCCAGGGTAAATGACAGTCGACCGTCAGGCCCCGTTTTGAGTGGGTCCCACTGCTAACAAGATGAACGTTCATGATTTTAGAACACTTTATAAGTGTGATTTGGCAGATGACCTGATCTGCTCTCCATTAGTCCTCCAATGTCCATGAGATGTGATTTCAGTAATTTATATTATTGAAAAAACATTGATGTTTGTTTTCATGTGTTCGAAATGAGCTTTAATTAGACATAAGGTGAGTTTATTAACCATTTGAGCATGAGCTTTATTGATATTTATTAACGTTCCTAACGTTTTATGACATTGGTATACCTGATATCTGGTAACATTAGGCTGAAGTATGTACCAATCGCGATTATGACATTAGCCATGCCTGTACTTTCCTATTAAAAACAATGATCTGTTGGATGTAGGAAGAGGAGTGGAGGGAATTTGAATAAAGAAAACATGCGGAAACCAATTCTTTATGGAGTGTGTTTGGACTTTGATGATGTACAATAGTCTCATATTAAAGAATCTCAAGAAAGTTGTGGGCTTTATAACCTACATGAATATTCTAACACTTGTTTCAAAGAATAAGGGATTGGGATGACTACCACACGCACCCGCCCGCCCGCCATGTCGGTTCGGGTTCTTGGCCCTTTAGGGTCATTTTCATTCTAAGTTCAATATTTTTTTTGTCTCGCATTACTGTTTTTATTTGGATTAAAATAAATAAGAAAAGGAGAATGGATAACGAATCCGTTGGATGGTTACATCAGTTGGATCAAATGGTAACGGGTCCCTTCCACGTCTTTTGTAACCGTTCAGGAGTTATAAAAGGGTGTGGTTAGAGGGTTACTGCAGATTCACATAACGTGAAAAGTTTCCCGAGAGGTAATCTTTGAAGGGCGATCTACTGTCGGAGTACATCGATCCAGATCATTGAGGCTATTGTATCTTGGAAGAAGAACGTCAAACCCTTTTTGCACCGTATGTGAGGTCGAATCTTCTCTAAGGGGAGTATTTTCATACGCCTTAGCCTGTTACATAGAATTAACATGTTACTATTGTTTTTATTATGTTCTATGCATCTGTTTGGTCCTTTGTATTTGTCTGGATTTTGGTATAATATGAAAATCAACATGTTTGTTCCCTGTTTTCGTTTCGATCGACTGTTAATCATGCTTATTTTGTTAATACCTATTCGAATTTATATCATGATATTGATTGTAAAACGATGTGATCTGAAATATGATCTAACGGTCTTAGAGAAGATTCTAAGCATGTCGACTTCATCTAGTTTTTATACTGAAAGTAGACATGCCGGTATGCCTAAAAAATGTATCAGTAAGAATTTCAAGCGTTGACAACAACGTATGAAAATCTGGTTCACGACTATAGGCTTGATTTCTATTCTAGAATTTGAATGCCCTATTGTTTCTGAAATAGATCCTGATTCAGCCTCTGTTACTGCGGCAGTAACATGAAAAGAGAAGGATGGTATATGTCATGATTGTATTATGTTGGCTCTGTCCAACACTTTGTTCGACGTATACAGTTTCTCCTCTTCCACTGCTAAAACCTTATGGGACCAACTTGATAAAAAGTACAATATCGAAGACCAAGGTCTTGAAAAGTACTCGGTTGCCAAGTTTTTGAAGTACCAGATGGTTGAGGGTAAGTCGGTCGTTGAACAAACACACGAGTTTCTGTTGTTGCTCCATAGTTTGGCTGAGGCTGATATGAAACTTTCTGAGAAATTTCAAGTAATGACTATTATGAAAAAATTTCTTAAGTCTTGGGTAGACTTTGGTATGTGTCTCAAACACCGTAGAAGAAAGATTTCCCTGAATGATCTTATGGTAGCCATAGCCATTGAAGAAGAACATATGAGTCAGAAACAAGTTGTGATGCCAACTGAACAACCTAAAGTCAATGTAATGATCAGATCTTTTAAAGGCAAAGGTCAAAAATCTAAACCTGTAATGAAAAACCAATTCAAACCTAAGGCCAAAATCCAGAAAAAGATACAGAGCAAACCGTGATGGAACTGTGGACAGGTTGGGCACTGGGACAAGGAATATCCTTCCAAGAAAGCCAAAGCTCATAGGACTACAGATGATACTCCTCAAGTCAACATGGTGACTGAGGTCATTGGTACCAGCACTGAGTATGTCTCTGTTAACCCTCAAATATATCTTGCTTATGAGCCAACTGAGTGGTTGGTTGATACTGGAGCTAATATGCACGTTTGTGTTGATAAGTCTGTCTTTGTCTCATACCAGGCTGCTGAAGGTAGATCCGTGACTATGAGCAACTCCACTGCTGCAAAGGTGTTGGGAATTGGATGCGTGGATCTGAAGTTTTCTTAAGGACGAATTCTTTCTCTACACAAAGTGCACCATGTGCCTGTAGTTAGAAGGAACATTTTAAGTGGTTAATGTTTAGTTAGAGAGGGTTATGAATTTAATTTTAAATGTAATAAAGTTGTTATTTTACATTCTGAAACCTTTATTGGCAAAGAGTATTTAGATGATGATTTGTTTAAACTTCGTGTTGAACATGTTTGCAGTAATAAATTAGAGAATGATGTTTCTTTTGATTCATTGTCTAATATTGCTTATAACATAGAATCATCTGATTTGTGGCATAATAGATTGAGTCATGTGAATTTTAATTTTGTAAAATGCATGATGAACTTGAAGATAATTCCTGAACATTCCATAGATAAAACTAAAAAAATATGAGATTTGTGTGCAAGCAAAACAATGTAGGAAACCATTTCATATGATTGTTAGAGATTATGAAATATTGGATCTGGTGCACACAGATATCTGTGAGTTTAATAGAGTGTTAACCAGAAATCATAAAAAGTACTTTATTACTTTTATAGATAATGACACTAAATATTGTTATGTGTATATGCTAAAATCAAAAGACGAAGATTTGATAAGTTTCTTATTTTTAAGAATGAAGCAGAAACACAAGCTGGTAGAAAACTTAAAAGATTGGGGTCTGATAGAGGGGGAGAATATATCTTTAACAAACTTGATGAATATTGCAAATCTGTTGGCGTAGTTCATGAGTTTACCACTCCATATTCTCCTCAATATAATGGGATTGCAGAAAGAAAGAATAGAACCCTAACTGACATGATAAATGCTCTACTTGGGAGTTCCAGATTACCTACCTATATGTGGGGGGATGCTCTGAATACGGCTTGCCATATTCTAAATAGAGTTCTCCAGAAGCATAAGGATAATAACCCATTTAAACTCTGGAGAAATAGAAAATCTAGCTTGAAATACCTCAAAGTGTGGGGGTGCCTTGCAAAGGTACTTGTCCCATAGCACAACAGGAAAAAACTGAGTCCTAAAACCATAGATGATGTCTTTTTGGGTTATGTAGAAAACAACTATGCCTATAAGTTCTTAGTAATTAAATCTGAGATATCTGACATAGATGTAAACTCTATTATTGAGCTTCGAGAAGCTATATTCTTTGAGGATGTATTTCCTATGAAAGTTGGTGTACCTCAGAATCTTTCTTCTTTAGATATACCTTCAACTTCTAGTTTCATTCCTGAACATGTGGAAATAATGACAGATGTGAGGGTTGAGCCATCTTGTTCCCACTCTAGACTAATTGAGTCTGAGAAAGTGGTTGAACCAAGAATGAGCAAGAGACCATAGATAAATAAGGATTTGGAAAGTGATTATATCACTTATCTTATGGAGGATAATCCTCTCACTTTTCATGATGCAATGACTTCTCCAGAAGCAAGACATTGGAAAGAAGCCATAAATAGTGAAATGGACTCCATTGTTTCTAATGGCACTTGAAAACTGGTTGACCTCCCTCGTGGTAGTTCCACTATTGGGTGCAAATGGATCTTTAAGAAGAAGTTAAAACCAGATGAATCCATTAATAAATACAAGGCGAGACTGGTTACCAAGGGGTTCAAACAAAAGGAAGGAATAAATTATTTTGACACCTATTCTCTGGTTACCCGGATGACTACGATTAGGGTGTTTATTACACTGGCCTCCATTTATGATCTCTTAGTCCATCAAATGGACGTGAAGATTGTTTTTTTATATGATGATCTTGAAGAAGAGATCTATATGGATCAACCTGAGGGTTTTGTGGCTCCTAGTAATGAAAATAAAGTTTGTAGACTTGTTAAATCATTATATGAACTAAAACAAGCTCCTAAACAATGACATGAGAAGTTTGATAAAGTTATTTTATCATTTGACTTTGTTGTTAATGAATCTGATAAATGTATTTATTATAAAATTAAAAGTGATGCATGCATTATTTTATGCTTGTATGTAGATGATATTCTATTATTTGGTTCCAATATGCGAATTGTGAATGAGACAAAGTCATTTCTTAGTAGTAAATTTGATATGAAAGATATGAGAATTGCAAATGTGATCTTACGCTTAAAGTTGACTCGTTCAACTGATGATATAACTATTTTCCAATCTCATTATGTTGAGAAAGTATTTGAGAAATTTCACTATAACCAAGAAAGATCTGTAGCAACTCCATATGACTCTTCTACTCCTCTTTATAAGAATACGACTGGTGTCCCTGTGTCTCAATTAAGATATTCTCAGATTATTGAAAGTTTGATGTATCTTGCAAATTGCATGAGACTAGATATTTCGTTCTCTGTGATAAAATTAAGTAGATACACAAGTTGTCCAAATCACACTCATTGGAAGGCATTGGACAATGTACTTAGGTACTTGAAAGAAACTATCTCCTTGAGTTTGTATTACAAGAGATTCCCTACCGTTCTTGAGGGATATATTGATGCAAGCTGGATAGCCATGAATTCTAAGAGTTATGGCGTAACAGGGTATATATTTACCTTGGGTGGCGGTGCAGTCGCTTGGAGATCAGTAAAGCAGATCATCTTGTCACGATCTACTTTTGATGTTGAGCTTCGTGCTTTAGATATCACAGAAATGAAAGTTGAGTGGTTAAAGAGACTTCTAGAGAAACTTTCTTTAATGAGAAAATCAATTCTTGCAATATCTGTGCATTGTGACAATATGACTACAATTGCAAAAATCAAAAGCAGAGAAGACACATCCAAGTCAGAATAAAATCCGTAAGGGAACTGGTGTCTTAGTTAGTGGTTGTTGTGGACTATGTTGAATCCAAAGAAAACACAACTGATCCATTAACAAAAGAACTAAATAAGTCATTAGTCTTGAAATCCAGAGAGAGGATGAGACTGAAACCCATCAATAATTCATCTACAGTAGCAACCCAACCTATCTGATTGGAGATCCCACAAAGTATGTTCAATGTGATAATAGCAAGCTATAAGGTGAACTGGATAGCACATTCTTAATGTGATACTATGTATTTGTGTCTTTTCCCTTGATTACTCTGAAAAGGTGTTGTAGTTGCAAGTTAAGGAAGAGTTAAAACTCTGAATGGGTTTAAAGCCTTCGAGGCGAGATGTTAGCAGTGCATCTCTGAAGAAGCCCACCTATGTGAGTGTGACTGTGTGGCCACAGTTTAAGGAATTGGGTTATTCATGAAGTCACTCATGAAATAGGATTCGGACGCATGGCGATTAACGCACAACCCCTATAGATTACAATTAGAACCTTTATCGTGTTGTTGCTAATGGACACTCCTACATCAAAGGTTCAAGTTCAAGACTTTAGTTCACTTCGTTCTTGTAGGGATAAAGTTAGTCAATTAAGGTAGTAGTTCAAACCGAAAGGTACTATTACTGAAAGCATGTTATGTCCTGCTGCAGATTACTCCATCTTGCCTCTTTGTTTCCTCATGTTTTCATTCTTTGAATTTGTGGGAGAATGTTGGATGTAGAAAGAGGAGATGAGTGAATTCAAATAAAGAAAATATGTGGGGACCACTCCTTTATGGAGTGTGTTTGAACTTTGATGATATGGAATAATCCCATATTGAAGAATCTCAAGAAAGTTGTAAGCTTTATAACCTACATAGAGATTCTAAGAATAAGGGAGTGGGATGACTACCACACACATGCGCATGCGCCCGCCCACCGAGCTGAGCCGGGTCAGGCTCAGGCTCGGGTCCAGGTTCTTGGCCCTTTAGGGCCATTTCCATTCTAAGTCCAATGTTCTTTTTGTCCCGCATTACCATTTTTATTTAGATTAAAATAAATAGGAAAAGGAGCATGGATAACAGATCGATCAGTTGGATGGTCACATCCGTTAGATCGAATGATAACGAGTCTCTTCCACGTCTTTTGTAACCGTTCAGGAGTTATAAAAGGGCATGGTTAGAGAGTTACCGTAGATCCACAAAACGTGAAAGGTTTCTTCTTTTTTTTTTCTCTCCTGCGTTTTCCAGAAAAGGGTTTTCTGCAACAACAGTTCTGAGAGGTAGTCTTCAAAGGGCGATCTACCGTCGGAGTGCACCAATCTAGATCGTCGAGGCTATTGTATCCTGAGAGAAAGACGCCGGACCCTTTTTGCACCGTATGTAAAGGCGAATCTTTTCTAAAGGGAGTATTTTCATACACCTTAGCCTGTTACATAGAATTAACATGTTACTATTATTTTTATTATGTTCTATGCATCTGTTTGGTCCTTTGTATTTGTCTGAATTTTGGTATAATATGAAAACGACATGTCTACTCCCTGTTTTCATTTCGATTGACTGTTAATCATGTTTATTTTGTTAATACATATTCGAATTTATATCATGATGTTGATTGTGAAACGATGTGATCTGAAATATGATCTAACATGATCATCCGTTCACATGTAAACAATGATAAACAAGTCGATGCCATTATAATAAAAAGTTTAGTCTTTTCTTAGCTGAATGACAATAAGGCACTTTATGATCACCAGTTACACTGGAGTTCCAAAGTTTAAACTCCCAATTGTTTTTTCCAATTAACTTCTTGCAGTGCCTTCCCAATATATATTTAGGCTCTGTTTGGAAGCTGAATTTGAGAGGGAGATGATAGTGGAGATGAGGTTTCACAGAATCCCCTGCACCGTCTGCTGTTTGGGGTCCCGGATTTGGGACAATGGAAGGCATTTGGCCTCCTATCTTCCGATTTCAACTATATCCTCACGAGAATGTAGTTGACTAATCCTTTTCCCACCCTTCTCATCTCCCTTCCAACACACCTTACATGCATCGGTATCACCAGGACACTTGATTTTTAGGTCAGTTTGAGACCCATCTAACTGAATCAAACATATGAAAGATGCATCGAATTATGTATGCCTGACGTGATTTCATTACCAACAGAGATGCCTCAACAGTAATTTTGAGATGAGCGATGTGCCATTGCTGGGATGGAAACAAATATTGGTTACCAAGAGGTTCCTCTATGCGTGCACCACCGCCACAATAGAAGGATAAAAATATATCAATACATCATATCAAAATTTCAAAAAACAGATGGGACATTAAGATGCAAGTCCTAATCGTATACATGGAAATCAACCTGAAGGCAGTTAATTTCCGCTATTGATTCATTCTGGCAGCATTGTTTCTTTGCTTTCTTTTCATTTGGACACAGTAATGCTCCAAAAAAATTACACATGAATTAATGATTGGACTTACAAATATAATCGGTAGAGCGTTGATATACAGTTCCTGCATCATTTCTTGACTTGTACAGGCAACAAAAATGAAGGCACCTGAAGTAAAAAACAAAACAAATGGAAGAGACCAAAATACACAAGGCCATCACAACAGATAACTGGCTGTTCCAAAGAAACAGTTATGGGGAAGGAAACAGACAAATAAATTATTTGATTAATATGCAAGCACTGATCTGGAGCTACTGATAGGCTCTGCATCAGTAAGCGATGGATCTCTCCGTGATATAACAGTCAATGAACTGCTGATGTGGATCCTAAAAGCGGAATACCGCAATGCGAGAACTACCAGAACTGGGCGAATCACTGATCCATGAATTCACCAGTTACTCCAAACTCAAGTGCAGCAGCAGTACTATGAAAGCCATGGAAAACCTCCTGCTCTACACAAAGTAATCCTGGCGGAGAATAGTAATAAAATCTGGAGTTAATCCATCCTCATCCTTTTGCTTCTCAAGCTCTCCGTTGGGTAGACGCACATGCCATGATATTGAAGGAGAAAGTGGTGAATATAAGTCTGCATAAGTTCCTTGAGATTAGTATAACATAAGTAATCAACTTAAAGAATGAAGACTGTATGCAGAATAAGAGCAGACAGACTCAGTTTTGGGGGGAACCACAATGTTGAAAATTGGGGTGATCCAGTAGAAAACAGTCCAGCTGGAAAACCCAGAAAATTTAAAGAATAAAAAGAACAATTATGCGTACTAGGAATATTAAAGGGCTCTGCCTTATAGTTTCAGAGGGGGTCTTCTTTTCCTTTCCAAGGAAAGAGAAATAGTATTAAACGATTTATATCAGTAAAGAGCCAATGAGGCTGCCCATGCATCTGGTATGCATGACTTGGTGGCTCCAGTAGACCCTGAATTCAAGCATGAATATACCACACAAGATCACATTAAACATGATGAATTTTCAGCTTCAGTTTGACCAACAAACATGGCAAATTACATTGTCAGACCAAGTTTTTAGTAGAAAAATGGCAGATGCAAGAAATATCAAATAACTCCGGACTTACTTGCTTTTGGAGGTGGTTCAGGTTCTTTTGTCGTATGCAATATTGTAGTTCCTGAAAGCACTGTGATGATTCCACAAATCTCTGATGCTATGCTACTTGCACTCTGGCCAGACCAGTCCTGTATGATGTACAACAAGGAAAAACGATATAAAATGCCCTGAAAGAAAAGGAGGCAAACACATGCAGCAGCATTTATTTCTTATATACCTTGAACATTATGGAGCTTGCCAATATGGTAAGGATTGTGAACATTGCATAGTAGACTGGGGAAACAACTGCTGCATTGAATGTATCTAGTGCCTGTAAAATTTCCACTCACAATCAAGACAGGTTAACCAGTATGTTACCATGTTTGCTATGTCTTTCCTTAAGATTCAGAAACAGGGGAAGATGCAGATTGGAATAAATCATGTGGTATCTCTCTCTCTCTCTTTAATTTATCGAAGGGAAACCCTGAATCAGGTGGTGGGGCCCGGGAGAGATTGATGCTCTGCCGTATGGCCCATCCCCAAGCGGCGAAAACCCTTCGAACCTGCTGCTCTGGCCAAAAGGCAAATGACACACACCCTGGGTATTGAACTCGTGACATCAACTTGCATGTCTTAAGCCAACCCACAGTCAGATATGTGGAGCCCTTGTGGGCTGTGGTCTCTTATAGACACAAGTACCATAAGGGGATACTATCTGCACGTAAATTCCAAGGAGATTTAAACTTTGTCTAGGGAAAATGTTATCATTTTCTAAATAAAAAAAACTTGGATTTATTTATAATAATGAATTTATAAAAAGGTCATGTGTCTTTTTAAAGAGATTATGTGATAGCTTAGAAACGACAAGTTCTCTTGAGAAATTGCCCTTTTTATCTTTTTTGAAAATATCAAGAGAAAGTAGGAGAAATTCAAGAGAGAAACTTTGATGTTGTCGCTGTACTACATCCATATAATTGCAGATAATCCATTTGAACAATTGATAACCTCTACTAGAGAATTCTCTTCAAGATAGAACTTTTTTCCATCCCTAATTACTGTGTAACTCTGCATGCAGTATAGGGCTGGACAATGGGCTGGGAAGGTCATGGCCTGGTGTGAATGGGTTGGGCTTGGGTCTAGTTTTCAAAAGAAGGCTTGACCCAAACTAGGCTCAAACCCGACTCAACAAAATCTCGGTTTGGGATGGGCCAGCACATCGAGTATGTGATTAAAAAAAACCCATCTTAGCTCCCATTTATTATTTATATTTTTCCAAATTTTATTAAAAATCCAATGCATTCGAGAAAATGAATGAAGAATATCGTGAATATAAGATGACTTGTAAGTTGTAACCCAGCCCGGCTCGACCCAAATTGGGCCCAAGGGCCAAACAGGCATGCCGTGGGCTTTGTATTCGGCTTAGGCCCAACCTGGACCGGGCCTAGGCCCGACCCCATTGGTCAACAGGTTGGGCTTGGCAAGGCTCAGCCCGTCAACAGCCCCGCCAAGCCCATCCACTAACCGGGCCAGCCCAGCCCAGCCCAGCCCGCCCGCTGTCCAGCCCTGATGCAGTACATGCAATAAATTATCCAGGAAAATGTAAGGAACTGAGTACATTTTAAAAAGTACAAAGGAGAATAACTTTATCCCTGCACTGCATATCTAAAAAAAGTTGGTCTGAAAGAAGACCAATCATTTCATCCTCAATTCCTCATAGAAGTAATTGGAAGCTATGTCACATGGGTGCAGGTACGGGAGTGCGGCAGGGGCAAAAATGTAAAAAAAAAATTATATATATAGAAAGGGGTCCAGGGGTTCCCCCCGGCGCGGATCCCGCATCCATGCTTGCTCATTAGTGATCAGAAGGTTACCAAACATATTTCTAAATGTTGGGATTTGACTACCTATCATATGGGTGCCAATGAATTCAATGATTTCATACACTTAGCAGGACTGATAGAGATTGATTATGGGTCTTCCTGTTTTACTTGGCATAACAAGCAAGGTGGTCCTAGCTATCGCGCCAGTAGGATCGATCGCTGCTTCGTTAATGACCATTGGATGTTCAGATCATCCCAACTCTTCCACCTTATGACAAACCGCAATACGTAGCGTAAACAGATGAACTGACTTCAGAGGGAGGACAAATCCTATGTGGTGGGAAGAGAGTATTTTTTGAGAGGCCTCAAGTTATTTCTTTAAGTTATTTGTCAGGGGCTACATCAACTGTAACCCTTTTAAAGGTTGTCCAGATCCATGGGGTTGGAAGAGGAGGTGGTTAAGGTGGTCTTTATTCTTGATGGAGATAGCGCCCCAAGCTTAGATGGGTACCCAGATAGCTTCTTTACTTCATTCTGGTCTATTGTATCTAAAGACATTTATGAGGAGGTCAGAGATTTCTTTCTCAAAAAGAAGATCACGTCCATGATGAGTTGTGGAGCCTGATTCATAGTTTTTGCCCTTGCAGGAAGGGGGGTCCGGGGGCTCCCCCCCCCCCCAACCAAGATTTTTTTTTTTTAAATTCTGCAAGCCCATTTCATAGGGCAATTAAAAAAAAATCCAAAAATGGACCGAAATGACCCTGAGTGCGGTCAACGCACTCAGGGTCAGGTTGACCACACTCGATGCCACACCCACGTCGAGTCGCGTCGACGCGGGTGCGGCACCCTGCTAGCCGAATCCCTGTGACTTAGATTGGAAGCTTACAGCTGGTTAAGGAGCACACTCTAGGTGAATTTCATTGTGTAGTTTAGCTAGATTAGCTGTTTTAGGCCAATTGCATACTTGGAAAGACAAACCACCAGATTGGTATCCATATGAGATAGAGTTGTCATTAATCTCAGAAGTTTGTTTCTTCATTTATTATGAACTGGTACAGGTCTGCCTAATCCCAGCTTGCTTGTAGCAGGAAAAAAAAGAGAGCATGCTCTAGGTCATATGCTATGTCACATGGGTGCGGGGGTGTGGCAATATATATATATATATATATATATAATTTATGAGGGGAGGGGTCGAGCTGATGAGTTGTGGAGCCTGATTCAAAGTTTTTGCCCTTGCAAAAAGAGGGGTCCGGGGGGCTTCCCCCTGGCGGGGGTCCCGCTGCGCGTTCAGTGGGCGGGGTCTCTGGGGGGCAGCGCCCCCCCAAGAAGATTTTTTTTAATATAAAAATTGGACACAAATAACCTTGGGTGCGGTCAACGCACCCAGGGTCGGGTTGACCGCACCGGGTGCCGCACCCGCACCCGCATCGCGTCGACGCGGGTGCGGCACCCGGTTTGCGGAGTCCCTGTGACAGGTCATATGGTACTCTTTACAAGACAAAGTAATTCATGGTTTTCTCCGTTTCAAGCATCACTTTCCTGACATTAGACCTAGATGTGATGTCCAATACGCAAAATATAGTTGAAAATATTTAGAAAATCTTGCAATAACCATATCGTCTTTAATACTGATCTGAAAAGTCATGAAACTTGGATTGAACCCTTCTTTAGGTACTTGATTAGAAGCAAAACACTAAAATTCAAAATCAATTTTCTCCCTTTCAAGCGTCACATTCCTGACATTAGCCCTAGATGTGATGTCCAATTGCAAAATGCATTAGAAATTCATCTTTTATTCCAGATCTGTCCACTCCCTTCTCTCTATTCAGATATATCACATAGATGCAGATACAGGTATAGGACATGAAGTGGACACACTTGGTACAATAAAATTAGGGCATGGTGACACCACTATATATACATAGTAATGCTACTTGGAGCACCTACTCCCACCTACTAAAAATCATAGTTGTAGGTTACATCTTCTCAATTAGACCTTATAGATGTATTCAACACAGTTTATTTGATATGAATCATGTTCTGGATCATGTTTTTTGGACATAAAAATAAGATTTTTAAAGTCATGAATTTTTGGTACATTATGAGCCGTTGAATTTTGAAGATCTTGAAAAACCTACATGTATGCCATAATCACATGATCCAAAACTTGTTTTCTACTATATAATGATTGTAGATCATATCTATAGGGTCTAATCCAGAGTTGCCAGTATGGAAAACGGGAGTGGGAAGCGAAAACGAAAAGCGAGGCACTTCCAAAATTTTAGAAAGCTGGAAGCACGGGACGACCTACAAGCGGACCAGAAATTGTCTCGAAAACGAGAAGAGAAGCGAATAAGAAGTGACCTAGGAAGCGAACTGGAAGTGAGGGGGAAGTGAAACAAGAGAAAAAAGAAGGAAACACAAGAAAGAAAAAACAAAAAAAATGAAAAAAGAAGGGGAAGCGAGCTTCCCATTAACGAGAAAGCATGCTTTCCCTAAATGGGAAGCGCACTTCCCATTTAATTATGGCGCTTCCCAGCACGATTCGGAAGCGCCACATTTCTCACTTCTGAATCCTAATTATGGCGCTTCCCAGCACGATTCGGAAGCGCCACATTTCTCACTTCTGAACCCTAATTATGGTGCTTCCCAGCGCGTTTCGGAAGCGCCGCATTTCTCACTTCTGAATCCTAATTATGGCACTTCCCAGCGCGTTTCGAAAGCGTCCCATTTCGCACTTCTGAATCCTATGGTGCTTCCGGTAACCCTGGTCTAATCAACAAAAAAGTTTGAGAAATTTGAAGCTTGTATTAGATGGGAGGAGGTGCTTCGGGAGCACCCTATCATTTCTAATATATATTTAGAGAGGAGGCAAATAGTCAATTAAACTATGAACTAGATTTAGTATGATTTATTGAGAAGCAGTCTGATGCACAAAACAAAGCCTAAGTATACATAAATTGGTGCTGATAAACTCAACTACTCCATAGAGGAACAACAATCACAAGCACCTTCTATCTCAGTTCCACATATTGATTTCCCTTCAGGGAAGGTGCTTTCCTCCCAATTCTAGAAATTAGGTTCCAGTTCCAGGTCGTTCATCTAGAGCTGACATATTTAAGTTGTTAAATGCACATCATAACTCCCTTACAAGGAAAAGTTGGCACATAACCTTGAACTTGCTGATGGATGTATCATGTTTTAGAAATCAAAATTTTGTTATCATGAACTTTAGACTATGAAGTTTTGCTACCGCCACAGTTCATGTTTGAAATGGATTCAGGGAGAAATTTCACACAAGGTTGTTTTCTAGATAATATGTGTTTCAGTCAAGCACATATATCAAAAGTTAGATAGCTCCTTAGCGCCTAAGAAGTTTATTAGTCTATGAAGTTCCTAGATATAGAATAAGAAAGCACTTATCTCACCATGTTCAGGTAATTCAACTGAATCACGATACATGTGATTGCAACCATAGCAAAAATCCATGTTTGGAAATATCCAGCCTGGCTTGTACCATCAACTGTGAGTTTGATGGCAATTCCAATAGCTTTGATGCTCATAACCTGCAACAGACCACAACAAACATGTGCTGCTCATTATCACATAAATCAAATGGAATGAAAGAAATTCAATTCAAGTCTTAAGAACATAAAATTAAACAAGCCATGCACAAGCTGAAAATCAAAAGGAGTTACTGTGAGTGAGCCGATTAGAGAACATATGCCCAAGTACACCATTATGTTTGTCTGTCCGTATCGAGGGGCAAAGTGCAACATCAGTACTAGTGATATTGCAACCACTGATGCCGTATAAAGAAGAAATGCTGAAAAATTCACAGAAGAAAAAATGAGCATGATGCAGGGTGAAGATGAATGTGCATCGTTAGCCACCAGAAGAAGTTAAAAGATACTGACATTCAAAGTGGATTATCCATCAAAATTTCTTACCAGGTTGGATTGCCAATTTCCAGATCTCTTCTACTGAGGTGAGAGTCTGCTCTGAAGGTGCATGGAGCACGATCACAGTTGAACCTACTATGCACAACAGGCAACCAAGCATACCCATCTTCTCTAACCTCTCGTTCAACATAAAATGCGCTAGAACAGAACTGCCATTAAACGTTCAATAGACACCACCACATGAATAAATGTAAAGACAAGGTCTGAGATCCGGATCCAGTCATGAGACAGCAAAATCAATGAGATGAAAAAGGAAACAGATCAATTGCTTATAGCGATCTTTACCTGACAATTATACTTAATGCCCCTAATGGCGTCACTAAAACAGCCGGAGCAAAAATATAAGCTACAAAGTTCGCGATCTCTCCACCGATCACTACATATATCGATTTCAGAATCTATAAGGGATCTATCCATTATAAACCTTAAAATCTACAGCCAAGTGAAACAGAAAAGAAAAAGAAAGAAAAAGTGTTTCACCAAACTTACTTGTGATCAATCCTGCCCACCAAAGGGGCTGTAACAGATAACCATACCCTCCAGAACCTTACACACACAGACATAAAAAATCGAATACTTAATCCTTACAAATAGAAACTCCAAAAAAATTCCAATCCTCAACACAGAAAACACTAAAATTTGAATCGGGTAGCTGGAATCTTACCTGCACGGGCACCATATGCACCGGCCTGCTTAAGCCCCTTCTTCTTCAATATGAAACTCGATCCAATGAACGCGCTGGAAACCACTGCGAGAAGAAAACCTTTGAGATTATCTGCATACAACACCGAACCGACTCTGCTGGGCAGAGTCATGGTTCATTCGCCCTTCCCGTTTTCCGCAAACCAACCTCCGCAGATCCCATTCACACCACCATGATTCTCACAACCCCTCAAATCAGTACACCCAACAAGACGATTTTGGAAGAAAAACCCGATAACCACATAGCAATATCTCGCAAACAACCCAATCGAAGTGCCCAAGACTTCACATCCACAATTCCGCTTCAATAAAAGGCAAAGCAGAAAATATGAATAATGAAACAGCCCCAGAACCGGAGGTTGTTTTAAATAGTGGGGGGAATTCTACCCAGCAGCAGTAGAATCAGGAACCTCAACGTTGACCACCAATGAAGGAACAATACGGAAATTAAAGAGATGAGGTTGATTTGGAGTATGATAATGACAATTGACAAGTCTAAAGTAGAATTTTACACAGGAGGAAGGGAGAAAAACAGAAAGGAATAACAAGCATGGTCTTTATTTTGCCTCACCTGCCAGTCCAAGCTGCAGAGAGAGAGAGAGAGAGAGAGAGAGAGATGATGTTGGTAGTGGTCTTTTTATCATATGTTGAATGTAAGAGAGGAAAAAACGGACGAATATTACGAAATCCGTGCCGGAGCAGGAGAGTCCCGCCAGATACATCTGGACTAATCGTAGCCGTTCAGGTGCATCGGTTTAACGGCTAAGATCGACATATTATGTACGGCGACAACATATGCCCAAGGATAGGAACCTTTCTCTATACGACAGTGAAAAGTGAAAACCGGAACGAATCGGATTCAGATCAGCTGAGTACACAGAAAAGTCGGATGCGGATCGGATCAGAACAGCCAAAAATCATAAAATGCCCATACTGAATCCGATTCATTTGCATCCATACTTCCGGTTGTTGTCCCATTTGTGTGGTTGTACAAGGTTACTCAAAACACGAATATAAGACGTGATAATACGGGCAACGGGATGGTCACGGTCAAGCTCGGCTCCTCACCAATACCACCAACCCGATTTTCCCAGGTCGGACCGAGTAATATGTCTAACACTATAAACGTGATCTATAGGTTTGTTTAGTGGGAGCAGGATCGCCGAAATCTGACTTGTATACAAGTTTTTTCGGTGATCCAAAATCAATGGCTATGAAGGTTCCAATTTTTCTCCGCTCATAAAAACATGCATTTTCGTTGAAAAAACATGATCCAAGAGTCCATTATCACTAAATCCAGCATGCTAAACACATCTAACGGTTCAGATCTATCATAAAACACTTAAAACTTATAGGGAAAAATGGGGCAGAATGAGAAATGGGGCCTAATATGTTAAGTTCTCTCTCTCTCCTTCCTTCAAATAAGCTTATATTTACGATAACGGGGGCAGGAGGGTAATGGTATAACGTGGGAGGATCAGGTGCAGTGCGATTCCACACTTTTGGTATGTTGTTGCACTTGATCATCCACCATCTTTGGGATATAGCCTGTTAATTGTGGGGCTTATAGCATATGGTGGGTGATTAGGTGGCCATGTCCTCTATGACCCACTACCGTTTTCCATACTCATCCTCCTTCCCCTTCTCTCCCATGAAGAACTTCCTCCTCAATGGCATCCACCAAGTGCAAGATATGGCATAATGGCATCTTTGGGTAGGAGATGTTAAGACCTACAGTGTTACTAGGCAGTAGATTGAATAACATAGAGACAGTAGCAGAAGGCTTGCTTTAGGAGGGGTATAGTTTTTTTTATTAGAAAAACCTTATTCTACTTTGGTAGAACCCTAGGCCATTAATAGTTTCATCTTCTGGTGCTGCCCCATATCTAGAAAAACCGACTCAGTAAACGTAAAGGCACGTCTCTAGTGGGGCTTATCCCTAAAACGAGATTAGATTTTGAAAACCAATTTGATAAAAGTTAAATAATGTAAAAAAGTAGTTTGGATAGAGATAACGGAATGGTTATCTCATCCATGTAGTTGAGAGGAATAGACCCAATTCACCTCAACTGCATGGGCCCATAGAAAAGGCACCATAGTTACGACCCACAAATGTAAGCCAACATCTCCCACTTGGCCATGAGAGCCGAACATAGAATGATGCAAATGATTTACCTCTTACTATTAAGGGGTTTTCACTTGTATTCAAATCTAACAATGAAGTGATGCATTTTGATATGACTTGCACCCATCATAACTAGATTACTAGACATATCTTAAGCTCATGCATGAAACATGTTTAAAAAATAATCCATGTAATCTCATTCTTTTTAATCATGTCATGAATGCAATGACATTTTATCATTATATGTTTGCTTTTCGAACTATCGACTCATCTTTTCATCAGGCTAATAGCAGATTGATTATCACAGTATATTTGTACCAGCCCGTCAATTATTTTCAGCTTCAAATCTTTTATGAAGCGGCTTATCTAGATGGCAAACATAACAGCCATGTCACATGCTACATATTCTGCTTCTTGTAAGACCAGGAAACAATACCACCTTCTAAGATATAGTATGAAGTAGATTTGTTGTCATTCCTACTTCCAACAAAATCAACATCGAAATAATCGATTAGCTCTAAGTTATCTACATGATAACATAATTTTAAGTTTTTAGTCTCTTTCAAATATCTAAATATTATTTTTATTACATGCCAATGAGATCATCTAGGATTACTTTGATATCGACTTACGAGACCCACAACAAAGCTAATTTTCTAGTTTGATACATAACATAACATACATGAGTTCCTATTGACCTACAATCATGCATTTTGAACCTTTTAAGTATATGATCAATATATCTTTTCTGACTTAGACATAAAAGTCTAGAACTCTTGTCTCTAGAAATTTTTATTCTAAGAACATAGAAAGCTTCACTCATATCTTTCATTTTAAATTAAGTATTTAACCATGTCTTAGTTTTGATAATCACATCATTATCATTTTCAGTTAAGAGTATATCATCAACATATAGAGATAAAATATATATACACGATGGTCAAGAGCATTAGCCACATATCTAATATCTCATATGGCTTTGTGAAAATTTAAATACCATTGATGTGGTGATTGTTTAAGATCATATAAAGATTTTTTCAACTTATACACTTTATCTTCTTGCACTATTAACACCATAGCTTTCTGACTGTACTATAAAAATGGCTTTCTTCATATCACCATTCAATAATGCAGTTTTAACGTCCATCTGATATAGATCTACATCATAATATGCTACAATAGTCAAAATTATCCTGATAGATACAAACTTTTCAGCTGAAGAATATATATCTCCATAATCTACTCATTCCCTTTGCGAAAAACCTTTTACCACTAGCCAAGCTTTAAATTTATTAATGTTTCCATTAGACTTATATTTCTTCTTTAAAACCCAATTACACCCAATGAGTTTTATTCCCTTAGGTAAATCTGATAATTTCCAGACATAGTTTTTCTTAATGGATTCAATTTCTTCATCCATGCAAATAATAATGAGCTTTCTCCTTTCAAGTAAAAAAGAAAGGTTAAGAGCATAATTTAAATGAAATGAGTGCAAGTACTATTCTACCCTTTCTTTTTTGTCTCAAACAAATATAAATATAGGGGTATAAATATAAAATCAATACTATTTCAATATTCTCTCAATATCCTTCTCCAAAAAGAATAGGATAAAAGAAAATAATAATTGCTCTAAAAGAATAGTAGGGTGATAACCATAACTCAACATCCACCTTTTAAAGTAAATTGTCATAATTGCCTTTACCAAAAAAAAAATTTACTATTTTGCAGTGCTTACTAAACCTAAAATAAGTCGAGGATTAAAGTCATAATGGTAAAAGACAATACCAAGATTGTGAACCACTCAATTATATTTTCAAAAGAAAGAAAACACGTACAAACCATGCACTAAACAATAATATTTAATAATATAAAACATACCGCTGCAACATCGACTAAATGATAATTGTGGTTAGATCATGAATATTTTGGCTCTGATACCACTGAATGTAAAACCCACGTTTTTCAAAAAAAATAAAAATAAAAATAAATTATTTTATCGGACCCGGGCCGGGTCGGGTCCGGACCAGACCCGGGCCCGCCTGCGATAGGGTTTTAATAACCCGACTCAGGAAGAGGATTTTAAATCCTCTTCCCGAGCGCCGCCCCCCTTCCACCTTCGTTTTCAGAAGATTAGGGAAACCCATCGGGGTTTCCCCATTCGTCGCCCCCCTGAGGCTTTTAAAAGCACTGCAGGGGGCGGAGGAAGGCACACAACCCTTCGGCCCCCCTGTGCGTCTCCTCCTTCCCTGCACACGCTGTCGATCGCCAGCCACTTCGCCTCCCAGGTACGCCCTCTATCTCAGTCTCCTCCTCCCTCTTCTCCCCCTCCCATCTCCCTCTCTAACACCTCGTCGGGATGCCGGCAGGCGGCGCACGGCCCCTGCCGCACCCTCCCACCTTCCTCCTTGCCTTTGGAGACCCGACAGGGCCCCTGTCGTCCCCTTTCCTCTTTTGGGGGTTCGCCGTAGTGCCGGCAGGGGGCCAAGGGCCCCTGCGACACCCCTTCACCCCGATCTCTCTCTCTCTCTCTCTCTCTCTTCGGCAAGGGTTTGTTCCCCTGCCATTGTCCTTTCGCCAGACGACAGGGGCTCGGCCCCTGCCGATTCGCTGTCGTCGGCAGGGGTGCGAGCCTCTGCCGTCTCTGTGTTGTTGGCAGGGGAGCGACCCCTGCCGATTCGTGGCTGTCGGCAGGGGCTAGCCCTCTGCCGATTCGCAGTCGTCGGCAGGGGTGCGACCCCCTGCCGTTTCAGTGTGGTCGGCAGGGGAGCGACCCATGCCGATTCATTTCTGTCAGCAGAGGCTAGCCCCCTGCCGATTCGCTGTCGTCGGCAGGGGTGCGACCCCCTGCCGTTTCAGTGTGGTCGGCAGGGGAGCGACCCCTGCCGATTCGTTGCTGTCGGCAGGGGCTAGCCCCCTGCCGATTCGCTGTCGTCGGCAGGGGTGCGACCCCCTGCCGTTTCAGTGTGGTCGGCAGGGGAGCGACCCCTGCCGATTCGTTGCTGTCGGCAGGGGCTAGCCCCCTGCCGCTTCGCTGCCGTTGGTAGGAGTGCGACCCCTGCCGCTTTAGTATGGTCGGTAGGGGCTAGCCCCATGCCGATTCGTTGTTGTCGGCAGTGGCTAGCCCCTGCCACTTCGCTGCTGTCGGCAAGGGTGCGACCCCTGCCACTTCACTGCTGTCTGCAAGGGCTGACCCCCTGCCGCCTCGCTGTTTTTGACAGTGGCTCATTCCCTGTCGCTCCGTTGTCGTCGGTGCCGCCATTGCCTAATTCTACCCTTGCCCCGTTGCACCATTAATTATATTAACATAATTGAATATTTAACACTCTTGCCTATTTACGCAACAGGTCCCGATCGTGCTCCACGGCTCAACCCTCGTATTATCCTCTCGCGTAGGCGTACGCAGCTGCACGACATCCCAAAGTAGGGTAAAGTCGCACAAGGGGCAATAAGATCTAATTAAGTTGAAATAATTAAAATGTCTATGCTAGTTGTACTTAGATTTATACTGCTGTTGCGTGACTTATTATTCTTGTCTCCATGTTTATGAGTCGAGGTACGGTTTTACTCTTCGAGTGTTAATTTGTGTATTTGCTTATGTGTTGAAGGTAGTTTCGCACTTTTTGCAATACTTATGCCCTAAATTGCTTGCATGTATACTTGCCTGTACCTTTCTATGGGTGGATGTACAATTTCATTATTCGATTATTATTTTGCGTAGTGTTTATGAATTTGAGGTGTGGTTTCGTATTTCCTGAAATACATATGCCCTTGTTTGCTTGCATCCATTTTTGCCTGCACGTTTCCTTTGAGTGAGGTATGACCTTGTGTCTTGTGTATTACTTATGACCTTATGTGTTTGCCTGTCTAAGTGGTCAATGTATGGTTTTGGTACCTCATGTATTACTTATGTGCTTTTCCCTCGATGTGCGGCATCGCAAGTCGAGAGTTGTTTGTTGACATGTTATAACCTGCATATGCTCACACTCATGGTAAATATGTACTTACATAAATGTAGTCTTGTGCCTATCCTGTTATCACCTGTTTTCAAAACACTAGAAGTTGCACTTGTGCACTATAGTTCTTTTAAAGAGGATTTCCTTCTGCAAACCCAGGGCTCTTCAAAATGCACAACTTTTGCAAAGTATGATTAAGTCTTGCAGGATTGAGAAGTCACATTTGGCACCTCCCAAGTCCACACACTTGGGAGAAATGTTTTATAACCTTGACTCAAGTTGCGGCTCATTTTGAATAACCCCGATCAGGGGCATCAGCATATGAATGAGTGAGGTTCTGTTGAAGGACCCATTCTTTATGTATCAATCTAGTGTAACATGTCGATACTAAGATAAATTTTGGATGTAAGATTGATAGTGTTGTGTCTTGTGTGAATGACTTAATGTGGCATTATGGCTTTTAAGGATGAATCGTGCCAAATGAGCACTCCTATATTCTCTAAATTGTTATGAAGTTGTGTGTTGGGTATTTCTTTTGAGAAGCCCACAGACCTCCCTGGTTCAGTATAGCGTACTTTTAGACATGCACAACATGTTAAGTACTTTGTTGATCAGACAAGAGATCCGAGATGACCTTGCATCATGAAATATGAAAAATGTTGTTGAAGTGAATTCAAGATTTATCTTGCCAAGCTGTGTTGTATTAATTCTTTTGCGGATAACATCTGTTGGGGTTTCTTTTGTGGAACCATATCCCTTTCATCGTAGTCGTACTTATGACATGTACGACCATACTTTTTTGATAAGTACGTCTTCTTACGTTGCGATGATTGGATGAGTAGGTTGTGGCAACCTCGATGAGCGCAAATAACAAAATGTTGTGATCACCTAAATAAGTGATGTTTTCGCCTTCACCGGCAAGATACTCGAGTGGGTAGAAAGACCAGAGTATGTAGAATGAGTCTTCAGTTAACTACCCCTGATGTACTCATTCGAATCGCTGACTCCTGTCAGGAGAGAGGACAGGAAGGTACAAAACTTCGATGGATAGGCCATTAATGGCAGTTACGAGCAAAAGACTCGGTTTCCCCAGTCATCGGAGTTAGGGGAATGAGACTACCATAATTATCCTAGGTGGTAGCTCTCCATGTTTGGGATGCATCCATTGTTTATGCTGGTTTGGGGATTTCTCTCTTGGTCACCGACCGTCCCCTTAGGTGCGGACTCAGTCAGCTATCCGGGTTATCATAAAATACATAGCATAATAAACCCCCGGATCAGTCTAGGTTGTTTCTAGAGTCGTGCCTTGTGCGTACCCGCTTGGCCAGTTAATATCGAAACATAATTTAAATCCGATTACACAATGTGTTCAGTTATGCACGTATGAAAGTTATAGGGTACAATATGTTCAATACTTATGGAAGTGTGTGTATGTGTGGTTGATGAATCATTGTATTTTGCTAGTTAACTTTCTTGTGCAGTGCTTTGCTTGTAATAGTTAGCTTACTTGTGCCAGTAAAATGCTAGTAATAATTTTAGCAATATGCTCATGATAGTTTGCTCTATGACTCTGCTGAAATTAAATTGCTATTCAATTGCCTGTCTACTTGACATATTAAATTATTTTGCTTAACTATGTTCTATATTGTCCTGTCTGTGCACCTACCAGTTTTTAGTGAAACTGGCCCGTTTTATGGGCAGGTGATGTATAGGTGATACACTTTGCGATGACACGATGGCGCGATGAGTTCAAGATAGAGCTCTTTCCCTGACGTTTCGCTCCTGAGGACATGTTGGTAAATTTGGTACAAAGTGTGTTTCAAAATTTCTCTTTTATTAAACCGTGAGTTAATAAAACTGTTTTAGTAAGCTTCTTTTTTGTTTCAACAAACGAATTCTTAATTATTGAAACTCCGTTTCTAAACCATTTGATTTCAATGGTTGTGCGGGATTTGACAAAAGGAAAGTTTACGCTGTAATGCCCTCAAGGTCCATCGACTTGTGGTTTTAAAAACATCATTCTTCTGTTGAAGTACTATTCAAACTCTGATTATTGTATGATTTCAAAGCTTTCTAAACTATTCTAAAAAGTTACAAGTCCTGGATTTTTGGGGCGTTACAACTTGGTATCAGAGCGACAGGGAAAATAGTGATTCTTGACCATCCGACATCTGCATCGCACAGTAAGTACTATTGATTTTGTTGTTTTGTACTTAATTTGATTAAAATATCTTGCTTCGATTTAGATGTCGTATAATGAGATGAGTGAGGCAATAAATGTTTTGACTGGAGCCGTTATGCATCTCCAATCTATGGTTCAGAACCTGAGTCATAGTGTGGCTTGCGAGAACACCTTTCAGGGTCAGTGCGATAAACAGATGAATAACCATCAAGTTACCCCTAATCTATTGTACTCCCAAAATTCTATTGTTTTCTCTTTCTGTGGTAACATGGACCATTCAGGGAAAGAATGTCGCCATAAGCGAAAGTACGATGGGTGGCAACTGGCCACACAAGGCTTGAAGCAAGGGAAGCAAGTTAAAGATATTCAGACCAAAAAGTCAGTTGGTAGTAAGGAAGTTAGCAAATGCCGACTTGCCAATGATAGAATGCAGGGATCCCCATCTAAGAAACAAAAGCAAGGCAAAGGAATCAAGCTACATTGATCGTCTAGTCGTAAATGCTCGAAGTGTAATTATGGCCATCCGAGACAGCTATGCCCTCGAGACACTGGAGGTTGTTTCTATTGCGAAAAGATGGGGCATTTCGCCAGAGTTTGTCGCAAGAAGGAAGCAGATCTAAAGAAGCGAACCACGAAGGAAAGCCAGCAACAACCCAAGTTGTCTCACTAGTAGCAATGAAACTAGAGAACCATTTTTATTTTCGTCATGGCGGGTTAGGTAGAGAATTAGCAAATAGACACTTTAATAAGTTCGGGTAAGACTTTTTATTTTCCAGTACGGATCTTGTAGTAAAAGTTTATTAATGAAATTATGTATGAATTTTGTCCAACCCAGACCCTTATGATTATGATGCTTATGCAAGTAAATGACATGTTACGCCTGCACTGATTAGTTTTTGAGTAGTTAACTTGTTACGCCTGCACTGATTAGTTTTTGAGTAGTTAACTTGTTACGCCTACAAATGATTAACTTTTAGGTTGTTGACTTATACGTCTACAAATCATTAGTTAGACTATTTAAAGGAATGACACCTCACGACTACAAACACTTAGTTTTTTTTTATGATACATCACGCCTACGTAGCGGTGTTGCAGGGTGTTGCATTATGATTGTTTGTGAGAATATATCATACCTGTATAGCATGATTGATGGATATCATATTGGACTAAAATGTCTTGTAGATCTGTGCATGTGTTTCACACTGATATGATCGAATGCGATGTGCTTTGAAGTAAAAATTATATATGCATATGATGGTACCATGATTTGGATGTCTTAGATGCATATAGAATTTGAATTATGTGTGCATAACTCGAACTGCGTAGAAATTACGTATCTTGTGGTTTAGTTGGTTCTTGATATATATCAGATCACATTGTATAGAACTCACGCTTTGAGGTTAGATTTGGATAATGCAATGCTCCTGGTGGCAATGATATTATGCATAGAATAATATGCTTTTGTATGATATGATTGAAATGCATGTGACCTCAAATTTTGAAAGTATGCGATATATGTTTAAGTTCAATAGTGAACTATGGTTCATGGAGCCTTATTGGTGAAATGGGTGATTTTAGGAATTGAATACCATATGAAATGAAGTGATGTGATATATATACATTCTCCCATTATTGGTGGCTATCGACTCTGAGAGTTGTCAATTGTTTTGATGCATGTATCATTGATTTCGGTACCTGTTGAGGACCTTGTCCGCAAAGGATTCTCTGTGAAGGGTATGTATGATCAAGATCAGGTAATCCGACTCGAGTGGTGAATCTCAGTGATGAAGTATATTGTCCAAGACCAGGTAAACCATCTAGGGCGGTAATTCCTTGTGAGGTCATACATTTCCCAGACCAGGTGATCCAGCGTGGAACTTGTAGATTTTGATTTCGTAGGGAATTATGGTGTGTTAGGATGCTCTTCTGAGAGCATTTGTTATAGCCGGTTATGAATCTTTAAATTTGGCTTTCTATTGTAGCATGATTATATATTGGTTTTAGATTAGAAAGTTGGATTCTTGCTGATTCTAGATCTTGTTACGAGGTTATGTTTTTGTCTTCTATGAAAGTTAGGGCCATTCTACGAATGATAACTTAAGCGAAGTTAGGACAACTGGCCATGTAAGGCCTTGGGTTATGGGGATAAGTTGAGGCTACTCCGGACATAGAGTCTGTTAGAAATAGTAAGGGTAACGAACGACAACCTCATTATGATAAAGTACAGAAACCTCCATTCAAGGAACGTAAACAAACTAGAGCAATGTCTTGTTGTGTCTCTTCATTCGTATCGAATCTAGTAGAAGGTGACGAATAAACATTCTTACAGTCTTCTGCCAAACCCTTTTTGTGACTCCGTATAAACTCTTGCGAAGACATAAATTATTAACAAAATTGCTCACATTTTGTTCGATCGAGTTGTTGGCTTCGAACCTTTCTCAAGAATTTATTATGTGCTATCTTGATTACTTTAATAGCATATGTGTTTCAAGATCACTCACACATATAGCGTATCCTCATTAACAACGATTAACTAAGAACCAGATTGTTGCAGATAATCTTTTAATAAATATTTCGCGGACGAAATTCTTTTAAGAGGGGTAGGATGTAAAACCCACATTTTTCAAAAATTTTTATTTTATTTTATCGGACCCGGGCCGGGTCGGGTCCGGACCCGACCCGGGCCCGCCTGCGATAGGGTTTTAATGACCCGACTCAGGAAGAGGATTTTAAATCCTCTTCCCGAGCGCCGCCCCCCTTCCACCTTCGTTTTCGGAAGATTAGGGAAACCCATCGGGGTTTCCCCATTCGTCGCCCCCCTGAGGCTTTTAAAAGCACTGCAGGGGGCGGGGGAAGGCACACAGCCCTTCGGCCCCCCTGTGCGTCTCCTCCTTCCCTGCGCACGCCGTCAATCGCCAACCACCTCGCCTCCCAGATACGCCCTCTATCTCAGTCTCCTCCTCCCTCTTCTCCCCCTCCCATCTCCCTCTCTAACAACTCGTCGAGATGCCGGCAGGCGGCGCACGGCCCCTGCCGCGCCCTCCCACCTTCCTCCTTGCCTTTGGAGACCCGACAGAGGGCCTACAGGGCCCCTGTCGTCCCCTTCCCTCTTTTGGGCGTTCGCCAGAGTGCCGGCAGGGGGCCAAGGGCCCCTGCGACACCCCTTCGCCTCGATCTCTCTCTCTCTCTCTCTCTCTCTCTTCGGCAAGGGTTTGTTCCCCTGCCATTGTCCTTTCATCGGACGGCAGAGGCTCGGCCCCTGCCGATTCGCTGTCGTCGGCAGGGGTGCGACCCCCTGCCGTCTCTGTGTTGTCGGCAGGGGAGCGACCCCTGCCGATTCGTGGCTGTCGGCAAGCGCTTGCTCCCTGCCGATTCGCAGTCGTCGGCAGGGGTGCGACCCCCTGCCGTTTCAGTGTGGTCGGCAGGGGAGCGACCCCTGCCGATTCATTTCTGTCAGCAGAGGCTAGCCCTCTGCCGATTCGCTGTCGTCGGCAGGGGTGCGACCCTCTGCCGTTTCAGTGTGGTCGGCAGGGGAGCGACCCCTGCCGATTCGTTGTTGTCGGCAGGGGCTAGCCCCCTGCCGATTCGCTGTCGTCGGTAGGGGTGCGACCCCCTGCCGTTTCAGTGTTGTCGGCAGGGGAGCGACCCCTGCCGATTCGTTGTTGTCGGCAGGGGCTAACCCCTTGCCGATTCGCTGTCGTCGGCAGGGGTGCGACCCCCTGCCGTTTCAGTGTGGTCGGCAGGGGAGCGACCCCTGCCGATTCGTTGCTGTCGGCAGGGGCTAGCCCCCTGCCGCTTCGCTGCCGTCGGCAGGGGTGCGACCCCTGCCGCTTTAGTATGGTCGGTAGGGGCTAGCCCCCTGCCGATTCGTTGTTGTCGGCAGTGGCTGGCCCCTGCCACTTCGCTGCTGTCGGCAAGGGTGCGACCCCTGCCACTTCAGTGCTGTCTGCAAGGGCTGACCCCCTGCCGCCTCGCTGTTTTTGACAGTGGCTTATTCCCTGTCGCTCCATTGTCGTCGGTGCCGCCATTGCCTAATTTTACCCTTGCCCCGTTGCACCATTAATTATATTAACATAATTGAATATTTAACACTCTTGCCTATTTACGCAACAGGTCCCGATCGTGCTCCACGGCTCAACCCTCGTATTATCCTCTCGCGTAGGCGTACGCAGCTACACGACATCCCAAAGTAGGGTAAAGTCGCACAAGGGGCAATAAGATCTAATTAAGTTGAAATAATTAAAATGTCTATGCTAGTTGTACTTAGATTTATACTGCTGTTGCGTGACTTATTATTCTTGTCTCCATGTTTATGAGTCGAGGTACGGTTTTACTCTTTGAGTATTAATTTGTGTATTTGCTTACGTGTTGAAGGTGGTTTCGCACTTTTTGCAATACTTATGCCCTAAATTGCTTGCATGTATACTTGCCTGTACCTTTCTATGGGTGGATGTACAATTTCATTATTCGATTATTATTTTGCGTAGTGTTTATAAATTTGAGGTGTGGTTTCGTATTTCTTGAAATACATATGCCCTTGTTTGCTTGCATCCATTTTTGCCTGCACGTTTCCTTTGAGTGAGGTATGACCTTGTGTCTCGTGTATTACTTATGACCTTATGTGTTTGCCTGTCTAAGTGGTCAATGTATGGTTTTGGTACCTCATGTATTACTTATGTGCTTTTCCCTCGATGTGCGACATCACAAGTCGAGAGTTGTTTGTTGACATGTTATAACCTGCATATGCTCACACTCATGGTAAATATGTACTTACATAAATGTAGTCTTGTGCCTATCCTGTTATCACCTATTTTCAAAACACTAGAAGTTGCACTTGTGCACTATAGTTCTTTTAAAGAGGATTTCCTTCTGCAAACCCAGGGCTCTTCAAAATGCACAACTTTTGCAAAGTATGATTAAGTCTTACAGGATTGCGAAGTCACATTTGGCACCTCCCAAGTCCACACACTTGGGAGAAATGTTTTATAACCTTGACTCAAGTTGCGGCTCATTTTGAATAACCCCGATCAGGGGCATCAGCATATGAATGAGTGAGGTTCTGTTGAAGGACCCATTCTTTATGTATCAATCTAGTGTAACATGTCGATACTAAGATAAATTTTGGATGTAAGATTGATAGTGTTGTGTCTTGTGTGAATGACTTAATGTGGCATTATGGCTTTTAAGGATGAATCGTGCCAAATGAGCACTCCTATATTCTCTGAATTGTTATGAAGTTGTGTGTTGGGTATTTCTTTTGAGAAGCCCACAGACCTCCCTGGTTCAGTATAGCGTACTTTTAGACATGCACAACATGTTAAGTACTTTGTTGATCAGACGAGAGATCCAAGATGACCTTGCATCATGAAATATGAAAAAAGTTGTTGAAGTGAATTCAAGATTTATCTTGCCAGGCTGTGTTGTATTAATTCTTTTGCGGATAACATCTGTTGGGGTTTCGTTTGTGGAACCATATCCCTTTCATCGTAGTCGTACTTATGACATGTACGACCGTACTTTTTTGATAAGTACGTCTTCTTACGTTGCGATGATTGGATGAGTAGGTTGTGGCAACCTCGATGAGCGCAAATAACAAAATGTTGTGATCACCTAAATAAGTGATGTTTTCACCTTCACCGGCAAGATACTCGAGTGGGTTGAAAGACCAGAGTATGTAGAATGAGTCTTCAGTTAACTACCCCTGATGTACTCATTCGAATCGCTGACTCCTGTCAGAAGAGAGGACAGGAAGGTACAAAACTTCGATGGACAGGCCATTAATGGCAGTTACGAGCAAAAGACTCGGCTTCCCCAGTCATCGGAGTTAGGGGAATGAGACTACCATAATTATCCTAGGTGGTAGCTCTCCATGTTTGGGATGCATCTATTGTTTATGCTGCTTTGGGGATTTCTCTCTTGGTCACCGACCGTCCCCTTAGGTGCGAACTCAATCAGCTATCCGGGTTATCATAAAATACATAGCATAATAAACCCTCGGATCAGTCTAGGCTGTTTCTAGAGTCGTGCCTTGTGCGTACCCGCTTGGCCAGTTAATATCGAAACATAATTTAAATCCGATTACACAATGTGTTCAGTTATGCACGTATGAAAGTTATAGGGTACAATATGTTCAATACTTATGGAAGTGTATGTATGTGTGGTTGATGAAGCATTGTATTTTGCTAGTTAACTTTCTTGTGCAGTGCTTTGCTTGTAATAGTTAGCTTACTTGTGCCAGTAAAATGCTAGTAATAATTTTAGCATTATGCTCATGATAGTTTGCTCTATGACTCTGCTGAAATTAAATTGCTATTCAATTGCATGTCTACTTGACATATTAAATTATTTTGCTTAACTATGTTCTATATTGTCCTGTCTGTGCACCTACCAGTTTTTAGTGAAACTGACCCGTTTTATGGGCAGGTGATATATAGGTGATACACTTTGCGATGACACGATGGCGCGATGAGTTCAAGATAGAGCTCTTTCCCTGACGTTTCGCTCCTAAGGACATGTTGGTAAATTTGGTACAAAGTGTGTTTCAAAATTTCTCTTTTATTAAACCGTGAGTTAATAAAACTGTTTTAGTAAGCTTCTTTTTTGTTTCAACAAACGAATTCTTAATTATTGAAACTCCGTTTCTGAACCATTTGATTTCAATGGTTGTGCGGGATTTGACAAAAGGAAAGTTTACGCTTTAATGCCCTCAAGGTCCATCGACTTGTGGTTTTAAAAACATCATTCTTCTGCTGAAGTACTATTCAAACTCTGATTATTGTATGATTTTAAAGCTTTCTAAACTATTCTAAAAAGTTACAAGTCCTGGATTTTTGGGGCGTTACACTGAAGACCTAAAGTGTCACTCAAAAGTAGATCGAATAGAGTAGTAGTAGAAGGCTTGCTTCAAGAGGGGTATAGGTTCTTTGATCTGAAAACCTTATTTTACTTTGGTAGAACCCTGAGCCATTAATAGTTTCACCTTCTGGTGTTGCCTGGAGCCTAGAAAAATTGACTTAGTAATGGCCAAGACATATCTTTAATGAGGCTTATCCCTAAAATGATATTAGATTTTGAAAACCAAATTGATAAAGGTAAAATAACCAGTGTTATTAAAAACGTGCCTCAAGGCGCAAAAAGCGCACCTCGCCTCAAGGCGAGGGGCTTTATGCCTTGAGGCGCAAGGGTAAAGCGCAAAACCTCTGAGGCGTGCGCCTCATAGGCCTTGAGGCGCACCTCAGGAAGAGGCATATACGTCTCAATGCATTTGGTCAAATGAGGGTCAAAACCCTCATTTGACCAAAAGTTAGGGCTTAAATAAACCACCCTAACTCTAATGAGGGTGAAAACCCTCATTTTTTTCTTACGCCTCTTTCTGTCTGGTTTTTTTTCTCACAACAGTCACACTCTCTCGGCTCTCACAGCGTTGTCTCTCTTGTGGTGGAGCCCCAAAACAGGTACGCTCTCTCTCTCATCTCTAGTTTTTTTTTCTTTCTCTCTCGTTTTTTCTCACACAACCTCGTTTTTTCTTCTCACGCAACCTTTCTCTCATTTTTTTTCTCACACGCAGTCTCCTTCTCTCTCATTTTTTTAACACACTTGTGTAACTGTGCATGTGTGTGTGTAACATTTATATCTAAAGTTGTACATAGGAAGGAATGGAGTCTCACTGTTATGCTCGGTTTTAATGCAGATCACTTGTTTAAATGGATTTGTCAGACCTTATAAGTATACAAAAAGAATGTAGCACATCCCAAATTACCTTGTCTACCCCATGTTATAAGTTGCCTTAAGTTTTAAATATTTAAGATGAACACCCCATCTTTTCAAGGGCAAATTTCTCTAGAAACTATGGGTACTATAAACCACGTAAAGTTGATGAGGTCCATAGCTTAATTTGTACTGATAAGTTTGAAAACCAACGTCGTGTATTTTTTGGAGCACATATTGGTTATATCATCCTCAAGGATCAGTGAATTCTGGTGTTGAGCTGAATTTGAAACAACGTACACATACTGCCAATGAATTTACAGTGTCCCCATTGACCGCTCTGGCATCAACCCAGGAAGAATCAATTTAATCACCAAGTTAGTCTTTATCAGCTGGTAATGGCAAGACGTTCTAATGTGTTTAAGATACAACTCACCTTAACAAAATTCCTTGCATCGAAAAAGTGAAATCAGAAAGGCCATTTGCAAATGTCCTCAGATACCTGAAAATCCCGTTAATAAAAGTTGATGTACCCTATCCAGGCCAATTGGGTAGATTGTTGTTATACCTGTTTGCAAACCCAGTGTAGGGAATGCTAGAAACTTACTGGAGGTAATTGCTACAACTTGAGGGGCTTAAGTCCACCCATACAATACACAAAGCTCCAATTGAGTGCTACGGGAAGAATTTCAAGGATGACCAAAAACATGAAAGACACATTTGGGTATAATATCTGAGATTAGAGAACTTAGCGACTTTTAAATGATATTCACACAATTGATCACAAATATATTTACACAAACACCACATCTACTTCACTGTCTTGCTCATCTAAATCGAACTTTCTTGAAGTACAACCAACAACAGTTTTGCATCAACAAGAATACACGACCCTGACCCTTTCCCTTTACCTACTCAGGGTCCAAAGAAACAACAAAAATAAAAAGGAAAGAATTAGTAAACTTGGACAAAAAAACAGCAGTTGTTGCTTCATCAATAAAACATTTCTTATTTATTTATAATTTTAGATAATTTTTATAGTTTTTTTTTTAAGTTTTAATAATTTTTTTTTGAGGCATACGCTTTGCGCCTCGAGGCTTACGCCTCGCCTCAAATTTTGGCGGAGCGCCTCGCTACACCTCAACGCTTTTCACAACACTGAAAATAACATAAAAAGATAGTTTGGATAGAGATAACACAATGGTTATCTCATCCATGCAGTTGAGATGAGTGGGCCCAACTCACATCTACTGCATGGGTCCAACAGAGAAGGCACCATGGCCACGACTCACAAATATCAGCCAACAAGATAGAGTTTCTCTCCTTGTGAATAGTTGCACTCGCATTGTATATAACCAAATTATTGGTTGTCTTTCGTCACCACCAACATATATCTCACTTGATCATGGAGAAGTGCTTAGGATCCACTCTCACATATCCCAAGTGAGATATGAAGTGGCGATGTAATATGACCGATGATTGGTTATACTCAATATGACCATAATTGCTCTCCTCGATCACAATTAAACTGACACAATTTCAAAGGATGATGGTGCTTGCAGATGGGTTGGTAAACGAGCTCAACGAACCAAACAAAGGTTATTTAAGTTTGGTTTGTTTTTGTAGCGAGACGAGCTTGAGCTCATGGCCGCTAGCTTGAGTAAAATGAGTCAGGCTTAAGCTGGTTCAATATTAAAAAAAATTACAATTTTCATAATTAAAAATATTTGAAGCTAAGCGTCGATAGGTTGTGAGATTGACAGACATAGCAGGCGAGATGGATACAAAGCCTCACGACCTCCCTCTCCATTTTGTGACTAATTTGATGGGATGGGGAGGTGTCCCCAGCGGGAACCCACCCAATGTTTACTCATTTACTGAACTTAGTCGGCTATTGTCATCACGGACGGCTGGAATCGTCAACAGCATGTAAGCATAACCTGTGATGGGGGGAGACCCCAACCGACCCTTCTCTTTGCAACACAAGAGTCAGACCGACAAAGGAAATGCTACTGGATGGACATATCTAGAGACCCTTTGTCGGCCAAGGCTGGCTGACGTCTGTTAGAATTGGAGATTTTTCATTACTTGCACTCTTTAAATACAATAGACTGGCATTACATATTCTGGAGCCCATAACTAACAGTTATCCACTAACTTCTAACAAAGTGCTAACATGAAAAGAACTCTGCAACCAACACTAACTGACCACTACAAACTCTAATTGACCACTACAAACTCCAACTGACCACAACAAACTAGGCTAAAAGAACCATGATTTTTCCAACAATCCCTCCCTTAAACTGATGCTTCAGTTTAGTGAAGGTTAGATCAGAAACACCCTTTCTCAAATTGGGTGATCCAAAGTGCAAACACCAAGCATCTTCCTTAGCTTCTGAAAAACAGGCAAATTGAGGGGCTTGGTACATATGTCAGCAACCTGATCTTCACTCCTGCAGTAAATTAAGTTAATGACTCCATCATTCATGAGATCCCTAAAGAAATAATACTTCACATCTATATGCTTGCTTAGACCATGTAGAACAAGATTTTTTGAGAGCTTGATTGCTGAATTATTGTCACAACAAATGAGAGTAGGCCCATCTTGCTTGAAATACAACTCTTTCAAAATTTTCTTTAGCCAAATAGCTTGACAAGCACAAGCTATTGCAACAACAAATTCAGCTTCAGTGGTTGACAATGTCACGATTGATTGCTTCTTTGATGACCATGAAACAACTCTTGTTCCCATCATGAAAACATACCCAGATGTGCTTTTCCGATCATATGTATCTCCTGCATAATCACTATCTGTGAAACCAAACAAATTTTACTTTTCTCCCTTCCTGTAGAACAACCCAAACTCTTTAGTACCTTGCAAGTATCTAAAAATTCTTTTTGCATCCAAGAGATGAATCTCTGTAGGACATTCCATGTATCTACTAATGATGCTTACTGCATGCATTATATCAGGCCTTGTCGCAGTCAAGTACATTAAGCTCCCACTACAACAAAGCAGTAGATTAGCGACGACCACATTCCGTCGCTAATCCGTCGCTAACATGGTTAGCGACGGATTAGCGACAACGAGGCGACAGTATGCTTACGTCGCGAATATTTCGACGCTAACTGGCGACGGAATTATTCCGTCGCCAGGTCCGTCGCTAATTGCGACGGAATAACGAGAGCTATATTCCGTCGCCAATCCGCCGGTACTCAACGTCGACCACCGCTTGGCGACGGATTTACTTCCGTCGCTATGCCGTCGCTATATTAATATGAATAGCGACGGATGGTTCCGTCGCTAATCCGTCGCAAACACGAAAAAAAATTAAAAAAAATTTATTTGAAAATTAATTACCGAGAACTGTACAATTTCTATTTCCTGTACAATTTATATTTCCTGTAAATAAAAAACAAACCACATAAAAAAAAATTCATATAACAAGAATCTACAACAATTAATCGTTCCACCTTAAAATTAAGAAGTTTAATCATTTACAATTCAACAATTACAATTAGGAAAAATAAAAAAAATAGAACTTCTTCAACACAGTCCTCTAATCATCGCCAAGATTTTGTGCGTCTTCTTGTTCATTGTCTTTATCTGTCCCTTCAGCTCCACTACCCTGATTATCGCTAGCACCCTACACAAGAAAAGAACAGTCAGTATTGATAAACAAAATATAATGAAATAAATTACACACTATATGTGATTCTATCATGTGCTCATGTGTGATCTAAGGCAATAAAAAAACTCTATATGTGATTCTATCATGCTCATATGTGCTCTAAGGCAGTCAAAAAATTGAATATGTGATTATAGCATGTTCATATGTGTTCTAAGGCATCTAAAAAAACTCTATATGTGATTCTACCATGCTCAGATGTGCTTTAAGGCAGGCAAAAAACTATATATGTGATTCGATCATGCTCGTATGTGTGCTAAGGCAGTAAAAAAATTGAATATGTGAATATAGCATGCTCATATGTGCTCTAAGGCAGGCAAAGCCAAAAAATTTATATGTGATTCTATCATAAATGATATATAACATGTTCATATATGTTCTAAGGCAGTAAAAAAACTCTATATGTTATTATAACATGCTCATATGTGTGCTAAGGCAGTCAAAAAACTGAATATGTGATTATAATATGCTCATATGTGTTCTTAGGCAGTCAAAAAACTGAATATGTGATTATAGCATGCTCATATGTGTTATAATGCAATCAAAAAAACTTTATATGTGATTCTATCATGCTCATATGTGCTCTAAGGCAGACAAAAAGTTTTATATATATATATATATATATATATATATATATATATATATATATATATATATATATATGTGATTCTATCATGCTCATATGTGTGCTAAGGCAGTAAAAAAATTGAATATGTGAATATAGCATGCTCATATGTGCTCTAAGGCAGGCAAAGCCAACATTTTTATATGTGATTCTATCATAAATAATATATAACATATTCATATGTGTTCTAAGGCAGTCAAAAAATTGAATATGTGATTATAGCATGTTCATATGTGTTCTAAGGCATCTAAAAAAACTCTATATGTGATTCTACCATGCTCAGATGTGCTTTAAGGCAGGCAAAAAACTATATATGTGATTCGATCATGCTCGTATGTGTGCTAAGGCAGTCAAAAAATTGAATATGTGAATATAGCATGCTCATATGTGCTCTAAGGCAGTCAAAAAACTGAATATGTGATTATACCTGAGAGGGACCTGGAATCGAAGATCCCCTATCCTGAACAGCGGCCTTGATCTCATTTCGGAGAAAGGGGTTGACAGTGTATTAAAAGTAGTTATTCAGTGATTCATTAATGATCTCGCGTACATCATCACCAGAAAGAATAGTCGGCTGCTTGGAGCTTATGTCGGCGCAAGAAGTCGGTGAGCCGTAACTGGAAGAACCAATAACTGGTGAAGTGTTCATATTACTCCCAAACCCGAACACGCGACCTTTTTTTGGTTCACCTGCTGCAGTCACCCATGCTGTAGGATCAAATGATGGATGCTGAGTAGCGTCTTCGCCATATCGCTCTACCATCTGTTGCTCATATGCCTCATACAAAATAATGTTTAAAGTATTCATTAATAATTAATGATAACATTATGATAACTTGCATATATATTGCAATGATTATTAATAGAATTAATACATACCGTTATCGTTCTCGCCTTCTCTGATACGAAGACTCCCGTGGTCTTCCGTTTATGTGTTTCTACAAACACATCCTTATATGGTACACTGTCTCCTTTTTTCTGCTTTCTGCGAAGTTAAATGACAAAAGATTTAGTACACAAGTTTGCAACAATACTTATAAAATTAATATTATATATTGATGAGTTACTATTTTCTTTAGGTGGCTCCTAAATGTCTTAGATCCACCTGTGTGTAGATGGGTTTCGGGCATCTTCGATCGATTTTGTGAAGCCTTCGCAGAGTGATTTTTAAATGCATCTCCCGCCCACTTATCGCACATTTCATCACAGTAATCTCTTCTGATAGTAATAGGACCATGGCCCTTCCACAGTAATGGATCATCTACTACGCCAGATGCTTTTTTTGCTGCAGTCTTCATAGTGTGCAACATGTCTGCAAATCGATTGGCAGCCACCTTCTGCCACACCTTCCTTGCATCATTTTCTTCCACCGTAGTTGCGAAGCGATTCGAAGCCTACAAATATTTTCAGAAAGTTAGTAGACATTGCTTAAATAAATTAAATATGAAACACATTAACTATGAGGAACAACTGTATACCATGAATGAGGACCACAATCTGTCTAACACCTCCTTTGGGTACTCTTTCCATTGAGCAACTGGTCCTGGTAGATGTTGAAGAAGTGAATTCCTAATCTCCCGTACTACTTCTTGTGGCTCAAACCTCGTGTTGCACATGAATTGTTACACAGTAAATATCAATATAAAATATTTAAAAGATATGCAATAATTGAAAACAAAATACTTACGGTCGATTATCGATATACACTATTCGAATGAGTCTTCTTGTGCCAGCCTGAGAAGACCCTGTTTCCTGTGTTGGCTGTTGACTTGTGTGATCAACTGGTGTAGGTGGGTCGTGTACAGGCGCAACATCATCTGTAAAAAAATATATTAGAAATTGTCAGAATGTGCATTTGAACTAATCAAGCATCTAATTAGTTATATGATATACCTATCACAGATGCCCGTGAAGATGAAGGCTGAGCCTGGCTACTACTGGATGAGCGACCACTATAACCTCCACGAACCATATTCTAACAAATAACATATGTCATACAATACATTCAAATAATTCACATCAAGTATTACAATGCAATCAAGTCATTCACATCAAGCATTGCAATGCATTCAAATAATTCAAATCATTGGCATCAAGTATTGCACTAATTCAAATCATTCGTTAATTGCATAAATTATAATACATTCAGATAATTGAAATCATTCACATCAAGTATTACAATGCAATCAAGTCATTCACATCAAGCATTGCAATGCATTCAAATAATTCAAATCATTGGCATCAAGTATTGCACTAATTCAAATCATTCGTTAATTGCATAAATTATAATACATTCAGATAATTGAAATCATTCACATCAAGTATTACAATGCAATCAAGTCATTCACATCAAGCATTGCAATGCATTCAAATAATTCAAATCATTGCATCAAGTATTGCACTAATTCAAATCATTCGTTAATTGCATAAATTATAATACATTCAGATAATTGAAATAATTCACATCAAGTATTACAATGCATTCGAATCATTCGTATCAAGTATTATAATACATTCAAATAAAATTTATGATCATTCACACCAAGTATTGCAATACAACTCACATCAAGTATTACAATGCATTCAAATAATTCAAATCATTGGCATCAAGTATTGCACTAATTCAAATCATTCGTTAATTGCATAAATTATAATACATTCAGATAATTGAAATCATTCACATCAAGTATTACAATGCATTCGAATCATTCGTATCAAGTATTACAATACATTCAAATAAAATTTATGATCATTCACACCAAGTATTGCAATACAACTCACATCAAGTATTACAATGCATTTAAATAGAGGTTTGTAGTATAAGATTTTGCTCACTAGCTTGAGAATTCTTCCTCGTCACTAGTTTGACTTTCTTCTTCTTCTTCTTCTTCTTCATTGTTTGCCCATCCACTTGGTACATCATTTGGATCACATTTCTCTATGAATGTTTCATCGGCCAATGGAGATATGACATGCATATCATGCGCAACATCGTGACCATAAGCGAAGTCATAGACATCATCTGATTGATAGTAATCACTGTCTTCAGCTAACTCATCTTCCTGTAACTGATCATACTCGGGGTATAGTTTGGATTTCACCTTGCAAACTGCCCACCATTCATTTCTATCTGACTTTTTTATACTCGGATATGAAGTATAATAAACTTGTTGAGCTTGCGAGGCTAATATGAATGGTTCATATGTTCCAAACCTGGATTTATGATTCACGTCCACAATGCCTGAAGCTTTGTCGAGTCTTGTTGCAGTTGGATCAAACCAATGACACTTGAATATCGTAACCCTGTTATTCATGCCTAAGTAAGTCAACTCCATTATTTCCTCTATAACACCGTAGTAATCATGTTCATTTTCACCGTAGCTTCTACCCTTGACACACACGCCACTATTTATCGTTGATTTGTTTATACCGTAGTCTTTTGTATGGAATCGATAACCATTTACGATATACCCGTTGTAACATTGCACAACTTTGGTCGGACCATTTTCTAAATCACATATTTCTTGATCTTTAACATCACCATTGCGAACCTACGCACAAACATAAACAATGATTGTGATCACGATCAATTAAGTAACTTAGTGTTGTTTATAAGTACAAAATTTATGTTAGCTTCTTTACCAACTGTTTCAACCACTCCACAAACTTAGTTTCACGTTCTTTTTGTACTTCTGCATCAGTGAGATGTGAAACTTCGTTTTGCAACTCTAGATCAAATCGTCTGCAAACCACAAATACTTATATTACCGAGCCATGTATCCACATATAGAACATAAAAGGATTTATAATTGAGTTGCATATACATATACTTCTCGATGTATGGGTCGATCGCTGAGCAATTAAAAAGAATATAGATGTGTGCTGCATCTTGCTCTCGATCTGTCAATAGCCTTGATCGGCAACTACCAAATGCATGTCCAAGTGGTTGAAATATCGACAGCTTGTCAGCTACAGTTACTTGTTCTCCATCATCGTTACGGGGCGGGCATGTGTAACGTGTTGGAATATGAGGTTCGAAGTACATAGATGAGAAATTTGAAATCTCTTCTAAAGTGTACGCCTCACAAATAGAGCCTTCTACTCTTGCTTTATTATGAACCTTTTTTTTTAGGTCGAACATGCATCTGACAAGAATATACATTTCAAATTTTAAATATCTGTTACTAAAGAGACAAATATAAAAAAACATATACGTACATCCATCGATATTGCGCAGGGCCACCAACCCTTAGTTCATATGGCAGATGTATGATCAAATGTTCCATAACATCGAAAAATGCTGGCGGAAATATCTTTTCTAACAGACAAACAGTGGTGATGACAGAGTCCTCGAGATTCTTTACATCTGATACAACGACCTCCCGTGCGCACAATGTTCTGAAAAATCCACTCAACTCAGACAATACCCCCATATAGGTTTGTCTAACATATCATGGAATGCTAGGGGTATCAATCGTTGCATAAAGATATGACAATCATGGCTCTTCAACCCATATAACTGTCCATCGTCAATCTTCACAGCCCGAGCAATGTTAGAGACATATCCATCTGGAAATCTCAGTTGTCTCAACCATTGACATACATGTTTTATTTGATCAGGTCCGAGCACGTACTTCGCCTTTGGTTTCAGTACTTTGCCATTATACTCTTTGAGTTCCAATTCTGGTCTTTTACATATTAATTTTAAATTCATACGGGCCTTCAGATTATCCTTCGTTTTTCCTTTAATATTCATTACTGTATTGAACACATTATCAAACACATTTTTCTCTACATGCATCACATCCAAATTATGTCGTATCAATAGGGTCGGCCAATACGGTAGTTCCCAAAAAATAGATTTTTTTGTCCAATTGTGATCCTTCCCAAATCCACGGAAGGGTGTAGGACTGCGGGCATCTGTTAATACATCTGGAAAGTATCGCAATCTTCTTAGAATCTCTATGCCAGACAATCTTGAGGATGGACCTTCCGTTTCAGTTGTGCCTGCTTTAAATGCATTCTTTTGACGTCGAAACGGATGATCGCTGGGTAGAAATCGACGATGACAATCAAACCAGCAAGGCTTCCTTCCATGCCTCAATCTAAAAGCTTTGGAATCCTCCATGCAGTACGGACAAGCCAACCTCCCATGTGTGCTCCAACCAGATAACATACCATATGCAGGGAAGTCACTGATTGTCCATAGAACAACGACCTTCATGTTGAAATTTTGTTTTTTGTGGGCATCATACGTGGTAACACCGTCATCCCACAATACTTTTAATTCATCAATCAATGGCCTTAGATATACATCAAGATTTTGGCCAGGTGAGGTCGGACCAGGGATCAACAGAGACAAGAAAAGATTTGGACGTTTCATACACAAGCTTGGTGGAAGGTTGTATGGAGTTACAAATACTGGCCAGCATGAGTATGGAGTTGATCTACCCCCAAATGGATTAAATCCATCTGTACATAGACCGAGTCTAACATTTCGCACTTCCATTGCGAAGTTCTGATGAGTACGATCAAAGTGCTTCCAAGCTTCAGCGTCAACAGGATGCGTGATCTTGTTTTCATTGTGTCGAACTTTATTTGCATGCCATCTCATGTGTTTAGCTGTCCTTGAAGACATATACAATCGCTGCAATCTAGGAGTGATAGGAAAGTAGCGGAGCGACTTGTATGAAACTTCCTTTGATCTCGTGCTACCATTGCCTCTTGTCTTTGGCTTGAACCGAGGATGCCCACATGACGGGCATGATATGTCATTTTCCTGCTCCTTGAAATACAACATGCAGTGATTTGGACAAACATCAATCTTTTTGTAACCCATACCTAGAGCGTTGACCATAACTTTCGCACGATAGAAATTTTGTGGCAATTTCTCATCTTTAGGCAACATACTCTTCACAATCATGCACAAACGGTCAAAACATGATTGACTCAAATTATACTCGGACTTCAAATTCATTAGTTGAAGAACTGCAGACAAGATAGTGTGACTCTCACAACCATTCCAAAGTGGCTCATCAGCATCTTTAAGTAAATCATAAAATCTACTAGCTGCATCGTTTGGTGATTCTTCATCTACGACAGTTCTTACATCACTAGAACTCATAGCAGAACCCAGTTCTGTTCCTGCAGCATCAAATATCAAATTCGTATATGGATTATCGTGCACCACATTCACCCGTGCATCAAAATCGTTTCTAAATTCTTCTTCATGAAACGTCCAGTTCTGATAATCACTCACAAAACCCTTCCTGTATAGGTGATGTCTAACGCCATGAGGTTCTACAAATCGATTATTCTTACAAATCTTGCAGGAACACCTAATCCGACCTGTGGGATCTACCGTACTGACACTTGCCGTTGCAAATTCAATAAAACTATCGACACCATCCATATATTCATGCGATAACTCATTGTCCACTAACCTACGGTACATCCATTCACGGTTTGCAGTCATTCTGTCGTATGATGTTACAAATAGTATCCTAACCAGTTAAAAGAGAACCATCAGAATGCTATGATGAAGAAAATATCAAATTTATCATGCAATATATGATGTCATACAATCACAAGAATTATGATGCATGCATTGATAACTTAATATTTTCATGTGCAAACTATTCATGACACGATACATTCATTTGAAGCATGCTTCATATCAAACAAATGTCAAACATGTACCTGCAGCAAACACACTTCAATATCCCACTAACTACTACCATGCATAGCATGGACTCCGTACTCCAAAAATAAGAACACTTCTATTCTCATACATTAAAATCATGCTCAGCATGATCTCCGAACTCCAACAAAGCAGTCCTAGATATCAACAACTAAGTGAGTGTGTGAACAATAAAGTGTTACATTCAATAAATTAAATAACATGTGATGCGCTTGCATCACTTACTCACCATGGGTATTTACCCGATTTGCATTGTTTTTGTCACTTACTTACCACGAGTGGCGGGGCACAAGCGAGTTTCGTTGAGAAATCTGCAAAAAACACTGTGTTAAAATGAATATTGAAGCTAATTAGGGAAACACAAACACTTATGCAATGCAAAAAACAACTAAACTGTTGATGATATATATCTAATGATGAAATGCGATGAAATAAAGTGAAAAAGAAGCATTGATGATATATTTTTTTAAACTAGCGTCTTCCCCTAAAAAAAAGGAAGAAAAATTATAAGTGCACTCCGAACCTTGTTTTTGAAGCTTGAACATCAAATTGTAGTGAGAACTCGATGAAAAAACTAAAGGCTAATTTTTCAAATTGCTCCCATGTTTTCAGTATAATTCAAAATTGCACCAATGTTACGAAACTTTTCGCCCAAAGTAGGAAAAAAAAAGAAATCTGATTCTTTCATGCTTGATGCACACATTCATGATCATCACCAAAGTGGAAAAAAGAAAAAAAAAATTAACACAAGCATGTGGAATCTTAAGAAAGAAATGTGATTTTGATGATTCCAATAACAAACCAAGCAAAAGACCCACAACTTGAAGGTTTGATGGACCAACGTGAGGGCGATGGAAGGATTGTGGATCTTGAAAACGTGCACACAAGGGACAGCGAACAGGCTGGCGAGGTTGCGTGGATGAGCAAGACCTCAAGCCTGACTGAAGTGAGGAATGGAGGCTAGGCTGAGGTGAGCTCACCTCAGGGGAGGCTCAGACGTGAACCTGGCCCAGGCGAGGGCTCGACCCTGGCCTCAACGAGCACACCTTATGGCTCGAGCATGAGGCTGGCTCAAGCGAGGACTCACCTCAGGCTATGAGCCTGAGGCAAGCCCGGCTCAGGCGAAGCCTCACCTCAGGCCATGAGCTTGAGACAAGGCAAGCTCAGGCGAGGTTCGCCGCCGATAGCCCGGGCTCAACCTCATCGGCCATCGCCGGGGCGTACAGCGTGAAGAAGAAGAAGAAGAAGAAGAAGAAGAAGAAGAAGATGCAAGTGATTACCTGTGCGTCGCCGGGCGGTGGCGGGAGGTTGACGGGGAGCGGCAGCTGGCGAGCGGCGGCTGGCGAGCGGTGGACGGGGAGCGGCGGCTGGTGAGCGACGGCGGCCGGAAGGTGGCGAGAGCCGACGGGCGGCGGGAGGGAGAGGGCGGCGGGCGGGAGCAATACAGCGAAACAGGAAAAAGAGAAAGAGGGATGAGATTAGGGATTTACGCGACATTTAGCGACGGAATGTTTTCGTCGCTAAGCCGTCGCTAAATCAAAATACCAAAATACAAAAAAAGCGACAGAATATATTCTGTCGCTACGCCGTCGCTAATTAGCGACGACAGAGTTCCCTCTCTAAATCCATCGCTAAAATGATGTTCTTTTAATAAAAAGTAGCTACAAAAAATTGCAGTCGCTAATCCGTCGCTAAGTAGTGACAGATTAGCGATAAAAGTTGTTTCCTCGCTAATCTGTCGCGAATTAGCGACAGATTCTATCTCTAGCTAATCTGTCGCTAATTAGCGACGGAAAAAATCCGTCACAAATTTCCGTCGCTAATTAACAATTTTCTTGTAGTGTCCCCACTATCTGCTTGTAAAGAGTGTTGTCAAGTTTCTTTCCTCCATTATCTTTGTTTAGCTTCAAACCAAGCTCAGATGGTGTACTAGCAGTATTGCAATCCTTCATCTGAAACCTGTCCAACATTTCTCACACATACTTCTTTTGAGTAATAAAAAATTCAATAGAGAAATGCACTACTTCTATACCAAGAAAGTAATGCATCATACCAAGATCAGACATTTCAAATTCAACCATCATAGACTTCTTAAAAATTTCAAACATGGCACTATCATTTCCAGTGTAAATCAAGTCATCCACATATAGTCAGGCAATGAGCATTTTACCCCCATCTCCAATCTTTGTAAAAAGTGTGTGTTCATATGGATATTTCTTAAAACTCTCCTTAAAAAAATAAGCATTTATACGACTATACCAAGCTCTTGGAGCTTGTTTTAGTTCATATAATGCCTTTTTTAATTAATACACCTTATGCTCTTCTCCAATATAAACATAACCAGGAGGTTGATCTATAAATACCTATTCATCCAAATCTCCATGTAAGAAAGTTGATTTCACGTCCAACTAAAAGATAGGCCATAAATTTTGAGCCACCAATGCAATCACCAATCTGACTGTATCAAGTCGTGCAATAGGGGCAAAAGCTTCTCTGTAATCCACACCAAACTCTTGCTTATAGCCTTTAGCTACTAAGCGTGCCTTGTACTTGTCTACTTTGCCATTCTCCTTCAATTTTGTCTTGTACACCCACTTGACACTAATTGTCTTCTGCCGTCTTGGAAGCTCAGTCAACTCCCAAGTATTATTTCTTTCAATTGCTGAGATTTCTTCATCCACCACCTTCCACCATTTTGATTCTTTGACAGCAACTTCAAAAGTGGTAGGATCACAATCTGAAAACAAAGCAAGATATGTAAGTGCATCCACATCTTTCTCGACACCATTTACCTCATAATCAGTCATCCATGCAGGTCTTCTTCGAACATGCTGAGACCTTTGTTCTTCATTTGAATCAGTTGCAAGTAGGCTTTGATCCATTACTGGAGCATTTTGAGTGGCTTATGGTTCCTGTACATTCTTCAATGGCTGCCACCTTTGCTCATCATCATCAAAATCTGCTGGAATATGTTGTTTAACACCATTTTCATTCCATGACCAAGTTCCTTCTTCGTCAAAAAACACATCACGACTGATAATAATTTTCTTGGTGTTAGAATTGTATAACTTATAAGCTTTTAATTGATCACTAATAACAAGAAAAATGCACTTTTCTCCCTTATCATCTAGCTTTCTTCTCCTTTTATCTGGAATATGGGCATAAGCAAGACACCCAAAAAATCTGAAATGATCTACGCCCATTTTTCGTCCGCTCCATGCTTCCTCTGGTGTCAAATTTTGAACAGAAAAAGTGGGACTTCTATTCAAAATATGAATACTCCAATTGACTACTTCAAGCCAGAAACTTTTTGGAACGCCACTCTTTGTCAAAAGACCGCACCATATTTAGAATTGTGCGATTCTTTCTCTCAAATACCCCATTTTGCTGCGGTGTGTAAGTTGTTGTAAGTTGTCACTTGATGCCATGTGTTTCACAAAAATTTGCAAATTCTTGTGAATTGTATTCTCCACCGCAATCAGTGCAAAGTACCTTTATTGAGCTGCCAACTTCTTTCTCAACAAGCACTTTATAAGCTTTAAAGGCTGCAAAAGCTTCATATTTTTCTTGCAAAATATACACCCATGTTTTTCGACTAAAATCATCAATGAAAGTAATAAAATATCTTCTACCTCCATTGAAAGTTGGATTTATTGGCCCACATAGATCAGAATGAACCAGCTCCAATGCTTTCGTTGCTTTCCATGATTTTCCTTGAGGAAATTGATTGCGGTGTTGTTTGCTAACAACACATTCTTCACAAACTTCGATGGGAGATGTGATTTGAGGAATACCAGTCACCATATTTTTCTGTTGTAGAGTCTTCAATCCACCAAAGTTTAGATGACCATAGCGAAAATGCCATAACCATGCCATATCTCTCAGTTTTGCCAAGAAGCATGAATGGGGTGTTCTTGAGATAGAGAGGAAACATACGACTCACCGTCATCTTAACTTGAGCAATTAAACCCAATTTTGCATCTTGAATTTTACAGACTCCATCTTTGATAGAAATCTCGTACCCCTTTTCTTGCAGCTGACCCACACTAAGCAAGTTGGTCTTTAAATCTGGCACATAGAGAACATTAGAGATTGTGTGAGCAAAATCTCCTTTGGTTTGGATAGTTACCCTTCCTTTTCCCATGATAGAGACTGTGGAATTGTCACCAAACTTGAAAGTGCTGTGGAAAGTCTCATCCAAATCTAAGAACGCCTTCTTATCTCTACACATGTGGTTGTTGCAGCCTGTGTTTAAATACCACATGTTTTGTTGAGTTTCTTCCTTCACGTGACACACCATCAGTAGAGACACCTCTTCTTCTTTTTCTGCAAAGTTAGTTCTTTCTCCACTTTGTTTATTCAAATTAGTTTGACATTCTGACTGATAATGGCCATACCTATGACATTTGTAGCACTCAATATTGGACTTGTCTGTTGACTTTGGCTTATAATTTGTTGAATGATGGCCTCCACGTCCTCTTCCTTTTCCTTGGAATTGATTCTCATGATGTTGATGATTTGTTTATTTTCACGATCATTGTTTTCTCTGCCTCCTCTTCCTCGACCTCTGCCTTTTCCTCGTCCTCTATCAGATCTACTTGGTGCATAATACCTTTCTGATGAGGCCTTCAATGCTTGCTCCTCTTTCTTCTGCTGGTTAATTTTTTGCTCATGAACCAACAATGAGCTTTGTAATTCATCAATTGAAAGTTCATCAAAATCATTAGCTTCTTCTATAGAATAGACTACAAAATTAAATTTTGGTGTCATGGATCAGAGAATCTTCTCAATAATGGTGACGTCCTCCGTCTTGTCGCCATGGATCCACATCTTGTTGACGATTGCCATAGTTCTTGAGAAATAATCTGTAACTAACTCTCCAGATTTCATTCGAAGCATTTCAAACTCTGAACGAAGAGCTTGAAGTTGCTGCCTCTTTGCCCATAACCTTGGTACTTCTTCTTCATGGAATCCCAAATATCCTTGGAGGTATCCTTGTAAAGAATGGTTTTCAAGATTGAGCGATCAATAGTTTGGAAAAGATAATTCTTCGCCTTGAGATCTTTCAGTCGGAGCCCTTCTAGCTCCGCTCTTTGCGCATCCGTCACTGCTGTGCCGGCTGGTGGTTCCATAATTCCTTCGGAAACAACTTGCCAATACTCCTTGACCCTGAGAAAATTCTCCATAAGCAGGCTCCAATAGTCATAGTGACCATCAAAGAACAAAAGCATCAGTTGCCATTGTTTTGCTGCTGCAAAAAAATAAAACTGATGCTCCACTCCTCTTATATCACAAACTTTCTTTCTTTGGAACCACTCTATAGACCTCGTTGGCTCTGATACTACTCTTAGAATTGGAGAGCATAAACTTGAGTTTTCATTACTTGCACTCTTTAAATACAATAGACTAGCATTACATATTATGGAGCCCATAACTAACAGTTATCCACTAACTCCTAACAAAGTGCTAACATGCAAAGGACTCTGCAACCAACACTAACGGACCACTACAAACTCTAACTGACCACAACAAACTAGGCTAAAAGAAGCCACGTACATAAAAGAACCTTGATTTTTCCAACAACTCCCACCTGTCTGCGAAAGCCTCCTGACACCCACAACATGCTAGTGATGGAGCGAACCTCCCTCTCTCTCTCTCTCTTTTCGAGCAGAGCGACCAACCACCAGCCCTCCTTGGTTAGCGATAGCCATTGCTGCCACCGGCTGCTACCACCGACAGAGGACCACCATGAGAGGTAGGTGAAGGGTTTCCTAACCCTAACTTCACCCTCCCCACTCCCTCTCATACGTGAGAGACCCACTCATGATGGGTGGGTGGGAATCGGTTTTCATTACTCGGTTCCCCCCCCACAACCTCAAATTTTCTTTGATTCAGACCTACAAAGCGGAAGCTAGCTCATTTACAAAATAAATGTATTGTTTCAAAGCTATAAGCAATAGGATTTGGAATTTAAGCTTACTGCATGCAAGCCAAACACATATTTTAGGTATATGATATATTTTGGTGGCCCTAACATTGAGTCCACTCGTCTCATTTGTGCAATATAGCACATTTAATTTTATATAGTTTTTGTTCTATTGCACATTGTATATGCATGGTACATGCTTCTAGGCAAATATTTTGCCTATGAAATGTGATGGGTCATGTGATCATGGAATGCTTGTCCCTAATTTCATTTTTAAAGTCTTCCACTGTATTTTAGGAAAGAAAATGCAAATGTGTTTTATAAATTTAAAAAAATATAAAAAATGGGGCAAAATTCAGGTCATGTAAATTATATTCATTTACTAGTTAGCAAGCCTATTCGTGCCAAGCCGAGCACTGATTGTGCATGTTCGGCTTGCTGAGCCCATTTCACAAGTTTGAATGTGTTCTTTACGAGCAGAATATGAGTTGAGCTACGGGTAGCTCGTCTCGTTTCCCAGCCCTACATGTAGGGGTGGCAATTTCTGACACGACCCGCCAACCCGCCTCTTAGGCGGGTTCGGGTTGGGCTTAAGCCAACCCGTTTAATAAACGGGTCGACCCGCGTAACCCGTTTATTAAACAGGTCGGGTTCGGGTTGGGGGTATGCCAACCCGCCAACCCGGCTGACCCGTTTAATAAACGGGTTAGGCGGGTGGGTCGACCCGCCAACCCGCCAACCCGACCCGCCAACCCGTCAACCCGACCCGCCAACCCGATCCATCAACCCGACCCGCCAACCTGACCCGCGAACCTGAAAACCCGTTTACCCGACCCAACCCATTTATTAAATGGGTTGGCGGGTCGTGTCGGGTTACCCGTTTATTAAACGGGTCGGGTTCGTGTTTGCCACAGCCAACCCGTTTAATAAACGGGTCGGGTTCGGGTTGAGGTATGCTGACACGCCAACCCGACAACCCGACCCGATTGCCACCCCTACCTACATGCAGGAGGGCATCCTAGAGGTTGGAGACTTTCTTGGTGTCAGGCTTAAGTATCCTAGATGGGGAGGTCTCGTAGGAGCTTGGGCCTAAGCCAGTTGAACAAGGTGGTGAATGAGAAGTTCTGGACAGTGAAGAAGGGTGCTGGTGGTGCTGTTGATCATGGAAGGCATTTATGAGAAGGTGGTGCAGTTTGGTGAGGGTCACCAGGGCAGGGGTTGCCAGGAAATCTGCAGCTCTGGAGTTGTTGCAAGGCTTTATGATAGGACTTAGGAGACGTCAGCCCATTTGTTTCATGCTAGCTGGGGATGGGAATGCCTTTTCCCATCCTTGGGGCCCACGTTGCTGCCAGCATGGACCAGGTATGAGAAAAGTTTTTCACATGGGATGAGGTGTGATTCAAAATTGACAAAAAGGGGGGCTGGAGCCCACACCTGCCATCTCACCCTTATCCCTTTTCATTGCAAAGTTGTTTGTTTCATCAATCGTGGGAGAAGTATGGCCATTCTCAGAGCTCGACATTTTCCCATCAAAAGGACATAAAACAATTGGAGGGAGGCAAAAAGCAATGCTCAACGCATTGAACATACTCAAATGGTCATCTCACACACACACTAATGAAGATGCAGAACTATTGCAGAGAAATCTTCTCCTAAACATATTCTTTTGATCTTTTTGTAAATCAGATCTGACAGATGTGATGTACATTATTTTTTTTGTAGGAAATGGGTTTTGTATCATGTGATTGCATCATGTAAGTAAATGCAAGGTTTTCATGAGCTATAAAAATCAATGGCCTGTGCTAAAACTTCATCACGCAGAAAAGTTGTATGATTGCGTCAGAGAAGCACAATTCAAGATTTGATCTATAGCAAATAAAGCATGTTGAACCCATCTACATGGGCAGATTGAGTGATTACAACTTGCACCTATTCTTTTTAGCTCCATAGATTTATGGAGAATGAAAACCTATACAATAAAAAACCTCCCAAACCTACCCACTAAAAAACATTTATCTAATTTTTGGTGTTTTTTTTTAAATTCTGTGATCTATGCACTTGTTTTTATAAGAATTAGTTCTTGGAGCATTTGATTCCAACGCATGGTAAGTCTTTATAAGGTTTCAAAAGTTAATGGCTTACAATTTTCATAAGTTTTTTGTTTCTTAGTGGGTAGGTTTGGTAGGTTTTCTAGTGGGTAGGTTTTCATTTTTCATATGAAAAAATGGTATTTGGAGCCTCAAAAATTTGTGAAAATTGTAGGGCTGTTGATTTTTGAAACTTTATAAAAACCCATCCATGCATAGGAATCAAATGCTCCGAGAACTGATTCAGATAAAAATAAGCGCATAGATCACATATGTAAGGTTAGAATTTAAAAAATACTGAAAATCCGATAAAGATTATCTAGTGGGTAGGTTTGGTTGGTTTTCATGCCCCTATATATAATATATAAATTTTTTATTTTTTTTCAGATTTATCACCATTACAATATATAAAAATGGTTTGAAAAAGGTCTTATTACACCAAAAATTATGCCCCTGTATCTTGTGAGCATTTCGTTGTCCTTGATGTTGTTCACCTGGTGTTATTATGAATCTTGGCTAAGTGGTGTCTTTATTAAGGTCAGTTTCTTTGAATCAATTTAGCTTTTATATAAACTCTAAAGCAAGAAAAATTCGTAGCTGCACAATCTTTAGGTGCACAGGCACTAATGGAATCATACTGGCCGTTCATTGTGCGCGTGATGGATGGCCAGCACATGAAAAGGGTGGAAAACATTTTTTGCGAGTTTTTGAATTAGAGGAGCTTTTGAAGCGTCACTAACGCCCCATAGGGGATGCACCTGAAACTTTGAAAATGACTTTTAACGGTGCTTCAGAACGGCTGTTAATGGCTTTTTGCATGTTTTTTTATGCTTTTCAACATTTTTTGCAGAAAAAATGCCGAGTGTCCATCACACGCAAGATGGACACTCAGCGAAATCCTGTTTTAAGTTGTTCCCTTATGGATTACTCAACTACACATCACTCATAAAGCAAATATCTGGGATATATATATATATATATATATATATATATATATATATATATATATATATATATATATATATATATATATATATATATATATATATATATATATATATATATAGTAACAATTACATTTTTTTTGTATTGTTAGCCATTTCAATTTAGTGTTGAATGAAAACTTTATTAGCTTCCTTACCACTTTAGCTTTTGTTTGATATTCACTTCCATTCTAATAGTTTCCTCAATGATTCTTAGGCTCTGTTTGGGAGCCTGTGTTAGAAAGGAGATGAGAGGGGTGATGAGAGTGGAGATGAAAATGAGAGATGAGACTGGAGTTGTCAGTTAAGGAAGAAAATGGTCATCTCCACGCCCATCTTCACTCTAAGACCATTCTCACCTTCCAAAACAGGATTCTCAAACATCTGTGGGGGTAGGTGGTATTAATTAAACCCTCATTAATTACCATCTCCCCTCCCATGCAGCTTAAAAATGTTACACACTTCACGCTTAGAAACTTTTAAATCGGTTGTTTCTCCATTTTTCTGTTTTTTCTTCTTTTGTATCCATAAGAAAAAGAAAAAGCAAAAAAAAAAAAAGGATGGAAATAAACAAATCATGTTTTGAGTTTTCACCATCTTGAACACACTCCCCATTTCTCTATGGCTGTCATCAAGAGAGGAGGTATTCGAGAGTTCATGCAATCTGTCTGTCTTAAATGTCTCTCCACACATTTTCTGGCTGCCGTCGGCCATTCCTCTTCTTTTCCTGAACAATTTTGTTAAGTAGGAATCGCCTTCTATCATTAGGGAGGATCAGGTGCAATATGATTGCACGTATTTAGTGTGTTGCTGTACCTTATCACCACGTCTTTGAGATGCAGTCTGTCAGCTGTAGAGATGGTGGGTGATCAAGTGCAGCAGCACACCAAAAGTGTACCATCACATTGCACATGATCTATCCTCTATCATTATTTCTCGCCAGAAGCCCAAAAAAAGAACTCATCCATGACATATCTTAGCTGTCCAGCTTAAGCATCTGGACCATCTGTTTACATTCAGCTGAAAATATGTCACTCTTAACCGTTGATTAGACAGCTAAGACTGAATGTAGGATGAAACCCATCCTATGCCAAATGACTACCCATTAAAAATCTCATCCTATCTAAAAGGACTCTCTAGAAGCTGCATCTTTCTCTCTCTAGACCAGCTACAGCGTTTTGGTGCTCTATCTCCCCTCTCAACCATCTTTTCCTAAGATGGTTCTTCCTTGCAATGCCTCTCGATTAGGGGTGGCAATTTCTGACACGACCCGCCAACCGGCCTCTTAGGCGGGTTCGGGTTGGGCTTAAGCCAACCCGTTTAATAAACGGGTCGACCTGTGTAACCCATTTATTAAACAGGTCGGGTTGGGGGTATGCCAACCCGTTTAATAAACGGGTTAGGCGGGTGGGTCAACCTGCCAACCCGCCAACCCGACCGCCAACCCTACCCGCCAACCTGCCAACCCGTCTGCCCGACCCGTCAACCCGCCAACCCGACGCGTCAACCCGACCCGCCAACCTGCCTACCTGCCAACCCGATCTGTCAACCCGCCAACCCGACCCACCAACCTGACCCGCGAACCTGAAAACCCGTTTACCCGACCCAACCCATTTATTAAATGGGTTGGCGGGTCGTGTCGGGTTAACCGTTTATTAAACGGGTCGGGTTCGTGTTTGCCACAGCCGACCCGTTTAATAAACGGGTCGGGTTCGGGTTGAGGTATGCTGACACGCCAACCCGCCATCCCGACCCGCCAACCCACCAACCCGACCCTATTGCCACCCCTACTCTCGATGATCCGGAAGGTTTGTGATGAAGGCCGTCATACCCCAGAAATCCGAAGTGAATTTGCCTTTTCTTTTGTTTCCCTTTAAGTGTTTCTGCTGGTTCTGTTATTTTTTGTCTCCTTTGGGCGAGAGAGAGAGAGAGAGTGTACTAAGTTATAAACTTATAAGTTGCAGACTAAAATTGTGAATTTCAAAGAAATTGGATACGATGAGGTTTTTGCCACACTTACAAGAAATTGATGTTTTTAACCCTAAATTATTTCAGTTCTTCATCGCAGTGCTGCAGGGAGCATGAAAATGGAATCAAAATCCAATCAGATGAATCAGTTCCCCTGCTCTATTTGATGATTGTGAAGAAAAAGAAACATCAACCAAATACAAGGACATCAGCTGTCATTTTTTTCCCTTGCCAGCAGGGAAACTAGGGTATAAACCTAGGTGCATTTCTCGACCTTAGGGTGCCATCATTTAGAAAATCGTGTGAGCTTACATATGTTAACCACACATTATAAGGCTATCCTAGGTTCAGGCTTGGTTTATGTAATCTAATTAAGATGAATTCTGTAATATCTTGGTATGATACATTATGTGGAGGAGAGACCCTTATCTATAACTCTACAATGGATTGAGTTGGAAAGAAATTCTTAAACACATTAGGATATGGTCCCAAACCTTATATATAGGCCTCCCTCTTCAGATTTTTCATAAGTCAAAAAAAGATTTAGTTTCTCTCGTTAAGTTCAAAAAAAAAATAGCTAAAATATACACGTTCTAAAAGATCATACCCATCAACGATCGTATAGTTCTTATCAAGTCGGAGTATAGTTTTTCTTATAGTGGATTTGATTAGACTCGAGTTTGAACCTAGTGTGGTTCCACATGAGTTTGAGCCAAACCTAAAAAATATTAATATATTTTTAATATTTTTATAAAATAACATTTAAATTATATATATATATATATATATATATTAGTAATAGCCACAAAAGACAAAATGAAGGACATGGGACCAAGGATAAGGATGAGGATTTTATCTCTAGGGCAAGTTAGAGGTCTAAAGTTCCTTATTAGTGAGGGATGAATTTAAGATGAAAGACAAAAATTATGAGACGAAGTGGAAGTGGAGAGTTTGTCCGCCACACCTGCCCCTGTCCATTGCCATCCCTAAACAGAGAGATTGGGAAAGATTACAAGGTGTCAACGGGTTGGATTTTCACAAAAATGGGTGAGTCCGGACTTTTATATGACTGGACCTACCATGAAAAAAACCCATATTTGGACCAAATTAGGATTTGATACACTAGATCTAGCCCATACAAAGCAAAATCATATATATAAATCTTTTACATTAAAATTTTGCACATTTTAATAGAAACTGAGGTCAGACCTCAGGTATGAAATTTCATAAACCATAACAGGCCTTTATATTAATTGAACCCAATAGGACTGACTCGAGCTTTATTCAGACCTCATTCATTTATGCCAAACCCACTTTCTGTCGAACCTGGCGCTGGTCTTGATCAGGTCAGGACACCCTTACCCTCCCTGTTACCCATAATGGTCCAACACAACAATTAAATCATTAACTAATTCCTTCCTTTTTTTTTACTTAATCAAGTTATCAGTGGTCATGTCTTTAACCCAAAGTTTTACCTTACAGGAAGTCCAGCCTATTAAGTGACCCAGTTCTGGATGAAGGTTTTTCTTAATCATAAAAAAAAAACCCAACTTAATTGGCTTTGCTTAATCAATATTTTCTTAACTAATGACCCAAAGAACCCCCACATTGTTGTAATATGTTTGGTATTTAAAAGTTTGTTCACTCGGTCGTGAACACATTGATTTTAAACCAATGTTGTCACCATCGGCTTATATCGGCCAATATGTATCGTATCAGCAGAAAATCGATACGATACTAACCTGAATTGGCTATTTTTTTAATAAATATAAAAAATACTTAAAATAAAAAATGTATTATTATTTTAATAGTTTTAACAAATGTCACATTCTGATTGATGGAAAATCTTTTTTAACTATTTTTTTACCGATTCAAAATGATTTTCGTGAGAATCGGCATCGGCCAATTCACCTGAATAGTTGGCCAAACAATTCACGGCAGAAAGATACTGACAACATTGGTAAAAATCTCAAGTCGTCCTTACCCACCTAAGAAGAGTCAGGATCGAGTGCAATATAATTGCACAAAAATCGTGAATTAAGCACCGGATTACCCTCCATCAGACCTTGGGCCCTATCCTCGTGATGGATGGTGATCAGGTACTTAATGAACAAATATTTGTACAATCATATTGTACTAGACCTTTTCACACCTAGCCTCGGGGGCAATAGATGATTATTCTCACTCGAGGGTTTCAAATTGGTGCCTCTTCATTTTGGTGGAACATAAATTGATTCTACTAGATGAGTGAAGCTTGGCGTGTTATGACAAATATGATTAGCAACGTGTAATAAAAAGATTCCGAGAAAACGAATACACGATTAAAAATTGTTCACATTAAAAAGATGCATTAAAAATATAAACAATGAAATAACATATAATATATGAATTTAATTCATAAGTTTGTTAAGCAAGGACATATATATATACACGCACACAAGAAGAGGGATCGTTCAACCAAAAGAAGTTTCAAAATCTACAACCAATGATGATTAGACAAAGTTTTGTCTACAATGATTGAGTTTTTCATCGATAAAACTTTACATATTGGACTTTTATCATTTATTTAGTAAACATGTTTTAGATGACAAACTTTTTGGTGTTTAGATGTATTTTTTAAAGCCTAAAAATCAATAGCCCACAATACTTTGTATTATAAAATTTTAAATGTATTGTCATTGACTATTCACGTTTTCAAAAACTTATCAAGATGTTGTAAAATCTTCATTTAAAGTATATTTTTTATTGAATAAATTATAAAAAACAAATATATAAGGGTCGATTGATGAAACACTCAAAATTAGATAAGATGATCCATCCAATTATCATTGGTTGTAGATTCTGGACCTTGGTTGGACGTTCATATATATATATATATATATATATATATATATATATATATATATATATATAAAGAGAGAGAGAGAGAGAGAGAGAGAAATGAGTTAAAATATAATAAAAGAAATGTGCTAAATGGGTTTTTTTGTTCTTTCGGTATTTTTTTTGCAGGTCTGACTTTATAAATGTGTTGGGCATGGTCGATTTATGAGAAATCCACACCTGGATCATGTGTATTTGATAAAAAATGATATTTAGAGCCCCAAAATTTTACAAGATTTTGGACCGTTGATTTTTTGAACGTTATAAAAGCCCACCCATGTGTCAGAATCAAACACTTCAAGATCGATTCAATATAAAATCAAGGCATAAATTGCATCTTAATGGTCCAAAGAAATTGATAAAATGAAAAACAGCTGCAAAACTCATTTAGCATATTTCATTTAGCACGGACTGTATGTGTATATATATATATATATATATATATATATATATATATATATATATATATATATATATATATATATATATATATATATATATATATATATATATATATATATATATATCATCCCTACCCGATGGTATCCGATTGCTTGGGACATCAATTTTTGGTGTTTTTTAGAAATTTTGACCTTAGAGATGTGTTCAACATGATTGCTTTACTAGAAATTGGCACTTGGATCATTTGATTATGATGCATAAATAGGTTTTTATAAGGTTCAAAATCAACAGTCTACAATTTTTATAAATTTTTGAGGCTTTAAATACCATTTTTTTCATCCAAAATGCATCATCTAAGTATCAATATATAATAAATCAATCATGCTGAACACATATGTAAGGCCAGAATTTCAAAGAAACACCAAAAAAATTTCTTAGTGGGTAGGGTTGAAAAGTTTTCTATATGGTTGGTTTTCATTTCTCTCTCTCTCTCTTTATATATATAGTGATTGGTAGCTGCTCAAATGTTAGGTTCACAATGAATGTGCTCAATGGGGTTTTCAAACTTTTTTAATTTTATTTATAAAGTTTGACTGTACATATGTGATCTATGTACTTGAATTTATAGGGATCAACTCTTGAAGTGTTTTGTTCCTAGACGTGAGTGAGTTTTTATAAGGTTTAAAAAATCATTGGTCCAAAATCTTTATAAATTTTTGAGGTCCAAACATCATTTTTCATCGAAAACACATGATCCAGGTGTGGATTCTTAGTAAATCGTGTTGGGTAACCTGGGACCTGCGCACAACAAAAACAGAGAAGGCAATGTATCTGAAGAAGCCATTGAAAATCGACAATGGTGATGGTTGTTGCTGGTAGCTGAAACAGGGTGAGCTTCGCTCCTCAGCCAGATTGCAACCCTCCAATGAGCGCAAGCTCCTTCAGCAATCGGTAAGCAGAATCCCTCTTTAGTTGAAAAACTCAAAAAAGGTATTTTTTCTTTTTTTAACCCTTTTTCTGCATTTTTCTCTCATATGGGTTTCTCATTGACACCCGTTTATATAGCATGTAGCAGGGGGATCGGTTAGCGTAACCGTTCCCTTCCTAATCTTTCGTATGTTTATCAGAAGGAAGACAAAAGGGGAAAGTTACCAAATTGTGGGTAACTGCCACGATATGTGGCTTATCCCAACATTCTTCTACTTGTTTCGACGATAAACCAGTAAACTTTATGAGAATTGCTTAATGAATAGATTGACCTTTAAAAATCTATTCTACAGATCTTTAGTTAAATCTCTAATCCTTATGAGATTAACACCAACTATAATGAGAATCAATAAACTGTATGTGATCACTTTATTCATATGCATATGTCAAAATAAAGAGTTTAACAAGCTCATCCTCAATACATGTTCAGAATATAATCCCGGTGCCAACCCTTTAGTAAGAGGATCAACAATTATCTCTTTAGTACCAATATTAACAATATGCACTAGATGATTCTCTGTCATTTCTTAAACAACAAAGTACTTTAATTTTATATGCTTACATAACGTAGTACTTTTATTGTTATTCAAAAAGGACACCGCAACTTCATTATCACAGTAGACCTTTAGTGGCTTCTCAATGAAATTGACCACCTTTAACTATGATATGAAGTTCTTCAACCATATAGCTTATGAAGTAGTCTCGTACAATGCTATAAATTCTGCCTCCATGGTGTGAGCAACAGTGGTCGTCTGCTTCTCACTCCTCCAAGAGATCACGCTCCCAACAAGTAAGAAGACATACCCAGTAGTAGACTTTATACTATCAAGGCACCCTCCTAAGTTCACATCTGAGTAGCCAGTGACCTTGTGGTGATTAACTTTATGATACCTTAACATATAGTCTTTTGTCTCTTGCAAATACCATAAGACTTTCTTAGCAACCTTTCAATGAGATATGCCTAGATTAGACTGAAATCTACCAAGCATCCATACTGCGAAGGAAATATCTGAACGTGAACAAGTCTGCGTGTATTGCAAGCTGCCAACAACTGATGCATATGGATAAGTATTCATCCATACTTTGTCAACTTCATTCTGTGGACAATCCTTTAGGTTCAACTTGTCACATTTTGATATGGATGATGTACCAGGAGAACAATTCTCCATCCCATATCGCTTTAATACCTTATTTATGTAGGATCTTTGAGAGAGGCCTAGAAAGCCTTTTGCTTTGTCTCGACGGATCTCAATGTCAAGTACATAAGCAACCTCACCCATATCTTTCATATCAAAATATGATGTAAGAAACTATTTTGTCTCTGAAAGTAACTTTATATCGTCGGTTGCTAGCAAAATATCATCCACATACAACATCAATATAATGAACTTACTCTCACTTTCCTTAAGGTATATACATTAATCAATAATATTTTATGTAAACCCAAAAGTCATAATGACTTGAAAAAATTTAATATACCACTGTCGAAAGGCTTGTTTAAGTCCATATATTGATTTGTTAAGCTTGTAAATTAAACGATCATCTTTAGAGAAACCAAGAGGTTATTTCATGTATACCTCTTCATTCAGATCCCCGTTGAGGAACGTTGTTTTTACATTCATCTGATATAGCTCTAAGTCATAATGAGCTATAAAGGCCAAAATTATCCTCATTGACTTCTTAGTTGAGACAAGAGAAAATGTCTCATTATAGTCAATGCCCTCCATTTGGGTGAACCCTTTAGCAACCAATCTTGCCTTATGTCTCTCTATGTTACCTTTGGAATTCTTTTTTGTCTTAAAAACTATTTACACCCTACGGGTTTTACTCCCTTGGTAACTCGACAAGATTCCACACTTGATTCTTAGTCATAGAATCCAACTTTTCTTTCAAGGCTTTTATCTAGTGCGAATATTGTTTGCTTTCAACAACTTCCATAAAAGTCAACGGGTCATCATCTATATCTATGAAATCATCAGGCTCCTAAAGGTACACTAAATAATCAGGATGTATGGCAGATTTTCTAACTCTTGTGGATCTCCAAACAGGTCATTCTTCAGGCTCAGATTGAATATGTTCATCATGTCCGTGCTCTTCTGCATTGTCCACAATATATTCACTTTGGATTTGTGCATCAATAACCGGGTGATCAACCACATCATTATTAAGAATAACAATATGGTATCTTTTGGTGTTTTCCTTAATAGGTAACGAAAGTGGATCTTATATTTCCTCAAAACCAAGATTTTGAAGTGCACTTAATCCAACTGAACCATCTTCAAGGAATTTTTCCTTATCCGTTTCAACAATCTGTGGTGAATGAGATGGGCAGTAAAACCTGTATCATTTTGATCTCTCTGGGTAACCAATGAAATATCCACTGGTTGTTCTTCGATCAAAGGCTTTAATGTGAGGGTTATACAACTTAGCCTCTGCGGGACATCCCCATATGTGCATATAAGACAGTGATGGTTTCATATCTGCCCACAACTTATAGGTAGTTTTAGGCACAGATTTTGTATGAACCTTATTCAAAATATGCACAATAGTCCTTAAGGCTTCACCCCACAACTTCATGAAAAGTGTTGAATAATTCAACATAGCCCTGACCATTTTTTTAAGCGTACGATTTCTTCTTTCAGCTACACTATTCTGGTAGGAACTACCAAACATGATATATTGAGGCACAATGCATTTCTCTTTGAGAAATCGTGCTAATGGTCCTTCCATTTGTCCCATCTTAGTAAACTTACCATAATATTCATCACCTCTATCAGACCTGACTATCTTAATAACTTTATCGATTTGTTTATCTACTTCTTTCTTAAATTCCTTAAACATCTGAAAAACATCATTTTTTTCAAAAATCAAGTAGAGATACATATACCGTGAATAGTCATCAATAAATATGACAAAATAATTCTTGCCTATGTAACAGAGGGTAAACGGTCTACATACATCCATATGGACTATCTCTAATATATCACTACTACGTTTGACACCCTTTTTATATGTGTTTATATGCTTAGCATTTATGCAATCAACACACAGGTCATTGTCGGTAAAATCTAGAGATTTCAAGATTTCTTCATTTACAAGCCTCTTTATTCTCTTTTCAAATATATGACCCAACCTTCGATGCCAAAATATGTAGGATTTATCATTACTCATGCTACGTTTATTCTCAACCAATGCCTATTCAGAAGTCAAAGACTCTTGGGTTTGGATCTTCACGTTCAATTTATACAAACCATCATAAACTAATGCATAATCAATTTCAATTGAATTTTTGTATATGAATAACTTGGAGTTTTCAAATTTAAAATAATATCCAAATTTGTCCAATCTTGAAATTTAAATTAAGTTTCTACTATATGATAGAACATAAAAGACATCATGAAGATCCAAATATATGCCTGTATCTAAAGTGATTCTGTAGGTCCCAACACCCTTCACATGTGAATGCATCTTGTTCCCCAAATAAATGCTCTTCTCATGCATTATTGGTTCCCTTCTGTTCTGGAACGAATGTAGATAGTTGAAAATATGAACAGTAACACTAAAGTCAATCCACCAGTTATTTTCAGGAATTTATAATAAATTATATTAATGAGAAACAAATGACAAATTACATTTCTTTTCCAAACATTTTCTGTACTTTATGCAATTCGCCTTCCTATATCCCTTCTTCTTGCAAAAGAAGCACTTTATGAGAGCAAAATTTGGTTGCTTGCTCTGAGATGTCTTATCTCCTGTTGATTTCTTCCTAGTAATTTTCTTGAATGTATTCTTTTTTTGTCTTACTTTGGAGCCACGAGAAGCTATATATGCACTTTGCACCTTCTTTCTTTTCAGTCTCTCTTCTTTTTCAACACACTTGGACATAAGTTCATTGAATATTCATTCATTATTATGTGTGTTGTAAGAGATTTTGAAAGATCTATACTTCAAAGGTAAGGACGCCAGGATCAAATGCACTAGGAATGAGTCAGAAATAGTCAGCTTCATGTTATTCAGCTGAGACGCTATGTTCCTCATTCCAAAAATGGGTTGGCGAATATTACCCCCTCCAGAATATTTCATAGTTATAAGCTTTGACATTAAGGTACTGGCGCTGACCTTATTTGAACTCATAAATTGTGCCTCAATGACACTCAAGAATTCTCTCACTATCCTGCAATGTGGGATAACACTGCGAATATTTTTAGCCACTTTAGATTGCAAAAGCAACAGGCTATGCCTATTTGAGCACTCTTACTTCCCAAAAATATTCTTTTGATCAGCAGTACTTTGATCAGTCAGGGCAGTGGGTTCATCTATCCTTAGGGCCAGATCTAAATCCATATACCCTAATGTAAAAAGCACAGTTTTTTTCCAATCACTAAAGTTAGATCCATCAAGAAAATGTATAGAACTTGAGCCATCTAAAATCATAAAACTAGAAACTGCATGACAAAAGACACGTCTCAAAAGAAAGCATATATGACATAAACCTAATAAAAGAAGCAATAAATAAAAGGCCCTGAATATACTTATTTCTAGGCAAGTGTAGGGGGTCATCGGAATCCTACTTTGGTAAGAGCTCCGACACGCATAATCACTACGCCTATCGACCATAGTTGTTAAAACTGAGGCTCATGTGAAGCTAGACCATCAACACATGAAACCTTTGGATACATATGTGTAATGTATACACATTTTCCTCATTTTACCCTATCTAAATTCTAAACACGATAAAACTACCTTTGGGTCATTTATTGTTTCATGAATCTAAGTACAATAATAATATTGGCTAAATCTATATGATAGTATAATTTTTTTGACAACATACGTGTATTTAGTCACTTTGGTGACATGAATTCACTAAGTCATCTAGTTATCCTTGATGTCAATACTATACATACATTTATGCATGCATAATTACAAACAAAATGCATGAAAAATAACAAAAGTCAAGCTTAAATGGGTAAAACCTTGAGTCCTCAAGTAGGAACCAGTATGAAAGCACTATGAACTGGTCTGAAGTAGCCTCAAACCAGTCATTCAAAGGTCCAAACCGGTTCTAAACCTTATGAATTAGTGTCAAGTATGAACAAAAGTTCATAAAAACCCTATAATTGTATGTCAAAATCCATGTATCTTCTTATATTTATGAAAACAGTGTCTTAACATCTCGGAACCGGTGAGAAACTGGAAGGAATCAGTCAAAAATGAATCTGAACTGATCTTAGAAGGGGTTGAATCAATCCCTGATCTGGTTCAGGTCAAATAGTTCCTGGACCCTTACTGGATCCAGGTCTGATCCAGTTATAATTGGATCTGGCTCTGACCCGGTTACCAAACGGATTCGTGTCTGACCCGGTTATAACTAGATCCAGGTCTGACCCGGTAATTACTGGATCTGGGTCTAACCCAGAATGAATCAGATCCGGGTTTGACCCAGTAATTACTGGAAATGGGTCTGACCCGGAATGAACCAGATTCGAGTTTGACCCGGTAATTACTGGATCTAGGTCTGACCCGGAATGAACCAGATCTAGGTCTGACCCGATAATTACTGGATCCGGTGTTAACCGGATCAAACCCATACCCGAACTCGATCCAGTTCCTGCATTAAAATAAAAAAAATAGAAAACCTGAGGGTTTTTGTTTATAAAAAAATGTAAAATTAAAAGAGGGTTTACCCTCTCGGCTTGCCGACGATCGATGTCGCCTATCGGCAACCCACGTCGTCAGCCGACTCACGGTGGAGAAAAAGCACCGGCCTCGATGGCCTCCGGTGACGTATTCACCCACTTCGCCCGACGGAAGAGGAGAAGCTGAAAAGGAGGTTTCACCGCCCCTAGATGTCGCGTGATGCTGGACGGACCATGGTGGTGGTGAAGCGGTTGGCAAAGGGCGCCTCTTCTCGATGATGCATCCACGACATCCTGCAGACGATGACAAGAAAACCCCACTACCCGACGATAGATGAAAAAGGGAAAAGGAGGTTTTAAAACCCTTATGTTGCATGTCATCGAACAGATGTCGGTGATCTGACAAAAGCAATCCCGCCTTTCGACGACAGTCCATGATTGCCCTCGACGATGGCTGAAGCTCCTGCAGCTCGACGACCATAGGTAAAAACCCGATATGTTGTTTTTTTTTCTTACTCTGTCGCCCCAAGACGATAGTCGTCGTCTTTCGGTGACATCATGTCGCCCCACGGTGACTTGTTGTCGACTGCCAGCAACGTCGCCCCACAACAACTCTGCTCTGCCGAAAAACACTATCGCCTGATGGCGACAGTCGTCAGAAAAATGCCAACGTCCATGTAGCGAAAGCGTGGCGTGGGCCCATAACTCAATGTTGGGTAACCTGGGACCTGCGCATAACAAAAACAGAGAAGGCGGTGTACCTGAAGAAGCCATTGAGAACCGACAACGGTGATGGTTGGCGCTGGTGGCTGGAACAGGGTGCACTTTGCTCCTCAGTCGGATTACAGTTCTCCAATGAGCGCAGGCTCTTTCAACAATCGGTGAGCAGGATCCCTCTTTACTCTTTAGTTGAAAAACTCAGAAAAGATATTTTTTCTTTCCTTAACCCTTTTCTGTATTTTTCCCTCATACGGGTTTCTTATTGACACCCGTTTATATAGCCTGTAGCAGGGGGATTGGTTAGCGTAATTGTTCCCTCCTTAATCTTTCGTATGTTTATCGAAAGGAACACGAAAGGGAAAAGTTACCAAATTGTGGGTAAATGCCACGATGTGTGGCTTATCCCAACAAATCGACCTTGCCCAATACATTTATAGGGCCAAAACCGCGTAAGAAGCACTGAGAAGCCGAAAAATTCATTCAACACCTAACGTCTAAGTAGCTACCAATTTCTCTATATATCTATATATTTGTGTGTGTAGTTTTCCGAAGAGAACATCATTACAACTTGTAAATTAGATCCATATAAGAGTTTTTTTAACACATTTTCTTATATAATTTTTGTCTTCTAAACTTTTCTCATAAAAAAGCAAGTTTCATCTTCTAAACCTCTTAAGGTTCACGTGATGTATAGGTACATTGTCTCGATCTTACAACCTCTTAATAAAAAATATATTCACATGGTGATTTTCCAAACCTCATAAAGTTCTCATAACCAAATTTGTGAACTTTCAATAACTGATATCAATATACCTTCACAAATATTGTACAAAATTTGCATATGTATGCAACATTTGCGAGTTATCATGCAAATCTCCTTTAAGTAACTAATCCTCAAAGAGGTTCACAAATGTGTAACAACATTCACATATTAATGTTTGCAAATGTCCTCAACCTTCGTACTTTGGTTGAACTCTGCAAATAAGGTACTACCTTAGCCTATATAGTACGACATTCACGAGCTATCATGCAAATCTCCTTTAAGTAAATGATCCTTAAGGAGGTTTACAAATGTGACAATATTTTCATATAATTGTTTGCAAATGTCTTTGACCTTCACATTTTTTTGTTGCGAATTTGCTTTGTATATGCTGGAGTTTTGACTCATCTGTGGAGTTCTCAAATGTTCACAAATTTGAGGAATGACTTGCCTGTGAATTTTTTTAGTTTTTACGAATGACTTGCCTATGATTTTTTTTAGTTTTTACTAATGACTTGTCTGTGAATTTTTCTAATTTTTACAAATGATTGTATGAGCATTAAATGTGACTAATCATCAATATAAAAATGATGGTTCACATTTTGGGGTTATTTTCTCATAAACTAGTGTTTTTTGTGATTTTAAATAAGTGGTCCCCCAACGTTCTTCCCTCAACAAAATTTTGTGATGATTTTTTGGCAACTATTTCAGCGATTCATCAATGATAGCACTTCATCGGTGACTTTTTAAAAACATCGACAATGAGTTTTTTTAGTAAGCACATTTTTAATGGTTGAATAAGTTAATTTTCTAAAACAATGGCATAAATCAATAAATAACTGAAAAATTGATACGAGTGTATTATTTTGTAAAAAAATTGCATGATTTTCAAGTTATCTTTGCTTGTTCAATAGCGCATTTTATTTTTTTATTTGTTTAAATCATTTGTTATTGAGTGTCCGTTTGTCGCTTTGTTTTCTTAACAATTGGTATGTTTTCTATCATCAAATTTGATTGTTTATCTATTGTGTATTTTGTATTATAAACATGAATAGGAAACACTTGCATCATTTTTTTAGTTTTTTTTTTTTTTGCATTTTTGATGCCTTATTTTGTTAGTTTTTATAATATTTTTTTAATAACCTATTCTTTATCTCTGCTGTCCACTTATTTACTTTTATTCTTCGTTTTGTTATTATAAAAAATTTTGAACTTGTTGCGTAGACTCTCAAAGAAGAAAATTACACATGGGGGTGATATTTCAAAGGGAGATGAACATTGGTGTAGTGTCCCAAAAAAAATCTTACTGAGTATATCACTTTATCTAAAAGCATAGAATCAAATTGAGCGGACCATTTCAAAGATTATTTTCTACTTAGTTTTATTTTTATAAATATATTGTAGAATCACGTGGATCTGGACCAGGAAAAGATGGACCCGATTTGGCTTGGTGATATGTACTACCTTTTCTAACTTGAATATACCGGACAAAGGAAGCCCCACTACCATTGTTTGAGCCAGCTCTGGTTCGGAACCTATCATTCGGTCCAGATAGTACAAATATTTTCAACATGCCCATAGGTTATAATGTAGGGCACCATGCAGGCCCTGACCCATCTGACAGCTGTATATTTCAAGATTGATGTCAAACGGCATCACCTTTTTACAGACATAGGGTGTGGGTAGGTCTGTCAAACGGGTCGGGTATGACTCGATTCGATCCAGGTTGGATCCCGTGAGAACCAGGTTCAGTAACAATGAATTAGGTTCAATTAGCTACCCGGGTTGGACTCGTAAGATCAGAGTACTATGTAGGCTCAAATATGGATCAGAGTACTTGCACGGTTTGTTGATTTGGATTTAAGTTGGGGGTATGTCATGTAAGTGCCAAGATTAATTGTGGTGTGTGCATGCTTGCTTTGTGTTCTTGAATAAGAACATCTAAGAAACAGAGTTGGGGCAACTGATAGATTGATTGAAGGGCGAATTATCCCCAAATCCGATGAGTTCTTGTTTCATGGTTCTGTTATTCAGATTTGAGAGGTTCCACTGTCGTAGAGAGAACACAATTTCAATGTGTGCGAACTCGGAAGAATGTGTTTCTTAGATAGTGATCAGATTTGGAACCATAAACCTCTGGAGTGGTTTCCCGACTCGGTATAATATGGTAGGGTTCTGCCTAATCCCACCTTGTCAATCCAAAAAAAAGAAAACCTGAACCTGTTTTTTGTTATTCTTTATATTGAAGAGCAGATATCTATCTCACCTGAATAATTAAGTAGTTATGAGGTGCCATTAGATGGTGCAATTAATCAAACATTAATTCCAAGATGCAGGAAAGATCATAATGTGTTCTTGAAAAAGCATTGGCTTTACTTAATGCTGATTATGAAACAAGTAGTTTGTATTAATCATGTGCCAATGTTTAACTTAAAAGGGAGGCAGATTCATGGCCTTTCTAGTTAGGCCAGCTATCAGGAATGATTGGTGAGCTTCTTGCAATCTTAGCCAACAACCTTCAATGAAGGCCCGTAGAAGTACTGATAGTGAGTTGTTCTATGAATGCCTGGATTACTGTTGATGATATATTGGAGACTATTTGGGACCCAACTTTGTGCTCAGCAATTCCTCACTGAACTCCCAGAGCTTCTTAGCTAAACTGGCATCAGCTCCAAATGGAGTTGGTTGGCTCTCGTTACAATCGCTGAAGTACTTCCCAGATACCCCTTTCACATTTGGGTGGAGAGCCACATAGCAGGTTGTTGCTGCTCCCTGCAATAGACCACACCCTCAGTCAGTGATATTATTTGTCGCAACGGAAATGAAATTGCCCATGTTGAATGGATCAGAGGAGGTATGGTTCCCTTACAGACCATTCGGGTTAAAATTGATTATTCCTATCCAGTTAGAACGATCTATGGAGGAGTATCAAGGATCAAAATTTGGATACTTTTGGATGAAGAGCAATGTCTCCTTTTTTTTGCAGAATAGATCAAATTTTAAGTAAAGAAGATGGATTTAGAAACCGAAGGAGAGGTATCGCATATATCAAATTAATTATCTATATAGATAGATATTTAAAGCAATTGCTTCAGGGAATGATACATGAATTTGGTTTCAAAAGTTTGTGTCATAAATCAATGCACAATACTTGATACATTGGCAACTTTATATTGGATCGAAAGCTTTAGTGTTACTTAATTTGGTGGAGTGCTATGCTACTTCTGTGCTAGTGCATATAAAGTTTACCTGTGGTGTGTCCTTTAAGAAGGCCCTCGCCATGGACACGAAAAAGCCTACGAGAAAACAGTGTTATCTGCTAATTAAGACGTTTGGGTAAGTCTCAAAACTTTGAAATGTATAGTGTATCATGTTACCTGCATACTTTATGTACCGAGTTATGTTTGTTGGTATCACTCCAGGGTGCAAAGAGTTGGCGGTCACGTTAACCCCTTCCTCCTAGAGAGAGAGAGAGAGAGAGAGAGAGAGAGAGAGAGAGAGAGAACATCAGAATTATATATATACAACACTGGCTTCTGCATGGTCTCCTGAAGATCCTTCAATAAAGGAGAGATGTAGGAGCAACATCAAAGATTTCTTAGTTGATACCCTATAGCTGAACTGATGGTTAATCTTATGTTTGTTAAGTTTATTTTATATGGCGCACACGCGCACATAAATGCTGCACATTTGCACCGAGAACATAAAATATACATGAAGTGAAAAAGGAAATTGCCTTTTTTTTTCTTTTGTTTTTGGAGAACATAAAATATACACTTTAGTCATTCACAGGCCCCATTGGTGTAAAAACCTGAAAGAGACCCAGGTCTTGCTTAAGTGCCTAACTATGTGACACAGCACATGAGAACATTCCATGAGCCCCACAACAACAGAATGCAGGCCCCACTCATGAGATTGGCATGTGTCACATAGGCATGCACTTAAGCGATCCTTAAGTACACCCAGCTTCAGCCTCACAGCAAGTGATAGCACACTGCATCCCTTCAGCTTGGTGACGTTCATGAGTTGCCCCTACCAGAGACCTTGTGGGCAAGGAAAGCTAGTTCTTTTAAAAAATAATGATAATAAACCTTGTGTGTGTGTGTGTGTTCACGGTATGTGCTTCTAGATATATACCATTCCTATGTGGCTGTGCATATTATATCAATCAGTGAATCTATTTACTTGTGCATTTTCAAGGAGATTGGTCCTTATGAATGAATTGGTCATGGTTTATTTAGCATAAATCATGTTTCACACCTAGCAGTTTGGATGTGAAAAGTTTTTTTTTGTGTTTTTTTTGTTTTTCTGTAGTTGCATTTTAGTACAATGTGAACCATACATTTTTGTCCTTAGAATGCATTTTTTCATATTTAAATTTGTTGATTCAAAACATATTTGATGGTGAATGAACCATGGTAAATCCATTTTTACAGTTTGATTTACTTAAAAATGCATGATTCATGAGTGTATAGTGAAATTTCACTTATTGATACTGTGTAAAAAAAAAAACATAATGCATTAGCTTTGAGCGTGTTAAAACACTTCAACTGGGTATAGTAAAAAAACATAATGCATTCCTTGCGCGTGTTAAAGCACTTCAACTGGGTTTAGTCAAGTATGCAAAACCAACATTTAGCAGGCCTAATTTGCACTTTTATACTAAAATGAACTTAACTTGCAGAGCATCATCAATATGTTAGAAGTTACCTGCAAACGCCTACCTAGTTCTTTAGCATGAAGAATGTTTGCAAGCTTGGACTGAGCATAGGCTGCATAGGGTGCATAGCTATAAAAAAAAAGAAAGTAAAAAAGGCAGCAAACAAATGATCATTTGTTATAAAAGTAAAAACAAGTTAGATAACGAGATACAGGTAAGGATGGTCACCCTGAGGGATCATTGATTTTATCAAACCGTATGCCGGAGGGGTATGTTCTTCTATGGGCAAGTGAAGCTACATTCACTATTCTTCCTTCTATTCCACTTTCTTTAGCTGTGGCTTTCAACTTATCCAGTAGAAGATTTGTGAGCAAGAAATGCCCTGCATTCATTTTTTTTTATTGTCAAAGAAAGATGATTAATGCCATGCACGTGTGCACACGTACACACAAAACAAACAGATTGGAGTCATGATGGAGAAGTGTGGGGTCATGGTAGGCTGCAAAGAGATTGGATATGGGCTGGACCATGTTAGATCAGAATCTGGATCTGAAGTTGACAAGAAAGATCAGAATTTGGATCCAGATTTGAATCAAACCCGATAAAGTAGGGTTGAATCCGCATCTGAAATATATGTGGCAATACTGGATCGGTAAAAAAAAAAATCTTTACACTTTAAAGAAATAGAAATCAGATTGTTTTCTGATCTGGATCCTAATTAGGTCTTTTTTTATTTATTTGGCTCATACGTACCGCTAAAAAATGCTCCCCTTTGACCAGTAGTTTGTCTTTCCGTTTGGCTGATCTTTTGGTATAATCACCTCTCTCTCTCTCTCCCATCGTCGACTGTCTAACCTTAGTCAGACATGTTCTTTCAACTATTCCAGATTTTTTCATGTATATGTTTGTGATGCCTGTGGGAGTAGAGAAGCAGTTGACGCACTTGTTGGCAGGTTTTCTATGGTCTGGGTGTCAACTCAAGGGTAAGTGTCACTTGATTGGTTGGCGTTTGATGGTCTTACCTCGGTGTATGGCTGGTTTAGGCATTTCTGTGCCCAAACTGCAGAGCATTGTTCTTGTCGCCAAGCAATGTTGGTTGACCCACCAACCGGACAACCCTTATGCTCGTTTGCTTTTTGCTAAATATGGGGCTTCTGCTCTTATCCCAGTTCGTCTGGGAACCCAGAGTTTGGCGCTCTCGCACTTGCGTAAATCATGGTTTAGGGCTTTAGCCTATTTTAGAAACCATTTTGAGGACTCCAAAAATTTTGGTGAGTGGTTGCAGTGGGTGCTGACGCCAAGCGGAGAGTTTCTTACCAAAAAAGTCTATAGATTGTTGCTCCTCCCGGGGGCTGATTGGTTGCTCGAGGATGTGCTTTGGGCGAAGGGTCCTTCTCCCTGTTATCGAGTCCTGGCTTGATTAATTTTGCATGATAGGATCCAGATCCATAGTAATTTAAAGAAGTGAGGCATTCAGCTCCCGAGTTGGTGCGTGCTTTGTCAAGCTGCAAAAGAATCTACGTTTCACTTGTTCTGGTCTTGCTCAATATTTGTGGAACTCTTTAGCAGGACCTGGAGGCATCCAAAAGTGTTTGTTAAGGAGGAGTCTTTTGTGCTATATCTGATCTTGGACCGGTTTGTATTAGGCACAACACGAGGTGGAGGTTCATCTGGCGAATGTGGTTGCTTACTTCTTCTTGGTGGTTTGTTTGGATGGCACAAAACAATGTTCATTTTCGTCAAATTTTGGTTAACATTCAAAACCTTGGTGCATAAAATCTTGATAGATGTTTATGTGATCTTGTGTATGCATCTTAGTGATCTTCCGCTCCCTCCTGCTGAAGCTCCCTCTCTTTTGCTGCAATTTGGGCAAGCGGCTCCGGCGTGAGCCCTCTGATGTTCTTTTTCTCTTCTCCTTTCTTTATTTGTTTTGGCTTTGCTCTTGTTCAGTTCATGGGTTCAACATTTTGTTGATCTTCATGAGTGGTAATGTTGAATCTCTCTCTCTCTCTCTCTCTCTCTCTCTCTCTCTCTCTCTCTCTCTCTCTCTCTCTCTCTCAGAGAGCATGGCTACTTGCCAGGACGGATCAGGTGATATGTCGAAACATAAATGTTGTGTGTTTTAACATCATCACCGTCCGTGCCTTTATCACCACCAACAATGATGACATTTTATGTTGGGTCCCATTATTTATACAGGGAATGGGAATGATGCTGGCCTTGGACGGTGGTGATTTCACAACACAAAAAATTTATTCTTTGATATATCACCTGATCCGACACCAGCTACATGAGGGCAGACAGAATCAGACTGCATGAGATTGGCTCTCTTTTGTAGAATTCCAAACTGTGAGATTGACCATTTGAAATGAGGAGACATAAAGTTGAATGCCTGAAGGTCTACAAAATCAACCCGTGGATGCATTATCTGGTTATATGATGGACGGTCAGTTGCACATCTGCCAGATGGGTTTCAGTAATAAATAAAGAAAGCTTTTTTTTTATCAAAATGTGTCCCTTTCTGCTCTTACAAAAAGTTGGAGAATTTGCTGTCATACTCATGCTGTAATTGTATAATGGTGCAATCATGTTTTTGTGCAGAGAAACTCAAAAAAGGGCGTCTGCCTCTTCCCTTGCATTCCAAAAGAACCCCTTTGACCGTTAACACTTATTTCACCTAACCAATTCAAACTCAAATTATTCAATTGCATGCCCTTGCATTTGGGTATATATCTGGTAATAATGAAGGTATGAAACCATTAGGCAAGAAATTATAGGTGCAAGTTGTATATAGACTAAACCTGACCACATGAGTATGTTGAGTATGGACTCTTTGATAGGACCTTGGATCATACTTTTAACATGTTAAGAGCATAATGTTCTGACTCAAGAAATTTCGGTGCAATGTGGTCTATTGAATTTTGAAGCCCTAAAAACCAGTTTACATATCATAATTACATTATTCAAAACCCATTTCTTATTAAACAAACCTTATATATTACATCAGGTCTCATTTATAAAGAAGAAATTTTAAATGTATGTAAAAAGTAATTTTTACTCGGTAGTTTTATATATTCATTACTACCGAACATTTGCCCTTTAATGTTTGTACCATCTTTGGTGAAAGTTATTTTAGGGACGACCAACATAAAAATTGAAGATATCAACGAAAGAATATTCACAGATAAAAAAGAAAAGATATAGAGATATAGGATACAAGTTTTGCTTACCGATATGATTGGTGGCAAACTGCAACTCTATCCCATCTTTGGAAAGCTGAAAGGGACAGGACATGATAGCTGCATTGTTTCTGTTAAAAGCACACCAAAATGATCTGAGACCCACATGATAATTTAAAGTCACTTTTCAGTTCACAAAATTATGAAGGACTACGTACATGAGAAGATTGAGAGGGTATTTTGAGGAGGTGAAAGAAGTAGCAAACGATCTGACAGAGCTGATGCAGCTAAGGTCAAGCTCCATTACGTCTAGCTTAGCGGTGGGGACTTCTTGAAGGATTGTCTCTTTCACTTTGAGCCCACTGTCAAGGTTTCTTGTGGGAATAATGACCGTAGCACCTCTAAGAGCAAGAACCCTTGCCGTCTCTCTTCCAATGCCACTGGTTGCTCCTGCATGAGCGCCAGAATTATTATGACCAAAAACCCAAATATTTGGGGTAAAAAGTGTTCATGCATGTTTGACATGAATTAGAGGGAAAAAAGCAAATAGACAGATCATTTATTATATCATTGATATGAAACCACACACACACACACACACACACACACACACACACACATATATATATATATATATATATATATATATATATATATATATATATAGGGTTTATATTTGGTACAATCAATTGTGCCTACAATCTAGTTTGAATCTCATGATGTGAGTTGTTTTGACACAATCTAACCTCATATAGATGTGTTCAGCTTGCTCGATTTAGTGAAAATCGACTCTTGGATCATGTTTTTTTGTTGAAAAAATATGTTTTTATGAGTCTGAAAAAATTGATGCCTCCATTGCCTTTGATTTTTAGATCACCGAAAAAACTTGTATAAAAGTCAGATTCTGACAATATAACAGTTTGTTCCCACTAAACAAAATATGTAGAACACATCTATGATGTTAGATGTGAGAAAAAAAACAAGCCGATATATATATATATGTATATAATGGAAATCAACAAAATACATAACCTACTAAATGAAACATGATAGTGGGTTTTCGGTATTTTTTTTTTCAAAATTTCAACCCCATAGATGTGTTCAACATGATTGATTTGCTAGAAATCGACACTTGGATCATGCATTTTGGATGAAAAAATGGTATTTGGAGCCTCAAAAATTTATGAAAATTGTAGGCTGTTGATTTTTGAAACCTTATAAAAAGTTATCCATGCATTGGAATCAAATGTTCCAAGAAGTGATTTCTATAAAAACAAGCATATATATAGATCACATCTCTATGGTCAGAGTTTCAAAAAATCACTGAAAAATCATGAAAATCTACTATTGTGTTTCATTTAGTAGGTTTTGTATTTTGTGGTTTTTTAATTCCTTATATCTATATATTATATATATAAAGAGAGAAAAGATGACAGTTGTTAACCACCCAGCTAATCAGGCTTTTGAAAGGTTTTTTCATATTTTCCTTAAATCTGACCATACGGATGTGTTATATATGCTTGATTTTTTAAGAATCAACTTTTGGATCATCCAATTTCTATAAGCAGGTAGGTTTTTATAAGATCTAAAAATCGATGGTATAAGATTTTCATAAATATTCAAGAATTAAAAAATCATGTTTTTATCTCGTTTCCTAATAAATTGATCGTGCAGAACGCATCTATATGATCAGATTTAAGGAAAAGATCTAAAAAACCCTTCAAAAGCTTGGCTAGCAGGGCAGTTAGCAGCTACCACCTTATATATATATATATATATATATATATATATATATATATATATATATATATATATATATATATATATATATATATATATATATATATATATATATATATATATATATGCTAAAATCTAGTTGAAAATTTATAGGTGCAAACTGTAGCTGCTCAATCTAACTTCATAAATGTGTTCAACGTGGCTTCTTTCTTAGGGGTCACACTTTAAATTATCTTTTTCTCAATGTTAAGATATTACTTTTTGATTCATAAAATTTAGGTACATTGTAGGCTGTTGATTTTTGAAGCAATTGGAAAACCAACTTACATGTTGCAAAAACATAATCCAACACCTCTTTTCTATTAAAGAAACACTCAATAAATCGCATCTATAAGTTCAAACCTAACAAAGCAGTGAAAAAATTATGTCTTCTACTATATATTATTGAATTAAAGCAGGAATTGAAATCCGAATTCCATGAAAGAGTCCAAACAAAAGAATTAGAGTCTTAAGAAATTCAATTTTGGGCCTTCAATTTCTGAAATAGAATTCTCCGAATTCTATGTTGAAACACGCTGAAGAGATGAAAATAAAGAAAGAAAACACACACACAAAGAGAAGAGCGAGATAGTTATGGAGTATCCAAGTATATTATTATAGGAATATGTAGATTGTATTTGATATGGATTACAATATAAACTTTTTATTTAATAACTGCTTATTGAATACGAAGTCAAGCCTATAAATGTGCACAGAGAAGAAGGAATGAATACTTGAAAGAATGGGCATGGAGAGAGAGAGAGAGAGAGAGAGAGAGAGAGACCGGTGACAATGGCAGTGAGGTTTGATGCATCGATTCCCTCTGTGACTTGTTCTGCCGTAGAACATGCTCCAAATCCCGATGGTCCGGCCTTCCACAACCCACTCCACAGCCGTTCGATCCCCATCCTCTTGATTTGGCAAGATTTTCCGGCAAGAAAGTTTAGGAATTTTGTGAAACTATGGGCAAAACAATGAGTGCGGAAGATGGTGTCTCAGTTTGCTGAAGATGATGAAGACTGTTGACCCCTACACCCACTTTCATTGGTAAGAAAAATGAATGCAAGACATAACCTCACGTCAGAACCCTGATCCTGTCTTCTGACATCTTAGCTGTCCAACTGATGGATTTGGACGGCTAGGATTGATTCGCATCTAAGTGAGAATGTAGATAATCCTAGTTTGATTGAGCGGTTAGGATTAATGAATGCAGGATGGATCCCATCCTAAGATGATGGGATGCATTCTCCACTCTAACTAACCATTAAAAAAGTGGTCCTTTCAATATATTGCAGATCTTTGGATGTATTCCCCAAAAAAACCATGTTCATTTTGGTACGTATTTAGCCTTGAAGGGTACGTTTTGTTTGGTAGCGAGGAGTTGCATCAGAGCATTTAATGAAGAGGTTGACCGTTGAGAAGCATTGAATTAAAGTAGGACGGAGGATGGGTGAGGTAGGGGAGACATGTTCTTACAAATAATGCAGCTCAAATTAAGACCCGTCGGCAGAGATGCCAATTTTGGTAAGTTAAAATCATATAGAAATTATTAATCACTAGAATATGAGAACTGAAAATATGAGAACTAATGTCTAAACCACCATTTTTCATGATTTTTTTGTTCTTTTCTCTTGAATCTAATCTGTATGCTTGGTTTTATAAGAACCCGCTCTTGAATCATCCTATTTTGATGCATAAACTAGATTTTTTTAAAGCTTTAAAATCAATTACTCATAATCTTCATAAATATTCAAGCATTCAAAAATCACATTTTTCATTGAAATTACATGACCCAATGGTTGATTCCTAAAAAAAAAAATCACCATGCCAAGCACATCTACATGATTGAATTTGCAAAAAAGGTGTGGAAATGCCCATATTTCTAGTTCTCATATTTCAGTTCTCGTGTTCTAATGACTCTCAATATTATATTGGGATACGGATATGATTTTGGTTTTTTGCTATTATCCAGAATTGATGGATATCTGATTTCAACATGTAAAAAATCCTATTTATATGAGCATTTTTTTCACCATCCAAACTTAAATACGTTTAGCCAGCATACAATTAAACGGATCCATTACTATCCACATCCAACCTGAATTCGAACAGTTTACATCCTTACTCCAACTAGCATGTGCATGTGTCATGGGTTCAGACCCTTTATACTAGCTGTAACAAAGGGTTTCCATTTTATATATTTTGCATACTAGATCAACCACTCATCCTTGTGGGGAGAGAGAGAGAGAGAGAGAGAGAGAGAGAGAGCATCTCCAAGCTAGTTATAGTTTCACAGTAGGCCTAAAAGGAAAACAAGGAACAATTAAGAGTTAACACACGTTGTAACTCGTTAGTAAAGCAATTGCTCGTTGATATACACACACATGTAAGTGAACAAAAAGAATCAAATTACATAATTGGTGGCATGGGTAAGCCAAGCATTTTTTTTTCTAATAAATAAGGAAACCACTTATGCAAGATGGTTAGGAATGGATTCATGGGCTCAACTATCCCTTTGTCATTCATGCCTGATGAATGTGAAACCCCCAGCCCACCAAAAAGGTCTCATACCATATCAGTCTTGCGGCATAGGACATGCACCCCAAGTATCAAACTCTTGATGTCCTTTAGCTTAACCAACTTAAGCTGACCTACCTAACTAGGTGTGTGGAGCCCTTGTAGACTTATTACCAAGCCTAGCACACTTGCAACTTAGCAAATAAAAAACTGTTTGTAATCACATTAATGCCTATCAATACAACTATAATGGTCTTTGTATGAAAAATGACCCTCCATAAATTCCAAATCAAGGCTGTTAAATGCGATGAGGCGAAGCGAGGCGTTGAACATGTTATGAAGCGTAAGCTTCATGATCAAGAGAGTAGGTCTCAATTCCGGTCGCGGAGAGAAGAAGTCCCCCTGCCCCTCGCCGGAAACCTCATCAGAGGGTATCAGCTCTGCTTCCCAATGGGTCTGTGACTCTGTGCAGGTTACGGCAACGGTCGGAAGAACTCAGTCCGTTAAACTCGCTGGAAGCTTTTGCTTTTTTCCCGGCGAGTAAATCCAATTTCAGGCCACGAAGAGAAGAAATTCCACCGTAAATCTCGCCGGAATATCCTCCTCTGCTCATTGTGTAATTGTTTTCGGTTTTAATTAGCCACAGATCGGAGGAGGCACCGATGCTTCAGGTACTGAGTGTGCGCCTCAGTACCTTGAGCGTGTGCCTCGCCTGTGAGGCGTACGCTTCAAGTACTGAGGCGTACGCCTCTCACAACACTGTTCCAAATGTAGAATCCAGTTAGCCCGTCGTTACTGTATAACCATTTATATACATACTGATCAACAAATTCACAAATGTTTGGCAAAATTGAGAAAAAAATACTCAACTGAAGAGTTTTGTTGATCCATCCTTCAGCAATCTTCATGCACATTTCTTACTGAAAGTATCTGTCCGTTGTTACAAGTAACTGAACATCCATGTACAAATAGCTAATAACCAACAATACAAAACTCTTCATATAATAGCTGCCTAGAAAACAAACACAAAAGGATACAATTGTCAGGAGTCAAATTTCTCTAAGAATACAAGAACAATAAATTATGTGCATATGCAACAGAGACTTAAATTAAATTGATGAAGTAGAACTGAAAATATGCAAATAACAACCCTTCTTACAAAACCAAATAACACAATCATGACCGAAAAAGCTAAAATCAGTTCTTTTGCAATGCCTAAGAAACGTTCTTAATTTGCCACAGACTGCTACTGATCGTGACAGCGTGAGCTTCATGAATAAAGCTTAATTAACCACAAAACAAACTGAGAACAACATCCAGAATAGGGAAAAATGTACAGTGAATAATATTGGATCATTTTTAACGAATGAGGTCATTTTTATGCAGCATAGCATGCAGTAACGCTGCGCCTGATGACCATCCATCTCAACATTTCTTGAGATGGACACCACACCCATCTCGAGAAATGCCAAGATGGGTGGCTGTCAAGCAGGTCGCTGCATGCCCACCATGCAGGAACGCTGCACATAATGTGAAGTCTTTACGAATACTGCCAGTAATAGATTCCTCACATTGGATCAAATCAAATGAACCTGCAAAATGAGTCGGAAAAGTAAATCCAACACATGTTTATCCTGAAGGTTCTCAATTGGGAGTCCAATGATATAGCTAGATACTGAGACCTCACTATCATAACAAAGTGGTCTTGGGTTTGAATCCCACAGTGCAAGTTAAAACCCTGGTTGAGGACATGACCACCTTGCCTTACATGCCTCAAACTGTGATAACGCTGTGGACACACCAGCACTCACGCCAGCAGGGATCGATCTAGGGTCGTCATCTTAATGCCTCTACACATTCCGTGATGGCCACGCGGGCAACCCCTGCGGTGGTAAAAACAAAAAACAATTGGAAAAAAGAAGCCAAAAACTTTAAGCTCATAATCGAATTAGACAGTCATTTTAAGTTATATAGAGATGAATAATGGTACTTGATCTCATTATTGCTATGAAAAATTATATTAACAAGTTCACAAGAACTTATAGTAATCCGATTCACTAGCTTTTGACGTGAGCTACACTTATTAAAAAGGCAGAAATCCATAGTTTACTGCAAAGGCTCTATCGATATGCAAACCTGATGTACTTTCATCCCGAAGATGCGATTTTTTTTTATGCTATTCTACTCTTATGTAAAAGAATCAAAGCAAGCAAAAAAAATACTGGAAATAGCATGAACTTCAGACAAAATAATAAGTTCAATCCAGTGGCGGAGCCAGAAGTTTTTCGTTGGGTGGGCAGACTTCGGGTCTCGGGGACAATACTATGGGTCTTGAAAGACTATCCATTTATTCGAGGGACAGGGCCGGCAATCAAAGGAGGCAGGGAAAGCAGAGCCCCTGTCGACAATCGAGGGACAGGGGGGCAAAGCCCCCTGTCAGGGAGGGCTCGCACAGGCAAGGGGGGCGGGCACCCATGCCAAGGTTTCTAATTCGGGGGGGGGGGGGGCACCCATGCTTGATTTTTTAGAAATCGGCTTTTGAATCGTATAATTACAACATGCGAGCAAGTTTTTTTAGCATTTGAAAATAAATGGCCTAGAAATTTCATTAATATTCAAGTCTCAAAAAGTTATATTTTTTTGTCTGGAATGTGTTGGTTCCTAGCAAATGTGCTATGTGGAACACATATGTGCCGTCAGATTTGTGAAAGTAGTATAGGAAATATCCAGTTTGTACCCAAATTGCATATTTAGTAGTTTGTATTATGTATCTATTTTGTGTGTGGTTTTTACTTAATTTTTAAAAAATGTTTTGTGATGCATAGTACTTCAGCTAGCCAGACAAAAGGTATTTTGTCTTTAAATTTTCTTTGCCAAAATTTTTACAGGATCTTTGGAAAAGAGCGACTATTTTTCAACTAAGAATGTTGCTGATAGCAATATGGGTGAATGGTGACTGACAAGTGAGAACACGTGTGTGCACCTGCGAGCACACACAAAGCCTTTCTTAAGATATTGACCTTTCTCAATGTTGGTTTATGCAAATGAGAAGATTGTCATTGTCAAGTCTAGGATGTCGTGGTAAACAAGGAATTAAAGAAATGCTTGGCTCACCCATGCCCACCCCCCTTGCCTCGGTTTCTAATTTTGGGGTGGGCGATCGCCCACCCATGCCCACCCCTGGCTCCGCCACTGGTTCAATCATCCATCTCCGACCCAGAAACCTCTATGATGAGTATTTATAAGGAAACATGAGAAACCCTTGGTCTATTTTCGATTTAAGATGGATCCATTACATTAACTAGATTCAAATATAAATAAAAACCTAAATTGAAATCAGATTCAAATGGATCTCTTGAACCCGAGTTGCACGCTGCTCCGCTTTTGCATTATTCTCCCCAGGTTGGAGATGACTCATCCTCGAGTTGGATGCACTTTCGCTTCTTCCAGTTTCGCTCAAATCTTAAGAACCAAAGAACTGATGCAGCCTCCTGCTGATATGGATTCATTTGTCATAGGTCTGGAGGAGTCAAAGGTGGTACGATCCGTTTGAGAAAGGTCTGAGGCAGGTATGGACTCATATCTAGTATAAGGAGGCTAAAATTGGGACGAAACCAGGCCAAAGCCAGCATTTTTATTTGAGTTTAGAGCTAAACCATGTCAAAATTTAGGTTTGAGATGGAAAACGGGTCAATCCGAGTTGGGTTGACTCGGTTTCGAGGAGGAACCAGATCCTAAACCCTTGGGTTTTAGATCCCTGAACCGAGTTCAGATTCCCAAAAACTGTAGTCCCTGAAACCTAATTTTGTCATGTTACAATGAACCAAGTCGAACCGGTTATCAAAGGAACTGACCCCTCCACCCACACCTGATGAACCAACTAGGATTCCACCCAGGGTGAGGGTGGGCTGGAGGAATTGTAACATCCTAAATTTTTGAAAATCCATAAACTCTATATTTTTATATAAAGATGTGTCTTTACGTGTTATTTATAATTTAATATTATAAAATATTAAAATTTGAAGAGATGGATAGGCAAAATCATAATTTTTGGACAATGGACGTGACCAAAACCAAAATTTTCAAAAATGGTGAAGGCTTAATTTGACAAGGGATAAATTAGGTAATTGATTAAAAAAACTTGGTTTTATTGGGCTATGACACCATTGCAAATAAATTAGTAAAAAGGGGCAAAACATATATAGAAAATGTGTGAAGGTCAATTTGATAATTTGGCACAGGCAACTGTCATAAATAAGGGCAGCTGAGCCCCGACCGACTTTGCTTAAGTTAACATGTGTTAAGGGAGATTTAATTTAAGTTTTAAAAGGGATATTATTTTAAACCTAAGCTAATCTATGTACTTGATTTTATATGGATCAACTCTTGAAGTGTACGATTCCGACACATGGGTGGGTTTTTATAAGATTCTAAAAATCAACGGTTTAAACTCTTTGTAAAATTTTAGGCTCCAAATATCATTTTTTTCTTAAAATATACATAGTAATGGGAAGGTGTTAAATGAAATATGCTAAATGATATGTTAAATGGGTCTTTTTGCTCTTCTGTTATTTTTTTCATAGTTCCAACCCCATAAATGTATCGGGCATGATCGATTTACGAGGAATCCACACCTAGATTATGTATTTTCTAAGAAAAAAAATGATATTTGGAGCCTAAAAATTTTACAAAGAGTTTAGACCGTTGATTTTTAGAATCTTATAAAAACCCACCCATGTGTCGGAATCGTACACTTCAAGAGTTGATCCATATAAAATCAAGTACATAGATTACATTTGTATGGTCAAAATTTAAAAACAAAGTGAAAAAAACCTAAAAACCCCATTTAGCATGTATCATTTAACATATTTTATTTAGTGTGTGTGTGTATATATATATATATATATATATATATATATATATATATATATATATATATATATATATATATATATATATATCACTTTACGTATCTCACTAATTTCCTCGCTTTCACTCTCTTCTCACTCTTTTCTCCTCACTCTTTTTTACCGAACTGCACATTATTTTTCCTTTGATTTCACTTCATTCTCTCTCTACCATTATGTTTTGGTTAAGAAGAAGTGGCTGTGACCTATAGGAATGGATTTGGGGTCTTTGTTTTGGGGATTTCTTCTTGTGGGTGCTCGTTTACTCACTTAAAGATATGTCTTTGATAGATTTTCTAATTCTCCAGCAATTTTGAAGTGTGATTTTCCTACTCCATGATTTCTAGGGGCATGTAAGCATGTAGATGATGTTTGTTTGAATATTTTATAAAGTTGCTCAACTATATTTTAGTTTTAGCTTTTCATAATTTTACATACCCATGAATGTTGTATATTTAGAAAATAGCATTTTCAAATGCTTATAGATGTTTCAATGAGTATAAGGGTTTAATGCAATTTTGATCATATTTTCTTGTTCGAATGCATGTTAGAAATGTTCACCTCATATTTTAGAATGAGAATCCATGAAAAATTGTTGAAAAGTTTTGTATTGAAATGGAAATTTTCAGTTACAATTTGCATGTTATTCTAATTCTGAGGGTTGACCCCACAAATAAAGGGTCGACTCTTAATCTTTTTCATGATTTTATGGATAAAAGGTTGACCCTTTATATTATGTGAGTTGACTCTTTTTATAAAAAATCAACTACTATAATTGAAGAGTCAACCCTTATAACAGAAGATTCGACTCTAAGACACTCGAATGTGTTTTTCTTAAAATTTTGACTTCGAGAATGGGTTGTTAGTTGGGTTTCAATGTATTAGCCTAAAAGTTGTACATGAGCTCCAGTACATGTATTTAGTGTTTTTGGAGCTACTTTTGTACAATGAGGCACTGATATGATTATGAGTGATCCAATTGGAACCCATTTTGTGCATTGATGTATATTGCATGTTGTGTGATGCATTGATATGTGAAAATTTGCGTATTTCAGTTATGGGTATTTCAAAACTGGTAATATCAAGAAACATAAAATGATATGTATATGTGTAGTTGAAATCTTAGGGTAATGACACTAGGGGTATATTGTTACAAGAGCTTGCTTGGGTGTTGACCCATGGTACCAAGAGCATACTTGTGATGTATAATGAATTAAATGTTAATAACAAGCTACACCGGACGATTATTATGCTCGCCTGGTCTTTTTTTGGGCTTGAGCTAGCTTGTCAGATATGAACAAGCATGCACCAACCTTTTGGGAAGAATTCTGGTTATTGGATCTAAGGGATATGTTCCCCACCATGGGGCTTAGGGAACACTGAACTTTGATGCTCGAGGCAGAGGTGAAACTGTTGCAGTGTGCCTAGTAATGCACTACATCAACTTCAATGCGAGTGATAATGTCTTAGGCTCTGGGTCCTAGGAAAAAGAATGCATTGACGAAGGGTTTTAGACTTTGTTGCAAGCATCAAGATTACTGTATGAGTTTTATAAATAAAATGAATGAATAAACACCCATTGAATGGTTTGGTAATGCCCAAGTAGCCAGAAGAGTGGTGCCTCTTTGGATAAGCAAGATTAAATTAATAAATGTGTATGTTGCATAGCATGCAATGCAATAATAAATAAATAAATAAATTTAATAAAATATTCATGCATATAAGCAGGCGTGACATGAGTTTATGTGTTCGGTGCAGGGCATACTTGAGGGTTGACCCCCGAATGGAAAGAGTCGATTCCTTCTAGGTTTTGATATTATGTTCTACTTTGAGAGTTGATCTTTGAGTTGGATGGGTCGATACTTAGTTAATGTTGGTGTTATGATCAACATTAAGAGTCGATTCCTTCTCTTGTTGTATTTTATGTCAGATTTTTTAGAGTCAACTCCTAGATGTATCTGAGTTGACTCTTCCTTGTTAGGTGAGGGTTGACCCTTGTGTTGAAAGAGTAAACTCCTCTTGAGTTTTTTTTTGTGTTTTTTTAATCTTTGAGTCAACCCCAAGGTAGGGTGAGTTGACTCCTTTGAGTTTCTTCTCTCGAATAAAAGTTCTCCTGAAGGACGACTTTTGATGAGTTGTGGATCGATTTTTTTTTCTTGTCTGGGAAAAGAGTTTTTAAGCATAGTGACCTTTTCTAACGGACTTGATCTTGTGCTACTATCTTGTGACATTTGTGTGAGCAGTTGGTTCATACTAAGACTTAGTTTATCTTACCCCCGTAATTATTACTATTTTTCACGTATTCCGCAGTAGTCATGTGTGGCAACAAATGACTCATTTTTCATGTATTCAGCAGTAGTCATATGTGGCAACAGATGACTCATGAGCAACTCTTGGACATTCATAAACGTGGGCCTAGGATTGCTTTTGTGGTTTTGGGAAACTTTATTCACTTTTTAAATATTAACGAACATTTTATTCAAGTTATATTTTTTAAAATGAATGACTTTCATGTTTTGCATAAGTGTGCAATTGTCTTACATTTTTTGGATCCTAGATTGGAAACTTATATTCGAAAAGGAATTTTAAAGTAAGAACAATCTTCTGTTGTGTTTTTGCAAAAGAGAAATTAAAAGAAAAAGGAAATAGTAAAATTCAGATGGGTTTACAAGAACCCTCGACACAACGACGAGGTGGGGCACCTCGACAGGTCATCCCAATGGTCTGGGCACCTCTCGCCATCCGGGTCAGCGAATGGAAGGTCGCTGGATTTGGCTCGATCGATGGTGGTGGTGTGGCCGGTCAAGAAGGATAACAGGGTCCAAACGATAGTTGTCCTCAGCTCTGTTGGCCACTAGGGCTACTCCTAGGTGGCCAATCACTGACAGAAACACATTGGCGATGACTTGGTTATTGGTGGCACCCGATTGTTGGGTTAAATTTGTGGGTGTATTCGCGTTAGGATTTTTGTTGCTTATCGTCATTTTGTTGGGTACTGACTCAGCATGCTGGACCGGAACAATATTTTTGTTGCTCGATAGAGAACCCACGATCTCACTGCATCGACTATCCTCAGGAATCTAAATTGAGCTTTGAATATCTCTACTAATGATGTAATGTCTTGCCTCATCTTGCCAATTTATTGTTTTACAATACATACATCGGTCTTTGCATGATCCATGCATGCTTCAATGGCTTCTTTTTATTTGCTTATCGAACTGCACAACATAGCAAACAATCGAGCGTGGTGGAACTTTGATACCATATTGTTGCACTTTTGATCCCGATGATGCATAAAATCTCTATGTTACCTTACTCATACACATGAAAATCAAAGAAAAGCATGAAAATAATAAAACTTGCAGAAAGTTAAGAAAATAATAATAATATTCAATCATTCCTCTCAACTCAGAAAAACCTTATAATGAGTATTTATAAGAAAACATGAGAAACCCTAAGTCTGTTTTTGATCAATTACATTGAAAATATCCTTTTTGCACTGTAGATGTCGTTCATCTAAAACTTGAATGGCTCTCAAAAATTTTGTGGGACCCATCTAAGAAACAATTCAGCAATGGATGAACGGATATCCAAAGAGCTGCCGCTGACCTGATAAGATCTCTATTCAAAATAGTTGACACTATGAATATATCACAAAATTGACATAATTTGATCAGTTTCCATATGGCTGTAATATATTTCAAAATATCGCCAAGATTTGCGACATTGCAACTATGGTCCCAATATCACCAATCTTTCTTGAATTTGTTTTTTATGGGCAAGCTAGGGTTAGGTAGACCCCTATCAGTTCGACCGTATCATTGGGTTTTGAACTTGCAACGTCTCAACACAAGGTGATGTGCACTAACTACTCCTACCAGACAAGTGGAGCCCCGGTTCTTATTTAAAAAAATCTTGACAAGATAAAATTGATTTTGGGGAAAATATCAATGAAATATCAGTATTTATAAAAATAAGAAGAATAATTTATAAAAAGGAGCCTAACATTTGGGGTATTTACAAAGACACACCTCATGTAACGTTTATAATATTATGTTTAACTACCTAGGTTAACAAAATATCTTCAAAAACTGCTCCAGTGACTGAACCTAGGGGTGGGCAACCGACCCAGTAGCTCGATGGGCCAAGCCGACCCGGCCTGCCATAGACCGGGTTTGGACCATGATTTTAAGCTTGGGCCCATTAGGTACCAGGTCGAAACTCGAGCCGTCATATATGTGGGGTGAGCTTGGACTGGTCTGGCCCGAATGAACCCATTAATTTTTTAGTATATTACTATTTTACCCGTATAATGAAAATCTGGTACAGGGTGTGCCAACCACTGGACTTGGTTGCTTTCTAGTGATCTCTCTCTCATCTATCCTCTGTAACATAGCTGTCATTCTCATCTCCTCATCACCACCAATCCACCATTTTCGTAAAACATAACCATTATCTATCATTTCAAAACTTGAATACACATCCAATCAGGTTCTTCCCAAACCTTAAATGAAAGCCATGGCATTGATGGGTATTATATCAACATACATTTTATAAATTTTATAAAATTAAAAAGGGGTTCTCTTTGTGTATGCAGTCTATATAGTGACAATAATGCAATTTTTTTAAAATGAATCTCCCGCTGAAATAGCACACACATACATACACTACAATTATGTCACAGAGACACGTGCACACCAGGATGCGTGACGCCTGCAAGTTCAAATGTTTTTTGGAAAATAAGACACGAGCACAGAAAATATTTTAATTTTTAATCTACTAATCTTTTGATATTTTAATGTTAAAAATATATTTTTTATTGAGATAAAACCTTGGAACAATAGAAAATTAATAAAATAATGTTAAACTATTATCCATACATAATGTGTCCTCGTGTCTTAGTGTCCTCTCGTGTCAATAAGGACACACCGCTCTCTTCCAGACCCTATTGGATCTGGCACGGTCTCCTTCGCGTACGCCGGGGGGGGTGGGTCTCCCGACTCTCGTGCCTTCCTTCTTGGTTGATAGCTCTGAATGCAACCATCGATTCCACCACCCTTCTTCGCCTCCCACGACTCAAGAAATGATGATGGGCATTCTTGGAAGCAGTCCTTGATCGGGCTATGAGGTTGGTATCATTGCATGAAGCCATGAACTTAGTGAATCAAGTGACCTATCTTGGCATGCATTCTGATGCCTACCATTACGGCCATCTCCTCAGAACCACCATCAAAATGAAGGGTTTGATGACGGGTAGAGCTTGCCACTCCCAAATGATCGTCACCAGATTCAAGCAGGTTGTTCGTTGGGAACCTCTTGATGACTATGTACTTAAGTGTGGTCATTTTCCTTATGCACACCAAGTGTTATGCCCGAGAGGGATGCAGTTTCTTGGAATGTGGGTCTGGTTGCTTACCTGAAAGAGGGTGATTTGAGGTGTGCCCACAAAGTGTTCACTAAAATGCCTTGATGAAGCGAGATTGTCTGGGTGTTGATCCGTTAGAGATCATTGTGGCCATGTTTCATAGAGGATTTCCCCTGTTAAAGAGAGAGATGAGCCCATTCTCTCTCTCTCTAACGGGTGAAACCGCTCTGGTTGAGGTCCTTGTTTAGAATAAAGCCCTTCATTCTGTATAAGCTCTATGTGAAACAACGTAACTTCCATGCTGGGGTAAACAGCTACCCAAGGAAAGGTAAAACTCCCAGCACATTTTAGTATAAATAGAAGAGAGGGCTCACTCACCGAATACACATTGAAGTGAGATAAACCTCCATTGAAGAAGGTTATAAACATCAAAACTATCATGATCTCTTTATTGACTCTACGATCATGATCCATCAGTGGTATCAGAGCCAGGTTGATAGAGGCTTCTTCACAACTCCATCGACAGTCGAACTCAGCATTAAAGGGGCACAACAATAAGAGAGGTCAGCCCTTCTTCTTTTCTTTACATGCAAAAGAAGAGGCCTTTGACTCTACTCAGGCGAACACAGACCCCTTACATGGTTTGTTATTTTTGGTTGCAAACACCTTCCTTAAAGGGGAGGTTTTCTATTGGGCGCCAGTAAACAATGGATCTCATTTGGTTGTTGTGTTGTATACTTCCATATATCAGAGGGTTCCCAGTAACAAGCGAACCCCTTGTATCAGGCAAACTAACAATAAAAAAAAACACAATGGATAATATAAAACAAAAAATAATAAAAATATTTTTTTGGCGACCCCCTGTATTGTATTTCAACGAACCTATACAGAAAGTTTCTTTTTCACCCATCTAGCATAGAGAACCAAATGGTTTACAACTGTCAGAGGAATCGAACTGAAGTGCACCATATTTTTTTTTAAATATAAAAAAAATCAAAAAATAAAAGGGAAGAGGAGGAGCAAAAAGATTTTTCTTTTTCTCTTTTTCTTTTTTATTTTGCCCTAGTGAAAGATTTTTTTATGCCCGACGATCCATTTGGCTAAGGGTTTAAACTAGATGATTTATTGCACATAGGTAAACAAACTTTTTTTCTCGATTGATCTCCATCTGAGAATCCGATCATCTCATCCCTTTGGCAAAGGAGTCAATATACTAAAACAAAAAAGAACGACCTTTACCTTTTTTTCTCTCACTGAAAGCCAGTCCTTTGTTCGAGTGACTGCCTTTTCTTTTTTTTTCTGACACCAGCGACCACTCAGTGGAAAACTGACGGTTGTCTACTTAACCCCTGCAAGATCGAACCTCAGAGAGAAAACAAAAAAAACATAAAATAAAAGGGGTTAGTCATCATTTTTATCATCGCATTTTTTTCAGTGACCAAATCGAATTTAACACGCCTGAGAACAAGAACACAGGTAGAGCACCAATCACCTGCAATCTTTTTTCTGGCAAACACACGCAGAGCACTGACCGTCTCTGCATCTTTTACTTTTCCTGCTAAAAACACAGGTAGAGCACCGGTCATTTGCCATTTTTTTTACAAACACACACAGAGCACCTATCGGCTCTGCATCCACCTTTTTCCTTCTGAGAATAGGCAAAACTTAGCAAAACACAAGAGAACACAACCGAACGCAGGCAGAGCATCGATCACTGTTATTTTTTTGGTGAACACAGGCAGAACCCAAACCGGCATTGCATCTTTTTTTCACGAAAATAGGTAAAAGAACACATCAGAACATAGGAGAACATAAGCAAACACAGGCAGAGAACTAATTGAATGCTGACATCCTTTATCCCTTCTTTGGCGAACGAAAAAAAGACTAGATCGGTGATTTTTCACCGACTAAAAAAAACTAAACAAAAGGGAAAACCGATGGAAGCTTCCAGTTTTCTCGAAAATAGGGTATTTATACCCATTTTTAGACAAAAATACTTTTTTACCCCTGTACTTTAATAAAAATTTCAGTCTTGTCCCCAGACAGGTGAATTTACAGGTTGACTCTAGTTTTTTCAAAAATTTACAGTCATATCTCTGTTGTTATTTACTGATCTACCTTGCTTTTAATTTAATTACTTGTTCTGTTTGAGTATTCTAAAATTACTGCAATGCCCTTAATCTTTGCTTAAATTTACCTCTGCATCCCTAAATTTCTGCGATAGTCCTTGATTATTCTAGAAATTCTCGAAAGGGATCTGCATTCGGAAAATATTTTTTGAAATAGGGTCAGTTTCCTGTTTTTGTAAAAAAAAAACCTATTTTACTTTAAAATTTTGTTTACCTGCAAAACAGAGTTTAAAACTGCAGATTACATCATTTGTTTTGAAATTAAGTATTTAATTGACATATTAGCATTAGCACTTATTATCATGTAGTTTTAATTATGAAAGTCATATTTCATGTATTTTTTTTTGCTAATGTTATTTAGATTATCTACTTGTTGAATGTGAATATACTCTTATCATATATTGCCATTTTAAAATAATCAAAAATAGAAAATAACAAGTAGAGTGTGTGCCACTGAATTAGCCAAAACCGATAAGCTTAATGGCACAAACTTTTATATTTGGAAGATGAGGATTTCTCTTGTTCTAACTTTGGAGGGCATTGAGAATGCCCTCACTACTGAAATGAGAGATCCTGACACTGCAGCCTCTGACGAGGACAAAGCCTCATTTACAAAATACAAAAAGGATAACATGTTGGCAAGAATCATATGTTAACTTATATGGATGATGATCTCATTAGGGTATTTGAGGATTACCTTATAGCTAAGTCAATGTTTGAAGCCATCTCTAGGAAATATGACACAACCTCTAAAACTCACATTCAACTTCTCGTAGAACAATACAATATATGTCGTATGCAAGAAAACGATAATGTTGTTGACCATGTCAACAAAATGTTAGTTATGGCCAAGGACCTGGCAAATGTTGGGAATATAATTTTTGATCGGATGCAGATATCTACCATTCTGCAAAGTCCACCATTCTATTGGAAAATGGTACAAACCACCCTTAGGTTAAACTCTAAAAACCTAACCTTGGAAGGGCTTCTTACTTAATTAAAAATTGAGCAACAACGTATGCAACAAGAACAGAAGAGCAAATTAAACTTTGCTAAAGATGGTCCTTCTCGAGGCTATAGCTTTTCTAGATGCCCATAATTTAAAAAGAAATACTTTAAAGGAAATGACAAATTTGATCAGAAAAAAGGATAAACATTCCGTAAGCCACAGGCAGCCACCTCACAAGTGAAGTGCTAAGTGTGAAAAACCTTGACACTTGAAGAAAGATTGCAGAAGTCAGTCAAACAACATCACTGGCAGGAACAACAACAATAACCAATAAAATGAGAGGCGAAACATTATTTGCATGATATCGAAATGCTCATATGCGGACCAAGCCCTTTTCGGTTGATGGGTGGACTCTGAAGCAACACGACATATAGCAATGACAAAGGAGAGAATGATGGACATGGTCGAATATGAGCTTAGTGAACATCGGGTGTACATGGGCAACAACACTTGATTAGATGTTATGGGTATCGAGACTTATAGGATTGAGACTTTCAGAAATTCTATTTATATTGTCCATGAGGCAGAATTTAGTGTATGTCCCGGCTCATGTTGCCAAAGGTTTTGAGGTCAGATTTCACCCCGAGAAACTCACCATGGGAAAACATGGACGTATTCTATTTGATGACATCTTTGACAAAAATCATGAACTGTTTAAAATCAATGATTCTGATATAAATAAAGTTTCATATTTTTTTACTTATATTGATATTGTCTTCCACGTGGATGTAAATGTCTGACATCAAAGACTTGGACATATTAACTTAAAAAAGATAAAGAAACTTGTTGATTTAAAATTAATCCCTGAATTTAATGAGTCTTCATTTCATAGATGTAAACCTTGTATCTATAAAAAAATGACAAGGAAACAATTTTCATAAAATGTTACTAGAACATCAGAATTATTAAAAATCATACATATTGACATTTGTGGTCCTTTTAGGACTCTAACCCATAAAGGAATGCAATATTTTATATCATTTATTGATGACTTTTCTAGATACAGTTACATATATCTTGTTACTTATAAGTATGAAGCATTAAATAAATTTAAGGAATATCATCAAGAGGTTGAGAATCAACTTGGTAGGAAAATTAAAATTTTATGGTTTGATCAGGAATGAGAATATACCTCAAATGAATTCTCTGAATATTGCAAAGTTAATGGGATCATACCGTAAATTACTACTCTTGGCACACCTCAATAAAATGGTGTGGCTGAAAGATTTAATAAGACTCTTCTTGATATGATTAGATGTATGTTATCTAACGCTTTATTAGCCAAAGTATTTTGAGGAAAAGCTATACATACAACAACATATGTTCTAAACAGAGTTTCATGTAAAGTTATTATCTCTACACCTTATGAATTGTGAATAAGAAGAAAACCAAATTTAAGTCACATTCGCAGATGGGGTTCTGTAGCTCATATAAGGTTATAGAGAGAACTAAAGATAAACTCGACACCAAATCTATAAGGTGTATATTTATTGGATATCCCGAAGGATCTAAAGGCTATAGATTTTACCACCCAGATAAAGGTTTAATAAAAAGTAGAGATGTAATCTTCTTGGAAGATCAAAACATGGAAGAGGTTATTATAGAAATAAATGAAAATGATCATCTTGATCTACAGTATGACTTTGATGATATGCAAGAACCTATAATTAGCGGTGAATCCTCTGAAATCTTTCCTTCTACATCATCTTAATAGCCTCAGGTTGGCCAAAAAAGGTCTAGAGCTCCTCCGTCTTACTTAGATGACTATTACGTTTACCTATCAGAGAAACTTTGTTATGCTTTAGACATGGATGACATGGTAGATAACCTGTCATATGGTGAGGCAATAAGCTCATGCGAGTCAATAGACTCGGTAAAATCTATAGACGAAGAAATTGAGTCTATTGAGAAAAACCAAGTTTGAAAATTGACTGAGTTACTTAAGAAACAAAAAATCATTGAATGTAAAAGGATATTAAAGAAGAAATTCAAGTCAGATGGTAGCATTGATAAATTCAAAGCAAGACTAGTTGCTAAGGGTTTTTCTCAGAAAGAATGATTAGATTATATTGACACATATTCACATGTTGCAAAATTTGCCTCGATAAGGATAATTCTTGCAATTGTAACTTACTACGACTTAGATCAACATCAAATGGATGTCAAAACTAACTTTATTAATGATGAGCTAATTAAAACAATATTTATGGAATAACCTGAAGGGTACATAATTAAAGTAAAAAAAGATAAAGTATATAGGTTGGAAGAATTCCTATACAGATTCAAACAATCACCACGTCAGTGGTATTTAAAGTTTCATAAGGCTATCACATCTTTAGTCTTTGTAGCAAATAAATTTGATCACTGTGTTTATGTCTAGAAAAGTGAAAATAAATTTGATATTCTCTAATTATATGTAGATGACATTCTTTTGACTAAAAATGACTACGATATAATTGTCAAAACTAAGCCATGGTTAAATTTTCAATTCAAAATGAAAGACATGGTTGAAGCATCCTATGTTCTTGGAATTAAAATCACTCGAGACAGAAATTCCAGTCTTTTAAGACTGAACCAAGAAAGGTATCTAAATCAGATACTTAAAAAAAATAAAATGAGTGATTGTAAGCCAGTTAGAACGACTGTAGTAAAAGGTGTCAAGTTGAGTAAGAATGATAGTCCAGGTGATGTAAAGGAAAGATTGAATGTCCCTAATGCTCAAGTTGTTGGAAGCTTGATGTATGTTATGCTATGCACAAGACCTGATATCAGCTTTACTGTTGGCCTCGTTAGTCGCTACTAGAGTAATTCTAGTTGGACACACTGACAACCAGTAAAAATAATATTTTGATATTTAAAAGGGACTATAAACTTGAAACTATGTTTTCAAGTTGATTTTTTAGAATTAACTAGATATTCTGATGCTGACTTTGCTGGCAGCAGAGATGATAGTAAATCAACTTTTGAATATGTTTTCCTTATCGGAGGAGGAGCAGTTTTTTGGCTTTGAAAGAAACAAGGCTGCGTAGCACAGCATACTCAGGAAGCTGGATATATTACATGCAATGCAACTGCGACGTTTACCATTTGAATTTGCTTCATTAATGATTTGAAGCAGGAAATAACAAATGGATCAGTCCAGATTTATTATGATAATCAGGCAGCTATCTCCCTTATGAAGAGTAGAGCTAATAATTCAAAAAGCAAACATATAACGGTAAAGTACCATTATATTCATGATATGATTGAAATGAATGAAATTAAAGTTAGCTATTTACCTGCATCTGATATAATTGTTGATCCTTTAACAAAGGGCATATCAGAGAAAATATTCTCAAAACATGTATCATGTATGTGATTAAGATATGTCTAACAAAAATATGACTGAATGAGAAACTCAAAATATAACTCTTTCAAGGAATGTTGATACAAGAAAATACTCAAATAGTAAGAGGCTAAATTTTGTATTTAGTTTTTGTTTCATATGGTCAAGTGGGAGATGTTGATCCGTTAGAAATCATTGTGGCCATGTTTCACGGAGGATCACACCCGTTAAAGAGAGAGGTGAGCCGCCATGGTTGTGGGCCTTATCTAGAATGAAGCCCTTCATTCTGGATAAGCTTTATGTGAAACAACGTAACTTTCATGCTGAGGTAAACGGCTACTCAATGAGAGGTAAAACTCTCAACAAATAACCCTCCCTTCTAGTATAAATAGAAGAGAGGACTCACTCACCGAATACACATTGAAGTGAGATAAACCCCCCTTGAAGAAGGACATAAACATCAAAACTATCCCGTTCTCTCTATAGACTGGATGCCATGATCGGCAGGTACTTGCAGCAAGCGTTTGAGTCTTTTTCAGAAGATGCGTGCTTGTGGAGATTGCATTTCTAGCTCGTTCTTGTAGCAGAAGTTGGTTGCACGTGTTGTTGGTGCATGTGGGAGTGTTGGTGATGTCAATTTGTGTAAGGTTCTTCATGCTCATGTTCTGAAACTTGGGTTCCGGTTGATGCTACATTTAGGCAATGCTCTAGTCGATATGTATGCTAAATGTGGAGAGATGGACTTTGAGCAGATATCGTTTGATCCGCTACCAGAGAAGGATGGATCCACTTGAAACTCAATACTATCAGGATATTTGGGAAGTGGATGTACTGAAGCATCTATGAGTCAGGCTGATGAGGTGCCAAACCAGTTCACCTTTGCACTAGTTTTGTCTGCATGTGCAAGCCTGAATGTGCTTGAACTGGGTAATCTGGTACATTGTTGTGTTGTGAAGACAGGATTTGAATTTGATCCTTTCTGTGAAGGATCTTTGATTGATATGTATTGCAAATGCAACGACATCAGTGATGCACGTCTGATCTTTGATGGAATACATAAACCTGATAGGGTCTCATGGACGGCCATGATTTCAGGTTATGTTCAAGTCGGTTGTCTCGAAGAAGCTCTGAAATTGTTTCTGGATATGCAGGAGTCAGGAACCAAACCGGATCAAGTTACCTTTGCCACTGTTATTAATGCATGTGCTAGTCAAGGTATGCTTGATGATGCACGGGGATTGCTTGACCAAATATCTAATCCAAATTAATGTGGTCATCCGGAATGCCATGATCTCTGGGCATGCTCAGAATGGGCATGAAACTGAAGCTCTTAGATTATTTGCAGAAATGAGACTGTCTGGCGTTAAGCCAACTAGATCAACTTTTGGAAGTGTTTGGATTGGGCTCTGTCCTGATCGGATTTTCTTCTTGCTTTTTATATTCTTGGAAATCTCTCCCATTTTATTATCTCCACATTTCCCTGATCCCAAACAGTTGGACACACCAGGGATTCTGTGAATCCTCTCCAATGCCCTCCAACAGGCTCCCAAACAGAACTTTTTCTTTCCTTTTTTCTTCAAGCTTTGTGGGATTCGAACCCAAGATCCGTCGGTTATGATAGTGAGGCCTAACCATCCAGGTGTCCAGTTTGATCCCTCTCAAATTGAAACAGTGGTGATCCACTTAGATTTTTGGAAGTTTCATCTGAAGTTAGGGCCACTTGGTAGTTTATACCTTCACAGGGATCAGAACCGTTTGTTAGATGCAATCTCCTTGGATCCTGGTTCCTGCAAGGTCCCTCTTCCAAGTGCTGATATGACCAAGTAATGTTAATTCTGTCTGAATATAAACCGAAATTTATTTATAAGTCTAGCAGATCAGATCCAGAACCACTGGAGCCTGGAGTCATGCTCATACCACATCTAACTGTTAACAGGCTTGGGTTTCTACAGGCCGGATCCGAACAACACAATAAAGGTGATCCTTGAATAAGCACCCACATGTGGTTTGGGGAATGAAAACCACAATTTTTTGTTTCCCCCAAAAGCAAGTCTACTTGCACCAAGAAGCACATTAGTCGATTCTCTCATGAATGGAAAGCCTTTGGGAAGCTAAAGATCTTGGAAGACTACAAATGGCTTGTATCCAGGTCACACCTAGTGGATCGGAACTAGGGTCGCAAACGGTTCGGATTTCATATCAGAAAATACATTGGGGAGTCGGTTCGGATCGGGGACAGCCAAATTTTGCAAAATCACCATTTCATATCCCAAACCATTTGTAACCCTAATCAGAACTCACTTAAACCTCTTCTTTTCCCATCTCAGTTCAGTTCCATACCAACTCCATCCTATAAGTCCGATCCTGGTTTGCATCCAATCAGAATCAACTCACTTTGGTCCATTGCTTTAGAAAAGGAAAAAGGACAAGGCAAGGCAAAACTACCCTTCTTGTGTGCGTAAAAGTGCCCTGACCAGACTGAAGCAATTATTTTGAAGACCCAGTAAGTTGGTCTTCTGGTTTATGTGTTAGTTACACAGCCTAAACAGAACATGATAAAGAAAGAGATTCTAGAAGAAAATAAGCACATACAATGACACACGATCTACGTGGTTGGGTCAATGACCTATGTTCATGGGCGGCGAAGGAGCAAAGATTTTTACTATGTTAAAAAAAAAAGAACTACAAAGGTAGATGACGGCTCTCTGTCACGGAAAACCTAAAATGGCACCGGAACGCTCAAGCTCGCAAAATAAGTTACCTGAGCAAGAAAACCTAAAAGAGTATTTATAAGACATTGTTACAAATTGATCGGGTCCAACCACACACACCCATGAAGTCAGTGGTGGGCTAAGGTTCCAGGTACCACAAACTTTCAAAAAATTACTCTATATAGTTTTCTTCATGTGAAATGTGTTGGGGTTGTAACATGAAATTCAAAGGCACATCTCAACAATGTGCTCCAAGAAAAATGGTTTGAATCATGAGTGGACCTGAACAGACTGTGGATTTATTGAAATTGTAAAGGCATAATTCCTTAAGTTGAAGGACGTCAGGAGTTTGATGCCTAGAGTTCACGTCCCTTCCCTTAAGGCCGAAGCAACAAGCTTCTGAGTGGCAAGGGGGACTGCCGAAAGGTTTTAAGTGCTCGAGGGAGGGTTATACAACAGAATATCAATCCAACCATGCACCACCTGAATTAGAATGTGGATCAGGTGCAATCACATTGCAAACCAAAAGTGTGCTGCTGCACCTGACCGCCCTCCATCTTACTGTTAGGCCCCACAACTGACAGTTGTACCTAGAGATGTAGGGCAGTCAGGTTTGGAGGTGCACTTTTGGTGTGCTTTGTGATCTGCCCTTCCTGAATTGGGTTTCTTCTCATTAAATATTAAAAGAAATTCCTCTTCATGAAACACATTGATGGACTCTGGTTTCTTTGAACACTTTAATAGGGATGGCAGTGGACCGGGGTGGGGATGGGGGACAAGGTCTCCACCCTCACCCGTCTCAAAATCTGAACCTCCATCCCTGCCTCCATCCCTGAACCGGGATGGATTTTAACCTCCACCCCCGCCTCCATCCCCGTTTCAAGTCCTCCATTCCTAGTCCAAACGGGAGCGAGGCGGGGCGGAGCCCCATTTCCCCTCGGTCTATAGTCATTCCTTGAAGGATTGAAGACGGGACGGGGCGGGGCGAGGTAAGGCGGGGATTGTGACGGTGATGGGGCGGGGCGGGGGAATGCATAAGTCCATCCCCGCCTCCATCCTCACATGGGGATAGATTTTAACCTACATCCCCACCTTCATCTCCGTTTCATGCCCTTCATCCCTGGTCCAAACAGGGCGAGGCGGGGCCCAATGTCATCCCTACACTTGAATGGATGACTGAGAAAATGCTCTATCTTGTTATTTTGTCCCAAATGGGTTTTCTTTGAACTCTTTTACATCATAGTGGTCAAAATGATGATGGGTGCCAGACTGCAAGTAGGACCAACTATAAGATTTTTGCACCACCATACACAACGCAGGCCAGCAAAAAGAGAAGTGAAAAAGCAAACGACCAAAGTTGGCCCAAAGCTAATTAAGACCACAACTATCCTTGAACCATGAATTTGTGGACCATCATTAACAAAACGACCCCTTTACTAACTCCACCACATTCACTTTAAGATCTGATCTAAATGGTTAGCTGATAGAATGGACGGTAGAGATGGACTCTGGTTTCAAGGCAGCCACTTGGAGGAGAAGGCATGTAAGGATGATACAAATAAGGGACGTGCTAATGCCAACTTGTTAATGCACATGGGCTGGTCAAAGTAGCCCCCACCAACCACACTAGCAAGAGGCCAAAACTTGTCAGTCTCCCTTCCACTTTTCTGACAACCTATTTTGGTGCCTACCACCCTCAATAAGTGGGTCCGGATCCAGGCCAAGGTTGGTTCCATGGGCTTCAGTTTGGTGTTTGGTGGGTTTGCTTGGTTTTCATGTTCTTGTTCAGCTGACTTGGGTTTGCTAAAGTTGTCTCTTATTGGATCAACTCAACCATATTGAATCGGATTGGTTGTGTCCAGCTATTTCAGACCGGTTCGAGATACTTTTAGACCAGTTCTAGCATGTGAACCCTGGGTTTTACCCACAAGAGTATGTTTTTGTTATTTTTCATTATTTATAAGTGTTTATTGTTAAGGAAGAATGACTTATGCATGTCTAGTACTAAATTCATGACATTTTTTTAATGTATTTTCATCAAAATTAATTTATGCATATAAGTTGAAGCATGAACCTTTTGATGATATAATACATATTTCGCTATGAATATACATGCATTAGCATGTGTATATGGGTATGCTTTATAATATGAATATACTTTCGGTAAAAGATCTTAATTGACTGACTCATGTAATTACCAAAGTGATCAAAGTTGTATTGATTAAGGATTCTTTGAACTGTGTTAAGATTCAATATTATGATTATGTGTGACTTTATGAAACAACGATTTTACTCAAAGGTAGGTCATTGTATTTCAAATTCACATAATGTGTAATAGTAGATGTGTATACCAGCCCATGAAGCATATTTGTACCCAAAAGTGCAATGTTGAATTGCCTCTAGTTATATGATCTACTAGTTTCACCAATTGAAGTCAATTTTTTGTGAATTGAGGAGACGAATCAACTATAAGTATTATCATTTCTACCAAAGTGAAACAATAATAGCTCAATTTTGCTTATCTTAGAAAATGTGAATAATAAAGGGTCTCAGTTTTTTCCTTTTCATCACGAGTCTCGTCTGAGCAATAATAAGGTCTTTTCTTTTGTTCATTGTTATATCAAGTTCTTTCATCATTGACGGTTCTAGTGACATTCTCTTGTTAGACATATCAAATTTTTTGGATTGAAAAGAAATAATATTGATGACTCTCGATTACATGGACTTGATTTTTTTCCTTAGGACTGACGAACATCTCGCTCTTATAGAGTAGAGTACAACCGAATAAAAGGCTACCTCTGAGAAATGGGATAACTTGAATAGTCTTAATCTATTACTTTTACAATCTCGAGTGGCTAAGAACATTCGATGCGTCATCCCTCACTGTAGAATAGTGAATGAATTTTTAGGAGTTATTAAGCCTCAATTTGTCAGTTCTAATAAAGCAAGGGCCAATACATTGATGTCCAAATTAGTATCTATGAAATATTCTGGCGAGAGTCGCATCCGACAGCATATTTTAGAAATGAGGAATATTACATCTTAGTTGAATGACATAAAGTTTGTCATTTCTGACTCTTTCTTGGTCAATTTGATTTTAACCCCATTGTTTACTGAATATGGACCCTTCAAAATCTCCTATAATACACATAACGATGAGTGATCTTTTAATTACCTCTTAACCAAATGTGTTGAAGAGGAAAAAAGATTGAAGGGTGAGAGAGTGTCAAGTGCACATATGGCTTGTCATAAGAAAAAACATAGGCTGAGGGCAAAGAAAAGTTCATTAAAAAAGAACAAGAAGAAAACCTCTGGAAAGAGTTCAAACTCTCAGACAAAAGCCAAATCCTAAGAAGAAGACTCTTCTATAAAGTGTTTCTTATATAAGAAGAAGAGGCACAAGAAGGTGGATTGCCTAAAGCATAAGAAATGACTCAAAAATAAAGGCAATAAGTCATTTGTTTCTCATGAGTGCAAGTTGATTCATGTTCCATTACATAGTTGGTGGATTGATTCTGGTGTCATAGTGCACATTGTCAACTATTTGCAGACATTTCTGAACAAAAAAGAACCAACAGAGCATGAAAAAAATATCTTCTCAGAAAATAAGATGTGTTCGCATGTAAAAAATATTAGGACCTAAAGAGTTGTGTTGGAATCAGGATTCATTTTAGATTTGGTTGATATATTTTATGTTCCATTCTATAGTCGGAACCTAATTTTAATTTCAAAAGTTGATAAGTTTGGTTTTATTTTTAAATTTGAAAACTTTAAGTTTATTATTATTAAAAAATCTATTGACGTAGGTTCTGCATATGTGGGTGATGATTTGTATCATTTAAGAACCAAATTCTAATTCCAGAAATCTCACTCTATTGAGAACATAATGATTCACAATAAACGTGGCTTAAAGAAAGATCAATTATATTTGTTTTGGCATCGAAGGTTAGCACACATCTCGAAAGAGAGAGTCCAAAGACTTGTGAAAGAAGGAATTCTTATATCCCTTGATCTCATAGATGCAAAACTATATGTTGATTACATAAAGGCTAAGTAGTCTAACATGTATAAAAAAAATGCCAAACGCAACAATGAAAAGTTGGCGATATTGCTTACGAATGTTTGAGACCCTTTTTCACTGTGTTATATAGGTAAAAAGTATTTTGTCACCTTTATAGACGATTACTCATGGTATATGTATCTTCATTTATTATTTAAAAAATCAAGTCTTTTAATTTTTTAAGAACTTCATGAAAGAAGTAGATAAACACATTAGTGAAGTTATTAAAGTGATCAGGTCTGATAGAGGTGACAAAGATTATGGTCATTTCACAGATATGGGACAAAAGGAAGGGTCTTTAGCGTAGTTTCTAAAAGAGGAAGGTATTGTATCTCAGTATACCATGCTTGGTAGTGTTTACCAGAATGGTGTAGCTGAAAGAAGAAATTGTATGCTTAAAGAAATGGTTTGAACGATGTTGAATTACTCAAACTTTCCCTTGAACTTGTGGGGTAAAACTCTTAGGACAACAATGCATATTTTAAATAAGGTTCCTACGAAAATTGTTTAAAAGACTCCTTACGAGTTATGGATTGGCAGAAAACCTTATGTTATATATGCGCATATGGGAATGTCCAGCAGAAGCTAAATTGTATAACCCACATATAAAAGCCTTAGATCCTAAGACGACTAGTGAATTTTTTATTGGTTATCCAGAAAAATCAAAGGGCTTTAGGTTTTATTGTCCATTTCATATACCATAGATAATAGAAACAAATAAAACAATATTTCTTGAAAATGGTTCTATTGAGATAGATGCATCTCAAAGTATAGAATTTGAGAAAATATAGGATTTAGGTTTCATACCTGCAAAGAATAAAGACCAAGTTTTTCTTATCATTGTTCATTTAGATAATATCAGAAAAAAATCAGTCAATGAACATCAATATAAAATAGAACAAGTTGTTGATGAGGACATACAACAACAACAGGATACATAAGTTCATTTTGAACCACCTATACAACTTGTATGGAGATCTATGAGGACCAGAAAATCTGTTATTCATCCAGATTATGTAGTGTATTTGTAATAGCTCAATAATTTTATAGGCATTAATAATGATTTCTTCACTTTTGCAGAAGTCATTGAAAGTGAAAGATCAATATATTGGATTAATGTCATGAAAAAAGAGTTTAGTGTATTTGCAAAGGCTCAATAATTTTATAGACATTGATGATGATCCCTTCACTTTTGCAGAAGTCATTGAAAGTGAAAGATCAATACATTGGATCAATGCCATGAAAGAGCTTGACTCTATGGCAAATAACCAAGTGTGAGATCTTGTACCTCAACCTGATAAAGTCTGACCTATTGGTTGTAAGTAGGTCTTTAAGACTAAGACAGACTCTAAAGGTCAAGTGGAGAGGTACATGGCTAGGCTTGTTGCAAACGGTTTCATACAGATAAAGGCCATTGATTATAATGAGATTTTTTCTCCTATCTCAACTAAGGAATCATTGAGAATAATCATGGTCCTCGTAACACATTTGAGTTAGAGCTACATCAAATGGATGTAAAAAAATTTGTTCTGAATGGATATTTGAAAGAGGAGATATACATGCAATAACCTCTTGATTTTAGTATAGATGACTCAAATCATTTAGTTTGCAAATTGAATAAATCAATTTATTGACTTAAACAAGTCTCCTGTCAATGGTATAAAAAGTTTAATTAGGTAATTATGAACTTTGGATTCACTAAAAATATTATTAATCAGTGCATATACTTTAAGAGTAGTGAGAGTAAGTTCATAATTTTGGTTTTATATATTAATGATATTCTTCTCTTAACTAATGATTTGAGCCTACTACTTGAGTCAAAAGATTTTCTTTTCACTCATTTTGATATAAAGAACATGGGTGAGACTACATATATCATTGGAATTGAGATCCGTCATGATATAATTAAAGGTGTCCTTGGTCTCTCTTAAAAATTCTATATCCTTAAGGTTCTTAAAAGATATAGGATGAAAAATTATTTTCTTGGTTCGGCACCCATAGTGAAAGGGAATAAATTGAGTCTAAAGGACTGTCCTGAGGATGATAATGAAATTAAAGGCTCAGATTGAAACTATCTCATATGCTTCAACAGTTGAGAGTTTGTAGTACGTGCAGACCTGCACATGACCTGATATCATATTTGCTATGAGAATACATGGTAGATATCAGTCAAATCCTGGTATTGCGCAATACAAGGTAGCGAAGAAGGTCATGTGCTATTTGCAAAGAACGAAGGACAACACTACAAGAAAATTATTAATTAGCGACGGAAATTTGTGACGGATTTTTTCCGTCGCTAATTAGCGACATATTAGCTAGAGAAACCTTTCTTCATGAATCTGTCTCTAATTCGCGACGGATTAGCGATGAAACAACTTTCATTGCTAATCCGTCGCTAATTAGCGACAGATTAATGACATCAATTTTTTGTCGCTAATTCTTAATACAAGAAACCAATTTAGCGAAGGATTTACAGAGGGAATTTTGTCGTCGCTAATTAGCGACGACTTAGCGACAGAATATATTCCGTCGCTATTTTGGTATTTTGATTTACGACGGCTTAGCGATGGAATTATTTTGTCGCTAAGCCGTCGCTAAATGTCGCGTAAATCCCTAATCCCATCCCTCTTTCTCTTTTCTTGTTTCGCGGTCTTGCTCCCGCCCGCCGCCCTCTCCCTCCCGCTGCCCGTCGGCCTCTATCCGGCCCCCACCGTCCACCGCTCGCCAGCCGCCGCTCCCCGTCAACCTCCCGCCATCGCCCGACGATGCGCAGGTAATCGCTTCTGTCGGCAGGGGGTCGATCCCCCGCGTTTCCGGAAGGGGGTCGACCCCCTTACATTTCTGGCAGGCAGGGGGTTGCCCCCTTCTGCGTTTTCGGCAGACAGGGGGTCGCCCCCCCTGCGTTTTCGGTAGGGGGTCGCCCCCCCTGCGTTTTTGGCAGGGGGTCGACCCTCCTGCATTTCCCGCAGCAGGGGGTCGACCCCCCTGCATTTCCGGCAAAAGGGGGTTGACCCCCCTGCGTTTCCGGCAGCAGGGGGTCGCCCTCCCTGTGTTTTCGGCTGGGAGTCGACCCCCTGCATTTCTGGCAGGGGGTCGACCCCCCTGCATTTTCGACAGTAGGGGGTCGACCCCCCTGCGTTTTCGGCAGGGGGTCGACCCCCCTACGTCTTTGGCAGGGGGTCGACCCCTGCGTTTCTGGCAGGGGGTCGACCCCCCTGCGTTTCCGGCAGTAGGGGGTCGCCCCCCTGCATTTTCGATAGGGGGTCGACCCCTTGCGTTTCCGGCAGCAGGGCGCAGGGGGTCGCTCCCCCTGCGTTTCCGGCAGGGGGTTGACCCCTTGTGTTTTCGACAGCAGGGGGTCGCATCGCCCCCTTGCGTTTTCGACAGGGGGTCGCCCCCTGCGTTTTCGACAGCACGTCGCAGGGGGTTGGTCCCCTTGCATTTCCGGCAGGCAGGGGGTTGCCCCCCCTACATTTCCAGCAAGGGGTCGCCCTTGCATTTCCGGCAGGCAGGGAGTCGCCCCCCTGCGTTTTCGGTAAAGGGGTCGCCCCCTGCGTTCTGTGAAACTGCATCTACCTTTTGTTTTTTTTTTCGGCAGGTGGTGACTTTATTTTAACACAGTGTTTTTTGCAGATTTCTCAATGGAACTCGCTTGTGCCCCGCCACCTGTGGTAAGTAAGTGACAAAACAATGCAAATTGGGTAAATACCCGTGGTGAGTAAGTGATGCAAGCGCATCACATGTTATTTAATTTATTGGATGTAACACTTTATTGTTCACACACTCACTTAGTTGTTGATATCTAGGACTGCTTTGTTGGAGTTCGGAGATCATGTTGAGCATGATTTTAATGTATGAGAATAGAAGTGTTCTTATTTTTGGAGTACGGATTCCATGATAGGCATGGTAGTAGTTAGCGGGATATTGAAGTGTGTTTGCTGCAGGTACATGTTTGACATTTGTTTGATATGAATGATTTCGATGTATTGCAATGTTTGTTGTGATTGTATCCATGTTTGCATGTAGTTACTTTCAATTTGATTATGTTTTCCATGTGAAATTGTATAATGAAGAATGCTTCAAATGAATGTATCGTGTCATGAATAGTTTGCACATGAAAATATTAAGTTATCAATGCATGCATCATAATTCTTGTGATTGTATGACATCATATATTGCATGATAAATTTGATATTTTCTTCATCATAGCATTCTGATGGTTCTCTTTTAACTGGTTAGGATACTATTCGTAACATCATACGACAAATGACTGCAAACCGTGAATGGATGTACCGTAGGATAGTGGACAATGAGTTATCGCATGAATATATGGATAATGTTGACAGTTTTATTGAATTTGCAACGGCAGGTGTCAGTATAATGGATCCCACAGGTCGGATTAGGTGTCCCTGCAAGATTTGTAAGAATAATCGATTTGTAGAACCTCATGGCGTTAGACATCACCTATACAGGAAGGGTTTTGTGAGTGATTATCAGAACTAGACGTTTCATGGAGAAGAATTTAGAAACGATTTTGATGCACGGGTGAATGTGGTGCACGATAATTCATATACGAATTTGATATTTGATGTCGCAGGAACAGAATTGGGTTCTGCTATGAGTTCTAGTGATGTAAGAACTGCCGTAGATGAAGAATCATCAAACGATGCAGCTAGTAAATTTTATGATTTACTTAGAGATGCTGATGAGCCACTTTGGAACGTTTGTGAGAGTCACACTATCTTGTCTGCAGTCCTTCAACTAATGAATTTGAATTCCGAGTATAAATTGAGTCAATCATGTTTTGACCGTTTGTGCATGATTGTGAAGAGTATGTTGCCCAAAGATAAGAAATTGCCACAAAATTTCTATCGTGCGAAAGTTATGGTCAACGTTCTAGGTATGGGTTACAAAAAGATTGATGCTTGTCCAAATCACTGCATGTTGTATTTCAAGGAGCAGGAAAACAACATATCATGCCCGTCATGTGGGCATCCTCGGTTCAAGCCAAAGACAAGAGGCAATGGTAGCACGGTGAAGTCCAAACTATACCCCGAGTATGATCAGTTACAGGAAGATGAGTTAGCTGAAGACAGCGATTACTATCAATCAGATGATGTCTATGACTTCACTTATGGTCACGATGTTGCGCATGATATGCATGTCATATCTCCATTGGTCGATGAAACATTCATAGAGGAATGTGATCCAAATGATGTACCAAGTGGATGAGCAAACAATGAAGAAGAAGAAGAAGAAAGTCAAACTAGTGACGAGGAAGAATTCTCAAGCTAGTGAGCAAAATCTTATACTACAAACCTCTATTTAAATGCATTGCAGTACTTGATGTGAGTTGTATTGCAATACTTGGTGTGAATGATTAAAAACTTTATTTAAATGTATTGTAATACTTGATACGAATGATTTGAATGCATTGCAATACTTGATGTGAATGATTTGAATTATTCGAATGTATTGTAATACTTGATGCAAATGCATGAGTTGTATTGCAACACTTGATGTGAATGATTAAAAATTTTATTTGAATGTATTGTGATACTTGATACGAATTATTTGAATGCATTGTAATACTTGATGTGAATGATTTGAATTATTTGAATGCATTGCAATACTTGATGTGAATGATTTCAATTATTTGAATGTATTATAATTTATGCAACGAATGATTTGAATTATTGCAATACTTGATGTGAATGATTTGAATTATTTGAATGCATTGTAATACTTGATGCGAATGATTTTAATGCATTGCAATGTTTGATGTGAATGACTTGAATGCATTGCAGTTCCTGATATGAATGATTTGAATTATTGTAATACTTGATGAGAATGACTTGAATGTATTGTAATACTTGATGTGAATTATTTGAATGTATTGTATGACATATGTTATTTGTTAGAATATGGTTCGTGGAGGTTATAGTGGTCGCTCATCCAGTAGTAGCCAGGCTCAACCTTCATCTTCACGGGCTCCTGTGATAGGTATATCATATAACTAATTGGATGCTTGATTAGTTCAAATGCGCATTCTGAGAATTTCTAACGTATTTTTTTACAGATGATGTTGCGCCTATACACGACCCACCTACACCAGTTGATCACACAAGTCAGGAGCCAACACAGGAAACAAGATCTTCTCAGGCTGGCACAAGAAGACTCATTCGAATAGTGTATATCGATAATCGACCGTAAGTATTTTGTTTTCAATTATTGCATATCTTATAAATATTTTATATTGATATTTACTGTGTAACAATTCATGTGCAGCACGAGGTTTGAGCCACAAGAAGTAGTACGGGAGATTAGGAATTCACTTTTTCAACATCTACCAGGACCGGTTGCTCAATGGAAAGAGTACCCAAAGGAGGTGTTAGACATATTGTGGTCCTCATTCATGGTATACAGTTGTTCCTCATAGTTAATGTGTTTCATATTTAATTTATTTAAGTAATGTCTACTAACTTTCTGAAAATATTTGTAGGTTTCGAATCACTTCGCAACTACGGTGGAAGAAAATGATGCAAGGAAGGTGTGGCAGAAGGTGGTTGTCAATCGATTTGCAGACATGCTGCACACTATGAAGACTGCAGCAAAAAAAGCATCTGGCGTAGTAGATGATCCATTACTGTGGAAGGGCCATGGCCCTATTACTATCAGGAGAGATTACTGGGATGAAATGTGTGATAAGTGGGTAGGAGATGCATTTAGAAATCGCTCTGCGAAGGCTGCACAAAATCGATCGAAGATGCCCGAAGCCCATCTACACACAAGTGGATCTAAGACATTTGGGAGCCACCTGAAGAAAATGGTAACTCATCAATATATAATATTAATTTTATAAGTATTGTTGCAAACTTGTGTACTAAATCTTTTGTCATTTAACTTCGCAGGAAGCAGAAAAAGGAGGCAGTGCACCATATAAGGATGTGTTTGTTGAAACACATAAACGGAAGACCACGGGAGTCTTCGTATCAGAGAAGGCGAGAACGACAATGGTATGTATTTATTCTATTAATAATCATTGCAATATATATGCAAGTTATCATAATGTTATCATTAATTATTAATGAATACTTTAAACATTATTTTGTAGGAGGCATATGAGCAACAGATGGTAGAGCGATATGGCGATGACGCTACTCAGCATCCATCATTTGATCCTACAGCATGGGTGACTGCAGTAGGTGAACCCAAAAAAGGTCGCGTGTTTGGGTTTGGGAGTAATATGAACATTTCACCAGTTATTGCTTCTTCCAGTTACGGCTCACCGACTTCTTGCGCCGACATAAGCTCCAAGCAGCAGACTATTCTTTCCAGTGATGATGTACACCAGATCGTTACAGAATCACTGAATAACTACTTCCATGACACTGTCGCCCCCTTTCTCCGAAATGAGATCAACAATCTTGTTCGGAACAGGGGATCTTCGATTCTAGGTCCCTCTCAGGTATAATCACATATTCAGTTTTTTGTCTGCCTTAGAACACATATAAGCATAATCAAATCACATATATAACTTTTTGCCTGCCTTAGAGCACATATGAGCATGATAGAATCAGATATAGAGTTTTTTGCCTGCCTTAGAGCACATATGAGCATGCTATAATAACATATAGAGTTTTTTTATTGCCTTAGAGCACATATGAGCATGCTATAATCACATATAAAAAAATTTGCCTGTCTTAGAGCACATATGAGCATGCTATAATCACATATTCAGTTTTTTGACTGTCTAAGAACACATATGAGCATGATAGAATCATATATAAAGTTTTTTTGACTGCCTTAGAACACATATGAGCATGCTATAATCACATATTCAGTTTTTTGACTGCCTAAGAACACATATGAGCATGTTATAATCACATATTCAGTTTTTTGACTGCCTTAGCACACATATGAGCATGATAGAATCACATATAGAGTTTTTTTATTGCCTTAGAGCACATATGAGCAAGCTATAATCACATATAAAGTTTTTTTGCCTGCCTTAGAGCACATATGAGCATGTTATAATCACATATTCAGTTTTTTGACTGCCTAAGAACACATATGAGCATGTTATAATCACATATTCGGCTTTTTGACTACCTTAAAACACATATGAGCATGCACAAATCACATATAGAGTATTTTTACTGCCTTAGAACATATATCATTTATGATAGAATCACATATAATTTTTTTTGCTTTGCCTGCCTTAGAGCACATATGAGCATGCTATAATCACATATTCAATTTTTTGACTGCTTTAGCACACATACGAGCATGATCGAATCACATATATAGTTTTTTGCTTGCCTTAAAGCACATCTGAGCATGGTAGAATCACATATAGAGTTTTTCTAGCTGCCTTAGAACACATATGAACATGCTATAATCACATATTCAATTTTTTGACTGCCTTAGCACACATATGAGCATGATAGAATCACATATATAACTTTTTGTCTGCCTTAGAGCACATATGAGCATGATAGAATCACATATAAAGTTTTTTTATTGCTTTAGAACACATATGAGCACATGATAGAATCACATATAGTGTGTAATTTATTTCATTATATTTTGTTTATCAAACTGACTGTTCTTTTCTTGTGTAGGCTGCTAGCGATAATCAGCGTAGCAGAGCTGAAAGGACAGATAAAGACAATGAACAAGAAGACACATAAAATCTTGGCGATGATTAGAGAACTGTGTTGAAGAAGTTCTATTTTTTTATGTTTCCTAATTGTAATTATTGAATTGTAAATAATTAAACTTGTTAATTTTAAGGTGGAACGATTAATTGTTGTAGATTCTTGTTATATGGATTTTTTTGTGTGGTTTGTTTTTTATTTACAGGAAATATAAATTGTACATGAAATATAAATTGTACCGTTCTCGGTATTTAATTTTCAAATAAATTTTTTTAAATTTTTTTTCGTGTTTGTGACGGATTAGCGACGGAACCATCCGTCGCTATTCATATAAATCTAGCGACGGCATAGCGACGGAAGTAAATCCGTCGCCAAGCCGTGGTCGTCGTTTAGTACCGGCGGATTGGCGACGGAATATAGCGCTCGTTAGTCCGTCGCAATTAGCGACGGACCTGGCGATGGAATAAATCTGTCGCCAGTTAGCGTCGAAAAATTCGCGACGTAAGCATACCGTCGCCTCGTTGTCGCTAATCCGTCGCTACGCCTGTTAGCGACGGATTAGCGACGAAATGTGGTTGTCGCTAATCTGCTGCTTTGTTGTAGTGCAATATGTTGACCTACAAGAAAGTTGACCATCTAGAAGTCATTGGATACTCTGACGCGGACTTAGGAGGATGTCTCAATAGTAGAAAGTCTACTACTTGATATATCTTGCTACTAGCAAGTGGTGTTGTCTCATGGAGAAGTGAAAAACAATTTGCAAGTGTTGCTCATACCATGGAGGCAAAATTCATTGTTCTTGGGATTGTAGACTCTATTGAAAGATCACTAAAGATTTTTTGTGATAATAAAGTAGTTGTGTCCTTAAATGACAATAAGAGCTCAACCTTGTATCGACAGATGGAGTTAAAGTACTTTATTGTTAAAGAAAAAACTGATAATCATCTGGTATGTATTGATATAATTGGAACGAAGAAAATGACTGCATATCCTCTTACTAAGAGTCTAGCACCGAGATTGTATTCCCAACATGTAAAGATGATGGCTCTGTTTGATTCCTTCTAATGTATGACAATACTTATGGTTATATGTGATCACATTTATGAAACTGAATTAATTCTCTATGGTTTTATGTATTGTTGATTTTGCATAAATGATCTCTCATTTGGTTAAGAGAGAATAGCAAAATAACAATATTAAAGGACCAATAGAATGAGTTAGAGGCTAATTTAATAAAGACAATCTTAACATGCTAAAGCACTGAAAATGAATTATATTGTAGTATATAAAAATATGACATTTTCATAAAGAGATGATAATCTCCACGACTCATATGATTCATTCTTGTGATACAGGATAGGATGTGAACTCACATAAAAAATTAAGTCGAGATAATGGTATGAACATTGATTTTGTACCTTTTTAATGGCAATGGGTCAAGTGGAAGAATGTTGGATATTTGGATTTGTGTCCAACCTCTTAGTATGACTCAGTTTGACACTAATGAAGGGTTAGTGGGCAATTAGTGAGAGTTAGTGGGAAAGGGGTTACGTGAATGTGTTCACATTCTGTAACCCCCCACTTTCCTCCATTATAAATAGAGGCAAGGATTCATGATGAGAGTAGCCTGAGTATTCTCATTTTTCTCAATGGGTTCAGGGACCTGCTTACCATCAACTTGAAGTCCTGAGCTCATCGAAGGCGGTGATAGGTTGAAGAGAACGTCGAGCACCCACACATTGTTTCGTCTATGGCATCTACCGGTATGTGTCACTTTTATATTCCGGTTCTAATTTTAAAATATGCCAACATTGCCTTCATCATTAGAACGACTTGAACCGTAGATGACTTTAGCTCACTATGCTTTACATGCTCGGCAATCCCTATATTAAACTGGGTCTTTCTCATGTCTACATGCATCACAAAAAGCTTAAAGGGTGCTTACAAGGGCTCCACACACTTGACTAGGTGGGTTGGCTTAAAACGTCCAAGCTAAAGGACGTCTCAAGTTTTATACTCTCAGTGCATGTCCATTGTCATAAAGTTTAGGAGTTTTTCTTGATGAGCAGAAAGGGCTTTTTAGTTAGGTTTCGTTAAGCCCCTTCAAAAATCATAGTTTTAAGTATTTTTTCTCATGTCTAACACCATAGATGTGATCTATAGTTTTGTTTAGTGGGAACCAGCTTTTGTATCGTCGAAATATGATCTGTATGCAAGTTTTTTTGGTGATCCAAAATCAATGGCTATGAAGGTACCCATTTTTTTTGGCTCATAAAATCATGTTTTTTCATCGAAAAAACATGATCCAAGAGTCAATTCCCACTAAATCGATCATGCTAAACACATTTAACGGTTCAGATCTATCATAAAACACTTAAAACCTATAGGTCAGAATAAAGTCGAATGAGAAATGAGGCCTAATATGTTCAATATATATATAGAGAGAGTAATGGGTAGGTGCTAAATGAAATATGCTAAATGATATGTGTTAAATGGGTTTTTCTGCTCTTTCGATATTTTTTATACAGTTCTGACCCCATAAATGTTGGGCATGGTCAATTTACGAGGAATCCACATCTCGATCATGTATTTTGGATGAAAAAAATTGATATTTGAAGCCTCAAAAATTTATAAAGATTTTGGACCTTTGATTTTTTGAACATTATAAAAACCCACCCTGTATCAGAATCGAACAGTTCAAGAGCTGATCCCTATAAAATCAAGTACATAGATCACAACTGTATGTTCAGAATTTAAAGATAAAACCAAAAAAAACCTGAACATTTAGCACCTACCCATATATATATATATATATATATATATATATATATATATATATATAGAGAGAGAGAGAGAGAGAGAGAGAGAGAGCAAACGTGATTGGCAAGCCCTAAATAGATCATGTGTACTCATGCATCACAATAGGCTTCAAAGGATTTAGTCACCATGCTTAACATGCTTGACAAGCCCTAAAATAAACTTGGTCTAGTCCTTAATTCTTGTATATGACTTGGAATGGATCAAGCTTCTCCTGCGAGTACATTCACTATTACAAGGAATCGGGAGCTATAAAGGCAGGCCAAACTTTTATAATTGGTTCGGTTGCTCCCTTTTCACAATCCGACAGGAACTGTAATGGTTTTACCTTTTTCCAGCTAAACTTGCTTCTTATTGCTTAGCTCCTTATAATCACAACCCCACAACTTGGCTTTTATTAAAGCAATAAAATATTGAACATCGTAGATTAATATCCATGCCAACTGTGACAAGAATGATTTTGTCTCTAGAAGCTGGCTATAAAGTAATGCCAGTTCAGACTGTGTTCCTGACTTCTGCTATCACCAACTACCAAACAGGTCAGGGGTCTGCCTAACCCCAGCTTGCCTTTAAAAAAAAAAACTACCAAACATGCGAAGAAAAAAAATTCAAAAACCTATGGATTGTCACAAGGCGAGGTAAAATGTTTTGATGCCAAAGAAAAAGCCTACCGCTTGATTTCAGGCTGAATTTACATGGCGTGATTCACCTTGAATATGGATGACAAGCAATTTTAGACGTTCTGGTTGCCATTATTTTTTTCTTATGGATAACAGGAGAAAACCACTTCACTAACTTGCGAGTCCATTGGTGTAAAAACACCATGTATTTTTCATTTTTTGGATAATCCAAGAGAAACATACACTCCAAATCACCGACTGCACATTGGCTGGCTTCCTGTTGGTAAAACCCTTGAGGTCCCTTCTGCTCAGTGGGGAGTATACCCAGCTTCGGCCTTGCCAAAAGGGATGCCATTTTTGAGCTTCGAACTTGTGATGTTCCGTCAACTTGGTGACATTCACAAGTTGCCCCTACCAGATGAGCAGAGCCCTTGTGGGTGACACCATGTCTGTTTTGCTCACCAGAGAGTTCACCCAGTTTAGCAAGGGACACGCAATCATGAGTTTTGAACTCGTGTCGTCCCTTCAATGTGGTGACAATCTCGAGTTCGTCAGAACATTCTAAATGAATGACCCATAAAACCTAGCACTACAGCAGTATTGTTTTTTTTGAAAGAAGAATAATAATCTTATTCAATAAACTTAAGAGTCATACAGAGCAGAGTGGGAGTAGTGAGGTATCACTCATCACCGAAGATGATCCAAAGACACAGAACAGAAACCCTGTAAAACATAGCCAAAAAAAACGAGGTAAAAATAAGAAACCCTGGAAATCCTGTACACTTTTAGATTTATTAATGCTCGAAAAAACAATCAAGCATTTAGATAAGAAGCCTAAAAAGAGCTTCCTCTTAGTCTATTAAGCACTGCCAACATCATATTCCACCCATAATCTGCCCAAAAGTCATTAACCTGGTAGACTAGCTTTCAATTCTAAAACTTGGTGACAGTGAAGGGTATCAGCTTAAATAAAAGGTAAATATGAAGCAAGATATTTACAAGTTGATGTATTTTTTTACTTTTTAGATAGTTTTTAAGAGTGGAAGTCACTAATTTTAGGGAGCCCCACCATTCGCCAAACATCCTTTCTGACTGCCTCATGTCTCTAACTCCTTCCACGATTTGGATCCTTGTGGCAACTTGAGTGATAACAAAGATAAACAAAAGACAGATTCCTTTTCAGGACAACACAGAAAAACAAAATGATCATACACGTCTTTTTCTTAAGAAAGAGAGAAAAGAAGGTTGAAAATATCATGTGGCATAGCATCCAGATTGTCACAATCGATACCCATTAGATCTTTGATTTGCTTATTCATCCTATTCTATCTCTATGGACCTTTGAGATGGCCAAGGATCTGATAACAATAGTTCAACGCCCATTACTTACAAAAACTACCTAACCAAACCAAAGTGTCGTGCTTCTCAACCATCCTCACAGCTCATAAATATTTATTGGCGATATTTTATTGCGGTATATTCAAAGGCTAATAATTAACTGTCAACAAAGAAAAAACAAGTAATTTCAACAGGAACAACATGGTTTTGTTACGATATCAAAGCAATATTAACCGTTTAAATGCATGCATCTTCTTGTTTTTTCTTTATAATTTTATGTAGTCTGCCGATACTTGTCAATAAGTTTTCTCCAATGGAACAGATCCCGATAATGATGTTTGTGGTGTTGTTGACTAAACTGTAAAACTAAAATTAATGTTCACGAGGGAGAAAACTAAACACCAGGACTGAGTAACAGCTGACCTGAGGAGAAGGTGCTAACTCATTCGTCTCAGGTTGGACTCTCACCAAGTGTGTGAGTGCTTTTAACTGGTGGACTCAGTGAAGACTCGGTTGTTAGTGACCCCACCTGGGTTTTACCTTGCAAAGGGGTGGCTCGTTAATGGTATGTTTGATAGCTTGTTAGGGGCATGATTCGAGATGGCACAGTCCACAAATCACACCCTCGGTAACAAGTGTTGGATGTGGATGCATGTCCGTCACGTCTCTGGAACGATGTTTCACAGTTCCACTCTCCTGTTACACCGAGAATACGACGGGATAAACGGTTGAAATAAAAAAAAAAGTAAAAAATTCGGGCAGGGGGGTAATAACCCCCCGACCCCCTTTGGTTCTTGTTGCCCTAACTCTTGTTCTTCCTCCCCTCACTCTCTCTCAGCCCCCTGACAAACATCCCTCAAGCGAGCGTCTCTGATGAGCCTCTCAGTGACCAGCCTTCCTCCTGTGAGCATCCCTCCGAAGAGCGTCTCTCCAACACGCCTCCCTCCTGTGAGCATCCATCCTGTGAGTCTCTCTCTGACGAGCCTCACTCCTGCGAGCCTCTCTATTCGATGCATCCTTTCTGAGCTTCATGTCTCTCTCTCTCTCAGAAAGCATGTCATCCCATGTATTATGATCATTTCTGTTTGGACTTTGCTTTTTATTTGGTTAACTAGGGTTTTAAATGAAGAAATTAAAATGTATTCTTTCAACCTGATCTGTGAAAAATTAAGAAAAATACCGTACAATAAAAAAACAAAGTTATCCGATCCATTTTCCACGTGTTCAAATTGTCTGCACAGCATAAATCAAACGGTAGACATAAAGAACACAACTTTCGGTGTATAATAATGACATCAGAGAAGCCTTTAAATAAAAAAAGATGCGTTTCAAGACCTCTCTTTCAACGTGGTGGGCACGATCATCATTAGACAAGCCTATAATCCTATGCACGTTATAGGAATCCAAATGAGATAAAAGAATGATTAAACAGACAGAAGGGAGGTATGCAAAGGAAGAAACAAGCCTTATACTCAACCCTAACCAGGAAAAACCATTAACAGGAAAAAGAAAAAGACGGTGAAAAGGAATCAAATTTCTCTCTACCATCAGTTTCTGACAATTTCCAACACCCGTGCCCCACATTCATGAGGTAGGCTAAAGAAAAACGAAAACCAACAAAGACGTACACACGGGTAAATAAATGATCTCCTCTTCCAACCACAATTATATTCCAAATTTCTCAGTGAACACCCGCACAAACCCAAACAAGACCACAGTTTTCCCCTAAGAACAGAATTAACAAAACCAAGAACCAAAAAACAAATCTCAATCTCAAAGCGGTGTTAAACAGACTGGGTACAAGAAAGAATTCAGGCATTATTGTTTCCTTTTCTTTTTCACTGATCAATTCGAAACTGTGACCTTTGTCTTCGATCTGTAGAGGGCCTTCTTCTTCTTCGAACTGTTGTTATCGATCTTGAGCACCACCTTGCCAGGCTCGCCGATCTTGAATGAGTTTCTGATGACCGGTTCGTCGGTAGCTGCAACCTTCCTTGTTTTCTGAACGATGACAGTGTACCCATCTTCTGCGTCGGGCACAAACTCAGCACCGTAGCTCACATCCCAACCAAGAACTCGAATCTCCCAAACAAGAGTACAGACCTGTTTTTTCACATTAGAAACAGAAGAAATTGAGGATCATACGAACTTCCATAAATTAAACTCACAAGCAAAGAGATTACACAACCATATTGAAGACTGAAACACCGAACAGAAGAAACAAGTACCTCGGAAACTGGGATTTCGACAATGCTCAGAGATGATGGCTTTACTATAAACTCCGAAGCATCATCAGCAGTAGAGAATTCGGAGGCGTCTTCTTTGCTTACGCTTAACCCTCCATACTGAACAGGAATTTGTTCTGGCGCTATATACCTAAAACCCCACAAAGAAAAAACAGAGGGAAAAGAACAGAAAATCTACATCATGACCCATTTAGTGAAACTCAATAAAAATTAATAAAATGCAAGTACAGAAAGGTTTTTGCAGATGCTCTTGCAGTAGAAGAGAGTACGATTGATTGAATCAGTTTAACGATAACCATTTGATTCCTTGATGAAAGAAGTAAAAGGACACCAACGATGTACTTTACCATGCTCCATTAAAACAGAGAACAGATCAGATGGGCATTTATGATGAACAACAAATTTCCTCGAAACAGTTCGAATAACCAAGAAAATTACACACGATACAGAAAAAAATGAAAATCTGAGGAAAAAGAGAAGGACCAACAACATAAACCAATTACAACACTCATGTAGCAAATTGAATCAAATACTTACTTGAAGAGGGTCTCGGTTGATCTAGAGGGTCCAGCATATACAAACTTGCTCTTAGTCCTGGGTGTGAAGATGGAGTTGAATACCCTGGTGTAGGCCAGATACCACCACGGGACATTGATAACAACCTAACACAGAGCAACTCAATCTCAATTCAATTCCTCTCATCAACCACAACCATTAAAAGGCAAAAAATAGCAAAAAAATTTGCCAAACAGGGGACATCAATAAAAAAGAAAGCAACCAAAACCTGTTTGGCCACCAATTCAGGGTAATTGTCAAGCAGAACAGAGAGGGCCTTCGTGGTGAGATTCAGCTCCCTGTTGAGCAATCCCGGCGAGTTCTTGAGGTCGGTGACCTGAACGATCGTTGAGATGCCATCCGGGCAGAAATCGAGCTGCCGGATTCCCTTCTCGAGGAACTGGATCCTCCACCGGAGGAAGTGGTCGCGCTCGGCGTCGGAGAAGGTCTTCTGGAAGAGCTCCTTGTCCCGGAAGGCGCCGAAGACGTTGTAGCAAACAGGGTGGCCCTGGCGATCGAATCCGTGCACAAACACTGCCTTCTCAAACTCCTTGCCGCCGAGATCTTCACCGAGGAGATCGTCCACCTTGAATTCCTTCCGCCATCGAACCGTCTTCTTGATCATCTCGAAGGCCTCCTTCACCTTGAAGTCCCTCGCCCGGAGGAACTTGAGCAGAAGGGTGTCGCTCCGCTCATCGCCCAGCAGAGGTACGCCCCAGATGAACACCTCCTCAGGGGGCGGAGCGGGTGCCTCTGCCGCCGGTGGTGGTGGTGGGGTCACCGAAACCACCGACTCCTCGATCGCTTCCACCGTCTTTACACCGTCATCTTCGGCCGGAGTAGGCTCCGGAGCCAACGGTGGTGCCACCTCCTCCACCACCTTCACCGTCACTTCCTCCACCACCACCTCCACCGTCGTTGCTTCTGTTGGTGGTGGTGCCAGAATTTCCTCCACCACCTTCACCTTCTCAACCGCCACTACCTCTTCCACCTTCACCTCCACCACCACGGTCTCAGCCGCTACCGGAGGAGGAGCGGGCTCCTCTCCTGAGGGCGGCGGAAGGGAGAATTCGTTGTCCTTCAGGGCCTCTTCGATGAGATGCTTGAGCTCATCGAGGGCCTTCTTGTGGTGGTCCTCGAGCTCCGTGACGACGTTGCTCTCCTCCTTGAAGGAGGCCAACTGGGCGATGTCCCCCTCAGTCGCCTTCGTTTCCTCCGCCGGCGCGGCCTTCTCCCCCACCGCCGGAGGTGCCTCCTTCACTGGCGTTTCCTCAGCCATGGCAACGATAATCTACCCAGTAACACGCAATGAGAGAGAGAGAGAGAGGGGGGGTTATGGGAGATTTTGAGGCTGGTTGTGGGAGGTTTTAAATGCTGCATGGAGATGCGTGGGGCTGGGGAAGAAAACCAGACTGTCAAAGGCAAAGACAGCCAAATGCGGGCCCCACCCCAACACAACGACGTCGTCGACCGGAATGCCCGCCGGTAGTCTGCTCAAGGTCGGTGGAGGGGCACTCTAGTCATTCAAAATGTTCGTGCATGGCATGATTGATTACACTGGGGTTCGAAGGAGACTGATCGAGTGTCTTCATCCTCTTGAATATAGCGTTATATTCGTTCCTTTTTTTAATATAAAGAAAAAAGGATTTTCAAGGGTATCTCCGTCTTCTCATCTTTAAATATTTTTGTCTGAAAAAAATATAGGGGAATTAAAAAGTAAGAAAAAAGTAAAAAAAAAAAAAAGAAGAGGAAATCCAGAGAGGAGCCAACCGAAAAACAGGCTGTTATTTTCCGTTACAGCAGTTTCGGGTTGGCAAAATAAGAGGGTGCGGGCCCCACGAGGCCACCTACACCAACTGCCCTGGTCTGAAACCGTCATGTCTTCGCTTTGACCTGAATCAAAAGTGCCCGATTTGACGGATCGGTATGTAAGGAGCCCGAACCCGACTCGAAAACCGAGTCAATCAAAACCGTTGCCCGTGGGTCACGTTCAGGTCCCATTGTGCCTTTGGTCGACCCGAATCCTTCAAACTAAAGAAAGCCTGTGGCTGTCACTCTGTTGGACTCTTGGTTCTGTTAGGGACTTGGTTCAAGCGGAATTGATCAATGTGTTTCCGGGTTTCCCCAATATGATCCCATCTCAAAGTAGCTGAGGGCTGAAGATGTCACATGGATAATTTTACGTGTCGTGTCCCTTTATATACTGTTCCTAATGAAAAACTTCACAAAAAATGGTGCGTGTCCTTCTAGGCATGTCCACTTGACACGATTCAACTCAACCGTTACAAGAAAGATGCGTTCACTCTCTGCCATCGAACCACCTGGATCCGAATCAAAACCCAGGTCTCAGTTTCCTTGAACCGTTAAACAACTACCCAACTTCCCATGCCACTTGGACCGGATACAGCACCGTTTTTTCCTACATCTATATCCGAACCGTTTGCACTAGCTCAATCTCAAAGGTGACGCCGTTTCCCCGTTTTGAGATAGCAATGGCAATGATTGGGACGCCGGTATTTCGAACCCCATTAAAAAAAACAATTTAACAAAACAAAAAAATAAAATAAAATGCCGTTGGCGGCTTCGCCGTATTACAGCTGTCATCGGAATTATTAGCAATGGATTCCAAGTTAATTATTTTTATATTTCAAAATTTTAGAAAAAAAAAACAAGGCAAAAGGAAAACAAAGGGCAAAAATAATAATAAATTAATAATAATTAAAAAAAAAAAAAACGGTCAGCTGAGTGAGCATTGTCCAGCGGCTTTGCCGAAGTGGACACCATCTTTCCGCTAATTCTCCGCGCAGTGGGTCCCACTTCTCCGCCCCAAGTTTTTATTTTCCCGAAATACCCCCATACTCTCTCTCTCTCTCTCTCTCTCTCTATAGCGGCAAGCATCCGGAGCACACGTGGGTTTCTATCTGAGGGCGCGGAGAGTTCAAGACCGTAGGATTTGATGACGTGGAAGGAGTTGGACGCGCCATCCGGAGCACACGTGGGTTATGGAGACTCGGGATAGTGGTATCTGGCTTTGCTCTTCGGGGCGGGCTCCTTAATTTCCCTCTTCCCAGGCTTGGGTTATAGACAAAATGATCTTGATTTTGTTACAATATTTATGTTTACACCAGCATGGTTTTGATTAAAAATCAAGGCTATTTTTTTATAATATTTGACAGATCTTTTATTATTTTAGATATTATTTTTCTGAAATTTTGACCGTGAAAGTGGGACAGTGCAAAAGATTTGAAAATATGAGTGTATTTTTACGGGTTTTTTCATGACAGGGGCAAAATTGTCATGAACATCAAAAAAATGGTATTCGCGCAAGTTTTATATTGTTTTTACACATATTTTTATATTGTTTTGGTATTTGGATCCGATACTAAATTCATAAAAAATGATTGTATGTTTTGTTTTTACACAAGTTTTATATTGTTTTGGTATTTGAATCTAATTTGAGATTTATATTCCAAGCAAAAATCCATGATTTTTTCTACAAACATTCATAATTGGATATAATATGATATCAATTATAATAATGAGATATCAAAAAAATGGTATTCACACAGGTTTTATATTGATTTTACAGATTTTATATTGTTTTGTTACTTGGATCTGATACGAAATTCTTATAGGGTTAAAATTTTTAATAAAGATATTGGTAGGCGGATTGGATCGTACGATCTAAAAGCAAAGTTACCTGACTCATTATCAATGTGTGTTGAAGTTGTTCTCATAATGTAAATCAAACAACAATGGGCATAAGGAACACAGCCTCAGTAGACACTTCAAATAAATGTTGAACTTGATACAGTTGTTATAGAACTGACAGAACGTGTGTTCTGTTTGTTTTATTCATTTAAAACTGAACCAGACATCAAACAAGCCCTTAGGTATGTTTTATTCATCCGACAAATGCAGACCAGAGACACTGTAGTTCCCATGCAAGTTTGTCATGTATCTTAAATGTATGGACACAACATCTCATGCAATCTGTTATAATAAGTAAGCCAAACACAAGAGTCATGGACAAGATGTTCAGGCAACATTTGTCCAGCACATCAAACCCCACTCTGGTAACTACTAATAATGTGTTATTTGTAAAAAGTTACATGTGGTGTTACGCCCTTTCACTGTAAAGTTGCACGTGACAAAATTGTTTGTTGTATTTTTTTTTTTTCAAAGGCAAGCTGGGGTTAGGTGGACCCCTACCAGGACAACAGCTGGCTAGGATTGAATGTATGATGAAACACATCCTATTTCAAATGATGGGATCCCTGTTCGTATAGAACCTATTCCCTGGATCCATGCCCAGGTTTTGTTGAATCGTGGTCATGATATTTCTTATTGCACCGGGAACTTAATGGATTTGGTCTGGATCCGATATTCAACCGAATCCAAATTTATTTAGTTGGATTCGGTAAAGATAACGACACCTAATATTACTAGTGGGAATCAGATCCGGCTGGGATTTGACCTTAGTAATAAGCTCTTCCCAACCACTCGAAAAAAAAAATGTGGTCGGATATCCTGCCCACCAGTACCACTGCCAACTGTAGGGCAAGAACGTGCCAAAGTGTAGACACGTATACAGATACGTGTCAGAAATAGTGACGCGTGTCCGCTGATTGATCAAGCTGCATGCAAAATGTTAGCAGAAGAGGTTTTGGCTACATCCAGAGAGAGAGAAAGAGAAAGAGATGATGATGATGATGAACGCGGTGGGCCTGATGCTGCTGGTGTGCTCGCTGGCGGCGGCTGGGGTGTGGTCTCCTTCGCCGTCGGAGCCGAGAGCGCCACCACCGGACGGCCGGGACCTGGTGGTGAAAGAAGGTCACCGTGTGATCGTGGTCGAGTACGAGAGGGAAGGGCTCCGCCGGACGCAGCCCCCTTCGCTAGCCCTCCACGGTGACGATTCCAAGGGTACGTGCCATGTTCTCCAACTCCTCCTCCTCCTTCTAATTCTTCTTCTTCTTCTTCTTAATAATGAATTTTGCTTAAGGGAATGTACAATTTTTGGTTTTTTAAATTATTTCCACCTTAAGAAAGGCATCATAATACCTGGCTATGTGCTCAAATCATCTATGTGTTTTTTTCGGAATTAACTCATGTTTCTAAATGGAATTTAATGCGTGAAATTTTATGTTTGTTTTTCCTCGTTTCTCATACGGAAGCATCGACGAAAGAGACTGTAGGGAAGGCTGTGCATGCCGGCGAAAACCTTGCCGAGAAAGCGAAAGTCACCGGTAAGAAGGTGGCTGAAGATGTGAAGGAGAAAGCAGAAGAAGTGGTCGAGAGCGTTGTGGACAAAGCGAAGAAGGTGAAGGACAGTGCAGACGATGCCGTCACGAGTGGTGCTAAGAAAATTGGTCCCGGTGTATCAGAAACAGCGCATGAGACGGCCCTAGAAGCGAAGGAGACGGCTCAGGATGCTTATTGCCATGCAGCGGAGAAGGTTCAAGAGGTGAAGCAGAAGGCTCAGGATGCCTACAGCCATGCTGGGGAGAAGGTTCAAGAGGCTTACGGCGAAGCCGGGAAGAAGGTTCAAGAAGCCATGGGAGTTGCAAAGGGTGTAATAGACGATGGAAGAAGAAACCTTACAGACATAATTCAGAGAGGCAAGGACGTTATATATGATGCTGGAATGTATGTCATTGCGCAGGAGACATTGGGTTCGTTGTTGTCATTGCTGCATTCACTAGCATTTTCGGTGGTGTATGGAACGTGCTTCTGGGTGACTTTCGTGTCTAGTCATGTTCTTGCAAGGCCTTTGCCTAGGCAACAGTTTGGGGTGGTGCAGAGCAAGATTTACCCGGTGTACTTTCGAACAATGACTTACGGGATCGGAATCTCTTTCCTCACACAATTCTTTACTCTTGGGTGGGTGTCGGCGAGCGGAGCCGATAAATTTCAAGCATATAATTTGCTTGTGTCGCTTGGATTCGTGCTGGTTAATATGCTGTACTTGGAGCCCCGCGCTACCAAGGTGAGCTCTAACAGTTCAGCTGGAACGTGCATTCCATCGTCGAGAGTGATTATCTTCTATAGTGATCATCTTTGCTTTGCTGGTCTTTTGCAGGTAATGTATGAGAGATTGAAGTTGGAAAAGGAAGAGGGAAGAGGGCGAGACATATCAGACATGGATCAGGCCGAACCGACCACCACCACTATCACTAGCGCCGCTGCGGACGGCGCCACCGTGACGGCGACCACCACCACGACGCGCAGGGTAGATTTACAGCAAGATCAGGCCGCGAAGTCACGGCTGGTGAAGATGAACAGGAGGCTGAAGAATCTAAACAACCATTCGTCCCTCCTCAACATGCTAACCCTCATGGGCCTCACCTGGCATCTCGTGTACCTCTCCCAAAGGCAACAGATGAGCTGCTAACAGGAGGAACATTAGATCGATTAACTGACATGCTAACGGAAGCAACAGATCATATGATATAGCGTCGTCTGTGTATGATGATGATGTAGGATTAGATGTTAGTGTACTGTGTACTCCCTTTTCATGCACAGTGGAGTCTCCATTTTGTCCACCTCTGCTTCTCTGGTTGAAAAGAGGTGTTCGGACTTCGGTACTTTGTTTACTAGTGCCTTTATTAGTAGGTTCAGTGGGGTGCTTTCTTATTTCTTGATTCATCTACTCTTTTTCTTTTTCTTTTGGATTTTGGTCTTAAGGTTTTGCGATCTACTGATTTTATAATGTTGTGAGTGATTGTGTCTTCTGTCAGCTAGCTAGCCTAGCTAGCCTAGCTACCTGGATTGTGTTTTTCGCAAATCTGGTTTACCATGGTCTATTTATTATATAATTAAACGTGTTTGCATTTTTTGGAAAAATATGTTTCATTGAGCTTTGATTATTTGAAAAAATCTTTTGTAGTTTGATTTTTAAGCTTTCCGTGGAATCGAATAATTTAATAGTAAGATTTTAATAAACCCAATCGTGTATATCACATTTGTGCAGCTCAGATTTACAGATTTCAAAGAGAAAAAAAAATTAATTCACACAAATCTTGTTAGTTCATTTGTTAATCACAAAAATTAATTCACACAAAAAATAAAAAATCAACTTTATTGATATATCTTATATTTCTGTTAATATATTTATATAAATAGACAAATATATTTACATAAATAGAACACATGACCACTCGCACAAACACACGAGGACTTTCGTCTTAAAAGAAAATCAATTGATTAATCAATGTGACTAACATGGACACATGCATGTCCGCAAGCACGCACACATGAAGTATTGTGGTCTGCTCTGTGTGCTGTTGTGAATGAAAACTTAAAATGTCAGTTGCAAGCTCGCGGGCTGAGATTGGTGAATGAAGTTGATAGCGGACGGGATTGTGCACGGTCCAGCTTTGGAAGAGGCAGTAAGGACCTTCAGTGTGTTGAGAACATCTTCTCAGATTTTTTCAAGATATGCACCTGAACAGATTATCCTGCTCTTTGGGATTCCCCAGATTTCGCCTAAATCCATCTCAACAAATTTTATGTTCTCATCTGGGCTTCTATCCATGTCCTGAATGAACAAAGTTGAAATTGCAGCTCAATGTGCCACCCCAAGAACAAAAGGTATACAAACTCGACACAAGAATATAATAAGCATTGAGTGCAGAAAGAATGCCATTCAAATGTGGACAAACCAATTTAAGAGATTCAGAACCCAAATAAATTACGTTATGCCATATATATTTCCATTTGGACTCATGAAAAAAAGGTAGTGAGCATTCTCATCCTTGAATATGTTTTGTTTAACTCCTTCCAAACAGTTGTGGGCAAACAATTTTTTAAATTATATATTCATGTGTATCAAGTGTACAACACTTGAAAACTCACTTAACCAAGAAATCAACAAAGCAGACATTTCATAGGATCAGATCACTTGTACAAGATTGTGACGACATATGAGTAGCCAGCAAAAAGAAAAGAAAAACAATGATTTAGTTGAATGAATTACGATAATATTTGATAGTAAGCCAACTAAAGAGCTAGAATTGTATACTGCATGCACAAAAGCCAGATGATGGTTGTAGAACTAGGTATTAGTTTGGTGCCTGGACAGAGTCTTATTAGGCCCAAACTAATGAAATTACTGTATCTCATGCATGACACTATCATGATTGTAATTAACACATCATCACTAGGTTTACATGAATGTTTCTAGTCTACAAACACAAAGAAAGAAAAGAGCAACAAGCAGCATCGAAGTATGAAATCTTCAATTCTAGACTGCGTCATTTACCTTGTCATCCCTTATCATCATGTCAGTCATTTCCTTTAGAAATTTATCACCACCAATTGCACTCCCATTGGGATCTCTCAGCCCTGAGTTAGGAGGAACCACACGAACTGAATCCATATGCAGCAAACTGACCCTTGTACAAAAGTTGCCGCTAAAAGTCTCAGCGGCAACAAAAGTCGTCATTAAGGGTACCTTTAGTGCCGACTTTTGTCACTGCTAAAGGTGTTATTTGGAGGAGCCTTGCGTGGAGCATCCACCACGTGCGCGATGGATGCTGCGCGCAAGGTTCTGCCAAATAACACCTTTAGCAGTGACAAAAGTCGCCACTAAAGGTACTTTTAGCGGCGACAAAAGTCGTCACTGCTAAAGGTGTTATTTAGCAGAACCTTGAGCGGAGCGTTCATCACGCGCACGATGGATGCTCCGCGCGCTGGTCATGTTTGAAAGTGATCATGCACCTACACATTTTCATATATATATATATATATATATATATATATGCAAGGATGATACTCTTATGTCATCTTCTAGAATATGCGTATAGAAAGGACCTCCCATGTTTCAGAGATGAATTGAGATCATGTGCAATATGATTGCACACTTTAAGCCTGTTGCTGAACTTGATCACTCACTATCTGCTACTGGGCCCTACAGCTAACAAGCTATATTCCAAAGATGAAGGGTGATCAGGTGTAGCACCAAACTTAAAGTGTGCACTTACATTGCACTTACAGATGATGGAACTTGAGCTTGGCTAGTTTAAAAATAAATGAGCTTGAGCTATTTGGCTCATTACTCACAACTGCCACATCTTTCTGACATGTATCACAACAGAAAACCAAAAAAGACCAGAAAGGAAAGTACCTTAAGTGTTGTTTGCTTCCGTAGAATATCATTCGACTTTATCATAACTGCAGCAATCCAAAATGAGACAAAGAAACCTGCAAGTGCTTCCAGTGAAGGTAAAACATCACAAATTCAGAAACATACAACCATATAAGAGATGCATTAAAGATTCCTATTGTTTTAACAGAAAACCCTTAAAACAACATTCCCAAGAACAAGGGTTCCCATAAAAAAAAATACAGTTCACTTTGTGCACAAGATTAATTATCAATAATTGCAACCATAGTGTTTTAACCATATCGCCATGGTCACGAATCCGTTGATAAATTTTTCAATGGTAAATAACAAAGAACCAGCACAGAAATCATAATATAATTGAAAAACAAAAAAGATCGACAAAGAAAGAATGGTTTCTTTGCAAATGTTGTCGAACGAACACAACTAGCAGGTCTCCTGTCTCCTATGATAAACCCACAAAATGCTTTGAAGGTCTCATGTCTCAGTGTTGCTCCACTAAAGGTAGTACCTTTCAAGTATATTGGTTGTTGAGACAGATTAAAATAAAAGTCATGCAATGGAAAGCCCTAGCAGAATAGTGCAATAAAGCAATGAATGAACCGAACTGATACTAGGACTACTTCAGTGACTGGTGTAGAATTTCAAAATAATGATCCAAATTTAAACAAGCAAATTTGATTTGCATAGTCCAACTTCAGAGGGAAGAGAAGAAGGCAAATGTGGCACCATTTCACATTTCTCTTTCTAAAGTCTAAACAAGCAAAATTCTCTTTCTAAATTTTAAGCTACAAATGAATTTACTCCAACTTGCATATTGCTTGGTTATGTTCATCATATAAGGTTCAAGTACATTAAGAATGAAGAGCATCAAATTCACCCAAACTAAGAAAGCATTTTAAGAAATTGACAACTATTACGAAGAACAAAACTGAAATTTTAAACATAGCATTTCAAAATACTAGTAATAACAAAAATGACTAATTATAACATACCAATCACATGAATCAAGGGCCTTCATATTTTAAAACTACCACCACCACCATCCTCATCATCATCTAACTCTTCTCTTTCTTCAGCAGGCATGTCAATTTCAGTTTCAGGCATGTCTATTCTAACCCAATCATCTAAAACAATTGATTAATGAATCACCTAATGTACTTTTTTGGTACATATCATCATTTTCTAGGATGAGTTCATCCTCAATAGGCAAGTGTGACACCAAATCATACAAATCTATAGGCACTATGTTGATAACTACTAGCCAATCTTGATCAATAGGGTCTTGCGCATAAAACATTAGCTTTGCCTGAGATGCAACTATAAAAGGTTCATTCTTGCATCTAAATTTAGAAATGACCAATGTGAATCCAAACTCATCCTTTTTAATGCCTTTGTTTTTTTATCCAAGAACATCAAACCATTTGCACTTGAATAGGACAAACTTTAGCTCTCTATAATATTTTATTTCAATGATATCTTTCAAAACACCACAGTAAATCATGTCTCGGTCAGTCGGATTTTTATCCTTAGCACTGGAATAACTCAATGTTCTTGCACTTACAACAACACCACTATTTTGTGTATTTCTTCATTTTGTCTCTACCTTTGGTATGGAACCTGAATCCATTTATAAGAAAACCTTTACATTTCTTTGCCACTAGCTGCAGACCTTGTGATAGCCATTTGATTTCTTCAGTTACTTTCCTACCTATGTCACATGGGTGCGGGTGCGGGTGCGAGTGCGGGTGCGGGGCGTGGGCGGGGGCGGGGGTGGGGGTGGGGGTGCGGCACTTTCAAAAAACCCGGGTGCGGGGGTGCGGCAAGAATATAAAAATATATATATATATGAAGTCCCGACAAAATCCCTAATAAGGCAAAAATCCTGACAAATTCTTTGGATGAATATCAAATAGTTTGGAAGTCGGAGGATTATAGAGTTATCATGTATGCCTTAACCAAATTATTAATCTAGTTAGCAAGGCCATTATAATAAATTTCCTGCTTCCAAAAAATTGGTACTACCTTTAACCCATTGGACCGGTTAGTATATTGGCTTGCATTTGATCCACTGATTTTGTTAACCAAAACTACTTAGATAATCCATCCAAAGATGACGATGGTCCATTCCATTCCACTATTGAAAATTTTCACTACTTGGAACTCATCTATTTCACTCCTTAATTTTTCCTTGCTCATTTTGTTCTTAAAAATTAATTTTCATTCCACAAAGATATTACAGTTTAGTGCACGGCTTTAGGTAATGGGGGTTTATATTAAAATTTTATATTATGAAAGGAAGTTAGAAATATGTGTCTTTAAAATTAATTTATAATATATTTTAAATTGAAAACATGCAAGCACGACAATTAATGCGTAAAGGAAAAAGACATTACATTCACATCTAATAAGAGAGAGAGGGAAAACTAAATAAGTTACGAAAATATTGAAAAAGACGGACGTGAAGGAAAGGAATGTGATCCGGTTAACCCGAGGCATGAAGTCCGGGAAATATTGATAAAGGCAAGGGAAGAAGGAAGAATGATTCCCCCAGGGTTTCCTCCCCTCATAAATTCTACGTACGCTCGTTTCTCTGCCTCTTTCTCTCTTTCCTTCTCAAGAAACGTAGCAAAGTGAGGGACGCATAGGAGAGGAGGCTTCTTGGGGAGACCTCTTGGAGGTATTGCTTCTTTCTCTCCATATTTTTCATCCTTTTTTTTCGTCTATAGTTTTCTCAATCGTTTATCGACTGGATCGGTCGCTCGTTGATCGGTTTATGGTGGTTTTCTTTGATTTTTAGCTTAATGTCTTGAGTTTTTATGTGTTTTCCTTATTTTTTGATGTTTTTTTGGTTCGGATCTTGACAAAATGGGATTTTGTCAGGTTGACCGCATCGGGTGCGGGTGTGACACGGGTGCGGCACCCAATTGAAGAGTCCCTGTGAAATATATAAACTCCAAAAGTTGGACATAAATGACCCTAGGTGCGGTCAACGCACCCAAGGTCAGGTTGACTGCACCGGGTGCCGCACCTGCGTCGCATCGACGCGGGTGCAGCACCCAGTTGGGCGAGTCCCTGTGACAGTTTCCTACCCATTGAACGCAGGTAATAAACCTATTAGGAAAAGAAAATGTCAAATAGTCAACATTTTGTTTAATAAATATTTCACTAATTGACAGAAATCGATAAATAACTTACATGCTTTCTAAACCAATCTTCAAATTCTTCTTGATGCATTCGTTCAAGTTCATGTCGACTTTTATGATGATATGTCATTCTTAATAAAGCATAGTGTTGCCTAAAACAACATTAATATGATATAACCATAAATTAGTAGTAATCAATTAACAAAATAAGAATAAGTTAGTAAAATGATGATTGAGTCACAATTAAATAACACATAACAATGTGTTTGCTTTAACTCGATATCATCTAAGGGTATTGGCTTAGACTTTCTTAAAACACATCCTTTCTTCAGCAACGTAGATGTTCCTTCGTCAACTTCATACACACCATCTTCATTTCTTGAGGATTGATTAAAGCATGTTTCAATACCTTCTAAATACCTTGAGCAAAATGTCATGCATTCTTCAGCTATATATCCTTCAACAATAGAACCTTCTAGATGACTTCTATTACGCATGTAGGACTTAAGCGTGAGAAGGTAGCTATGAAGATTTGCATAGAAAATTAAAAACAATTAAATGATGCAATTAAGAACAGCAAAACTAATAAAATTTATTAATTCTTACCGCTCGATAGGATACATCCAACGATATTATACAGGCCATCCTAACAACACTTCATTGGCCAAGTGAACAAGCAAATGTATCATAATATCAAAAAATGATGGTGGAAATTTTTTTTTCAAGTTCACAAAGCATTACATGCATTTGTCCTTCTAGTTGTTTCAACTCTTGTTCTCGCCCAACTTTTGAGCATAATTTTTTAAAAAACCTGCATAGACGAATCAGTATTGCACTCACATTCCTTGGTAATGATCTACGTATCGCTAGTGGCAGAAATTGATGCATTAATATGTGAAAATCATGGCTCTTGAGTCCTGAAATTTTATGTTTCTTCTCATGCACACATTTGCACACATCTTGAAATATTTGCTGCATAGCCATCTGGAGATTTCATATTCTTTAACACCTTGCAAAAAGCATTCCTCTCACTAAAACACATGCAAGGGCAAACGTGCTCTATTGGAATTATCAACAAATATTGGATGAAGTGAGTGTCTTATATTCATATCTTGCAAGTCTTGTCTAGCTCTCACCTAGTCTTTTGTTTTTTCTTCTAAGTTCAACAATGTGCCTAGGATGTTGTCGCACACATTTTTCTCAATATGCATCATATCTAGGTTATGTCATAATAAATTGTACTTCCAATATGGTAACTCAAAGAAGATGCTCCTTTTCTTCCAGTTGTAAAACAAAGTCTTGTTTTTTTCTCAACTAGCAATTTTTCCAAATTTATTTGTGATATTCTTCACTTCAGAAAATATATTGATGTGACACGAAAGAAGCATATCGCATTTCAGTGTTGCCATCAAAAGAATACTTATTTTGTCGAAACTTATGATCCATTGGCAAAAAATGATGATGTCACATGTAACAGAACCTTTTACTATGCCACAAGTACTTAAAACAAGTGTTCTTCTGACAAAAAGGACAAGCCAATTTACCCCTTGCACTCCATCCTGATAAGTTAGCATATGTAGAAAAATCATTGATCGTCCATAATAGAGCTGCATACATTTGAAAGTTATCTTTTCTTGAAGCGTCTTATACCTCTACTCCATATTCCACAATTCATTCAACTCATCAATAAGGGGCTGCAAGTAAATATCTATGTCATTACCAGGACTAGATGGACTAGGAATGAGCAATGAAAGGACTATGTACGACTGATTCATACACATCCACGGTGGCAAGTTACATGGAATAGTAACAATCGGCCATGTAATGTGAGTTGTACTCATTTTTCTAAATGGATTAAATCCATATGCTGCTAACACAATGTGAGATCAGAAGCGAAGGATGGATTTTTTTCATTAAATGACTTCCAAGCTCGTGAATCAGTGGGATGCCTCAGATTGATATCTTTGGTGCAACCTTCATCGTGCCATCTCATGTAAGATGCATTTTTTGATGACATGAATAACCTTTTAAGCCTTGGTAGCAGAGGAAAATGAAGTAGCACTTTAGCAGGAAATCTATGAACCATTTTTGAACAATCTATTGCACCTTTATTAGATTGATGTTCATCAAACTTCCACCTTGAAGCACTACAAACATCACATGAATTTTCATCAGCAGACTCCTTCCAAAATAGCATGCAATCATTTGGGCATGCATCTATTTTGTTATAACTAAAGCCTAAGTCTAATAAGCTTCTTTGTATCATAATAATCCTTTGGCAACTTTTCACCCTCTGGTAGTGCATCTTTCAACAATTCTAATAACATGGTGAACGATTTGTTACTCCATCCTCAAAGACATTTTATATGAAACAATCTAATGAGAAAAGATAACTTTGAAAACTTCGTACACCTCAAATATAGTTCTTGTTCAACATCTACATTACATGTATCCATATATTCTTCCATGTCTTCACCATATCCAACATCTGAACTTGATATTCTGAATGCATCATTTAGTAATTCATGCATATCATCTGGAATACATGCAGCTGAATTAGTGTTTGTAGCATGAGTAGAAGATGTGGCTTCTCCGTGAAAGATCCATCGGGTGTAGCTTGGACAGAATCTATTGCATACAATATGATCTATAACATCATCCACAGTTTGATATAAGCAATCATTGCATTACACACATGGACATCTCATTTTTTCTTTAACCACAGCGTTGTTTGGTTTGACAAAATCCATAAAGTCTTTTACTCCTTGTAAATACTTATCGGTCTACCTATGAAAAGAAAAATATCATATTGTCATATTAATTAATATATACATAAAGATTAATATTAGAAGAAAAATTTACTCATAGTTCAGCATACCTTTTTTCATGAATCAAACTTCTATCTGTTATAGAAATCAGTATCTGTAATAAGTGTACACAAACGCTTCTCAGTTATTACCAAAAAATGAGAAAAAATGATACAATTAATTATGAGCATACGCAAGGGTTGTCAAAGCCACTAAAGGCATGTTTGTTTCATTCCCATGGAAGGGAAAGTCCTTTCAAGAGAAAGAGCATAGATTTCTAAACAATCCTAGTATATTTTTCTCTCTTTGGCATAGTTTCTAGCTGCAACGACTACAAAAGAGGCAAAGTTGAGGTCTCTTGCAAGTAAATAGTTAGGGATAGTATATTTGGAATGGGTAGATATGCCATAGCATATATATGCATATATGTAGCATATACACTATGGCATTACTCGCTGAACAGAAACAAAACTCGGTAAATTCGACGAGAATAAAGAAAAAGAATGCATTGCTCGGAAGAACTGAAGAGAAAACTGCATCAAAAGTTGTAACAGGACCCACATAATTCAATCAAATATAGCAATGCACGCAATATTCAACCAATAAAAACAAAATACTTCAGCTATCAAAGTGAAAATACTAACCGAAGCCAGAAAGAACAAACTGTATGATTCCTTGATTAAGGATTATCTTGAGCGAGGATGATCTGTATGGTTCCTTGCTTAAGGATGATCTTGAATGATCACGAGCTGAGGATGAACGCAACAGAGGCCTCTACGTTGAGGATGATCAGACCTGATCGAGGGAAGAGAATGCGGCGTGAGACTAGGGCGAGAGTGAGGCAAGAAAGAGGTAATGATGTCTGAAGTTTTTCATTTTCTGAAAAAAAAAACATATCACGCTTTATTAAGCAAACAAACTAGAGACAATGATTTCTGGTCACGAACAACATAGACCTACAAATTTAGATCATGAATGTTTAGGAGAAAATGAAAAGGAGTGAAAAGACCCTTGTATTTAAAAAAAAAAATATTGAAGAAGACAAGGATATAAGCAAACATCATGAAATATTTATAAAATGAAAGATCAAAATCATAAACAAACAAATTTCACCTAAACTAAAACCCTAACTACAATGAAATCTCTTGCAGATCAAGTATAAGATGGAGTCAACCCTAACCTGAGCAAGAGAGGAGTGTGTGCGTGAGATGCTTCCTTAATAATCGGACTGTTGCTTGCTTTCTTGAGGATGATTGGAGAGTTGCTTCTTCAACAATTTAGAGTGCCTATTGAGCGATTTTCATGCATTTGGATGATCAGAAAGGTGGTTTTCAGATATAGAGAATGAGGGTGAGTATGGAGTTAGCCCTAACCTCGGTGACCGGAATCCTTCTTTGCTTGTGGTTGATCTCTGTAGTGAGGATGATTAGAGTTGAGCGAGGGCAAGAGAGGATGAACGAGAGATGTGCGAGGAATGAGTGAGTCTAGGGAGAGAGTGAGGCAAGAAAGAGAGGATGAGCAAGGCAAAAAAAAAGATATCAGACAGCCTTTAAAGAAAAAGAGATCAGAGTAGGTCGTAAACCCCAACGCAGCTGAGGATGCGAGAGGTGGGTCGGGATGGACCTCGCATACGAAAAGACGGTTGAACCCTTATTTTACTGTTTAGTGACGGTTTATAACTAAAACTCAACAGTGACGGAGGATAAGCCGTCACTGTTCCTCTATTTTATTGTAGTGATGACATCATCACTTTGTGGTGGGACCCATTGCTTGCGCAACGGATGATGTTGATGATTTCAAAACATTAAAAAAAATGTGTTTTGACATATCACATCTTACGTAGAGGTTGCAAACTTGCAAGGAAGCCAAGTTATACGTGACAATAAAGTGTTGCAGACAGCTGTTAATAGAAGTTCATAATCTATTACATTTTTTCATGTATAATATAATTCATGATTATATTACCTCTCTCTCTCCTTGCAGCCACGGGGTCACCGATGCCAAGGATGATGCCGGCAAGGTTTTTCCTTTTCTTTCTTCATCTTTCCTTCTTTCTTTTTTTTCCTATTTTCTTCTTTCTTTCTTCTTCTTCTTTTATTTCTGTTTGAACTAAATTTCTTTCCAAGGCATTTTTAGGTTTTTATAATTGAGGGTTTTCTTGAATTTGGGGTTTTTGTTTGATTTTCATTATTTAGGTTTTTGTTTGATTTTATTGATTAGGATTCTCTTTTTTATTAGGTTTTTTTTTCATTGATTAGGGTTTCTTCTCCCATCAAAATGAACAGAACCAGAGAACCAATGTTGTGTTTAGTTCTGTTGGTTCATTTCATCCAATCTTAAACAAGCCCTCAAGGTGCTAAGCAAAATTACCACAATGATGTGTTCAAGCCAAATTAGATCCAAATGTACATCACAACAAATAGTTTAAACCAAATTAAGATACAAAAGGCAACATCTAACAAGCATTTGTGTAAGCTGATAATGAAGGCTTAGGATGTGAGGGTCTCCTCTTTGTGGGTTTCAATGGTCACATCAGACGTTGGGTACGCAACACAAGTGAGCACGAATCCCTGATCCATCTGGTCGTCATCAAGGAAGCTGTCGTCTGATTGGTCGACGCTGCCACTTTTAACAATGCGGGCGTATGAAGAGGAGTCTGGATCGGGTGCAATCACATGGCATAAAATTTGTGCATTAGGCATTTGATTGCCCTCGTTTCCCACAACTGACAGGCCTGTCCCCAAGATGGAGGGTGATCAGGTGCTTAATGCACAAATATTTGTGCAATCATGTTGCACCTGAGCACGACCGAGCACAGCATGAGTAAGGGAGGTTGATGCCTTGCTCAGCACGGTCAAGAACGTAATCATCGTCCAGGCAGTCAAACACTTGCGTACCACTTGGTGTGACCAGGGTGAACTTGTAAGTGGCCATCACTGTGACCCAGCCACGCCCGGCCTTGAGCTCAAAGAGAGCTTGGCTCACGCTTGGGAGCGACCGGAGGGCAGTCGTAGGCTGCCAGGCGCAACAAAGATGTGCTGCTGATCATGGTGCCAGACACTGTCGCTGATGCCATGGTTGTGTCTGTCGACTGCTATGGAGGAGCAAGGAAGACCTGCTGCAACAACTGTCTATGGAGAAAAAGATATTTTTATAGGCAAGCTGGGGTTAGACAGACCCCACCAGTTATACATCATACCATTGAAATTTGAACTTGCAACGTCCCAACACAAGGTGACGTGAACTAACAGCTCCTACCAAAAATGTTCGCTCATTTTTTTTATGCTATAAACGGCTTTGCTTTATTGAAAGTGCACTTGGTGGTCTGTGTATTACGGAGTGAACCTTACTGCAGCTAATAGTGACGAATATATCGGCGATATTTTGAAAATATCATGAAAAGTGTGACATTTTAGCCACCGTTTTAAATGACTGAAATATCAAGATACTTTCAAAATAGCATGATATTGTCATTGTTAACAAAAATATTGAGATTTTATTGTGGTATCTAGCCGGTTTATATCGACTATATTTAGGGGGTGGGGGGAGATGTGTATTTTATTGCTTTCGTATCAATCTAATGACGGCCAAGATGAAAATGCATGGGAGACACATAAAACCTAGGTTTGGTTTTATATCTGCAACCAATTGGTATCAACGGTCCAGAGGCTCTTGGTGGCACAACTGGTTCTGAAATCATACGTGGGTGGGGCCTAGCCTACCACGTATCAGCGTCTCCTTTGGAGCCTCTTGCCCTCTAGTAGTTGCCCAATTAGCGTCTTCACCCTTCAACCATATAATGTTTAGGTTATGCTTGATGTTTAAATTTCTAGAAATAACCAACATATCTATGGGATCAGATCAGGTCAGTGGTAGCTTTGAACGTATTACTGTCAGAGGCCCATCCGATGCCATCCGTTTATATGATGAACGGCAACCTACCACCTTGAATTAACCTTGGATCTTAGATGCCGTTCATTTAAAGCGGGAACTGCTCCGAAGCATATGTAGTCAGTCTGAAACATAAGCAATCCAGCAGTCATGGTGGTTCATAAGGGTCGGGATGACCTGATCCGCTTTTCAGAACTATTTGCACGCAGAAGTAGACTTGGCACCACCCTAGTCATTAACAAGCATTATGGCTTCTCTGTAATGACCCTGACTAAGTTCCATTACCAGGTTCTTTTTTTTTTTCATTTTATGTAAAGCTAGGGGATTACCCCCCGAATGGGATCTGAGCCCAAGAACATGGTGCGACTCTAACCAGTCCAGCTATCTTACATTACAAAGGTCCATACATAACCATCACTGAAACAAAATTAAGGACAGCAGGGAGGGCAGACTTGCGGCTCCCCCTCACAAAACCATATCAACCGAGTTCAGTTTCAGCCCCACCCTTCATGATCAATTATTAAAGTTCTTGATAGATCCAAAACAATAATACCATTATGTCTAGTTAATGATGGGATTTACACCATCCACAGCAGCTTAACCCAATACAATTAAAATCCATCTGGTTTACAGGCATTACAAAACCATGATGCAGAGAACAAATCAGGCTGCTTGAAAAGAGTTGGCTACACATACCCATCTTGGGACGACACTCAACTGGGCAAGTCACTTGTTATGAGGGAACAAAAATGAAATCATAAAATACAACAAAACAATGGTATATAACAAAGAAATGATTATATTACACAATGTAACAACAGCTCGATGACTGGCTACCATTTTACAAGAGAGGCAGCTGATTGGACCAGCTCTTGGATCCGTTGATGTTTTCCCCTCCCAAACAGAGTGCGAAGAAAGGAGCCTCTTGACTCTTCATTGACATTGCAGCAGAACAACAACAACCACTCTAACGGTATATATATGGTGCATATTATCTTCCTTTTTGCTTCTTTTCTAATGCAGCGGCTTCTTTCAACATATCAGAAGCATCATTGTGCATGTCAAGGTTTGTGAGAGCTGCAGCTTGCATGTAAAATGCTGTTGGCCATTCCGGGTGAACACATTGTGCCTGCATTGCATCTCGGAGGGCCTCGTCAGGTTGATCGCACAGCAAATGCGACAAGCTGCGTCTAGCATAAACGGTTGGAGACACCATCGTTCCCAAGTTTATAAACTGCAATTTAGAAACATGCCTTGACCAGTTAATATCTAAAAGAACTTTATGGGGCCTAATGTGCTCATAAATGGTTATCCAGCAAGTGCATGTGCATTATTCAAATAGGTGCGTGGATGTATAGTTGGACCTAATGAACCAAGTTGGGCAACAAAATGGATGCAATCTAGATTTTGCAACAGTTTTGTGCTGCAGGTATCCTCGAGAGAACCTAATACACATATTTAGGTTTTATAGGGGAAGACCTTACAGTTCTAAAACTCAAATATAATTAAGTGAAAAAATAAAGCATTATCGAAAATTATCAACTGAATACAAAGAGGAAAGAACATTGAAAAAAAAGGCAAAAGGTTTAGTTTCTCAACAAATGCTAGTTGAAGAGAACTGAAAAAATCGGGTCCATACAAGATTATGTAAAGGTTTTTAAATCAAGGCAATATTCATTACCTAAGTTGAAACACTGAGCAAGTAAATAAATGGGTTTACTCTAGAGCCTCAAACATCCTTCAGACTATCATTGAAGTGAAGTAAATAATGAACTTGGACAAGTTTCACAACAGAATTTGCCGACTCAACTATGAAAAAGATATCAATTTGACCATCTCAACCTGGTTAAGAATCCCAGACTTCATAGTCGAGTGCCACAGTTCTCAAGGCAGGCTTACTAACACTAGAATGGATGCCCAATATACAAACAAAACCAAAACCTACTTGAGAATAATAGTCAATAGCGGCTTTGAAATTTTTTTCACGGAATGCAACATCACCACGTTTTCTAGCTTCAAGTATATCTCTCATCTGCTGAGTCCACTCCTGGAATGACAGCTGCATGGCAAATATTCCATGTAAGCAAAATGAACAGACTATTGCAGCTTTGGCTTCCCACTTCAAGTTTAAAACCAATCCACCCTTTACCTCATTGGTCCCCTCATCGTCTTTGTAGTGCGTTGTCACAAGTATTTGGTGCATTGCTGTAAGATCCATTCTTGCACATGCCTCACCTAATGGAGAAAGAGAAAGTTGTAGAGAAAGTTGTGGAGAAGACGAGGGTTCCTCATGTTTTGTAGTACCCAAAAGGACATGAGAGGGTACCTGTTCTCATCAGCATATGGAAGCTTCAATTATTTATTGATTCAATCATAAGAAAAGCAAAGACTCTCAATGATCCAGCTCTACATGATCAGCACACCGGTAAAATGAAAGCATCTCATTTTTCTAACAAGAAAATATCAACACACTGCCATATAGTATATTCTTTATGGGAATTAACTGAATTATAGAAGCCAGAATTTGACAATCATGCATAGGTTCTATGGTACTTCATAAACAAGAAACACCTAAGAAAATTTCCATACGAGCCACCTTTATGTACGAAATATCTCAAGAAAGAGATGACAATAACAGAAAAAATGAGGATTTAGGGGGAAAGAAGATGCAAACGTATCTTCTATTTTCTGTTTTTATAGGTTTTCAGGACCGCATAGGATAATCTCCTGACACATACAAAAATGCCATAATATAATAAAAAACTCAAATGCAATGATATTTTTGACAATGGGTACATACTGGCATTCTTTTGTTTTAGAAGATCCTGGTTAGTGTAAACTTTGAGCATAAAAAGTTTGCATTGCTCTAGAGCAAGATAACCCCGGATATAACCAAGATTTGTTAAGTTTCTGCATTGTTCTGCCAGTTGTCCAGGATACATTTGAAATTTAAAAAAAAAAAAAGCAAAGCATAGATAAGAACTTAATATTGTTAGACTTACAGGTAACAACAAACAGATGTCATGATTTATTTTTAACCTCAGCTGTGTCAAAATGTGTGCTTGCATGTCTGCACACACACACACACACACACACACACACATTACATTTGAAAGTTACCAAGTTCACCAATTTACTAAATTTCAAAACATCATGACCTTGTCTTGCCCAGCTGTGTCAAAATGTGTGCTTGCATGTCTGCACACACACACACACACACACACACACACACACACACACACACACACACACACACACACACACACACACAGTACATTTGAAAGTTACCAAGTTCACCAATTTACTAAATTTCAAAACATCATGACCTTGTCTTGCCTTTTACAGTAACATGAAGGGATTTTGGTGAAATGGAATGCAGCAAGTACTTTTCAGAAAAAGAAAAAAAAATCCTAGTTCTGGAAAAGCAAAGCCCATAGGAATGAAACTGTACCTAGTATAAAGTCATAAGAATGCTCTTAGCATCTCCTATGGTTAAAGATGTCAAGATATTGTTAAAAATTTTCTATTCTGATGCCATATGATATACAATCAATTGTATATTTACAAGAAATAACTGAATTATAGAAGCCAGAAATTGACAGGTTACGACTTAAACAATCAATTGTAGCAAAAGAAAATGGTTTACATCTTTTTTGGACTGCAAAGGTGTCAGTGCTGTGACAAGATCTGATGAATTAGGCCTTTCCTTGGGCTCATACTGTAGACAACATGAAGCAAGGTTGACTATTTCCATTCCTTCCTCGGGTGAAAATTTTCCTTCTAAATGTGAATCCATAAGAAGCAAGCCATTTTTACCCCTTATAACATCAAGTGCCTGCACATAGTGAGAAAATGAGTTCAGGCCTCTTCTGGAAGCTGCTAACGAGTTTTTTCAGGTTTAGTGAGAAAACAACCCTGACTCCACTAAGTAGGATAGTAACACTTCAATATATTGAATCAATAACTAACACCAAACTATAATATAAGTTTCAAAGAAGACACCAGCCAGACTATTATAAGAAGATCAAATAATCAGTCAGAATCATGATAAGAAAAACAGTTGTAAGATGTATAGAGAAAACCTTACACACAGTAACTATAGCATAATTTCATCGGATCTGCACGATAAACTGATCTCTTATCATCTAATATTCATGACAATGTAGGAAAGATTTCAGATTTGCTGGAAAAAATGATTCAGAGGACACAGAATGAGGTTTCATTTGTATGTAGGGATCTTAATAGCAAAAAGTTCCTGTGAGACAAACATCCCATGAGGTCATCAGAGGACAGTAGTTCATCTCCTTTGTTTTGGGATGATAGTGAAGGTGAATGTTTTCAACATAAAAATGTACAATGCTAAAGAAAATTAAATCAAACCATGTGCCCAGTGAGTCATACCTATCAAAAAATTATCATGAGTCACTACTATTAAAAAATCGAACTTACTGAGCATACATAATAACCCATGTATCAAACATGTCAAAAACACTAAACATCTTAATGGCCAAACTCAATATGAAAATGAAAAATTGTTTAAATAAACCAAACAGATGTAACAAATGCCTTTTTGAATGGACATTTGCGTACATGGTTCCCCACTAGGTCAGGAAGTTACTTATCGCTCTGTCTTAAAACAATTTTTGCCTGAGTTTTTTGGTTGTCAACTATAGAAAATACTTAGCCAGTAACGACAGATTTGTCTTCCAAGTTATAAGCCTATATATAATGTAATTGTAGACACCCAATTTTCTTTCAAATCCGAAAATCATAGAAAAACCTAAAAGAATTTCCATTTTGCCATTGACCAGATGGAAAATCCCGTCCTGCAGCCTGACGATGGCCAGACGGACAGAATCGACTAGCCGCACGGCAAACCATGTTTGCCATCCACTGGCCGGATGGCAGACCATGCCTGCCATCCACTACTCGGACGACAAACCTTGTCTGCCATCCACGAGCCAGATGGCAGACCATGTCTACCATCCACTAGCCAAACGGCAGACCATGTCTGCCATCCACTGGCTGGACTAGCCAGATGGCACACCATGTCTACCATCCACTAGCTGGACGGCAGACCCTGTCTGCCATCCACTGGCAGGATGACAGAGTGTCTGTTGTCCATTGACCAGACTGTCCTACTTGGGCTGTCCTACCCTGGGACGACACATCACTGTGCGGTCCAACCTGGGACAACACTTTGGTCTGTCGTCTAGTTCCTTTGAGTGCGCAGATAATCCTCCAAGGAGGTGTGTCCCAATTGGACTCAGACTCCTGTGCATTTTATGTGAGACTCTTTCCGAATGAGTCCTATCATCATGAGGATAAGAACATATCCATTAGGTTTGGATTAAAGTCTAGAAAACCCTGGATTCATCCCATGCAAAATTATTATAAATAGGGATAGCCCCTTAGAGCCTAGAACATCTACAAATCACGTCTGAGTGTGGGCCCTATAGAGAACTCATATCCAAGCCTTACCTGCACTCTAGCCCTCTCTTGGTATGATCCCTAAACCATGGTTGCCAGTTGAGGAAGCGGGAGCGGGAAGCGATACGGGAAGCGGGAGCGGGAAGCGAGGTACTTTCAAAATTTTAGGAAGCGGGGAAGCGTGGGACCACTTAGGAGCGATTCGGGAAGTGTCTCGGAAGCGACCTAGGAAGCGTCTCGGAAGCGACATAGGAAGCGTCTCGGAAGCGAGGGGGAAGCGAAAAAAATAAAAATAAAAAATAAAAAATACAAAAAAATTGAAAAAAACAGGGGAAGCGAGGGGGAAGCGCGCTTCCCATTAAAGGGAAGTGCGTCCCCCATTAAAGGGAAACGCGTCCCCCATTAAAGGGAAGCGCGCTTCCCAAAAAAGGGGGACGTGCTTCCCAAAAAAGGGGGACGCTTCCCCCCACGCTTCGGAAGCGCGACGTTCCGCGCTTCCCCTTTTAGCTAGGCGCTTCCTGTAACCCTGCCCTAAATTGTCGTACCTACGTGGAAGTGTGGTCAAAGCAATTGCAAGAATCCTCAAACCTACGCAAAGGTGTTGCCGAACCGAGAAGGAGCCTTAGAGAACCAAATGGACCCTAAAAGTCTGAAAAAGTATTTTCTAGGTCAATCTGCCTATTTCTTTTAATTTTATTTAATTTGTTTATTGATACTCATACACGTTTTGATCTTATTTGCATATTTGAATATGTCGCGATGAGCATCGAACTACAAAAATCGAAAGACATATCTTTGCTTTACCTTTTTCTTGAAAAAAAGATGACCAGGGCTTGAAAAGAGCGTCCCTCGCATCTTCTAAAAGGCTTTAAAAGGATTTTGCAAATTTGAGTAAGTTATTCTTCCCATTTTCCATTAGCCGGATGGGAAATCCCGTCCTGCGGCTTGACGGTGGCCAGACGAACAGAATCCACTGGCCGGATAGTAGACCATATTTTCCATCTACTAGTCAAACGACAAACCTTGTCTGCCATCCACTGGCCGATGGCAGACCATGACTGTCATGGATGACAGACCATGTCTACCATCCACTGGTTGGACTAGCCACATGGCACACCATTTCTACCATCCACTAGCTGGATGGCAGACCCTGCGGGCATCCACTAGCAGGACGACAGAGTGTCTGTCATTCGTTGACCAAACCATCCTGCCTGGGCCGTCCTACCCTGGGACGATACGCCATTGTGCGGTCCAACCTGGGATGACACTCTGATCTGTCGTCTGGTCCCTTTGAGCATGTGCATAAGCCTCCAAGGAGGTATGTCCCAATTGGACTCAGACTCATGTGCATTTTGTGTGGGATTCTTCCTGGATGAGTCTTATCCTCGTGAGGATAAGAAAAAATCCATTAGGGTTGGATTAAAGTCTAGAAAACCCTAGATCCATATCCCATATAGAATTCTTATACATAGGGGTAGCCCCCAAAGATCCTGGAACATCTAGAAATCTTGTATGAGTGCTGACCCTAGAGAACGCCTATCCAAGCCCTGCTTGCACTCTAACTCACTCTTGGTTTGAGCTCTAAACTGTCGTACCTACGCGGAAGTGCTGTTGAAGCCATTGCAAGAATCCTCAAACCTACGCAGAGTTGCTGCCGAACCGAAAAGGAGCCTTAGAGAACCAAACAGACCCCAAAAGTCTGAAAAATGTATTTTCTAGGTCAATCTGCCCATTTCTTTTGATTTTATTTAATTTGTTTATTGATACTCATACACGTTTTGATCTTCTTTTGCATATCTAAATCCATCGCGGTGAGCATCGAACTACGAAAATCGAAAGACTTGTCTTTCCTTTACCTTTTTCTTGGAAAAAGGATGGTCAGGGCTTGAAACGAGCGTCCCCCACATCTTCTAAAAGGCTTTCAAAAGGATTTTGCAAATCCAAGTAGGTTATTCTTCCCCCTCAAAATTTTTATCAACAATAATCCTATATAATAAAATGTGGGCATCCTATGGTAATGTCATTTGTTGTAAATAATGAAGAATAGAGTCGTGATGCTGGAAACATTGATTAGGGTTATGTGCAAGATTATTATAAATACAACAAGAGGGGACACCACCATAGATCAAAGCTTTGTCATTCCCACGATTGTCGGGATATCTCCTTCCTATCATTCTTCTTATTCTTCATATCTCTGTTACTCTTGCTTATTAAAGGTTCATGAAGAGTTTTATAGGTCTTTCTTAAAAGGAAGCTAGGCACATGGCTTGATAGAATAATTGCCATAGATATTGCCAATATTTCGAGATATCATGACACTTTTCTCAAACAATATAAAAATGCTTTCAATGAAAAAATATATTTTTGATATATCCTAAAATATAACCACCATTTCAGTACATTTTTTCTTCATTTTCTATGACTTAAATACTATGTAACGTAAACTCTTCTAACAGGGCACCGCACCTGCATTGCAACTGCACCCATGCAGGTGCGACACTTGGACACAACTTCCTTTGTGTCAAGTGAAGTCAACCACACTGAGGTCCATTTATGTCCAAAAAGTAGGTTCAGTTAACCCTAAATCTACAAGTCGAGTGTGAAGTTTTATCAAATCTAGTTTTATCTATATTATATATATATAGCCTTCCTGCATCCCCGCACCCAAGTTGTTTTAAAGTGCCGCATCCGCACACGCATCCACACCCACACCTATGTGACATAGCTTAAATATGATGTCTTACCCTTTATTTTTTATATATTTAAAAAACTTTTCTACAATTCTTTTACATCTTCTGGTAAAAAATAACAAAGTCTACTTTTGCATTTCCTTTGTATGATTTTCTTGTATTGTCATAAAAGAAAACATAACAAATTTGTTCATATAACGCTAAGATTTTATTGAGATTCATAGGAAAACATATAGTATCATGTATTGTTAAAAACGCACCTCAAGGTGCAAAAGGCGTGCCTCGCCTCAAGGCGAGGGGCCTTTTGCCTTGAGATATTAAAAAAAAAAGCGTTATTGCCCCAAGGCGTACGCGTCATACGCTATGAGGTGTACGCCTCGGGACAAATTCTCTCTCTCTCTCTCTCTCTCTCTCTCTCTCTCTCTCTCTCTCTCTCTCTCTCTCTCTCGGGTCTTGGCTGTAGCGAGGAAAAGAAGAAGGTATGACCTCAACCAGGTACGCCGACCCTTCTCCCTCTCTCTCTCTCTCTCTCTCATCTCTCTCTTTGTTCTCTCTCTCGGGTCTCGGCTACAGCGACGAGAAGGCACGATCCCAACCAGGTACGTCGACCCTTCTCTCTCTCTCTCGGGTCGCAGTATTTTTTTTTTAATCTTTTTTTCCTTCTTTTCCTCTCTTCTTCCTTCTATTCTTATTTTCTTCTTTTCTTCTTATTTTCTTCATTGTCTTCTTCTCTCTCATTTTCATCTTTTTCCTTTTTTTTCTTCTTTTTCTTTATTTTTTTGTTTTTTTTTCTTCTCCTCTGACCTCTCGCCTTCCACCTTCTTTGTTTTCTTCTTCTTCTTTTCTTATATTTATTTCCTTATTCTTCCCTTTTCTTTTTTTTTCCTGTTATTTTTTTCTCCTCCTCCTCTGACCTTTTACTATTTTTCTTTCCAAATGAGTTTTGATGTCATCTTCTGCTTGCTATGTCACATGGGTACGGGTACGGGTGCGGGTGCGGCACTTTCAAAAAACTTGGGTGCAGGGGTGCGGCAAAAATATAAAAAATTTATATATATATATAGTTCAAATGTTGGACATAAATGACCCTGAGTGCGTTGACCGCACCCAGGGTCAGGTTGACCGCACTAGGTGCCACACCCATGTCGCATCGCATCGACGCGGATGCGGCACCTAGTTATCCGAGTCCCTGTGACATAGTCTGCTTGCTTTTTGCTTCTTTAGTCTTCCCGAAATTTAGATCCATCTCTTCCGCTTTTGATTCATGGACTGTTTCCCGTTTTTGCATTTCAAGTTGGTGATTGTGGTATGAATACTTGAAAAACGGGTTGATTTCTTTTATGATACAATTAAGGCACTAGAAGAAAATGCTAGCAGGACTGGATTAAAGAATGTTTAATATGTTTACTTTGTATTGGAAATTATCTCTCTTCATTAATTTTTATGTTAAACCATGTTAGGATATAATGGAAATTTGTGTGATGACTATATATGAGCTCATTGTTTGCAGATTTTTTTAGAAGACAGCTCCTCGAGGTTCTTCTTTAGCTTAGTAGACTCATCAAAGTTTGGTGAAATGTATCAAAGATTAATAACGCAGCTTGCTTAACTAAAACCTTTTTGGATGCAGTTTTTTTTTAGAAGGCAGCTCCTCGAGGTTCTTTTATTTGTTTGTATTTGTAGATATTTTTAAATGTTTTTTTAAGATAAAAAAGAATTTTGAGGTTTACGCTTTATGCCTCGCTTTAGTTTTTGGTGGAGCGCTACGCTATGCCTCAACGCTTTTCACAACATTGATCATGAGTAATTGGATCATTCAAATATACCCAACACTATTGGTGACTGGATAAAATGGATGCCATAGCAGTTATCTAAACTGCCAATGAAAGTTATTGAGCTACCCTTATTTGTAGCTTTTGATCGGACATTGTGTAAAATCCACGTAAAAAAAATTACTGGACCCGGGTCAGGTCGGGACCCGACCCAGGCCTGCCCTCGTTAGGGTTTTAAAACCCGACGCAGGGTGAGGGCAAAGCCCTCCCCTGTGCGCCGCTCCTCACCCGCGCCGCTCCACCCTTTAGGTAGGATAAGGAAACCCCTTGAGGGTTTCCCCGGATCTCGCCCCTCCCTGAGCTCTTTAAGAGTGTTGCGGGAGGAGGATCGATGCACTGCCCCCCCCCCTTCTCGTTCCCTACGGGCAACAACCGCGACGCCACCTCCATCTCTCTTCTCTCCCTGACTCCATCTCTCTCTCGTTGCAGACGCCGATGCCGACACCGGCGAGCTCCTCTCTGTCGAGGCAGCCCGCCGACCACCACCTTCTTCTCCCTCCTCTTTGCTGCGAGCAGCGACCTCCGGCTACCGCGCTGACGGACGCCACCCGCCTTTCTTCTCCTCAGGTAAACCCTGCCCCCCATTGTTGTTTATTGTGTCGATAGGGGGCTCCGTTCCCCCTGTCCCTCTTTCCTTGCCGACAGGGGGCTTTGTTCCCCCTGTCCCTCTTTCTTTGCCGGTAGGGGGGTAGAGACCCCTGTTGTTCGTGGTGTCAACAGGGGGCTTCGTTCCCCTTGTCCCTCTTTCCTTGCCGGCAGGGGGCTCTCAGGGGGGCAGAGCCCCCTGCTGTTCGTGGTGTCGATAGGGGGCTCTGTTCCCCCTGTCCCTCTTTCCTTGCCGGCAGGGGGGCAGAGCCCCCTGCCGTTTGTGGTGTCAACAAGGGGCTCTGTTCCCCCTGTCCTTCTTGTCTTGTCAGCAGGAGGCCCTGCCGTTGGTTGTTTTGTCAGGCAAGGGCCGAGGCCCTTGCCATTGGGTGTTTGTCAGGCAGGGGCCAAGGCCCTTGCCATTCATTGCTTTCGTCAGGCAGGGGCCGAGGCCCCTGCCGTTTGTTGTTTTAGCGGGCAGGGGCCGTAGCCCCTGCCATTCGCTACTCCGCCTCCTTTGGGGGGTTTTGCCGTAGGGTAGCACCCTCCTGCCTCAGATCATTCTTCCTGCAGGGGGCGATGTCCCTGCCTCTGTTTGGGTTTCCCTGCCTTTGTGGCAGTTCTCCAGCAGGGGGCTTACCCCAGTTCTGCCTCTACCTTTCCTTTCTACAGGAGGGCACAACTCCTGTCCTGCGATGGCTTGTTCGTCAGGGAGCCCTATCTCTCTACGCCCCTTGGTTGTTCCAGCAGGGGCTGGAGCCTTGCCCCTCTCGTTTCTTTTATAAAATGCTAACTATTCTTTTTCACAGCTTGTGCAACACCTCACGCTTGCCCCCACATCCTAGGTCGTCATCACCCACGCTCGGAGACGATCACCACCTCACAACTCCCTAAGGTAGGGTAAAGTCGCACAAGGGGCAATTGATTAACCTAATTAAGTCGAAATAATTAAGATGTCCATGCTAGATGTACTTATATTTATATTGCTTCTGCATTGCATATTTTCTTGTCTGCATATTTATGAGTCGAGGTATGATTTTACTCTTTGAGTATTAATTTGTGTATTTGCTTATGTGGTTGAAGGTGGTTTCGTACTTTTTGCAATACTTATGCCCTTAATTGCTTATGAGTTGAGGTGTGGTTTCGTATTTCTTGAAATACATATGCCCTTGTTTGCTTGCATACATTTTTGCCTGCACGTTTCCTTTGAGTGAGGTACGACTTCGTGTCTCGTGTATTACTTATGACCTTATGTGTTTGCCTATCTAAGTGGTCAAGGTATGGTTTTGGTACCTCGTGTGTTACTTATGTGTTTTTCGCTCGATGTGCAGCATTGCAAGTCGAGAGTTGCTTGTTGTCATGTTATAATCTGCATATGCTCACACTTATGGTAAATATGTACTTACATAAATGTAGTCTTGTGCCTAACCGGATTTCAGTTGTTTTCAAAACACTAGAAGTTGCGCTTGTGTGCTATAGTTCTTTTAAAGTGAGTTTCCTTCTACCAACCCAGTGCTCTTCAAATTGCACAGCTTTTGCAAAGTTAAGTTTTATTGGGCCCTCCCAAGTCCACACTTGGGAGAAATGTTTTATAACCCTGATTCAAGTTGCGGCTCAATTTGAATAACCCTGATTGGGGGCAGGAGCCTATGATCGAGTGAGGTTCTGTTGAAGGACCCATTCTTCATTTATTAAACTTAGTGTCGCGTGTCGTGCGAATCATGTCGATATTAAGATAAATTTTGGATGCAAGATTGATAGTGTTGTGCCTTGTGTGAATGACTTAATGTGGCATTGTAGCTTTTAAGGATGAATCGTGCCAAATGAGCACTCTTATATTCTTTTAATCGTTATGAAGTTGTGTTGGGTGTTCCTTTTGAGAAGCCTACGCACCTCCCTTTTTCAGTGTTGCGTACTTTTAGACATGCACGACATGTTAAGTACTTTGTTGATCAGACGAGAGATTCAAGACGACCTTATATCATGAACTATGCAAAATATTGTTGAAATGAATTCAAGACTTATCTTTTCAAATTGTGTTGTGTTACTTCTTATGCAGATAATATCTGTTGGGGTTTCTTTGGTGAAACCATATCCCTTTTTTCGTAGTCGTACTTTTGACAAGTACGTCCGTACTTTTTGACAAGTACGTCTTCTTACGTTGCGATGATTGGATAAGTAGGTTGTGGCAACCTTGACGAGTGCAAATAACAAAATGCTGAGATCACCTAAATAAGTGATGATTTCCGCCTTCACCGGCAAGATACTCGAGTTGGGTCGAAAGACCAGAGTATGTAGAATGGGTCTTCAGTTAACTACCCCTGATGTACTCATTCGAACCGCTGACTCCTATCAGGAGAGAGGACGAGAAGGTACAAAAACTTTGATGGACAGGCCATTAATGGCCGTTACGAGCAAAAGACTCGGCTTCTCCAGTCATCGGAGTTAGGGAAAGGGACTACCATAATTATCCTAGGTGGTAGCTCTCCATGTTCGGGATGCATCCATTGTTTATGCTGCTTTGGGGATTTCTCTCTTGGTCACTGACCGTCCCCTTAGGTGCAGACTCAGTCAGCTATCCGGGTTATCTTAAAATACATAGCATAATAAACCCTCGGATCAGTCTAGGTTGTTTCTAGAGTCGTGTTTTGTGCGTACCCACTTGGCCAGTTAATAGCAAAACATAATTTAAATCCGATCACACAATTTGTTGAGTTATGCACGTATGAAAGCTATAGCATGCAACGGGTTTCAATACTTATGGAATTGTGTGTGTGGTTGATGTAGCATCGTATTTTGCTTGCTTATGCAGTGTTTTGCTTATAATAATTAGCCTACTTGTGCCAGTGAAATGCTTGTAATAGTTTTAGCATTTTGCTCATGATAGTTGCTCTATGAATCTGTTGAAATTAAATTGCTATATAATTGTCTGTCTACTTGACATATTAAATTATTTTGCTTAACTATGTTCTATATCGTCCTGTATGTGCACCTACCAGTTTTTAGTGAAACTGACCCATTTTATGGCCAGGTGATGTATAGGTGATACACTCTGTGATGACACGATGGCGCGATGAGATCAAGATAGAGCTCTTTCCTTGACGTTTCGCTCATGATGACATGTTGGTAAATTTGGTATGAAGTGTATTTCAAAAATTCTATTTTAATTAAACCTTGAGTTACTAAAACTGTTTTAGTAAACTTCTTTTTAGTTTCAACAAATATAATGAGTTGCAAAATCCCATGAACAAATTCTCAATTATTGAAACTGCATTTCAAAACCATTTGATTTCAATAGTTGTGCGGGATTCGACAAAGGAAAGTTTATGTTGTAATGCGCTCAAGGTCCATTGAATTGTGGTTTTAAAAATATCATTTTCCGCTGAAGTACTATTTAAACTCTGATAATCGTATGATTTCAAACCTTTCTAAACTATTCTAAAAGTTACAAGTCCTGGATTTTTGGGGCGTTACATATTGAGCAGTTCATTTCCCCATTTTTGTGTAAACTAAATTTCAGATGACATAAAGTAATGGAATTTATTCTGCAATTGTGATGAAATTCTAATCAGGTTTAACAATTTCTAATTCTCAATTTTCAGCTGCAATAATTTCGAACACATGAAATGCACCATTGTGTTGTCATACAAGTTCTGCTTTATAGATCACAGAGGAAGTAGAAATGTATTTACAAAGAGATGAAGAGCATTATAATGCTGCCATCAAGGCATCCATAGTCCATACTCCATAGAAAGTTCATGAAATTTATATATATATATATATATATATATATATATATATATATATATATATATATATATATATATATATATATATATATATATATATATATATATATTACAAGCTGTCCAGCTTAGCCTCGTCACTTTAAAGGAAGTTTGGTATATGTTCAATCAGGGAAAATACTACAACAAAAATATTGACAATTTTTCCCCAAATAGAGATTTATGGCAACAAATACGCCTGTTTGCCAGTCTATAATCCATTTTTCTGGATGGTTATGCATGATATAAGTTTCTCTCGAACACAATGCATCTCATGTAAACAGAACAACTAATTTTTTGGAGCTCAATACTTGGATATAGGGACAACTAAGACAGCACAAAATAGTAAATGTCATAGCAATAAATAAATCATCATTCATTTTCATCAACATACAACCTACCTCACATATAAACAAACGGAGAATAACATGGACCAGTCAATAACGAGTCACAGGGATACTTATGACAGAATAAAACTATAAAGCATAAAACACAGAACTCCCAATCACCATAGCAAATTTTAACAAAAAATTTCCACCCCATCAAGAGGCAAAAAGAACTATGAGAAATGTGAACTGTGAATGACTCACATGGCTTGGAGGGATGTGTTTCCCACTGAGAAGATCCAGGAGTATGGTACCAAAACTGAATATTACACTTTCTTCAGTAACTCTTCCTGTATGAAAACAATTCTAGTTACAAATTAACACAACAAAATTGGCAAGGCTTCTGCAAGTTGATAACACATATACAGAACTTCTGGTTAAGTTTTCAAGAGGGACAGTTAAATAACTCAATGCAATATAAATAGAATTGAAAAATATTGTTCATTCAGCAGAAATTGAAATCTAAACCCACAAGAAATTGGAAAAAATGAACCAGCTAACTAAAATAGGACTGGGTTATCACTTATTCTGAAAAGAAAAAATAAATAAATAAATAAGCACTGTTGACAATACAATTTATACTTGCATTTGGTAGCGCATTTAATAAATTCACTTTTCTTCCAAGAAGATCAATAAAAGAAAGAAATCTCTATTAGATGAAAAGGTTTCACAGAATATGAAAAGCAAAGAATGGAGATGAAGAGAGAAGAGGAACACTGACCTATTGAAGAAGTGACTTCACAAAGTGAATTAGGATGGCCAACCCATGAGATTCTATTAATTACCTCTCATAATGGGTCAAACTATATAAATATCCCTTGGGTTTGTCTCTAATATAATTGTACCATTATGTAAATCTACATCAACATAATGTAAACTACAAGTAATTACAAATTTACATATGTGCCTTTGCATCAGAATACAACAACCAGATTACCCTTGATGTGAACAATTACAACAATACCCCTGCATATCATCTCTCACAGCCCTGTTCAAACTGAACATGGTCTATGACCATGACCATGACCATCGAGAGTGTCTTTTATCATACAATGATGTGCATAATGCAGGGGTTTAGTCATGATATCCACCACCAAAATTGAGTGCCAACAAATCGTGGTTCAAATTCTTGATCTTCAATCTTTTTTTGCATGGACTTGGAATGAATATCAATCTCAATATGTTTTGTTTTGAGGTATGTCACATAGATACGTCTAACAAGCAGCCATACCGGACACAGCACGGATACGGGTACCAGACACAGCACAGATACGGGTACCGGACACAGCACGGGTACGTGCTGGTCCGGATTGGATCGGGTCCAACCTTGACCCGACGCAAATAACATTTCTTTTTTTTTGACTTTTGACCTGGGGTCGAAGGGCAGGGAGGAAGAAGAAAACGAAGAAAAAGGAGGAAGAAGAAGAGGAAAGAGAAGAAGAAGAAGAAGAAGGAGGCGGATAAGGAAGGAGATGAAGAAAGAGGAAGAGGAGAAAGAAAAAGAAGTAGACGGGGGAGAGAGAGAGAGAGAGAGAGGGAGAGAGTATCATATCTTCTTCCTCAACCTGCTCCTCTTCTTGTTCTTCTTCTCCACATCTGCCAAAGAGAGAGAGAGGGGACGAAATCCCCCTTTTGTTCCCCCACCCTCCTTTTTTTTAAAAGAAATTTCAAATTCCTCCTCTTCTTTTCAAAAATTACCTTCAACCCCTTACCATTTAAAAAAAAAATCTATTCAGGGCTTTTGTTTTCAAATTTCTAATATGGATCCTAATGGAGAGCCACACCTAAACCATACCCAAATTCTCTCTCTCTTTATATATATATATATATATATATATATAGTTGTGACCATGTATCATCAGTTTTTGAAATTTTCGTGTTGTACCCTCCATACCCGTTCCCATGTGACATAAGTTTTGAATTGCACAAGATTCGATGACATAGAAATAGCATTTCCATTGTTACTATATAGCACAAATCCTCTTATGTTTTAATGTAAGGAGGAGACAAAGCTTCTAATCCAAATAATATCAACAATCATGGAAGCCATAGATCCATACTAAGCTTTCGTACTAGTTCTTGCCACAGTTTTTTTTAACTGCTCTAAGAAACTAAGAATGATCCCAAGAATACAAAATAGTTGGACACAATCTCTAGACTTTGAATCTTCTGTCCAATAGGCATCTAAATATTCCACTAATGTCATACTTGGATTGCAAGAACTACATGAATGCATCCTTTCTAGATAAGACATTCTATGGTTGCACCTTTGGTGCATCTTGAAATCCTCTTCACAACCTCAAAATGAGAAGTTATAGGTGTATGAATGAACTATGTTGTTCACACAGCCAGTTATTCTCCTAGATGTTATCTATTGTCTCAGTCTAAATTTTTTAACATGTTCACACAGTCAATTTCAGCATGCTCCTACTTCTATTCACATAGGAGTTGTTTTGTGTATTATTAGATGTATTAAGACTTTTATTTATCTAGGCATTTTCTTGTCTGCTTCCACATTAGATTTAATTGCTTATATTGCTGCTGACTGAGGAGGTGATCCGAATAACAGACAGTCAACCATGGATTTTCATGTCTTTTTAGGTGAATCATTGATTTCATGATAATACAAGAAGCAGCAGGGCTCTCTCTCTCTCTCTTCGATTGAAGATGAATACTGAGTCATGGTTACAACAACTATGGAAGTGGTCTAGCATAGAAGATTGTTGGACGATATGAGAGTTCAAATAAAAAGAGTCTCACGAATGTGTTGTGACAACAAAAGTTTCATTCACATTGCCAACAACCTGGCCTTTCATGAGCGCATCAAAAATATTGAGATAGACGATCACTATGTACGAGATAAGTATCTACATGGCACTATCGATTTGTCTTATGTTACATCAGAGTACTAGTTGGCGGATTTCTTCACGAAACCTCTCGTTGCTCTTAGATTTCACTTTTTCTTAAGCAAACTTGAGGAGAGTGTTAAATTGTATATATCTCTACATATTTTGTATATATATATATATATATATATATATATATATATATATATATATTACATATATGGATATATGTATTACATATATGGATATATGTATTACATACATGGATATATGTATTACATACATGGATATATGTATTACTATTTATTGTTATAACTACTTTCTTTTTCTTTTTTTTGGCTCTTTTTGAACTAGTCAACATAAAGTTGACTAGTCAATAGAGTTGTTGGACCAGCTCCAATAGCTCTATGGAGCTCCCTTGTTGTATATAAATAGGGATGAACCCCCTCTCTCTATGTAATGCTACTTGCATATGCACCATAATAAAATATTATTATGTTATGCTCTTGTGCACCCTTGTGTGGGTTTTGTGAATGTGCCCCTTTGTGGGTTTGTGAGTGAACTCCATAGTGGGTTCCCTTCTTAGTGATTGTCCACATTTGTATCAACTAGGACTTTGTTGGTGATATTTGAAGACTTCCATAACATTATACTCCTTTGGTCTGAGAAAGAACTCTGCTTTGCCATATCTCAAACGTGTGTTGTATGCCCTAAGAGTTCTCATTGGTTTGTAACGAATCATACTTGTGTGTTTCAGCAAGTCAAGAACATATTTTGCAGAATGAGAGTCAATCAATTATTCGACATGTCGACTTCAATGTCCAAAAGAAAAAATGTGCAGCAACCCTAAGTCCTTCATTTGAAATTTTTCATAGAACCTTTTGACATGATGTCTCATTACTCTTGATGAGACCAATGTCACCGACATATGGTAAGGTCGTGATTCCATGAGCATCATGTGGAATGAAAAGTGAACAATCAATGCCACTTGCAAATAAATTTGGAAGATCTTACCACATGACAAAAGCTCTGGAACCACACTCTTGATGCTTGCTTCAAACCATACATGGATTTCTTTAAGCGCAACACTCTATGCATAGGATTTTATTGTGTATCAAGGCAGTAATTTTTTTCAACATGGGTAAAACCATAATGCCCCCATATAGAAAATAAAGATTAAATTCATAAAGAGTGACATATACATTCTCAAGAGAAAAGAATGAAACATTAATTAAAAAAAACGTTACCAGTTTTAAGGAACTCTGGAGGTGTATAGGCAAGATTTGTGCTATAGCTTTTTCCATCCCGGCTATTCTTCATAAGGCCAAAGCATGACAATCGGGGATCACCATCCTATAAAAGGGAATCAGATCACAGTACAGAAGAACAGAAAATGAAACTAACGTACTTGCTTCAAAATAAAGAAAGAAATATTTTTCAGGCAAACAAAAAATTAAGCACATTTGAAATCGAGTAGAGCTTACAAAAGTGTTGTTCAAATTAAAGAATCTTCAAGTTAGCATCAACTTGTATCATTTGCTGGAATGATTAACAATAGAGGACCATATGAACAGGAACTGCTTACAAAGAATTTAAACCACAGCTCTTTAGTGAGATGGCTGAAAGAAGTGCATGTCCAAGTGTCCATACATGTGTGTGCATGGGTTGGACAATGGGCAGGCCGGGCCAACCCATCCCATTTAGTGGACGGGCTTGACCGAGACGTTGATGGGCCCGGGCCTGGTCAAGCCCGACCCGATGACAAACCGGGTCGGGCTTAGCCACACTTCGGGTCGGGCCCGGGTCTAATACAAAACCCATGGCCTGCCTGTTAGGCCCATGGATTTAATTCAGACCAGGTCAGGTCGGGTTTGTCCGGGATGCAAACCATTTCTCATTTGTTTCCTTGTATTCATAGGCTCTTTTAACGAAAATTTAATAAAAATGCAAACGAATAGATGGGATCCAAGATGGATCCATTTTTTGAATCACACACTTGACTCGATTTGAATATATATATATATATATATATATATATATAAAGCCCGCAGGTAGCCTGTTAGCCCACGGGCCGGCCCGACCCGACCTGTGATTTTGTCGGGTTGGGTTTAAGCCCGGTTCGGGTCAGGCCTTCTTCCAAAACCTAGGCCCAAGCCCGACACGTTCGGGCCAGGCCACAAGCCGCCTGGCCCATTGTCCAGCCCTATGTGTGCATGTGTCAAGATTCAAGAGCAAGGTTGCCGGACTAGGAAGCGGAAGCGGAAAACGAAACGGGAAGCGAGAAAAAGAAGCGATGCATTTTAAAATGTAAAGGAAGTGGGATGCGAGAAGCGAGGAATAAAAAAAGTAATATAAGAATTGAGTGGGAATCAAAATGAAACGCAAATAAAAACTAAAATAAAAGTGATTATTCTTAAATTTCATAATTTTTTAGTGTAAATTAAATTTTTAACAAAATCTAAAAATGATGATTGGCAATTTAGAGAAAGAACATGAAAGTGAGTGAGAAGCGTGAGAGGAAACTTATAAAAAACATGAAAAGTAGAGTGAGTGATGATGCATGAAATGCACATCATTTTCATACACCATTCATGCATTTTTATGTATCTTGAAGGATAAAAACCCATGTATTTGTGTATTTAGGTGAAAAGAAGGCACGGTTCGAATTTCACTCAAATCCGAGCTAAAAAAAAGGAATTGGAGCATTTTCAGGGTAATTGGAGTGAACTGCAAGGTAGAATCGGATCCAGATCCGATCCAAAGGTGAAATATTGGATCATGAACTAGATCCAAACCTAAAATATCCATGAACCCACGTGATCTAAGGTGCAATCCATGAAATGTTTCTAAAAACCCCCTCTTTATCAAGCATTTAGGTAGCTAATTGTAATTAGTAAATAGTATTAACTTTTAATTAGAATTAATTTAGCTTTTAGGTAGCTTTTAGAATTAGGAAATATTTTTAGGGACTTAAATAGCTGCAAACCCTAGGGTTCAACATTTTTGGAGATTGGAAAAAACGCCCCCTACTCCACTTCTCTCTCCTCCTTGCATTCTCTCTCCCTTTCACCCTTTTTATTTTTCTTATCTCCTTATTTCTCTTCTCCCTCTTCATTTTCTTTCCTCCACGTTGTTTACTTCTTTCTTGTGTAGGTGCTGCCATTTATTTTGCAGGTGTTGCAGACTTTTTCGGAGAGCTTCTAACTCGGATTCGGCGTGTTGTCTACCACCACTGAGGAATCAGCAGTGTTCTCTCTTCAACCAACCCTCGTTCTTTGCTTCCAACATCGATCTCCCCCTCCACAATTCGGCTCTCGGAAAGTTACAGCAGCTTGAGGATGAATTGCAAACCTCCAAGACGTGCTAGGCATGTTTCCAAATTCCAATAACCACTCGTGTTCTCCCCCAATTCATCGGACAAGCCGAGAGGTAAGTCTTCTCACCTTTTTCTTCTAGTTAGACGTGTGTCAAGAGTCGTGTTTGGGTCTGGTCGTGAGTCAGTCTTTAGGTTATTTTCGTCAGTCCAAATCCATTTTTTTTACAGCATAAAATATTCATGCACAAGAATCGATCTTGGGCTTGCATCTTATATTCAACCAATTAAAGCACCCGATTTCGATCTTTCAAGTACATCGGTTGAATATCATATATAGAATAAATATTTTCATCTGTAATTTTTATTTTTCTTTGAGATAATTACATTCTAATTTTTTAGTTTAACAATCTGGTCGTATCTAGCTGCAGCTAGATCCGACCATTACCATTAGCAATCGAGTTAGTGATTAGATTAGGGTTAATCGGTTAGCATTGATAATTAGGTTAGGTTAGTATTAATTTCATAATTAGTAGTAAAATTTATTTTTACACTTATTAATTCCGAATTTTTTATAGTAGGTTTGATTCTTAACAATAGGTTAATCATAGTTTAATTAGGTTTTATTTTATGTTAATCATTTAAGTTAAGGATAGATACTTAGTGTATTATTTCATAATAGGTAATTTTAGAATAGTCGAGTTTTGTAGCTTTCTTTTTTTTTATTAATTTTGATTTAATCTAATTAGATTAGGATAGGTTAGTTAGGGTTAGGTTAATGTATTTTTATTTAGTAATTAAGCCATTAACTAGCATATAAGATTGTGAAAATCTCTATAAAAAGAGATTTTGTGTATAAACACAATACTAATATTAGAAACACAAAGTGTGCACAAAGGCATAAAAGGAGAACTCTCACAAGTGCACAAAGGCATGGATACAAATGCACAAACGTAAAAAATATATCAACTTCAATATCTTGGGTCTCAAAAGGGGGCTTTACAAAAGTGTAAGTTACAAGGGGGTAACACCCCATATTTATAATACAAGGGAGAGAGGGAATGAGGGAGTGTTGGGTGTTAAAATATATGTAATTCATATATATGTATATGTTTATATACATATATATATATATGTATTATCTAAAATACCCGATAGGGGTATTTTAGTCATTTCACAAGTACCCGATAGGGGTACTTGTTTCTTTTCTTTATTTTTTGTAAATTCTTTTTCCTTTTTTGTAACGCCCCAAAATTTTAACCCAAATTTAAGAGGATTTTTTTTTTATAACAACGGAAACAAGTAATATTATGGGGTTAAACATTCTGGAACATTACAGTGGAGAGAAAGCCAAAACGTTTATTTTATTCCACTATCAAGGAATAATGACATCAGAGTTTTAAAAACATAAAAGGAACTCAACTATCCCTGGAACAATAAATCCAAAAATCTCGATCCGATGCCTCATCCAGCAGCCGCTCATAAACCCTAGTCTTTACCTGAAAAATAGTAAATTGATTGGAATTAGACTACCACGTCTAAGTAGGAAAACTGTAAATTTTCTTGCAGGTATATCATGCGTCAGGTATGTGATGTGGTTGTCGTGTGTAAATTTTCAGCCTATTAAGACTCACACAAAGAAGGCTATGTAACAGCAGTAGCAGACATAAATCTAAGCAAGTAAGCAGATTATGCGGCAGCAATTAAAGCATTTAACGCAAAGACAACAATTAAGCAAGGAAGGCATTAAGCAATTAAAACATATTCTACAACAACAATAACAGTCATGCATAACATACATGTGGTAATTGCAATATGCATTTGATTAACTCATATGTACAAATTGCAGGATGTCATTTTATCACAAGCTCAGAACATGCTGGAAGAATATAAGCATGTCCCCCTAGTAACTCCTCTCACTGTGATACCTAACATGTTCTAATTGATGTTTATCTTTTCTTATCCCGCGGGTACACACGGGCCGAGGCAACCATCACAGAAGAGAACGTTCGGGGGTATATTATTCCAAGTTGTTTCATTAACCCGAACATTCTAACTGTGACTGAAATCCCAAGGGAGCGGCCAGTGACCGAGAGAACCTCCCAAAGGCCAAAACCAAAACAGGATGCATCCCTAACTTCTGCAGAAGAACAAAGAGCTACCACCTAGGACATATTGGTAGTCCGGGTCCCCCAACTCCGAGGACTGGGGACCAACGAGTCACTTTAGCTCAAAACAAATAAACATGTCCCCAGAGTTTTGTACCACCTACCCTCTCCAAGGTAAGCCCGAGTCTGAGTGAGTTAATCTTTTCAATTAATTATTTTCCCGAAGTATGGGGCATTTTCCCCAACTTCTTTCTACTATCATAGCAGTAGAATTCTCAACCTTAGTCATTTTACCAAGATGTATAAATCATCCAAATCCTTTCTCCATATTGATTGCTTAAACCCACTCAGAGTGCTCCGGTGCCTTTAAACCAGTCAAGCACACAAGCCTCAGTACCTTTAAACCAGTCAGGCCATAGAAATTAAATTTAAGTGTCTCATCAATGTTATGGTTATTACCCAAAGTGCTTCGGTACCTTTAAACCAATCGGACACAAATGCCCTGGTATCTTTAAACCAGTCAGGCTCACAGAAATTAACCCTGAATTTTCTCACTAATGTTATTAACATTGAGTGCAAGCTCATTAACCAAAGTACCTGCATCAGGTACCCAATTCATATTGCCCAATTAGGCAAGATTCCCAAACTCTCTATCATTCATTTTGACTTCACAGTGGACAAGGAAAAACAATTCACATAACTTGACTGCATGCAACAAACATTTTCAATAAATGACATTTCTTTAATATGTCTCACAACTCTCCTACAGAAAACAGTCAAACTCAGACATTTCCAGATTTGAATGTCAGCAGCTTACATGGCATAATTTCATATATAAACAAATTACACATACGCCCATTTTTATATCAAGTTACAATTCCTTCTATCACCAAAGCATAAAACATAATGTTTCACAAATATGTAGCATCACATATTTCCCACTACAATCAGGATGTCATATACATGTTCATAATGGCGATAAAGATTAAAAACACACTTTGTTCTCTCTCTTTTGTTTTCTTGTAACTAGCACATAATAGTAGTTGATTTACTTAGAGAATAGGCATTGCATAAATCAGACGTGCCGTTTCAAAAAATTATTAATGACCCTATATGAACACATTTCGAAAAATATATGGGTTCTTTCATGTATAACACCAATATACTTCTGTGTACGCTCCCCAATATGTGCAGTAAGAGTAATGTCGTGTAATGGGTGTATGAGTATTGTGAAAAAGCACAAAAATTTTAAACACAAAGTGCACGTCCATTTGTTTGTGTACATAAGGTTATAGCCAAGGCTCAATTTACTCACAATTTAGAACACATATACAGTTCAGGTTATACAACAATTAGCAAGGAAATACATAGGGCAAACTCTATTATAACTACCCAAATATACATGTAGATATTGTTCTGCATATGGATAGGCATATACTTGTACAACCTAACAGGTTGACAGGTGTGTAAACTTCTATTCTACTTCATATGACTCTAAAAATCATGAAATCACACTTTTTCACCAATAAGGCTCCATGAGTCATAGTTCACTAGTGAACTTAAGCATATATCGCATACTTTCAAAATTTCAGATCACGTGGCCTTTCAATCATATCCTACTAAGGCATATTATCCTATGCATCATATCATTGCCACCAGAAACATGGCATTTTCCAAATTTAACATCGAAGCATGCGTAATCAAAACATGTGTCCTATACAATGAGATCTTGTATATATCAAGAATCAATTAAACCTCAAGATATGTAACTTATACGTAGTTCGAGTTATGCAGATAAGTTTTCAATCGTATATGTATATGAGATATTCAGATCATTTCCTCATTTTATGTGCATTGATAATTATTACATTATATCAGATTCAATTATTTCGACATGAAATACATGCACATATCTACTAAGAAATTTAGTCAAATATCCATAATACACACATCAATCATGTTATACAAGTATGATAGATCCATTCAGACAATCATAATTCGGTCATCTACAATGAAACTATATAGGCGTGGTACATCCACCTAGTAGGTTGACACTAATGATTTGTTGGCGTGATAAGTCAACAACTTAAAAGTTAATCATTTGTAGGCGTTATGTATCATTCCCTAATAAGTGAAAATTAATCAATTGTAGGCGTGAATTCACCTATATGCTCATATGAGAATCACAATAAAAGAACAAGTATTATGATAAATAACAAAACAAAATAACTCATACTCACAGAGCGCTTGCAGGGTGTGGCACGACCGTGATCTTTGATTTATTGTTCCCAAGCTCTGATACCATTTGTAACGCCCCAAAATTTTAACCCAAATTTAAGAGGATTTTTTTTTTATAACAACGGAAACAAGTAATATTATGGGGTTAAACATTCTGGAACATTACAGTGGAGAGAAAGCCAAAACGTTTATTTTATTCCACTATCAAGGAATAATGACATCAGAGTTTTAAAAACATAAAAGGAACTCAACTATCCCTGGAACAATAAATCCAAAAATCTCGATCCGATGCCTCATCCAGCAGCCGCTCATAAACCCTAGTCTTTACCTGAAAAATAGTAAATTGATTGGAATTAGACTACCACGTCTAAGTAGGAAAACTGTAAATTTTCTTGCAGGTATATCATGCGTCAGGTATGTGATGTGGTTGTCGTGTGTAAATTTTCAGCCTATTAAGACTCACACAAAGAAGGCTATGTAACAGCAGTAGCAGACATAAATCTAAGCAAGTAAGCAGATTATGCGGCAGCAATTAAAGCATTTAACGCAAAGACAACAATTAAGCAAGGAAGGCATTAAGCAATTAAAACATATTCTACAACAACAATAACAGTCATGCATAACATACATGTGGTAATCGCAATATGCATTTGATTAACTCATATGTACAAATTGCAGGATGTCATTTTATCACAAGCTCAGAACATGCTGGAAGAATATAAGCATGTCCCCCTAGTAACTCCTCTCACTGTGATACCTAACATGTTCTAATTGATGTTTATCTTTTCTTATCCCGCGGGTACACACGGGCCGAGGCAACCATCACAGAAGAGAACGTTCGGGGGTATATTATTCCAAGTTGTTTCATTAACCCGAACATTCTAACTGTGACTGAAATCCCAAGGGAGCGGCCAGTGACCGAGAGAACCTCCCAAAGGCCAAAACCAAAACAGGATGCATCCCTAACTTCTGCAGAAGAACAAAGAGCTACCACCTAGGACATATTGGTAGTCCGGGTCCCCCAACTCCGAGGACTGGGGACCAACGAGTCACTTTAGCTCAAAACAAATAAACATGTCCCCAGAGTTTTGTACCACCTACCCTCTCCAAGGTAAGCCCGAGTCTGAGTGAGTTAATCTTTTCAATTAATTATTTTCCCGAAGTATGGGGCATTTTCCCCAACTTCTTTCTACTATCATAGCAGTAGAATTCTCAACCTTAGTCATTTTACCAAGATGTATAAATCATCCAAATCCTTTCTCCATATTGATTGCTTAAACCCACTCAGAGTGCTCCGGTGCCTTTAAACCAGTCAAGCACACAAGCCTCAGTACCTTTAAACCAGTCAGGCCATAGAAATTAAATTTAAGTGTCTCATCAATGTTATGGTTATTACCCAAAGTGCTTCGGTACCTTTAAACCAATCGGACACAAATGCCCTGGTATCTTTAAACCAGTCAGGCTCACAGAAATTAACCCTGAATTTTCTCACTAATGTTATTAACATTGAGTGCAAGCTCATTAACCAAAGTACCTGCATCAGGTACCCAATTCATATTGCCCAATTAGGCAAGATTCCCAAACTCTCTATCATTCATTTTGACTTCACAGTGGACAAGGAAAAACAATTCACATAACTTGACTGCATGCAACAAACATTTTCAATAAATGACATTTCTTTAATATGTCTCACAACTCTCCTACAGAAAACAGTCAAACTCAGACATTTCCAGATTTGAATGTCAGCAGCTTACATGGCATAATTTCATATATAAACAAATTACACATACGCCCATTTTTATATCAAGTTACAATTCCTTCTATCACCAAAGCATAAAACATAATGTTTCACAAATATGTAGCATCACATATTTCCCACTACAATCAGGATGTCATATACATGTTCATAATGGCGATAAAGATTAAAAACACACTTTGTTCTCTCTTTTTCTTTTCTTGTAACTAGCACATAATAGTAGTTGATTTACTTAGAGAATAGGCATTGCATAAATCAGACGTGCCGTTTCAAAAAATTATTAATGACCCTATATGAACACATTTCGAAAAATATATGGGTTCTTTCATGTATAACACCAATATACTTCTGTGTACGCTCCCCAATATGTGCAGTAAGAGTAATGTCGTGTAATGGGTGTATGAGTATTGTGAAAAAGCACAAAAATTTTAAACACAAAGTGCACGTCCATTTGTTTGTGTACATAAGGTTATAGCCAAGGCTCAATTTACTCACAATTTAGAACACATATACAGTTCAGGTTATACAACAATTAGCAAGGAAATACATAGGGCAAACTCTATTATAACTACCCAAATATACATGTAGATATTGTTCTGCATATGGATAGGCATATACTTGTACAACCTAACAGGTTGACAGGTGTGTAAACTTCTATTCTACTTCATATGACTCTAAAAATCATGAAATCACACTTTTTCACCAATAAGGCTCCATGAATCATAGTTCACTAGTGAACTTAAGCATATATCGCATACTTTCAAAATTTCAGATCACGTGGCCTTTCAATCATATCCTACTAAGGCATATTATCCTATGCATCATATCATTGCCACCAGAAACATGGCATTTTCCAAATTTAACATCGAAGCATGCGTAATCAAAACATGTGTCCTATACAATGAGATCTTGTATATATCAAGAATCAATTAAACCTCAAGATATGTAACTTATACGTAGTTCGAGTTATGCAGATAAGTTTTCAATCGTATATGTATATGAGATATTCAGATCATTTCCTCATTTTATGTGCATTGATAATTATTACATTATATCAGATTCAATTATTTCGACATGAAATACATGCACATATCTACTAAGAAATTTAGTCAAATATCCATAATACACACATCAATCATGTTATACAAGTATGATAGATCCATTCAGACAATCATAATTCGGTCATCTACAATGAAACTATATAGGCGTGGTACATCCACCTAGTAGGTTGACACTAATGATTTGTTGGCGTGATAAGTCAACAACTTAAAAGTTAATCATTTGTAGGCGTTATGTATCATTCCCTAATAAGTGAAAATTAATCAATTGTAGGCGTGAATTCACCTATATGCTCATATGAGAATCACAATAAAAGAACAAGTATTATGATAAATAACAAAACAAAATAACTCATACTCACAGAGCGCTTGCAGGGTGTGGCACGACCGTGATCTTTGATTTATTGTTCCCAAGCTCTGATACCATTTGTAACGCCCCAAAATTTTAACCCAAATTTAAGAGGATTTTTTTTTATAACAACGGAAACAAGTAATATTATGGGGTTAAACATTCTGGAACATTACAGTGGAGAGAAAGCCAAAACGTTTATTTTATTCCACTATCAAGGAATAATGACATCAGAGTTTTAAAAACATAAAAGGAACTCAACTATCCATGGAACAATAAATCCAAAAATCTCGATCCGATGCCTCATCCAGCAGCCGCTCATAAACCCTAGTCTTTACCTGAAAAATAGTAAATTGATTGGAATTAGACTACCACGTCTAAGTAGGAAAACTGTAAATTTTCTTGCAGGTATATCATGCGTCAGGTATGTGATGTGGTTGTCGTGTGTAAATTTTCAGCCTATTAAGACTCACACAAAGAAGGCTATGTAACAGCACTAGCAGACATAAATCTAAGCAAGTAAGCAGATTATGCGGCAGCAATTAAAGCATTTAACGCAAAGACAACAATTAAGCAAGGAAGGCATTAAGCAATTAAAACATATTCTACAACAACAATAACAGTCATGCATAACATACATGTGGTAATCGCAATATGCATTTGATTAACTCATATCTACAAATTGCAGGATGTCATTTTATCACAAGCTCAGAACATGCTGGAAGAATATAAGCATGTCCCCCTAGTAACTCCTCTCACTGTGATACCTAACATGTTCTAATTGATGTTTATCTTTTCTTATCCCGCGGGTACACACGGGCCGAGGCAACCATCACAGAAGAGAACGTTCGGGGGTATATTATTCCAAGTTGTTTCATTAACCCGAACATTCTAACTGTGACTGAAATCCCAAGGGAGCGGCCAGTGACCGAGAGAACCTCCCAAAGGCCAAAACCAAAACAGGATGCATCCCTAACTTCTGCAGAAGAACAAAGAGCTATCACCTAGGACATATTGGTAGTCCGGGTCCCCCAACTCCGAGGACTGGGGACCAACGAGTCACTTTAGCTCAAAAAAATAAACATGTCCCCAGAGTTTTGTACCACCTACCCTCTCCAAGGTAAGCCCGAGTCTGAGTGAGTTAATCTTTTCAATTAATTATTTTCCCGAAGTATGGGGCATTTTCCCCAACTTCTTTCTACTATCATAGCAGTAGAATTCTCAACCTTAGTCATTTTACCAAGGTGTATAAATCATCCAAATCCTTTCTCCATATTGATTGCTTAAACCCACTCAGAGTGCTCCGGTGCCTTTAAACCAGTCAAGCACACAAGCCTCAGTACCTTTAAACCAGTCAGGCCATAGAAATTAAATTTAAGTGTCTCATCAATGTTATGGTTATTACCCAAAGTGCTTCGGTACCTTTAAACCAATCGGACACAAATGCCCTGGTATCTTTAAACCAGTCAGGCTCACAGAAATTAACCCTGAATTTTCTCACTAATGTTATTAACATTGAGTGCAAGCTCATTAACCAAAGTACCTGCATGTAATATCAAAAAAAAAAAAAAAATTGGTTTGGGCCGGATCCGGATCCGACCCGGACCCGACCCGGGCCACCGCCCCTCGCTGTCATTAAAAGACAGCGAGGCAGGCGGGAGGAGGGTTACGAAACCCCCCTCACCGCCACTCGCTCTCTGTCTCTCCGTTTCCCTCTCTCGCTCGTCCACGGTCACCGACATCGGCGACCCCCCCCCTTTTCCTTCCGGCGAGCTCCTCTTCGGCGAGTTCCTCCGAAAACCCCCTGGTACGCCATCGCTTCTTCTTTCTCCCTTTTTTCCCTCTCCGTCTCTTCTCTCTCTCTCCCTCATTTCTCTGTGTGGCCACGGGAGGGGTCAAACCCCCTCCCTTTGCCCCCTTTTAGCAGGGGAGGGGCACGACACCCCTCCCTGCTCTCCGTTTCGGTAGGGGAGGGGCCGAGCCCCTCCTCCCTGTTTTTTTTGTTACGGCAGGGGAGGGGCCGAGCCCCTCCTCCTTGCCCCTTTTTATTGTACCAGCAGGGGCCATCGGCCCCTGCCTTTTTATTATGCCAGCAGGGGCCATCGGCCCCTGCCTTTTTATTATGCCAGCAGGGGCCGATGGCCCTTGCCTTTTGTTATGCCAGCAGGGGCCATCGGCCCCTGCCTTTTGTTTGTGCCAGCAGGGGCCCATGGCCCCTGCCTTTTTAGTTTGTCAGCAGGGGCCATCGGCCCCTGCCTTTTTATTATGCCAGCAGGGGCCGATGGCCCTTGCCTTTTGTTATGCCAGCAGGGGCCGATGGCCCCTGCCTTTTTGTTGCCAGCAGGGGCCGATGGCCCCCTGCCCTTTGTGCGCAAGCCGATACCCTTGGCCGACAAGCCCGGGGAATCTTTGGAAGCTATATCGTGATGGGGACAGATCATTACAATTGTTGGTCTCCAACGAGGAATTCCTAGTAGCGTGAGTCATCTGTTCGCATTTGACTACACCCCTCTTTTGGCAGCTAGAGTCTTTTGATCCTGCCCCATCTTCTTTTCGAGTCAATTGGGACGGTTGGCCCCAACCCTATGTATCGGAAAAGTCGAGTCTTTGCCTTGCTTTTGCTTTTGTCAGAGTTTGCTTGTTAATATCGCATATTTGCAGCTACGACGGATCCCACTCGCGCTCCGCGACCCGAGCCGTCAATCGTGTACGTCCGCAGACGTCAGCAAGCTCGTAACCCTCCAAGGTAGGGGAAAATTGCACGGAAGACTTGGATATTTGAATTAAGTTCAATTGAACTAAAAACGACCATTGAATATATATATATATATATATATATATATATATATATATGTATATATTTATACGAGTATCCACTTCACTCAAGGATGCGGTTTCGCAAATCCTTGCCCTTTACCTTGCCGTCGCGCTCTGCGCCTAGCCTCTTGCTTTTGCATACGTGTTGGTATTGCCTGGCTGTTGCAGATGACGTGCAGGTTCTTGCTCTTTGCGGATGCCTTAAGGGCATCCTCGTGGAGGATGCAAGGAGCATTTACCACTCTCCCTCTTGCGACAAGAGTTTAGTCGGGAGCGAGCGAACTTCTTAGCGGGTGTTCTGTTGAGAAACCCGTATCTCGTCTATCGAGGCCGGTATCGAGTCATGCGAGACATGTAGATACCCCGATAGCGGATGTGATTCGAGATAATCACATGCATCATGTTGGCACAAGGTACTGTTGTTTCAAAAGATAGAGTAAAGTTGATAAACTTTACATCTTTGTGAAACACTCCTGTTGAGGCTTCTATTGAGGAGCTATACCCCCTTTATCGTAGAGTACTTATAGTCGTGCACGACACGTCTAGTACTGCGATGATCGGATGAGACGGTCGTGCGACCTCGAACAACGCTAAATGCAAACTGTTGTAATCACATAAATGGCCTCACATTCGCCTTCACAGGCAAGATGCTCGAGTGGTTTAAAGACCACAGCATAGAATGGGTCGTTAGTTAAGCAACCCCTAACGCACCCGTTCGCTTCTGGTTGTCTGTCAAGGGAGAGGACAGATCGGTACAAAAACTCCAATGGACAGGTTGTTAACAACCACCTCACGGGCAAAGATCCGGCCTCCCCAGTCATTGGAGTTAGGGGAAAGGGGCTACAATAGTTAGCTTAACACTTCTGCAGAAGTTGGATGCATCCGTGGCACTGCTTTTCAGCCTCTGGGGAATCCTCTCTCGGCTAAAGCCGTCCCCTTTGGAGCGGACTCAACTAGCTATTCGGGTTATTGAAAATACATAGAATAATAGACGCCCGAACTAGTCTCAGTTGTTTCTATGTTTTGCCTGCGCGTACCCGCAGGCCAGTAATATCGGAACATAAAGTCTGTTCACTTTGGTTGCTGGGCCGTGAGATTCGTTGCACTACTGATTCGCTGCACTACTGATTCGTTGCACTACTGATTCGCTGCACTACTGATTCGCTGCACTACTGACTCGCTTGCACTACTGATTCGCTGCACTACTGATTCGTTGCACTACTGATTCGCTGCACTACTGATTCGTTGCACTACTGACTCGCTTGCACCACCGACTTGCTTGCACTACTGATTCGTTGCACTACTTATTCACTTGCACTACGTATTCGCTTGCACTACTTACGCGTTTGCACTGGTTATCTGCATGCATTGCTTACATGTTTAACTGCATATTTGCTTTAAACTGTGTAACTTACTGAATTAAATTACATAATTCAGATCCTTGTAGTCTCTCTTGTGCGCCTACTAGTTTTTCGTGAAACTAACCCATTCTATGGGTACAGGTGATGATTAGGTACACCACAGGCGATGGCGCGATGGCTAGATGGCTCCAAGACGTTCTTCTTCCTGCTCTTAGCTCGCGTCCTGTTGTTTGGGGTTTTGTAACGGATTTTCCTTGGGAGATCCTAATTTTGTACTATTTGGAGAACTTCTTAAATGAAAGTGGCTTTTCCAAGTGTCCGCAAGTAGCATGTGTTGTGCGTTTTGGTTCTTTTAGCTAACGCGCTCAAAGTTGTCAGCTTGCCTTTCTGAAATTAATAAAAGTATAGTCTTCCGCTGATTTCGTAAATCATCTCTGAGATGAAGAGATTCCTTTTTAGTCTCTTGTTTTTTTTTTCGAAAGGTTTGCAAGCTTGAAATTTTGGGGTGTTACAACTTGGTATCAGAGCTAAGGGAAGCAAGGATTCTTGACCATTGGGCATCCGCATCGCACTGTGAGTATACTTTTCCTCTTGCTTAGTAGGTGCTCAAGGCATTGTTAAGTTAAGTGGCTTGACGTGTTTTGTGTGTATACCAGCATTGTTGGGGTTTCATAAACTACTCATGTTAAATATGAATAGTACTTATGTTTTTGCTTGTTTTGAGTTTCCTAAAATTTCTAATTATGGGTATTCCTTGTTTACTCCAAGGATGGCAAGGAACTCGAACGAAGGGTCTGCTGACGAATGGTCAGATCAGCGGGGATTCGTGATGGATTCCCTGGGTTCCCTGGCAGCGGCTATGCGAGACCAAATTCGTTCCCAAAGGGAACCAGCGCCCGTTCCTGAGCCGATCCCGCATACCGCAGTGACGTATGAGAAATTTCTGAAGCTTGACCCCCCGACCTTCGACGGCAAGCCCGACCCAGATATGGCTGATAATTGGGTGAAGGAGGTAGAACGAGTGTACGAGGTCTTGTCAGTACCCGATGACAAGAAGACGCTTTTCGGGACCTTCAGGCTGAAGGGGAATGCCCGCAGTTGGTGGGACATGGCGCGGGGTGTGCAGTTTTCGGGAATTTCGCCCATTCCTTGGGAAGCTTTCAGGAAGGCTTTCTTGGAGAACTACTTCCCACCTCACGCAAGGGAGAAGAAGAAGGTGGAGTTCTTGGAGCTCTGCCAGGGCAATTCGAGTTTGACGGATTACATCGCCAAATTCCAGAGTTTGGAACCCTACTGCCCTAACCTGTTCGCGGATGATCGCGAGCGAGCAGGAAAGTTTGTTCGGGGGCTGAAGGAGGGACTCATGCATCGGGTCCTAACGAGCATGCCCTCGACCTTCTCTGCGGCAGTTGCTGCCGCTACCGTTCTGAGTGAAGCATGGGAGCGCACTAAGAGTGCTCAGGGCAGGAGGCCACCCGCTACGGGTGGTGAGCCGAAGACACCTTCCGGCGACTCAGGCAAACGACCGTTCCTTCCTGTAAAGAGCGAAGGAGGAAGGAAACGATATCCTCCTTCGAAGCGTCAACGGCCACAGGGCAATCCTCCAGCCAGGCAGCAGGCTGGCAGCGTATGCCCCAGATGCCAGCGATCTCACTTTGGGCAGGCGTGCCCGCTCGACACAGGCGGATGCCTGTATTGTGGCAAGATGGGCCACTACGTCCGTGATTGCCGCAAAAAGGCGGCTGATGATTCCAGGCAGACCAGCGGAGCACCTTTGCTCCCTCGGCCGCCACTGCCGCAACAGCAGTATCAGTCGCCACCACCACAGACGAGCGGTCAAAAGAGGGCGCCGGGACGTGTCTACTCAGCCAAGGCTGAGCAGTTGACCAAGGGCGACCTAGTGCAAGGTACCCTTTTTGTCGCTAACCAAGCGGCCTTTGTGCTTTTTGATTGTGGTGCCACACACTCTTTTATTTCGGTAAATTTTGCCGAGTGTTTGCACATACCTATAAAACCCTTGCATAATACTCTTGAAGTGTATAACCCGATTGGGAAAAATACCATTTGTGCGGCCTACGTACCAGAGTTGGACGTAGTCTTAGCAGATCGGCATTTACCGGCTTGTGCTATCCTGCTAGTGATGACAGAATTTGACGTCATCCTAGGCATGGATTGGCTGCACAAGTATCATGCCAAGATTTTCTGCCGAGATAGTAGGATTGTTTTATCTCCACCAAGAATGCCCAAGATGGAATTCAAGATCCTGAAACCCGTTCGGGCGAGCAAGTTGATTTCGTCGTTGAAGGCGCAGAGCTACCTGAGGAAGGGATGCACTGCCTTTTTGGTCAGTGTCATCCAGTCCGGGCCGACGCAAGTCCCGATGGGAGACTTGGAGATTGTTCGAGATTTCCCAGACGTCTTCCCGGAGGAACTGCCAGGCCTTCCTCCACCTCGCGAGGTGCAGTTCAGCATCGAGTTGCTGCCGGGTACTGCGCCAATTTCTAAGGCTCCATATCGGATGGCGCCAGCCGAGCTCGCAGAGCTCAAGAAGCAGTTGCAGGAGTTGATGGATCAGGGATTCATTCGCCCCAGTGTCTCGCCCTGGGGAGCTCCCGTCTTGTTCGTGAAAAAGAAGGACGGATCATTGCGGTTGTGCATCGATTATCGGATGCTTAACCAGGCGACAATAAAGAATAAGTACCCGTTGCCGCGCATCGAGGATCTGTTCGATCAGTTGCAGAGGGCCAGGATCTTCTCAAAGATCGACCTTAGATCTGGGTACCATCAACTCAGAATTAAGGGAGATGATATCTCCAAGACGGCCTTCCGGACCAGGTATGGGCATTACGAATTTACGGTTATGCCCTTTGGACTCACTAACGCTCCTGCAGCGTTCATGGATCTCATGAATAGGGTGTTCAAACCCTTTTTGGACACCTTCGTGATCGTGTTCATCGACGACATCTTGGTGTATTCAGATAGCTGGGAGCAACATCGTGAGCACTTGAGAGTTATTCTCGAAACCTTGCGAAAGGAGCGGTTGTTCGCTAAGTACTCTAAGTGCGAGTTTTGGCTCGAGGAGATCATGTTTTTGGGACATGTCATCTCAAAGGAAGGTGTGTCCGTGGATCCAGCGAAAGTTGAGGCTGTACTCAGTTGGCAGCAACCGAGGAATGTTCGTGACATTCGGAGTTTTCTTGGATTAGCTGGGTATTACCGAAGATTTATCCAGGACTTTTCTAAGATCTCTCTACCCTTGACGCAGCTCCTGAAGAAAGAAGCTAGGTTCGTGTGGGACGACATGTGTGAGAGCAGTTTTCAGAGGTTAAAGGAACGTCTTACGACTGCTCCCATTTTGGCCTTACCTTCGGGTCAAGGCGGCTTCGTGATTTACACAGACGCTTCCGGGACAGGTTTGGGTTGCGTCTTAATGCAGAACGATAGAGTGATCGCCTATGCATCGCGCCAACTTAAAATACATGAGAAGAATTACCCGACTCATGATTTGGAGTTAGCAGCGGTAGTCTTCGCATTGAAGATATGGCGGCACTATTTGTATGGGGAGCGGTTCGAGGCTTTTACAGATCATAAGAGCCTAAAATTTTTGTTCTCGCAGAAGGAGCTGAATATGAGGCAGCGACGTTGGCTGGAATTCCTCAAGGATTACGACTTTACCTTGTCCTACCACCCAGGAAAAGCGAACGTTGTGGCCGACGCTCTGAGCCGCAAGTCTCCCAGCGTTTCCGTAAATTTGTTGTTTGCGGGGTGGAAGCTGGTCGAGGATCTGATATCGTGGGAACCGTTTGTGGTCACTCCAGTTTCGATCAGTCTTTCCAGCATGGTAGCTCAGCCTGAGCTATTGTCAAAGATCTTTGTCAGTCAGAAGATCGATGCGCAGTATGATAAGCCGAAGGCTCTAGCGCAGCGGGCCGATACCCCCTTCCGACTGAGTGAGGAAGGAGGTGTATGGCGTAAGGATCGTCTCTGGGTGCCAGAAGATCCTTTTTTGAGAGATGAGATTCTCACTGAGGCCCACAAGTCCAAGTACACGATCCACCCGGGCGGCACAAAGATGTTCAAAGATTTGCAGCGCAGATATTGGTGGAACGGAATGAAGCGGGACGTAGCCGAGTACGTTTCGAAGTGCTTGACTTGCCAACAGGTTAAGATCGAGCACCAACGACCAGGCGGAGTGGTGCAGCAAATGGAGATTCCACAATGGAAGTGGGAGGACATCACGATGGACTTCATCGTCGGTTTGCCGAGGACGCGGAGGAAACACGATGCGATTTGGGTGATCGTGGATCGACTCACTAAATCGGCGCATTTCCTCCCTATACGGCTCAGTCAGTCACTGGATAGCTTGGCAGACCTCTATGTCAGGGAGATTGTGAGATTGCACGGTGTTCCTGTGTCAATCATCTCCGATCGTGACCCGAGGTTCACCTCCAGGTTTTGGGGGCAGCTGCAGTTGGCCTTGGGCACAAAGCTAAAATTCAGCACTGCCTTCCACCCTCAGACTGATGGACAATCTGAACGCACGATTCAGACTTTGGAAGACATGCTGCGAGCGTGCATGTTGGACTGGAGGGGAGAATGGGACTCTCATACTGGGTTGGCAGAATTCGCGTACAATAATAGTTACCATGCCAGTATCGGTATGGCCCCTTACGAAGCCTTGTACGGGAAGCCTTGTCGATCACCCGTTTACTGGGATGAGGTTGGTGAACGGATGCTAGATTCACCTATAGTGCTACAGCACTATACTCAGCAAGTGCAGATGATCAGGGAACGTCTGCGTACCGCGCAAAGTCGGCAGAAGTGTTACGCCGATCGTCGACGTAGAGAGCTCGTGTTCTCAACAGGAGATATGGTTTTTGTTAAGGTATCTCCTACCAAGAGCGTCTTCCGGTTCGGGAAAAAGGGAAAGCTGAGTCCGCGATTCGTCGGACCTTTTGAGATCCTGGATCGGATCGGCGAGGCGGCTTACCGCGTTGCGCTGCCTCCTCAGTACGCTCAGATTCACAACGTCTTTCACGTATCCATGCTGAGAAGATATGTTCACGACCCATCGCACATCATTCATTATGATGATGTGGATATCCATAAGGACTTGACGTTCGAGGAAAGACCAGTAGCAATCGTTGATCGTCGAGACCAAGTGCTCAGATCGAAGACGATTTCTCTTGTAAAAGTACGTTGGCAACACCATGGAATTAGTGAATGTACATGGGAGCTTGAGTCGGATATCAGGGATAAATACCCCGACTTGTATTTTGACCAATTTATGCTATAGAAATTTCGCGGACGAAATTATTTTAAGGAGGGTAGGATGTAATATCAAAAAAAAAAATTGGTTTGGGCCGGATCCGGATCCGACCCGGATCCGACCCAGACCCGACCCGGGCCACCGCCCCTCGCTGTCATTAAAAGACAGCGAGGCAGGCGGGAGGAGGGTTACGAAACCCCCCTCACCGCCACTCGCTCTCTGTCTCTCCGTTTCCCTCTCTCGCTCGTCCACGGTCACCGACATCGGCGACCCCCCCCCTTTTCCTTCCGGCGAGCTCCTCTTCGGCGAGTTCCTCCGAAAACCCCCTGGTACGCCATCGCTTCTTCTTTCTCCCTTTTTTCCCTCTCTGTCTCTTCTCTCTCTCTCCCTCATTTCTCTGTGTGGCCACGGGAGGGGTCAAACCCCCTCCCTTTGCCCCCTTTTAGCAGGGGAGGGGCACGACACCCCTCCCTGCTCTCCGTTTCGGTAGGGGAGGGGCCGAGCCCCTCCTCCCTGTTTTTTTTGTTACGGCAGGGGAGGGGCCGAGCCCCTCCTCCTTGCCCCTTTTTATTGTACCAGCAGGGGCCATCGGCCCCTGCCTTTTTATTATGCCAGCAGGGGCCATCGGCCCCTGCCTTTTTATTATGCCAGCAGGGGCCGATGGCCCTTGCCTTTTGTTATGCCAGCAGGGGCCATCGGCCCCTGCCTTTTGTTTGTGCCAGCAGGGGCCCATGGCCCCTGCCTTTTTAGTTTGTCAGCAGGGGCCATCGGCCCCTGCCTTTTTATTATGCCAGCAGGGGCCGATGGCCCTTGCCTTTTGTTATGCCAGCAGGGGCCGATGGCCCCTGCCTTTTTGTTGCCAGCAGGGGCCGATGGCCCCCTGCCCTTTGTGCGCAAGCCGATACCCTTGGCCGACAAGCCCGGGGAATCTTTGGAAGCTATATCGTGATGGGGACAGATCATTACAATTGTTGGTCTCCAACGAGGAATTCCTAGTAGCGTGAGTCATCTGTTCGCATTTGACTACACCCCTCTTTTGGCAGCTAGAGTCTTTTGATCCTGCCCCATCTTCTTTTCGAGTCAATTGGGACGGTTGGCCCCAACCCTATGTATCGGAAAAGTCGAGTCTTTGCCTTGCTTTTGCTTTTGTCAGAGTTTGCTTGTTAATATCGCATATTTGCAGCTACGACGGATCCCACTCGCGCTCCGCGACCCGAGCCGTCAATCGTGTACGTCCGCAGACGTCAGCAAGCTCGTAACCCTCCAAGGTAGGGGAAAATTGCACGGAAGACTTGGATATTTGAATTAAGTTCAATTGAACTAAAAACGACCATTGAATATATATATATATATATATATATATATGTATATATTTATACGAGTATCCACTTCACTCAAGGATGCGGTTTCGCAAATCCTTGCCCTTTACCTTGCCGTCGCGCTCTGCGCCTAGCCTCTTGCTTTTGCATACGTGTTGGTATTGCCTGGCTGTTGCAGATGACGTGCAGGTTCTTGCTCTTTGCGGATGCCTTAAGGGCATCCTCGTGGAGGATGCAAGGAGCATTTACCACTCTCCCTCTTGCGACAAGAGTTTAGTCGGGAGCGAGCGAACTTCTTAGCGGGTGTTCTGTTGAGAAACCCGTATCTCGTCTATCGAGGCCGGTATCGAGTCATGCGAGACATGTAGATACCCCGATAGCGGATGTGATTCGAGATAATCACATGCATCATGTTGGCACAAGGTACTGTTGTTTCAAAAGATAGAGTAAAGTTGATAAACTTTACATCTTTGTGAAACACTCCTGTTGAGGCTTCTATTGAGGAGCTATACCCCCTTTATCGTAGAGTACTTATAGTCGTGCACGACACGTCTAGTACTGCGATGATCGGATGAGACGGTCGTGCGACCTCGAACAACGCTAAATGCAAACTGTTGTAATCACATAAATGGCCTCACATTCGCCTTCACAGGCAAGATGCTCGAGTGGTTTAAAGACCACAGCATAGAATGGGTCGTTAGTTAAGCAACCCCTAACGCACCCGTTCGCTTCTGGTTGTCTGTCAAGGGAGAGGACAGATCGGTACAAAAACTCCAATGGACAGGTTGTTAACAACCACCTCACGGGCAAAGATCCGGCCTCCCCAGTCATTGGAGTTAGGGGAAAGGGGCTACAATAGTTAGCTTAACACTTCTGCAGAAGTTGGATGCATCCGTGGCACTGCTTTTCAGCCTCTGGGGAATCCTCTCTCGGCTAAAGCCGTCCCCTTTGGAGCGGACTCAACTAGCTATTCGGGTTATTGAAAATACATAGAATAATAGACGCCCGAACTAGTCTCAGTTGTTTCTATGTTTTGCCTGCGCGTACCCGCAGGCCAGTAATATCGGAACATAAAGTCTGTTCACTTTGGTTGCTGGGCCGTGAGATTCGTTGCACTACTGATTCGCTGCACTACTGATTCGTTGCACTACTGATTCGCTGCACTACTGATTCGCTGCACTACTGACTCGCTTGCACTACTGATTCGCTGCACTACTGATTCGTTGCACTACTGATTCGCTGCACTACTGATTCGTTGCACTACTGACTCGCTTGCACCACCGACTTGCTTGCACTACTGATTCGTTGCACTACTTATTCACTTGCACTACGTATTCGCTTGCACTACTTACGCGTTTGCACTGGTTATCTGCATGCATTGCTTACATGTTTAACTGCATATTTGCTTTAAACTGTGTAACTTACTGAATTAAATTACATAATTCAGATCCTTGTAGTCTCTCTTGTGCGCCTACTAGTTTTTCGTGAAACTAACCCATTCTATGGGTACAGGTGATGATTAGGTACACCACAGGCGATGGCGCGATGGCTAGATGGCTCCAAGACGTTCTTCTTCCTGCTCTTAGCTCGCGTCCTGTTGTTTGGGGTTTTGTAACGGATTTTCCTTGGGAGATCCTAATTTTGTACTATTTGGAGAACTTCTTAAATGAAAGTGGCTTTTCCAAGTGTCCGCAAGTAGCATGTGTTGTGCGTTTTGGTTCTTTTAGCTAACGCGCTCAAAGTTGTCAGCTTGCCTTTCTGAAATTAATAAAAGTATAGTCTTCCGCTGATTTCGTAAATCATCTCTGAGATGAAGAGATTCCTTTTTATTCTCTTGTTTTTTTTTTTCGAAAGGTTTGCAAGCTTGAAATTTTGGGGTGTTACACTGCATCAGGTACCCAATTCATATTGCCCAATTAGGCAAGATTCCCAAACTCTCTATCATTCATTTTGACTTCACAGTGGACAAGGAAAAACAATTCACATAACTTGACTGCATGCAACAAACATTTTCAATAAATGACATTTCTTTAATATGTCTCACAACTCTCCTACAGAAAACAGTCAAACTCAGACATTTCCAGATTTGAATGTCAGCAGCTTACATGGCATAATTTCATATATAAACAAATTACACATACGCCCATTTTTATATCAAGTTACAATTCCTTCTATCACCAAAGCATAAAACATAATGTTTCACAAATATGTAGCATCACATATTTCCCACTACAATCAGGATGTCATATGCATGTTCATAATGGCGATAAAGATTAAAAACACACTTTGTTCTCTCTTTTTCTTTTCTTGTAACTAGCACATAATAGTAGTTGATTTACTTAGAGAATAGGCATTGCATAAATCAGACGTGCCGTTTCAAAAAATTATTAATGACCCTATATGAACACATTTCGAAAAATATATGGGTTCTTTCATGTATAACACCAATATACTTCTGTGTACGCTCCCCAATATGTGCAGTAAGAGTAATGTCGTGTAATGGGTGTATGAGTATTGTGAAAAAGCACAAAAATTTTAAACACAAAGTGCACGTCCATTTGTTTGTGTACATAAGGTTATAGCCAAGGCTCAATTTACTCACAATTTAGAACACATATACAGTTCAGGTTATACAACAATTAGCAAGGAAATACATAGGGCAAACTCTATTATAACTACCCAAATATACATGTAGATATTGTTCTGCATATGGATAGGCATATACTTGTACAGCCTAACAGGTTGACAGGTGTGTAAACTTCTATTCTACACCACGCAGTAGTCTGGCCATAATAATTTTAGAATATACAGTTATCTGTGCCTGAGAAAAATCAGGACACACAAAACACGCGCTTAATGTACAGTTATACAGGCATCAAATTAATATACAGCTTCCTATGAAACAGAATATCATCATAATAGGCAGTAAGCATCAGATTAATGTGCAATTTCATATGAAATAGAATATCATAATATCATGTAGCTAACTTGACATTTGGAAATATGGAACACAGGCAGCTTCGTGTGAAATCAAAGATCATTATAATAGGCAGCTAAATTGCCATTGATTACTCATAAAAAAATATGCACAAGTCCTGATCATACTTAGTGACATTCACAAGTGGCCCACTATATATATATATATATATATATATATATATATATATATATATATGGAGAGAGAGAGAGATATAACATCTAACTATTAAATGCACAAACAGATATGGAACAAGTCCATGAAAACTTTTTTCTTTTAATGCAAGGTGGGCAAGGTAGGGGAAGCGACTTAGTGGGATCTGAACCTGAGGCCCCTTGGGTAATCCAGCTATCATACTTGATCCTTATGAGAACATGATGAACAATAAGTCTTATTTATTCTAATATAGATTGGCAATAGATAGAGGACCAATCTGATGTCGTGTACACACTAAATCATATTAGAGACAAATAGAAACGGAAAAAAAAGAAGTTTAAGGGATAATTCAGCGAAACCAATATCAAAAAAGTTCGATGGAGTAGCTCAGTGAAGTCTGGCACCAAAAAAATAATATGTCAATCTCTTTCAAGGAGACGGTTACATAAACACAGAAACCTACATCAGGAATATTAACATTTTTCTGTAATTTCTTTTACATTATAGATATGCATTACAACTATTCCAGATTACAGCGACAATGGCATTGCTCAGCACCAAGATCAATAAAAAAAAAAGCTAAAGAGGCAATAAGTACAATCCACAATACAGATCAATAGATGCAGGAGACAATATGGAGTAGCTAGCTGAACTAAATTTAAGGATACATAAGGCAGGGAAATAACCTCACCAAAGAAAGGGGCCCAAAACAGTGAGAAACCAACAACCAATGTCAAAGAACTGAACACACATGGAAGGTTCTTACAAGTTATGTTGTTAAAATAACACATTACTAAGCTTCGTTGTGGACAAAGGAGCTTCCCTATTGAATGTACACAATCATGAAAAGAAGCACGTCAGCTGAAGATCAGTAAGAAAGGCATGCTTGAATCCTCTTGTGGAATGTACTGCTACAAGCTCCACAAAGTAACTCTTACGTGATCACCAAATTTACCAAAATTTATATCGAAAAGAATAATTCAAATCATGAGGTGAGGTTCCCTTGCATTCTTGAACACAATATACGGAAGATTTACAAATCCCTATTTTCGGAAATCCGAAATCCATAACTCCCTTCCTAATACAATCTGAAACCCCCAAATCATAGATTTGGGATTTCCAGTTTAGGGTTGACAGAAAAACCTCCGATTTGGGGATTCCTTTTTTTTCTCTTTTTGTTTCCCACGCACACACCCAATCACATTCCATAGCCCACGAAAAGAAATCCCAGCATCCTACCTGTTTCGGCGAGAGGGAGGAGGCTGCCGCGGTTGGGAAGGTCGTCGGTGTCGATTGCTCCACCGTCGAGCGAGAGACCGAGGGTAGGGGAAGACAAACAGGTTGCTGCTGCGAGAGGCGAGTCCGCCGACCTCGATTTCTCCATTGCCGAGCAAGGGTTCAAAAGGACAAGGAGACCGAGACTGTGGGAGGAGAAAGAAGAGGAGAGTGGGAGGAAGAGGAGAGTGGGAGGAAGAGGAAGACAGAGGGCATGAGAGGAAGAGAGGTGTGGGAGGGGAGTAAATAGGGCAGGTGGCCCCGAAACGGAAGGAGGTAATTACCTCCTCCTCCCCGGCGGCTGCGCACACCCCTTCCCCTTTCACGCCATCGCCCTGCGTTAGGGTTCACTCAGAACCCTACGCAGCATATCGGGAGCCCAGTATCGGGTAAAAAAAAAAAATTAAACACTTACCTTGCGTACGCGGGGCGCGGCTCGGGTCTGGATCCGAGACCCGAGATCCAACCGAGTGTTGGATCCGCGTCCCTCATGCGATGTGGATCCGTAAGTTGGATCCATATGGATCCAACCGTAAATTTATTAAAATTATTTATATATATTATTTATCTATTTATTTCTAATATATGTATATGATATTATATATATGGACCCGAATTGATATGGGTCCTGGATCCAAATCGTGGATTCCAGCAATTTATTATAGATCCAACATTAAAATTTTAAGTGGATCCATACTAAATTTTAAATCTCAGAGGTCCAGGATCCAATATCCAATATGACCCTGATATGGAGGATCCAATATCAAAGATCCAATAGCAAAGATCCAATCCATTTGCTTAAAATTCCTTATTGGTTATCCACTTAAAATGTTTGAGATCCGTTAACTAAGATTCAAAATGGAAAATCGAAGTTCTAAACAGGGTATAAAGGTTCCAACATTGAAGATCCAAATAGACTATCCGATATCTAAATACAATTAACAGATACAATAATAAAAATTATCTGATATTCAGTTCAAGAACATTTTCAAATTTATTTATCGGATAAAATTCACGGGTATTACATTTTTCACTTTTATTTTTTATATTTTTGCCCACCTAAAAGGGGCCCCACCATGGAGTCGATGGGGCCCCCAACGGTCACATTTGTGACCGTTGGGGGCTCCCAACGACTCCATGCGAGCCCCTAGGCGGCTCTTCTTTTAAGGACATAAGGCCACTCCTCCACTCCTTCTTTTTGTGTATAAATAGGGGTGAACCCCTCTTGTATTTTTCATTCTTGAGAACTCTCTCTCTTTTCAATAAGAGACATTTATATTTTTATGTTGTGTTGTCTCTTGTGGGTTTGGGTGTTAGCCCTTTTGTTTGTTCATTAGTGGATGTTGTAAGTACTTAATGCACTCTTTGCTTTTCCGCATATTTCATTACATGGTATCAGAGCCTTGTGTATGCTCTTCTTCTTAATATAGCTAGTTGTGTAGCTATATTTTTTTCTGGTTGTATCTCATTTCATTTATCCTCTTGTGAGTGATTAAAATGGAAGGAGAACAAAAGATTGATCTCTCCTTCAAGCTCAATGGCTCCAACTACATGATGTGGGCCGCCGCCATGGAGAACAACCTCAAAGGTAAAAAACTTTGGGGATACGTTATGGGCACCATTCCGGAACCACAACTCCAACTAACTAAGATGGATGGTGATCAAGAAAAAGCTCTTAAAGGAAATGGCCGCATGAAGGCCATTGAAGATCACCAATCTAAAGTGGAAGATTGGGAAAGTAAGCATGCCAAGATTTTTGCTTGGTTCATGAACAATGTGGAGCTCAAGATTTGCGCCAACATTGTCAAGTTTCGGATGGCTAATGAAGCATGGTTCTTTATGAAAGGTATGTTTACTCAAAAAGACAATGCTCATCAATTCTTTCTTCAAGAAAAAATCCGGACTATCAAGCAAGGAAAAATGAGTGTAAGGAATTACTTTAGCAGTCTTGGTCTCCTATGGGATGAACTATCTTTACTAGAACCAAAATGGGTTTCTAGTGTGGATGTGGAATTAAGGAGAGAACAAATGGAAAAAGAGCACTTTTTCTAATTTTTACATGAGCTTAGGCCCGAATATGAACAAGTTAGATCTTCCCTCCTACATAGATCTAAGTCTCTTCCCTTGGAAGATGCCATAGCCGAAATATGCCAAGAAGAAACTCGTCTTGGCATGATTAAAGAAGGAGATGATGTCTTGGCCGTATCAAAACCCGGCAACCATATGAAAGCTTACAAACCTCCACATTTTGGAAGGCAAAATAATTATAATGGCAACTATAGAAAAGCCATTTGCCATCATTGTCAAGAGTCGGGTCATATAAGACCTAATTGCCCTAAGTTGAATGAAGCACCTAAAAATAAGGTTGCTTCCGTTGAAGAAGCTACTCAAAAGAAAGAGGAAACCATCAAAGGGAAGGAATCTTTTTCTCTTGCTCAACTATCGAAAGCACTACAAACTCTACTCAAGATATCATCAACCTCGGGTGCCGCCATAGCTTCTTCCTATCCTCCAGGTATGTCTTCTTGGATCCTTGACTCTGGAGCTTCCTTTCATATGACCCCACTTGAAAATGAGCTTTCCGATTTGTGTAATAATTATAAAAACTCCTATGTTTCAACTGCCGATGGTACATCTTTACAAGTAAAAAGTTTTGGAACTTTAAACTTTTCAAAAGATTTCTTTGTGCCAAACGTGAGAGTTGTACCTCAACTTAATTTAAATCTCCTCTCTATTGCTCAAATATGTGATCATGGATGTGAAATCTCCTTCTCAACTAAGGATTGCTCTATACAGGATCTCCGGTCCAGGAAGCAGATTGGGCAAGGCCATAAGAGGGGAGATCTCTATTACATGAGCAACTTGAAACTCCCCACTAACTCTTTTTGTAACCATGTCCAAGATAAAAATATTAAAATTTGGCATCAAAGACTTGGACATCCAAGTTTCTAAAAAATGTACTCCTTTCCATTTGGAAAGAAATTTTATAATGAGAAACATTTTGTTTGCAAGAATTGTATTTTTGGCAAAATGAAATCTACTCCTTTTCCAAACCGAACTTTTGTGTCCAAAAGACCTTTTGAGTTAGTCCATTCAGACGTTTGGGGTCCTTCCCCAGTCATGTCTAAAGGAGGGTACTCCTATTACGTTACTTTCATTGGTGACTACACTAGGTATGTATGGATCTACTTTCTCAATTTAAAATCCGAAGTCTTTGACTTCTTCAAAAAAATTCATATGATAGTTAAAAATCAATTTTCAAGTAATATCTCTACTCTTAGATCCGATTCGGGTGGAGAATATTTATCAAATGAATTTCAAAATTATTTAGAAGTAAATGAAATTTGTCATCAAAGATCGTTTCCTAGGACTCCCCAACAAAACGGCTTGGCCGAAAGAAAGCATAGACACATCATGGAAACCACTAGGACACTTCTTATTTCCAAAGAAATTCCAAAGAGTTTTTGGGCCGAAGCGGCCTTAACCTCAACTTACTTAATAAATAGAATGATATCTTCATCCTTACAAAATACATCTCCATATGAAAAACTATTTAAAAGAACACCCGATTTAAAAAGATTAAAAATTTTTGGATGTAAATGTTTTGTCCTTACACATAAATGGGACAAATTATCTCCTAAAGCTATTGAATGTGTTTTCTTGGGATATGGAGAAAATCAAAAGGGTTTTAGATGTTTTGACTTGAAAAATAACAAACTCTATGTATCCAAAGATGTAACCTTTTTGGAAAATGAAAATGGTTTTGTGAAAACTAAAGATATTGACGAAAGCGAATATGCTTTTTTATTTGATCTTCTATCTCAAGAAGAAGAAATCTCTAATGAGTCTTTGAATGACCTAGAGGATATTCCTCTTGACAATGTTATAGATGAAAGTGATAGACCAATTGATGCAGAGCATCTAGAGACAGAAGCGGATTTGGATCCCAATCCAAATATTCAGACCCGTTCCAGACATCGCTACCCAAGGCGATCCACACGCTTGCAGGACATTCGTGGTCCTAGTGGATCTCCCAGTTAGTTGATGCTCATCGTGATCCTTTTATTGCTTTGATTCCATTACGGAATCATATTTTTGGATTTTACTTTATCAATAGTTATTTTATGTAATTTTTTTATTTTTTTTATTAGGAGCCGGATTTTACGGATCCGGATAGTTCTGATACCCTGTAGGATCTTTTTGTGGTACTAGAGGGTGTATGGGGTCCAAAGGTAGTTTTTATTTTTTCGCAAATTCGCTTCTCTTGGTGTTGGTGCAGGATCCAATTCACAACCTATTTGGATCCGGATCTTGATCCATCTTCATGAAGGGGGTCCTAGGTGGCACCACTTTAGTGTGGTCCATCTTGGACCTCATTTGAATTCATGTTGACCAGCCCAAAGTCAAAAATGGACTGTTGGTGGAGTTATTAGCATTTGACAAAATCTAGGCTTGCACACTCGTTTTTGGTGCAAAACTTGGGAAGGCCAAGGTCTCTTTATTGTGGCTCTTCCCAAGCAACCTAAGCCCTTAACTAGGGAGGTAGTCCAAGGGGTGAGGGGTCTTGTTCAATTTCGAAATTGGTAGTGTGGCTGGTTCTAGAGTGAGAAAAATCAAGTTTTTGGTGAGGTTGGTGCTAAAAAGAAAGCTATCTTGGTGTGAAAGAAAAACCAAACTTCAATTTTGTGTGGAAGGTGCTCTTGTGAAGAGATTTTATTCGTGGTGGTTGTTCTAAGTTTGTTCGTGGTGGTTGCTCATTCATCCCTACTGTTCGTATCTCTCTTGTGGCGTCGGTTGCTTTCCAACGACGGACATTATCGATTTCAGCCCGGATATCTCTATCGGTTCTTCGTTTTATTTCTTTAGCTACTTTTATTCGCATTTGTTGCGATTGTTCATGATTTGATATTGCTAAATTGTATTAGACCATTAAAGAGTTGCGAAGGCATGTTAGAAGTATTTTTTCATATTAAAACTTGTCTCATTTGATCTAAGTTATTTCGGGTTGTTGATGTGTGTGAATGAACTCGGGTTCTTTCAAAAGGACCAAATCGATGTTACGAGATAACAGAGAAGTCCCTGATAAAACATCCGTATCGGACTCAATATTGAGCGGATTTTCGTGTTCTTTAGCTTCCTGGAAAGCTAAGAAGATTTCCTACAACTTTGTAGTTGAGACTTTTCTGGGATTCGTCCATTTGGATCTAGAAAATTGTCTGTCAAGGTGTCGGACTGACAGAAGTCCATTATTGCATTTCTGTTACAGAACTTTTGAAATAGTGTTCAGTATTTTCTGAATATCTGGAGATTCCCTGAATGAAATTTCGATTTTTTTGATTTTGTAGAAAGCTATAATCTAGACCTACAACTTTCATGTTTATGGTTTTGATTGAATCGTTGCTTAGTTGCTTCAAAAATATTGATCTTTGCTGCTACTGTCGAATCTTTGAATTTTATTTTCTGAAACAATAACTCATACCATTCCGAACTTCAAAAATTCGTAGAAGACTGTAGAAAATTCCAAAAATTAAGATCTTTAGTGTTCTGGAAAGGTCTGAATCTAACCTTCATTTCGTCAGTTGTGAGTTTGTCCAAACTCCAACGTTTGACGGGTCAAAATTCCCTTCAAACAGTCTACCCCTGAATTTTGATAATCTGTGTTGGACTTGTTTAGCAGTCCTGGTGTCGAGTCCGTGGAGCGGTCGTTATTGCTCCGAATCTAGTATTTTTGGATTCGTTGGAAAGCTGTGCAAATCACGCACAACTTTCATTTGGATCTTCTTTGTCGAAACAGAGCGCACAGATCCCGAAAACCAGTTTTTCAGAGTTCTGTTCACACTCTATATCATTTCAGCTTCCGCGTGCGTTTGGATCTTGGATCGTGGATCGGTGTGTACCGAGTCCACCGTAGCATTGCATCATCAATCCAAACCTATGTTAGGCGTGGTCAACAAACTCAAATGAGCGCCTTAGAAAAATACTCTCAAGGATCCAACATAGAAGAAACCTCTTTAAGGAGATCTGGTCGGATCTCCAATCCTCCTAATAGGTTTGTTTTTTATGAGTCCCTAACTCAAATATATAGAGTGTGTCTAATTGCGTTGCACTCATTTCATGAACCTTCACACTATAATGAGGCCTAAAACATTCCCCAATGGGTTGAAGCCATGAACTTAGAGCTTAGTGCCCTTGAAAAGGCAAAAACTTGAGAAATAACTCTGTTACCCACTGGAAAGAAATCAATTGGATGTAGATGGGTCTTTAAAATTAAAACTAAGAGTGATGGTTCATTAGAACGTTATAAAGCACGGTTAGTAGCTAAAGGATATGCTCAAGAATATGGTATAGATTATGAAGAAACCTTCGCACCTGTTGCTAGAATGACTAGTGTTAGGACTCTTATTGCCATTGCGTCAGTGAAAAAATGGCCTATCTATCAACTGTAAAAGTATCTTCAACAAGATACTTTAGTCGATAACGCAATAACCTTGAGAATAAATGTGTGAACATACACACCCAAGAACACTTGTGCACAACAAGCACAACACACGGAATCACAAATGTGCAAATGCACTCATAAGATTCATAAACAACTAAAGAGGTTGGGCTATAATCCCAAATCCCTTGAGAAAATACAAGAGGAGCTGCCCATATTTATAGGGCTTTTAGGAGGCGTTGAGAGGGGCTCCACATAGTCGTTGGAGCCCCTCCAACGGTCACAAATGTGACTGTTGAAGGGGTCCAACGACTAGTGGGTAGGGCCCCTCCCAATGCAAGTACAAGCATTAAATGAAAAAAGTAAAAGAAGAAAAAAGATAAAATTACAAAACCATATTCACGAAAATGAATGTGTAAAATACCTAAACTACCCTTATCAATATATATATTTTATATATATATATAGGTAGATACATATACATATATTACATATGTATATGTATCTACCTATATATATATATAAAATATATATGCGAAATTACAACATATTTTAACACCCCCCCTCAAACTTAGGGCAAGATGACCGATAGTTTGCCAAGAAGGAAGTTGAATCGCGGAGCGCACAAAGCTTTAGTGAAGAAGTCTGTCAGTTGATATTCGGACGTGACATAAGGAAGCTCAATGACTCCTTTTAGATATACTTCACGAACATAGTGACAGTCCATTTCGATGTGTTTAGTCCGCTCATGAAAGGTGTGATTTTTCGCAATGTAGATTGCACTCTTGTTGTCACAACAAAGCTTAGTGGGCCCTTCTATTGTAATCCCCATGTCTTCTAGCAATTGATGAATCCAAACAATCTCCATGGTAGTAGTTGCCATGACACGATATTCAGCTTCTGTAGAGGAGAGTGACACCTTTTGTTGCTTCTTGCATCTCCACGATATTAGAGAGTGTCCTAAGAACACACAAAAACCAGTGGTGGAGTGACGGTTATTAGGATCACCTCCCCAATCTGAGTCAGTATACGCAATCAATTTTAAGTCAGAAGAAGAGGACAGAAAAACTCCCTTATTTAGAGTACCCTTTATGTATCTTACGACTCGTAAGATGGCACTCATGTGAACGGATGTAGGCGCATGCTGAAACTGACTTGCAGTATGGACTGCATGGGATATATCTGGTCTGGTAATACTCAGATACATCAATGATCCTACAAGTTGTCTGTAGGGTGTAGGATCTAAAAGGGGAACTCCATCATCAATTTTCATCTTTGCTCCTACTACCGCAGGAGTTTCACAAAGCTTCTCATCTGTAATACCTTACCTGTCAATGATCTCAGAAGCAAACTTAGTTTGGGATAAGAAATATCCTCTAAGAGAGTATGCTACTTCAATTCCCAAAAAATAAGTTAGAAAACCTAAGTCAGACATTTCAAATCTATCTTTTAAGATAGATTTTATACTCTTAACCCCGTTAGAGTCACTCCCAGTGATGAGCATGTCATCAACATACAGAAGTAAAATAACAATCCATGCATTGGATTTTCTAACAAAAAGAGCAGTGTCAGTAAAACAAGAAGAAAAATCATTCTCAATCATTACAGAGTTAAATCTATCATACCAAGCCTTGGGGGCTTGTTTTAGGCCATAGAGTGTTTTTTGAGGATGAAGCACCTTTCCCTTAGGAGTCTCCATTCCAGGAGGAGCATCCATATAAACTTTTTCGCTTAAATCACCATTTAAAAAGGCATTTTTAACATCCATTTGATAGATGTTCCATTTGTTGATAGAGGCAACGGTTATAAGACATCGAACAGTGACCATACGAGCTACAGGAGCAAAAGTTTCTTCATAGTCAATACCATATTCTTGACTATATCCTTTTGCAACCAAGCGAGCTTTATACCTTTCAAGGGATCCATCACTTTTAGTTTTTATTTTAAAAACCCATCTACACCCTATTTTTTCTTGCCTTTAGGCAGATTTTAAAACTCCCAAGTTTTGGCTTTTCTCAGAGCCTCAAGTTCATTGTCCATTGCATTAATCCATTAAGGGCACTTCCGTGCTTCTTCAAAATTTCTAAGTTCTATATAGGAGTGGATGGCACTAAGGCAGGCTCTATATCTTGGTGAAAAAGAGTCATAGGAAATGAACCTAGAAGGAGGCCTTCTACTTCTCTCAGTTCTACGAGGGATCACTTCATTCTGAGAGGCACTGGGACTGGCATCATTATATCTGTCGAGAGCACTCCTAAAGTTGTTTTGATCTCTATGAGAGTAGGTGATAGGGTCTCTAGGTAATTCAATAGGTTGATGCGACAAAGGAGGCAAGGAGATGTTTTCCTCGGTTTCAAATTCATTTGGGTTACTTTGATCTGACTCATTATCACTAGTATCATCGTCTTTATTCAGTAAATCAAATAAAAAGGAATAATCCATATTTTCATTATGGGGGTCACAACGTTCAAATCCACTGATATTTTCCAAAAAACTCACGTTTCTGGAAACATATAATTCATCACTTTTGATATCATAACAACGAAACCCCTTTTAGGTTTCAGAATAGCCAAGAAAGGCACAAGGAATGGCTTTGGGAGAAAGTTTGTCATTCTTATTAGTAAGAACAAAACATTTACACCCAAAGACCCTTAACCTGCTATAATCAGGTTCCTTATCGTACAGTTTTTCAAAGGGAGAAATTTTGTTTAAATTTTTCGATGGGAGTCTGTTTATGAGATAGACAAAAGTAAGGGCTGCCTCAGCCCAAAGATTTTTTGGAATGTTTTGAGAAATGAGTAAAGTCCTAGTTGTTTCAATGATGTGCCTGTGCTTTCGTTCGGCTAACCCATTTTGTTGAGGGGTTTTCGGACAAGATTTTTGGTGAAGAATACCAAAATTTTCAAGATAACTCTTAAATTCATTTGAGAGGTATTCTCCTCCAGAGTCAGACCTAAAGATTTTTAAACATCCATTGAATTGATTTGAAATCATCATGTGAAAACTTTTAAAAGTTGAGAAAACTTCATGTTTATGTTTAAGGAAATAAATCCAACAAAACCTAGAGTAATCATCCACGAAGATCACATAATATGAAAATCCTCCTTTTGACATTACCGGAGCCGGTCCCCATACATCGGAGTGGACAATTTCAAATGGTTTTGTCGTAAACATGGATCTTTGAAGAAAAGGCAAACATTTCATTTTCCCAAGAATGCATTCATTACACAAAAAGTCACTTTTACAAAGATGTTTAATAAAAGGCAAATAAGAGATCTTAACAATATTGGAATGACCCAATCTCTTATACCATACATGAATATCTTTGTTTTGGACGACGTTGCAAAATTGACTCTTGGGAACTTGAATAAAATCTACGTAGTAGAGGTCTCCTCTTCTAGAGCCTTCCCCAATCAATCTTCCGGACTGGCGATCCTGTATCCAACATTTATTAGAAGAGAATTTTATATCGCAACCATGGTCCGAGAGTTGGGAGACGGAAAGAAGATTTAAGTTGAGGTTTGGAATAAAACGAATTTTTAGAACAAAGAAGTCTTGTTTTTCAAAATTACCTATTCCTTTCATCTCAAGAGATGTTCCGTCCGCGGTTGAGACAAAGGATGGAAAAGAATTTTTAGAAAAATTTGAAAGACAGCAAGAGCTAGGGGTCATGTGAAAGGATGCCCCGGAATCTAAAAGCCAAGATGTCTTACCGGGGGAAGAAGATGACATAGCGGCTCCGAAAGTACCTCCCTTGAGAAGAGGTTGAAGTGCATCTATAATTTGTTGAAGAGAAAGAGACTCACTTGATGAAGAAGGTCGTTCTTCAACTTGAGATTCCATAGCCGTTGCAATCAATTTCTTCCATTTAGGACACAAAGGTTTGATATGTCCGGGTTCTTTACAATAATAGCAAGTCACTTTGCTATAGTCTCTTTTGCCATACCGATCATTTCCTCCTTGATTCTTGAAATGAGGAGGTCTATAGGACTTCATGTTATTTCCCGGTCTTGACACGGCATTAGCCATTTCACCATCTTCTTGAGTAGAGGACGTAACAAGAATACTAGGATTATTTTTACCAATCCCCATACGGGTTTCTTCACCACTTAGCTTGGTGATAACATCTTCAAGTGAGGGGGATGTGAAGGCGGAGAGAAGAGAGGACCGAACTTGTTCAAATTCGGGTCTAAGACCATTTAAATAATTGAAGAACCGGTCTTCCTCAAGTTGTTTGTGCTTTAATTCGATTGCCTCACCACTCCATTTATGTTCAAGAATTGCGAGCTCGTCCCAAATAGAGGATAATTCGACAAAGTACTCCCGAATGGTCATGTCATTTTGTTGGAGGGTCAAAGCCCTCTTTTGGATAAAGTACTTGTGGGATAGATCTCTTGAGGTGTACATTTTCTCAAGATATACCCAAGCTTCGGAAGGTTTTTTAAATTTGATGATGTTGGCGTTTATCTTGGTCTCAACGGATGAGAAAATCCAAGATAAGATCTTGAAGTTCTTCATTTCCCAATCAATACTCTTCAAGGGCCTTTTGTCTTTCATCCCCTTCAAGGATCTTAATATCCCCTCCTTCAATAATGGTAATTTTGGGTTCCGGTTCCGGTATGAATCCATGAACGTAACCCCAAAGCCCCTTTCCTTTAATATGGGCTTCCATATTACCGGCCCAAACGTGATAGTTTGAGCCATTAAGCTTAAACCCAAGAGAGAAATGGGAGTCTTTTTCGCCCATTAGAGAGGAAAGAATTCAAGGGATAATACGTACCTTAATTACTTTTCGCGTCTTTCTTGACAAGAGAGGCTCCTAAAATATTGCTCGAAGAAGGTGATCCTCTTTGATTTCAAAAAACTTGAAGGCACGCTTTTCGAGGAATGCAAGAGAGGGCGAATCGCAATTCTTCCTTTTCAACCTTGCTTTGATACCATGTAAAAGTATCTTCAACAAGATACTTTAGTCGATAACGCAATAACCTTGAGAATAAATGTGTGAACATACACACCTAAGAACACTTGTGCACAACAAGCACAACACACGGAATCACAAATGTGCAAATGCACTCATAAGATTCATAAACAACTAAAGAGGTTGGGCTATAATCCCAAATCCCTTGAGAAAATACAAGAGGAGCTGCCCATATTTATAGGGCTTTTAGGAGGCATTGAGAGGGGCTCCACATAGTCGTTGGAGCCCCTCCAATGGTCACAAATGTGACCGTTGGAGGGGTCCAACGACTAGTGGGTAGGGCCCCTCCCAATGCAAGTACAAGCATTAAATGAAAAAAGAAAAAGTAAAAGAAGAAAAAAGATAAAATTACAAAACCATATTCACGAAAATGAATATGTGTAAAATACCTAAACTACCCTTACCTAAACTACCCTTATCAATATATATATTTTATATATATATATATATAGGTAGATACATATACATATATTACATATGTATATGTATCTACCTATATATATAAAATATATATGCGAAATTACAACATATTTTAACATCAACTAGATGTTAAGAATGCATTTCTAAATGGCGAATTAAATGAAAAAGTTTACATGGATCCCCCACCAGGAGTATGCATTGGTAAAAATAAAATTCTCAAACTTAAAAAGGCATTATATGGTTTAAAACAAGCCTCAAAGGATTGGCATGATAGATTTAGTAATGTAATGACAAGTTTGAATTTTCGTTCATGTTATACTGACACTGCTTTGTTTGTGAAAAGTGCAGGGTCTTCAGTAGTTATTTTACTACTTTATGTTGATGATATGATCATCACTGGAAGTGATGAGCAAGGAATTTATGATATTAAGAAAGTTTTAAAAGAACATTTTGACATGTCTGATCTTGGTTTCTTAAAATACTTTTTAGGGATTGAAGTGGCATACTCTCCTCGAGGGTACATTCTCTCTCAGATGAAACTAGCTGTTGACATTTGTTCTAAATCTGGTATCTCCGATGATAAGAAGACAGAAACCCCTGAAGTCATCAATGCAAATTTAAAGGTTGGAAGATGGAACACCTCTCGAGGATCCTACTCCCTACCGGCAACTTGTTGGGTCTCTAACCTACTTATCCATTACTCAGCCAGACATAGCTCATGTTGTCCACTCTGTCAGTCAGTTTCAACATGCACCTACAACCGTGCACATGAGTGTAGTCTTAAGGATCGTCAGATATATCAAAAACACCATAACTAAGGGAGTTTTTCTTTCCTCCTCATCACTTGATTTAATTGCTTATACTGATGCTGATTGGGGAGAAAATCCCAATGACCGAGTCTCAACTACGGAATTTTGTGTTTTCTTAGGTAACTATGATTTCTTGGAGATGCAAGAAGCAGCACAAAGTATCATTGTCCTCAACGAAAGCGGAATATCGTGCTATGGCCACTACAATCATGGAACTTATATGGCTAAGAAGTCTCCTCAGTGATATGGGCATTGTCATCTCTACTCCTTCGAAGATGTGTTGTGACAACAAAAGTGCAATTTATATTGCAAGCAATCACACCTTCCATGAGCATACTAAGCATATTGAGATGGACTGCCATTACGTACGTAATGAATACCTGAGAGGAACCATAGCACTACCTTACGTCACATCTGAGTACGAGTTGGCGGACTTCTTCACTAAGGCCCTTGTTGCTCCTCGTTTTTTGTTTCTCCTTAACAAGCTTTCGATTATATCCCCGTAAAGCTTGAGGGGGGGTGTTAAAATATATGTAATTCATATATATGTATATGTTTATATACATATATATATATATTATCTAAAATACCCGATAGGGGTATTTTAGTCATTTCACAAGCACCCGATAGGGGTACTTGTTTCTTTTCTTTATTTTTTGTAAATTTTTTTTCTTTTTTAAATTTTTATTTTTTATATTTTTGCCCACCTAAAAGGGGCCCCACCATGGAGTCGATGGGGCCCCCAACGGTCACATTCGTGACCGTTGGGGGCTGCCAACGACTCCATGGGAGCCCCTAGGTGGCTCTTCTTTTAAGGCCATAAGGTCACTCCTCCACTCCTTTTTGTGTATAAATAGGGGTGAACCCCTCTTGTATTTTTCATTCTTGAAAGCTCTCTCTCTTTTCAATAAGAGACATTTATATTTTTATGTTGTGTTGTCTCTTGTGGGTTTGGGTGTTAGCCCTTTTGTTTGTTCATTAGTGGATGTTGTAAGTGCTCAATGCACTCTTTGCTTTTCCGCATATTTCATTACATTGGGCTCCCAACGGCTCTAAATAGAGTTGTTGGGAGTCCAACAACTCTCTCTACTTTATGCTTTTTTACTTTGGTAAAAAAAGCATAAAGCCAAATAAGTCCAAAACTAAACTAAAAAAGAAACCTAACCTAGTTAAATAAACTAACCTAATCCTAACTAAACTTAAAAGTAAACTAAAACTATGAGATTATATATTAAATTATTTAACACCCCCCCTCAAACTTAGGGTGACATAACCGAAAGTTTGCCAAGAAGGAAGTTAAATCTTGGAGATCACAACGCTTTGGTGAAGAAGTCTGCTAGTTGGTATTCTGATGTAACATATGGAAGGTATATGGTTCTTCTTAAGTATTCTTCACGAACATAGTGGCAGTCCATCTCAATGCGCTTCGTGCGTTCATGAAATGTGTAATTTTTTGCAATGTAAATTGCACTTTTATTATCACAACATAGTTTTGTGGGCCCTTGAACTTGAATATTCATATCTTCCAGCAAGTTGCGAATCCAAACAATCTCTATGGTAGTAGATGTCATGGCTCTATATTCGGCTTCTGTGGATGAAAGTGAGACCTTATGTCGTTTCTTGCATCTCCAAGAAATTAAAGATTCCCCTAAAAAAATACAAAAACCAGTGGTGGAGTGACGGTTATTTGGGTCACCTCCCCAATCAGAGTCATTATAAGCAACTAAATTCAATTAAGAAAAAGATAGAAATACCCCATTGTTTATTGTACCCTTTATGTATCTGACGATGCGGAGAATAGCGCTCATATGAACTGCAGTAGGTGCATGTTTAAACTGACTAGCAACATATACTACATGAGAAATATCAGGCCTCGTAATGCTGAGATACGTTAAAGATCCAAACAGTTGTTGGTAAGGTGTGGGATCTTTTAGAAGAATCTCATCATCAATCTTCATCTTTGAACCTATTATTTCAGGAGTTTCACAAACCTTGTCATCTGTGATTCTTGATCTGTCAAGAATCTCACAAGCAAGTTTAGTTTGAGACAAAAAATAGCCTCTGTGAGAATAGGCAACCTCAATTCCCCAAAAATATATCAGAAATCCTAAGTCTGACATTTCAAATCTTGAAGTCAGGATAGATTTAATGCTCTTGATTCCTTTGACATCATCACCCGTTATTAACATATCATCAACATATAACAATAATATAACAATCCCTGCATCAGATTTCTTAACAAACAATGCAGTGTCAATATAGCATGAAATAAAACCATTTTCAGTCATTACATTGTTAAACCTATCGTGCCAAGCCTTGGGAGCTTGTTTCAAGCCATAAAGAGCTTTACGAAGATGAAAAACTTTATTTTTAGAAATTTTCATACCAAGTGGAGCATCCATATAGACTTCTTCATTAAGATCACCATTTAGAAATGCATTTTTTACATCCATTTGGTAAATATTTCATTTTCTAGTGGAAGCAATGGTGATGAGACATCTGACAGTAACCATACGAGCTACTGGAGCAAATGTCTCTTCATAGTCAATCCCGTATTCTTGACTATACCCTTTAGCTACAAGATGAGCTTTATACCTCTCAAGAGATCCATCACTCTTGGTTTTAACTTTGAACACCCATCGGCATCCTATAGTTTTCTTTTCACTAGGAAGCGTTTGAAATTCCCAAGTGTTAGCTTTCCTAAGCGCTTTGAGTTCATTCTCCATGGCTTCTCTCCATTCAATACATCATTTGGCATCTTTAAAAAAAATTTGTTCAAAATATGAGTGAATGGCACTTAAGCAAGCCCGATATTTAGGAGAGAAAGAATCAAAAGATACGAATCTAGAGGGAGTTCTTCTAGTTCTCTCGGTTCTTCTAAGGTTTGAATCATGTGGGGGGGATAGATTCGCTAGTTAAAAGGTATCTAGTTATATTTTCTTCTTGAGAGGTAATAGGGTTAGAGTTATTGTTGATTTCAACCACTTCATTGTCATTGTTATATGTTGATTCATCATCACTAGAGATATCATCATCTTTAGATAAAAGATCAAAGAGAAATGAATAGTCGGCATTTTCTAAATGAGATTCATTCTTTTCAAAACCACTATCATTTTTCAAAAATGTTACATTTCTTGAGACATATAACTTATCATTTTTAGTATCATAACATCGAAACCCTTTTTGGGTTTCGGAGTAGCCAAGAAATGGCTTTAGGTGAGAGTTTATCATTCTTATCTGTAAGGACAAAGCACTTACAACCAAAAACTCTCAATCTATTATAATCGGGTTCTTTTTCATATAGAGTTTCAAAATGAGAGATTTTATCTAGATTTTTGGATGGAAGACGATTAATAAGATAAACTGAAGCAAGAGCCGCTTCGGCCTAAAAAAATTTTGGAATACTTTGGGAAATAAGAAGGGTTCTAGTGGTTTCAATGATATGCCTATGCTTCCTTTCGGCTAACCCATTTTTTTGTGGGGTCTTAGGACATGATCTTTGATGGACAATATCATAGTCTTCAAGATATTTCTTAAATTCATTGGAAAGATATTTGCCTCAGGAATCGGTCCTAAAAATCTTTAAATTACTATTAAATTGATTCTGAATTATCATATGATATGATTTAAAACATGAAAACACTTCGTGCTTATGTTTAAGAAAATATATCCAACAATATCGAGAAAAATCATCCACAAAAATCACATAATAGGCAAAGTCTCCCTTAGATATGACGGGTGTCGGTCCCCAAACATCTGAATAAACAATTTCAAAAGGTTTTGTGGTAAACATAAATCTTTGTTCAAAATGCATACTTTTTATTTTTCCAAGAATATAATCATTACAAGAGAAAGTACTTTTATAAAGATTTTTAATAAAAAACTTGGTGATGTTGGGATGACCAAGTCTTTTGTGCCAAACATTTATGTCTTTATGTTGGGCCACATTACAAAAAGGGGTTTTAGGGATTTGGAGAGAATCCACATAGTACAAGTCCGTGGCGGAGCCAGAAGTTTTTCGTTGGGTGGGCAGACTTTGGGTGGTGATGATCGACCTCTATCGGTGGTGCAATGGCTCGAAGCCTCCGTGGTGGTGAAGATCATAGATCGAGATCGAAAGCCTGTTTCGGTAGTTGAGCCACCTCCTTCTCGGTGGTGACCCAGCAGCAAGCCGAAGGTCTTCCAACTGAGGTGCCTCCTCAGCTCCCTCTCGGAGGGGACGGTCCTCGCCACAGCATGAGGCGGAGCAACTCCCTCGGCTGGCTCCATCCCATGTCCACCGTCTCCTGCGTCTGGGTGCCATAGGGTACTCTGTATCGCAGGGAGGCTTGATCTCCACTCCTGCACCACCCTGTTCTGATCTTCTTCAACAAGCATTTGCAAGGAAAGAATGCAACCACCAAATCGTGCGGAATGAAGAAGACCCAAGTCGTATCATATTTCGACTAAGTTTCTAATTCTGGGGTGGGCGACCGCCCACCCCTGGCTCTGCCACTGGTACAAGTCTCCCTTCCTAGAGCCTTCCCCAATCAACTTCCCGGACCGGTGATCCTGTATTTAACCCTTATTACATGAAAATTAAATGTCACATCCAAGGTCCGAGAGTTGAGAGACGGAAAGTAAGTTCAAATTCAATTTAGATATAAATCTAATTTTGGGAATAAAGAGATTTTGAGTTTCAAAGTTTCCAATCCCTTTAATTTCAAGAGAAGTGTCATCCGCAGTTGAAACAAAAGATGGTGACAAACTTTTAGAATATTCAGAAAGAGAAGAGATGTTTGAAGACATATGAAAAGATGCACCCGAATCTAAAACCAAGAAGTTTTACCTGGAGGAGAAGGAGTGAATACGGCGGCACCGAAAATAGCTCCCTTAAGAAGAGGTTGAAGAGCTTCCATAATTTGATTTAGAGAGAGAGCTCCACTTGTAGATTCCTCTTTTTGTGGTTGAGATATGATTGGCATTGCAAGTAGTTTCTTCCATTTAGGACAAACCGGTTTAATGTGACCGGGTTCCTTGCAAAAGTAGCACACAATTTTGCTATTGTCCCTTCTTCCGCCTTGACCACCATTGTATCCTTAATTTTGGTTTTTAAAGTGAAGAGGTTTATACGTCCTTAAGTTGTTGTTGGGCCTAGACACGGCATTAGCTCCATCACATTCATCTTGATTTGTGGGCATTGCAAGAACACTTGAATTTTGCTTGCTAATGCCCATACGAGTTTTCTCTCCACTTAACTCGGTAATAACATCTTCAATGGAAGAAGATGTGAAAGAAGATAGAAGAGATGACCGAATTTGTTCAAATTCGAGTCGAAGACCATTTAGGAAGTTAAAGAAGTGATTTTCCTCTAATTGCTTGTGTATAAGTTCAATAACTTCGCCACTCCACTTGGGCTCAAGCATGACAAGCTCATCCCAAATAGAGGATAATAAGGCAAAGTACTCACGAATAGACATCTCAATTTGTTGTAGGGTCAAGGCCCTCTTTTGAAGATAGTACTTGTGAGATAAGTCTCGTGAAGTATACATCTTCTTAAGATAATGCCAAGCTTCGGAGGCTTTCTTGAATTTGATGATGTTGACATTGATCTTGGTTTCAATGGATGAGAAGATCTAAGATAAGATCTTGAAGTTTCTCATTTCTCATTCCTCATGTTTCTTTGAATATTCTTCAAGAGCCTTTTGTCTTTCTTCTTCTTCAAGAATTTTGATTTCTCCTCTTTCAACCATCATAATTTTTTGTTCGGGTTCCGTTATGGAACCTTGAACATATCCCCAAAGCTCATTTCCTTTAATATGAGCTTCCATATTTCCAGCCCATACATGATAATTGGAACCATTGAGCTTAAAGCCAAGAGAGAAATGGGAGTTTTTTTCACCCATTAGAGAGATACGATGAAGGAGAAACATACGTACCACAAAGAGATTTTAACTCTTACTTGTTGTAGTAATCTTCTAAAATATTTGATGAAGAGAAGTCTTCACGCCAATCTCAAAAAAAATGAAAGCATGCTTTTCGAGACACTCGATATTGTGAAGAATCACAAGATTTTCCTTCCCAAGCAACCATGCTCTGATACCATGTAAAAATCTCTATAAAAGGAGATTTTGTGTATAAACATAATACTAATACTAGAAACACAGTGTGCACAAAGGCATAAAAGGAGAACTCTCACAAGTGCACAAAGGCACGGATACAAATGCACAAACGTAAAAAAATATCAACTTCTATATCTTGGGTCCCAAAAGGGGGCTTTAAAAAAGTGTAAGTTACAAGGGGGTAACACCCCATATTTATAATACAAGGGAGAGAGGGAATGAGGGAGTGTTGGGCTCCCAATGGCTCTAAATAGAGTTGTTGGGAGTCCAACAGCTCTCTCTACTTTATGCTTTTTGACTTTGGTCAAAAAAGCATAAAGCCAAATAAGTCCAAAACTAAACTAAAAAAGAAACCTAACCTAGTTAAATAAACTAACCTAATCCTAACTAAACTTAAAAGTAAATTAAAACTATGAGATTACATATTAAATTATGTTACATTATTTAACAGAGATGTGTGCATCTTTTTTGGCATTAAGTGATTAGTAATTAGGGTTAGGTCATAGAAATCGGCTAGTGTATTTTAGGTAAGTAGTTTGTATTTTTTTTTAGTCTTAGTTTAATTTCCATTTTCAATTCTTAGGTTAGATTTTGAATTTAAATTGATTAGAGTAATTTCCCGATTTTACTTGATTGGTTTTAATTAGGGTTTAGTGATTAGGGGTTATTTTTGCATTTCATTTTTAGCAAGATTTGACTTTGCATTAGGATTTTAAAAATCGTGTAGTGTATTAATTTAGGTAAGTTGAGTCATTTCTTTCTTCAAGTTTTAATTGCCTTCCTATTTTGAATTCTTAGGTTAATGTCCAGATTTTATTTCTTGTTTGTAATTAGAGCAAGTTTTATTTTGGTAGGTAATTAAAAAGAGTCTTAGGGTAGACGTTTTCAATATTCCATTCAATTCTTGCCTTGCTTGTTTATTGAATTATTTTTGGTAATTTATTTTTAGCAAGTTATTTTGTGGTTTTCTTTACTTATTGGTTTAAGCAAAAAAAAAAATTGTTAAGTAGTATCTAGTCCATAGTGGGGTCCACTAAGGGGCGTGAGCAATTAAATCAAATCAATTCAAAAATCGCCCCTTGTGCCCTAATTAGGTTTAGTTAACTTAATTTAGTGTTAAATTATTTTAAGTAAGATAGGTTAGCTTTAAATTCCATCTTTAAATTCAAGATTAATTTAGTATAGTATACGTTAAGTACCTCAGGTTAATTTACTTTTATTGTTTTAAGTTACATGAGTTATTTGCTTAGTCTAGGTGTTAGTTAGTCTATGCATAGCTTAATTGGTTAGTTGTGTATTTCATTAAGTAATTTAGTTTTACATATTATAGTTATGCTGATTTCATGTCATTGATATTCCTTTCATGCTTAGTTCTTTAGTATTTAATTTCTGATTAGTTAATGTGTTTAGTTTATTTAAGTTGTTCAGTTATTTAGAATTTATTGATTAATGCTTAGTTGTTAGTGTAATAGTAGTTAGCTAGTTAAATAGTTGTTATTGCTTTAGTTCTTAATTATTTCATTTAATTCTCCATTTTAGATTAGGTTTAAATTCGTGCACTTTCTGTTCTTTTTTAGCAGTAATTAAGTTTTGATTAATTAGTTATTTTATTTTTATATTTTTAGTTAATTAATTAGTCAAGCAAAACCAAAGTAGTAAACTCTCCAAAATTCAAATTTTCAGTCAACTTAAGGTCGTCATTTCATGTATGTTTTTAATGAGTTTTGACCTGAAATTTTTACACTGATTTCATCAGCATGTCTACTATGTCTCTGCCAAATTTCAGAATTTTTCATGCTGATTTAGTCAGGTTATTCAATTGATTTCAAAAACTGGTTCTGCAGAAATTACTGTTTTGATTCATTGTTGTCAAGAGGGCAATTCAGTAAATTCAAAAATCATTTTCTGAGGATTTTGGAAGAATTTTTAAACTCTGTAAATTGGGTCTGATCGGTGAGTGTTTCCAAAATGTCTCTGTAAAAATTCAGAGCAATCTGACCCCGTTTACATTTTCAAAACCCCGATTTCCCGAAATGTGTCTTAAAGTGTCCTGCTTGACTAGTAGTTAGGGTAGTTTAGTGATTTTCTTTAGAATTAGGTTTTAATTTTAATTCTGTTATTTGTATGATATTTTTTTGTTAGAATAGGTTCTGTTATTTTGTTAGAAGTTAGTAATTTAATTAGATTAGTTTAGCTAATTATTTAGTTAATTGATTAATTGTTTGATTCAATAGTTTTTATAGTATAGTTATAATGTATTTAGTGACTAGCATTAGTTTAATTGGATTTTATTAATTACATTTTTACTATTTTTGTTAGTTAGATAGTTAGTTGTTAGTTATTTCAGTAAATTGCTTTTTCTTTGCTTTAATTTTTACCTTAGATTTTGTATAATCTAGGCACTAACTTTGTTATTTGAGTCTACATAGTTATGGTTCAAAGCAGTGTTGTGAAAAGCATTGAGGCGTAGCGAGGCGCTCCACCAAAATCTGAGGCGAGGCGTAAAGCGTAAGCCTCAAAGTTTTTTTTAAAAAAAACTATAAAAAATATCTAAAATTATAAAAAAATAAAAAAAAATCTTTATTGATGAAGCAACAACCAACATGAAATAAAAAATCTCAAATAAATACTGAAAAATATGAGATTAACTTGTAAAAGTAACATTAATGCAACAACTTGATCTATATAAGTATCTAAAAAATAAAACATGGGCATTCATTAAATTAAAAAATAGCATTAACAACGAAATGCATCTTAGCATTAACAATACAATGTCATAATTAGAAAATGCATGTTAGCATTAACAACCAAATGTTAATATAATTATGACACCATACAGATAGCATGCACAAGAAGGAAGACTAACACAGATTAACCATGAGATGATGAGATAATAAAATTACTAAACTGCATAGTAAAAATATACAGAACACTTTTTTTTAAACAAAAGTTTAAAAGTGATATTTTGTATGGATTTTAACCATTAATTAATTTCAGCTTTCTGTTTGACAGCTCCAGTGGAAAGTTGTCTTGAAATGTGTTTTCAAAAACTTAGTCGTTTTTGGCTGCATTCTCAGAAATCAGGAGATCCTCAGAGATTACACTTTGAAAAGGACACTCACCATCTTAGGAAATTTGCGACTTCAGCACTTGTAGCTTGCTGATACAAACTAACGCATTTGATTTTGACCTGTTTGCATTTCTTGTTCACCCAACTGAACCAACAACCAGACACTCAAGCAACTCGGCCTACAGTCCAACCCAGCAGATGGGTTTTAAGCACCAAGAACTAATAGTTCATAACCAGAGTCTGACCTACTTGGGGCAGATCATGTTGGGCTATGGCCTGATGCCCACTTCTCCAGTCCGGCCAGACTACACCGAATCACCTTTCCTACATGCTATTAGTGCCCCCATGGTTGCCTCTGCGTGGAATAAAAGTGCCACACAGAGCAGACCTGAAATATGCACCAAGCCATACTTCATGAGCTTATTCACCCTCCCCTTAAGAATGGGAGAGGGGCATACAGTAACGCTCCACTAGAAATGCAGCCAACAACTCAATAATTGAGTTTGATCTGCACTGTAGTGAACATTGAAGAGAGAAAACCAGACAAACCATAGCTTGAAATCAGCCCGAGTCATCCAAACTTATGCCGGTAAAGAGAGCATTGATTCGAGTGGGAAAGCCACACCATGGTCTGCAACAGACGTCTGAGAAAGCAGATAACTGGGTTCTTGAATCTTTACCTTGAGGTAGACATCGATGGCGCAATACAGTCCATCGTCGTAAATCCTGACGTGGTTCGGAATCGCCACGACGAGGTTGTAGAACTTCTCCGGCTTCCAATTCCCGTCGGAAGCGATCTCTGCGAGGTACCCGTCCATCAATTTTCCGACCACCATCCCTGGCAAATTCCCGAACCTCCTTTCCTCTTCTTCATCCTCACCTTCCTCCTCTTCCTCTTCGTCTGCACCACCGCACCCCTCGAGGAAGTAGCCAAGAATCCTCTCCACGCAATCGATGTCGTAGAGGGTCTCGATGAGGTAGGAGTAGCGCGGCAGCAGCAGATCGTCCAACATCGCCTGGTCCAGCTGCCCGGCGATCTTCCTCTCCAGCGTTGTCTGGCACGACTCCGACGCGCTCAGGATGTTCGCCGTCCGGAGCAGCCCGAACAGAAGCCTCGTCGTCGTGGTCGAGCTGTTGCTCTTCCTCACCAGCATATGGCTCACCACCGTCTCCAGTAGCTCCCTCTGATCGACCTCTGTCGAGACGGAGACGAAGTGCGAGGACGGCACCCTATTCCGGCGTGACAGGCCTAGAATGAATTTCTTGGCGCAGCACACCAGCGACCCCTAGATGCTCTCGACGCACAAGTCGCGAGCTTTCATGGCGGAGATGACCCTCTTGTAGAACGGTAGCCCCAGAAAGGTGAGCTCATCGAACCTCATCGGATCCCGGTGCCGGAGGCCTGTCTCGATCCCGTTCCAAAGGATGTTGTCGTCGGGGCTCGCCATCAGATCGCCGGCGACGGTGGTCCTGCTGTCGTGCACGAAAATGAGAGGGAGGGAGATAGGTGGGAAAAAAATAAAAACGGGTCGGTAGGGCTTTGTTTAAGCCCTATTTTTTAGGTCGAATGAGGGTTTTGACCCTCATTTGACCAAATAAATGGAGCGTGTGCGCCTCAGTCCGAGGCGTGTGCCTCAAGGCCTATGAGGTGCACGCCTCAAGGCCTATGAGGCGCACGCCTCAAGGCCTATGAGGCGCACGCCTCAAGGGTATTGCGCCTTAAGACTGCGCCTCAAGGCACAAAGCCCCTCGCCTTGAGGCGAGGCACGCTTTTTGCGCCTTGAGGCGCGTTTTTAATAACACTGGTTCAAAGCATAAGGAGGAGGGCGGGTAGTGAAGGTTGATCCTGTAGCTTCTTCATCTGACATCGAAGTCCCAGAGTTTAGATTAGGATTTTATTATTTATTATTTGTTATTTGTGTTCTTGTAAACATTGTAATTCTTCTATTTTTGAGATATTAATAAAGTGAATAATTCAAGTGAGGTGTGCATTACCTTATTCCGTTCCCTGAGTTCGACCTGGTCTTACCACTAGTGTAAGATGGTTTACTTTTATTATTTGGTGTACAGTTTACACGAGAGTTTTATTGAAAGATTATTGTTTTAAAAAGTGTTTTCATAAAACGCTACACTAGTGACAAAACATATAAGAAAAATAGATGAAGCGTATGGAAAGAATAGGAGAAGTCTGGGAGAATTGAGATTCCCATCAAGTTTTGGAAGCAAGGAGTATCACACTTCCGAAGTGAGTTTTCGGAAAGCGGGCTTCCCACCTATCTAAGAAGCTTCCGGTAACTCTGGTCAAGAGAGACAGAGAGAGAGAGGTCTTTCGGTGCCCAATATCATATAAACAATGAATATGTATGCCATGAAGCAGCAACATCCAAGGAAGCAAGCAAACCTAAGCATTTTGATCCTTATTCCACTAGCACAATGCAACAATTTTGTAATAATTGTTGGTCAATGTGAAAATAATAGTTCAAATTGTTAAAGTGTGTATATATACATATATAATATGGTTGTATATATATACATATATATTTGTAATAAGTAATACCTATTAGAAGGTATTTTTGTCATTTTAATTTTCACCTATGTAATAGGATGTGCCCATTAGGGGCACTTTAAACTTTTTTCTATTTCTTTTATTTTTGTCTTTTTACTTTTTGCCAAGGGCATTATAGTCTTTATAATACCCTTGCTCTAAGAGATGTTGGGAGCTCCCCAACGGCTATATTTATAGCCGTTGGTGGTGCTCCCACTGGCTCTTGGTGTACCTTTTTGCCTATATAAAGGGGTTAATCCCCTTGCATTTAATGCTTTCTCAATCATTTTGTTCTTAATAAATTATATATATTTTTACTTGTTCTTTCCATTAGTGGCTTTGTGATCTTGTTTTGTATTGGCACATAAGAGGCTCTTTGTTTGTGCACTTTGAAAGTTTTTCACCTGTAGAGAAAAGAGAGAGACGAAGAAGAAATGCAAGTTTTTTTTTTCAGCTGTTACGCTTTCTGTTTTTCTCATCACTTAAAATCGTGACCTAAAAGATGTTTTATAATGTTACAACACAGTGATATGGATCCGGGTCTGGTGTATCCAGACCCGATAGTCTAAGTGGGTTATGATACATAACTATGGATATGTGTACATGGCTGTACACAATCCATGGATCGAAGTGGATCGGGTCGGATCCTTTCCAACTTTTTCACCCCCCCTCAAGTTGATCATGGTTTTGGACCATGAACAAGTTGCCTTTAAGCATCCAAAAATGATCCTTTGTTAACCCTTTGGTAAATAGATCTGCAACTTGTCTCTCAGTATTGACGAACTCAGGTTCAATCTCTTTTTCTTCAACCTACTGTCTCACAAAGTGTTGGTCGATCTCAATGTGCTTGGCACGACTATGATGTATTGGATTGAATGACATGTTGATAGCACTTTGGTTGTCACATAGCAAAGTAGTGTGGGAAATCTTTTCTCCTACTTCGGTTAGTAGGTGCCTGATCCATGTGACTTCGGCAGTAGCAGCAGCCATAGATCTATACTCAGCCTCAGTGCTTGATCTAGCGATGGCCTTTTGTTTTCTACTGCCCCAAGAGACTAAATTTTTTCTGATGAAGACGCAATATCCTGATGTAGATCTTCGTTCATCAGGATCTCCTGCCCAATCTGCATCACAATATACAGTGAGTCCGTGCTCATCTTTGCCATATGACTGTGGTGAATATATCAATCCATCTCCAATAGTCCCTTTCAGATATCTAAGGATACTCTTGACCGCTTCCATATGTCCAGTACGTGGCGCATGTATAAATTGAGACACTTGATTGACTGAATAAACAATATCAGGTTTGGTGAATGTGAGGTACTGTAGCATTCCTATTATGCTTCGATACCTGGTGGGGTCATCACACAGATCTCCATCCTGAGAGCTAAGTTTTTTATGAAGCACACTCGGAGTTCCCAGAGGTTTGCAGTCTTGCATGCCTGCCTTGCTGAGAACGTCTACGGTATACTTGTGCTGAGTGAGTGTCAAGCCATGAGCCTGGTTATCAACTTCTACGCCAAGAAAGTAACGTAGAACTCCAAGATCCTTCATTTTGAACCTCTGACCTAGTAAGTCTTTTACTTCTTGGATGTGGGTCGCAGAGTTTCCTGTGATGACAATATCATCGACATAAATTAATAACAGAGTGCTCACAGACTGACTTCTAAAGATAAATAATGAGTGGTCCAGCATGGAACGTGAAAATCCATGTTTCTGAATCTCTAGCGAGAAGTTATCAAACCATGAGCGAGATGCTTGCTTCAGACCATAGATAGCTCTTTTTAACCTGCACACATGAGTTTTACAATTTTGTTCTTGATACCCAGGGGGTTGTTCCATGTATACTTTCTCCTTTCAGTCCCCATGTAAGAATGCATTTTTTACATCAAGCTGACTCAACTTCCATCCATGTTCAACAGTCAGGGAAATAATAATTCGGATTGTTCCCATTCTTACAACTGGACTAAAGGTCTCATCATAGTCTTGTCCTGCTTCTTGAGTGAATCCTTTTGCCACAAGCCTTGCCTTGTACCGTTCAATAGTTTCATCTGGCTTGTGCTTTATTTTGTAGACCCATTTACATCCAACAACATTTTTGCCAAGTGGTCTGGGAACAACTTCCCAGGTTCCACATTCATGCAAGGCTTGCATTTCATCATTCATGGCTTCTACCCACTTGGTAGAAGTGGCTGCCTGATAGTACATAGTGGGCTCTTCTTCCTTATTGAGAGTAGTTAAGAAGAGTTGAAAATCCAATGAGAAGTCATTATACCTGACCCACCTGTCAATGGGATGTCGTATGCGGTTTGATTTTCTGACCTCAAGAGTACGAGAATGAGTCGGATTGCCATCTGAGACATGATCTGAATGGCTTGATGTTGTCGGTCTCTGTCTAGAATAGACAATGCCTTTGTATCTGCCTAGTACTTCTTCTGTATTCTGTGATCCCGACGTCCCAGTGTCTTCAAAACTCTCTTCTTCTTGCTGCACACAATCTGAGGAGCATGCTTCGTTGGAGTCAACAAAAAGTTCTGAACTCAACCACGGATAGTAAACTTCACTTGGCATATTCGTTGCATCAGCTTCGTCATCAAAATTTTGTTCATCAAAGACGACATTTCTTGAGATTCTGATACGTTTGTTGATGGGATCATAACACTTATATCCTTTGTAGTCATCTGCATATCCCACAAACCTACATTTATGGGCTTTGTCCTGAAACTTGTTTCTCAAGAACTGATCAATATGCACATAACAAACACAACCAAAGACACGCAAATCATGATAACTAGGATGAGCTCCAAAAAGACAGTGATAAGGAGACTTATTTTCCAGAACAACCATGGGCAGCCTATTTATCACATGCACGGCAGAATGAAAGGCTTCTGTCCATAGGTTGATAGAGAGATGACTGTCATGAAGCATACTCATGGCACTTTCAACAATATGTCTATGTTTTCGTTCAGCAATCCCATTTTGTTGAGGGGTGTGGGGGCAGGACACCCTTCTTCCTATTCCATTATTTCGAAGAAAAGAAACAAAATCACGGGATGAGAATTCCCCACCTCTATCACATTGGAAAAATTGAATGAACTCAAAAAATTGATTTTTGACCAAGGAAAGAAAATTTTGAAACAAAGAGAAGACTTCCGACTTATTCTTTATGAAATATATCCAAGTGTATCGAGAATAACAATCAACAAAGATTAGATAGTATCTGCTCCCAGATCCAGAGACAATTGGGGCGGGTCCCCATACATCAGAACAAATAATCTCAAAAGGTTTTGAAGCTCTCTTATTAATGGAATGGAAAGGCAATACATGACTCTTACATGAAAGACAACTGGAACACTTATGACTGCTCTCATTCCCATTAAGACTTTCTTTTGGAATGAGATTATTAGAAACAAGTTTCTTAATGAAATGACTCCCACAATGTCCTAACCTACTATGCCATAAGAACGGCTTATTACATTCAGAAATACTAAAAACACTGGCAGAAGAAGATGAACACAACTCTAACGAAGGCTTTGAATTCAGATGAGCAGGGCGAACAGCATGACATGGAGCTTCTTCAAAGACATACATATTGCCTCATCCTTTTCCTTCAGCGAATGTTTCCCTCGTGACCTTGACCTGCACAGAGAAGGGAGTAAATTCAACTGAAGCATTATTATCATCAATAAGCTTGGAGACAGAGACGATGTTTTTCTTAATGTCAGGAGCATGAAGAACATCAGAAAGAGTAAGAGTGGAATGTGACATGGGAAAGATAGTTTTTCCAACATGAGTAACAGGATGGTGGGATCAATCTCCAGTAACAATCTTACTTTTTCCAAAATAAGGAATAGGATTAGAAATCTTACCTGCATCACCTGTCACATGAGTCGCTGCTCCTGAGTCAACAAACCAAGTGCCTTCATCACTCTGTTTCAATTTCAACTCTGACAAGGCAGATATTAGTAGATCTTTGATGTCTCCACTATCTCTGGTATTTGTGAACTTTCTTTTCATTTCTGTCTGTGGGCCTTTTCCTTTATTCTCTGGATTGTGCCAACAATTCGCCTTGATATGCCCCTTTTTGTTAGAAAAGAAGCAAGTGGGGACGGATCTTGATCCCTGCGCATGGGCAGACATATTTGGAGTGGGAAGCAAACCACGCCCTCCGTATCCATTTCGCCCTTGTCCTCCTCGTCCTCGTCCTCTACCGTAAGTCACTCCTGTGGCAAAAACTTCTTGAGAATTTGTGTGGATGTGAGTTTCTTCAGAGAATCCCTTCAGAGTCATTTCATACTGAATCAATTTCGCCCGTAACGCATCGAAGGAAGGAAGAGCAGGAAGGCACAATAGTGAAGTGACTATCATATTGTAGTCAAATCCCAATCCACTCAGAGTTTGTTGCATCATGTCGTTGTCGCTTACGGCACATCCTATAACTGCAAGCTGATCTGTGATGGTCTTTATCTTGTTCAAATATTCCATAATGGTCATGGATTCTTTTTTTAACAACTGAAATTCCCTTTTAAGGAAAACCATCCTTGCTTGAGAAACCTGCGAATACGTCTGAACCAGTCGCTCCCAGAGTTGTAGCGCTGTACAATTGTCGGAAATGGCAACTAGAACTTCTTGAGACAGGGTTGAGGTGATGTATGCAACTGATTCATCTTTCCTTTCCCAATTGAGAAATTCTACATTTTTGACATATACGATCGAACTCACCCCTTGATCATCTTTCTCTTCTCTCGGGACAAATTCTGGTGGAACAAGAGTGGTTCCGTCCAGGTGACCTAAGAGACCTTGACTCCTTATAAAAGGAATAATTTGTCTCTTCCAAATCAAGAAATTTGAGGTATTCAACTTTTCAGAGACGAGTTGGTTGAGGAAGCTTGAAGAAAGATTTGATTGAGAGTGATAAGGGTCCATTTGAAAAGAAACAACGAGAATGTCAACCAGAGTGTTCATAATAAGTTCAGCCTTTTTTTTTTTAGAATCGCAGAAAATCGCAGGTTGTCGGATGCAGGGAACTCAGTTTCTGAACCTTTTCTGTGCAGTCCAGAAACTGAGATTGATGAGATGAAGGATGCCTTCACACGTTAAAGGAACCCCTTTTTTTTATAATAATAGAAATCGATAATCAAAGGATAAGTTTTACAGTATAGTAGTAAAGAATAAAAAAATCGAATGTGCAAAGACAGACTTAGAGGAGATTAGGTAAGGCAGATCAAGAAAAGAAATTAAGGAGAGACTGTGGGTGTCTGTGTTCACGTAAACGTGAATCACAGATTCACCAAAAAAAATGAAACCCACGTGAATAGAGGTCACGTGGATTACAGTTTCACCAAGGGAAGAAACCCATGTGAGGCGTGGGTACACAGTAGATTTCAGAAAGAGGGGAGGAAATGGGGAAGAACAAAAGAAAAACCCACGTGAGGTGTGGGTGTGTGGGTACAGAGTAGATTTCAGAAAGAGGGGAGGAAATGGGGAAGAACAAAAGAGAAAAAAAAAAGGGGAAAAGGGGGAACAGAAAAAAAAAGAAGGGGAAAGAAGAACCTCGATTTTCCGAACTCGCTCTTACCGGAATCCTTCTCAGCCTCAGTCGGATCTAGGCTCTGATACCATGAAAGTTTTTCACCTGTAGAGAAAAGAGAGAGAGAGAGACGAAGAAGAAACGCAAGTTTTTTTTTTCAGTTGTTACGCTTTCTGTTTTTCTCATCACTTAAAATCGTGACCTAAAAGATGTTTTATAATGTTACAACACAGTGATATAGATCCGGGTCTGGTGTATCCAGACCCGATAGTCTAAGTGGGTTATAATACATAACTATGGATATGTGTACATGGCTGTACACAATCCATGGATCGAAGTGGATCGGGTTGGATCCTTTCCACCTTTTTCACACTCTTGTATGCTTGTAAGCCCATAAGTCGGATCTTGTAAGCCCATAAGTCGGATCAATTTGTGCACTTTTACATTTCATTACACAAATACTGCTACATTATGCCTGTCATTTTGCCGAAATAAGTACAAGCTTTCAGCCACATGAGATGTAAGTCCCACATATCGACCTATTTTCAGCAAGAAGTGTAAAAATCTCATACACAAAAAAAAGACCATAAACACTAAAGATGTTGACATTGATTTAAATAAAATTCCCTATTAATTACTAAGACTGAGGCTTAAATGGAAAAAAGAAAACGAAGAAGTCAAATATGTAAAATAGAAAATAAAAGGACAAGATCCTGAGGACATGCTAATAAGGAGCCACTATATCTTACATTTGGACCAGATCAAGCAAGAAGTCTATGAAAGCATCAGCAACAGTGTTTCAAAGAAATAAGGCTTCTAGAAAACTGCCTTCAATAAGCAACGATATCTGGTTTCCTTATCAAAAAATCACATATAGGAAGGAGAAGAGACTTTTCTAAATGCCAAAAATCAACAAGGACTGTTGGCTTCAGGAATGATACCTAACGCCCAATTCCATCATTGAGTGGCAAGCACAAGTGAAAATCTAAATACTAGCCATTTATGGCTCCACTCTGGCAAGACTTTTTAGGAAGAATACGGGGATTCTATGACAGGGTTCTCTGTCAATCATTCACCTCAATTGACTACGATGACAGAAGTAGACAATGGGTGCTTGGAGCAGCCTTTCAACCTGGACCTCATCAAAATATCAATGTTCTATATTATTTGGATTAGGGATGTGTAAAAGACCCATTCTAGGGTGGCCAGAGAATAGACAAAATTAACAGCAAAAACCACTCAGTTCTTTATTCTGTGTGATTGGAAGGAGAAACACGCTGCAATAAAATGAAGGACGGTAACCATCACCAGTTTAACTCTATTCCCTATCATTATGACCAAGGACAAACGTTCCAATGATCAAGGTTTTAATGCTAGGAAAACATTGATCCAATCAAAAGAATTTATGGATATTAAGATCATTAATTACAATTTGTACACTAAATTTATTAATAAAAACCACAGCAATAAAATAACAGGATAATAAAACCCACAAGTGCTAAGAACACTATTTGGTTGCTCATTGCTAGACTTTGATGTGGACATGATATGCAACTGTTCGCCCTTTTTAATAGAAAGAAAAAGATGGACTGAGTTGAAATAAAGAATTAAAGAGATTATATAAGCAAATACTTCTCAGAGAACGTTGAATCCAAATGTGGCTCTTTTTAAATAAATATAGTTCAAAATTTAAGGTCTCTCATTAATTAAAAAACTTCATATTATAGATATGCAAATAAATCATTGATTATTATTGCAACCTGCCCAAATATGATCAGTCTTGTTTAACTAATAACATAGGATAAGATCATTACCTTTTCATTGTGAATAGGAATATAACATGATAAGATAGATAGCAATTTATAGATCCTATCATCTGCTATATGTCCATAGACAAATGTTAGGCCAATCATATGTGAATGCGTGTACCTTCCTCTGTCTTTACCGTTGGCTCCCAAACAGCATGGGTCAATCATTGGTTCTCTGACATAAAGCAGATAATATGAACCTTTATCCCAGGGCTCAAAAGTAGTGCTGGAAGCAAGGGGCTCCACCCCGAACCCTTCTAGACACCACGAATTTTGCACACCCTCATTTCCAAAAAATTTATAGTAATATTGTGACTTTTTTATTTTCTTCAAACCTATGTAATGGAATGTTTCTTTGGACAAGTACAAATTTGCAGTTTGAATTATCAGCTGGTAATTGTGGAAGCAATCCCATTTTTTGGCATCATATGATCTCTACCTAGTTTGAGCATATTCAAGATGCAAAGGAAGAAAGATAACTGTGCCCATAAGTAGGCACAAAACCACCAAAAAGAAAAACAATGGAAAGGAAGGGGCAGATACAGAGACTAAAGAGAACCTGCTTTTCTATAGAGTCTAGCTTGTAATAATACAAGGTACAGTAATAAAAGGATTAACTGAAATGGTGTTCAGATAAAGAACACCATAATAAACATCTATAATTTGCCACCATTAGAGAGGAAAAATTTTTGCGAAAAAAATAAGAGATTTGTAATAAAAAAAACAATTACCTCATCAAAGAGGACTCTGTACGCATTTAGATCATGATATAATGGTCTGCCCTCACTACTACAATATTCCAAAGCTTCAGCAATATAAAGTGCAACCCTTATCCTCATAGACCACTCAATTGTTTGCTTTTCCCCTGTCCAAAAGATGAAATTGGATAATTTACTTTCCAATATATATACTGTGATATCCATTCAAAATAGCAAGATTAATATCACAGCTATAGAGATGAATTCAATGCAATGAAGAATGTGAAATTATAAGAACAAAGTGCAAAAACACATACAAGTCCAACAGTGGACAATACAAAGGCAAGAAGGCACAAGTCCACTATAGGACAATACAAAGAACCAACGAAGAGCAACATAAGCAAGTAAAAAAAATAGATTCTTTATTGAATAAATGCTTGGAAAAATTATGAAAAGAATAGGGGGAGAAGACCCCTACTTATACACAAAGTAAAGCAAGAGATGGAGACACTTGGGAGCTCCCAAAAGAGTTGTTGGGGGGAGTTCCAATGACTCTATGGTCTTAAATGACCATAGAGCCCCGAATGGTCTCCCTTATTACAAATAAAAAGAAAATTAATAAAAGCTAATATTTATTACATGTGAAAAGACAGAAATGCCCCTATAGGGCACTTAACTATTATAAGACTGAAAATTAAATATATGAATATATATATATATATACATAAGTATATCTATATACACACCTACATATATTTTAACACTCCCCTCAAACTTATGGCGATGTAACCAAAAGTTTATTAAAGAGAAAGATAAACCTAAGATCAGGAAGAGCTTTGGTGAAAAAGTCAATCGGCTAATACTCTAATGTAACATATGGTAACTCAATGGTCCCTCTCAGATATTCATCACGAACAAAATGACAATCCATCTCAAAGTGTTTAGTTCACTCATGGAAGGTGTGGTTGCATGCAATATAAATTGCACTCTTATTATCGCAACACATCTTCGAAGGTTTTGAGATTATTGTCCCTATATCTCTGAGGAGACTTCTTAGCCATACAAGCTCCATAGTTGTCATAGTCATCACAAGATATTCAGCTTTTGTTGACAACAAGGATACTTGTTGTTGCTTCTTGCATCTCCACGAAATCAAAGACACCTAAAAATACACAAAAACTCGTAATTAAGACTCTATCATTGAGATTTCCTCCCCAATCAGCATCAATATAAGCATGTAAATCTAATAAAGAAGATGAGGATAAGAAAACTCCCTTTGTTATAGTATTTTTGATATATCTAACAATTCTTAATACAACACTTATGTGTACAGTGCTCGGAGCATGCTGAAACTAGCTGACCGAGTGAACTGCATGAGTTATATTTGGCCGAGTGATAGACAAGTAAGTGAGAGACCCAACAAGTTGAAGATAAAGTGTAGGATCTTTTAGCAGAGTCCCATCTTTCATCCTTAATTTAGCATTAATCACTTCAGGGGTTTTTATCTTCTTATCATCTGAAATGTCAGACTTAATGCAAAAATAAGCAGCAAGTTTCATTTAATAAAGAATATACCCTCTGCGAGAGTATGCAACTTCAATACCTAAGAAATATCTTAAAAAGCCTAAATCAAACATATCAAAAACACCGACAGATGATTTATATGAACCTCCTTATTTAATTAACCATTTACAAAAATCTAGTTGGTATATGGACCATTTTTTAATAGATGCAACGGCTATGAATGTCCTAACACTAGTTATTCTAGCTATTGGACCAAAAGTTTCTTCATAGTCAATTTCATATTCTTGAGAGTAACCTTTGGCCACTAACCTAGCTTTATATCCTTCTAGAGTCTCATGACTCTTGGTTTTATCCAGGGTTACCGGAAGCGCATAGCTAAAAGGGAAAGCGCGCTTCCCCGAAGCGTGCTTCGGAAGCGCGGAACGTCGCGCTTCCGAAGCGTGGGGGGAAGCGTCTCCCTTTTTTGGGAAGCGCGCTTCCCTTTAATGGGGGACGCGTTTCCCTTTAATGGGGGACGCGCTTCCCTTTAATGGGAAGCGCGCTTCCCCCACGCTTCCCCCTCGCTTCCCCTGTTTTTTTCAATTTTTTTGTATTTTTTATTTTTTGTTTTTGTTTTTTTCGCTTTCCCCTCGCTTCCGAGACGCTTCCTATGTCGCTTCCGAGACGCTTCCTAGGTCGCTTCCGAGACACTTCCCGAATCGCTCCTAAGTGGTCCCACGCTTCCCCGCTTCCTAAAATTTTGAAAGTGCCTCGCTTCCCGCTCCCGCTTCCCGTATCGCTTCCCGCTCCCGCTTCCTCAACTGGCAACCATGGTTTTATCCTTAAAAACTCATCTACATCCTATATATTTATTTTCTATATTTATAAGTAATGAAGTTATTTATCATATTTTAGCCTTTTCAAGGGCATTTAGTTCTACATTCATTGCTTCAACCCATTGTGGCAGATTTTTGGCTTCATTATAATGCGATGGTTCATGATAGAAATGTAAGCTATTAAACATGTTATATAATTTGGTGTCAACGTGTCATAAGATACAAACCTACTTGGTGGGTTGGAGACACAATTGGATCTTCTAAATGAGTTTCTCCTATAAAAGAAGTTTGTGAATATTTTTCTGAAGCACTTAAAGGATGCTTTTGCTCATATATTTGTATGGGTTTATCAACAATATCATCATTTTTTATTGGTGATTCCGCATTCTCATGATTTGAATGCCCACTATTATCACCACCTTCATAGTTCATTATCATTTAAAGTAGTATCAGTGTTATCATTCAAAGAATCATCACAAGAAGTCGACTCTTTTTGTAGTAAGAGATCATATAGAAAAGTATAATCTACTTCCTCATTCTCCTTAGTTTTCTCAAATCCATTTTCATTTTCGAAAAATGTTACATCTTTATAAACATATAGTTTGTTACTTTTAAAGTCAAAACATTTACATCTTTTTTTTTCTCTATAACCCATGAATACGAATTTAATGGCTTTTAGAGACAATTTATCTTTTTTATATAAGAGTACAAAACACTTACAACCAAAAATTCGCAACCGCTTGAAATTGGGTGTTCTTTTAAATAATTTTTCATGTGGAGATACATTTTTTAAGGATAATGAGAGCATTCTATTTATCAAATAAGTTGTTAGAGAGGTCTCGGCCCAAAAACTTTTTGAAATATCTTTAGAGATAAGTAGTGTCCTAGTGATTTCTATAATATGTCTATGTTTTCTTTCGGCTAATCCATTTTGTTGGGAAGTTTTAGAACATGACTTTTGGTGACAAATCTCATTTTGTTTTAAATAATTTTGAAATTCATTTGATAGATATTCACCACTCGAGTCGGATCTAAGAATAAAATTGTTGTTTTAAAATTGATTTTTAACAATCATATGTAATTTTTCAAAAAAAATACATCGAATTTGAAGTTAAAAAAGTAGATCCATGATTATCTAATGAAATCATCAATAAATGTAACATAATATGAATATCCTCCTTTTGATATGACCAGAAAAGGTCCCCAAACATATGAATGCATTAACTCAAATAGTCTTTTAGAGACAAAAGTTCTATTAGAAAATGGGATGGATTTCATCTTTCCAAAGATACAATCTTTGCAAATTAAATATTTTTCATTACAAAATTTTTTCCTAAAAGGAAAAAGATACATCTTTGAAAACTTTAGATGTCCAAGTCTTTTATGCCAAGTTTCAATATATTTATTTTGGACATAATTACAAAAAGAATTTGAAGGAAGATTTAGATAGTTCATGAAGTAGAGATCTCCCCTCCTATGGTCTTGCCCAATCTGCTTCCCGGATCAGAGATCCGGCATGAAGCAACCCTTAGATTGGAAAAGGATTTCACATTTATGATCGAAAATTTGAAAAATGGAAAAGAGATTAAAATTTAGTTGTGAAACAATTGGTACACAAAATTTTTGAAAAGAATCTAAGGTTCCAGTACTTTTAATTTGCAAAGATATTCCATCGACAGTGGAAACATAGGTAATTTTTTAATTAGTGCATAAGTCGGATAGACCAATCTCATGAGATATCATATGAAAGGAGGCTCCTGAATCAAAGATCCAAGAAGACATACCTAGAGGAGAAAATGAGTCCATCGCAGTACCTGATGTAGATGAATATTTGAGTAATTGTTGAAGTACCTTCGATAGTTGAGCAAGTAAAAAAGAGTTTTTTCATTTAATGAGTTCAACCTTCTTTAGTGTCAATTCTTAAACAGAAGCCACCTCGTTCTTAGGAGAATCATTTAATTTAGAACAATTGGGTCTTATGTGTCTCGGTTTATGGTAATAATGACATAGCTTTTTTATAGCCACCACTATAGCTATTTTGCCCCTCAAAGTGTGCAAGCTGTAACGAAATGACTGAAAGGTAAATAAAGTCAACTAAGGGCATACAGAAGCACAAAGCAATGTGCTTAAGCACAAGTCCACTAGGAACAACACAAGAGAACAAAGGCACAACACAAGCACTAAGTGCATATAAGACATCAAAGAACTAAATAGAAAAACACAAAACATAAAAACTATTCTTCTTTATTGAGCATAAATCCTTAAAAGAAGCATTAGAGAAAGAAGGGAGACAAAGCCCCTATTTATACACAAGAGGCAGTCTCAATAGAGCTTTTAGATTGTTCCAATAGCTATATTGATTAGTCAACTCTATGTTGACTAGTCAAAAAAGAACCTAACAACTCTATTTGGTATTTGATCAAATAGACCCTATAAAAATAGAAAATGAAAAAAAAAATAAAGTAAATGTATTAATATGCCCCAAATGGGCATTTCCTATTACAATACTTGTGAAATGATGAAAATACCCCCAGAGGGTATTACCTATTATATCATTGTAAATAGAATATATATATATATATATATATATATATGTGTACAACTTAACACTCCTTAAACTTATGGTGTGATATATTGAAAGTTTGAAAAATATAAAAAAATAATCAATAAAAAGGATCTAAGTCTTCAAGTGTCTTCAATGGAAATCTCTATCTTTAAGATGCATGAGAATTTTGCAAATACAAGTCTTCAAATGTCTTTATTGGTGATCATCTCCAAATGCCTTCATTGGCTATCTTCATCTTCATGGTATAATGCATTGAAGATATTTCTTTCTCGATCCATCGCATCTTTAAGAAGCTGTAGAGAGAACCAAACAAAGGTTCCAACTACACAAAAGAAGATATCATAACCTAAGTAGTTATAAAGTTTTAAACAAGAATAACACACAGGTAGAATTTTTAAACAAAGTAGCAATAATTTTAAGATTTTTAGAAACATTAGTAATAATTCAAGCAAAATAAGAAGAGCATGTCTCAAAGATAAAGTTTTATGAAATCAACATTAGGCAATCATAAACCCAAAATCAACTTATTTTTTAATAAAACATAAATATTAATCACAAGAGAGTTTAATTACTAAAGAACATATAAATTATCAAAGAGATAAACAATCATGCATTAATAATATCTCAAAGTTTTAGAAAATCACTTCAAATAAAACAAATCATCAATAACATGCAAATAAACTATAACAATTCAAGAAGAGGCCTCAAGAAAAGAGGAGCTACTTAAATTCATGATGTGAACAAACTAATTTATATGAAACCCACACATATATGCAATTAAATCATATTTAATGCACATGAAATGACAATAAAAAAACTATTTTTATCAATAAAATGCACATATAATGCATGAATTTAATGTAAAGAATCAAGTAGCCTTCAATTACAAACCAGAGTGTCCAATATCTAGTGGGCAACACACAAGTGTTTACTTAAGGAACACAATGACAAGATTTTATTAAACATCACAAGTATGCAAAAATGCTTGGAAAAACAGTAAATTTTTTATCAATAAACATTTTTCATACAAAGAAAAGCAAGTAGTAAAAGTTTATAAATTTCAATGAGAGATTTTAAAAATCTCACATAACAAAGAGAATGATATTTGCAAACCAACAAAAAATTGCGAAAAACAAAATAAAGACTTAAATTCTCACAAATATCAAGAAGTGATATTTTGCAAACCTCAACAATAGTTTGACCACCAAAAGCAATCACCTCACTAGGCCTCCAAACCTCAAAAATCAAGTATATCAGCAACTAGAAGAAGAGCATAATTACAATGCCACTTAAGGGCTAAAAATCACACAAAAGTGTGAATAAACATCTCTTGTCTACATATAATGACACTCAAAACAAGTATATCAATAACTAGAGCAAGAGTATAGCAAGAATGTCACTAATGGGCTAAAAACATACACAAAGGTGTGAATAAACATCTCTTATCTACATATAATGGCATTCAAAACAAGTGTATCAACGACTAGAACAAAAGTATAACAAGAATGTCACTAATGAGCTAAAAACGCACATGAAGGTGTGAATAAACATCTCTTATCTATATATAATGATACTTAGATAAAAGGTATAATAAGAGAACATGCACGAGGTAAGAGAGCTTGTAATGGAAACAAACTAATGTCACCAATAAGAATATCAATCTTTCGAAATATTATAGTTTCAAAAATAGATAGTTATCACATGTACACATAATTATAAGCATCCATAATAAACACAATGGCCAAAAAAAACAAATGAGTGATTCAACACTCAATAATCAAAAATCACATAACTATCAGTTTGAGTCAAATTACAAGTTGACAATCTAAACTGACATTAAACGATATGCACACAACTCACCCCAACAAACATCTCTAATTCAACAATAAAAAGGCCAAGAAAAAATGATACTATCATATAAAAATTTGTAATGGACAACACAAATGCCATAAGAAGGCAATAAATACTTATGGAAATCAATTTCCAAATAAGTGAGCTCATATATAAGAACCGATTTGAAAAAATTAAGTTTCAAATCAAATCCAAATAACGGTAGATGAAAACTTATAATGAATATAGTGTATCATATGTACAATAAGATGTCAATTGATGCAATCATATACAATTTCAATATATGCAAGCTATATAGAAAGAGCTCAATTTAGATTACAAGTGTAGCGCCCCAAAAACTTAACCCAGAAACACCGGGATTTTTTTTTCAGCGGAATCATTTTATAACTCGTGGTTAAATGAATAGAGAGATACAGGTAAAAAGATTTTGAAACAATCAACACATTCTTTATTTCACTTCAGTTCATGAATTTTTACAAAAGTATGTTTACAAAGAACGAATCACTGATGGCATATCAGTTACAAGTTGGCCAGAGAATCAGTAGATCAAAAAGATGTTGAAACCTCTTCTGTAACCGCTTGTGGTGACTACTCAGGACCTGAAAATGTTAAAATAGAATAGGAATTAGACTACCACGTCTAAGCAGGAATTCTGTATTGATAGTGCAAGTATATCGTGAATCGAGTGTGTGGTATGAGTGTCATGGTTGATCTTTAGTGTATATCAAGACAGGTACGCACTATGTAATAAAGATCTAAATTCATGTACCTGAACAGGTGAGCAGTTATATAACAATAACAAATATGCAACATTGATAAGCAGGTGAGGTATGCCACAGTCAATGTAATAACATGTACATTTTCCTATAACAATTTAATTACCTTGTATCAACCAAGTTAAGAATTTTACTAATTTACAAGTTGATAATATAAAGCATCTAATACCACTTTCATATATATCTCTAGTATCTCCACTAGTTGTGACGCCTAACTCTTCTAACATGATGTTTAAATATCTTATCTCGTGGGTACACACGGGCACAGGTGACCATCTCAGAAGAGAATATTCGAGGGTATATTATTTCAGGTAATTTATTAACCCGAACATTCTAACGGAGACTGAATCCCCAAGGGAGCGACCAACAGTCGAGAGAATCTCTCAAGGGCTCAACTCAAGACAGGATGCATCCCTAACCTCTGCAGAAGATGTGGAACTACCACCTAGGACACATAGGTAGTCCTGGTCCCTAACTCCGAGGACGGGGACCCACGAGCCGCTTCACGCTCGGCACCAAACACAAGTCCTCGAAGTCTTGTACCACCCACCCTCTCCAAGGTAGGTCTCAATTAAGTAATTGGGTTTCATTAATTTAGTTATTTTCCAGAAGTTTAGAACATTTCCACAACTTCTACTCATTGTCATAACATTAACCCATTCTTAGTAATACACACACCCTCAAACATTGATACCCAATTTCCTTGTCCTGTGATATGTTCATTGTTCACCATATACTAAACATGAGTACATATCATATGTATCTATCTGATAAATATGACCCAATTGCTTTGTTAACAGAGGTATCATGTATCTTAAGAGTTTGTTCTAACCAATTTATTTCCAGCTAGATATCTTTTCAAAAATAACCATTAAGCTACTCTGAAATTTGTGGTAAACTACTTTGTACTGACACTTGTTCAATATAGAATGCAGTTGAACACTGAATTAGTTCAGAAATATAACATTTCATTAACATTTCATACATACAGGTGCAATAGTGTAACAAACAATTTCCAAAGAAGCAGATAGCACAATTGGCAAGGGTTGTTGCTTCAGCCAGATTTAATAATCCATCATTAACCATTTAAGATGAGAAGTAATAATGGCTCCAATGTACCAATATGCAGGTCGCTAATGGACTGACATGATTCACTACCTACGACTAAGATAAACTAATGGAATTAGCCACTAATGGATAGAAAAAAATAAACTAATTCTGGAACTACCATTGCATGTCAACAGGGAATCAATATCTTCAGTAAATCAAAATTAAAGGATTCAATACAATCATGCATAGAACAAAAATTGTCGGAACAGTAGCAAACAGTCTTGTTAACATGATGCCCATACAACAGGTCAATCAAGAAAGGTGTTGGCGTAGTTGATAATATATATAAATATATATATTTCACCCAGCACTGCCAATATTTGTTATCATTTGCAGGTAGATGAACAAGTAAACGCAGACAGGTATAGATAAAAAAAATCGGATACAAGATCAAGAAAGGTTGTTTATCACAAAGTCAACTATGAGTAAGAAAAATAATTCTAACCGAGAAAATAAAGTAAATTCTATCAAGCAAATGAATAAGATCAAACCAACCCCCCCCCCCAAACATTATGAATTTAAAAATTTAGGGTTTATCAAGAAAACCCCCAAATCGATTTGATTTGGGGTTTTACGGTTTATCAAGAAAACCCCCCAAATCAATTTGATTTGGGGATTTAAGGTTTAGAAAGAAAACCCTCAAATCAATTTGATTTGGGGATTTACGGGTTAGGGTTAGGCACGAAAGCACCTTCCCTTCCTAATGTTGTCGTTACCCTTACCGGTAACCCCAAGACACAGCGTGGGATTTTCCTACAACCAAGAACAGCTTGGAAAGCTCGTACACGCACCAATGATCGAGGTTTTCCCTAGACCGACCCAACCCCAACTCGATTCATTCCACACCCAACAAAATCAGTGACAGAAAACCTACCTTTCTTTTCCTGCGATGGATGGAGAAGAACAAGGCCGATGACCGAGCTCAGGTACCTCCAAGATCGCGTTTCTTACTGCACTTTGATGTTGTAAAGAAACGAGAATGAGAGGCGAGAGGTGGGGAAAAAGAAATACGGAGGGAGAGGTGCATGAGAGCTCAACCCTCTCCACCTACCTCCTTGATAGTGGCGACCCTTCCCGCGTCTCCGATGCCCTGGAAGACTTGGTTACCAGACTGTAACCCCTCCCCTCCCCCGATCTCTGTTATACGCACCCTTAGGCAAGAATCGTGCCCTAGGCACAATTCTTATATTCGACTTTTAATAAAAAAAAAAGGAACGGGTCCGTGTCTGAACCCGATAACCCACCATACCGGATCCACTCAAAAGTGGATCCGGGTCTGTAATAAGTTACGAACCCATTCAACCCGGTAATTTTTAATGTGAATCTATTGACGTGAGTTCGAACTAACACCACTTGGGCAAAACCTTAAGTGGATCTATTTGGATCCACGGTGAATTTGACCTGACCCATATAATTCGTACCTTACTGCCTACTGCATTTGGATCCAGTGAAGGGATCCAAGACCCAAATCTCCCTGATTTTCGTAGTTATTACAAGTCTACTATTAGACAATCAATGTCATATAACATTAAAGATGGTCAAAACATATATAAAAATTCTCAAAGAACCATATAGAAAACCAAGTAGATACACAAGTACAAATAATCATGGATACTCATAAAGAGATCAAAAAAACCTTATGTATGTGCAATAATCTAAATAACTTACAGCCGCATATCTTATACAAAAGATATGCATATGAATATATTTAAACATATATGCAAGTGAAAGATTAAGGCACTAAGGGCACAATATAAAATTTTATATTTTATAAATAACTAGTATGCAATGAAGAAGTTTCTCATGATTCTCAACTTAATATTTTATTAAAAACTAAATATGCAACATAATATTTAACTCTCATGCAAAACATGTAAAATAACACCATGAGACTAAGAAAATAATATAATCATAAGTACCACAAAAAAAGATCAACAAGAAAAATACCCTATATCACAACTATTGTAACGACCCCAACTCATCTTCGTTGAAAAGTGAAATTTTTTATTTTTTTTTAAACAAATGTGGAAACCATACCCAGAGATCCGGAGCCTTACAGACATAACACAATCCAAACCTAAAGGGATCTTACATTAACCCAACAATCAACTAATTAACTTTATTCATCAATAATTAAAGTTTAAGAACATAATCAAATAAATGTCAATAATAATGGAGCCCCACTGTCCCAAAGAAAATGTCAAAAAGTAGTCACGCAACCTCGTAAGCCCCATATAGCAGACGTCCTCATCCATGGGCTTCAGGGCATGTGAAAAACATAAAGGGCACAGGGTCATAATCAAAGATCCAGCATACGAATTTCTCTAAAGATCCAAATATGCAAGAAAAGCATAAATCAAATTCATGCAATATTTTTAGAGGAACGTAACTACAACAATCTCATAATCCAAATGACCATTCATACATTTATTAACAATTATCATGCAACAACAATATCTCACATGGGAAGGAAACAGGTAAGGATGCATGAACTAATTGCAAAACAATAAATATGCATGATATCAATCACATGCATGAGTAACTTATGAACTTATTATCAGAGTTTTCTTTTGTATGTGTGTCCCTATTAAATGCACACAATTTTAGGTCTACTTTTCATTAAAACCCACGGATACTCAAAACGGGCACAACAAATTTCCGAAATTCAAAATAGGTTCTCAGTTGTAGCTTAACACACAATTTGTATTTTATTACTAGGTTTCACACTTGGCCTTCGACCGATACCAGAAATCAACACCATCCATCGGAACATTAGAAATCAACATCTAATGTCAGGACACCAGGAAAATCAGCATCCATTGATGCCACTTTCTTGGTATACCAATAACAACAGTTGTGTCTACACACCACCCACATGCAAAGTGACGGAAACTCTCTAAAACTATGACCGAGAGACAAATCACCATATCGAGTTCAGGAGCACAATCGCACACGGAGTTTTAGTATCCTCACAGTTCTCCAAAACCGCCATTCAGGATTCTCATACTGTGAAAGGGACATCCAGGAAGAAAACATTAATTACATTGTTTTATCTTTTTTATTTTTTTATCAAAAGATAGGTTCTTTACAAAAGCTTCGTTTTGCAAATCAACATGCAAAACACAACATGAGGCCTTGGCCCGTTACAAAATTTAAAGTGCAATTAATTAAAAAATCAATAAGTTTCAAATGGATTTTGCAATGCATAAAATAATACTTAGAGCAACACCTGCTCGTGGCCTACATGGCCTACAGACTATTGGTGCATCTCATGCAAAAACCACAGTGGACATGTGATCGTACAATTATCCAAACATGTCCACAAATGCACATTCATTCATACACAATACGAATGTACATGTAAAGTAATTTACATATGCATATGAACACATGCTTGCAACATATATCCTGTCTCATGATTCATCTCAAGAATAATATGCAAACATGCACATGATCATGTTAATACAACAACATAACTTCGAAATTCACGTGTTCATAATATGTATATTTATGTTGGCAAGATATAAAATTCCATGAGCATATGTAAAGCACAAATAATTTTGCCACTTCGGGCAAGCTCGGGAAGCAAACATAGTTACCAACCCCGAAGCTATGCTCCCCGCACACAAGACAGCACTGGGACTCTATTGGCAATCGGCTGGGCTTAGACAAACCGATCATAGCCCCAACCGATGACCATATGAAGTCTCGTTATTTTCTGCACATATGTGGTGCCCCTTTACAACACTAAAACATATATTTTTGGTAAAATTTTATGACTCATGAATAGTCACATAAAAGCATGCATAACAATCTGATCATAAGTAAAAACACATAATTTGAACATGGGCAGAAACACATAAATCTAAGCATTAAGCAACATGCATAAATCTGAACACTAAGCAAAAATACATGAATCTTATCAATATGAATATTTCTTCATGGCCAAATTGCTAGGTCGAATGTGCCTGAAATCGGGCGACCCATGTGCTCAGTCCATCATAGCTTGATAGGTATGGCTGATTATTGAAGTCAGTATCATGAGTTCAGTGTCTTTTTTGTCATGCTATAATCATCAAATCATATATATATATATATATATATATATATATATTGTTTGGATCAACCCCCAGCTGACTGCAGTCGGCTGGGATTGAACACTTTGAGGTCGGACCAGCTGACTGCAGTCGGCTGGGCTTAACAGTTTTTTGGAAACTGCCTAGCTGACTGCAGTTGGGTGGGCATAACAGCTTTTTTGAAAACTGCCCAGCTGACTGCAGTCGGCTGGGCTATGTATATTGGTTGGAGAAACTGTCGAGCTGACTGCAGTCGGCTGGGCTGCTTCAATGAGTTCACAGTCCAAAAAAAAACAGTTTTATGATAAATCTGAAAGTCAGTCCAAAACCTGAATTAACAAAATTTGTATTTAAGCTAAAGTCAAGTTTAGAAATCAACTAAAAGCCCAGATTCTTCTTTTCTAAAGTTGAATCTTAATTAATCCCAACTGTTGAGAGTAAGAGGTTTCAAGTTTAAGTTTTCTTAGATTAGAGGTTATTTGAAATTTTAAGTTAATGAGGGACTTATATGTAATTTCTCCTTTTTGGCATCTCTCTATTTAACATAGAGAGTAGCCCTAATATTAGATTAACGAGTTCTCCTTTTCTAAACAGTCGTCTCTCTCTCTCTCTCTCTCTCTCTCTCTCTCTCTCTCTCTCTCTCTCTCTCTCTCTACCTAGGGTTCGGTGCATCTCATATATTCTTGAACATGGTATCAGAGCACTGATCTCGGGAGCGTGATCGATCGTGATCAATCTACAATCGATCTACACCAACGAGAAAAATATTGGAACCAAGTGTGTATTATATTTTTTTTTCGTAAGATCTGATAACAGTGTCTGACTATGGTCATGACCCAGATCTATCATCAGATCTAAGAGACATCGTGGGTGTGTGTCTTCAGGTCTGGCAGCCGTAACCCTTGAGCCCTTGAGTTCCACCATTCTTCCTTGAAACAGCTGCCGTGATTTTTGGGTTTGGGGGCAGCGAAAATCTCTTTTCATATGCTGCTATTTGTGATCGAGCTCGAGATGTGTTGCTGCCGTGATTTTTTTTTATCCTCATATCTCAAGGCCTTGCGCGGCCAGTTGTCCTATCTTCGCTTAAGTTATCATTCTTAGAATGGCCCTAACTTTCATAGAAGACAAAAACATAACCTCATATCAAGATCTAGAATCAACAAGGATCTGATTCTCTAATCTAAAACCAGTATATAATCATGCTACAATATAAAGCCAAATTTAAAGATTCATAACTGACTATATCAAATGCTCTCAGAAGAGCATCAAAACACACCATAATTCTCTACGAAATCAAAATCTACAAGTTCCACGCTGGATCACCTGGTCTGGGAAATGTACGACCTCACAAGGAATTACCGCCCTAGATGGTTTACCTGGTCTTGGACAAATATACTTCCTCACAGGAATTCGCCGTCTTTGCGGCTACCCGATCTTGGACAGTGTACTTCCTCACAGAGATTCACCACTCTAGTCAGATTACCTGATCTTGATCATACATGCCCTCGCAGAGAATCCTTTGCGGACAAGGTCCTCAACAGGTACCGAAATCAATGATACATGCATCAAAACAAATGACCACTCTCAGAGTCGATAGCCACCAATAAAGGGGCACAAGCATATATATCCTCAATGAGCATCACATTACTTCATATGGCACATACATCAAAAATCACACCTTTCACCAATAAGGTTCCATACTTTCAAAATTTGAGGTCACATGCATTTCAATCATATCATACAAAAGCATATTATCCTATGCATTATATCATTGCCACCAGGAGCATTTCATTATCCAAATCTAACCTCAAAGCATGAGTTCTATACAATGTGATCTGGTATATAACAAGGATCCACTAAACCTCAAGATACGTAACTTCTACGTGGTTCGAGTTATGCACACAAAATTCAAATTTTATATGCATCAAAGACATCCAAATCATGGCACCATCATATGCATATATATTTTTACCTCAAAGCACATTGCATTCGACCATATCAGTGTGAAACACACGCACAGATCTACAAGACATTTTAGTCCAATATGATATTCATCAATCATGCTATACAGGTATGATATATTCTCACAAACAATCATAATGCAACTCTCTGCAACACCGCTACGTAGGCGTGATGTATCATAAAAACTAAGTATTTATAGTCGTGAGGTGTCATTCCTCTAAATAGTCTAACTAATGATTTGTAGGCGTATAAGTCAACCACCTAAAAGTTAATCATTTGTAGGCGTAACAAGTCAACTACTCAAAAACTAATCAGTTGTAGGCGTAACATGTCATTTACCTGCATGAGCATCATAATCATAAGGGTCTGGGTTGAACAAACTTCATACGTAATTTCATTAATAAACTTTTACTTGACAAGATCCGTACTGGAAAATAAAAAGTCTTACCCAAACTTATTAAAGTGTTTATTCACTAATTCCCTACCTAACCCGTCATGATGAAAATAAACATGGTTCCCTACTTTCATTGCTACTAGTGAGGCAGCTTGGGTTGTTGTTGGCTTTCCTTCGCGGTTCACTTCTTCAGATTTGCTTCCTTCTTGCAACAAACTCTGACGAAATGCCCCATCTTTCCGCAATAGAAACAACCTCCAGTGTCTCGAGGGCATAGTTGTCTCGGATGACCATAATTACACTTCGAGCATTTACGACTAGACGATCGATGTAGCTTGATTCCTTTGCCTTGTTTTTGTTTCTTAAATGGGGATCCCTGCATTATATCATTGGCAAGTCGACATTTGCTAACTTCCTTACTACCAACTGACTTTTTGTTCTGAAAATCTTTAACCTGCTTCCCTTGCTCCAAGCCTTGTGTGGCCAGATGCCACCTATTGTACTTTCGCTTATTGCGGCATTCTTTCCCTGAATGGTCCACCTTACCACAAAAAGAGCAAACAATAGAATTTCGGGGGTACAATAGATTAGGGGTAACTTGATGGTTATCCATCTGTTTATCGCACTGACCCTGGAAGGTGTTTTCGCCAGTCACACTATGACTCAAGTTCTGAACCATAAATTGGAGATGCATAACGGCCCCAGTCAAAACATTTATTGCATCGCTCATCTCATTATACGACATCTAAATCGAAGCAAAATATTTTAATCAAATTAAGTACAAAACAATAAAATCGATAGTACTTACTGTGCGATGCAGATGTCGGATGGTCAAGAATCACTATTTTCCCTGTCGCTCTGATACCAAGTTGTAACGCCCCAAAAATCCAGGACTTGTAATTTTTTTAGAATAGTTTAGAAAGCTTTGAAATCATACAATAATCAAAGTTTAAATAATACCTCAGCGGAAAATGATATTTTTAAAACCACAAGTCAATGGACCTTGAGCGCATTACAGCGTAAACTTTCCTTTTGTCAAATCCCGCACAACCATTGAAATCAAATGGTTTAGAAACGGAGTTTCAATAATTGAGAATTCGTTTGTTGAAACCAAGAAGAAGCTTACTAAAACAGTTTTATTAACTCCCAGTTTAATAAAAGAGAAATTTTGAAACACACTTTATACCAAATTTACCAACATATCCTCAGGAGCGAAACGCCAGGGAAAGAGCTCTATCTTGACCTCATCACGCCATCGTGCCATCGCAGACTATATTACCTATCCAAAACCTGCCCATAAAATGGGTCAGTTTCGTTAAAAACTGGTAGGTGCACAGACATGACAATATTAAACATAATTAAGCAGAATAATTTAATATGTCAAGTAGACAGGCAAATAAATAGCAATTTGCTTTCAGCAGTGTCATGGAAAAAACTATCATGAGCACGATGCTAGAATTTTTACAAGCATTTTACTAACACAAGTAGGCTAACTATTACAAGCAAAGAACTTCATAATAAATTTAACTAGCAACATACAATGCTACATCAACCGCACACGCAATTCCATAAGTATTGAACTTGTTACACACTATAACTTTCATATGGGCATAACTCAATAAATTGTGTGATCAGATTTAAATTATGTTTCGATATTAACTGGCCAGGCGGGTACGCGCAAGGCACGAAACATAGAAACAATCGAGACCAGTCCAGGGGTTTATTATGCTATGTGTTTTAGATAACCCGGATGGCTGACTGAGTCCGCTCCTAAGGGGATGGCCAGTGACCAAGAGAGTAAATCCCCAAAGGCATAGGTGGTCTGTGGATGCATCCAACTGTAAGCTACCATTTGTAGCCCATTTCCCCTAACTCCGATGACTGGGGAATCCGAGTCTTTTGCCCGTAACTGCCATTAAAGGACCTGTCCATCGGAGTTTTGTACCATCCGTCCTCTCTCTTGACGAACCATGTCGAACGAGCACGACGGGGGTTTCTTAACCGCCACCCCGTTCTACATACTCTGGTCTTTCGACCCACTCGAGCATCTTGCCTGTGAAGGCGAAACCATCACCATTATGTGTGTTATACGCGCCATTGCACGTTCGAGGTAAACATGGACCCCTCATCCTACTCATCGTAATACACAACGTACATGTTCAAAAGTACAATCACGATAAGAGGGGAATGGATTTCTCATATGAAATCCCCAACACATCTGCTTTGTAAAAGTACACAGAACAATCATTCAATTTCATATTTGTCATGCTCTAGTCCTTTAGACCCTCACGAGCCTCTTGCCTGTTAGGCGATCATCAACATTATATGATTGCAATAAGGTGCCAAAACACGTTTCGAGGTTACCATATACCTCTCAACCGATCATCGTAACACCAACATGACGTACCTGTCCAAAGGTACGACCATACCTATTAAAAGATACAACTACGATAAACGGGGGAAACGGTTTCTCAAAAGAAACCCCAACATTTATCCTTTATAAGAGAAGTGATACAGTAATTATTTTGTTTCATAAGATCAAGTCTTTTAATTTATATTAACACAATGGCATGTTCTACGATACCAGATTTGCCTCGAATCACTCTTTTGAAGTGACGATACACATTGCATGCAGGAGATCGTTGCGAGTCTAGCTTCTGTTCTCCAAAGACACGGCAATTTGAGAGACTTGATATATATTGAAACTCCCAAAACCTTCGAGCTTGCTTTGCAAGGTTGCACCCTTGATAAGTTGTGACCCTTTTCAGGGTTTCTGAATCATATTAAAATATCACATTATAGTTGTAAAACATTTTATTCGAAAGTATTGTCTTAAAAAAAAACTTAGTCGTACTTTCGCAACCTGCAAGACTTCCAATTTTCGTCTTTGCAAAACGGTGCATCTGAAAACTGGATTCGCATAAGGAATCCTTTTAAAAGGAACTGTTGTGCACAAGCGCAACTCGCATCCTTCAAAAATTAGCAAGGACAGGATATATAGAAGGCTGCATCGACTTGTATACCATAACTGCGAGCACGAGAACATTATAGTGTGATAGCAAAGTACTAAGCAATACTCGACATGCAAAATCGCACATTGAGCGAAAGAAGTATAAGCAAACCGCACGAGGTATAAATTTGTACATCGATTGAATACCTAAACAAGCAAGTAACTATGCAAACAAGGCATGAGGTACGAAACCATACATCAGTCACATATCTAAGCAAGCAAGTAAATGTGCAAATAAGGAACACGGTACGAATCCATATCTCAACCAATCAGCGTGCAAGCAAGTAAATACGCAAGGCAGATAAGTACAGGAAGGAAATAAAGTATGACTTAGGCATATCTAGCATGACTGTTTTAGTTATTTCAACTTAATTCAGTTCATATACTGCCCTTTTTGCGCAAGTTTCCCCTACCTTGAGGGTTTCAGGATTGCACGCATCATTGAACATAGTAATGTACATCTCGGGCCGCGGGACGCGAGGGTGCTCCGTCGCACAAATCTGTGAAGAACAAATAAATAGCAACTCGAATAAGAAAAAGAAGGGGCTTGGTGGACTCAGTTGTGATCCTGATCCAACCCGACATTAAACAAGGGATGTCGGTCCGCTAGGGCACTTGGCGGTGACAGAAGGTGGTAGGGGCCTGGCCCTCCACCCATCTTCTGACATCGCGAACAGGGGCAAAGGGCTAGGTTGTTGCCTGCCAGAAGTCAGAAAACTGCAGAGCTTAGATCCTGCGAATAGTTGGAAGTCATAGGAGGTAGTAAGGGTTCAACCCCTATCGACCCACCGAAAGGACTCAGTCGGCAGGGACTCAGCCCCTGTCGATCTGCCAGAGAGTGAGTGGCAGGGGCAAAGCCCACTGCCGAAAGGGGGGTGCATGGTAGGGGTCGAGGCCCCTGCTCGCTAGAAACATCAAACGACAGGGGTCGAGGCCCCTGCCTGCCAAAACAACAAACGGCAGGGGTCTCGGCCCCTGCCTGCCAAAACAACAAACGGCAGGGGCCTAGGCCCCTGCCTATTAGGCAGGGGCCAAGGCCCCTACCTCACGGAAACAACAAATGGCAGGGACTTGGGTCCCTGCCTGACAATATTGGACAATAGGGGCCTCGGCCCCTGCAAAACAAAGAATGGCAGGGGCTTCAGTCCCTGCCAGACAAAACAGAAACTGGCAGGGGCCTTGGCCCCTGCCTGACGAAACGAAAAAAATGGCAGGGGCCCCGACCCCTGCCTGATGGAACAGCGGCGAAACAAGGGGGAAGGTGCGGAGGGGGGGTGTCAGTCCCCTGCCACCCTTCAGGTAGGCATAGAGGGAAAAAGGAGGGCACGACACAGGCGGTATGTCGTCTGTCGGCCTCTCGGCAAGCCCTCAGGGAGAGGGAAAGAAAGGAGGAGGGGTGCCGCAGGGGTGACTGGCCCCCTGCAGGCTCACCTGCAACCTCAAGAGAGAGGGGGAGGCGACAGGGGCCCCGTAGGCCACCTGTCGGGCCTCCGATGGGCACAGGCGAGGCGGGAGGGCGCGGCATGTGTCGTGCGCCGCCTGTCGGCCTCCCGACGAGGTGACAGAGAGGGGGGTGAGGAGGAGGAGGTGAAGAGGGAGGGCACGGCAGGGGCCATCGGCCTCCTGTCGTGCCTTCCGGCGAGATGACAGAGAGAGAGGTGAAGGGGGTGGAGACAGCATACCTGGAAGGGGCGGATCGCCGGCGGTGGTTGCAGCGGCGGCGGCGATCGGACCAGCAAGAGGAGGCATTGGTAGGCTTGTCGGCGAGGTTGTCGCCTGCAGGGAACGAGAAGGGGGGGCGGAGCATCGATCCTCCCCTCCCGCAACGCTCTTAAAGAGCTCGGGGAGGGGCGACAAAAGGGGAAACCCCGATGGGTTTCCCTTAACGGGTCGAAGGCGCGGTGAGGGGGGGTGCGGCGCACAGGAGAAAGGGTTTTCTCAAAACCCTTTCTCTTGTGTCGGGTTTTTTTTAAAAAACCCTAACGACGATGGGCCCGGGTCGGGTCCGGACCCGACCCGGCCCGGGTCCGATAAAAAAAAATTTTTTTTTTTTAAATGCGGGTTTTACATTGGCCCAGTATTATGCCTCCGTCAAGGCTGCGTTTGAAAGACTCAATGCTCACAGGCCTCTTTGTTGCTCGAAGCAAAAGGATCATCAAGAATAGACTATGGTTGCTCGGTTTCTTACAGGTCTATCCTCAGAATTCTTTGTTGCAAAAGTCCAAATGTTGACTGGATTAGATGTACCTACTCTTGCTGATGCATATAATCGTCTGAGTAGACTTGCGATCTCTCTTCCACAATCTGAGCCTGTGACTCAGTCATCTGCTCTAGTTGTCTCCTCTGGTTATGGGCGTGGAAATCTTCAGAATATCAGAGGATGAGGACGAGGTCGTGGACGAGGTATGGGAGGCAGAGGAAAGCTTCAATGTACATTATGTGAAAAATCTGGACATCTAGAAGATCGTTGCTGGGATAAGCATGGTTGGCCAACCACTTCTTCATCAAAGCCATATGCTCCTAAAGCAAATATAACTACACTAGAGGCAACAAATGTACATGATAATATCTCTACAAGTGACAGTATCACTCTCAGTCGAGCTGAATATGATGAGTTGATAGCTCTTCGCCCCTTGAGCTCCGCACCTCCTGCAACCGGTGTTGCCTACTCAACAGGGAATCATCTTCCTCCAAATGACAGTAAGTGGATTATTGACTCTGGTGCATCCAGACACTTATGTGGAAATTCGCTTGTTTTTTCATATCTAAAGAATATTACTGTTCATCGAGGAGTCTCATTAGCCGATGGGAGTTCATCACCGGTTGTTGGTCAGGGAAACATTTTTATATCCTCCTCCTTACAGTTGAAAAATGTTCTTCATGCTCCCAACTTTCCTCAAAGTTTACTCTCTGTTAGCTGTCTTACAAAAGAATTAAACTGTAGAGTGATATTTGATCCGATGGGTTGTCATTTTCAGGATTTGTTGACGGGGAAGAAGATTTGTGGAGGCTATGAAGAAAATGGAGTCTACAACCTACATCATCCAGTGGGGATTGTTCATGCGGCAGTGGAACACTCATCCAGTCTTGTTCAGTGGCATCAGCGTCTTGGTCATCCTTCATTGTCAAAGCTTCGTTCTGTCTTTCCTCAAATTCCTTCCATTATATCATTTCAATGTGAAGCATGTCAGTTGGGCAAGCATCATCGAAGTTCGTTCCCTTCAAGTCAGAGTCAGTCTAGTCATAAAGTCTTTGAACTTCTTCATACAGATGTATGGGGTCCTAGTAAGATTCCTACTAGGACTCAGTGTCGATATTATCTTGTTATTGTTGATGACTTCTCTAAGTTGTCATGGGTATTTTTAATAAAGGAACGATCTGAAGTTCCAAGTATTATCAAATCCTTAATTCTTGAAATAAAAACTCAGTTTGAATCTATTGTCAAGATTGTTCGCACTGATAATGCTCTTGAGTTTAAATCAAAACTTTTGTTACAATTTTACCAAGATCATGGCATTCAACCCCAAACTTCCTGTGCTTATTCATCGCAACAAAATGGGGTGGCTGAGAGAAAACATCGGCACCTGCTTGATGTTGCCAGAAAAATTATGATTCAATCCAATGTTCCTGCGTTATATTGGGGTGATGCGATTACCACTGCTTGTTATCTGATCAACCGCATGTCTTCATCTTCTGTGAGTGATCGAATTTCATTACATATCCTAAAACCTAATGCCTCACTCTTCTCTTTCTCACCAAAAATATTTGGATGTGTTTGTTTTGTACACAAACTTGGTCCTGAACGTGATAAATTATCTGCTCAAGCTACAAAATGCATATTTATTGGTTATCCAAAAAATCAAAAGGGATATCGATATTATGATCCTATTTCTCGCCGAGAGTATGTCAGTGCGGATGTATCTTTCTTGGAATCCACTTCATATTTCTCTAGTTCCGGTTCCCCGCTGCAGGTTGGTCCGGCTGACCCTTTTCCCTTACCTATACCTCTTTTTCCTTTGGAATTTGTGCCCTTGGTACCTAACCAAACTTCATCTTCTTCACGATTTAATAATCCTCCATTGGTATATGTACGTAGAGCTCCACCTCTGCCCGTGCCTCCACCATCTTCTTCTCCTGAGGTAAGTACTACTGACAACAGTGATCTTCATGATGATGATAACAGGCCAATTGCTCTACGCAAGGAGACACAGCAATGTACCTTATATCCCATATCTCATTTTGTCGCCGATGTCAGAATTGGAAATCAGATGAAAAATTTTATTTCAGCCCTATCTGCTGAAACGATTCCTCTGAACTATCACCAGGCAGAGCTAGATAACCGCTGGAAGTTGGCTATGCAAGAAGAAATGGATGCTTTAGTGTCTCAGCATACATGGGATTTAGTTGATCCCCCAGTAGATGCTGACATTGTTGGATGCAAATGGGTATATACAATAAAGTACAAATCAGATGGATCTATTGAAAGGTACAAGGCCAGATTAGTAGCAAAAGGATATACTCAGACATATGGTATTGATTTCTTTGAAACCTTTTCTCCTGTTGCACGAATGGGCACCATTCGTCTTGTTCTCTCAGTAGTTGTTCATCATGGTGGGAGCTTATGTCAATTAGATGTGAAGAATGTGTTTCCATATGGGGATCTATCTGAGACTGTTTTCATGCAACAACCTCCAGGTTTCGAGGTTGAGGGGGAGTGTCAGAAGGTGTGTAGATTGAAAAAGGCAATTTATGGTTTGAAACAAAGCCCTCGTGCATGGTTTCAAAAGTTGTTTGAAGTGATGTCACGCTTTGGCTTCAACAGGTCAGCGACAAATCATACACTATTTATCAAGAAAACTAACTCAAGCATAGTTGTTATGGTGGTATATGTGGATGACATCATTCTTACAGGAGACGATGTGGAAAATATTGAAGCCACTAAGGCTCATCTTCAAAAACACTTTGTTACAAAAGACCTTGGTTCACTCAGATACTTTCTGGGTATAGAAGTTGCCAGGAACCGTGAAGGGATGGTTTTGTCTCAACGGAAGTATGTTCTTGACTTATTAAAGGAAACGGGAATGTTGGGAGCTAAACCAGCAAATATTCTCATGGGCCATAAAGTTCAGTTGTTTGAAGAAGGGTCAAAACCGGTTGATAGCAAAAGTTATCGCTCACTAGTAGGGAAGCTACTGTATTAACTGTTACCAGGCCGGATATTGTTTTAGCAGTAAGCAAAGTTAGCCAGTTTATGGACAAACCAACTGAAGTACACTGGAATACAGCTATAATGATTCTCAGGTATTTAAAATCTTCTCCTAGAAAAGGGTTATTGTTCAGGAAAGGTGGTAATCTGGAGATAGTGGCCTATTCTGATGTTGACTATGCAGGATCTATAGTGGATAGAAAATCTACCACAGGATTCTGTGTGTTTCTGGGAGACAACCTGATTTCATGGAGAAGTAAGAAGCAAAATGTGGTTTCTAGATCGAGTGCAGAATCAGAATATAGGGCTATGGCCCAAACAGCTGCTGAATTGATGTGGGTTCGTATTGTTCTTCATGACCTTTAGGTGAAGGTTTCCTCTCCTATGACCATGATGTGTGATAACAAGGTTGCCACATATATAGCGAACAATCCTGTCTTTCATGAGAGAACAAAGCACATTGAGGTTGATTGTCACTATGTAAGAGATATGGTTCAAGCTGGTTATATCTCTACCAAATATCTAAAGTCGAAGGACCAAGTTGCAGATATGTTTACAAAGCCTCTTGCTAGACCAAATTTCTCAAAATGTTGTGACAAGCTGAGCATGATTGATATCTATGCTCCAGCTTGAGGGGGAGTGTTGAGAGTAAGAGGTTTCAAGTTTAAGTTTTCTTAGATTAGAGGTTATTTGAAATTTTAAGTTAATGAGGGACTTATATGTAATTTCTCCTTTCTGGCATCTCTCTATTTAACATAGAGAGTAGCCCTAATATTAGATTAACGAGTTCTCCTTTTCTAAACAGCCGTCTCTCTCTCTCTCTCTCTCTACCTAAGGTTCGGTGCATCTCATATATTCTTGAACATCAACAAACGTATTCTTTAGAAGTACAAATTGACAAACTGATTTTCCCTTTTTTTTGTCCAATGAACACGTTTCAAAACATGGGTCATATCAATCTGTGCTAAATGCATAAGTATGACTGTCAACGGGTCGGATGTGTTTGAATACAGTATGGTCAGAAAAAAAACAATATTTCAGCAGATCTGAATATACGAATATATATAAATTTTTAAAACACATTAATACAATTAGACTCAGTTTGCTAAGCCTGTGACAGGTCTGGTTTGGTCCGTCATGGGTTAAGGGTAACCCTGGCAGAGCCCCCACTAGTTTTTATATATATATATATATATATATATATATATATATATATATATATATATATATATCAAGGTTTTAAAACTCGTCGAGTCAACTCGGTGACTCGGCTCAGCTCGGCCTTCCAGCGAGTCAACCCGGCAAGGCAAACCCAGTTTGCGAAGACTCGACTGCTGACTCGGATTGACTCGGGCGAGTTCTGGGCACTTTCGTCTTTAAGAAAATTTGAAAGACTTGTTCCTGCTTGTGTAGTTTCTTTAGTAAATGTCAGCTACCTTACTGTACATTGATAGCATTTAACAACCTGTAAGTGTTCATTTTTCAAAGAACAAATAGCATAATAACAATAGGCTTACCAACTTAATATAAAATCACAAAATTAGTAACAGTCTTTGGGCAATTTCTTCCAACTGCCATGCTGCTACACAATGATTAGAGTGCAATACCTTTGTTCTAATAAAGCATGTAAAAAAAAAGGTCATGTTCGGTTACATTCACCATAAAAGATAGAACACCTGATTGCAGTGAAAATGTGTTTTATATGTGATTCCACACCAAAAAATGATTTCTCAAAAATGAGGTAGTCCTCAACAAATTGGCTTCTGATTGATCTTTAACAGTAAGTTGCTGACAAATTCAGTCACAATGCAAGTGACGTTTTGGAAGCATTCGTCTTTTGTCACTATCTCTGATTTTCAAATCATCTGTAACAAATGCCAAAACTATATAAGTTCTCTCACTCTATGTTTCCTGTCAGTTTTCTTCTCTAAGTCGTCAATCTCACGATGGTACCACTTATAATACAAACAATCCACTTTGCAGATTTTATTGACAAGTTTTTTGCTAAGTAATGTGATTATGATTCTTAATTGTCATAAATAAATATTCATTTTGGCTTTTCATTTATCTGGGAATAAGTCTTCAATTTGCAGATATTGCCACCAACGGCTAAAGATTATTTGTAAGAAAATTTGAAAGACTTGTTCATGCTTGTGTAGTTTCTTTAGTAAATGTGAGATTTAATTAAGAGCAGTTTTACTTGATGTTATTTTACTTATTAATCAATTAAACCAGTAATTAAGTCATTCTACAAACTTTTATATGTTTAAGTGACAATTTATATATTGTCTTTCTTTTAAAATCAAAAGTTAACAAAACCCGGTCCGAGTCACGAGTCAATAAAGAACGAGTCGAGTCCTGAGTCACTGGGTTTTAAAACCTTGATATATATATATATATATATATATATATATATATACATATATATATATATTAACATATATATTTATATGCATATTAAGCAGACCATTGTTACCAAAATTTTGGGATTAGATCATGGAAAAGAAATCAGATCAGGCCCAACAAGAAGAAAAGAAAGAAAAAATCTTTCTCAACCACACGACTTATTCATGCTACTAAAGCCCAAAAAGAATAACGCAGCCTGCTGGGATCTGCGACAAGTCTATTTCGGAGCAGATCTGGTCCAAACCAGACCTCGCATGATCAGTTCCACGGACACCATATATGTATATATATATATATATATATATGCATTAGGACTTGTGACGGGGCTCGTTTGGGGTCATATCTGGCCCAAACCAGAACTGTGTTGGCCCGGCCCAAGAACATGGCCGATTGCAAGGTAAAATACTTATATATATATATATAGCATGTCGTTGCGAAGAAAATCTATAGCTAACACATGAAAAAAATAAGAGAAACAAGCCATGTGTTAAGAAAAAAATCGAGTTCCATGCCAACATGCATCAAGGCATATGATCTAACATGTAAAGAAAATCGGATTTATTATTATTTTTTTTAATCTAAAAACCCCACATAAATCCGATTTAGACTATTTCTCCCCATCTGAATAAAGAGGAATCCGTACCTTTGTTGAAGTTGAAAAAGACCGGAAGAAAAATTGGACAATCGGAGAGGAAGAGGGTCTTCTTCTCCTTCTTCTTTTCTTTTTCTTTTCTCTCTCTCTCTCTCTCTCTCTCTCTCTCCTTTCCTCTTTCTTTCTTTCTCTTTTTTTTGAGTTTTTATAATAGAAGGGGTCCTCTAGAGAGTGATGCCCCCCCTTAAATTCCCATATGGGCTGCGAGATGGAGTTTTCTCATATGGGACTCTATTTCTGACCCTCCTTTCCTAATCTCTCTATTGACTTTTTTCTACTTGTTTTTTTAATACTCAAAACAAAAAAGTTTGGGATTTTCAGTATCTACAGCACAATCTGCAGATGCTCTCGGTGCTCCTCCACGCTCTCAGAATGGATCAGAATGTCATCTATGAACACAATGACAAACGAATCCAGTCATAAACTGAAGACCTGATTCATCAAATCCATAATGGTTGCAGGGGCATTGGTGAGTCCAAAAGACATCACGAGGAACTCATAGTGCCCGTATCTGGACCTGAACGCAGTCTTTGGAACATCATCTACCCTGATCCGCAACTGATGGTACCCGAAACAAAAATCTATCTTAAAGAATACATTTGCCTTCCTCAGTTGGTCGAACGGATCATCAATCCTAAGCAAAGAGTACTTGTTCTTCACGGTCACCTGGTTCAGCATGCGATAGTTTATGCAGAGTCGTATAGATCCATCCTTCTTTTTGACGAAGAGAATAGGTGCACCCCAAGGAGACACACTCGGTCTGATGAAGCCCTTGTCAATAAGTTCCTGCAGATGCTTCTTCAGCTCAACCAGCTCTGCAGGTGTCATGCGATAAGGTGCTTAGGAAACTGGTGTCGTGCCAGGCACTAGCTCGATCGAGAACTCGATCTCCCTGTGAGGTGGCAAACTCAGCAAGTCCTTGAAAAAGGCGTTCGGAAACTCACGAACCATGTCTAAATGCTCCAAAGGTGTCGTCTGACTGTCCGTCGTGGACACACTGGCCAAGAACACTATTTAGCCCTGCTTGTGGTACTTGGAGATCTTCAACACCAAGACAATCTTCACCTTGCTCGCCGCTCTAGTCGCCTAGAACACCAATGCAAACAAATCGAGGCACTCGCCTAGAACACCAATGAAGACAAATTGGGGCGCTCCAATAAAACTTTTTTTTTCGACACTGATGGGTAGCATTGTGTCTGGATAACCGGTCCATAACGAGAATGACGTCATAGAAAGTCATATCCAGTATGATCAGGTCGGCAGACAACTTATGCCCCTCGATGACCACTCGAACTATAAGAAAGTATTTCCCGCAAGAAGATGTACCCATCGGAGACATCACATCAAGAGCTTTCTTGAGGCTAAACGGAATAGGATCAAGCAAACTCACAAAAGAAAATATAAAGGAATGGGTAGCACCCGAATCAAATATCACACGAGCATAGTGGTTAGCGACTACGAAAATACCTTCAATCAGGTCATTCTGATCACCCTGTGTGGCAGCTGTGACAACGTACTCTCTAGTTGGTTCTCCATTGTACATGTTGTTGGGGCCTCTGTTGTTGTTGTTGTGGTTGTTGTTGTTGTTGTCCTCCATGAGTCGTCGGCTTGTTCGGACAGTAGGTAGCGATATGTCCAGGTTGCTGGCACTAGTAGCAGACCCCCTTGAAGAGTGGACAAAAGCCCTAAGGATGGCTCTTGTTGCACCTCTGACACACGAACGAAGTCTTCTCCTACTGTTGCCTCTGCTGGGGTCGACCCTACTGGGCTCTCAGTTGGTGCCCCTGTTGTGTCCTCTGCCTCTTCGCCTTATCGCCCGCAGGTGGGTTCTTCCTCACTCTGCCACTGATGTTGCTCCCGTTGTCGCCCCTCTTCTGCGATCCACCCTTGAATCCCTCTCATTTCTCATTCAGGATGGATGCAGACTCAATCGCATCGCTGAATGTAGTAAGACGGCTCGTCATCACATGAACCCGGAGTTCGTCCTTCAGTCCACGAATATACTTCGTTGCCCTTACCTTATCATCAGCAAAAAGGTTTGAGCAGTAGCGCTCCAAACTCCTGAATTTGGTGGTGTAGTCCACCAAACTCAGGTTTCCCTGAACCAACTCGAGGAACTGTTGTTGCATCCGTTCCCGTGCATAAGCAGGGAAGTATGTGTCTAAGAATTCCTCCCTGAAGGTCTCCCAGGGAATGACCTCGACTCCGTCATACTTCACCCATCGTTGGGTGTCCCACCATTTCTTGGCATCGCCCTTCATCCGGTACGTGACAAAATCAGTTTACCTGTCCTCGGGCACAGGTAGGACACGAAAAACCCTCTTAGTCTCCTCGACCCAGCTCTCAACTACCTCTGGGTCGGCCTTCTCGGAAAAGGTTAGCGAATCCAACGTAAGAAACTTTTCGAACGTGACAACGCCAGGGTTCGAGGTAACCTCTACGGGATGGACACACGTGGTCTGCTGCGCTGCCTGCGCTTGAACGTGTATAGTCGTTGTCAAAGTATTGAGGACATTTAGCATGAAGTCCCTCTGCTCCAGCCAGTTAGCGGGAGCACCAGAAGTCGAAGCTCGAGTACGAGCATACATCTAAAATATGAAAAATAGTTAGGAAATGTATACCCTAATCAAACCTACCCCCTTAGGATTGATCCCCGCAACGATCATAATCGCACAATCACATCAAACTCCTAATTCACATAAAAAGGAATTAAATTAAGCTATTCTCAAGCTTATCATATGAAATTTAAACAAATTCATATTAGTAAAAAAAATATCAGGTAGCCCTTATCAGCGATGGAGACTGCTCTGGAGTACGAGTCGTGACTTTCTAACAAATTTGGACAAGGCTCTAATACTAAAAGAAAATTTCGGTACACAAAAATGGTTAAAATGTAAGATTTTGTGGTTTGCTCTGATACCAAACCTGCAACGACCCCAACTCATCCCCATTGAAAAGTGAGTTTTTTTATCTAAAAAACCCACACAAATCCGATTTAGACTATTTCTCCCCATCTGAATCAAGAAAGGAACACATACCTTTGTTGAAGTTTGAAAAATATCGAAAGAAAAATCGGACAATCGGAGAGGAAGAGGGTCTTCTTCTCCTTCTTCTTCTTCTTCTTTTTCCTCTCTTTCTTTCTCTCCCACAATTTTCCCATCTCTCTCTCTCTCTCTCTCTCTCTCTCTCTCTCTCCTTTCCTCTTTCTTTCTTTCTCTTTTTTTTCTTAGTTTTTATAATAGAGGGGGCCCTCTAGAGGGTGACACCTGTTAAAATACATGTAATCAATATATATATTTATATATATATATATTCAAACATACCCGATAAGGGTATTCCTGTAATTCTGTCCAATAGGGACATTGTAATCTTTTTTTATTTTTGTTTTTCTTTTCTTATTTTCCTTTTTCTTTCTTTTATTTTTCTGTTTTATTTTTCCTAAAAATGCATTTAATGCATTCACATTGGGGGTACCAACTAAGAGTCGTTGGGCCCCCAACGGTCACAATTGTGACCATTGGGAGCCCAACGACACCTTGTTGGGCCTCCCAATGTGGTCTCTCTCTCTTACTTTTCTCCCCCTCTCTCTCATTCCTTCTTTTGAGTAATTTCTTCAACGGAGGCAACCTTAATTTTTGGCATTTCATTTAGCTTAGGGCAATTAGGTCTTATATGCCCGGTTCTTGGCAATGATGGCAAATGGCTTTTCTATAGTTGCCATTATAGTTATTTTGCCTTCCAAAATGTGGAGGCTTATAGGCTTTCACATGATTGTCGGGTTTAGACACAGCCAAAACTTCATCTCCTCCCTTAATCATGCCAAGACGAGTTTATTCTTGGCATATTTCGGCTATGGTATCTTCCAAAGGAAGAGACTTAGATCTATGAAGTAGGGAAGATCTAACTTGTTCATATTCGGGCCTAAGCCCATGTAGAAATTGGAAAAAGTGTTCTTTTTCCATTTGTTCTCTTCTTAGTTTCACATCTTCACTAGAAACCCACTTTGGTTCTAGTAGAGATAGCTCATCCCATAAGGGTCAAAGGGTGTTAAAGTAATCTCTTACACCCATTTCCCCTTGCTTAATAGTCCGGATTTTTTTCTTGGAGAAAGAATTGGCGAGCAAGGTCTTTTTAAGTATACATATCTTTCATAAAGAACCATGCTTCATTTGCCATCCGAAATTTAGCAATGTTGGCGCAAATTTTAAGCTCCACGTTGTTCATGAACCAAGCAAGAATTTTCGCATGCTTGCTTTCCCAATCTTCCACTTTAGATTGGTGATCTTCAATGGCCTTCATGCGGGCATTTCCTTCAAGAGCTTTTTCTTTATCACCATCCATCTTGGTGAGTTGGAGTTGCGGTTCCGGAATAGTGTCCATGACGTATCCCCAAAGTTTTTTACCCTTGAGGTTGTTCTCCATGGCGGCGGCCCACATCATGTAGTTGGAACCATTAAGTTTGAAGGAGAGATCAATCTTTTGTTCTCCTTCCATTTTTAAACTCAAGAAGACAAACCAAGAAAGAGAAATACAAAATGGAAAATATAACTAGTCAACTAGCTATATCAAGAATCAAGAGCAAACACTTGGCTCTGATACCATGTAATGAAATATGCGGAAATAAAAACAATGTCCTACAATGGACATTCACATATAAAAAGCAAAAGAACAAGTCCAACAAAGGACATACAAAAAAGTCAACAATGGCTTCCAAACATAAATTCTTATAAATGCAATAAAGGGCTTGAAGAAGCCAATGCTTTACAAAGGGGGGATACCCCACTTATTTATAGGCAAGAAGGAATGAGAGAGAGAGGGAGAAAAGTAAGAGAGAGAGAGACCACATTGGATTTCAAAATTATTTGGAAACAAATGGAATTTGTCATCAAAGATCTTGTCCTAAGACTCTCCAACAAAATTGTCTAGCCGAAAGAAAGCATAGACACATTTTGGAAACCACTAGGACACTTCTTATTTCCAAAGAAATTCCAAAGAACTTTTGAGCCGAAGCCGCTTTAACCTCAACTTACTTGATAAATAGAATGATATCTTCATCCTTACAAAATACATCTCCATATGAAAAATTATTTGAAAGAACACCCGATTTCAATAGATTAAGAATTTTTTGGTGTAAATGTTTTATCCTTACACATAAAAGAGATAAATTATCTCCTAAAGCTATTGAATGTGTTTTCTTAGGATACGGAGAAAATCAAAAGGGTTTTAGATGCTTCGACCTTAAAAATAACAAACTATATGTGTCTAAAGATGTAACCTTTTTAGAAAATGAAAATGGTTTTGAGAAAACTAAAGATATTGACGAAAGCGAATATGTTTTCTTGTTTGATCTTCTCTCTCAAGAAGATGTGACTCTTCAAGAAGAGGAAATCTCTAATGATTTGTTGAATGATCTAGAGGATATTCCTCTTAACAATATTGAAAATGAAAATGATAGACACATCCAAACCTATGTTAGGCGTGGTCAACAAGTTCCCATAAGTGCCTTAGAAAAATACTCTCAAGGGTCCAACATAGAAGAAACCTCTTTAAGGAGATCCAACCGAATCTTCAATCCTCCTAATAGGTTTGTTTCCTATGAGTCTCTAACACCAAAATATAGAACGTGTCTAATTGCGTTACACTTTTTTCATGAACCTTCACATTATAATGAAGCCAAAAACATTCTCCAGTGGGTTGAAGCCATGAACTTAGAACTTAGTATTAGAATGTGGAATATGGTATGGATATGGATCCGATAAAGGATCCATAGCCATTCACGAGTTTTGCTTTAGTTGTATTATATTGTAACATGTGTTACTTATAAGGGGCACTTTTGTCCTTGTAAAAGATCATTATAACCCTATTAAGACTAATGAAGCACTAGTGCAGCAACTAAGAAAGTTTAGGGCTGCCGATTTCTCAAGAAGAGTTCTCTCTCTCTCTCTCTCTCTCTCTCTCTCTCTCTCTCTCTCTCTCTCTCTCTCTCTCTCTCACGTGTTTTCTCATGGTATCAGAGCACGCTGTATTTCTGGGCGAAAACGGACTTTCCTCAGGAACGTGAAAAGCCAAGATCTGCTGCAGCAAAAGCCGAGTTCTTCTCGTTCCTTTCAGAACTCGTGAATCTGGCGAGTTCTCCTTGTTCCTTTCAGAACTCGTGAATCGGTCTTCTTCAGCGACGTGAATTAGTTCACGTGAATCAGGTTCCAACTTCCTATTCCCCTATTCCTTTTCTGTCATCGTCGGTCACATGATTTGTCCCCTTCACCTTTTCCTTTTTCAGCAACGAATAACTATCTATATTGCAGATTTGCAATACATTCAGATTTGTTGTTTGTGTTCCAACTAATCTGAAATAAATTCAGATTTTCACTAGTTTACTGTGTTACACCCTGTTTCACGCACAACAGTTTTTTTTCCCCTTTATAGTTCTTATTACTCGTGACTTCATCTTCTTTTCTTGATTCACACACAGCAACTGCAGGTCACTTCTTCTTCTTCATTCATTCACAATTTACACAAAAGGCTGAGTTCATCTTCTTTTCCTAATTCACACACAGCAACTGTTGTAGTTTTTCTTATTACTCGTGACTTCATCTTCTTTTCTTGATTCACACACAGCAACTGCAGGTCACTTCTTCTTCATTCATTCACAGTTTACACAAAAGGCTGAGTTCATCTTCTTTTCCTAATTCACACACAGCAACTGCTGTAGTTTTTCTTATTACTCGTGACTTCATCTTCTTTCCTTGATTCACACACAGCAACTGCAGTTTATTTCTTCTGGTACCAATTTCTGTCATTGATCATAAGCTGCATCATTTTATGATAGCAGTCCAGATTGTTTCTGTCATAAGTTGCGTCACTTTATTCTTTGTTTTTCAGCCACATTTCTGTCATAAGCCTACAAATGGATGCTTCAGGCAATTCTGGTCTTTCCTCCAATTTCCTGGGGCAGCTAGTTTCGGAAAAACTGAATACAAATAACTATTTGACTTGGAAAAGGCAGATTACCCCTTTTATTCGCAGTCAAGATCTTTCAGGTCACTTAGATGGCTCCACTCAAATGCCTCCGGAATTTGTCACAACCGAAGCAAAAGGGGATGGAGAAATGTCAAGCACCATTCGCAGTCCTGTATTTATTGCTTGGATGAAACGTGATCAGGCTCTCGTCGCGTATATCACTTTCACATTGTCGCAAGAAGTTTTGGTTTCTATCCCTGATGATTGCATATCTAAAGTATTGTGGGAAACTTTAGCTCAAACCTACTCTCAGATATCAGAGGCTAAGGTGTTGTTTCTCAGGCGTGAATTTCAGCTTTTAAAGAAGGGAGCAATGACCATTATTGAATTTTTAAATCAAGTCAAAAGCATCACAGATCAATTAGCCATTGTTGGATATCCAGAGTCCGATAAAGAAAAGGTGCAACAAACACTGAATGCCCTGGGATCAGAATATCATGTACTTGTCACCTCTTTATTATGCTTGCCTTCGTTGCCCAGTTTTGAGGAATTACGTGCTAAACTCTTCCAATACGAGATGTCTTTAAAAAGCATATCTGATGCTTCAGCAGGTCAATCATCTACGCATGAGATTCTTGTCACAGGGACGTTTGCTGATCGTGCACGAGGAGGGCGTGGCAGAGGCAAGGGAAATCTAATCCAGGGTGGACGTGGGATACTACCTACACCAAATTCTAATGCCAATTTTTCAAAGAATGTTCCCACATGCTATCAGTGCAACAAGCGAGGTCATATCAAGGCCAACTGTTGGTTCAACCCACAAAATCGAAATAGAATGCAAAACACCAGAAATGTTGGTATATCAGGAACTACAGGTACATTTCGAGTCAGTGAAGATGCTAAGGATCTCCTTCTATCTGCTATGGCCAACTTGAATCTGAAGCAAAATGATGATGGAATATGGTATGTTGACTCTGGGGCAGCAACCCATGTCACTGGTAATGCAGGTAAGTTCTCTATTCTGACTCCCTATTTTGGAAAATCTAATATTGTAATCGGAGATGGGACTCACCACCCTATTTCAAACATAGGCAATGTCGTCATTCTTTTGTCTAAGTCATCTATTCCTTTATCTGATGTTGTTCATGCACCAAATATAAAAAAAAATATTGTATATGTTTTCAAGCTTGTTGATTCTACCAATTCTTCTGTAGAATTTACTCATACTTTTGTCTTTGTCAAGGATCTTCAAACGAAGGAGATGTTCGTTAAAGGAGAGCGACGTGGAGACATGTATGTCTTTAATGAAGATCCAGCTTCCAGTGTCCTGAAGCCCCAGTCTGATCTCGTCTCCAAAAGTGTCCTAAGTACATTCAAATGTAATAAGTCAGATCTCTGGCATTCTCGTCTTGGTCATTGTAGTCAAGTCTTTATTGAAAAGTTAGTGTCTGATGGTCTTCTTTCGGAGTCTGTTTCACCTTCATTGAGGAATAAAATATGTCTCAGTTGTCAGATCTGCAAAAGTCATGTACTTCCTTTTCATCAAATAAATAAAAGAGCTTCTATACCCTTTGAAATAATATGTTCAGATGTTTGGGGCCCAGCTCCTAATCCTTTCTCTTCTGGAAGTAAATATTATGTATCTTTTATTGACAGTTTCTCTCGTTTTACTTGGATATTCTTTATGAAACACAAATCAAAGGTCTTTTCCATTTTCCGTCACTTTCATGCCTATGTTAAAAATCAATTCCCTCAAAATATCCAAATTCTCTAATGTGATGGAGGTGGTGAGTATTCCTCTAAAGAATTTTTAGATTTTCTCCAAGATAATGGGATGCATCGTAGAGTTTCTTGCCCGTACACTCCACAACAAAATGGAATTGCTGAACGTAAACACATACATATTGTGGAAAGTGCAATGAGTATGATGCATGAGAGTAACTTACCCATTAGTCTTTGGACTGAAGCTTTTCACACTGCCACTCATGTGATAAACCGTCTTCCTATGCCTATTCTTGAAAATCAATCTCCCTATTATGTTCTCTTTGGTGCACATCCCGATTATAATGAGTTACGAGTTTTTGGATGCACATGTTATGTTCATATTGACAAATGCATGAGGACTAAATTTCAGGACAAAGCCTTTATATGCCAATTGGTAGGTTATGCAGATAAACACAAGGGTTACAGATGTTATGATCCTACCAATAAGAAGATTCGAATTTCCAGAAATGTTGTTTTTGATGAAAATAATTTTTTGGGAAAAGAAGCAGAGGTCAATCGTGAACCTACTGGTGCAGTTGCTAATTGGTATGATCCATGGCTTAGTGCTGAACTTATTTCACATGCTGTTGAGCATACTATTCTGTCTCCTAAAAGCATACATGGTGAGACAGTTTCAGATGATGCATCACAAGCAGAGTGTCTGAGATACAAAGGAAATGTGTATACCAGGAGATCTAGAGAGCAAACGAATGTACCTGCTGAAGAACACATTGCATTGTCTAATGACAGAGAAGCACCAAGAAGATCAGGCAGGATAAGGCATCCTATTGAAAAGTGGGTTAGTTATGACAACTTTTCTATGGACTTTCAGATTTTTCTATCCCAGATTGAAAAACACGATGAACCACTTGGTTTTCATCAAGCCATCCAATCCAACAAATGGATTGAAGCGATGAATGAGGAGATCGATGCACTTCATGAGTGTCGAACATGGGAGATAGTTGGTCGTCCTCCAGACAAAAATGTTGTTGGTTCCAAATAGGTTTATAAAATTAAATATAAATCGGATGGTAGCATTGAACATTATAAGGCGCGTCTTGTGGCCAAGGGTTTCACTCAAGAATATGGTCAGGATTATGATGAGACATTTAGCCCAGTAGTGAAAATGGGAACTATTCGCATTATACTTGGCCTGGCAATTGAACATGGGTGGATCCTCAATCAGCTTGATGTTAAGAATGCATTCTTTCATGGGGACTTAAAGGAAGAGGTCTATATGGAGCAACCTCAAGGTTATGCAGAGGAAAGCCCAAAAGAATATGTATGCAAGTTAACCAGAGCTTTGTATGGATTGAAGCAAGCTTCTAGGTCATGGTTTGAAAGCTTTTCCTTAGAAATCCACAAACATGGTTTCTTTCGTTCCCAACTTGACCATTCTTTGTTCATATATAGGAACGGTACCACTATGGTTTTCTTACTCATATATGTTGATGATATTGTTATCACTGGTAATGCTCCAGACCACATTCAGCGAATTAAAGTTCTATTGAGTATGCGATTCAAAATGAAAGACCTTGGGGAGCTGAGATATTTTCTTGGAGTAGAGGTAGACAGACAAGGTGATAAAATATCATTAACTCAACATAAATACACTCTTGATCTTCTGGCTAAAGCAGGAATGACAGATTGTAAACCTCTACCCACACCCAGTGTTGTTAACCAAAGGCTCAGTATTTGTGATGGTGAGTTATATCCTGATGCAGTCAAGTATCGGAGTTTAGTAGGTATGCTACAATACCTTACCTTTACTAGACCATACATTGTGTATTCTGTCAATCAAGTATCTCAATTCATGCATGAACCAAAGACTGGTCACATGGATGTTGTCAAACGCATCCTTCGCTATCTAAAAGGAACGGTGGGTGATGGACTCACATATACTCAATCTTCATGGAAATCACCAAAACATGACATACTGGCCTATACAGATGCAGACTGGGCAGAGGATCCAGATGAGAGGCGATCTGTTTCAGGATACTGTGTTTTTATTGGAAGAAATCTTGTCTCATGGAGTAGCAGAAAACAGAAGGTTGTGGCAAGATCTAGCACAGAGGCAGAGTATAGATCTATGGCAGCTACCACAGCAGAAGTGACCTGGATTAGGCATCTTCTTACAGAGATGGGAGAGGATATCTCAAATTCGACACTTATGTGTGATAATAGAAGTGTTATACAAATTGCATTCAATCTTGTTCATCACAGTCGGACTAAACATATTGAAATTGATCAACATTTCATCAGACAAAAGATAGCCGACAAAGAGATTGAACCAGTTTATGTGCCTTCAGAAGACCAAGTTGCCGATATGTTTACAAAAGGTCTTACAAGTCACCGCTTCTGGTATCTGAAGAACAAGTTGCACATGGTTCAACCCCATGCACAACTTGAGGGAGGGTATTAGAATGTGGAATATGGTATGGATATGGATCCGATAAAGGATCCATATCCATTCACGAGTTTTGCTTTAGTTGTATTATATTGTAACATGTGTTACTTATAAGGGGCACTTTTGTCCTTGTAAAAGATCATTGTAACCCTATTAAGACTAATGAAGCACTAGTGCAGCAACTAAGAAAGTTTAGGACTGCCGATTTCTTAAGAAGAGTTTTCTCTCTCTCTCTCTCTCTCTCTCTCTCTCTCTCTCTCTCTCTCTCTCTCTCTCTCTCTCTCACGTGTTTTCTCACTTAGTGCCCTTGAAAAGGCAAAAACTTGGAAAATAACCTCTTTACCCACTGGAAAGAGATCTATTGGATGTAGATGGGTTTTCAAAATTAAAACTAAAAGTGATGGGTCATTAGAACGCTATAAAGCTCGGTTAGTAGCAAAGGATACGCTCAAGAATACGATATAAACTATGAAGAAACTTTCGCTCCCGTAGCTAGGATGACTAGTGTTAGGACTCTTATTGCGGTTGTGTCAGTTAAAAAATGGCCTATTTATCAATTAGATGTTAAGAATGCATTCCTAAATGGTGAATTAAATGAAGAGGTTTACATGGATCCTCCTCCAGGAGTATGTATTGGTAAAAATAAAATTCTCAAATTTAAAAAGGCATTATATGGGTTAAAGCAAGCTCTAAAGGCTTGGCATGATAGATTTAGCAAGGTAATAACAAGTTTGAATTTTCGCTCATGCTATACTGACACTGCCTTGTTTGTGAAAAGTGCAGGGTCTTCTGTAGTTATTTTACTACTTTATGTTGATGATATGATCATCACTGGAAGTGATGAGCAAGGAATCAATGATATTAAAAAAGTTTTAAAAGAAAATTTTGACATGTCTGACCTTGGTTTCTTAAGATATTTTTTTGAAATTGAAGTAGCGTACTCTCCCCGAGGGTACATTCTCTCTCAGATGAAACTTGCTGCTGACATTCGTTCCAAGTCTGGCATCTCCGACGATAAGAAAACAGAAACCCCTGAGGTTATCAATGCAAAGTTAAGGTTGGAAGATGGAACACTCCTCGAGGATCCTACTCCCTACCGCTAACTTGTTGGGTCTCTGACCTACTTATCTATCACTCGGCCAGACATAGCTCATGCAGTTTACTCAGTCAGTCAGTTTCAACATGCACCTACAACTGTGCACATGAGTGCGGTCTTAAGGGTAGTCAGATACATCAAAAACACCATAACTAGGGGATGTTTTCTTTCTCTTCATCATCACTTGACTTAATTGCTTATATTGATGCTAATTGGGGAGGAAATCCCAATGATAGAGTCTCAACTACCGGTTTTTGTGTTTTCTTAGGTGACTATGATTTCTTGGAGATGCAAGAAGCAGCACAAAGTATCATTGACCTCAACAGAAGCGGAGTATCGTGCAATGGCCACTACAACCATGGAGCTTGTGTGGCTTAAAAGTCTTCTCAGTGATATGGGCATAGTCATCTCTACTTCTTCGAAGATGTATTGTGACAACAAAAGCGCAATCTATATCGCAAGCAATCACACCTTCCATGAGCGTACTAAGCACATCGAGATGGACTGCCATTACGTTCATGATGAATACCTAAGAGGAACAATAGCATTGTCTTACGTTACATCCGAGTACCAGTTGGCGGACTTCTTCACTAAAGCCCTTGCTGCTCCTCGTTTTATGTTCCTTCTCAACAAGCTTTCGGTTATATCCCCGTAAAGCTTAAGGGAGGGTATTAAAATACATGTAATCAATATATATATTTATATATATATTCAAACATACCCAATAAGGGTATTCCTATAATTTTGTCCAATAGGGACATTGTAGTCTTTTTTTTATTTTTGTTTTTCTTTTCTTATTTTCCTTTTTCTTTTTTTGTTTTATTTTTCCTAAAAATGCATTTAATGCATTCACATTGGGGGTCCCAACTAAGAGTCGTTGGGTCCCCAACGGTCACAATTGTGACCGTTGGGAGCCCAACGACACCTTGTTGGGCCTCCCAATGTGGTCTCTCTCTTACTTTTCTCCCTCTCTCTCTCATTCCTTCTTGCCTATAAATAAGTGGGGTATCCTCCTTTGTAAAGCATTGGCTTCTTCAAGCCCTTTATTGCATTTATAAGAATTTATGTTTGCAAGCCATTGTTGGCTTCTGTGTATGTCCTTTGTTGGACTTGTTCTTTTGCTTTTTATATGTGAATGTCCATTGTAGGACATTGTTTTTATTTCCGCATATTTCATTACAACACCCCCCCTTAGATTCCCATATGGGCTGGGAGATGGAGTTTCCTTATATGGGACTCTATCTCCAGCCCACTTTTCATAATCTCTCTGTTGACTTTTTTTTTCTACTTCTCTTTTTTTTAATACTTACCTTTTTTTCTTTGTTTTGTTTACTCAACCAAATTGGGCTCTTCTAGAGACCCCAACTATTTGGTAACTACCATATCTGAATGAATTTTGGAATTAATTATTTTAATATTAATTTAATTAATTATTTATTAATAAATAAATATCCAAAAAATTCCAAAGGGTGTCTTACCCCTCTGCCAGTTTTTTTTAACTTTAAAATTCCTTAAATTAAACCTTTATACTGAATTTAAAGCTTTAATTTTGTTGGACCTGGATTTTAGATCTAGATTCGGATCTAAGATCCAAATCCAATGTCCATATGGATCTTAAATTGGATCAGATCCTAATTAATATGGGTCTTGGACTAAGTCCAAATCCATATTAACTTAGATCAGATCCGGTCCGATCCAACTCAGACCCGGTCCCATCGAGACAGGTCTTTTTTGAAAAAATGTGATTTTTAGGCCAACCGTAGCTCGAATTCAGGAAAATAAAATATCGTTGAATTCAGCATTTCGAGGGGCATCTAATAATGTATAACTTGAATTTCGCCTCCGAATTTTTCTTGAATTTAACCCAAATTTTGCTTGATTTTAAAGGTCAAAAATAAAAAAAATCATCATATTTTGTTTGGCTCATTTAGATCTTGTCGATGAGCGCTGGGTCAAGACCAGATTCAATTGACGCCACCTAATATGGAGTATTTTACTGATGTTTCTACAACACTTAGACAAAATTTTCAAAAATCCAGGATTTAACTTAGTGTAAAAACACACGACATTGCAACTATTATCCCATAAAAGGCATTTATTAAAGTGAATGACTTCTCATAAGAAATTATTCTCAATACCTTATGCACGAATAGACAATCTTATTCATCATGTAAGACAATAAGAGCACAAAGATTAAATATCAATATAAAAATTATTTATTCATAAGCTAGATCATAATTTTTAACACTTCAAATGCTACTTTTAATACACCGAGAGTAAGAGAAAAATTAAATACAAGTTTAAGCAAAATTTCATAAGATCATACTTGTGAAATACACACAACGCCATTATTTTAAAATATCTCAAATTATTTTAAAATATATGATATTTTTTATAAAAAAAAAAGAATAAAACAAAGTCTAATAATAAATATGAACATGTTTTGACATTTATAATCATGATGTGTTCAAATAAAGCATCTAAATGCCAACAATGCATGTTCAAGCATACAAGATTATATGCATATATATCAAATAAAGCAAGTTTTGAAAAATCAAGATTCAAACATGATTTCAAAAAAAAACATACATATATATAATTTCACAAGATTAAACAAATAAACTTTATAAGATATTTAATAAGAACAAGTCCAATGGTAATTTAAAAACATTTAAATTTTTTTAAATAAAAATAATAAATATATTTATATATATATATATATTTTAAAGATAAGGAAAATGAGTGTTTCCTCGTGCATAATGCATGAAATAAATAACACAAGAAACACTTAAAGATATAAGATACATACCAAGTCAAGATTTCCTTTAAACTCAAACCAAACAATGATTATGAATCCTTCACCAAACACAAACTCGAACCAAAGAATCTCAAGACCCAAAAGAGGCAAATGTTAAGAAGAATTTATTGGCTCTGATACCATGTAATTAAATGAGCGGAAGATAAATACAAGCCAACTAAAGGCATACAAAGCACAATGCGTGCTCAACCACAAATCCACTAGGGACAACACGAGCACAAAGGCACAACACAAGCACTAATTGCATATAAGACATCAAAGAACTAAATAGAAAAACACAAAACATAAAAAATATCCATCTTTATTGGGCATAAATGCTTAAGAGAAGCATTAGAGAAAGAAAAGGGACAAAGCCCTTATTTATACACAAGAGGCAGTCTCAATAGAGTTGTTGGACTGCTCCGACAGCTATATTGACTAGTCAAAACAGAACCCAACAACTCTATTTGGTATTTGACCAAATAGTTCGTATAAAAACAGAAAAGGACAAAAAAAATAATAAAGTAAAAGTATTAATGTGCCCCTAATGGGCACTTCCTATTACAATAATTATGAAATGACGAAAATATTCCTAGAGAGTATTACCTATTACATCATTGTAAATAGAATATATATACATATATATACAACTTAACAAAGGCATGTAAGATTTCGCATGATTGCCGGGTTTAGAAACCACCAACACTTTATCTCCTCTCTTAATCCTATCAAAACGAGTTTCTTCTTGGCATATTTCGGCAATTGCGCCTTCTAAAGAATTAGATCGATGGAGGAGAGAAGATCTTGTCCAAATTTGGGCCTAAGCCCATGTAAAAATTGAAAAAAGTGCACTTTATTTTTCATTTATTCCTTTCTTAGCTCAACATCTTCACTAGCAACCCATTTGGGTTCAAAAAGGGATAACTCGTCCCATAGAGGACCAAGAATACTAAAGTAGTCACATACGTTCATGTCCCCTTGTTTGATGATACATATTTTTTTTATAGAAAAAATTGTTTTGCAAAGTCTTTTTGGGTATACATACCCTTCATAAAGAACCATGCCTCATTAGCTTTGTGGAATTTAACAAAGTTGGTACATATTTTGAACTCAACATTGTTGATAAATCATGCAAGAATTTTTGCATGTTTGCTTTCTCAGTCTTCTACCTTGGATTGATGATCTTCAATGGCTTTAGTTCGAGCATCTCCTTTCAAAGCTTTTTTTTTTATTTTCTTCCAACTTAATGAGTTTGAGTTGAGGAACTGGAATAGAGCCCATCATGTATCCCCAAAGCTTCTTGTCCTTGAGGTTATTTTCCATAGCAAACGCCCACATCATGTAGTTGGAACCATTTAACTTGAATGGGACATATATTTTTTGTTCATTCTCCATTTTTACTTGATAGAAGAAGGAAGAGAAAATATGGAAGAGCACTAAAGAGCCCATTCCACCTTGACTTCCACAAGCACCACAAACCCACAAACACTTTGAATGCTAACCCACAATCACAATCTTTTAATGGCCACCTTCCCAAAGGACCAAGAGCAATATGGCTCTGATACCATGTAATGAAGTATGCAGAATTATAAGAACAAAGTGCAAAGGCACATATAAGTCCAAGAGTGGACAATACAAAGGCACAAGATAAGCACAAAAGTGCATAAGCCCAAATCCATTATGGGACAATACAAAGAGCCAACTAATGGCAGCACAAGCAAGTAAAAAAATAGATTCTTTATTGAATGACTGCTTGGAAAAAGCATGAAAAGAATAGGGAGGAGAAGACCCTTGTTTATACACAAAGTAAACCAAGAGAGGGAGACCCTTGGGAGCTCCCAAAAGAGTCGTTGGGAGCTCCCAATGACTCTATGGTCTTCAATGACCATAGAGCCCCCAATGGTCTCCCTTATTACATATAAAAAGAAAAATAATAAAAGCCAAAAAAATACTGTTTTTAATAGAGAGTATTTATTACATGTGAAAAGACAGAAATGCCCCTATAGGGAACTTAACTATTACAAGACTGAAAATTAAATATATGAATATATGTATACATACATAAGTATACATATATACACATACATATATTTTAACATTCAACACATCAAACAGTTGAAACAAATGCACACTATTCAGAAATGAAAAGAACTCATAAATTCTTGTATAAGTAGTTGACTATCTTTGTTAATTAAACCAAACTGTAGCTTCCCAGATCATCAAATGGTATCCATCATATAATTTGGCTCTATATTGCTAACAGCCAAATCTAGAAAAGATACACAAAAGCGAAAATCCTAAGACACTGTTTCCACATGTTTGCTTCTAGGAGATTTGCCACAATCTACTGCCAATACTTTGAAATTCAGATAAAATCAACAGTAAGATATAATGCATTGCCTGAAGAAAATGATTAGGGAACCATCTGAAGGGATTAGGTAAAGTAATGAGGAAACAATCTATAAAAGTAAATCTAGAAAGGATGGAATACAATAATGATAAGATATTCCAGGTTAGAATATAAAAAAAATAGGGTCCATCCATTTCCCAGCCAAAAGGAATCATTCTTTAGGCAGGAATCTAAGGAGCCAATGATGCAAAGAAACTCCAGCCTGCATTGAAGGCAGAAATCGATGTGCATGAAACCAATAGACTAACAAGGTCAATAGCTCATTGACAGCACGTAAGCCTAATGAGGGGTCTCCAAAGAGGCAATAGAGTCCTCATCGACCTCGTCATCAAAAAGAATGACGATTGGAGGCTCCCCAGATGAAGCAGGGCTCTTTGAACTTCTGCAGGGACTTCTCTTTCGGGCTCTTCGATCGGCCTTTGCATTTTTTTGGATGTTGGATAAGTCTCACTTTCTTCAACTCCTTGGCATTTAAAGGGGCCACTGTTCGAAAATTGCTCACAGGGATAATAAGAGCATCAAAATTTTTAATGTATCTTCTCTGTCCAGGCATCTAAAGTCTAAACAAGAATACAGACCTAATCGTGGGAAAATCAGTCTAATTGCCAAACTCAAGTGCTTTGGGATAATAGGCAAGCAGAATACGTTCAGTCTTTGTGCAGCATGCCCCCCAAAGTGTCAGATACGTCACAGATCTTGGTATTGGCATTCTCTTGGCAAGGGAAAATCTTATGATAAAACTAAAAAAATTGTTTTACAAAACTCATAGAAGTAGTGGCGTGTAGAATCTAAAAAAATAAACAAAATAAATACTGAAATATAAATTTTAAAAAGTGTTAATATCGCGATAATATCACCATAAAATCATGACATTTCAAAAATATGTGATATTAAGAAAGATACTGTGATTTTATCAGGACCTTGCATTTTTTATATATTGTAAAAAAATCACAATAGTTTCAACCCAATATTTTGATGACTGCAAGTAACAGCCCCTTAGATCATGCACATACTCAACCCCAATTCATGCAATCGGAATTACCACCATGCACTTTATATGCCATTTATTGTATAGATGAATTAGATTTTTCCTTACCTTGGAATTCTCTTTTCTAGTCAGTTGAGACATAGATGGAAAATGTTAAAAGGGATAAATATTTGTTAGAGTCGTTTGTATATACAATCTAGTAGTAAACACCAATTTTCAACTTTTTGCAAATATTTTGTGGATCTAACCTTATAGATGTGATCTACATAGCTTTTTTTAGTAAAAAATAGGTTTTTAGATCATCCATTTGCAACATGTAAGCAGGTTTTCCAAGGGCTTCAAAAATCCACAGCGCACAATGTATCAAATTTTCAAGAACGAAAAAAATCATATTTTCATGTTGAAGAGATATGATCTAAGTTGTGTTTCCTAGCAAACAAAGCACGGTGAACACATCTATGAGGTCAGATTGAGTGGATACAACTTTCAATTATGATTTTCCAACTAGATTGTCCATATAGTAGACAATAGAAATATATATATAGAGAGACAAAGAGAGAGAGAGAGAGAGATTTCCATGCATCTCAAGAGAGCACACAGTTCCATGATCAGCAAAATCGCACGTTGTTGGATGATCGATCACGGGTCACTGCATGCCTAGTAATCCCGCATGCAGTGAGGCATGTGCCAGTGTGTGTTCTGTAGAAACTAAGGACTCATAATTGTACTCTTTTTTCTAAAGCCTCAGTAATATAAAAATGGGTTTGCTGATTTCAGCAAACTGGATCACTAACAACCAACTATCCTATTTACAGGAACTAGTTTGCAGTTTGGTCGCAGGTCAGCAATCCTGAGCAAGAATAAAGTTCTTCCCCTCACCAGTCTAACACCCAAAAAAAATTAGTCACAGCTCAAATTTCCCAACTTATATGTCATCACTAAAATTTCATGATGATCATATACATGTTTCCATTTGAAGCCTTTAGCACCTAGACACTTCTTTCTTGGACCCGGAGCACTAAAACCACCACCTACTAGTTACATATCAGCAATGCAACCGAAGACATTGAGAACACAGGAAGTATGCATTTTCCCATAACTTGCATCATCCGACCATGAGGCTGACGTTGTTATGCATAGAATTTGGCAATATGGCAAGCCAAAAACAGCTAATGCATAGCCTAGTCTTCTTATGAACCATCAATTATTTAGCATGCGACACCTCTATCTGCGCCGATCAAACTCTATACTTGTTTTCTCATCCTCCAATAGAGCTAGGTGGTGTTTAGGTGTACTCAGTTATCCAGATAAACGGGATAAACTGGAAAATTGCATTATATAAAGAACAATTGGAAAAAAAAGGGCATCCCAACTTATCAAATAAGAAGGATGGTGGGAACAGAGTCTCAGGAAACTAATAAATTACATTACAACAAATTTCACTAATTCAAGATTGCCCAAAAGCTCTAGACGAGAACCGTTGCAACACAATCTTTTGAGAGCACATATCTAAGTTCATATCCATCTATTCTGCACACGATCTTTCCGTAAAAACAGTAACGACACGCCCTCGAATAGCACATATGAACAATGAGCGCGAATTCGCAATGATCCCCAACAAACGAAACTAAAAACAATCAATCAAAGGAGAAAATTGACAATAACCCATCAACTTACAATGGAAAAGATGCTTCGAAAGAGTATCATTCGGCATGAATTCTGCAACGAGGAGTCGCTCGTCGCCCTCGCAGCAATACCCAATCAAATTCGCGAGCCTCTTGTGCCGCAATTTCCCCACTCCCCGAGCTTCTTCCTACTCAAAAAGAAATCACAACCCAACAAAACCCCATCAATCAGAAATTGGTTTCCCCCACTCCTCACTTAAACCCTCCAAAATTGAATCATTGAATCATCAAAGAGAGAAAGAGGGAGTACCGCGAATTGGTTGGGGTCTGGCCAAGCCGTCTTAGAGAACTTCTTGATGGCGATCGACCGCTCGTTCTTCCATTTTCCCTTGTAGACGATATTGGGGGCCTTCTCCCCGCTCTCGGAGACGATCAACCCCGGCGAGAAGTTGTTGGTGGCTGACCGGAGCTCCGCGAATGAGAATTCCGTGACGGACGGAACACCGACGTGCTCTGCGGGCTGCTGGACGGAGTCCGGCACCGCCGGGTGGTGGTGGTTCGACACCGCCCTCGACTCGCAGCACCCCATTTTATTCGGTCGTGCGTGCGTGTTACCTCTGCTTGGGTGCGAAAACCGAAATCACGCCCCCCATTTCTCCCTGTTATCTCTCACTCTCTCTCTAGATTCTCTTTCATATGCCCACACGTCTTTCACGCTCTTCCGTTCCTCTCTCTAGATTTTCTTTCACGCTCTTCAGTTCCTCTCTCTAGATTTTCTCTTTCCTATGCCCCCACACGTCTCACTCTCTCATCAGATCCTCTCTCTAGATTCTCTCTTTCATAAGGTGCCTGCCCGGCCCACACGCACACCTTTCTCTCTCTCTCCAGTTTCTCTCTCTAGACTTTTCTCCTTCGTATGCCCCCAACCTCACACCTCATTCTACATTTTTCTGTCATATTTATACCGGCCACCCTGTCTTTGCAGTAGCGCAGCAAACGGGTCGGATATAATCGAATATCCGCTCCAGATTTGGATCCTTACACTAAGATCTGAATGTAGAATGGGATGGGAATCCGGTATGCTACTTCAAATTTCAATCAGATTAGTATCAGTATTTTGATTCGATTGAATTTATAACAGGATAAAAAAAAAAATCTTTACACATAAAGAACTCAAGTTTTACTGTTTTTTGTCTGTCTTCAGTATTGCATATGTTTGGATCCGAATTCAACTTTACATTTCAGGTACCATTCAGATTCATATCTAACAAGATGTAACCGGGATACGGATTCAGATTCAGATCTAATAAAGAGTAGATCAAGTTAAAGGCAGTCGAGACGGTGTTACTGTCAGGAGTCGCTTAGTTGCTTAGATGAACGCATTGCTTGTGTCTTAGGTAGGGCCTACAAAAATATTTTCTGAGTAAATGCTCTAGATGAACGGTATTTGCAGTACTTGTAATGATCGATGGTGGGAGCCAAGCAATCCATCCATGGTGGTTGGATGCCGTTCATTTCTTGAATGGACAGCATCAAGGGTGCGATCAGGTCAGGTTTACCCCTGGCCTTGGCCTGCTCTCGGAAAAAAAGAGTTGAGATCAGCTGGACATTAAAAATCACCACCAGTCAGGATGTCAATGGGTCAGGTTTGGTTCTGACCCTAGTGAAATCAGACCTAGCCCCTATTTTTGGGTATGGTATCAGGTCCGGACACGAGTCTAATTGGACTCATCATAAGAGAAACCATACCCAGACCCAATAAAAACTACATGAATCAAACCCAGTAAAATAATATTTGTTATCATTTTTATATTAAAATTTTGCAGGTATTAATTGCAACTCGGGTCGGGCCTGAGTCTGTCATAAAATTTCACAAACTATACCTAGCTCCATGTATTAATCAGACCTTCGGACCAGAGTCTTAATCGGGTCTTATTATTTATCACCATAATCAGACCTTATAATTAAGAGTAGCTAGTGCACATCACTTTTTGTAGGGACGTTGCAAGTTTAGAATCCCAATGGTATCCTAAATGATAGGGGTCTGCCTAACCCCAGCTTGCCTTTAAAAAAAAACATGTGCAATCGATGTCATAGAACCCCATTCTGGCCAAACTCTTGGGAGCGGATCCTTAAACTGAAAAGCCTTTGAGGTTTTTTGAGATTCGTTCATCTCCAAGATGAGTGGCACCCATGAACCATTGAAAGTTGTGGTAGTTTGGATTTTTAACAAGGAGTTTCTAGGACCAATGTAATTACATAGGATGGATTTGGAGGTAGGCCCATTCATGGCCAGATCCGTGTATGATCAGTATAATTTCTAGTGTTCTTTTTTCTATTACCCTAATGAAGATGACGATATGCGGCAATGCAGCTCATCAAAAATTAAACAAACTAATTTAATCCAAATTATAGATTAAAGACACAATCAAATCCGAACAAACAAAATGTTAAATTAAGTTATAACTTCAAACAAAATGTCTACTCATTTTTCTTCTTCTCCTTTTGTTTTCCAATCATGTCTTCAATTGAGAGAAAGAGGAAATTCTGGTATGGCATTTGGAAAAGAATATCACAACTGAAACTATCCATAACTATCCATGACTATTTTTAGGGCCTCCCTTTTTTTATTTTTGTGATGTTTCAACCATTTTTTGGGTACCCTTCCCTGGGTGACCATTTTTGTCTGGAAAGTGGTCAGTTTTTTTTTTTAGCTTTTTTTAATATTCAAGCCATTTTTTGACCACCTACTGGTCGGAAAATGGCCAGGATGCTGCTGCTCAGTGCTGCCTGAGCAAGGCAGCACCCACCCGGCCATCTTCCGGCTGGTGGGAAATGGCCAGCCTCATTTTTTCATGTTTCTTTATTTTTTGGGTTGTGTCACCCAAACACCTTGTAATCCAGGTTTTTGGCAAACCAAATTTGCCCAAAACCTGATTCCGAGGCAAAGCTAGGTTTTTCAGAAACCTGGTTTTGCCTCTTATCATCCAAACATGACCTTACTTTGTAGGCTGAGCAGTCCATGCCCAAGAAATGCTACCAAAACCTAAACCCAGTCATATCAATGAGAAAAGATATCCAACTTAATGCAAATGTTGGAAAACATAGGTTGCGTAAGGGATGGAAAGACTGGACTTTGTGATCAGATAGAGGATTGCAGCCAAGACCTAATCATGGTTAGAAATACATGACAAAAATTCTTTAAGGAATGATTGCATGATTAAAAATGTTTTACATTTAAAAATCACATATGAAAAACGGCCCAGAAAATAGACTCAATTGGAAATCATGAAATAATAAATGCGGGGTTTAATATGGTTTTTAATATATAAAGTGAAACCAAACTTTTATATATATAGCCACTAGAATATTTAAACTGAAGTGTGAACTAGATACTTCCGACACTCTCTTATATTTCCTGCTCTCATATTCTAGTGGCCCTGTAGTTATATTTTTAAAAATCAAGTAACGTATAATATCATGGTTTCAAATCTATGATTTGAACATGATCCAAACTCAGAATTTGTTGAAATTGGATTCGCATTAATGTTTCTTGAGAAGCATTTTGTTGATTATAAATATGGTCATTGTAAGCTTTTCCATCGAGAAAACAGGTTTGTTGCCATTTTTACCTTTGTTTATAAAGTTCAACAACAATAAACATATCCTTTGTTTATAAGAACTAGGGTGATTTTGATTATCTAAAAAAGGGTGATTTGCTTTCTGATTTGTTTCTTAAATAGAAATATCAAGTAGCTCTTGTAATGACATTGATCTCCTTAAAATAAGCATAAATTGAAAATAAGTACTTGCTAACTTCATCTAATCTAATGCGGATCAAAATCCAAAGTCCTAATTCCATAAAACTTGAAGGAATCTAAGAGCCATGGTTCAACTACTTGGTTTGATGATCAGATGTCAAAAGGTTGCTGTTCTTATTTGGCATGTCTAGCCAAGTTAAGTTGTTTAGAACCACATGCATATTTTCGGATCCATCAAATCTAAATTAGATTAAATAGATCTATGATGCACCAAAGTTAGTCTATTGCATGTTAGCATTATGGTGTCAAAAGTTTTTAGGTTGCTCATTTCTTTATCATGATGCAGACTTTATTTTGATCCTTTTGGGCCTAGGTTAGATATGTTTAGGTAATTAAGTTTCTCTTTTTGAGCTTGGAAGCAAAAAAAAAATCATAGGAAAAGAAAATTGTCTATGTGATTGTTCCATACGGGTTTTTTTTATGAAGAATATTTTCTCGTTTGCATGACATGAGAAAATCAAGTTGGAAGAATGTTAGAGTGTTTTGATTAGGGTGAGTCCTGCCCTCAAAACTGAAAACCTTTTATAGGAAAATTTCTCCATCACTGAGATGGAGAACTTTTTCCTATCAAAATCAAGGCAAAATAGAAAAAAAAATCTTTGCAAAAATCTTCTATTATTTGGAACGAATGGAAAAGTTGACACTTTTTCTATTAGACTTGAATTTTTCTTAGCATTTTCTTGCTTCCAAAGGTACCTTAAATAACTTGTAGAAGAGTTTACTTTTGATGGTAAAAGAAATAGTGAATGCCATTATGGTTGGCTTCTTTGAGAAAGCTCCTTTTGCTTCAAGCAAAGCCATATGGGCGAGTGTCAGGAATTCTGTACTATTCAAACACATCAACATGCTTCATTCTTTATTATTACAATTATCATATCGTTTCTTATACTCAACTTGTCAAATTTGGTATCTATTTGTTATAATTGATTGTACCTATAATTTAGTTAGGATCTTACATCAAAAGACTTTTTAACTATATTTTAACCCTATAGAAGTATTCTGCATGGCCGATTTAGTGGGATCAATCCTTCAACCATGTTTTTATGGTGAAAAATATGTTTTTTTAAGTAAAAAAAATCAATGTATTTTATGGCTGTTGATTTTTGCATCACCAAGAAAACCCATACCTATGTCTTGATTCCAACTAAATAGAGCATATAAATCACGAGAAATGGGTATGTGCTAACTGAGACATGCTAAATGGGTTTTTCTGCTCTTTTGGTGTTTTTTTCGCAGTTTCGATTAGGGGTGTCAATGGGTCTAGTTTACCCAAACCCGACCCAGACCAAACCCTATAGGGTCTAGGTATGGTAATAAATAAGAAGACCCGATTAATACTCGGGTCTAGACCCAAAGGTTTGATTAATACATGGATCAGGATATAGTTTATAAAATTTTATACCAGACCTAGCTAGGCCCAACTCGAGTTCTGATTAATTAAGACCCGCAATTTCTCAATGTAAAAATGATAGAAAATATTATTTTACCATGTATGGTTCGGGTTTGGTCCATGTAGTTCTTGTGAGGTCCAGGTATGGTTTCTCTTTTAGTGGATCCGATTAGACATGGGTCTGAACCCGATACCATACCCGAAAATCAGGTCCAAGTTTGGTTCCACTTGAGTCTGAACCAAACCTGACCCGTTGACACCCTTAGTTCTGACCCCATAAATATGTTGGGCATGGTTGATTTACGAGGAATCCACACCTGGATCATGTTTTTGATGAAAAAAATGATATTTGGAGCCTCAGAAAATTACAAAGATTTTGGATCATTGATTTTTCAAATGTTATACAAACTCACCCATGTGTCAGAAACGATCACTTCAAAAGTTTGATCCTTGTAAAATCTGTTGAGAAAAATACATCGTTCTCTAAGTGTAAATCAAAGGAACCAATATAAATATAACAGCAGGAAATAAAGAGGCACACAAAATTTAAGTGGTTCTCTCAAACTGAGGTACATTCACGGTGATCGTAAGATCAGTTCCTTCCACTATTATGAACCAGAGATTACAAATACCAAAAGGCATAAGCCTTACAAACACACTAAGGTGTAGAGTAAAACAAACAAGAGGAAAGACCTCACCCGGATGTTTTGAAGAACTAGTCACACTGAAACAACACACAGTACGAAATGGAGAGAACCCTGTTGCTGGCCGAAAGTCTCTCATGCTGCTAGCCGAACGCCCCTGTTGTTTCTAACTGAACGTTCACGCACAATGCTTCTCCAAAAACCACTCATAACTTCAAATGAAAAATGATGAGGTGTAATAAATGAGGGTAGCCAAACAAACATGCAATACCCAGCTGAAACTTCAGCTCCAAAATTTGCTTTACAACAAAAACTACCTTGAGATAAAAAAAAATGCTCTTGAAACTCCACTGAATAAAGGCAATATGTTGTACCAATGAGCATTAATTAACAAAGCTCAATATAGCAAAAGGTGGGTCCCATAAAAGGAGAGAAACCCAATAAAATCAAGTACATAGATCACATGGTCAGAATTTAAAAATAAAATGAAAAACCCTAAAAAACATATTTAGCACATTTCATTTAGCACGGACCCATTACTCTATAAATCACATCTATAAGGTTAGATTTACGGGAAAGGAAAAAAGAAAAAAAGAAGAAGTTTTGCTATGTCAGTTGTAGATACAAATCTTAACAAACATTAACTGTATCATCCTTCGTGCTTGATAGAGGTAGGGAAGCCAATCCTACAAGATGTATGCAACTTTCTGCTTTGCTCTTGGTAACAGTTCAGTGGCTGATTCTTCATGGATGAATTCCTGGAACCTTGATGTCCTTCTAGATTCAATTAAGCAGCTTGTGAGTTCTTTTTGAGTTGACTAAGGACTATAGAATGTGTAGAAAATATGAATATGCTAACATTTGTTTAAACCATGCATTCATAGATTAAGGCTTTTTGCTACAGATCTTTTACCATACTGGTGTTGTTGGCATGATAGGTATTATTTAGATTGATGAGGGGTGTTAAAATTATTGGATGTCATGCATAGATATGTGTATTTGGGCATGTCATTTTATGGAAAACCTGGTACACTTTTGCAGTTCTGCTGTGATCATCTGAAATGTCTGGTTATAGCACCATTTGTGTTTGTGCAGGGTGCTCCTCATCCACCCTCTATGCTTATGGCAGACGAATGGACAAAACCATATTCTAGGGAGTATTCTGCATTCCCAGCAGCTTGGCTTCGGACTGCCTACAACTGGTAAGGGTTTTTGTTCACTCTGCTTACAACCTATCTGATTTTGTCATTAGCTATTAAGTTCCTGTGAACAAACAATGGATTCCATGTCCTCAGATTCTTTTTTGGAAAGTGATTTCTCAGTGTGATGCATAATGTTAACTTTTCCTTTTTTTCAAAATAACTACCAAATGGCTCCCTATATTTGAATGGAAATCAAATTTGCTACTTTTTTTCATTTCAAATTTTGGTCAATCCTCCTGATATGGATAACACCATTCTTCTTATGTGTGGTTGCTAGCTTCCTTCAACTTCAAATGAAAAGATGTGGAATTTGATGCTTACTCACTGTCATAGTTCAGGGTCTACTCTATATATTAAGAATCTCAGAAGGGAAAGTGCTAATGAATGCCATGAGAATCTTTAGATACTTAGTGGTAGAGATTCAAAGGTTTCTGAAATTTAGTACTTTCATTTACACTCAAACATGCACACGGTCATCAATAAGGCATCTAACTCCGTTTTTATTTTTAAGATTTGATACGTGGCTGCAAAGCATACGACTAAACATGAAGATTTTCTATGTAAATGTTACCTGTTTCTATTGCTTCAAGCTCTAAATGCATGTTGTTTACTAGTAAATTGTTCTCATTAGTCAACAAGGATATCAAGAGCAAGATTTGTGGCATTCAAAGCGGTAGTCACCAATCCTCTGTGACAAATATCGCGAGATTTATGAAAATCTTGCAATAATATCGCAAGAAATTAATTGCCTGAAAGTTTAAAACAGCAATTGCTCCAGAGATTTTCAAAATATCGCGAGATTTATAAAAAAAACATAAATACTGCGATTTAAACGCAATATTTACGTTTTAAACTGCTATTTATCATGTAAAAACCATGTGTGTTTTATTTTAAAATAATTTTTATTAATATTTTCTTATAAACAGATTTTTTATATTTTTTAATTTATTTTTTATTGCCGAGATTTTGCTGAAAAAATGCAAGATTTATGAAATTTTTTCAGATTCTCACAAGTTTTTGAAAAACGAGATTTTGCCGTTTTTAACATTTGTCACTATGCACCAATCATGTTCTCAGGGAAATATCAGCGAGAAAAAATCTTGTGATATTTTGCAAAAAAATGCATTTTTCTCAGGAGAATCTTAAAAATATCGGTTATATATATATATATATATATATATATATATATATATATATATATATATATATATAAAATATAAAAATATAAAAATACAAGCCATTATTGAGTCACTATCAGGCTAAACACAAAAAAAAAAAAATCAAAACACGTGATATTTGAAAAATATCGCATCTTTGTAAGTATAATATCGCCCTTTAAATTTTCTGTAATGTTATCGTGATGTTTTAAAAAAATTGGTGATATTTGTAACTATGGTCCAAATCTATTGCTATTTTGTAAAATTAAGATCTAATGGAAGTAAACGTTTGGGTATGGACTAGACGTAGTTTTTACGTTAAAATGCAATATGATTACTGTTCCCATCAGTTATAATTCAAACCGGTTGCAATGAACTTAAAAAAAATCACAATTCAGGAAAACACAGAGAACAAGGCACAAGCAGTTTGGCTGTCCCAATAAACTATATTAGTTGTGTGGTACTACACTAGGTTAGTCAACTCATAGATAAAGCGTTCAAATAAAATTGGTGAAATGTTGTTGATCTCACAAATGTTTATTTGAAGTTGATTCTATATTGCATTTTTGCTGCACTAGAGAGGGGTTGGTCTTCTTCGTTACAAGTGGTGCACTTTTTTTTAAAGGCAATACAAGTGGTGTACTCGACAACAAAAAAGAGCAATGCAAAATCAACAAAAAGATATGATGCCAGGTTTTTGTAAATAGTTGGATAGAGCTAACTTTTTGTATACAATTGCTTTTTGTTGATTTCGTCCCGTCCTCCTTTTTTTTTTAAATAATGGTATTGTCCTCGCAAAATGTTGTGCTTCTCGAAATACCTACCAATTTGACAAAATATCCAGCAGATCCAAAATAGCGGATTCTCAACTTTTTAAAGACATTTTTGCTTTTTGCACATGCGAACTTGACGAGGTTTGCACGATATATAGGTACATTATAGAAAGTTTACAACCTTTTAATAAAAAGAAGATTCCATAAACATCAACAAATACAATACAACCTTCGCAAATATAGTACAACATTCATGAACATAACCTGCAGTCTTCACTTAAGAATATACTCTTCAAGAAGCTCTGCAAATATGTGTGACATTCCCAAATACCTGTTGTGAATGTCCTTGACTTTCACACTTTGATAAGACCTCTGCAAATGCAGTATAACCTTTGCAAAGAAAACCTCTTGTCCTCTTTTAACTAAATACTCCTCAAGGAGGTTTGCAAATGTCTGATAATATTTTTAAATACGTGTTGTAAATATTCATACCTTTTTACCTTTTATGCTTGTTGATTCATACATAAAGTTATCACGTTCTTTTTTTTTTCTCGTTAGAACCCTAACCATTTTTGCTCTTCTCCTCTCCCAAACGATTTTTTATGAAATCATCTTATAACATTTTGTCTTGGTTACAACAACTTTTTGGTCAACTTTTTCATCTTTTGATTAGGGCTTAAAGCGAGTTTTATATATATATATATATATATATATATATATATATATATATATATATATATATATATATATATATATAACACGGCTTTGTAGTATTTGTATTTGGTTGTTGCCGTGAAAGATTTGTGCATGTTTTCATATGTTTTGTTTAATATTTGACATAAGATTTCTCATTTAAGGTTTTTACTATTTTTAGAGTTTTCTCATAGAAATATATTTGTTGATGGTATAGATGATTTATATTTTTTTTTGTTCTTTATTTAATATTTTGTTGTTTTATCTTGAGGTAATGAGATTAGAGTTGATTGTACACAAGCATTCAATTAGTTTGATAGGGTTAGGGTTAACTATGCACAAAGGGGGGTTTAATGTTTCTGTAGGTTGTTGGTTTTCAGAATGATTGTTATACATAGTTTTGTTAATTGAATGTATAACAAATATATGAATAACCTTTTTTGTTAATGCTATTAGATTAATAATATATTGTGTGGCTTCTATAGACAATTAATGATGGCATCTCAGAGAGCTAAAATACACTATCGTAGTTCTTATTACCTTAATTGGAGATTTATAGTAGTCTCTAAAACCTATAACTTTAAAGAATTTATGGTTTTGATCTCTAGTAAAACCGGATATGCGGAAGAGTTATTAAGCATTTAGTATAGTTATTCTCCAAATGTAGATAGTTAATAAATATAGATAGATGTTTTGGATGATGATAATAAAAAAATCGATGTTATTTAGTGGTGATGTTACTTGAATGTTCGCAAAGTTAAACAAGAACTAATTGATGATGAGAATGATGAGAATCTTGTAGAGGACGCATATTTATCTCAGACATAATCTATTAAGCTTAGTCCTTTTATAAAAATTTATGTTGTATATGATAAAATAATCACTGCAGAAGATGTGAAACTATGTCAGCAAACTAGTGCTATTAATTTGACCACAGTAATTTGAGTAACATCAAACCTTGCAGAGCAGATAACATAACTAGGTACAAGTTGATAGATTTTATAATTTATGCTAATGATATAGGTGTAATGATGAAGGTGTTATTTTTATGGTTAAGCATGAAATTTGAAAATATAAAAATGTTGCATGCATAAAAGCAAATAAAGTAATAAATATGATGATTTTTATTGTATTTGTATATTCGAACAATCAATTAGTCATTATCAATGATCATGTTAATAATAGAGAATGAGATAATGTTGATGATCATACCATCTTAGATGAGGATAACTCAGAAATGATAGAAGAAGACCAAGACACTTATAACATAAAATAATTAATGACGGATGCAAATGATGCACAAATGACATTTGGAAAGTAGAACCTTTGCTATGTTATACAAATTATATGAGCATTTATTCAACAATAGAATTATTTTTTGTTTTTATACTAATAAAACATGGTTGAATATATTCCCGTTTAATGGGTTCTCATACAATGAAAAATGACGAGTTATATAATAAAAAAACTTAATGATCGTGATTTGTTTCAATGGATAATAACAAACACAAATGATGAAGACATTATTGTTGGCTAAAGGTTTAATAATCTAAGGCATTGTCATGAGTTTGTGAATGATCATGTGATCAAGAATAACCATAAATCAAAAATCTTAAGAAGAGATAATAATACGTATACACGAGAAATAACTCAAATTCTATGGGTGATTGCCTTTGAAAGACCCATTGCACAAAAATGTTCTTTAAAGTGAAGAAGTATGAAAAAGAATATATATGTGGTGGATCATTAAGCAAGCTTCAAATGTAAAAAGTGTTTGTTGAGTGAATTGTATGTGTTATTCACAAACGCATACATAATAACTCAAATATGACTTCAAGAAAAATCATAAATGACATCAATCACGAGGAAAAGGTGTAGAGATTAGTTACAAACAAGTATGATGTGAATGCATGAAGAAAAAACTATATGATTCATATGAAGATTCCTTCAATAAACTTTTACCTATTTGGATAATTTGATGACAAGAAATGCATGAACGATAGGGTTCATTGAAATTGATAGGAAAAATCGATTTAAACACATGTTCTTATCATTTCGTCAATGAATTTCTAAAAGGAGGTTCACAAGTTTTCTTTGTGAAGGTTGTACTATATTTGTCAAGGTCTGTATTTGCAAATGTCTTATCAGAGTGTGAACGTTAGAGACATTCACAACAGGTATTTGCAAACATCAGATTCATTCGCAACATGTATTTGCGAATGTCAGCACATATTTGTGAAGCTCCTTGATAAGTATTTACTTAAGTGAGGTTCATAAGTTATATTTGCGAGGGTTGTACTACATTTGCGAATGTTCGCAGAATCTCCTTTTTATTGAAAGGTTGTAAACTTCCTATAACATACCTATATATCACATGTTTACATGTGCAAAAGAAAAGGCTTTCTAAAAAAATTGAGAATCCATGATTTTGGATATGGAGAAGATTTTGTCAATTTTGTACGTATTTGGAGAAGCACGTCATTTTGCAAGGATAGTGCAATCATTTTTCTTTTTTTTTTATATTTATACAAAGAAACTGCATCCAAGAATAGAGACTTAGCCGCACTGCCTACCGTACTTACCCTCTTTGTATTGGCAGTGTAAAACTCCCTGGGTTTATTTGCTCATATTTCATATTTGCTCAGTTTTTTGAGTCTGCATTGCTTGTTTAGTTGGAAGCAGATCAAGTTTGACTAAATGGATCTGTACTGGTTGACATCCAACCTAAATCCAGAAATTTGAAAATCCATTAAGAATATAAACGGATTGGGTTTGGGGCATTAGTATTGAAGCCTACATAGGCCGATGTGGTTTGATCCAATTCTAAGCTGGATACAGATCTAGGTTAAAAACAAATAATACTTCACCAAAACTCATATCCAAATAGCTATTTCGTAAATTGGGTATACTCTTTTGGATGTTGATCCGATTAAGATCAGGATGCAGAAAGCTGAAATTGGATCTGACCTCTTGAACTAAAGATATCTACCAAACCCACCTAAACAGGTTTTATTGGTGATCGGCTATCTGAATCAAAACCATATGGCTCATATCTCCACAACCCCCTCTTAAGCTTGTAACAAATATCAGCCATATTTTGAAATGCCCTGAATTTTATCAAATGATATTCTCAAAAGCTAATATAATCCTGAAAAAATGATGTTTTCAAAATATCGCCTACATAAATATATCGATAACGATATTAATGCAATAAAAAATACTTTTTTATATTTTTTATATTTGGTTTAAAATATCGTGTATGTATGTATTTGTGAATCTCTGGATCGAAGAAGAGGGAGGCCGGTTTGGGACAAAGATTTGTGACTGATATTTCATGCTTTAGAATTCAAAGCTATGTAACAAAGATGTGGGTTCTTGACACATGCAAGTTCAATATTTTTTGGAAAAAATAGATACAAGAATGCAATTTTTTTGTTTGTTATTAATAAAAAAAGTATTTTTTTGGTATTGTAATATATAAAGAAATATTATATTAAAATAATGTAATGTGAAAATCATGTTATTGCATTTTTTTTATAATGAAGAAAACCCCAATTTGGAGACCAAGTCACTCAACCAGCCCACCTCCCTACAAGGTAAAACTTCGGGTTGAGGACATAGCATGAGTTCATGAACTCCAATTTTCCCACAAACGCCAAACTTTTTTCCCCGACCTTTTCCCAGTTTTTGGAGTTCTAATGCATTGGATAAATTCTTCAATTACTTAACGTGAAACTTCCTGATATTTCAGGAAAATTGAAGTAGAAGCCAGAGGAGACAGGAAGGCCAGCTAACCCCTCGCTATTTTTTGAGAACGTAATAAATGCACAGAATTAAGCCAGTGGGAGAAAACAAGGGAAGAAGACTGAGCGACTTGGGCCCACCATCGCGGTGTGGTTGGTCAGGAGGTTGGCCAAAACCGGTTCGTCCGTTCAGGCCTTTTCTTAATTACTAAAATACCCTTACGTTTTTTGGGACGTTTTTGTGACCCTTATGCCAATTTTGGCATGGTTGTCTACGTTACCAAATGACCATTTCACCCACATTGGTCTAATGAAATCCTAATAAGTTCATGACCTCAAATTTAGGGGTGGCAGAACCTGACACGACCCGCCAACCCGCCTCTTAGGCGGGTTCGGGTTTGAAAAAAACGAACCCGTTTAATAAACGGGTCGACCCGCCTAACCCGTTTATTAAACGGGTCGGGTTCATGTTAGGAGTATGTCAACCCGCCTGACCCGTTTAATAAACGGGTTAGACGGGTGGGTCAACCCGCCAACCAGTCTGCCAACCCACAAACCTGACCCGCCAACCTGACCCGTGAACCTGAGAACCCGTTTACCCGACCCAACCTATTTATTAAATGGGTTGGCGGGTCCTGTCGGGTTACCCGTTTATTAAACGGGCCGGGTTCGTGTTTGCCACAGCCGACCCATTTAATAAACGGGTCGGGTTCGGGTTGAGGTATGCTGACCTGCCAACCCGTCGAGTTGACCCGCCAACCCGTCGGGTCGACCCGCCAACCCAACACGATTGCCACCCCTAATCAAATTTAACCATAAGGCCCTGTTTGGAATCTGAGAACTGGGATAGGAGTTAATGCTTTTGGCAAAAGGTTAGTTTAAATTATCACCCGGTGGTTGTTTGGAAACTGGTAGCTGGGATGGGAAGTGACATAGTATTTAAACTAAAGCATGGAATTGGCAGCTATCACTTCTAGGGGTTTGTTTGGAATCTAGGCGCTGAGATGGGCATTTATGCATTTGGTGTTTTTGAGGCAAAGTCTTGGTAAAACACCCATGGTGGTTCTGTTTGGAATCTCAGCGCTAGGTTGGGTGTTTATGCATTTGAGATGGAAAGTGAGGCCCATTCTCTTTTGTATTTACACTAAAGGATGACTTTGGAACCTATCACCTCTTAGAGCTGCTAAAGTAGCTGCCACTTCCACAAATGCATAAGGGCCTGTTTGGGATCTGCAGCTGGGATGGGCAATTTATGCATTTGAGGAAGTGCCAACTGCCAAATCCATCCTTTAGTGCAAATACAAAGGAGAAAGGGCCTCACTTTCCATCCCAAATGCATCAATGCTCATCCTAATAGCGAGATTCCAAACAGGCCCACCACGGGCGTTTGACCAAGATTTTGCTTCGAGAACACCAAATTCATAAACACTCATTCCAGCACCGAGATTCCAAACATGCCCTAAACTCCATAAACGCCCATCCCATCTACCGACCCCGAACAGGCCCTAGGAGCCGGTGGCTGCCAAATCCAGCATTTGACCGCTGCCACTTCCTGAAATGCCACTTCTCATCTCAGCTACTGTTTTCCAAACAGGGCCTAAATCAATTGCATCTTTTCTTTTTTTTTCAATAACCGGCAAAGCCCACTCAATTAAGTGGGCGTTTGATGTTGCCAAGAGAAAAACTTTCAGTTTTTGTGTGGGGTCACACATGCTAATAAACAAAAAGAAAAAATCAAGGTTGTCAGAAGGAACGGGAAACACAAAAAGTCTTGCAAAACATAATTGAGAAACGAAGTTTTTTTATGCACGTGAAATGGGAAACAGGAAACGATTTGGGGAGCAAATTGAGAAAGACACGAAAAGAAGTTTAAGAAAAAATAATATAATAAATTAATAAAACAAAAAATAAAAATACACATCCCATGAAAGGGAAATGTGAGGGAAAACACATGAGAAACGATTTCTCATAGTATGGGAAACATGTTTTTCATGAATTTTTTGGTGTTTCTCAAACGTTATGGAAACCCAGTATTTCTCATTTTCAAAAAGATTTTCCGCAAAATGTGTTTTCCACTCTCTTATAGCATTTTTGATAACTCCGGGAAAAACCTCCTTTTTGTGTGTGTTGGAAGGTTTTTCTTCCCATTTTTTTAGGACAAAAAGACGTTGGAGGTGTGAGCTACTTTTTCTCCTGAATAAAGTCATAACATCCTTACAGTCAAACACGCCCTCAGAATTCATTGGGAGTAAAACCTTAGGCCCCCTTGTTCAACAAAGCACAAGTCAGGCGCAATGTGATTGCACACTTCTTGGTTTATTGCTGCTCCTTATCACCCATCATCTGATGTTTGGCCTCTCACATCTGACTAGGGGTGGCAATCGTCAGCGGGTCAGAATACCTCAACACGAACACGACTCATTTATTATACGGGTCGGATGTGGCAAACACGAACACGACCCATTTATTAAATGGGTAACCCGACACGACACAATTAACCCATTTAATAAATGGGTCGGGTCGACACGACACGACGACTTGTTTATTAAATGAGTCATCCCGATAACATAGACATGATAACCGACCCGAGTAACCTGAATAACCTATCTAACCCGAATAACACAATTAGAAACACACACAAAAAAATACATATTATACTTTTTTTTTTTTGCAAATCTCAATATGGAATTGTACTACCAACATTAACCTAAAACATCAACATAAAACTTCAGCGTTGGGCTTGCTTTGCTTGGGTGTCAAACCAAGAGGAGGAACAAGAGGGAGGAGAGAAGCGGCTGGTGGTGTACGCCTGTGCGGTGATGGCAACGAGGTGGAGAGGAGATGTCTCGGGCTCTCGGCTGCGGCTGGGTAGGAAGGAGTTAGGTGGGTGACTAAAGTGTAAAGTTAGGAGTTAGGGTTAGATAAGTTAATATATATATAAACGGGTTGCGGGTTGACGGGTTTGTGTAAACGGGTTGACCAGCCCGCCTAACCCATTTATTAAACGGGTCAAACAGGTTGGCATACCCCTAACACCAACATGACCCGTTTAATAAACGGGTTAGGCAGGTCTACCCGTTTACGACACGAACCCGTTTAAGCCAAACCCTAACCCAGCTAAGAAGCGGGTTGGCAGGTCGGGTCAGATTTTGCCACCCCTACATCTGACAGACTTTAACCCAAAGATAGCTGGGTGATCAGGTGCATCAGCACACTCAAAGTGTACAATCACATTACACCAGATTCTCCCTCTGTTCAACAGTGGGTGGGCTTAGCTTTTACTTTTACAACATAATGTACAACCATAAGGTAACCAATGGGAAGAGACACCTCCAATTACATGACTCAATAAATGACTAACTCTGCCATGCAACCCTTGAGTTGAAAGAGTAATTTTTCATTGGACATGTCTCAATCCATCTCACTTTTATGATTACAATAAGGGCCCTAAGAGCTGATTTTTAGACAAATTATCTATTCCTGTCAATTTTCTGCATAACAATGTACACATTTCGACTAGGTTATGCACCTTTCGCGCGTCTAGATTTTTTTAGATTCGCGAATTTAAAACTCGCGACATCTTATCACCTTGGTGACATTCACAAGTTGCCCCTACCAGATGAGCAGATCACTCACGAGTACTAATAGTATATCTTAGATTAACATGAGTAGGGCTCGAGCTCAAGTTCAAACTTGACTGTCTTGAGCTTATATAAGCTCTTATGGGCAATTAGCCGCCTCGAAGGTCAAGATTTGACCAGTCAAACTGTTAGATTTGCCAAGCCAAGCCAAGCCAAGTGAGGCAGACCAAGATCAGCCAGATCCTCGATTTCATGTGCAATTTCTTTGTATACTGAAACAAGCCATGTGGATCGTGTCTAGCATGTAGCAGCAACACTTAAAAAATGTGCCCATTTGTGGGATCATCCTTATTACTAGGGCCCATAGCCTAAAACACCAGCCAGGGCATCTTACCACTTAAGCATGTTCTATGTATAGAACATCTTCTAAACTCTTAGACAAGTCATTCAATGTTATGACAATTCTATTATTAAATATTAGCATATGGTTTTCATTTAAGAAAGTACACCCAGTTGGTACCGTGGGGCTGAAGTTGGGTGTACTGAGCAGAGAAGACATGGGGTTTTCCAATAAGCCCAAATCCTTTTCTTTTTGATAAATGAAACTGAAAGTTAACCCTTTGTGGTATTTGAATTGAACTCGAGGCCTAACGATCCATCTTTCATATTCAAAACATTAAACATAGAAATTTTGATTTTTACTTATTAGAAAAATGAAAGTGGCTGTAAGAAGACATACCTAAAGAACTTTACAAATAGGGATGCAAATGGGTTGGATCCATGATAAAGGTTTTGCAATTTTTTGCTGTTCCAGATCCGACTATTTCATGTATTTAACAGTTCTCGGTTTGGATCATTACTTGCAAATTTAAAGCAACACAATAAATTCTAGAGTCCTACCCAAAACGTCACTGTTTGGTCGCCTACCCGAAACCATCTGATCTAATGTGACTATGAATAATGGCAATTGGTGAGGATTGGTCTTTGAAGTGAAGTTGGAAAGTGGGTTCTGAACTACTCACAAAGCATATTAAGAAAGTAGTTTCGTGGGGACTTGGGAAATTCATAAATGGAAGTAAAAATTATATTTGCTTTTGCTAGATTAAGTAAAAAGTCCATGGATAATGCGTGAAAAATACTAAACTCATGTTTGTGTCTTTCTTTGAGAAGGGGCCCCTTCCAACAGTAGGAATACAACTTCTAGAATATCAAATACTAGAGTTCAAAACTTACCTTTTATTGCAAAAAACTCGAGACACACTTCTATTGCTTCTTTTTCATATGAAACAAATACCACCAAACTATAAATGTTTACGATATCTCGCGTTTCTTAGAATTTTCTTAAGATAATGTGATTGTAAATCACAATTACAACACTCTCTTAAAGTTGGTGAACCATGAGAAAGTACAAGCTGTGATTGTTCCTTCCTTGAATCTTGTGAAAGTTTGTCACAAGATTAATCTTATGGCCAACCATCACAGCTTGTCCTTTCTCAGCTATGATTCTTCGTCCCACTTGTGGTTAAAGCAAGAGGGATATGAAAGGCACCCAAGTAAAAGGAGCAGGGATTGAGTTCCCCCTGTTGGCAGGAGAGGAGTCCATTACTTTTTCACAGTAGGTTTCTGTAAGGCTCAAGCCGGTTGATTAACTCAGAGTTTACTTCATATGGGGGTGGGGAATTAGATGGATGGTCATTTATGTAACAATCTATTTCCTTGAAAAAAAAATATGTAACAATTTATAGGCAAAAGGATACACCCATGGATCCGAAACTGGATCCAAATAGGACGGACAAGAAGAAGAACAAATGGTGATAGAATGGAGATAGAGGATCCAATTGGATCTAATGTTAGCATTTTTGGATTTTGACCTTATTTTCTGGATTTTTTATATTTGGGTCTTATCTAAGATCCCATGTAAGATTAAAGGTTTTCTTTTTTTGCTTATAAATATTTGTTATCAAGATTTGGGGAATTATTTGATGCATTTTAACTCTTGACACACACACACACATATATATATATATATATATATATATATATATATATATATATATATATATATTTATGCATTAGTTAATTGCTTATTTTCCAGTATTTGTGCAGCTTTGTAAGAGCAGTGTAAGTTATTTTCTGCAATATCGGGTTTCGAGGTTGCGGCAACGAGATAAGGGTCTCAATAGCAAAGGAAATATATGCACGTCCATCATTTTTCACAAATGAGTAGTTGACGTTTGAGCATCATGGTTTGGAATAATTTTGAAAATGGATTGCTACATTATTACTGCACTTCCAAACCTGAGAACAAGAACAACGAATTATTTGATTGTGATGGATTGGTGACTTCAACATGAAAAAAACATTAGCAAGTTATCATGGCCACATCTGCTTTGATCTCTTCCCAAAACAAGATGGTCCAATTATATAATAGTAAATGCAATGTCTCTGTCTATCTCCACTGAAGGAAACAAAATTCTTGAAGAAAAACAGTACAGAAGAAACTCTTCCTGTGAATGGATCCGGGCCAAGATCCAGGTGAATCAAGTTAGATCTGGATATGGACCTAATGCATCATGTTCTGGGACCGTAAAACCGGCACAAGCTTTATTCCCTACATAAATATTTTCCCGTTAGATAATAACCAAAGGCCTTAATGCTATCCATTTAGCCGTTGAAAAATAATTTTCTTACCCCAAAAAGCTGGTGACGTATGTCATTGCTATAAACACGAACGCCTAAAAAGAGAATAGGTTCATTCCCTACTACATACACAAACATGTCCAATGGATCACTGACCCGACCCGGAACCAACCTCACAACACGTGTTTAGCCGTTGATAACCTCCTAATTTTCTTACCTAAAACAAAACGCAGCGGCATACATGTCATTATATAAATGAGAACGGGCAAAAGTTGAAAACATTTATTCTCAAAAAAATAAATAAAAAGAAGCCAAATCCCTTACCTCACAAGGAGTTTTACGCTGCCAAAACAGTGATCATAAATATCGTCAAGGCAGAGCCTGCGCGGCGGAAGCAGATCAATGTCATGAGCGTTTTTTTTACTCATGCTTACATCGTGGCCGTCCGTTTGCATTTTGGATGAATGCCACGTGGTTTTATTAACTTTTGAGCTTTTTAAAATGCAAATCGGATGGCCGCGATGTCGGCACGAGCAAAAAAGCTTATGTTCAGCATGACCTGATCTGCTTCCGCCGCGTGGCTAGGTCTATGATCATGGAGGTAAATATTAAAAATAAAAAATGAAAACAATTTTATCGTTGGACTCAATTAGCATAATTGAATCACTTGAGATCACGGGTTAAATGATCGCGATTAAGGAAAAAGTTATTTATTTTTTACTTTATAACTCGAAGAAACCACACCCAACACGAAGACCTGATCATGCCCATACCTACTACGATCGTCATGCCGGCAGGGTAAAACTCCGAGAAAAGACCCCTTGCACCCACAATGCCTATTATGCTAATCGTTGGCTTGCGCAGAGGGACGCCCATGAGAAAAACGGAGTCGCTTTCTTTTGCTTTCGAAGGATGTCATTTTATTTGGTCAACCCACCTGCGCGTGCGGTCGACCGAGGGAAGAGTGGCAATCACGTAAATTTGAGACGAAAAAAAAAACTAGACCTCAGCTGTGGAAAAGCGCACTTGCGGGCCCCGCGGATCGCTAGGTCGGCCCCCACTTTCTTGACTTTTGTGTGTGTGACGGGAGTTGTGGAGTGGCGGTCTGAGGACAGCCCGAAGAAGAAGAAAGAGAGAGAGAGAGAAACCGGGGGAGGATGAAGGGAGGAAGGAAGGACGATAAGAAGGGGGAAGATCGGGGCGGAGAGAAGAGAGAGAGAGGGTTGAGTACCGTGTTTGGTTGGAGTTGGTGCCAAACGAAGAAGGAATTCTGGTTTCCGTTTCTCTTCTTCTTCTTCTTGTTCGTTTGGTTCTTTGTTGGGGAAAGCTGGGTTAGGGATTTGTGATGATGGGCTGTGGTCGCTCGAAGCTAGACGAGACGGAGCTGGTGAGCCTCTGCAGGAAGCGGAGGGAGTCCATTCTAACGGCCGTCGATAGCCGCTACGCGCTCGCGGCCGCCCATTCCGCCTACTTCCGGTCGATGGCGAGCGTCGGCGAGTCGCTGCATCGGTTCGTGAGCGAGGGGTTCGTTCCGGTTCCGGTCGTCGTCGCGCCGGGCTCGCCGGTCCTGGCGATTCCCGGCGACGGGAAGAAGGGGTCCAGCAAGAACGGCTCGTCGCTGTCCTCGCTCTCTCCCCGTCTGTCCTCCGTCTCCCACCTGAATTTCAATTCGGAGGGGTCGGAGGCGGAGTCGTTTTCCCCTCTCCATAGCCTCACCGCCGTCTCCCCCGACGGCCACGGCTCGCCGGAGCGTGAATGCCCGGTTTGGAGCCCCCCGGCAATGGCGAACTATATGAAGTCGACGGCGATTCCTTCGATGGTTTTCTTGGAGCATATGCCTCGGTCGCCACCGGAAACGGTGATCTGGGGGGGCCATGGTTGGGGCTTCTCCGAACCAGGAGGAGTTCAGGCGATGCGATCGCCCCCGCGGAGTTCGATCCCCCCTCCTTCGCCTCCAAAGGCCTCTGCTTGGGATTTCTTGGACCCATTTACATCGTTTGAGAACATGTACAATTACTACGCTGGGAACTATAATTCGATTGGGAGTAGCCCTGATTCGGGGGAGGTGAGGCTGAAGGAGGGAATTCCGGATTTGGAAGACGAACTGCAGATTGAAGATGTGAAAGAAGTGGATAAAGAGCAAAAGCCGGCGGGTGGTGATAATGCGTCAAGTGGGCACATCTTAACGGACGAAGATGATGAAGAAGATGGCAAAAGTGATCACATTGACCGCATGTCGCCGGAGAAGGATGATTCTGTCCAGTTTTCGGACGCGAGTGGATCGAAAACTACATCAATTTCTGCAAATCATAAGAAAGGGGCGAGTTTCAGTGGAGAAGTGTCTCTGGCAGAGGATGGTGAATCGTCAAAGATGGACGGTTTCACGGTGTTAGCGACCCAAGGCACACGTGATATATTGGAAATTGTTGGCGAGATTAAGGGTCAGTTTGTGAATGCTTCCCAATCGGGTTCAGAGGTTTCTGTAATGCTTGAGGTGGGAAAGATGCCTTATCGTCCAAAAAGTACGTTGATTAAAGGTAAAGATTTTGATGTCCTTATGGAATTCAGTAAACCTCTAAAGGATTATGTGATACTGATTATCTTTGTTTTACTATTCATTTTTTCTTTTATTTCTTGTGAGGAGAATGATATGCGTAAATTTTACTTGCTTATATCGTCATGATAATCTTGATTTATTAATGTTTTGCCCTTTTTTCTTTTCAAGGAGAAGCAGTTGATTTTTTTTTTTTTTCATTATTACAAATTTCTCTCCATGTTCTGAATTGCCTTCGATATCAATCATTTTTTTCTCCCGTTTGAAAAGAAAAAACAAAGAGGTGTGATTTTAAGTTGGAATTTGTGAGCTCGATCCATGCAATTTCTGTTCTCTTTGCATCATTGTTTGAAACCACTCTTCTTTTCAACGATTATAGTGCTTGTGTAATTCTTTTAATTTTCTCTTCTCCTTTTCTTGCAATTACAAAACCAAATATCTTTTTTCTGATTGAGGAAAGTTAGGTCTATCATCACAAGGTATCACCAACCTAGTTTGAGAAAGAAAATTGTCATGCACCATTGTCCAATGCAATTTTTCCATAATCGTGTGAGCATTAATGCTCTTTTGGAACATCAACTTTTCTCCCCCTGGTGATTAGCTCACTGTGGGATTCAGATTTTTAAACCTTGGCTAATATGGAAAAACTTTGTTGTCAACCTTCACATTCAATACTTTCCTGATATATAAGTGTAGCTGATAAGCATGCTGATACTACTGAAGCTGCCTGAGTGCTTCTCTTCGATTTGTTTTATTGCGCTTTAGAACTTAATTGTACTTTTCTGCATTAATCTCTGCAAATACCATGAATTAGATTGATCTCCTATATTGACATCTTTGCACCATTCGTTAGCCAAGATGCCACACTTCTCCTTTAACGGACCAACAAAGCCACCATCCAGCGTCATGGATCCTGGTGAAGATTTCAAAATGAAGTCCGACAAACTTTCAGCAATTCTTGAAGAGATAAGCGCATGGGAGAGTAAACTGTACGAAGAAGTTAAGGCATTATTCTGACACTCTTATCTGATCTTGTAACATATATAATTTAAAACTGCACACATACATGTATGATTGGTATTGACTGGTTAAATGCTTTTAAAAAGCTGTTGTTGGGTTTTCCTGGCCGTCATTATGTTCGGAATTCATGTAACCAAGTGCCTTATTTTAGATTGTGTTTTTGGTGCAATTGTTCTAATTTCCTTGTGTATTTGCATTCATCAAAGTTCTGTGGATTCTCTCTCTCTCTCTATATATATATATGTGTGTGTGTGTGTGTGTGTGTGTGTGTGTAAACTCCAAAAGCAAATCTAACCTTTGGATCATGTTTAACATGTTCTATTTACCTATTTTCATGTGTTAAAGTTGACTCCAACATGATGTTCTATACCATTTTTAAGCCACCCTTTGAATTGTGAGCCATTGATTTTTCACCATCTCCAAAATGGAATCTTGTGGTGTATTAGACATGATAAACCTCCTAACATATTAAATATACCACACTAAACACATCTGTATGGTTAGACTTAACATTTGGTTTCTGGATCCATACAAGCAAGAGCATGTACCACCGTATGGTATCATGGTATATAACCACCATATATCACACATACCCCTTGAATTTCAATAATCTTGTCTTTTTTTTTTTAAGTATTTGGAAACAAAGAGTTACAAAACAGATGTACTCTGTACTTTAAAATCATAGATCCTTCAAAAAATAATATCTTCAATTTTTTGTATGGCCGAATTTTCAAATCTGGTTGATTGTGTTTATGCGTCGGATGACAAGTAGTTCTTGCCACTAATTTTATTCTGTTGTAGGATGAAGAGAAGATTAGGCTGAATTATGAAAAGAATTTCAAGCGACTGAAGGATTTGGATATTAAAGGTGCAGAATCTGAAAGGCTGGGTGTTACTCAGGTGTCAATTAGAAAACAGCTGACGAAGATTAACCTGGCTATTAGAGCCATTAATGTCATGTCAGATAAGATTCATAGGCTAAGAGACGATGAGCTGCAATCTCAACTTACTAAACTGATTGAAGGGTATGAAAATTTCTTTTTCTTGAGCCTCTGCCCTCTCATTTCTGTACATATATGGCTCTACCTGAATTTTCAAAGATAATTTTTTGCCGTTAAGAAGCTATTGATATTTGAGTTCAACACATGCAGCTATTTATGGCTATAGTGTATTAATGCTTCAATTAAAATGATTAATCTATATGTTGTTTGAATATCACTTCTATTTTTACTTTAGATTTTAATGGCTTAATTTTGCTTTTTGGGAAAAGAAAATGATTGCATTAGAATGAAATATTAAGTTAGACAATGGCTTAAAATGTTGGTGGCAGCTTTCTAGCAGCATGGCCTGAATCCTTCTATACAACTCTATCTGTGTCCAGAATAATCTTCAACCATGTGCCTGGTTTTATCCATCTTCAGTAACATGAATTTGCATACCATTTTCTTAAGAATATTTTCTTTATGAAGAACAAATTAAGAAAAAATAAATCTGCTATATAAAGACCTTCAAATGTATATCTCTTGTCAGCAATCATTATCAAACTAGAAGGAAAATTTAACATTCTTAACTCTATGGTCATCCTTCCCATTTTTATTATAGGATTTGGGTCTTCTACCTGATTGTAATAGTTTATTATTTTAAGGTTAACTTAACAAATTTGTAGGGATACACACAACTATTAAAGGCGTAATAGAGGTTTGATACACTTTAACAGTTGTTTGTGTGTGTTATATATAACTTCATAAGATCATTGATTTTTCTCCACTTGGAAATTTCCACTGCAACTTGATGCTGTCTGTGGGAGCCTTACTGCATCTTGATTAAATTTTGATGATCCATGCAGGATGACGAGAATGTGGAAAGTTATGTTTGTCTGTCACCAAAAGCAGTTTCAATCTATTTCAGAAGTTAAAACTTCAGATATAATATCAAGAAGTACCTCAAGAGACTCGGCGATGAAGGCGATAATGCAGCTGGAACAGGGGGTTTTAAATTGGTGTTCCAGTTTCATCAACTGGATGAATGCTCAGAGAGAATATGTTGCAGCCCTGAACGCTTGGTTATTGAATTGCATACACGAGGAGCAAGAAATGACGGCAGATGGAGTTGCACCTTTCTCCCCAGGCAAAGCAGGAGCACCACCAGTTTTTGTTTTCTGCAAGGATTGGTATGAAGTGATGCAAGATGTTTCGGTGGACCAAGTTAAAGCGGCCATGCATGAATTTGTAGCAAACATGCATAAACTCTGGGAACAGCTGGATGAGGAGCAGCGCCAAAGTCTCAAGGCTGAGTATCTCTCAAAAGACCTAGACAAAAGGCTAAGATTATTGCAGCAGGAGGAGAACAAGAAGCAGAGAAATCAAGGCTTGTCAGATAAGTTGGCCATTTCAGTTGCCGAGGATAATGGTGTTTCTCTGGCTGATAGAATGGCACTTGATGCAATGAAGAAGAAATTGGATGAGGAAAAACTAAAACATGTAGAGATTGTGAATAAAGTTCAGGATGGGACCTTTACTACTTTGAAGATGGGCATAGTTCAGATCTCTGAAGCTATGAGAGATTTCGTGTCTTCAATGATCAAGGCTTATGAGGAGATCAGAATCCCAAGTGTTGGATAAACGAGCCCTTGATGTAAGGATTGATGGTCATGGCTATGACATGGCTCTGGTCGATCCCAAAAGCAGATGAAGTGCTGTGGAACTCAAATTTCAAAGTGGAAAAATGGGGCAAATTTTACAGGCCATTCGCTGGATATGACATAAAACAATAAGGGAGTGGATTGTGCCAAGTTTGGGACAGTCGTTTCAGAATGGTTGGTACATTTGAGTCGGGATGCAGATTATCTGGTTCATGGCTTCCAGCGCTTGACACTAGGATAAGCCCCGTGTACAGCAATGCCCATTCACTCGTTAGATTATCTATGATGGCCTTCTCATTTAGAATCGGCATTATTTATTGGTTGAGGTTCAGTTTGACGCAAACTTACAACCGGAAAGATTTTGACTCATCACACTTAATATTCCAGCAGCATCAATCATAGAAGCCAACTTTTGTTTGTTTCAGCCTGCGGTCATGTATAGCATAATAATATTCTTTCCCTTTTCTTTCTAATCATGATTTTCTTACAGAAAATTTGTGCATGTGTTTGTGCGTTTGTATGAGAGAGAGCAGAAAGAAGATCAACATTACCACTCATGAAGATCAACAAAATGTTTGAACCGATGAACCGAACAATATAGAAAACAAAATTAAAATATAGAAAAACAAAAGGTAAAGAAAAAAGAAACTACAGACAGCTAGCAACAAACAACAAAGCCAAGTTCAACCAGGATCCACTGGATTAGAAGAAACCACCGATGAGTGAATGTTATTCAGATGAAAGGAGAGGTCACTAAGATGCATAAGTAGAGTCGCATATACATCAGCCACCGATGAGTGCGTTTGTATGAGAGAGAGAGAGAGAGAGATATGGTATTTGCACATTGCAATCATAAAGTTACAGTTTGCACGTTGACATGCATAATCGTCCTCATAGTGTACAGCAATGCATCACTCCCCTGCAAAGAGCCACAAAAGCATCTCTAGACACTCATCATTGAAAAGCTCAAGGATAAGAACTCGAGAGTAGTGTTAAAATTTTCAATTTGTTTTATATATTTTGACTTAAAAGCTTACTTATAAGTACTACAAAATTTTAACCTATCTTTTATTAGCTTTCAGATTTCATTACTGTGGCACGTAAGGCTGGGCTGTCGTGTACTCAACCTGGAGTTTTACCTTGCAGTAAGACGAGTCCATACGGTTCTAGGTGAGGGTTTCACTTCATGGTAAAAAAAAAATCATAACTGAGATTTGCTTGAGTTCCAAACCCATGATTTGAAGCTGAGTGTACTCTTTGGTTAAGGGTGACCTGGGGTTTTTACAACAATGAGCTTGTCAGTGCGAGGTGGTCTTCTCCGGTTATCCTATTAAAGGAAAAAAAAGAGATTTACTTGACTTTACTGTGTTTGCATATGGCAAACTTGGGTTTAATCCGAGCTGACTGCCCCGATCCCAAACAAGCATGACAACGGTTCAAATGTGCTCAACCACAGCCAGACAATTTGGATTCAAATGGATGGAGCTTCAACACTCTGATCGTTCGCTTGGGTCGACTTATCCACAATACCAGTGTTGTCAGTATCGGTTAAGTATGGGCCTGAATCAGCTGATACGATACTGGCCTGAATCAGCTATTTTTAATAAATATAAAAATAGCTTTAAATTATTTTAAATATTATTTTAATGGTTTTAACACGTGTCATATTCTGATTGACACGTAATGTTTTTTAATTAATTTTTGTCTGATTCAGAACGGTTCACTTGAAAATGGGTATCGTCCGATTCACCCGACTTGATGATACAGCTCCGATTCGGATACTGACAACATTGCATAATACCAAACCAAATTATCAGACAGCTCAGATTTGATCTGCTTCAGTGTGATGCAAACTAAACCTTACATTCTTAGGACTTGGTTCTACTGAATCCAACCCATCGCTGCATCTGGACCTGGACTTAACTAGAACAAGACATACGCTTTCTGCAATTAGGCCTAGTAAACGAGCCAAATGAACCGAAATATTGTTCAAGCTCAGCTCATTTTTGTGGTGAGTTGAGCGGAACTTGAGCTAAATGACCTGTGTTACAACTTGCTCGTTTTCAGAATAATACATTGTTTCAAAGCTGGAAGTAACAGGATTTGAGCTTTAGACCTATTGAGCGGAGCTCCTGTTGGCTTGTTTACATAAAAAACACACTGTTTCGAAGCTGAAAGCAATATGATTTTAACTCCAAGGCCTATCGCTTGCGAACTAAACACTTTAAATATTTATTTATATGAAAAATATATTTAAACTACATTCATTACTCCTCAACAAGCTGTTTTTTACAAAGTCCTATCTACGACCATCTTAGATTCGGACTAATCAGATCTCTTTCTGAGGCTCTGACCCATTTTCAAACCAATAGACATACCCAAGTTTGCTTGGAAACGGGTCAGGTTCAAAAGGCAATAACCCAAATAGAACCTGCACACCACAGGTCTGGTACCCATGAATCCAGATCCATTGGCTCTCATACAAAATACAAAGTAGGGCAGACGAGAGAGAGAGAGAGAGAGAGAGATGGCGGGAAATGGGGAGTCTGCAATGGAAGTGGACGAGGACCCCCCACAGAAGCAGAAGCCCTTCGTGGACAAGGGCAAGGGTGTCGTGTCCGACCTCCCCAAGGACACCCCTTGGGTCGAGAAGTACAGACCCCAATCCCTCGCCGACGTCGCTGCCCATCGGGACATCGTCGACACCAGTAATGCCCTCTCTCTCTCTCTCTGGTTTTTCTTTATTTCAAACTGGGGTTTTTGCTCTTCTTTCGCTCGGTTTGTTGATGGGTTTTCCGTGGTGGGTGTGGTTGGCGAGGGAAGTCGACCGGCTGACTAGCGAGAACAAGCTTCCCCACCTCCTCCTCTATGGACCTCCCGGCACCGGCAAGACCTCCACCATCCTCGCCGTCGCCCGCAAGATATACGGTTCTCAATACCAGAACATGATCCTCGAGCTCAATGCGTCCGACGATAGAGGCATCGGCGTCGTCCGTCAGCAGATTCAGGACTTCGCTAGCACCCAGAGCTTTAGTTTCGGGTGAACTCTCTTTCTGGGTTTTCTATTTTGTTTACTCGTTTTCGTGGGGAACGATTGCTTTTTTCTTTTGGTTGATTTGTGGGGATTCTTTGAATCCGATTGCGTTCTTGATCCCATACGTAGATTTAAGTAGAGAATTCAAGGATTGGGTTCTTCGTGGAAGAGGCTTTTTTAGCACATTGGTGCCAATTGATGTACTCAACGATTCTAACCTTCGAATGCCGAACCTTCGGAAGGAGAGGTCTCTGTGCCGGAGTTATCGCTGCCTTATTGTTGAAATCTCAGGTGTCTTTCCCGGGTGGTGTTTGGAACTTTTGACATCCCCTGACTTCAACACCTAGACTTGAAGAGTAGTCATTCTTTTTTGTTGTTCAAATAATGAGAATACATTAGAAAATTTTTATCTAATGAGGTTCTTTCAATCTGCCACAGAAATACGTCTCAGCTTCTTTGTTGGTTTGCTGAATGGAGTTCTTTTGGTGGGGTATGAAGTATTTAAAATGTAGTAGAATGGTTTTTTTTTATAAATATGATTAGAAGATTTAAGTTTGCATCCAGGAATTGATGCTAGACGAGTATGTGGAGCGTTGTTCTTGATTGTGTGGTTCAGCAACTGAATTTCCTTTCTTCCTTCTAATCTTTGGTTGGAGAGATATCTTACACATTGTAATAGTACAATATGGTGCACCATAGATCTGTTCTGTTGCTGATCAGGAATAAGAGTGATGTTGGCAAACTGAAGATGGCCATAAGAATACTGTCCTAGAAGGGAAAGCCCTTCCAGAAAGTAATTAAGTTTAACCAAGAAGGGCAAGCCCTTCCAGAAAGTAATTAAGTTTAACCATGATAGCTCTCAAACTCTTGGGAACCACTAAGAAGCGAAAGAGAAAGAATCAGGATTTTTCTTCTTAAATCTCACTAGAATGATATAAATGCAGTAGTGGAAGTGTTATTGTTTAATCATGGGAACGGACAGAGTTAAGGAAGGTGCAACACAGTGACAACCAGCAAATATAGGATAGAGTTGAGGTAGCAATCCACAATAATTAGAAATTTAATTGGGTGGGCCATTTGACTGCATTTTTCCAATTATACCTTTTTATTTGAGTATCTTCTACTTCATCCAAAATTGGTCATAGCTGAATGGTTACCAGGAAAATAAACCACACGGTATTTGATTTGGTCTGTCTATTCTCTACCTTTTCATGTACTGGATTGAATATGATAGGACAAAGTTATTATGGCGATAATCTTCACCTTTACTGTTACCTTTCCTCTTGTTTTTTCATATCCCAAATTTGATCAAGTTGAATTGGCTGGACAATTATCATGGGTTCGTTCTAGCCAGATTATTAATTTTGGCTTTGTCAATCTAATTGCATGTGGCTGGTGTGCCTCAGCTTTCTTTCTGCTTTTGTGCATTTCTTTTACTTTATTTTCCCTCAAATGAATTAAAATCACTGTAATATTAGGAATATGTTTTGAATGCTAGTCTCATGAAATGTTCGTCATATTTCTGTGTGCTACTGCTATTTCTCAGTTTTGGATTGTAAAATTTAATCAGGAAGTCATTTGCTCTTTTGTGATAGTATATGAGGTTGTAATCTCATAGACAATCTCATATGTAAATACCACATCATATGTATTCTTTTAGTTTAGTTACAATAGGATAGCTAGCTAACTTTATTTTTTTGGTTTGGACCATTGTAAGCTTATGCTTTTTGACAAGTCAAAAAGCATAAAGCAAAAACCTTTGGACACTTTCTTAGACCTTTGCAAAGTCCATGAAGAAGTTGTTGGACACTCCAATGACTCTAATGCTCTATTAGAGCCGTTGGAGAGTCCAACAACTCTTTCTATGGCTCCCTTCTTCAAGCATTATAAATATGGGGTTTTGTCCCCTTGTAATATATACTTTTGAGTTGGGATTTCTCCCATTTTAATGAAGTTTATTTTTCTTCTTTGTGCATACCCTTTTTCGGGTATTTTGTATGAACCCTAGTGGTTCTTGTGCTTGAGTGAGCATTATTTGAGAGCTATTTTTGTTGTGGGCTTCTCTTCCTTACATGGTATCAGAGCCATAGGTAGAAGCAATCAAAATGAAGTTTTTTTTCATGCATTGGAAAACGTGCCACTCAAGTTTCTTTCAAAAAAAGTGGTCTCTTTGAAGGTGTAATCGTGTGAAGGCTTGAAAGCTTGGAGGATTACTTGTATTCACCGTTTTGTGGTAGAGTATCCTCTTCTCTAATCTCTCTTTTATATTTTATCATTCTCTTCTTTCTATCCTTTTCTTCCCAAATTGTAAAATGAATGACAATGATAATGTCACCATTAAGCCCATAAAACTCAATGATTCTAATTATGTCACATGGGCTTCAATCATGAAGCATCTCATTTGGAGAAATGGATTATGGGGGTTAGTGGATGGAACCGATGTGGAACCTACACTAATCCTCACCAAAGAAGAAAGAGAGAAAGAAATACCTCTCTCAGAGGTAGAAAAGGTTAAGGCCATTTCCACTTACGAAAAAAGTGGAAAGAATAAAGAATGAGACATGCCAAATCATGTCTTGGCTCATATCAAGTGTTGACATAAAGAAGTGTTCAAGCCTTGCAAAGTTTAAACATGCCAATGATGCTGGGGATTATCTTAAGAGAATGTACTCTCTTAAGGATATTGCCCACATATGTAATTTTCAATAAAATGTTCGCAATATGGTTAAAGGGGATAAAAGTATTAGAGAATATTATAATAGCTTATCCGAGTTATGGGAAGAATTGACCCTCCTTGAACCAAAGTGGCATTGTCCACAAAACATAGAGTTTCGTCAAAATCAAGTGAATGCGGAGCATTTTTTCCAATTCATTAAGGGATTGAGATTCAAATTTGAATCAACCAAATCCGCTCTTCTCTATCGGGGAAAAGTCCCTTCCATTGAAGATACAATAAAAGAATTGAGTATGAAAGAGAATAGACTCAAGAAAAGAATTTTCAAAAGTGATGATTTGGTTCTAGCCGTATCTAGACTGAGAAATCATGTTCGCTCATACAAACCTCCACACGTTGGGAAAACTAATGATGAAAAACAAAGAAGCGACTTTGAAAGAAGAAAAGTCATTTGTTATTATTGCCGTGAACCAGGACATGTCAAGACTTACTGTCCAAAATTAAAAAGGCCTTATGAAAAAAAGTAGCTACAGTTGAATCTTCGCAAGAATCAAGTGAGACATCTATTGGAAGCATGTCTCTAACTCAATTGGTAGAGGCACTTTAACCACTTCTCAAAAAAGCTTTTTCGTCTGCCGGAGCCGCTGACTCTTCCATCGACATTTTCGATCTCGGTAAATCTCTTTGGCTCCTTGACTTTGGTGCTTCCTTTCATATGACACTCAACATAAAATTGCTATCACAATGTCATAACTCAAGTGAATTAAATGTTTTTACTGCAGATGAAATATCTCTTGAGATTAAAGGAATATGAAGTTTTGAAAATATTTCACAAAACTCAAAAGGCTTTTGTATTCCAAAAATTAGATATATTCTTAAACTTAATCTAAATCTTTTATCTGTTTTTCAATTAACTGACCATGAGTGTAATGTTTCCTTCTCTTCTCGTGATTGTCGAGTACAGGAGAAGCTGATTGAGGAAGGTCATAGAGAAGGAGGCTTGTACTACATGGATTTTTTTGAAATACCCAAGAATACACTATGTTGTAATGTTAAAAAATTAGACTTGGATCTTTGGCACAAAAGGTTTGGTTATCTTTGTATGTCCAAGATTCAGTTTTTTTCAAACATGATTTTTTTTTTGTAATTTTGAAGCTTTTACATGTGAAAAATGTGTTCTTAGAAAAATGAAAAGACTACCTTTTCAAGAAAGAACCTTTCTTACTACACGACTACTTGAGTTGATACATTCTCATGTTTAGGGCCCCGCATCGGTTATATCAAAAGGTGGTATTATGTATTATGTGATTTTTGTAGATGACTTTACACAACACACTTGGATTTATTTTCTTAAACATAAATCCGAAGTGTTCGCGTATTTTCAAATATTTCATAATATGGTCAAAAATCAATTTAAGAATGATATTTCGATATTTCACACCGATTCAGGGAGAGAATTCTTATCAAAAGAATTTAAAGATTATTTGAACTTATATGGGATTTCACATCAAAAATCATATTCCTACACCCCTCAACAAAAATGACTTAGCTAAAAGAAAGCATAAGCATATTATAGAAACAACAAGAACATTACTCATTAAACATTAAGTACAATTTTTTTTTGGCCGAAACAACTTTAATTGTTGTTTATCTTATTAATATGATGCCTTCTTTCTCGATAAACAATACTTCTCCCACTGAAAAACTTTATAAGCAAACTCCAGATTATTCTAAGTTGAGGGTATTTGGGTGAAAATGCTTTGTATTTACAGATACGAATGATAAACTCTCTCCATGTGCTATTCTATGTGCCTTTTTAGGATATGCAAGTCATCAAAAAGGTTACAGGTGTTTCGGTTCTAAAAATAACAAACTATATGTTTCAAGAAATGTATCATTTTTAGAAAACGAAAGTCCTTTTAAAAATAAAAATTCTACGGAAATAGATGAGTATTCCTTTTTATTGGACGTAGTTCCAAGGAGTAATGAAAGTGATATTGATCAAGATGATCAAAGCGATATGACTAACACAAAACCAGTTAATAGCAATCAAGAGTGTATTCAATATTCTAGACGAGGAAACTTAGAAAGACCATGTGCCTTTGAAAAATATACAAAAGAACAAGACCAAATATCAACTAGAAAGTCCACTAGAATCTCAAAAACTCCTGCAAAATTTGTATCATATGAGTCTTTTTCACCGAAGTATCAAGCATACATTGCCTTAATACACTCTTATGGAGAATCTTCTAGTTATGCTACAGTCAAAAATTACCTCGAGTAGGTTAAAGCTATGACAATAGAATTAGAAGCCTTAGAAAAGGCAAATACCTTGACCGTTCAAGACATTCCACCCAACAAAAAATCTATTGGCTGTCGATGGGTATACAAAGTTAAGACCAAAAGCGATGGTACTCTTGAGAGATTTAAAGCTCGGTTAGTTGCCAAAGGCTATTTCTAAGAATATGGAATAGACTATGAAGAAACCTTTGCCCCAGTAGCTAGAATGACCACTGTTAGAATCTTGATAGCTCTTGCTTCTATAAAGAAATGACATATTTTTCAAATGAATGTTAAGAATGCATTTCTAAATGGAAGTTTAGTTGAAGAATTATACATGGATCCACCACCAGAAATTAATATCCCTGAAGGAAAAACTTTTCGCTTAAATAAGGTTTTGTATGGACTTAAACAAGCTCCGAAAGCTTGGTATGATAAGTTTAGTAAGGTTATGCTTGGTTTTGGTTTTCAATCTTGTCTTACTGACACATCTTTGTTTGTTAAGAACTCTGATGCATGTATTATTATCCTTCTCCTCTATGTTGACGACGTGATCATTATCGGAAGTGATAAACAAGAAGTTTACAATATTAAAAAGTTTCTTAAAACGCATTTTGAAATTAGTGATTTAGGATTTTTGAAATTCTTTGTTGGTATAGAAGTTGCATACTCTTCTAGAGGATATTTACTAACTTAGTCTAAATTTGCTTTAGATATTATTGTCAGGTCAGGTATTTCAGATGAAAGACATGTAGACACTTCTGAGATCGTAAATAGTAAAATGAAGATGGATGATAGAGAACCACTTGAGAACCCAACACCTTACAGTCAACTTGTTGGGGGCATTGTCTGTGAAAACTGCCCTAGATTGACAAACTTTATCGAGAGAACCGAGAAGGAATGGAGGGGAAGAGGAGAGAGAGAGAAGAACTCGGCTATGCTGGGAACCGATAGCCAGAACCTTAGTTGCATTAATTCTTCATTAACATTAATAGGGTTTACAAACCTTTTTTTACATAGACAAAACTGTCCTGTATAAGTTTTATATATATATATATATATATATTACATCCATATACAAACTCGTGTCGGATATGGATCCTCTACTGGATCCATATCCGATTCATATTCTAATACCCTCCCTCAAGTTGTGCATGGGAGTGAACCATGTGTAAAAGTATCTTCAACAAGATACTTTAGTTGATAACGCAATAACCTTGAGAACAAATGTGTGAACATACACACCCAAGAACACTTGTGCACAACAAGCACTACACACCGAATCACAAATGTGCAAAAGCGGTTATAAGTTTCATAAACAACTAAAGAGGTTGGGCTATAATCCCAAATCCCTTGAGAAAACACAAGAGGAGCTGCCCATATATATAGGGCTTGGAGGAGGCCTTCGGAGGGGCTCCACATAGTCGTTGGAGCCCCTCCAACGGTCACAAATGTGACCGTTGGAGGGGTCCAACGACTAGTGGGTTGGGCCCCTCCCAATGCAAGTACAATGCTTTAAATGCAAAAAGAAAAAAGAAATAAAGAAAAAAGAAATAAAGAAAAAAGGAAAAGAAAATAAATACAAAACATATTCTCGAAAAAGAATATGTGTAAAATTCCTAAACTACCCCTACTAGGAATATATATATTTGATATATATAATTGGTAAATACATATACATATATTATATATATGTATATGTATTACCTTATATATATAAAATATATATGCGAAATTACAAGTTGGATTACATAATTTAACACCCCCCCTGAAACTTAAGGCAAGATGACCGAAAGTTTGCCAAGAAAGAAGTTGAACCGCGTAGCGCACAAGGCTTTAGTAAAGAAATCTGCCAACTGATATTCGGACGTGACATAAGGGAGATCAATAACTCCTCGGAGATATGCTTCACGAACATAGTGACAGTCCATTTCGATGTGTTTAGTCCGCTCATGAAAGGTGTGATTCTTTGCAATGTATATTGCACTCTTGTTGTCGCAGCATAACTTGGTGGGTCCTTCAATTTTGATCCCCATGTCTTCTAGCAGTTGGTGAATCCAAACAATCTCCATGGTAGTAGTTGCCATGACACGATATTCAGCTTCAGTTGAGGAGAGCGACACCTTTTGTTGCTTCTTTCATCTCCATGAAATTAGTGAGTCTCCTAAGAACACACAAAAACCAGTGGTGGAGTGACGGTTATTTGGGTCACCTCCCCAATCCAAGTCAGTATAAGCAATCAATTTTAAGTCTGAAGAAGAGGACAAAAAAACTCTCTTATTTAGAGTACCCTTTATGTATCTTACGACTCGTAAGATGGCACTCATGTGAACGGATGTAGGCGCATGCTGAAACTGACTTGCAGTATGAACTGCATGGGATATATCTGGTCTGATAATACTCAGATACATCAGAGATCCTACAAGCTGTCTGTAGGGTGTAGGATCCAAAAGGGGAACACCATCATCAATTTTCATCTTTGCTCCTACTACCGCAGGAGTTTCACAAAGCTTCTCATCTGCAATACCTGACCTGTCAATGATCTCAGAAGCAAGCTTAGTTTGAGATAAGAAATATCCTCTAATAGAGTATGCTACTTCAATTCCCAAAAAATAAGTTAGAAAACCCAAGTCAGACATTTCAAATTTATCTTTTAAGATAGATTTTATACTCTTAACCCCGTTAGAATCACTCCCAGTGATGAGCATGTCATCGACATACAGAAGTAAAATTACAATCCCTGCATTGGATTTTCTAACAAAAAGAGCAGTGTCAGTAAAACAAGAGGAAAAACCATTCTCAATCATAACAGAGTTAAATCTATCATACCAAGCCTTGGGAGCTTGTTTTAGGCCATAAAGTGCTTTCTGAAGACGAAGCACCTTTCCCTTAGGAGTCTCCATTCCAGGAGGAGCATCCATGTAAACTTCTTCACTTAAGTCGCCATTTAAGAAGGCATTTTTCACATCCATTTGATAGATGTTCCATTTATTGATAGAGGCAACGGTTATAAGACATCGAACAGTGACCATACGGGCTACATGAGCAAAAGTTTCTTCATAGTCAATACCATATTCTTGACTATATCCTTTTGCAACCAAGCGAGCTTTATACCTTTCAAGGGATCCATCACTTTTAGTTTTTACTTTGAAAACCCATCTGCAGCCTATTGTTTTCTTGCCTTTAGGAAGATTTTGAAATTCCCAGGTTTTGGCTTTTCTTAGAGCCTCAAGTTCATTGTCCATGACATTAATCCATTCAGGGCACTTACGTGCTTCTTCAAAATTTCTAGGTTCTACATAAGAGTGGATGACACTAAGGCAGACTCTATATCTTGGTGAAAAAGAGTCATAGGAAATGAACCTAGAAGGAGGCCTTCTACTTCTCTCAGTTCTACGAGGAATCTCCTCATTCTGAGAGGCACTGGGATTGGCATCATTATATCTGTCAAGAGCACTCCTAAAGTTGTTTTGATCTCTATGAGAGTAGGTGATAGGGTCTCTAGGTAATTCAATAGATTGATGTGACGAAGGAGTCTAGGAGATGTTTTCCTCGGTTTCAAATTCATTCGGGTTACTTTGATCTGACTCATTATCACTAGTATCATCGTCCTTATTTAGTAAATCGAATAAAAAGGAATAATCCATATTTTCATTATGGGGGTCACAACATTCAAATCCACTAATATTTTCCAAAAAACTCACGTTTCTGGAAACATACAATTTGTCACTTTTGATATCATAACAACGAAACCCTTTTTGGGTTTCAGAATAGCCAAGAAAGGCACATGGGATGGCTTTAGGAGAAAGTTTGTCATTCTTATCAGTGAGAACAAAACATTTACACCCAAAGACCCTTAACCTGCTATAATCAGGTTCCTTATCATACAATTTTTCAAAGGGAGAAATTTTGTTTAAATTTTTCGATGGGAGACGGTTAATGAGATAGACAGAAGTAAGGGCTGCCTTAGCCCAAAGATTTTTTGGAATGTTTTGAGAAATGAGCAAAGTCCTAGTTGTTTCAATAATGTGCCTGTGCTTTCGTTCGGCTAACCCATTTTGTTGAGGGGTTTTCGGACAAGATTTTTGGTGAAGAATACCAAAATTTTCAAGATAACTCTTAAATTCATTTGAGAGGTATTCTCCTCCAGAGTCAGACCTAAAGATTTTTAAACTTCCATTGAATTGATTTGAAATCATCGTGTGAAAACTTTTAAAGGTTGAAAAAACTTCATGTTTATGTTTAAGGAAATAGATCCAACAAAACCTAGTATAGTCATCCACAAAGATCATATAATATGAAAATCCTCCTTTTGACATTACCGGAGCCGGTCCCCATACATCGGAATGAACAATTTTAAATGGTTTTGTCGTAAACATGGATCTTTGAGGAAAATGCAAACATTTCATTTTCCCAAGAATGCATTCATTACACAAAAAGTCACTTTTACAAAGATGTTTAATAAAAGGCAAATAAGAGATCTTAACAATATTGGGATGACCCAATCTCTTATACCATACATGAATATCTTTGTTTTGGACGACGTTGCAAAATTGACTCTTGGGAACTTGAATAAAATCTACGTAGTAGAGGTCTCCTCTTCTAGAGCCTTCCCCAATCAATCTTCCGGACTGGCGATCCTGTATCCAACATTTATTAGAAGAGAATTTTATATCGCAACCATGGTCCGAGAGTTGGGAGACGGAAAGAAGATTTAAGTTGAGGTTTGGAATAAAACGAATTTTTAGAACAAAGAAGTCTTGTTTTTCAAAATTACCTATTCCTTTCATCTCAAGAGATGTTCCGTCCGCGGTTGAGACAAAGGATGGAAAAGAATTTTTAGAAAAATTTGAAAGACAGCAAGAGCTAGGGGTCATGTGAAAGGATGCCCCGGAATCTAAAAGCCAAGATGTCTTACCGGGGGAAGAAGATGACATAGCGGCTCCGGAAGTACCTCCCTTGAGAAGAGGTTGAAGTGCATCTATAATTTGTTGAAGAGAAAAAGACTCACTTGATGAAGAAGGTCGTTCTTCAACTTGAGATGCCATAGCCGTTGCAATCAATTTCTTCCATTTAGGACACAAAGGTTTGATATGTCCGGGTTCTTTACAATAATAGCAAGTCACTTTGCTATAGTCTCTTTTGCCATACCGATCATTTCCTCCTTGCCCTTGATTCTTGAAATGAGGAGGTCTATAGGTCCTCATGTTATTTCCCGGTCTTGACACGGCATTAGCCATTTCACCATCTTCTTGAGTAGAGGAAGCAACAAGAATGCTAGGATTATTTTTGCCAATCCCCATGCGGGTTTCTTCACCACTTAGCTTGGTGATAACATCTTCAAGTGAGGGGGATGTAAAGGCGGAGAGAAGAGAGGACCGAATTTGTTCAAATTCGGGTCTAAGCCCATTTAAAAAATTGAAGAACCAGTCTTCTTCAAGTTGTTTGTGCCTTAATTCGATTGCCTCACCACTCCATTTAGGTTCAAGAATTGCGAGCTCGTCCCAAATAGAGGATAATTCGGCAAAGTACTCTCGAATGGTCATGTCATTTTGTTGGAGAGTCAAAGCCCTTTTTTGGAGAAAGTACTTGTGGGATAGATCTCTTGAGGTGTACATTTTCTCAAGATATACCCAAGCTTCGGAAGCCCTTTTAAATTTGATGATATTGGCGTTTATCTTGGTCTCAACGGATGAAAATATGCAAGATAAGATCTTGAAGTTCTTCATTTCCCAATCATCATGTTTCTTAGAGTACTCTTCAAGGGCCTTTTGTCTTTCATCCCCTTCAAGGATCTTGATATCCCCTCCTTCAATAATGGTAATTTTGGGTTCCAGTTCCGGTATGGATCCATGAACGTAACCCCAAAGCCCCTTTCCTTTAATATGGGCTTCCATATTATCGGCCCAAACATGATAGTTTGAGCCATTAAGCTTAAACCCAAGAGAAAAATGGGAGTCTTTTTCGCCCATTAAAGAGGAAAGAATGCAATGGATAGTACGTATCTTAATTACTTTTTGCGTCTTTCTTGACAAGAGAGGCTCCTAAAATATTGCTCGAAGAAGGTGATCCTCCTTGATTTTAAAAAACTTGAAGGCACGCTTTTCGAGGAATGCACGGGAAGGCGAATCGCAATTCTTCTTCTTCAACGAGGCTCTGATACCATGTAAAAGTATCTTCAACAAGATACTTTAGTTGATAGCGCAATAACCTTGAGAACAAATGTGTGAACATACACACCCAAGAACACTTGTGCACAACAAGCACTACACACCGAATCACAAATGTGCAAAAGCGGTTATAAGTTTCATAAACAACTAAAGAGGTTGGGCTATAATCCCAAATCCCTTGAGAAAACACAAGAGGAGCTGCCCATATATATAGGGCTTGGAGGAGGCCTTCGGAGGGGCTCCACATAGTCGTTGGAGCCCCTCCAACGGTCACAAATGTGACCGTTGGAGGGGTCCAACGACTAGTGGGTTGGGCCCCTCCCAATGCAAGTACAATGCTTTAAATGCAAAAAGAAAAAAGAAATAAAGAAAAAAGAAATAAAGAAAAAAGGAAAAGAAAATAAATACAAAACATATTCTCGAAAAAGAATATGTGTAAAATTCCTAAACTACCCCTACTAGGAATATATATATTTGATATATATAATTGGTAAATACATATACATATATTATATATATGTATATGTATTACCTTTTATATATAAAATATATATGCGAAATTACAAGTTGGATTACATAATTTAACACCATGTGCAACTTGTTTTTCAAGTACCAAAAACAGTTACTGGTGAGGCGTTTTGTGAACATATCAGCGACTTGGTCTTCTGAAGATACATAAACCAGTTCAATCTCTTTGTTCGCTATCTTTTGTCTGATGAAATGTTGGTCAATTTCAATATGCTTAATCCGATTGTGATGAATATGATTGAATGCAATTTGTATAGCACTTCTATTATCATACATGAGAGTCGAACTTGAGATATTCTCTCCCATTTCAGTAAGTAAATGCCTAATCCAGGTTACTTCTGCTGTGGTAGCTACCATAGATCTATACTCTGCCTCTGTGCTAGATCTCGCCACTTTCTTATGTTTTCTGCTACTCCATGAGACAATGTTTCTACCAATAAAAACACAGTATCCTGAAACAAACTTTCTCTCATCTGGGTCCTCTGCCCAGTCTGCATCTATATACGCCAATATGTCATGTTTTGGTGTTTCCCATAAAGATTGTACATATGTGAGTCCATCACCCACCGTGCCTTTTAAGTAACGAATAATGCATTTGACGACATCCATATGACCAGTTTTTGGTTCATGCATGAACTGAGATACTTGATTTACAGAATATACAATGTCTGGTCTAGTAAAGGTGATGTACTGTAATATGCCCACTAAACTGCGATATTTGCCTGCGTTAGGATATAGTTCACCATCACAAAGACTGAGTTTTTGATTGACAATGCTGGGTGTTGGCAGTGGTTTGCAATCTGTCATTCCTGCTTTGGCTAGAAGATCAAGAGTGTATTTGTGTTAAGTTAATAACATTTTTCCATCCTGTCTGTCCACCTCTACACCAAGAAAATATCTCAGTTCCCCATGATCTTTCATCTTGAACCGCATACTTAGTAAAGCTTTAATTCATTGAATATGATCTGGAGCATTACCAGTGATCACGATATCATCAACATATATAAGTAAGAAAACCATAGTGATTCCATCCCTGTATATGAATAGAGAATGATCCAGTTGAGAGCGAAAGAAACAGTGGTTCTGAATCTCTAAGGAAAAGCTTTCAAACCATGACCTAGAGGCTTGTTTTAAACCATACAATGCTCTAGTTAACTTGCAGACATATTCTTTTGGGTCTCCCTCTGCATAACCTTGAGGTTGCTCCATGTAGACTTCTTCTTTCATATCCTCATGAAGAAATGCATTTTTAACATTAAGCTGACTAAGGGTCCACCCATGTTCAATAGCAAGGCCAAGAATTGTGAAATTGTCTACGAAGAGACAATACGCATATACGCACAAATACTTTAGAAAAAGAAGTGCACAAAAGCACTCTCACAACACTTGAACAAAATACGCAAAAAGCGTATAAATAATAAACATGCAATAATGCATGTATTTCATAAAAAGCAAATGCTTGAGTCTCACAAGCTTAGGAAATACAAAGGGGGAACACCCCTATTTATACAAGAAAGAAGGAGTGCAAGAGGGGGCTCCCCAAAGGAGTCGTTGGGGAGCTCCCAACGGTCACAATTGTGACCGTTGGGGGCTCCCCAACGACTCTATTGGGGAGACCCCCAATGCACTTTTTTTGAGAGTGCAAAAAGAAAAAATAAAACAGTAAAAGAATTACAAAAAATAATGAGAAAAATTACAGCATATTCCAAATGGAATATGCGCAAAATGTAAAATGACAAAAATACCCTTTCGGGTAAAAAAGGAGAAAAATGTATAAATATATATACTTATATATAGAGATACGTATACATATAATATATGTATACGTATCTCTATGTATATAAGTATATATATTTATACTTACAATATTGATTTTGAGTGTACATTTTAACACCCTCCCTCAAACTTACGGTATGATAACCGCAAGTTTGTCCAGAAGGAAATGAAATCTAGGCGAACAAAGAGCTTTTGTGAAGAAGTCCGCAAGTTGATACTCAGACGTCATATATGGTAGATCAATGACCTTCTTCAAATATTCTTCTCTGACATAATGGCAGTCCATCTCTATATGCTTTGTTCGCTCGTGAAAGGTGTGGTTTTTGGCAATATAGATTGCACTTTTATTGTCACAGCACAACTTTGTTGGTTCTCGGATAGGTACTCCCATATCTTCCAAAAGTTGTCGAATCCATACAATTTCCATGGTAGTGGATGCCATGGCTCTGTATTCGGCTTCAATGGATGACAAAGAGACTTTCTGTTGCTTTTTACACCGCCATGAAATCAAAGATTCACCTAGGAAAACACAAAAACCAGTGGTGGAGTGACGGTTACTAGGGTCACCTCTCCAATCTGAGTCAGTATAAGCAAGTAATTTTAAATCAGAAGAAGAAGATAGAAATACTCCCTTATTTATAGTGCCCTTCAAGTATCTGACGATGCGAAGAACAACACTCATATGAACGGTTGTGGGAGCATGCTGAAACTGACTGGCGATGTGTATAGCATGTGATAAGTCAGGTCGAGTAATACTAAGATACATTAACGAACCTACCAGCTGCCTGTAAGGGGTAGGATCGGTTAAAGGAACACCATCGTCAATTTTCATTTTTGCTCCCACAACTTCAGGAGTTTCGCATACTTTGTCATCTTAAATCTCGGATCTGTCAATAATCTCACAAGCAAGTTTAGACTGAGATAAAAAATAACCACGTTGCGAATAAGCAACCTCAATTCCAAGAAAATATGTCAGAAAACCCAAGTCTGACATCTCAAATTTTGAAGTCAAGACGGACTTAATACCCTTGACTCCTTGAACATCATCACCTATAATTAACATATCATCAACATAGAGCAATAATATGACAATCCCTGCTTTAGATTTCTTAGTAAATAAAGCAGTGGCAGTATAGCATGAGGAGAAACCATTTTCCAACATTACACTGGTAAATCTATCATACCAGGCTTTGGGAGCCTGTTTCAATCCATAGAGAGCCTTTCGAAGACGAAGAACTTTATTTTCAGGAATCTTCATGCCTGGTGGGGCATCCATATATACTTCTTCGTTAAGATCACCATTTAAAAAAGCATTTTTCACATCCATTTGAAAAATGTTCCAATTTTTAATAGATGCAATAGTAATGAGACATCTAACTGTAACCATTCGGGCTACAGGAGCAAAAGTTTCTTCATAATCAATTCCATACTCTTGCCCATACCCTTTAGCAACTAAGCGAGCTTTATACCTTTCCAGGGATCCGTCGCTTTTAGTTTTAACTTTAAAAACCCATCGACAACCTATAGTTTTCTTTCCCATGGGTAGAGTTTGGAAATCCCAAGTTTCAGCCCTTTTTAGAGCAATAAGTTCATTCTGCATGGCTTCTTGCCATTCTATACATTTTTTAGCTTCTTCAAAATTCCTTGGCTCAAAATAAGAATGAATGGCACTAAGACAAGCCCTATACCGGGGTGAAAAGGAATCAAAAGAGACAAACCGAGTTGGCGGTCTCCTATTTCTCTCAGATCTTCGGTGATCGAGAGTAGGTACAAGCTCACTATATTGGTCAATGGCACTTCTAAAGGTGCCTTGGTTTCTACGGGAGTAGGTTATCGGATCACTTGAAATCCTGTTTTCTTGATCATTGAGAGGGTTATGTTCTTCAACATCACCATCCTCATCGTGGTTTGATGATACATCATCATCACTAGATATATCATCGTTACTAGCCAATAAATCAAAAAGGAATGAATAATCAAAATTTTCTTGTTGAGAAACATTTTTTTCAAATCCAATCTCATTTTCTAAAAACGTTACATTTCTAGAAACATATAACTTATCATCTCGAAGATCATAGCAACGAAACCCTTTTTGAGTTTCGGAATACCCAAGAAAGGCGCAGGGGATAGCTTTGGGAGAGAGCTTGTCGTTTTTATCCGTAAGTATAAAACATTTACACCAAAAAACACGTAACCTATTATAATCAGGTTCAAGCTTATATAAGATCTCAAAAGGGGATATTTTTCCTAATATACTAGATGGTAAGCGATTTATCAGATAAACAGAAGCGAGGGCTGCTTCAATCCAAAAGTTCTTAGGAATGTTTTGAGAAATAAGCAGGGTCCTAGTGGTCTCAATGATGTGCCTATGTTTTCTTTCGACCAATCCATTCTGTTGAGGGGTTTTAGGACAAGATCTTTGGTGAATAATTCCGTGATCCTCAAGATATGTTTTAAATTGATTGGATAGATATTCTCCTCCAGAATCACTTCTAAAAATCTTTATATTACTATTGAATTGATTCTTGATCATTGAGTGAAAGGTTTTAAAACATGTAAAAACTTCATGTTTGTACTTTAGGAAATATATCCATGAATACCTGGAGAAATCATCCACAAAAATAACATAGTAAGAGAAGCCTCCTTTTGAAACAACAGGTGCGGGTCCCCAAACATCGGAATGAACAATTTCGAAGGTTTTAGATGAGAACATAGTTCTTTGCTCAAAAGGTAAACTTTTCATTTTTCCGAGAATACAATCATTACAGGAAAAAGAACTTTTACATAGATCCTTTGCAAAATGTAGATAAGATAACTTGGTGACATTAGGATGACCAAGTCTTTTGTGCCATATGTTTATATCTTTGTTCCGGGCAACATTACAAAAAGATTTTGGAACTTGGAGAGATTCCATATAGTATAAGTCTCCTTTTCTAAAGCCTTCCCCAATCAATTTCCCGGACCGGCGATCCTGTATTAAACATTTGTCATATGAAAATTTAATATCGCAGCTATGGTCCGAGAGTTGAGAAACAGAGAGAAGGTTTAAGTTAAGTTTAGGTATAAATCTAATTTTTGGAATGAAAAAATCTTGAGTTTCAAAATTACCTATTCCTTTAATTTCAAGAGCGGTTCCATCCGCAGTGGAAACAAAGGATGGAGAAGCAGGTTTTGAAAAATCGGAAAGTGAAAACATGTTTGGGGACATATGAAAAGATGCACCTGAGTCCAAAAGCCAAGTGACTTTACCTGGGATGGAAGAGGTAGACACGGCGGCGCCGGATGTAGCTCCCTTGAGAAGAGGTTGAAGGGCCTCCACTATTTGATTCAATGAGAGTGACCCACTTGATGAGGCCTCTTCCTTTTGTGGTACACCGGTGGTGGCCATAGCTAGAAGTCTCTTCCATTTGGGACATACGGGCTTGATATGCCCCGGTTCCTTACAAAAGTGACAAATAGTCTTGCTATAGTCCCTCTTTCCTCTTTGTCCACTATCTCCTCCTTGATTTTGGAATTTAAAATGAGGAGGACGATAGGTCTTTACATTATTTCCGGGTCTTGATACGGCATTAACCTCATTGTTTTCTTCATGATTACAAGGAACCACAAGAACATTTGGTCCTTGTTTACATAAACTCATACGAGTTTCCTCACCACTTAATTTGGTGAGAACATCTTCAAGAGATGGAGGGGTAAATGAGGATAGAAGTGATGACCTTATTTGTTCAAATTCCGGTCTTAACCCATTCAAAAAGTTGAAGAACCGATCTTCTTCAAGTTGCTTGTGGCGGAGTTCAATTGCCTCTCCACTCCATTTTGGTTCAAGCATGGAAAGCTCATCCCAAATGGAGGAGAGGTCGGCATAATATTCCCTAATGGACATTTCACCTTGAGTAAGGGAGAGAGCCTTCTTTTGAAGGTAATACTTATGGGAAAGATCTCTTGATGTATACATTTTCTCGAGATAATGCCAAGCTTCCGATGCTTTCTTGAACTTGATAATGTTGGCATTAATCTTTGTTTCGACGGATGCGAAGAACCAAGAAAGAATCTTGAAGTTCTTCATTTCCCATTCGTCGTGCTTCTTGGAGTATTCTTCAAGAGCTTTGATCCTTTCTTCTCCCTCAAGAATTTTGATTTCATTTCCGTCCATCATGGTTATTTTGGGTTCCGGTTCCGGAATTGAACCTTGCACATAACCCCATAATCCTTTACCTTTTATGTGAGCCTCCATGTTCCCGGCCCAAATATGGTAATTGGACCCATTCAACTTGAAGCCAAGCGCGAAGTGAGACTCTTTTTCACCCATTATGGAGTAAAGAAAAGGAGAGGAAGGCGTACCAACACAATGTTTCAACTTCTAGCTTGCACAAGATCCTTCTAAAATATTTGAGAAGCGAGATCCACCACTTCTACTTCCAAGAATCCGAAGGCACGGTTTTCGAGGCACTTGAAAAAAGAAGATTCCCACGATCCTTGATCACCAATCGAGCTCTAATACCATGTGAAATTGTCTACGAAGAGACAATACGCATATACGCACAAATACTTTAGAAAAAGAAGTGCACAAAAGCACTCTCACAACACTTGAACAAAATACGCAAAAAGCGTATAAATAATAAACATGCAATAATGCATGTATTTCATAAAAAGCAAATGCTTGAGTCTCACAAGCTTAGGAAATACAAAGGGGGAACACCCCTATTTATACAAGAAAGAAGGAGTGCAAGAGGGGGCTCCCCAAAGGAGTCGTTGGGGAGCTCCCAACGGTCACAATTGTGACCGTTGGGGGCTCCCCAACGACTCTATTGGGGAGACCCCCAATGCACTTTTTTTGAGAGTGCAAAAAGAAAAAATAAAACAGTAAAAGAATTACAAAAAATAATGAGAAAAATTACAGCATATTCCAAATGGAATATGCGCAAAATGTAAAATGACAAAAATACCCTTTCGGGTAAAAAAGGAGAAAAATGTATAAATATATATACTTATATATAGAGATACGTATACATATAATATATGTATACGTATCTCTATGTATATAAGTATATATATTTATACTTACAATATTGATTTTGAGTGTACATTTTAACAAGAATAATACGAATAATTCTTATTTTCACCACTGGGTTGAATGTCTCATCATAATCTTGACCATATTCTTGAGCAAAACCTTTGGCAGCAAGACGCGCCTTGTATCGTTCAATGCTACCATCCAATTTATATTTAATTTTATATGCCCATTTTGAGCCAACAACATTTTTATCTGGGGGGCGACCATCTCTCATGTTTGACACTCATGAAGTGCTTTGATGTCCTCATTCATCACTTCATTCCATTTGTTGGATTGAATGGCTTGACAAAACCCAAGTGGTTCCTCGTGTTTTTCAATCTTGGATAGAAAGATCTGAAAATCCATAGAAAAGTTATCATAACTCACTCATTTTTCAATAGGATGCCTTATCCTGCCTGATCTTCTGGTGCTTCTCTGTCGTTGGGCAATGCCACATGTTCTCCAGCAGGTACATTCGCTTGCTCTCTGGGTCGCCTAGTATAGACATTTCCTTTGTATCTCAGAGATTCTGTTTCCAATGCCTTATCTGATGCCGTCTCATCATGTATGCTTCTAGGATCCAAAGTACTATGGTCTGTAGTGTGTGAAATAAGTTCAGCATTGAGCCATAGATCATACCAATTAACATTTGTGTCAATATGTTCACGATTGTTTGTTTTATTTCCGAGAAAACTATTTTCATCAAAAACATTTTTGGAGATTTTGATCTTTTTACTGGCAGGATCATAGCACCTGTAACCCTTGTGTTCATTTGTATAACCTACAAATTGACATATAAAGGTTTTGTCCTGAAATTTAGTTCTCATGGATTTATCGATATGTACATAACATTTGCATCTAAAAACTCGTAACTCATCATAATTAGGATGTACACCAAAGAGAACATAATAGGGAGACTGATTTTCAAGGATATGCATAAGGAGACGATTTATCACATGAGTGGCAGTATGGACAGCTTCTGTCCAAAGACTAATAGACAAGTTGCAACCATGCATCATACTCATTTCACTTTCCACAATATGTCTGTGTTTGCGTTCAACAATTCCATTTTGCTGTGGAGTGTACGGGCAAAAAACTGTACGATGTATCCCATTATCTTGGAGAAAATCTAAAAATTCTTTGGAGGAATACTCACCACCTTCATCACATTGGAGAGTTTGAATATTTTGGGAGAATTGAGTTTTAACATAGGCATGAAAGCGACGAAAAAGGAGAAAAACCTCTGATTTGTGCTTCATAAAGAATATCCAGATAAAACGAGAGAAATTGTCAATAAATGATGCATAATATTTACTTCTAGAAGAGGAAGGATTAGGGGTTGGACCCCAAACATCAGAACATACTATCTCAAAAGGCATTACTATCTCAAAAGGCATGGAAGCTCTTTTATTTATTTGATGAAAATGAAGTACATGACTTTTGCATACCTTATTTATTTGATGAAAAGGAAGTACATGACTTTTGCAGACCTGACAACTGGGACACACTGTGTCTTTCAACAAAGATGAAACAGACTCTGAAAGGAAACCATTGGACACTAATTTTTCAATAAAGACTTGACTACAATGACCAAGACGGGAATGCCAAAGATCTGGCTTATTACATTTGGATATACTAAGAATGCTTTTAGAGACATGATTGGACTTGGGCTTTAAAACACCGGAGTCTGGATCTTCATTGAAGATGTACATGTTTCCACGTCGCTCTCCTTTAGCGAACATCTCCTTCGTTTGAAGATCCTTGACAAAGACAGAAGTTGTAACGACCCCAACTTCTTCCCTTTCAAAAATGCAAGAAAATTTTTTTTTTGAAACCTTCCCAAGGATCTGGGGTCCTCACAGTTCCACTTTCCATTGGATATCCCATCATCACAAAGTACTGACAATCATCATCAATGAGTAGCAACACTAACCATTTATTTATGAACCGAAGTAAATTGTTATTACCATTCTTCATACAATCAAAGAGTACAAAAATTGAAAAGAACCATGGAGTCAAAAACAAACATATAATCCCTGTGCCACTGCCGAACTATCCAACTCAAAATGGGAACCTCGTCCATCCATAGTGAACAACTCATCTCTCACTGCTCTTCATTTCCTGTAAAACCAACGAAGTAGAAGGGTCAGAACAAAATTCTGAGCACTACTAATTCAAGGAAATTAGGTGAGACAAAGATCATGAGTAAGATTTCATATGTTGGTTTGAGTGAGTGCCGATACAACCAACATGCAACATCCAATCATGCATAAGTGTAACAGATTTTTCATACTCACAGCTAAAGGACAGTAAGACAGTAATACCTAGCAAAAATAAAACATTTCAACATGCTTTTAAGAAATGAATTGCATGCATTTACCATATCATGAACTAGAGATCATTTCAATTGATGCATGACCTAGTGCAAAGAAGAAAATGCATGGCTTCCTTATTATCTGATATTTAAGTTTGAGTTTTCTTTCCATATGCATGACCTTATTTAATGCATACAACTTTAGGTTTCTCCTTTTTAAATTCCCATCGCCCGCGGATACACCAAACGGGTAAAAAACCCCGAGGTCAAGTAGGTTCCCAGGGTAGATTAGCACACAAATTGGTATTTTATTACTGGGTCCCAACCTAGCCCTCGATCGAGTCACCCTCGGAACATTAGACCTCCCCATCTAATGTCGGGGACACAAGGGACACCCCACGCCCACAAGTGCCACTTCCTTTGGTACCAAACAAATTCACAGCTGTGACCATCACCACCACTCCCGGGAAAAGTGGCGGGTTCTCCCTAAAACCGTGGCCAGGAGAAAGAACCTCCATATCGGGTTCTGGGGACCAAAATTCACGCACACGGAGTTTTTGTATCCTCACAGCCTCCCCAGGACTGGAAACTCTAAGATCTCCATTCTCCAGATGGAAGACCTCAGATCAAAAGTTACACTGTTCTTTATTATGTTTTTATTTAATTCAGTTCTAAATTCTGCAACACCCTATGCAAAAGTGAAATGTAAAGCTCGCATACGCCCCTGCGAGAATTCATATGGGACTCCCGCCCACGAATACCATGTGAACAGTGTAGTGGTATGCCACCATCTTACGTTGTGTAAGTGATGCAGCCAAATGTGGAAACAAAACAAACTTTCTTAATAAAATGCACAAATTACCCCACCATATGCATGTACTATCCATGTACAAGTGACTCTAGGACACCCCCTACCTCTTATGCATTCATCCATCGTTCATAGATTCATGACAACAATCCATGCATGATATCACATTTTAAAACCCACATTGATCCCTATATGCACATGAGGCTTTAAACAGTACATACTTCCATGTAACATGCCACATATTTCAACCAGCATTCATGATCAAGACAACCAGCAGTATACTAACCAAACTCCCATTTAAATATCATGAAATGAAATACTATCATTCATCCATCCATCAGGATGGTGTAAAAATCCCAGCACCTACTAGAAGAAGTAGTTAGGCTTGCCACACTCAGCCTTTCGGCCTACTGTCTAAGTAGTTCACACTACTTAGACTGCTGGCTGGACTAGCTAGATGAGAGCATCCAGCACATCCCCTGCTCATATTACTGCACATACACCATCAAAAAAAAAAAAAACAGAAAAGAAACAAACAGGCTAATCCCCTACGGCTGGTGGTCTTTATACAAGGAAAACACACCATTAGCAGCCGACCATGGAGAGACAGTAATAGCATAAAAAAAAATGCTAATAATGGCAGTCATCGATACCCGGACATCTGTTGATAGGGGGGTGTCCCCTGCAAATCCTCATAATATTAAAAATGAACATCTTAAAGTGCATTATGTACTTGTTTTAGATTTAAAGCATGCAGAATGTATACTTAAATTATTTCAGAAACATCGGCTTAAGAGTGTCACTATAAAATCCCAACTATCACCATTGCTATCATGAACAACAAATTGAAATTTAAGAGTTATTTTGATACACTCCTAACTGGTTGAGTCCAACCCTCAATACCTTAACACAATTCGGAGAAATCATAGACTTCAGCAGACCCATGAGAAAAAAAAATGATACTTCGCAACCCTGAAGTTATGGTGAACCAAGCTGCAAATATGAGGCTCCCTCATACATACACCAATTTAACCCACTGTTGCAACTTATTATAAAGCCCATGATCAAGACTATTGTAATCAAATGAAAACTGTAAAAAGATGCTACGCATAAAGTAACTTACCATTCATGGTTTTAGTTCTATCAACACCCCTGTACAGGAGAAATCAGCTTTTCTTTACGGGAATCGTGTTTTCCCCAAAATCGACAGATGAAACCCTAAATTAGGCAAATCAGGTGCTTCCACACTGATTTCCTAAATCACTACACACCAAACCCGCAATCGGTGTAGAGCACGCATGTAAAATCAGGGATTTATATTGACAAGATAAACCCTCATTGTTGTCCGAGTAGGGCTTCCCCTATAACCCCTCACATGGAAGATCCGAAGCCCCAATCTCACCGATTTGGGGTTTTAGGTTTAGGGCTAATGTAAACCCCCAAACCCTACCCTCAAGCCCTCATACAAGATCGAACCCACGTTCGATCCCTCACCCATTTTCGAGAATAGCCGTACCTGATTACGGTGATTTCCGGGGGCTGGTGGCTTCCGGCGTGAAGAGGTGCAGGCCGATCGTGTTTCCCCCCCCTTACTGCCGTGAAGGGCTCCTTCCTCCACTGTGTGCGCACCGGTCGGGAGAGAGAGAGAGAGAAGTCGAGTGGGGGAAACAAAAACCTGGATGTGGGGGTTTCCCCCTCCTCTATATAGCCGAGCTTCTCCCCCTTCCCACCTCCTTCCGGGAAAAGAGGGGTTGGTTACGTTCGGCGTAACCTCCCCCTTTCACCCTTCTCGCCTCTTTGAAACTGCAAGAATCGTGCTTGAGGCACGATTCTTGATTTTTTTATTTAAAAATGCTCGCACTCGGGTCCGGGTCCAAACCCTGCGACCCGCAACACCCGATCCATCATGAGCATGGATCCGGGTCTTTCAGGGCTAATGGATCCTCAGTGGATCCGACCCTAATACCTGAGTATTTTCCTAATTAAATTCATTATATCAATCCGAATTTAATACCCATTTATCGATTCCTTTATGGGTCCGGATATCGGGTCCTAGACCCAAATCGACTAAATATACCCTAATTCTTCCGGATATTACAGAAGTAGGAGTAAATTCCACAGATGAATTCCACATGATTTTTTTTTCTCTCTTGCCTAAACATCACCAACTGCTGTTTTCTTTCCTCTTTGCTGTTTTAGTGTTCTTTGTGCAGCACTTTTGGTCGTACAGGTATATGCCCTATTACAGTTTTTACTGATTGATTAAGTGATCTCAAATATGTTTATTTCTTTTCATTCATCATGTTTTGCTTATTCATTATTCCACTGATATGGATTATTCTTCATCTTCGTTATCCAGTCCCTCTGCCAATTTCTTGAGTCAGCTCGTTACAGAAAAACTTACTCATTCTAATTTTTTGACCTGGAAAAGGCAAATCCTTCCTTTTATACGGAGTCAGGATCTCGATGAACATTTAGATGGTTTAGTTCCTATACCACCACGGCTTATTTTGCAGGAAACCAAGGATGAGAAGGGTGACACAATTACCATTTCCATTAAGAATCCAGAGTATACAACTTGGAGGAAGCGGGATCAGTCTTTGGTTGCTTATATTACGTCAACACTCTCTCAAGAGGTGTTGGTTACTTTTTCAGATGATTGCACTGCGGCAGATCTGTGGAGTAAGCTGTCTCAGACATACTCTCAGATATCAGAAGCCCGAGTTATGTACTTAAAACATGAATTTCAAAGTTTGAAGAAAGGCTCCATGACAGTCATGGAATACATAGACCGCTTGAAGAGTATCACTGATCAATTGGCTGTTGTTGGAAGTGCTATTGCAAATAAAGATAAAGTTCAACAACTTCTCAATGGATTGGGTCCTGATTTTGACATGTTTACCACAACTTTATCATGCCTCCCTCACTTGCCTACTTTTGACGACCTCCAAGCGAAACTTCTTCAGCATGAGATGATTATGAAGCAAAGGGCAGAAGGAAATGAATCAGCTCGTCCTCATTCAGTTTTGGCAATGCACACTTCTGTAGGTTTTGAACGAGGGAATGGAGGTCATCAAGGAGGCAGAGGCCGCAGACGTTTCGGGCAGGGAGGACGTGGTATCTTGCCTACACCTAATATTTCAGGGGTTTTTAATACAGGGAATCAGAGAGTGCCCACTTGTTTCTTATGTAACAAAAGAGGACATGTGAAAGCTGATTGTTGGTTCAATCCACAGAATAGAGGAAAAATAAACAAAATTGAGAATAAATCAGCTACTGCTCTGGACACAAAAGTGCCATCCACAGATGTGCAACAACTTTTGTTATCAGCATTGTCACAGATGTCGATCAAGCAAAATGAACAAGGCGAATGGTATGTTGATTCAGGTGCCGCCACGCATGTTACGGGTAATGCGGGTAAGTTATCTCACTTATTGCCTTACTTTGAAAAAGGTAGTATAGTTACGGGAGATGGAACTTATCACTCCATTAGTCATACTGGCAATGCACATATCCCTATGTCAAAGTCCTCACTTCACTTGTCCAATGTCCTTCTTGCTCTTAATATTAAAAAGAATATTGTTTCTGTAGCTAAACTTGTTGACGATATGAATTCTTCCGTCGAATTTACTCCCTCTTCTGTTTATGTTAAGGATCTACGAACGAAGGAGACGTTCGCTAAGGGGGAGCGACAATGAAACATGTACGTCTTCAAGGAGATTCCTTCAGTGTCTTGGTCTTTAGTCCCAGTCCTCCAGTTGCACTCGTCCAAGTATTCTTCAGTGTCTTCGCCTTCAGAGTCTTTGTTTTTTCCTTCATTGAAAGTTTTTAATTCATCTCATTGTAATAAGCCAGATATTTGGCATAGTCGTTTGGGACATTGTAGTCGAGGTTTCGTTGAAAATCTTGTATCTGATGGTCTCCTTCCAGAGTCTAGTTTATGTTCATTTTCTGATGATAATAATAAATGTTCTTCATGCGAACTCTGCAAAAGTCATGTTCTTCCTTTTCATATTATAAATAAAAGAGCTTCAAAGCCATTTGAGATTATTTGTTCTGATGTTTGGGGACCCGCACCTATTCCCTCTCTTTCTGGCAGTCGTTACTATGTTATCTTTATTGATTCCTATTCCAGTTATACTTGGATATATTTCTTAAAACACAAGCATGAAGTTTTTCAAATATTTTGGGAATTCCATTCGATGGTCAAAACAAAGTTTGCTTGTGATATTGTGCATTTACAATGTGATGGTGGAGGAGAGTATTCATCGAACGAGTTTATTGCCTTTCTTCGGGATAAAGGAATAAGTCGACAGGTTTCTTGCCCTCATACTCCTCAACAAAATGGGGTTGCAGAGAGGAAACATAGGCATATTGTCGAGAGCGCGATGAGCATGCTACATGATAGCAATGTGCCCGTTAGTCTCTGGACAGAAGTTTTTCACACATCTGTTCATATCATAAATCGTCTTCCTATGACACTTTTGGATCGGAAATCTCCCTATTATACTTTATTCGGGCAACATCCCTCTTACGATGAGCTGCGTGTTTTTGGTTGTGTATGTTATGTACATGTTGATTCATCTCTGTGGAATAAGTTTCAGGACAAGGCTGTCAAGTGCAGATTTGTTGGGTATGCAGATGAATACAAAGGTTATCGATGCTATGACCCTACTACAAAACGTATTAGGACCTCCAGAAATGTTGTTTTTGACGAACGAAATTTTCAGGTTAATGACTCTGCAGCGTTGCCATCTCGAGAATTAGAAGTATATGATCCATGGATGAGCGCAGATCTTTTTGCTAATACCGGAGAAACATGTCAGACAAATTGTCCTCCCTTCAGCTTGAGTAGAGAATTGAATGACTCACAGATGCATGTTGAATTATCTCCAATTGAGTCTCCAACTCAGCCAACCCTAGTAGAACGCTTCTCTGGACAAATATATACTAGACGGGACAAAAATACAGAGCCGAGGAATGTGGAAAGCATCGCCAATGATTCGGCTCAAAGGCCGTCACGCATTAAGCATCCTATTCAACGATGGGTGAGTTATGAGACCTTCTCCCTTGATTTCCAGTTGTTTATGTCTCAGCTCACAAAACAGGATGAACCCACTTGTTTTAATCAAGCTCTTCAATCCCGTCATTGGACTGAAGCTATGAATGAAGAAATAGAACCTCTTCATGAATGCCAGACTTGGGAAATAGTACCTCGGCCAGAAGGAAAGAATTTAGTTGGCTCCAAATGGGTTTATAAAACAAAGTATAAGCCTGAAGGAAGTATTGACAGATATAAGGCGCGACTTGTTGCTCGAGGATTCACACAACAATATGGTGAAGACTACGATGAAACTTTTAGTCCGGTAGTCAAAATGGGTACTATTTGTGTCGTCATATCCCTAGCAGTCGATCGAGGTTGAAGCCTTAGCCAGATGGATGTTAAAAATGCATTTTTGCATGGAATTTTAAAGGAAGAAGTGTATATGGAGCAACCTCCTGGTTATGCCGAGAAGGATCCTACTGCCTGGGTGTGCAAACTAAGGAAATCTCTGTATGGGTTGAAACAGGCGTCTTGTTCCTGGTTTGAAAGTTTCTCTATGCAAATTCAGAGTTATGGTTTTAGAAGATGCTCTCTTGATCACTCACTTTTTATTTACCAAAAGGCAGACATTGTTATACTTCTTCTTATATATATTGATGACATTGTGATCACTGAGAGTTCAGATAATCATGTGCAAGACGTGAAGCAGTTTTTAATGAAAACTTTCAAGATGAAAGATTTAGGGGAGTTGAGGTACTTTCTTGGTGTGGAAGTTGACAGACAACAACACATTGACACTCATGCAACACAAGTACACTCTTGACCTTCTGGAAAGAGCCGGCATGACGAATTGCAAACCAGTCAGTACTCCTAGTGTATTACATCAAAGGCTGAGCTCTGAAGATGGTCATCTTTGTGTCAACCCTACAATGTATAGAAGTCTCGTGGGAATGTTACAGTACTTGACCTTTACCAGACCTGATATAGTTTATGCTGTCAATCAGGTATCCCAGTTTATGCATGCTCCAACAGAGGGTCATATGGAAGCTGTGAAGCGCATTCTACGCTATTTAAAAGGAACTATAGGAGATGGCCTTGTTTATCGCAAGAACGATAATATGCATAGAGGACATGAACTCATCACTTATACAGACGCAGATTGGGCAGGGATCCAGATGAGAGACGATCTGTCTCTGGATATTGTGTTTATATTGGACACAATTTAGTATCCTGGAGCAGCAGAAAACAAAAGGCAGTGGCACGATCGAGTACAGAGGCTGAATACAGATCGATGGCTGCAGTCACGACAGAAGCCACATGGATTAGACACTTATTGAGTGATCTTGGTGAGACAATTATTCAATCTTTTCTTCTATGTGACAATCAAAGCGCAATAAACATTGCATGTAATCCTATCCAGCATAGCAGAACGACGCACATTGAGATTGATCAACATTTCATACGGCAGAAAGTCGAGATGAAGGAGATAGAACTACATCATGTTCGAACAGAAGATCAAGTGGCAGACTTGTTTACCAAGGGGTTAACAGGATGTCAATTTTGGCTATTGAAGAGCAAGTTGTACATGATCCAAAATCACGTACTACTTGAGGGAGGGTGTTAAAATATATAGCTTGCGTATGGATCTGGATCCAGATCCATACGCATGGTATGTTAATATAACACATGCTGTATATTTCTCATTAATGGCATCCTTGTAATATCACTGATATTACAAGGATAGTTGTATAACTGTTGATTTATTTATATATTGATTAGGGCTTGGAGGTCGAGTATCTCATTGCCGCCCCAGCCATTGCTCTCTCTCTCTCTCTCTGTGTGTGTCCTGTAGATGCTATACCAGCCAGATCTCAAAACTTTCAACAGAGACAATATTTTTCTTTATATTTGGTGCATGAACAACATCAGATAAAGGAATGGATGACTCAGACAAAGGAATGAGAACGTTGCCTATGTTCGAAATAGGGTGGTGAGTCCCATCTCCAATTACAATATTAGATTTACCAAAATAAGGAGTCAAAGTAGAGAACTTACCTGCATTGCCAGTGACATGAGCTGCCGCTTCAGAGTTTACATACCAAATTTCATCATCATTCTGCTTCAGATTCAAGTTGACCATAGCAGATAAGAGAAGATCCTTAGCATCATCACTGACCCGAAATGTACCTGCAGCTCCTGATGTAGCAACATTTCTATTGTTTTGCGTTCTATTTTGATTTTGTGGATTGAACCAACGGTTGGTTTTGATGTGACCTCGTTTGTTACACTGGTAGCATATGGGAACATTCTTGGAAAAACTGACAGTGGAATTTGGTGTAGGTAGTAACCCACATTCACTCTGGATTGAGGCTCCCCTGCCTCTGCCACGCCCTCCTCGTGTGCGATTAGCGATCATCTCTGTGGCAAGAATCTCATGCGTAGACGATTGTCCTGCTGAAGTATCAAACATGCTTTTCAGAGTCATTTCTTACTGAAGGAGTTTGACACGTAATTCCTCAAAACTATGTAATGTAGGCAAGCATAATAAAGAGGTGACAAGGACATGATACTCTGATCCCAGGGCATTCAGAGTGCCTGTTGCACCTTTTCTTTATCTGACACTGGATACCCAACAATGGCTAGTTGATCTGTGATGCTTTTGACTTGGTTTAAGAATTCAATAATGCTCATTACCTCCTTTTTTAACATCTGAAATTCACGTTTAAGAAACAATACTTTGGCCTTTGATATCTGAGAGTAGGTCTGAGCTAAAGCCTCCAACAATACTTTATACGTGCAATCATCAGGAATGAAAATCAATACTTCTTGTGACAATGTGGAAGTGATGTACGCGACAAGGGCCTGATCATGCTCAAGGTTTTAAAACCCGTGACTCAGAACTCGACTCGTTCTTTATTGACTCGTGACTCGGCGGGTCAACTCGGTGACTCGGACCGGGTTTTGTTAACTTTTGATTTTAAAAGAAAAACAATATATAATTTGTCTGAAACCATGTTATTGAGTAAACAATCTCCAAATGTCTGTAAGAATATAAAAACGCAAAGAGCTATAGAGGTTTGCTTGAATAATTGAATTTGATATCTATACAAGCACTTTGACTAATTCATGACTTGAATTAGAGGATTTGGTCACCATGAGTTCAGTCTCCTACTACCTAAGGTTCCTAAAATGGCCAATCATATATGCTAGCTTGTTTTAAAAGTTTTAATTCCCTCTCTGCCAAATCCATAAATGTAAAATAGGGATATATGTGCATATTGAAAGTTTACAGAATGCCCAATATCAACATAAATAAGCAATTTTCTCATGTATGAAACTAAACAGTGTTAAATATGTATATGTAAATGAATATATTTCTGTACTGTATTGTACTACTGTACTGTATTGTACAGCATACTATACTGTATTGTACTATTATACTGTATTGTACAGCATACTGTACTGTATTGTACTATTGTACTGTATTGTACAGCATACTGTACTGTATTGTACCACTCGTACAACATATAAATATCAATGGAAAGGGGAGAAGACATCATTGCCGCCCAACATTTTTTTCTCTCTTCCCTCTTACCTCTCTCTCTATCTCTTACTACGATAGTAAGGTGACTCCCACATCTGATTTCTCACATGGTATCAGAGCCAAGGGCGTGGTAATCACGATCATCTGGAAGGCCCCTAAGGACCTTGACGTGCGTTTTTGGGCGTTCTCAAGGAAAGTGTTTTTTTTTCATCTTTTCTCTGTTGTTTCTCCGTTGAATCACTATATTTCGACGTCGTTTCTTCATTTCCTCATATCGTGCATCTTTTCCTTCTTACATATTCTGTTATCCCCAATTTTATCAACCCTAATTTCTGTTTTCCCCAAATTTGGGAACCCTCATTTCTCAAAAGTGTCTCTTTTCTCAAACTTCTTGTGATTTCTTATCTATTTCTTGCAATATAGTTGATAAATCGTACATTCTGCACGATTAACTAAAAAATCGTGATTTCCAAAACTCAAAAATTTCTGTCCGTACGGTTCTGTCCGTACAACCTACGAATTTCTGTCGTGCTATTTGATTCATCTTTGATCTTCTTCCTTATGGATTCTAAAATCAGCCCCGGATTTCTTTCTCAACTTGTTTCTTACAAATTAACTCATGATAACTACTTACTTTGGAAACGCCAAATTCTGCCGTTTATCCGAAGTCATGGTCTTTTCGGGCATCTGGATGGGGGATCACCCGCCCCACCTATGACTATTACGCAAGAGGTAACTGGTAATGATGGGAAGGTGAGTTGCATTGCTATTCCAAATCCTGCGTATGATGTTTGGTTTCAGAAGGACCAATCTGTGGTTGCCTATTTGACTGTCACGTTATCTGATCGTATATTACAAACTATCTCTGACCATTTTACTGCTGCAGAACTATGGAGACATCTTGCTCACTCTTATTCACAGGTTTCTGAATCACGTGCACTTCAACTGAAATGGCAGTTTCAATCTATGCGAAAGGGAACTAAGACCATTACTGAATTTCTAGGGGATATCAAAATTATCATTGATCAGTTGGCCGCTATTGGATATCCTGTTTCTGACAGAGATATTGTTCAGCAGGTATTGTGAAGCCTTGGGCCCCAATATCGTATGTTTTGCACTGCATTACAGGTTGCCTCTACACTTCCATGCTTTGAGGATTTACAGGCCAAACTCCTACAGTATGAAGTTAGTTTGACTCAAGATCATCTTATTGATGATCCTCATCCTGTCATGTTTACATCTGGGTCTACCTCATTTCGTCCACCTGCTGCTCATATGGGCCGTAGAGGACTCCTTCCTACTCCTATTGCTCCACCTGCCACTAGAGGTACCCGTGTCCCTACTTGCTTCCATTGCAACAAACGTGGCCATGTGAAAGCAGATTGTTGGCACAACCCACAGAATCGCAACAAGGCAGGGAGGCCAGGACCAAGAGCTGGACAGATGAATGTTAGACAGTTTCAGGGGCAGCCGCAGGGAAATTTTCGAGCACATCAGGGTACTGATCAGGGACAGAGTGCAGGGTTGCCACATGATGTGCAACAAATTCTGATGACTGCATTTAACAACATGAATTTGCGTCAGAATGATGATGGAGTTTGGTATATTGATTCTGGAGCAGCCGCACATGTTACTTCTGATGCAGGTAAACTTTCCAACATGGTTCCTTATATTGGCACTGGCACTATTGTCACGGGAGATGGTTCCCACCACCCTATTTCTCATACTGGAAATGCATCTCTCTCTTTGTCACAATCTACACTACCATTGAAAAATGTCTTACTCACTCCTGCCATTGAGAAAAACATTTTATCTGTTTCTAAATTGGTTGATGAAACAAATTCATCCATGGAATTTACTCCGTCTTCTGTTTGTCTTAAGGACCTTCGAACCAAGAAGATGCTCGCTAAGGGTGAACGACGCGGAAACATGTACGTCTTCGAAGCAGCCCCCGGGACTTTGAAGACGTCATCTACCGTGTCTCCATCTTTTCCTGCTTATTTGAGTCAGTCTTCTTCTGTTATGCAATGTAATAAGCCAGTTTCTTGGCATCGTCGGTTAGGTCATTGTAGTCAAGGGTTCCTTGACAAATTGTCTTCTCAGGGTTTTATTCCCAAAGTCAAATTAGATCATAAGTGTCCTAGTTGTAATGTCTGCAAGAGTCATGTACTTCCCTTTCAAAGTATCAATAAAAGAGCTTCCAAGCCATTTGAAATTATTCACTCTGATGTTTGGGGCCCAGCTCCTGTTTCATCTCTATCTGGCTCTCGTTATTATGTGTTATTTCTTGACTCTTTCACTCGTTACACTTGGATTTACTTTATGAAATCTAAATCTGAAGTGTTCAAACTTTTCAAACAATTCCATGCTCTTGTTCAGAACCTTTTCAATTCAAATATCACTTATTTCCAGTGTGATGGTGGTGGAGAATACATATCTCATGATTTTAGTGAATATTTAAAGGACCATGGCATCACACGTAACTCCTCTTGTCCTTACACTCCACAACAGAATGGAGTAGCAGAACGTAAGCATCGGCATATTGTTGAAACCGCGTTAAGTATGATGCACAATATTGATATTTCTTTCTCTTTTTGGACTGAGGCCTTTCACACTGCAGTGCATATCATTAACAGGTTGCCTATGGAATTATTAAGAGATCAGTCTCCTTATTATTTGCTTCACGGTTCTCACTCTTCTTATGATGATTTGCATGCTTTCGGATGCATTTGTTATGTCCATGTGGATCATTCTTTACGTAACAAGTTTCAGGACAGAGCAGTTCAGTGCAGATTTCTGGGATATGCCGATGGGTATAAAGGATATAGATGTTATGATCCTATTTTGGGTAAGATTAAGGTGTTTAGAAATGTTGTTTTTGATGATGACCATTTCAGCACTTGTGATACTTCTCAGGTATATGAGCAAACTACTTATGATCCATGGCTTTGTGATACTTTGCTATATGACTCTATCAGAGATCCTGTTGTTGATGAACCAATTCAGTTTGAAGCAGACAACTCCATCATCCAGGATGCACCTTCACGGTTTTCAGGTTTGGTTTATGCCCGTCGAGGAGCCCCTTCAACTCCATCTCACGAGGCTCCCCCTCTTCGACGATCCACACGTGAAAGGCATCCTATCCATCGTTGGGTTAGTTACAACAATTTTTCTCTTGACTTTCAGTTGTTTCTAACCAATGTGGCCAAAGAGAAAGAGCCGTCTACTTTCCATCAGGCAGCCCATTCTCGAGCTTGGGTTGAAGCTATGAACGAAGAAATGACAGCACTTCATGAATGTCATACATGGGATATTGTTCCTCGACCTGTTGATAGAAATGTTGTTTGTTCCAAATGGGTTTACAAGATCAAGCGTAAACCAAATGGTAGCATTAAAAGATATAAAGCTCGCCTTGTTGCACGCGGATTCACACAACAATATGGGCAAGATTATGAGGAAACTTTTAGCCCTGTTGTCAAAATTGGCACCATTCGTGTGATCCTCACTTTGGTACTTCAGCATGGTTGGTCTCTTAGCCAGTTGGATGTCAAGAATGCGTTCCTACATGGGGACTTAAGGAAGAGGTGTATATGGAGCAACCTCCTGGATATAGTGAACATGATGCGGCTACATGGGTTTGTAAATTGAGAAGGTCTCTTTATGGTTTAAAACAGGCATCTCGGTCTTGGTTTGAGAGTTTCTCCATGGAAATTCAGCAGCATGGCTTTTCTAAGAGTATACTTGATCATTCTTTATTTATGTATAAGAATGATCATGTTACTACTTGGGTTCTTATATATGTTGATGACATCATTATCACTGGGAGTGATGATGCACATATTGCCTTGGTCAAGTCTTTACTCATGGCCAAATTCAAGATGAAGGACTTAGGCCCATTGCGATACTTCTTGGGAGTTGAAGTCGATAGACAAGATGATCGACTCACTCTAAGTCAACACAAGTATACTCTTGACATTCTTCACACCACTGGTATGATTAATTGTAAACCTCTCAGCACCCCATCTGTCTTAAATCATAAGTTTAGTGCAAAAGAAGGCCAATTATATCATGATTCCACTTTATATCGCCGCATTGTTGGTATGTTGCAATATCTTACATTTACAAGACCTGACATTGCTTATGCTGTAAATCAAGCATCTCAGTTTATGCATGCTCCCACTGATTGTCATATGGAATGTATTAAGCGTATTCTCAGATATCTGAAAGGGACTATTGGAGATGGATTGCTCTATCACAAAGATGAAAGCTTCACTACAGGACACCGTTTACTTACATATTGTGATGCAGATTGGGGTGGGGACCCTGATGAGCGTAGGTCGGTTTCAGGATATTGTGTTTTTATTGGCCCAAATATTGTCACTTGGAGTAGTAAGAAACAAAAGGCCATTGCTAAATCCAGCACTGAGGCAGAGTACAGGGCAATGGCAGCAGGGACAGCTGATGTCACTTGGGTACGGCATCTTCTTCAAGAGTTGAATGAACCTATCTCTTCCTCTCTGCTTTTATGTGATAATCAAAGTGCCATTAATATTTCTTTTAACCCTATTCATCATTGTCGCACGAAGCACATTGAGATTGATCAGCATTTTGTTAGACAAAAGATTGAAACAGAAGAAATTGAGGCTTCGTATGTCAGATCAGAAGACCAAGTAGCAGACATCTTCACCAAAGGATTGGTTAGTCATCAATTTTGGTTACTTAAGGGCAAGTTGAGCATGATTGAAGATCATCCTCAACTTGAGGGAGGCTGTTAAATATGTATATGTAAATGAATATATTTCTGTACTGTATTGTACTATTGTACTGTATTGTACTGTATTGTACAACATACTGTACTGTATTGTACTATTGTACTGTATTGTACAGCATACTGTACTGTATTGTACTATTGTACTGTATTGTACCACTCGTACAACATATAAATATCAATGGAAAGGGGAGAAGACATCATTGCCGCCCAACATTTTTTTCTCTCTTCCCTCTTACCTCTCTCTCTATCTCTTACTACGATAGTAAGGTGACTCCCACATCTGATTTCTCACAAACAGGAAATATATTAATGGCACAACTATAAAAAGACTACTAATATTTGAATATGTACAATGCTTGTTCACATAACAAATGGATGATGAAACCTAAATGTGACTTCCCATAGGCACAGTTGACCCTCCATATATAGTGAGAATCATTTCTTTAAAATATTTTGCTAGAATAAGTTGATAACACAGGGTGAACAGTAGTTCGAACAACATGGCGATTTTATTCTATGGATTTAAATGATTTTTATTTTCTTTTTTATACAAAATCTGGGGGTAACCCTTGTTAAAATATATGTACTTATATATTTCGAAACTGTAATTTGAAACTCAAAAAACAAATTTCAAACATCCCAAAACTCGCCCGAGTCAGGCCGAGTCAAGCCGAGTCAGGCCCGAGTCAAGCCTGAGTTTTGGCAAACCGAGTTTGCCTTGCCGGGTTGACTCGCTGGAGGGCCGAGCCGAGTCGAGTCAGCCTAGTCAACAAGTTGACTCGGCGAGTTTTAAAACACTGATCGTGCTTCATCTAAGTAACAAACGCAGGGTTGCGAGTGATATTTGGCAATCCTCAGTCTTTTTTTGCTTCGGTTGCGATAAATTCTGGAAGTATTGGAGTGGAGCCATCTAAATGCTCTGAAAGGTCTTGACTTCGAATAAAAGGAGCAATTTGTCTTTTCCAAGTCAAATAGTTGTTGGTGGTTAGCTTTTCCGAAACCAGCTGCCCCAGGAAATTGGAAGAAAGACCATAATTGAATGAAGTGTCCATTGGCAGACTTGTTGACAGAAATCAGAATTTGAACGGAAAACATTAGTGACTGAAACTGGATAAACTGACACAACTATTGATTTATGATAGAAATCGGCCCAGAAAAAGCAATGTCACGACAATATATATATATATATATATATTTTGTGTTAAAAAAAAACTTGACAAAAAATGAATAGGGATACGACAGCTGAAATTAAATACAATTTCAGAACTACGTGATACTTCCAGTAGATCTGAAATAATATTCATATGCGTGAGACAAATGGCAGAGCTTAGGCAGGTAAAAGGAACGGAACGAGAAAGAATTGTTTCCAGACCAAAGATTAAAAAAAAGCGTGATATGAGAAAGAAGGTAGGGAACTCGGCTGTTACGTGATGCAGGTGGAGAAGAAAAGGCAGGTCACGTGACTAGGCAAATCACGTGAAAGGCTAGTAGTCAGCTTTGGCTTCTGCGTGAAAGGAAGAAGGCAATAACGACAATGGATCTGAATAGATTTTAGATCTGCGATAGAAGAAGGCAGCAAGAGGGGACGACAACAGATCAGATCTGCGATAGGAGAACTCAGCAAGCGAACAGAAGAACGTAACAAGAGGGGACGACAACAGATCTGAATATGTTTCTGATCTGCGATAGAGAAACCCTAAAAAAAAACTGAAAAGAAATAAAATTTAGAAAAGGATGAGAATAGCGTGACCTGAGAAAGAAAAAGAATGCAGAAAGGGAAGAGAATAGCGTGATCTGTCGACGATGAGTGAAAGCCGACCTTTCACGTTGACAGAGCAAAGTCCTGACAACTTTTCACGCCCAGAAGTTGTGCTGCTCTGATACCATGTGAAAACTGCCCTAGATTGGCAGACTTTATCGAGAGAACCGAGAAGGAATGGAGGGGAAGAGGAGGAGAGAGAGAGAACTCAGCTATGCTGGGAATCGGCAGCCAGAACCTTAGCTGCACTAATTCTTTATTAATATTAATAGGGTTTACAAACCTTTTTTTACATGGACAAAACTGTCTATATATTACATCCATATACAAACTCGTGTTGGATATGGATCCTCTACTGGATCCATATTCTAATATTGTCTTACATTTTCATCACTCGACCTGACATTGCACATGTTGTCTGCTTATTTTTCATTAGAACTAATTGCTTATACTGATGGAAATTGGAGATGTGATCCAAATGATCAACACTCAACTACTGGGCTTTGTGTGTTTTTAGGAGAATCATTGATCTCTAGGAGATGTAAGAAGCAACAAAAAATCTCTCTTTCATCAATCGAAGTCGAGTAAAGAGCCATGACTACAACCACCACAGAAGTAGTCTGGTTGAGGCGACTGCTGCAAGACATGGGTGTTGAGAGCACAAAAGCATCACGGTTATGTTGTGACAATAAAAGTTTCATTTACATTGCCAGCAATCAGACATTTCACGAACGAACCGAGCATATTAAAATGGACTACCACTACGTGCATGAGGAATTTTTACAAGGCACCATTGAGCTTTCATATGTCTCTTTAGAATATCAACTTGCAACTTCTTTACCAAACCTCTTGCTGCTTGACGATTCCACTTTCTTTTGGACAAACTTTCGGTTATTCAACCGTAAGTTTGAGGGGGAGTGTTAAAAGTTGTAATCTCATAGACAATCTCATATGTAAATACCACATCATATGTAATCTTTTAGTTTAGTTACAATAGGATAGCTAGTTAACTTTATTTTTTTGGTTTGGACCATAGTTAATTTTATTTTTTTGGTTTGGACCATTGTAAGCTTATGCTTTTTGACCAAGTCAAAAAGCATAAAGCAAAAACCTCTGGACACTTTCTTAGACCTTTGCTTTTTGACTAAGTCAAAAAGCAAAGTCCATGAAAGAGTTGTTAGACACTCCAACAGTTCTATTAGAGCCGTTGGAGAGTCCAACAACTCTTTCTATGGCTCCCTTCTTCAAACATTATAAATATGGGGTTTTGTCCCTTTGTAATATATACTTTTGAGTTGGGATTTCTCCCATTTTAATGAAGTTTATTTTTCTTCTTTGTGCGTACCCTTTTTAGGGTATTTTGTATGAACCTTAGTGGTTCTTGTGCTTGAGTGAGCATTATTTGAGAGCTATTTTTGTTGTGGGCTTCTCTTCCTTACATGCTAGTCTCGTGAAATGTTCGTCATATCTTATCGTTCTGTGTACTACTGCTATTTCTCAGTTTTGGATTGTAAAATTTAATCAGGAAGTGATTTACTCTTTTGTGATAGTATATGAAGATAGTTTGAAGGAGCTGGCTTTATTCATGACAATATCACCCCTTCATTTGCTGATGAATTTTCCATCCTGATGTTGGAACATTTGGACTCCTGCAACTGGATTCTTTTGTATCCTCTCATTGTCTTGGATCTTATAATCAATGAGTTTCAGCCTAATCGCATCTTAGTTCCTTAGTCTGCTTAAATATGAAAGATTTGAAATGTACCACTAGATATTTTTCATATTCTGTTGCATATTTTTGGTGATAAATTTGTACTTTCTCTAATTATGCATGGTCTTATGATTTATCTAGTTCGAAGTCTTCTGTGAAGCTGGTACTATTGGACGAGGCTGATGCTATGACAAAGGATGCTCAATTTGCATTGCGAAGAGGTAAATCACGTGTGGTAATATTCTATGTATTTACTTTGATCGTCTAGTAAATTCTGTTAATCCCAACAGTTCCATTCCTGTGTTTATGCTTGGTTGTAGTGATTGAGAAGTACACAAAGAGCACTAGGTTTGCTCTTATCTGTAATCATGTCAACAAAATTATCCCAGCATTACAATCCCGGTGTACTCGATTTCGTTTTGCTCCTCTTGATGCTGCTCATATGACAGAACGTGTGCGGTTTGTTATTAAAGCGGAGGGGTATGCAAATTTTTAAGTTTACAAAGATTAACATTAACACTCTTATATACACCTTTTTCTATCTTAACATGTTTTTCTTCTTTTAGTATGCAATGTTGATGAGATACTTTGCATGGTTCCATTGTGAAATTGATAGTCAACGCTAAATGCTTCACTAGCTTTCTTGTTTAGCAAGTTTTATAGGAGGAAACATGTTGCTTTGCTTTCATTTGCATTTCCTGCTTAAACAGCTAATATTGTGATGCTTTTTGAATTTCTTAGTGTTCTGACTGTGGAGCAGGATTGATGTAACCGAGGGTGGCTTGGCTGCACTTGTGAGGTTGAGCAATGGTGACATGAGGAAGGCATTGAATATTTTGCAGGTTTTGATCTCTTTCTGCATCATGATCCTTCACCTTTTTGCTGATGACAATAATAGGAAAATGAAGCTCCCTCTGATCTTACCCCTGTGAGCTGTAACTTGTTTTACTACTTAAAAACCGATAACATGTTAAACTTGACATTCTTTTTGTGAATCCTTTCCCATGGTGATCCATTTCACGAGGTAAATTCTGTATGGGAAAATGTTTCCATGGTTTGCAGATGTGCGATTAGTGTGACTTTTAATTGCTCTAAGTGCCAGTGTGCATATTTTCGTTTTTTCCAGCCAAACTAATGACTAAGTGAATCTTTATGTTTGTTTTAATGGCCAATCTATTTTTCACTGTAGTCAACACACATGGCATCTCAGCATGTTACCGAAGAAGCTGTTTACTTGTGTACTGGCAATCCAATGCCTAAAGACATTGAACAAATATGCTTTTGGCTTCTAAATGAAACATTTGCAGTTGTTTTTAGACGTATCCTCACATGTTAGTTCCTTTTCATTTTTTAATGTTTAACAAGTGGAATTTTGTTAGATTTGAGAAATCTGTCAATTGTATACTTAGCTTTCTCAAGGTATATCTGAAATTAAAACAAGGAAAGGTTTGGCACTGGTGGACATTGTGAGAGAGGTGACCATGTAAGTAAATTCATCAGTTATCAATGTATCATAGATTCATTCTTGTATGCCTTGTTTCTAGCTTCAACCTCATTCCTTGGGTTTTCTTTCTACTGGCAGGTTTATTTTTAAGATAAAAATGCCATCAGCTGTACGAGTAAAAATTATCAATGATTTAGCAGATATAGAGTATGTATTGTTTGCTATCTTTCTTTTTCTTTTTTAATTTATCTATAATTGCTGAGACATGTCCATGCAAATGCTTTTTGTAGAATTTGCTGTGTTATTATGAAAATAGCATACATCCTAACTTTTAGTTGCTACGTCTTTTCTTATATATATTTCTTATTTAAGGTTCATGCTTGAACATTAGTGAATACTGGTTCATGCTTGAGCATTAGGCAGGAAATGCATAAATTTGAAAATGTTTATGTAGGAGTGAGAAAGTTTTGCATATTATAAGTGCAATAAGCAATGACCTGTGTAGATCTAGGATGGTTATTTAAATCCCACCTACTTTTTTTAAGAATAGGATTCTGTTATGCTCTAACAAAAACTGTTTATTGCTTTTGGTTCCTTCTTCCCCCAACCCAACCTCCCTTTCTCTCGGCATCTCCTTAATGATTATTGTGTCCTCATGACCTTGACAGTTTGTTATATCTTCCTCTTCCCATGGTCGTAGTCCTTTATCCCCTTTCTCCTCTTCCTACTATTTTCTCCTAGGTCTGGCCTCAAGTCAGCCTAGGGGTAAGAATGTATAACAAGGTTGTAAGTATTGTATCGTTACTCATATCGGTTGGGCCCAAAATAAGATACGTATCGTAACAATTTTTTAATAATTTTTTTTCCAAAAATAAAAAAAACATGAAAAATCAGAAAAAACAGCAAAAATTCGATTGTGCCTCCTTGATGATAACTTTTCTATTTGCTTAAAAAGATAACATGAAAAAATTAAAATTTGTTGGGTTTTGTATGATATAAAAACTTTAAATAGGCACATAAAAATGACAAATAAACTTTATAATTTTATGTACCTCTGCCTCAACCGTAAGTTGTAGCGAATGTATATGAGGACATCGAGCCTTTTTTGCTCTAATCTATTTTTTTTTGTATGGATTTGCTTAAAGACACTCCAGTTTCTCTCACATTCACTTGCATTACACATTTGGCTAAGAATGTGAATTACAAAAACTTTCAAATTTAGAACATACACTTCCAAACCTGGTCCACCACATGTTTTAAAAAAAAATGAAAATGAGAAATCAATAAGATAATAACATATACCAAGGTGTACTATACAATGGTGTCTTACACACTTAAAAAATGACTCGAAACTCGATTTTTTTTTGAGGGGGGGAGGAGTTTAAAAGGTCTCTTGAGGGTCGAGTTCTCCATATGTCTAGAGGTTGTTAGAAGGGAACCCACACACCCTAGATTCCATGAGATCGATTTGGGGGCCGATTTATGCGCAAGGGAGAGGGCTTTTGCGATTTTCTCAGGTAAGAGTGCATTTCTACCAATTTTCCACTAAAGGAAGTGGGTTAAGAAAAAAAATCAAAGATTGTAAATATCGTATCGTTACCCGTATCAGTCGGGCTCAAGGTAACATCATATCGTATCGTAAACGTATCATAATTTTATTAAAAAAATTTCAAAAAATTTCAAAAAATCAAGAAAATAAAAAAATTAGCAAAATTTCTAAAAAACATCACATAAAACAATGATGAATTGCATAAAATACAACCATAAAATCAGATATGAACCATTTATGCATCTATTAGTTGCATAAGACATCATCAAACATCAATTATATCACAAGAACAATACAAAAGATTAAGTATCTTGCAATTAAAGAACATGTCACAAGACTCATATTTTCATATTACATAAACAAAAATATTATGGCAATAGGTGTACTCGATTTTCAATCGGTTTTCACTCATTATTTGAGTGCCTCATTGCCATGTCAGATTATCTGATGCCATCTTTGTTGAACAGTAGCTTTGTAATTTTACTCGTAATAAAGATTTTTTACTTTAACCCATTTTCTTGAGTGAAAAATTGTGGAAATGCACTTTTTTTTTATCTTAACCCACTTTTTTGGGCAAAAAATGGTGAAAATGCACTTTTAATGGCCTCTAGACAAATGGAAAAGTCGGCCCTCAAAAGGTATTTCAAACTCAAAATAAAAAGTAATTCTCGACCTTTTTAAAGTGCGCCGAAGGTATATTGTACAATATACCATGTATCATACGATACATGGGTGTATCTTATGATACACTCGATACGGGTATAATACACACTCGTATCACGATACAAGTATGTATCGTATTGCAAAACCCAAAAATAATGATATGTATTGTACGATACCTACAACATTGAAATAAATTCTTATTCTTTGCTTCTTATTGAGTGTTTTTGGGAGATGGCATCAGAGGATTCGACATGGCAATGAGGCACTCAAGTAGTGAGTGAAAATCAATTAAGATTCAAGTGCAAGTATTGCCAAAGTTTTTTTGGGTAGTATCTCTTGGTTGAAGCATCATTTAGCCGAGACACATCATAATGTGCAAGAATGCACATTAAGGAAATTTTCGGATACTGTAAAATGACAATGCCAACAATTAGTTGATGATCTGATAGAAAAAAGAAAAGAAAAAGAGATGAATGAGGTAGAAATGATCGATGCAGAGTTCTGGGAGGATGTGCATTACGAAGATGAGCTCCCTACTTTTGATCTTATATTACATAGCATAGGATGCAGCAAAATAAATGTCAGTAATAATGCTGCAGTTGGCGCCACAGGCACAAAAAGAAGAGGAGGGAGTTTTTGGAGAGGAAGACTAAGAGATAGAGCTAGAGGTTTTATTAGGAGTTTTTTTTTTCTCCTAGGACTACTTTTGAGGGCACAACCCGTACTGCTAAAATTATAAAGTTTATTTGTCATTTTCATTCATAACTGAACTATTTTTAATTTTTCATGTAATCTTTTTAGGCAAATATAAAAGTTAACAAAGAACAAGTCGATCTCATCAATTTGGAACATTTTGATGAATTAGATGCATGGATTGAAGAAGAAACAAAGACTCTTTTGAATGAAGAGGACAGTGGATTAACATGGAAGGCACACATTATTTTAGAAACAATTTGAAGAAGGGTGCTACAAAATTTCTACAACATTTTAGAATGCAAATATTATTTTAGAAACAACTAATTTGAAGAAGGGTGCTTTATTCCATGCTTTCACTCCTTTGGGTCCATGCCTAATCTGATACAGTTGAAGCTGCAGATGAGTGGAAGACTGCTAAAATATAAGTAGGAAGGTGACAACTGACAAGAGCCTCAGGCTGCAGAAGTTTTCTTGGAACAAAAATTAATTTTCATAAGTTAAGGACTTAGTGTGGAGGGCCAGAATATGAGAGAAATGCTTTGATTTTGAGGTTAATGTGGGTCATACTCTGAAGACACTCAGTCTGATATGCTTTCACTCTTTGGGTCCATGCGTAATCCAATACAGTTGGGGCTGCAGATGAGTGGAAGACCGCTAAAATATAAGTGTGAAGATGACAAGAGCCTTGGGCTGCGGAGGATATCTTGGAACTAAAACTAAAATTAATTTTCATAAATTAGGGATTTAGTGTGGAGGGCTAGAATATGGGAGAAATGCTTTAATTTTGAGGTTAATGTGGGTCATACTTGGAAGGCACTCAGTCTGGTCGTAGAGTAATCTCTGCTTATCACTTATCCGTTAGGTGGTGAGCAGGATATAAATCTGCAGAAAGGAAAGATACAAACAGCTAATCATGGAGCATGGACATGGTTGCAGACACAGAGTATGACACAGGGATTTTGGGCGCAATAGACAGGAGCACACACACATGATTGGCTGGATATCAAAATAAAAAAACCCAGCCTAGCAAAAGAACGAGAAGTACAAAAACTGGTGCTGCCAGTGTCTGCTGGTTGTAGCTGGTGAAATGCATGAAAGGGCATCAGTTGAAGATGAGAAAGGGAGATGGGGTAGAGAAAAGGGACAAGAGAGGGTTTTGGAGTGTCAGCCACCTTTAACTTAATTTTAGACAATTTCAGACTTGATCAAACTTTGACTGAGTGAAAATTTGGACAAAAATAGTAGGTTGTGTATTGATTGCACCCATCTGCACCTATGTAGTCAAAAGCACTAGGCGGTGCCTAGTCGGTAGACCCCTAAAAAGATTAGTCGAGGACTAGGCAGGACTAGTCGATACCCCAATTAAAATATAAAAAAATATACATAAAAATATGTTTAATTCTTTTACTAATAAGATGTTTTCATTACACAATTTTAAAATTATACATGCTTTTATAAAATATATTAATATACATAACCAGAATATACATATATATATAATTGTACACACACACACTCATATATATATATATATATATATATATATATATATAAGCATGTTTTCATCATTTTACAGAACAAATCACACAAGAACACACACACACACATATATAATTATATATATATATACAAAAAAATAATAGAATATATAAGAATAATAAATGACTAAAATGCCCTCGTGCCTAGGCGGGGGCAGCTTAGTCACTGACTAGGTGCCTTAGTCGGCAAGATTGGTACGTTTTAAGGTGCCAACTTAGGAATGGCAAAGCCTAGGCGTTTTACTTATGCCTAGACTGACTAGGTGGACTAGTCAGGGCTTTTGACTACATAGATCTACACTTGACGATGTCTGTATTGATCTGATTACTTGGTTCCTTTGGAAGTACACATGTTACGTACCAGATAATGTGGTTGTATGGGCATGTAGGCAATTGATATTGGTTAAGTGCATGCTATGCATTGTAAGAATGTAACTGTCTTTTTTGGTATTCATGTTGAGAAAATTGGGATCCATTATCAATGAGAAAGATGTCCAAGCCGTACTTGAAACAGAGTTAGAAAGATTGTCATCCTTATTCAATGAATGTCATCTCACGGCAAGCGCCATGGTAGTCCGATGTAAAGAGCATCACCCAAGAGACTTTTGGAGAATTCCAAGTCATGATGAGTATGACACTACATAAGTGTTTGAACCTCCTCCATGTTTCTTATTAGAGGAAGAAGAAAATTCAAAGCTAGAAGAGGATTTTCTAGAGACATTTCAAGGTCAAATCATGTTCATTTTTGCACCAATGGAGGCCATTAAGGAATGGGCAGATAATAGATACATCTTGCTACCGAGCCAACCAAGTCAAGATAAAGATCAGGATTCAGAAATCCCAGTTGCAAGGATGGTTTGTCCACCCCTCACTCTAGAAATAGTGACCTACGGGAACAACTTGGGACATACGAATTATATCAGAAATCTCCAATATGAGAGAGAAATCCAAAGAGAGTATGAAATGTGTCAAGAAGAATTGACCGATGAATTTGAGAAAAATCCCATAGGGGAATAATGTAAATAGTTTCATCTTTCAACTTTCAACAAAGGCACTCGAATCAGTTGGTCCCTGGGGTAGAAGAGTCAGATCCTCACCATAGTCTTTCGACCCCATCTCCAACCTGGTCGCATCTTCATCTCTTATGCACCAAGAAAAACTCTTGAAAAGTTTGCAAAAAAGGGTTACCTACTTCAGATAAGCCAAGAAAATCAAGAAGTTGAAACAGAAGAACCTGTCCCAACCATAGTCTTCCAACCCCATCTCCAACCTGAAGTCGTTACTTTTGGAAATAATGTCAAATATGAGAATTGGATAGGAGTTTTGGAATCAGAAATTAAAGTTGAAGCAGAATATGAGATGTGGGAATAACTCTGGGCAGAATATAGGTGCTTGTACAAAATGGACTCATGCAGTTGGATGACGGTTTACCTATTGTGATCTGCAGTTTGTTTTGTTAACATGGAGTTGGCCTATTGGCATTCTAAATAGACCAAGCAGAATATCATTGATCATGATTCTCAAGGGGCCCAGTTATGCAACTGCAGCTGGTCCTTCAAAGCCAAGCGTAGTGGGCCTAAGGGATTTGTCTGTGCTGGCATATGCTTCAAGTCCCTCCTAGTTAAATCTAAGGATCTGGTGGACTGGGCACAACAATGAAGCAACCATTATGAAATGATGAAAGTTTCTGCTGCTGTTGAAAAGAAGAGCACATAGAAGCTGGCATAAGAAACAATAGTCAAAGTTTGATTTTTAGTGCAAACCATGCAAATGTTAGCTTGATCGCCCTTTATACAGTAGGAGAGGTTGTAAAAATGCAATTCAAGGTTTTCTTTAGAAGATCAGCTTCTCTCAGTTAATATAATATGTTTTAGGTAGTGGGCTTTCTTTGATCTTCCTTCGAGATTATTGAATTGCTTCTCTGAAAAGTGGGTTCTCAACATCTCTAAGTGTTCTAGAGCTTTATTGTAAGCTGTTTGTTTCCTTACACAGTGGCAGTTGCATAAGATGCTTTGGCATTTGTCACTCTTGTCCTGGAGACATACTGATGATTTTTTTCTTAGGGGTTTGCCTCTTTGTTTTATCCCTATAGCTTATTTATATTTTGGATCTACAAAAGATATATAGTGATCGTTTTTTTTTTCATTTATTACTTCGCCTCCTTTTGTATTGTTATTTGGGGTTAGAGGGAAGTCGGTCTGCTAATTAAAAAACAAGGGGAAAGGGAAAAAACCATGGCAGATAAAATTGCTGTGACTATCAAGACTAAGCTCCAAAGGAATGATGCCTCATGAGGAATAAAGGTGTAGGATTTTCATGCCTTCTGCTTCTGGAACTGTGACCTGAAGTATGATATATTTCTTACACCACTTCATTCTGGATGCTACAGATGATGACAGGAAATATTGTTAGCTATCAGGCAAAATGGGGCTGCGTCATTTATTTTATTACCGATATCATTGGCACTACAGTTTTCATCGTAGTCACTGAGAATGTGTGAATGTTGCCCTTTTGGTGCACACTTTGTTACTTTGATTTACAATTGTCTACTGCACAAACCAAAAATTAGTTACCTTGCATCTCACGCTATTGTAATCTTTTTACTTGTTCCTTGATCCATGACAGAAAAGATGATGATTGAATGCAGATATAGGTTGAGTTTTGGTTGCAACGATAAACTGCAGCTTGGATCCCTAATCAGTTCTTTTACACATACACGATGTGCAATGGTTGCAGCTGCAAAGTAGAAGTTTACGTTGGGTATGCTTCATTGTTTAAGTGGTACCTTTCTTTTATCTTCATTGGTTCTCTAATTTAGGTTTTTATCAATGCTAGGACGAAGCTTGGGCTATTCTACAAGTAGAACATACGATCAGGATGAGTATTAGGGAACAAGAAACTGAATGAGTCACTCTTGCATGGGTTTGATAACCCATAACCAAAATGATTCACTTCTTCTGTGTAGTTGACCTAAGCTAAACTTAAAAGTGTGATTTCCTTTTTATCTGTAATGTGAATCTCAATAAGCTGCCTCTGTAAATCCTTCATTTCCAAATTTTTGTTGCTCAACCTTCTTCTTCACTGTTACTGCTTGCATTTTAACTAGTGGAATTTCATAGTTTAAGTTTTTGATTTATTATTCCTAAAAATATTCTATTACCACAATTATTTTTTGCCTCATATTTGGATCATCTGCCTGAAAACAGTTGCCACAAACTGAAATTTCTATAGATGGATCATGATGACTCAAGTTTTAAGTGTTCTCTTTCGCTCGCCGAGCTGTACCAATTACCATTCTTCACATTGTATCTGAAGGTTGTATTTTATTTTAACCCCTCTATAGGACAGAGTGGAAGGGAGAAATTTTAACAATGGGAATTATTTAGTTCTTGGGAATGATACTTTTGCACTGCATTTGGAATTAACAGCATAGAACATGTAAAACACAAATGGAAAATAGATTACTCTTGCTACATCTCTTTGGCATCTTAATCTGAGAGCTTCTTGTATTCCAAATCTTGTTTGTGCAGATATGAACTAGGCCATTATCTTGCAAATTGTGTTTTATTTTACATTCTTGATGCTAAAGGCATTAATTAAACTGAACTTTCTTGTCATCTTATGATTTGTTACTTTTCGGTGCTTATGCACATTCTTTTGTTAAACTTATTGACAAGAACATACAATTATTGCAGCAGTCCTGGAGATTATCTGGGTTGGCTCCATGCTAGGTCCAAAATCAAAACCAATCCAAGCCCAACGAGGCCTGGTCTTGTCCCTTGTGAATCTCAAGTGTGCTAAGCTTTGTGGGCAATGACCATGCTTAAACTGACCCATTTATAGGGCTATCCCAGCCTGTGGAATATCCATTGAGCGTGTCCCTGGTCTGGTTTGATCAGCCTTAAATTTGTCAGGTTGGGACTTGCCTATCAGGTTCAGATCTAGGTCCAACTAGGTAAGCTCAGACATAAACCCGGTTTATGTTCGGTCTAATGAGCTTACCAGGCTCGTGTCTGAGCTTGTTCTGGGAATTTATACATGGCCTATGTCCAACATCTCCATCCACTTTTACAGGAAAAAGTTGAAGCCAAAACTCAGTCATGAAAGCTAGATGAACTAACGAAGGGCCTTATCAAATCAGCTTCAAGGTAAATAAGGCAACAAAGGAGTTTTATGCGGTTGGGACCGTGACTGTAGGTATGGCAGGCTAAGACCAGTGCAGCTGGGTCTCCAATCCCTGGTGTAGTTTCTGTGTAATAAATGGACAAAGAGCCGACGCCCAACACAGGTTCAGTTTTTGCAGGGCTGGCCGAATAATAAAAAGAAGCCTTTTGGGATGGTTATGGCCATGAGCCCCTAACATTCCCATGCGTAATTTTTTTTCTGGCAATTTATGGGGAAAAACCCATTAACGACGTCACATTGACTAACCTCCTGTTGGTAAAACCCTCGAGGTCCCCCGCTCCTTAAGTACACCTAACTTTGACCTTGTGGCAAGGGACGCTACTCGTGGGTTTTGAACTTATAATGTCCTGTCAATTTGGTTGGTGACATTTACAAGTTGCCCCTACCAGATGAGCGGAGCCCTTGTGGGTGCCCATGCCTAATGCTTTATCTCATCATTGTTATGGCCTATCTTTGTAGATTTGGATCCAATATGAAGTCGACCATGCTACATGGAAATCATCAAAGCATTCATGCTTTACCTTATCATTGGAAGAGGATGACTCGAATCTGGAATATAGCTTTCCACATTCTTTTCAAAAGGTGAGATTATGTGAATAAAAAGATTAATGCTTTGACTGACTGAAAAAATTTTCATACACAAAAAGCATGCCCATGCAGTGTTACTATTTGGGGCTATTGAAGGCAGCAAATTATATGAAACTATTGAGCTGAAAATGATAGGTTCAAGCTTTATCAACTCAATCTGACTACATAGACGTGGTCGGGAAGGTTTGTTTGCTAAGGATTCGATTCAAAAATATGATTTTGAGTTATAAAATTTTAGTACATTCTGACTGTTAAATTTTAAAGCCCTTAAAAAACCTGCTTACCTGCGACAATCCTATCATTCAAAACTCATCTCCAACTAAACATTGCAGATTACATCTTCAATATTTAATTTACGAAAAAAACCTAAAACCTATGATTTTCAGTTCAATAGTTTCATATAATTTTGTGCCTTTAATGGCATCAGATATTAACCCACTCATGCATAATGATTGGCTTGAAATGGGCAGTCAAGTCATTTTAGCTTTCTATTGGAAACTAATAATAGGACTTGATCACGTATTGAGTGATACCAACCTTTCTAGAAAATTATTGTCCTTTTGAGATAATTATCGTCCTTTGAGCAATTATGGAGGACAATCAAGTTGCACTTCTTTTTTCCAGTACTGACGTAGAAAACAAAAATGAAATTGTATCAATTATTTTTAAAAAGTTCTAACTTTTGCTTAGGTTTTTATTTATGCTGTATAGACACGCTTGGTCCAAAAATCATTGAGTGGACCTTCCGTTAGTCAAGCAAAATGACTGAAAAACCCTTGCTGATATGTAACGCATACGAGTCGTTTGTATAGAAAAAACAAAAAGTAATTGGAAATGTATTCAAATTAAGTAGGCAATCAAACATAATAACTGAAAAGTTGGGCAGTTTTTTTTGTAAATAGCTGATGAGTTGAGCGGCCTTTTGTAAATTATCCAAAACTTTTTAGAGACATAACCATGTCAATGGTAGTTTTTTTTTTTATAGGCAAACGGGGTTAGGCAGGCCCAAGCCAGTTATTCAACTATACCATTGGGTTTTGAATCTGCAACATCTCACCACAATATGACGTGCACTAGCTTCTCCTATCAGACCAGACAAGCGGAACCCCCGTTGATAGCCCGTAGCAAGATTTGCACCCACCTGTCAAGGCATCCAATTTCTTTGGCGAAGTTGATGACAAAGTTCCCCACTTTAAAAGCAGATAATCTATGGATGGGGTCACCGACACCGGAGAGCCCACCTTCTCCTAGGCCTGTTACCACTCAGGTGACCTGGGCAGGTGTTCCAAGATGCCCCTGTTGCGCATGACAGTAGAGGTTTAATGCATGTTTAGATTCCAACTGTCACATGTCAATATCATGTCAACTGTCAAGCAGCAGCTAAAGCAACTTGCTAGGAAGGATTGTTATTTAAAAAAGAAAATTTTCAATTAGGACCCATCGTTAAGAGAATTTTCATTTAAGACAACCTTTTACCCTAAATTTGAAATATGGGTCACATATTTCTGGAATTACAAATATAGACCTCTATTTTCATGAAAACTACCAAACAAGGGCCTGTATTTACTATTATCTTTTAACTCAGGCTAAATCATAAGTCAAATTACAACAGTTCATCATTAAGAGTTCAAACTGTTTACTTTTTCTTTTTTTAGAACATGAATAAGCAAGGACAATACAAGAAACCATAAAGGACTCACGTTTTCCCATATGAAGGAATATGAAAGATGTTGACCTGAGGTTCCTATTTGATTGTTTACGGAAAAAGTTTGGCCATATTTAGAATTTCAGAAATCATAAGGCTCATATTTGGAATTAAGGGCAGAAAGTTGGCCCCTAAATGAAAATTTTCCTTTTAAAAAAACAATCCCTTTTTTTTTTTAAGTAGACAAACAAGGACTAGTGTCTCATTAACTCGTTAACCATGATTTACCTGTAGGAAGTTTATTAAACAGCTTGCCTTGTACAAAAACACATTTATAGCAAGGTTAAGCAAAATTAGTTTCAGGTCTCTCCTCAAGTTAAAAAAGATGTAAGATTGGTCTAAAAAGGTCTGTTTTGGAATATAGCGCAGAAGATACATCTCTATTTAAAATTTTCCTACAAAAGAGCCATAAAACACAAACCAATGACAGGAAAGCAGAACGAAAGACAGGCCAATGGCCAAGTATGGAACTTGGATGTGGCATTGGCCACCGATAAATACCATGGTAAGAGAAGTGATACTTGCAGATAGGCCAAGTATAGACTCATGGAGAATTTGATCTACTTCCAAATGGCACACCTGCCTTGGTTAAACTTGAAGGAGAGCAGTCACATGAGACAGCAGAAGGAACTTTCCAGGGAAGATGGCCTGGTGTCACCCCTGGTTTCTAAATTTAAATTACTAACTTTTGGCTTTCTGGGGACCTTAAAACGAAAACCATTTTAACAGTTCACAATTCACCATTTTTTTATAACCATTCTATTTTCTGTATTTTTGCTCTGGATGCAGTATTAGATTTTTGAGTTTCCCTTCAGTGTTTTTGTTCAATTTACTGAAAAATATTACTGCTAAACAGACAAATGAAAGAGAATCTTGAGGCACAGTCACTCTGTACAACTCTTGTAATCGTGTTAACAAATGTTGAGGTCATGAAAACAAGAGAAAAACAGTCAACCGTCACCCCCTTTCAGGGATGCATGTGTTGTATTTTGTACATCAAACTAGATGCTTAACTATGCTTATCAAACTCACTTTGAGAACCCAACCTCAAAAAGTTGACACACTCCCCAACATCCATTCCTTCTGCCTTCTACTGTACATCACCAATAACAAATCTAGAGAAAGAGATACGCCAGTCCCATCAGCTTTCAAGAGATCCTCTTTTGCCGAAACAAATACAGCAGAATCCCAACCATCATGATCATGGGAAGCAGAAATCCCTTTGTCAAACACCAACTTCAAACATGTACACCAACAGTCTACCACCACTTCAGCAAACAGCATTTGGTGGGTATTGTCCGTTGGTGTTTTCTCAGAAGAGGTAATAAGATTAGAAATGGCCTTATCATTTATGAGTGCACCAATGGTGAGTTGCTTTCCTCATTAAATGGCAGTGCTGGTCCAAAGCATGTCGCCATAATTGCCTTCTTAGAGGCTTGTGATCAATCACCCAGCGTTCCTCTCTCTCTCTCTCTCTCTCTCTAATCTCATGGTCCTGTCTCAACAGAAAATCACAAACTACCAACCTCTGTGATACATGAAACACTTATAAACTCTCATTTGATGTTCGGTTAGACCACAAAATTTCAATTTCAAGTGTCCTTGATGATCCATCACGATTCCCGTCGTGATTTAGGCTGAAAAAGCCACTGTATATTCCTTCTGTCACAACCTTATCTATCTGGATTGTCACCCTACCGAGTGTCGTCTGGAATATGATCACATTAGTCAATCAGACAATTAAAGTTTCGAAACAAATAAAGACAATCCAAAACCCAAAGAAAAATATTGTTCAGAAAAGAAGAAAACTACAAATACCAACACACCTTCCCAAATGTACTCTTGTTTTTGCAAAGAATGTGGAGTTTTTGGCCTTTTGGAGGCACATCGAATGCCCACGTGAATCCTTCTATCCATTCAGGACAAGTACTATGATTTATCACCTAATAAAAGAGAAGAATACTTATTATCCAAAACAATACTAATGGATTATACCAAGGATGCATGATGCAAACGTACACAGATTTAAGTTAAAGCACAAAACAATGAGTAATTACAGTAGAGCAGGAAGTGCAGAAAACATGATCAAGAGTCAAACAGTAGTTGCTGGCAAGAGAGCACACACAGTGGTAGTAGGGATGCTGGCAATAAATCAGTAGAAACATTTCACTGCTGTAGCTTACCTTTGTCTGGCGTGGAGGACCGTTCCCAATTGTCAATCGACAAAAAGCATTGGTGCTTCCCATAGCCAGTTTCAAGTTATTCCCACGTTTAATGGTGACAGTCAAACAACCAGGTAAGCAATGCAGCAAGCTGTCTGCTCTATCATGAAAGCTGGGTGGGCATGTTCTCATAAGCAGTTGCAATATAGGAATTGCTTCTGATGCAATCATGGCCTGAGCTTTGGCAATTTCTATGGGCATGGTTGTCCATGATTGCTTTAACAAACACAGGGTGTCCAAGACAGACTCCTGGGCAGCTTCAGATCCCGCTTTTAGGGCACTTATCAAGTGTGGGATACAAAGCGTAGCTGCTTCAGAAATGTGGAGCTTGGAGAAGTTGGTGAATATCACATTTATGGTTCTCAGGATTTCTACATTGATAGTTGCTGTTGACCATAACTCTTTTTCCAAGGCAGCTGCAAGAAACACCAACAACAGCATCAGCATCTTATAGGACAAAACATGACAGATATGACCCCAATTACACCCTTAAAAAGATGTAAACCACAGTTTTGATAAGATGCAGTTTAAATGTATTATTTTGTAACTTCTCAAAAGACGTACATACTCAAGCATTGACTAAGCTACAAAAAATGCAACAAAGAAAAGGTGAAAACCGATTTTTTTTTTATGACACATGTTCCTGCAGCCTTGAACCATTCCCTTCTTATATCATCTCTCCATGGAGAGAGAGAGAGAGAGAGAGAGAGAGAGAGAGAGAGAGAGAGAGAGAGAGAGAGAGAGAGAGAGAGAGTTTTACAGTGATAGACCCATTCAAGGCTCCCGCTGCCCGTCTTGTAAATCAACAAGGATGGTTTTAAAGTTAACAGAAAGGATAGAGCAGAACCTATTAGTGTTTAGAGCTTCCCATAACCAAGACAGAAGATGAGAGATACGATGCAATATTTTAAGGACCATGGACCCCCACCCTTTCTAAAAAGAAAATATCCATGTCTGAGAGAGGTCAAGTAATTTTGGTATAAAATTTGAGTCTGAAAAATGTATGAGGGATGCTGGAGCATTTTTTAACCTCGTCCCAGAAAACTTTAGTGCAAGTTGAAAAATAATATGGAGTTCTTAAATTTTCCATGGTAAACTTAGGTTTAAAGAACACCCAAAGTCCGAAATGTGTTTCCTTTATACACATACAAATAAAAAAGATAATCTTCTGAAGCTTGCATGATCAGAGCAGAAACATAACAAAACTTGAGTTTCAAAAGAATGCCATAGCTTTGGAGATTGATTAGCACTAGCAATAAAAACAAACAAAAGCAATTGGATCATAATGTATGTTACGTAATACCAGTAAACCACACTATGAATTAATTCATGAATATAAAAGTTTGCAAAAGTAGGAGTAATAGATGTTTGCTCTGAACAAATGCATAAAGTTTGTCCCTACTTGGCAGAATTCTACCGAACCAAAACTCAATACAGCTATGTCAACCAGTTAATAACTGATACCAATTTCTCCCTCACTTGCCATAACTTTTTACCCATCCTTTATATGTACTAGATTCTTCCATTTATAGAATTTTGTCTTTAGGCTTATGACTTCATTCTTAGCTCTCAAAACAATAAGCACAAGCTAGATCCATTTTGTCCAAGAAGCAACAACCACCCAGTGCCGATTGGGCATTATTTTCCTTTTTTGCAGGTAAAGAGACTAGATTAGTTTAACCATAGCTTCATTAACATGCCTCATCAAATGGATAAGGAGATTGATATCAGTCTACTAATCACCACACACACTGAATTCCTTTCACTATGCCATGACTGTAACCCTTGACCTGCATACAAGCTTATAGATTCATAAGTATCCAGAAAGCTGGTTTTATATATCTAGCTACCCATGCAATCAACAAGAACAAGCACATATATGTTTATACTCAATTGATTATGTATTTGAGTTAAATTTCAATGAAAACAAATTAAGGTGAATTTATATTGATCCTACCCTGAAAACATGGTCTTTAGGTGTGTAATTATTAGCAACAGCGATCCACATTCAACATTCTCCAATCCATGTCCCTGTGAAAATCATTGATGTAAACGAAGACCCTTGAAAAAGGAGACACTGTGACATGTTCCAAGGCGAGACAAGTAGTTATAGACACATCCACAAGCATATAGGTCAAATGCTTCATCTTTTTTTAATGGAAGCAGAGGCTATATGCTTTATGTTTATTTATGTCTCATTCCCAGAATTGGTAAACACAAATTCACACTTCAAATAAGGTATCCATGATCTATTTGTATGTGTGTGTGTGCATATGAATGCATGACTTTGTCCATATGGATGAAATTGGTGGTAAATCTTGGATTATCAACTAATGGTTAGCAAATGATAGATATATAATTGTACATAACATGGCCCATTGCGCACCATACATTATTCATTTTATTTAGAATATGCATAATATTTTACTTGTTATTGAGATAGGATTTTCACTTGTGCAGAAACTAATGGTAGACTAAATATTTTTGAGAAAAAATGGTCAACTAATAATTGATAAAACACAACGCATCATGGTATATACATTAACCCATTTAGTATTAGACGATACATCAATATGGATTCATTATTTAATGTAACCTTTATTATTCAGTACTGTTGAGTATCAAGTGGAAATCATGTTACCCATGAATTTAAGAGTGACCACTGAGCTGGATTAGGGATGGCAGTAGACGAGGAAAAACGGGGCCCTACCTCGCCCCGTTTGGACCGGGGATGAAGGGCATGAAACGGGGATGGAGGCGAGGATGAAGTTTAAAATCCATCCTTGTGCGGGGATGGACTTGCGCTTTCTCCCGCCCCGCCCCATCTCCGTCCCGATCCCTGCCTGTCCCATCCTCAATCCTTCTAAGGGATGATAATAGACGGAGGGGAAACGGGGCCTCACCTCCGTTTGGACCTGGGATGGAGGACATGAAATGGGGATGGAGGCGGGGGTGGAGGTTAAAATCCATCCCAGTGTGGAGATGAAGGTTTGAATTTTGAGACGGGGTGGGGGTGGAGGACAAGGAGACCTTGTCCTCCACCCCCGCCCATTGCCATCCCTAAGCTGGATCCCATCAGCTTGGGTTGGACACAACTAAAGCCATCTAGAATATGGAAGAACCAAGCCAAAGTCATGTCTGGCCTAGTGTTTACTGAGCATAAGGCCGGTCCCAATCAGGTCCATGCCCAAAATGGGTACATAATCAGGTTTTCCCCATTACAAACCATTTGCACCAGGCCAGTCCCTTGGTCATCATGTTCCTGGCACTTTAAAACACATTATCCATTCCGAGTCCATCCTGGGGTGAACTCTTTAACGGTTAGATTATCAATACATTCAGGTAGACTGCACGCATATTTACCAGAAAATGCTTCATGTTTATAAAAAAGGGTAATACAGTATCCGTTTTCCTGATTCTGCATCCAAAAATGTCCTGCAGTGAATCCATGGAACTACACTATACAATGATGAATCTATGGCACTCATAGCAGATAACTATGTATAGAACCTTCTCTCTATACTTCTCGAACAGGAAATTCTAATAATAAGAAAATGGCAACAAATGCACGCATGCATAAACACCAACGGACATTCTAGTGAGGTCATGCCAAAAGAACAGGAACAGGGCTTACCTGTCAAAGACCTTATCAGCTCATTAGATACATATTCTTGAAGAGTATGATTAGAGAATAGGAACTTAATGAGTAATGCAGCCTGTCCAACAACTTCTGAGTTTGGAGAGAGAAGAAGCTCTTGTATTACTAATATGCCTCCTGCTTCTGCAACAGCTCGCCTATTTGTTCTGCTGTTCATAACCAGATTCTGTAGTGCACATATTGCTACCATTTTCATTTCTTCTGTGGGCTGATCTTCTAGCAAGCTTATCAGGGCATGGCAAGCAGATACAGCATCACTTGCTCTAGCAAGTCCTTCATTTTGGAAAAGATCACCAAGGGCAAGAGTTGCTAACAGCCTCGCCGGTTGAGAATTTGTCTGTGGATCTAAAAGATATTGTGATAGAGGAGAAATTGCATACTTCGAAACTTTCATTTCTCTCACCCTCACATTGTTAAATATAGCTTCAAGCAATCTTCCTGCAGATTCTTCACACTGATGAGATCTTAGAAGCTCTAACAATGCATCTATTGCACCAGCCTCTGCCAAGAGTACAGCACTAGATGCATCATTTCTTTCTTGAACTATCAATGCATTAAGAGCAACAGTAATGGTTTCCTCCAGTGAAGAGTGCAACAGCCGAACCAAGACTATGAGAGAAACTTTGAAGTAGTACTGAGAATTGGACCGCAAGACATTTGAGAGGACCAATGCGGCGGACTCCCATAGTGCATGAGGTGGCTGAGGGTCCTGGATAATAACTTTAGAAAGCTCAAAAATTCCACCAGCATTTGCAACAGCATTAGGCCAACTCATAGAAATGCTCTCAAGTGCTTTTACTGCTGTTTGCTGTAGATTTAAAATTCCAATTCCTGCCAGCTGCACAAGAGGCACAACTGCATTCTGAGTTGTAATATCTTGTTGGAAATGCTCCTGAGCTAGAAGATGCGAAAGAAGTTCAGTGCCAAGCTGCTGAATAGCTTGAGATGGAGACTCAAGAAATGATATTAAAGGCCCAATGACCTGGCTAGGAGTGAGTTTCAGGGTAGCAAGGCTTTGGGGTTTCTCTAAAATGTTTACAAGCGCTTGCAAGGCACTGTGCTGTCCCCACATGCTAAAATCTGGACGAAGCAAAAGCAAGAAAAGAGGCTCCACCATCATGGCAGCAGCTGAGCTTCTCGCAATTCCACTGTTATTGGTTAAAATACGGAGCAATTCTGCAATTGAAGAACAAAAAGAACTAGGTGCAACAGGAAGCAACTCAAGGGAACTTTCAACAATCCCTGCCTTAACCATGTCAAGCTTACAATGGGGACGATCCTTCCCCAACTTTATGAGGGCACTAATTGATGCCTCCATTAGTTCATAATTCGATCCAGACACCAACCCAACAAGAAGACCCACCACTTCAAATGAAGCTGCAAGCTCTGCATGCTGTTCATCTTCCAATAGCCGCTCAAAAGCATGGACACTTGACTCTACAGCCTCACTTATACCTGAACCCATAACTGATATAAGAGGGGCCAAACATTCTGTTGCAACTGGCATCGCTCGAACCTTGGCATTTCCAAATAGAAGAAAGCAGAGCTCTGCAGCATTTTTCTTGAAGTCCATAGAACAAGGATTTGACAAAATCTTGTGCAAGCTCTCAAGTGGATGGCCTTTCACTTCCATGAGAGCAAGAGCTTTGGAAGTATTTCCAGAAAATAATTTGACCAAAGCAATAAGAGCAGCATGTTGCTCTCTCTCTGATCCAGTATCAAGCATGTCAACTAGTGGCTGGATAGCTTGCTTAGCCATTTCCATATCTCTGATGTTCTCAGCATCAAACAGGTTTTGAAGAGCCCTAGCAGAGCTATACCTAGCAGTTCTTGACCCCAGCCTCAGAACGGCAATGAGTTGTTTCAAAGAACTTTGCGATGCTTCATGATGAAGCAAGTCAGGATTGCTAAATAAAATTCTGAAAAGGTCAGAGATTGTGGTCTCAGTAGAATCCTGAGGACTCAATGACAGGTACTTTGTTAAAGCTTCCAGAGCCCCGGCTTCTGCCATAGCCAATTTGTTTGCATCACTTCCCTCTGCTAATAGGGCCAGGAGACGCACAGCGATTGGAGGTGCACCAGGTCGATCTGGCATTGGTTTCAGAAGGTCCACCAATAGAGGTATGGATTTACGGGCAGTAGCTCCAACTCTCACATCTTCCATCTCAAAGAGACGTTCAAGAACCACCTGATCAGGGTGACATGCGAGAGAAAATTCTTCACACAGAGTAACAAGGTTTGGCATATTTGATTCAACAGTACCAATAAGAGTTATCAATCCTCCAACGGCACCTGAATTGGCAATAGTGAGGAGCGTCCCTTTACTTCCAGTAGAAACTAGACTTGCAATAGCCTGAGCAGCAAAATATCTGTCGATGACTTCATCAGACTTAAGCAACGATGCAAGAGAAGGTATTATCCGCATGATAGCAGGAGAAAGACAAACATCCTCGTCCTGGAACATTACAGCCAGAAGCAGAGCATTTATCCACACTCCTTCACTATCCTCCAACTGTGTCTGTGAAGGACAACAATTTTCAGAGATTTTACAGTAGAATTCTATAATTACAATCAAGAAATGAGGTATTGGAATGAAAATTTTCTGGTCTTGAAGGGCAGATAAAAGCAAAATTGCTTATCAGCATTCGTCTCAAGACAAATCTCTTCAAATCATGCCAAAACCTCTAAAAGTATGAAAAAGAGAAAACAAAGAAAAAATAAGACAAAGTTAAAAAAAGGAAAAAAGTGTGTGTGTAAATTATTCTATTAGCAATTATCACCGAAAACGGGAATGCAGAAACAAACCAGAAACAGCATAACATGTAATCTCAAATGAAAGTAGATGTGTTTTCCAGAATGAAAGAACATGCCTGTGAGTTCTGTGTAAAACTTGCAAGCTTGTCAGAGAGAGCGTCAAGTCCCCCAGCCTCCATAATCGTAGTTTTGCTCTTCAGATGAAATGAAGAAATTATAGAGAGCAACCACAAGGATACTGTGCCACCCAGAACAGTTGCTGGATCAGGAAATTCAAATTCATCCCCTTCTCGAAAATGTGCACCTTTATCCATGACAACTCTGGTAGTCCGACCAACTTCAATCTCCTCATTTCTACATTGTAATGTGCTTGAAACTGAATGGTATTTCACCAATTCAAGAAGAGAATAAATCAGCTGCTTTAAGCATCCTGTCTCATCAAGTGCACCCACCATGTTCTTTGTGTGAAACTTTGCAGCACAAATGAGAAGCGCAGACCCACCAACTCTGACCTCCAAGCTGGATGACTCCATGATTCTTTCAGCAAGGGCAATGACACACTGTGTGCTTCCCGCTAATAAATCTCCAAGTAAAGCAGGTTGATCATGACACAGCCTAGAAAGAATTTCAATTGCCTTGTCTTGCACTGGAGGGAGCCCAACTGCCAAGCATTGAACCAATGGCTCTAAGCTGGATGGAACTTCTGCGAGAACTGACCGAGGAGGGTAAGATGAATTGACACACTGCTTAGTTCTAGCTAGCAAAGCAAGTACTTCAAGGGCATCAGATGAATCAGCTGCCTCCATATCAGTTGCAGCTAACAAAGCAACAAGTGCAAGAATTGTGAAGTGACATTGTGCACTACTTGTAAGCACATCACCAACTGGAAAATGACACAATAATTGGTACAGTGCACGTGAGGCATTCTTTTTTCCTTCCACAGTACCCTCTTCCAGAACTTTGGTCAGAGGTGAGACAATATCTTCAACAATAGCTTCTCCAGCTATTTGTGGGTCAGACAGAAGATTGGCCAAAGTAGCAACTGCAGTCTCAGCAGCATCTATAGAGGAAGTTTTAGCTAGCTTAATTAGTGGGTACACATCACCTTCAGCAATGTAGGACATCTTATTTGTGGCCTTTGTTGGACGAGAAAGTGCACCCAAAGCACGAGCTGACTGGGTAGCAATAACCTGGGTCTTGCTCGTAAGAAGTTTGATGCATGGATGAACAATCTCATCAGTTGCAAGACTTCCACAAATATCTTGTCTGACACTGAAGAGGTCAGCTAGAACAGAAGCAGCATGCGCCTGGGTTTCTTCATTAGAGGAGTTTAAAACCTGAACAAGAGTGTGGAGACCTCTATTAGCAGGAGCCCCCTTCTGCACCAGGTCTCTGTGTGAAGCCACAGTAAGTACATGACCTAGAACAGTAATAACATGGGCCTTTGAGCTTGGCAAATCTCCGAGAAGTAAAGCTAATAACTGGTTAATAGTGGCAGAATCAGCATATCTTATAAGCTTTGTAAGAGCCATAGAAGAAGCCTTTTGTCCCTTAGGACCACCGCTTTTTAGCAACCATAAGAGTGCAGGGACAGCCCCAGCACTTTCAACACATGCACGTATATCCTCGCTGTGGCAGCACAAGTTCCACAATACATGTGCAGCCTCTTCCTTTGCCTTGTGAGATCCAGTTTCTAACAACTGCACAAGTGGTGGTATACCACCTGCAGCTGTTATAGCCCACTTGCTGTCATCGACTTGGAGGGTCAGGATAGAAAGCAACGTGACAGCATATTCTTGATGTTGTTCACTCGATAAGCCAAGCAATGAAATCAATAATTGTACACCTTCTCGCTTACCAAGAGACTCCCAGATACTCATGTCACCAGAGCATAAGTTTGTCAAAGTGTGTATCAGGTCCTCCTGCACCTCAGCAATAGCCATGGTAACCAATCCAACAAGCATTTTCTTTGCTTCTCCATGACTAAGACCCCTTGAGAGGTAACTATTTCCATAAAGACTTGATAGAGCCTCGAAGACACGTTCTTGAACCAATTTTGAGTCTTCTGGCTTCAATAGCTTCACCAAGAGTCTTTCGATCTGTGTTGCATCAAAAGGTTCTAATATGCCCGAGCTCTGATCAAAAACCATAAGAGCATATGCAAGCACCCCAATAATATCAGCAACGGGAGAAGACATTCGGGAGGAACCAGACATCTCACCAAGCTGCATTATAAGAGTTGGCATCCCACCACAAATGTTTGCCAAGGCACGTACAGAATGATCCTGAAGAGCTTGACCACATCCCCCCTGCATGGCCTCTTTAGAAGGAGCAACTATTGCACCAATTAGAACAGGTATACCATTGGCGTCCACCACAGTTTTTTTAGCACTACTTGACTTACAGGAAAGAGCCTCCAAAGCATCAGCCGCACTAGCACGAACAGATATGGCATTGTCACGACCAAGAAGATGAAGCAACGACCTAACTGCTCCTGCCTCAATCACCTTAGGAATGCTGTCACTAAAAGCCAACATCAGACGAGCCAAGAGCGAAGCTGCATTGGACTGAGCAACCTGGTTATCTGAAGATAGGAGTCCTACTATGATTTCCACTCCGCCAGCCTCAAGAGTAGCCCGCCAGTAGTCATCCTTATCACCACACAAATTTCTTAGAGACCCAGTTACAAATCCCTCAACCACCTTATCCTGCTTGACCTTTGGATCAAGCTGATCCCATAGAGTAGGCACCACACCCTCTGTTACAAAGATCTTCATCCCAACATGATCATCAGACAATCCACCAGAGGAGACCTCGAAGATTGCCTCAGCGGCTGCTTTCCTTGCCTCAGTCACATCAGACTTCAGCAATGCAAGCAATGGTGGTATACATCCTCCAAGAAGTACCTTCACTCTCAGATCCTCTTCCTTGCACAATGCACTAAGGGTCAGTGCAACATTCACTCTGGCAATTGAGGTACCATTCCTCAGCACCGCAATGAACAGGGGCATCGCCTGGGAGTGGGAACCGATCGCAATCCTTGCATCCTTTCTTGATTTGGCAAGAGCCAGCAACCGTGAGGTGATCAACTCTTTCTCATGCGGTGAGGACATGTTGGCATGCAAAAGCTCAATGAATTCTGCAACCGAGGCCATGATCCCATCGGGATCCTCCATTCCCGCTGTTGATCCATTCAGTTCCCTAAGTAGTGAAAAAAGATCCAATTGTCATAATTCAAGCACGTAAATCTCAGGATTATAGGTGGGTAAATGTACTATTTGCTTCATTGGATTAAACCCATTGACTATAAACATTCTTTAAAAAATGATTGCGGTCAAATCGAAGAAGAGAAATCAGATCAAGTATGTCATTTCTCCTAACCGAAACAACTAATTAAAAGCAACACGTATTCATCTCAATGGATCAACACCCAAAAATTGAAAATCCATTCCTAGTCAAACAGAAACATCAAAAACATCAGATTGCGAAAAGAAATTACATTACCTTGGTCGAGAAGCTGAAGCAGATCTAGGTTCTTGAGGAGCGAGATTAGGGAACTTTGACATTTGAACTACGATTATCAACTCGAGTAAAACACACCAAGACTCTGGCTAAACCATCAACGCAACACCAAGAAAAATCCTAGAAAAGTAGAAAGTCAACCTTAATTCCCCCACCAAAAATCATAAAGCAAATGGAGAATGCTCAATTCTTCAGTATCCCTGGATCAAAAGGGTTAAGATCGAACAGCCAACGACTCCATTTCACTGCCAATTAGAGATCCACTAACCGCTAGTCATTTTGAAGTAAATGGGTCAAGCTAGAGCACAATTCACAATAACATAGTGCAAGATAGAGAGACCCCAAAAACCCCAATTTTTGTGGGCTTTTACTTTTCCATCAGACACCCAAAGCACAAAAGGCCACAAGCAGATGAAGAAGAAAAGAAGGTTACCTGATCAATTGGCTATGGATCTTCCCTGCTCTTCATATCATTCCATAGGGATAGCTACAGCCGTCGATGGTATCTCCACAAGAAGCCGCATTCATAAAAATGGAAAATTGCCAAAAGAGAAAGGAAAAGAAAGAGCCTTGAGAGAGAGAGAGTAAAATAATGAAAGGGAGGTCCAAGACATACATCAAAAGAACGCAAAACAGTAGTCCTTTTCCTTTATTACTCGCCGCTTCCGTTTCTTTCCAGAGAGAGAGAGAGGGAGTAAAATAATGAAAGGGAGGTCCAAGACGTACATCAAAAGAAGGCAAAACAGTAGTCTTTTTCCTTTATTACTAGCTGCGCCCGTTTCGTTTTTGAGCGAGAGAGAGAGAGAGTGACAACACTGACTGGGTGGTCGGCAGAGTTAACTATGGCTTTCTTTTCTTTTGGCTCTAATCTTGTCCCTGATGATTTTATTAGTTAATCGTTGATTTGCCTCTCTCCCTCTCACACACGCACACGGAAGCAGATCAAGTCATGCTGATGATGAGTGGTTTTTTGTTCATGCCGACATCGGGGCCGTCTGTTTGCATTTTGGATGAATGCCATGTGGTTCTGTTGACTTAAAATGCAAATCGGATGGCGCATACTACTCCGGTGCCTAGATTCCAAACAAGGCCAAAGGATATTAGTTAATTACTAACCACACAGTAAAAAACAAATGCAGACACCATCTTAAGCCTTATTTTGGAATCTAAGCACCCAAGTAGAAAGTGTGAAATAACCATTGATAAAGTGGTTTAAGACTGATGCAAGAAATGATAAAACTGAGATGGTATTTGATATTAAGACGTAGTCATTGTCTTCGTATAATTGTAGTTTTAGTTTAGCCAACACCATTCATCAGTGTGTCAGGTGAAAGATTACTAAATTAAGAGAAACTTTCAAGATCATCAACTTTACTCATGAGATTCTATCTCTAGTAGCAGTTTAATAGTTTAATGTGGAGGATTCTTCTATCTTATAGTTAGAGAAGAACAAGGAAACCAAAAATACTGCTCGCCCAATTTTTATAAAACTTATTCCTACTAAACAAACTACATAAATCTCATATATAAAGTCAAAATTTTCAAAAATAAAAAATAACAATTAGTAAAGCCCACTGTAAACATTAGTAGGACCCAATTTAGAATCTTTTAGTCGATGGTAACTAAGGCTGCACTTATGAAATCTCCAAATTTATGGTTTTAGCAAATCTATATGGTTGTTTGAGATAAGTATACTGGTTAAGCTAATGATTTACCACTGTCACTTGCAGCTGTTTGAAATACAGCTTAAAAGTTGAAATTATAACTGAAAGATCCTTGGAAAGGTTGTCAGAGTCAGAGTCGGTGTGAAAACTGGTGTAACATTTGGCAACTAACACTCGTGTAGGTGGATAAGTATACAAAAGAGGGACCTAAAAATTAATGAATTGTAAGTTTTACAATTTTAAAAATCAAAAAATATTTTTTTTTATATAAAAGCAGTACAAAAATGGTTCTTAGCAAATAAACTATGATCATGACATCTCCAAAGTCGAATTTGCAAAGCATGCCTCAAAACTTCCATTATTTTTACCCGGTTTGAACGGTATGAATGTTAACGAGGAATTAATTAACCCATAAACTTATTATATATGTATACAGTGCCCCCATCTCAAACATTGATGTCACTTTGACAAACCAAGCATGATGCCAAAACTAGGGATGGCAGTGGACCGGGGCAGGGGCAGGGGACAAGGTCTCCACCCCTGCCCCGTCTCAAAATCCAAACTTTCACCCTCGCCTCCATCTCTGAATGGGTTTGGATTTTAACCTCCACCCCCACCTCCATCCTCATTTCATGTCCTCCATTCCCGGTCCAAATAGGGGTGAGGTGGGGCGGGCCCTGTTTTCCCTCGGTCCATTGTCATCCCTTGGGGATGGGCGGGGCGGAGAAAGGCAGGGATCGAGATGGGGATGGGGCAGGGCGGGGTGGAGGAAAGTGTAAGTCTATCCCTGCCTCCATACCCGCATGGGTTTTGATTTTAACCTTCACCCCTGTCTCCATCCCCGTTTCATGTCCTTCATCCTGGTCTAAACGGGGCTAGGTGGGGGCGGAACCCCATTTCCCCCCAGTCCACTGCCATCCCTAGCCAAAACTCATTGACTGAGGGCTTAGTTAAATCGATCAAAGTCATGCCCAATTTATTCACGTTAGGGTTGAGTGGATAGTAAATTACATTAACTGCATTGGTAGAGGTGGGAGGGAAACAAGACCCAAGGGCTTATTAGACTGTCAGACAGACAGACAGTCTAGATTCAAATCCCATGGGCATCATCGCTGCATAAGCTGAAGCTTGGCGACTTCTTGGGGTAGAGGGGTAAGCCCTTAGAGTTTTACGTGAAGATGGTCAGAGATTGTAGTACTGCAGGCTGAGCCAAAGCAGCTAGGTCTCTGCACCTAGGGCGGTTTCTCCGAGTAAAATTCAAAAAAAAAAAAAAAAGGTTAAAGGGAAACACCTTTTTTTTAAGGCAAGCTTTAGACACCTACCAATTATACAACTATACCATTGGGTTTTGAACATACAACCTTCCAACACAAGGTAAGCTCCACTAGCTGCTCCTATCAGACAAGCGGAGCCCCCCCTTGATGGAGGGAAACACCCTTACAAAACCTACCAGGTTGGGATGGGGTGAACTGTTTTTTTTTTTTTTGATAATCCAAGGAAAAAACTCTCCCATCACTGGCTGAACATAGGCTGACATCCCGTGGTAAAAGTAAAACCGGCCTTGAGCTCCCTCTTGCCCATGGGAGAGTACACCCACTTTCGACCTTAAGGCAAGGGACACCACTCATTGGTTTTGAACTTGTGATGTCCTGTAATTACTGGACGAGGTTATCCTCACTCTCCTACGTTTCAATACCACCAAGTTTTTTTTTTTTAATTAGCGTGGAGAAACCATCACTGTAGTTTGGATGTTCCATTAGGGGCCGAAAGGTGCAACATTTGGCTGTAGATCCCAGTCGAGTCTGTAGTGCAGGGATAGTTTTCTATTTGGCTTAGACCTTGCAGCAAATGTAGTGCACCCCAGATATGGAGCTCTTGATTCCTTTCAACTTTATAGCCTTAAGCCAACCCACCTGTATGCTGGCTGACAAGGGCAAGGTTATTGCACCCTGAGCATCTCATCGACTAGTTTTCATTTTATAATACAAAGAAAATGAGAGAGAGAGAGAGAGAGAGAGAGAGAGAGAGAGAGAGAGAGAGCTTGGGCTTTTACTATGCCTGCACTTCAAAACTCCAAGCTTCAGCAGTGACTTGTATGGTAACATGGTGAATAGAACATGGACAGATTTAGGATTTCAATGGTCAGATTTGGTTCATACTTAGGTGAATTTGAACCGGGATCTGATTTTGAGGTGCTGGTAACAGCTCCAGACTCGAGTCCAATAGGATCCATCATAAAAACAATCACACGCATGTCCTATAAAGATTACATGAACCAAACTCATTCTATGCTTGATAAAATAATATTTTTTAATGTTTTCTACATTTAAAAATAACATATCTTAATTGGAAATCAGGTCGGGCCCAGATTTGGTATGAAATTTCACAAATCATACCCAACTTAGTATACTAATTGGACCCTTTTGGTCTGACCTGAATTTTTATAAGGAAGACCAAGCTTCCAATGGTCAAAACATGATTGACTCAAATTATCAAGGTTGTTAAATGCGATGAGGCGAAGCGAGGCGTTGAGCATGTTATGAAGCGAGGCGTAAGCCTCGAGGCGTTGGAGCGTAAGCTTCATGATCAAAATAATAAAATAAGCTTCAAGACCACTGTCCTCTCACACATACCATCAAACACTTGGCGTGTGTGGTGTCAATAGCTCTGTGAGCTCGATTGGCGATCTATAGGGTCATTTGGCAAGAAGATTAAGTTGGCAATATTTTTTTGTTAAGTCCAACTTTTTCAATCTTATCGACTTCCAACAATAACATATTAACCAGACTCTCATTTCTACGCACCACTCCATTCATGAGTAATTGGTTGTCCTTTCTGGGGCTTCTCATCATTCAGATTACTTATGGCTCTGATCAGAGTCCCAACATAGAATCAGTTTGAATTGTTTATTCCCTGTCTGATGGTTCAACGAAAACATTGAGATGATAAGAAACATTACGCCAACATGCAGGGTGACCTTCTATTATAGGACATGAACTGTTAAGGCTGTATCTAGATAACTCATCCAAACCTCAAGAAAGATGATTATAAGCACAAGCAGAGCATGTGAGGAGAAAAGAAAAATGACATACAAGGAAAAAAGCGTTCTATAACAGAAAGATGACATTCACAATAAGTGATACTTGCGGACACCCATCCAATACTACAACAGATCCATGATGATACTGCATGGTTCTGAAGCAAATTGTCAATGCAACAAGGTGTATAATTTCAAAATACAGTTAAAATCATTCAAACAACAAAGGTTATGGCAGAATTCTTAAAATATGGTGTGCTGCCAATAAAAAAGGTCACACCAATTTCGCGATCACAGTACCACTACAAAGTGTAAAGAAAATAGCTGGAAAATTAAATTGAACTCACATGATTGTTGGCAGTAAGAACAGATGCAATACATAAATCAGCTAGCTCGTGAATTTCCTCCATGTTATGCTATTTCATCTTATTAGTACATCAGCAAGTTGTACAAAGGAACACAACTGCACTAAAGATTGCCATCATTAGTTCTGAACCCGATAATTGATATCACCACACAACACAGAATCAGTCGATCCTAGAAAGTTTAGTACGAAATTTGCATTGTAGAAGCTAGAAAGACACAACTGCAATGACGCCAACAAGAAAAGGCAATTTATACGATCGTGCGAATAGAAAAACTCCATGATTTTTTTCTGCTATCAAAGAAAATGAACACTCATTTCCTGAATCGTCACAATAGAACAATTCCAACTATTAAACCAATCAACAAAAAACAACGAATGACAACAAGACCAAATATTGTATACAATAATTCAACATAAATAAGGAAAACATGGGAAATTTTGGCTAAGATGATAAAATTACGGATGCAATTGGTAAGAAACTCATGGAAGACATGACAGAACCTGTCAGAAACAAAAACAAATTGTTGATTCGTTTGATCCTGAAGAGCTTCAGCGAGCAACATACGCTCTGCATCGATCATGCTCGCCTCTCCCCAAGCTACCTACATCCTCACCCAAATAATCACAAACTCAAACCATCGAAAGCAACAATAGAACCAATTCATCTACCACCGATCAATCAAGGAAGGGAGAAAAAAAAAGAAACCCAAACCTTAATGCTATGATTCAAATGGCGCCCGTAGCAATAGGAGCACATGGTCGTCGTGTGGTCGAAGACGAATCCGGGCCTCAAGTGCATGTAAATGGAGAACCTCACCTGCACTCTGTGCCCTAGACCCTTCATACCGAAGCCCCGAACAAAAGAACCATCCATAAGGGGAGAACAATGGGATACCTTGAAGAAATGCTGCCAGAGAAAATCGAGAGGAAGGTGTCGCCAGGCGAAGAAGATGAAGGCGATCATCGGGGGGCGCTAACCGGCGCGCTGAAAGTAGCCGGGATCGGCGGGCTGGGCACGAATCAGGTTTTTTTTGCTTTACATGATGCGTAAGCCTTAGAGGCAAAGCACGCCTCGATGAGAGGCGTGCGCTTCACCCATGTGAAGCGTACACTTCAAGACTCAAACACCTCGGTACAACGCCTCAGTACCTTGAGCGTGCGCTTCGCCTCTGAGGCGTACGTTTCAGGTACTGAGGCGTACGCCTCTCACAACACTGCAAATTATACTCGAACTTCAAATTCATTAGTTGAAAAACTGCAGACAAGATAGTGTGACTCTTGCAACCGTTCCAAAGTGGCTCATCAATATCTCTAAGTAAATCATAAAATCTACTAGCTGCATCGTTTGGTGATTCTTCATCTACGACAGTTCTTACATCACTAGGACTCATAGCAGAACCCAGTTCTGTTCCTGCAACATCAAATATCAAATCCATATATGGATTATCGTGCACCACATTCACTCGTGCATCATAATTGTTTCTAACTTCTTCTCCATGAAACAACCAATTCTGATAATCACTCACAAAACCCTTCCTATATAAGTGATGTCTAACGTCATGAGGTTCTACAAATCGATTATTCTTACAAATCTTGCAGGGACACCTAATCCGACCTGTGAGATCCACTGTACTAACACTTGTCGTTGCAAATTCAATAAAACTTTCAACACCATCCATATATTCATGCGATAATTCATTGTCCACTATCCTACGATACATCCATTCATGGTTTGCAGTCATTTTCTTATGATGTTACGAATAATAACCTAACGAATTAAAAAAGAACCATCAGAATGCTATGATGAAGAAAATATCAAATTTATCATGCAATATATGATGTCATACAATAACAATAATTTTGATGCATGCATTGATAACTTAATATTTTCATGTGCAAACTATTAATGACACAATACAATCATTTGAAACATGCTTTTATTATACAATTTCACATGAAAGTTATAATCAAATTAAAGTAACGACATGCAAGCATGAATACAATTACATCAAACATTGCAATACATCGTAATCATTCATATCAAACAAATGACAAACATGTACCTGCAGCAAACACACTTTAATATTTCACTAACTACTACCATGCCTAGCATGGATTCCGTACTCAAAAAATAAGAACACTTCCATATTCATACATTAAAATCATGCTTAGCATGATCTCTGAACTCCAACAAAGCAACCCTAAATATCAACAACTAAGTGAGTGTGTGAACAATAAAATGTTACATCTAATAAATTAAATAACATGTGATACGCTTGCATCACTTACTCACCACGGGTATTTACCCGATTTGCATTGTTTTTGTCACTTACTTACCACAGGTAGCTGAGCACAAGCTGGTTCCGTTGAAAAATCTGCACAAAAAAAATATTGTTTTAAAATGAAGTCACCACAAAAAAAAAAAACGAGGCTGCTCCGGCAGGGGGTCGACCCCCTACCTTTCCGGCAGTGAGTCGACCCCCTGCCGGAACAACAGGGGGTCGACCCCATGCCTGAACAGCAGGGGGTCGACCCCCTGCCAACCCCCCCCCCCTGTCTGTTCTGGCAGGGGGTTGACCCCCTGCTGGAAAGGCAAGGGGTTAACCCCCTGTCGGAACAGGCAGGGGGTCGACCCCCTGCCAGAAAACGCGGGGGGGGGGGGGGGGGGGGGTCGACCCCCTGCCAGAACAGGTAGGGGGTCGACCCCCCGCCAAAAAACGCGGGGGGGTCGACCCCCTGCCGGAAAAAGCAGGGGGTCGACCCCTTGCCGGAAAAAGCAGGGGGTCGACCCCCTGCCGGAAAAAGCAGGGGGTCGACCCCCTGCCGGAAAAAGCAGGGGGTTGACCCCCTGCCGAAAAACGCGGGGGGGGGGGGGAGGTTCCCCCTCGTTTACCTGTCTCTGGGAGGTGGCGAACGGCGGGGCCTGCGGATGGCGAATGGGCGAACGGCAGGAGTGGGAGCAGCGAAAGAAGAAAAGGAAAAGCTGTCTGGGATTAGGGTTATGCGAAAATTTGCGATGGCTTAGCGACGGATTAATTCCGTCGCTAAGTCGACGTAAATCAAATTTATCAACATAGCGACGGAAAATCTTCCATCGCAAACGACGTCGCCAAATGTTGTGTTTGTTACGACAAAACACTATGTCGCAAAAACCGTTGTTAATTAGCGACGAATTTTGCGACGGGATATCGTCCGTCGTTATTTTCGTAAATTTCATTCATTATAGCGACGAATGGTTTTCGCTCGTTAATCCGTCGCTAACGCGCAACAGAATACTTCCGTCGCTAACAATGTATTTTCTTGTAGTGATTTGCGCCATGATGATCCAACATATATATATTGATTTGGTTGAAAATGAGTCCCTGTTAAACCCATTTGGTGCTAAATTGTGTGCTAAATGGGTTTTTGAACTTCTGGGTGCTTTTTACGTTGTTCCGGCCTTGTAAATATGTCGGGTATGGTTGATTTACTAAGAATCCACACCTGGATTGTGTGTTTTTGATGAAAAAATGATGTTTGGAGCCTCTAAAATTTAGAAAAAATTTGGATCGTTGATTTTTCAAAATTTATAAAAACCCACCCATGTGTTGAAATCAAACTCTTCAAGAGCTGATCCCTATAAAATCAAGTACATAGATCACATCTGTACGTTCAGAATTTAAAAATAAAATGAAAAAAGTCCGACAAACTCGTTCAAAATGCGGTTTATCACCGACCCAGACCCACTGCTTATATGAATGACGAGAGCCATGTTCACGTTTTTGTGCATTAGTTTGTACAAAATGTCTCATGTGAGTGATATTTGACCATTGTGTATGCTGTCCGTATGCAGTTCATGCACGTGGTGAGCCATTAATATTTGCACGAGTGCATGCACGCATGTGAGAAGCCATCAGGATTTGCGTGACTGAGCTTATTTGCATTCAATGGGGCAATGAATTATTCAGATCCTTGTCAAATCTGCCACGAGTTTGAGCGGAGCAATGAAGGGTTTATATGGGTCCAGCTAATCCAGCCGGAAGTGGGTCTGTACTCAGATGTGGGTTCCATTAGTCTTGAACTTGCAAGCAAGTTTTTCCTCTTTCCTCCGTGCGCGTGTACACACATATATATATATATATATAGTCATTACCTACAACCGTATCTTTTTTTCTATTATTTTTTCATAAACCAACCTTCCAATGTGATCTATGTGTTTGACTTAGTGGGACCAGCCTTTGAATTGCCGGATTACTGTACATAGGTAGGATTTTATAAGACTTCAAAAAGGATTACTGTACATAGGTAGGATTTTATATGACTTCAAAAATCAATAGCCTACAATGTGTGATACTTTCTCGGGTCACAAAATAGTGTTTTTCATAAGAAAAACATGATCCAAAGCAAGTTCCCACTATTTTTCACATGTTGAATCCATCCATAAGGTCAGTTTGGTACAAAACAACTTTCACATAGGCGAACCCATTTGTACGTAATGGCATCATTACCAATCTATTACCCTATATAGAGTTAATATTGGCTAATAATGAAGGTATACAACTAATGAGTTAGAAATCATAGGTGCAAATTGTATCTAGTCAATCTAAATTTGTTTGCTATGCTTTTTTTGATGTAAAAATGTGATCTTTTGAGTTATAAAATTTTGGCACATTGTGGACCATTGTTTTTTGGAGCTCTTTAAAAACCTACTTGTCATAAACACATGGTTCAACACAAGTTTCTTACTAAACAAACCATGCAGATCACATCTGTAACATTTGATCTAAAAAAATGATTTTTTTTGAAGAAAAAGTGATTTCTACTCATTTACCTTCATTAGTAGCCAATATTAACCCACATATATATAGAAAGAGAGAGAGAGAGTAGAGCGTAGGTGCTTGTGATGTTTGATGGGTTTTTCAAGTTTATTTTATTTTTAAATTGGTTTTTTATAACGTTAAAAAAATCAACGGTCTAAAATGTTTATAAGTTTTTGAGGCTCAAAATATCATTTTTTTCATCGAAAACACATGATCCCAGTATGGATTCCATATAAATAGGCCATGCCAAATACATTTTTGGGGGTCAGAACTGCAAAAGAAAACAATTTAAAGAGCAGAAAAACTCATCAAGCATGTATGACAAGAACCTAATGTTCAAGCACCTACGCTCTACTCTCTCTCTCTCTCTCTATCTATCTATCTATCTCTCTATCTCTCTCTCTCTCTCTCTCTCTATATATATATATATATATATATATATATATATATATATATATATATATAATCTAGTTGGAATCTCATGATCTAACTTGTTTTGACTCAATATAAGATGTGTTCTAATGGTCACTTTAGCGAGAACTTGGATAATATTTTTTTCATGAAAAAATATGTTTAATTTTGAGTTGAGGAAAAAAAGTGCTTTTTATCGCAGTTGATTTTTTTATCACTGGAAGGAACCGTCCACAAGTTAGATTCCACTGATTTAAAAGTTGCTTCTTACTACAAAGATGCTATAGATCACATCTATGGGATCAGATCTAAAAAAAAAAGTGTGCTAAGCCATTTGTATATACAAATGACTGGAGTGTGTATATATTTAGAGTAGGGTGTAAAGTGTTCGACGTTGCATCGAACCAATGCACGTTGTTGATCGTGCGTCAATCAATGGTGCACTTTTTTTTTTGCTGTATACACTTTTAGTGGCGGTCCAAAAAAAGCAAAAAAAGAACACGTGGAGGCCCCTAGCACATTGGATCACATTCGATTGGGCTGGTGAGACCTAACCCAATCTGATTTGTTGAATCTCATCCAAATGGTTCGGCTAATCTAAATAAGTTGTCCTTATCATATCACACGATGCATGCAAATCGGGAAGATCACGCCTAACAGGAAAGGAGCCAAGATAATAACTATGTGAAAACAAATGTGATCCAACCTAATAGATCATATCCTAAAATTTAGGATCTAGTTTTTCCTTTCCTTGTTGAAGCATATAACCATTTAGGAGATACCGTTTTTGGTCCCTTGATTTTAGAGTTTTTTTTATTCTTGCTTGTAACTTAATATATTCTATACTCATCCGTTGTAAAATGAGAGTTTTTACGTGAATGAAATCTTGAAGTTCACAGCTCAACATGGTATCAGAGCTTTGCGTCCTTTGATGACCTGTTCCGGGTGTTCAGCTAGTCTCCATCGCGTGCAGGTCAATACCGAGATCGTGTTCAATGGCTCTTCACTCCGGGGAACTCCAAACACCTTGTTGTCGTTCCCAACAACATTCATTTAAGTTTAGTTTTATCATCAAATTACTGTTGTCAGCATTGACCTTGTTCCCATCGTCTGAATCCATACATTATCTTGGCTAACGAAGTTTCCGATCAGTCTCACATCGCCGTCAAACACAGTGATCACTTTTTCCTTCATGATTCAGATAATCCTGGGCTTGTATCAGTCTCAAGTATCCTAACCAGCGATAATTACTCGTCATGGAGTCACGTAGTGACGGTAGCATTATCCTCAAAGAATAAAATTTGTTTTATCAATGGGTCTGTGATCAAACCAGACACAATGTCTCCCAAATTTGTCGCATGGACCAGGTGTAACAACATGGTCCTCTTCTGTCTATTGAATTCTTTACCCAATGAGCTATCGGAAAATCTGCTATGGATGTGTGGAATGATCTCAAAGCATATTTTTCACAATCTAATGGACCACGAATCTTTCAAATCAAACAAGTCATTGTGATGTTGCACCAAGAGAATCTTTTAATAGCTGCCTACTATATGAAAATCAAAGTTCTTTGGGATGAACTTGGCACCCACATCGTTTTGCCTACCTGCACGTGTGGCACATCGAACGCTCTTATAGAAGTGTATCAACAAGAAAATTTGATACAATATCTAATGGGCTTAAATGAATCTTATGCTACCGTTCAAAGTTGATTTTTGATAATGGACCTATTCCCTATGGTAAACAAAACTTACAACTTGTTGCTTCAAGATGAACGTTAAACGGATCTTCAAATCTCCCCGAACCTTAAGGTTAATATGGGTACTACTCTTAATATCCATTCAACTCATATCATGAAAGAAGTAAGTATAACGACAACTACTGATAGCTGACTAACTCGCTTTGTGAAGGATGGTTGTGAAAGGGGTCGATCATTTTGAGAATGGCCAAAATGTGACCATTGTGGGAAACTTGGTCATACAAAAGAGAAGTGTTATGAACTACGTGGTTATCCTCCTAAAGCCAATGCCACACTACCACACAAAGAGGAGAAAGCTCAATGAGCAAAATGGTACCTCAGTTGACTATAGAATAATATACACATCTCATCTCTCTTGTTTCGTCAGGTAAAACGTCTTCATTGGAAAATATGGTAGGTAAACCTCTCTTCAATTCCATAATTTCTTTCTCACAAATTTGGATTCCTGATACGGGTGCAACCAATCATGTATTGTGATTCGTCTATGTTTTCTTATTTTGATTCTCATAAATTTTCAAAACCCGTTAAACTTTCCAATGGATCGTGTAATCCAGTGACCAACATTGGAGAAGTTCATGTGACCTCAAAAATACATCTTGATAATGTGCTTTGTGTTCCATCATTCAAGTTCAATTTGATATTTATTCATAAACTTATCGAATCCTTGAATTGTGTGGTAACTTTCTTTTCATCTTATTGTCATATTCAAGACTCACTTTTGATGTAGATGATTGGAGTGGGTAAAGTGCATGGAGTGCTATACTATCTTGATTTGGATGACAATAAAGTGACATCGGTTTCCTATAATAGATCTAATGATAGATTTAATTTATGGCATTGACGTTTAGGCCATATTTGTTTTGAATGTTTGAATATTTTGTCTAAACTAAATTATTCAATTTCTTTCAATGGATGTTTATGTGCGATTTGTCCTTTGGCCAAGCATAGAAGATTAAGGTTTTCTTCTAGCCATGCTTGTTCCATGTACCCATTTGAACTAGTATATTTTTATATTTGGGGTGGATATTCCATACCATCTCATTCTGGAGCTCACTATTTTTTCACGGTCATTGATGATTATAGTAGAACAACATGGATTTTTCTAATGAGATTCAAATTTCAAACAATGAACTATTCCAATACTTTATCATGAAGGTGAAAAATCACTTTCGAGCGCAAGTTCAAAATATTAGATCAGATAATGGATATGAATTATTTTTACATGAGGTTCAATTTTTTTTTGAAAGAAAACAAAATTTTTCATCACCATAGTTGTGTTGCCACACCCCAACAGAATGGAGTTGTCAAACACAAGCATCATGATTTTCTTGAGATGGCAAGAGCTTTGTTATTTCAATCTAATTTACCTCATGATTTTTGGAGAGAATGCATCCTCACAGTTGTATATCTCATAAATCAAATCCCCAAAACTTCTTAGAAGGCAATCTAACACCTCATGAAGTATTGCACAATGTCAAACCAAAATATAGCCATTTAAAAGTCCTTGGTTGTTTATGCTTTTCCCATAATATACATCACAAGCACAAGTTTGATCTCCGTGCTCACAAATGTATATTTGTTGGTTACCCATTAGGCCAAAAAAGATAGAAGGTCTATGAACTTGAAAAAAAGAAATATTTGTTAGCAGAGATGTCATTTTTCATGAAGACAACTTTCCTTTCAAAATTAAGCTCAAATCTTCCAAAGAAAATCTTGTTTTACCAATGCCAATCACCGGTAATTCTCACTCATTCCAAATCTACAATGATTAAGAGGGGGAGATCCTTCATGATATTGAAAATCCGCAGAACCTCATCGATTCTCAAGAACCAAATTAAGTTCCTATCGATGATGTGGTCTGCCCATATCTTAATAATCATGAATCTTCACCCGAAGTCATCCAAAATCAGGTCCAATCTAGATGGTCCAGCATGCCTAGATCTCGTCCAATGTACTTGAACGACTATTAGTGTGATTTGGTAGCATTATATGCCCACACCAATGCTCCATCAGGGACATAATTTCTTTTGTGTCATTTTCTTTCCTTTACTCGATTTTCTCCATAACACAAACCATTCCTTGTTTCCATTACCTCTCATCAAAAACCAAGAGACTACCTAACGACCTTGCGAGATGAGAAGTGGCAAGCTGCTATATCTTCCAAAATTCAAGCTTTTGAGCAAAATGGAACATGGAGTCTTGTGCATCTACCTCACAGGAAGAAACCCATTGGATCCAAATGGGTATTTAAGATCAAATTTCATTCAGATAAAACAATTAAGCGATACAAGTTTTGTCTTGTCGCCAAAGGGTATACTCAACAAGAAGGCCTTGATTACCATAACACATTTGCCTAGTCGCTAAGTTGGTCACTATGCGATGTCTCTTATCTATAGAAGCCAAATCCCATTTGTCAATCCATCAACTTGATGTGAATAATGATTTTCTTCATGGCGACCTTGATGAAGAAATATATATGAAGTTGCTACCTGATTTCTCACGCAAGGGGAGACTCGTGTTTGTTGCCTACATAAATTTATATATGGATTGAAACAAGCATCAAGACAATGGTTTGCCAAATTTTTGGCTGCCGTAAAAAAAAGCTAACTTCAAACAATCTCTGGTCAACTATTCTCTATTCTCTCTCATATTCGGTGATCGATGAACATTTGTCGTTGTCTATGTTGATGATGTCATCATCACTAGTAATGATGATGTCATGATACAAAGCATGAAGTCCTTTCTGAATCAATGCTTTCATATAAAAGATCTTGGCAAGTTAAAATATTTTCTTGAAATAGAAGTGGCTCGGTCCAAGAAAGTATTCTTCTTGAACCAAAGGAAGTATACTCTCGAGTTATTACAAGATGTTGGTATGATGGGATCGGAGGCTAGTGAAATCCTTATGGTGCCAAATCATAAGCTAGAACATAACAATGAACTTATTAAAGACCCTACAACTTATAGAAGGCTCGTGGGTCGACTTATATATCTCACCATAACTCGGCCAAATATTACATATTTGGTTCATATTCTCAGTCAATTCATGCAAGAACCAAGAGAACCTCATTGGGAGGCTGCCATGAAACTTGTGAGATATTTGAAAAATGTTTCAAGTCAAAGAATTTTACTTGAATATGATAATGATTTCAATTTATCTTGTTATGTGGATTTCATATTGGACAAGTTGTTTGTTCACTAGAAGATCAACCACGAGATATTGCACTTTCCTTGGTGAATTTCTTATTTCCTAAAAATTCAAGAAGCAAAGCACAGTATCACACTCTTACACTGAAGTAGAATATCGGACCCTGGCATTTGACACTTGTGAAGTTACTTGGTTAAGATATTTACTTAAAGATCTTGGAATATCACGAAGGGAACCAACTCATGTATTTTGTAATAACCAATCAGTTATACAAATTGCAGTTAATCTTGTTTTTCATGAACGGACAAATCACATAGAGTTATATTATCATTTTATGATAGAGAAATTACAACAGAAAGTTATAAAAACCGATTTCATCGCCAGTAAAGATCAAAGGGCCGCCATCTATACAAAGGCACTTGGGTCGTGATCAATTCATTTGGTTGATTAACAAGATGGGTATAATTAATATTCATAAACCCATATTGAGAGGATTGTTAAAGCTCATCCAAATGGTTCAACTAATTCAAATAAGTTGTCTTTATCACATCACACAGTACCTACAAATCGAGAAGATCACGCCAAACAAGAAAGAAGCCAAGATAATAACCGTGTAAAATCAAATGTGATCCTGTAATGCCCCTAAAATCTCTGACTTGAAATTTTTTAGGAAAAGTTTGAAACGCCTTGTAATCCTTCCTTTTTTGGAGTTTTAAAATAAAAGTTCAATAGAAAATGGTATTTGAAATAACAAGTCGATGGACCTTGGGTGTATTACGGTGAACCTTCCTTTATACAACAGATTTGTAACTTCGTACATTCATTAAAACCAAATAGATTCAAAATGAGGTTTTAAAGTTTATACGAAAAGGAAAATTTCAAAGAAGCCCTTATACCAAATTACAAAAATGTTTTTAGGAACAAAACGTCAGGAAAAGAGTCTCGTCTTGATTTTATCACGTCATCGTGCCATTGCTTTTCATTCCAACCTAATCATCACATATACCCATGAAACGGGTCAGATTGATAAAAATCTGGTAGGTGCATAGATAACAAAATTCAGAATAAAACTAACATATAAGTTGTTTCTTTCATAGTGTGCAAGTCGAAATAAGTAAAATGAACATGATAACTTTGTTTCGATATTAACTATCCTGATGGTACATACAGGAGAAACATAGAAACAACTGAGACTGCTCGGGGGTTTGTTATGCTATGTATTTTGATACACCCGACAACTGACTGAGTTCGTTCCAAAGGAGATGGTCAGTGACCGATAGAAAATTCCCCAAAGGCATTCGTGGTAAGAGATGCATCCAACTTCTGCAGAAGTCCATGAGATCTACCACCTAAAATAATTTTTGGTAGTCAGATCCCCTAACTCCGATGGCCGAGAACATCGAGTCAATTGCTACTTGAGGAGCGTAGTTGTTAACAACCTGTCCACCAGATATTTTGTACCATCCTATCCTCTCCCTTGATAGAACCAAGAGACAAATGGGTATGTCAGGTTCTATTTTAACTGACAACTGCATTCAATATGCTCTGATCTTTCAAACTAAATCGAGCATTTTACCTATGAAGGCAATGATCACCATTTATGTGATTTTTTTTTCATTATTGTGCATTTGCACGCTATGAGGTTACCATAAACCTCATATCCAATCATCGTAGTACTAACATGTCGTGCATGTCTGATAGTACCGTTACAATGAGAGGAGTATTGGTTTTTCAAAAAGAAACTCCAACATTATTTAGAAATCTTAAAGTTTTGATTATTACTATTTATGTGATTTTCTTTTTATCATTTTTTATTTGCATGCTATGAGGTTACTATAAACTTCTCATCCAATCATCATAGTACTAATATGTCATGCATATCTAATAATACCGTTATGATGAGAGGTGTATCAATTTCTTAGAAAGAAACCCCAACATTTATTTAAAATCTCAAAGTCACGTACTCTAGGTTGGGGATATCCGAGTCATTCGGATATCACAACAAAAGATCGTACATACTTCATAAGGCTACTCATGGTTGAGAGAAAGACTTGGTTATGAGTATGCAACGTCAAATATTCATTTTTGCTTTTCGAAACAACGAATATTACGATCTTTGAAATTTTGAATGTGAAATCCTTTTTTTTCTTTAAAGACTTGGCGAGCATGCATAATTCTGCGTCTTTAAATACAAGCGTAATGCAAGGTAAGCAAGAGTATGCAAAATTGTGTACCTTACAAAGCTTAATATATATATATATATACATATATATATATCAAAACATGAGCCTGTGCACATTACAACGCGATGGCAATATAAATGACATAAAGCCAGACTCGATGTGCGAAACCACATATCGAGCTAAATAACTGCATAAGCGATGCATGATATATGTAACCGTACATCTGCTAAATAAATTGCATAAGCAATGCACGATGTACAAAACTGTACATCGACTAAATAAATTATGTAAGTAGTGCATGATGTACAAAACCGTACATTGGCCAAGTAAATTGCGTAAGCAGTAGCCTGTGCATGTAACAGCGTGGCGGCAAAGTAAATGATATAAAGCTGGACTAGATGCGCAAAACCACACATCGAGCTAAATAAACTGCATAAGCCATGCACGATGTACGAAACCGTACATCGGCTAAATAAATTACGTAAGCAATAGCCTATGCACGTAACACTGCGGTGGCAAAGTAAATGACATAAATTTAAATGAACAAGAATACACAAAACTGCGTCCTTGAGTTTAAAAGCATATATATATATATATATATATATATATATATATATATATATATATATTAAAAGTGTTCTGCCATTGTCCCTGTATGCAACTTTTTCCTACCTCAGAGATGGTCAGATTCACTAATGATTCTGAGCGAAGGTCTTAAAGGGCTTATGCCTTGGTGTGCATGTTGTGTCTGTTGCGTCGATGGGGTGCACTAAAAGATATTTTATTGCGCTGCAAAAGAGAATAATACAATTACTTAAAATAAATAAAATAAGCAACGTTTGCGTCACAAGGGTCAAACCCGAACCCGGTGAGCTGACCTTGGTGAAAATTGAACCAAGGACCCGCGTTTCGGTCGGTGTTGGCAGGCCGGGACAGGCTCGATAAAAACTAAACTTGACTCGATCCAAGGGAGGACTAGGTGGTTGAGCCGGGCTCAGTTTGCAACCGAGTCAGGCTTGATCCTGCCCATAAAGAGACCGAGCTGGGCTCGGTTGTGGCTACAAAAGAGCAGCAATAGCCCATGTTGCTGTTGTCGGGAGGATTGAGGGAAAACGGCAGTGCAAGTGGCCCTCTTATGACAGGGTTTTAGCCCTTGGCCGCCACCGGTGGTGCGATAGGAGTCAGGCCACTGCCGGCGGTAGGCCAGGAAGAGTGGAAGAGGTAGCATGATGGTGCGAGTGCCACCGTGGCCTCCTCTATCGCGGGTAGAGATCCCTGCTCGCCCTAGGTGGCGTTGTAGGGTGTTGGGAACCCGAGCCGAGCTCGTGTTCACCCGGACCAGCCACAGAAGAAGGAAAAAATGATGATCGGGGAGGCGACAACCATCAACCCCTCCCTCGACCGACCATCCTTCAAGCAGCAGCAGCAACAACTGCTGCTATCCATGAGGGAAACAGGGGAAGAAGGAGGAGAAACAGAGGGGGAGGATGCAGATGCAGATGCAGGTGGCGCCTGCCCTTCGGCTAGTCAGAGGAAGAGAAGGTTGTGGTTGAGGGTGGCGTCCGACCACCATCTGCCACAATAAGGGGGTGCGACAGTGGAAGAAGAAGGAACGGGGGAGGAGCTTGCCTCACCGCATTGTGCCGTAAGCCAACATTTCAGCCGACGACACCCATAAAAAAGGCACCAAAGGCCAATCCTCCGCTCCTCCTTCATCCATTTTGAACTCAGAGTGGGGAGAGGAGGAGCGACACATAGCATGACGCCCAGGCAGATGTGCCCTGCACCAAATGGCCTCAGGCACCATCACTTGCCTCACCGCATGGGTGACAGTGGTTTAGGGGGGGTCCCGTGAACCACGAGAGGCAAAAGTGGGAGAGAGCTCGGGTGGTGCCGTATTGTGAGGCCCAGCTCGAGTGGCTATCGATGGAGGCCCGGTGAGGGTGTCAGTCTTATTATTTTCATGAAGCTTCCTAATTGTGATAAACTTCATAATTCTGATTTTCTCAACTCTGAATATAGGTCAAGTATATAGATTTGATATCCAAATATAATCTAAGGATCCAAAATAAAAAGTTCAAACACCAAATTTGGATTTGAATGGAGTTTATTAACTTTTTCTCAACAGTCTAGCCTCTCAGTTATGATGGCAAGCCTACTAAGCTTTTGCTTTTGCAACAAAAATACACCTTACCTGATCCTGGATTGATTATGTTTAGGGGTGTCAACTGGCCTAGTTTACCCGGACCCGACCTTAACCAAACCCTATAGGGTCTGGGTACGGTGATAAGTAAGAAGACCCGATTAAGACCTGGGTCCGGACCCAAAGATCCGATCAATACGTGTACCCGGGTATAGTTTGTGAAAATTTACCAGACCCGGACCCAACTCGAGTTCCGATTAAGACTTGCAATTTTTCTATGTAAAAATGCTAAAAATATGATTTTACGGTGTCCGGTATATATAAAACAGAAAATAGAATCCTCCTTGCCCTCTCATCCTTTTTGTTTTTAATTTTTTTTCTTTCTCTCTCTTTCCTTCACTGCTCAAATCTCTACAGGCAAAAGAACCAGTGACCATTGTGCGCGTGTAGCAAGGATTCGATCACCACCAAAAACTGAAAAAACAAAAAAAGGAGATTCAACGAAAAAGGTTAGTAGATTTTTTTTGGCAAACACCATAACCAATTTTCCTAGGGTACAAAAATAAAATAAAATAAATTTTTTTAAAAATATACGTACCAATTTTTTCAGTGACCGATGACCATATGGGTATTTCACCGAAAGGTGTTGAAAAAGTGTCCGGCGACACAAAATCCATTGTGTTCTGTTTGCTCCAAATGGAGAAAACCCTCATCGAGGAGGAGGAGGAGGATCACCAGACTTTTGGTGATTCCAGGGAGGCAAAACCCCTGATGCTAGTTGTCGTTTGATCATCCGGTTGAAATCTGCCTAAAATCCCCTCCTGTCCAACCCCCCTTCTTCGTTCAACTTTTCACCTGAGATATAGTAGAGACGACTTGATAGTCCCGTGAGGAATGCACGGCCTTCAGACCACCTTCTTCGATGGAAAAAACAGACATCGGAAAAGGGAGATCGCCAAAAAAGGGAAGGGGGCGAAGAGTCTTTTTCTCACTTTTAAGTTTCATTTAATAAAATTTTAAAGCATGTTTGCTGAGTTGGGTACTTAAAATATCAGTTTATTTCTTATAGAGTCCGCTGATTATTCTTTATTATGGCTATGTTTTTGTGAAATTCTAAAAACAGACGTGTTCATTGGAAAATTTTAGGGATAGGGTTTACTTTCTGTCGGTTTTTCAAAAACATTCTTTTGACTTTTTTGACATTATAGAAAAGTGTCTGGACTTTTTGTTTAACATAAAAAATTATAGAATTTATGTTTTAGGGTTTTGGCTTGTTGTTTTTTTGCCCAAAACGTCTTTTAACTTTTTTGATATTACAAAAAAATGTTTAAACTTTTTTGTTTAACTCATAAAGTTAGAGAATTTTTGTTTTAGTGTTTTTGATTTGCTTAATAGCTCTCAGTGCGATGTAACACCTTAAAGTTTGTATTTTGAAAATTCTAAAAATAAATAAATAAATGCTTTTAAAAATACCTTTATAAAATTATAGTGCAAAAATAAATCAGGACAAAACTTGGTCCATTACATTTTCGTTTATATTTGTAACCATACAAACACTTAAATCAGAAATCAAACATCCATAAATTGAATTAAAAGTTTATTTTCAAAATTAAATATAATTATTCATTTAACAAATTAAATTTATCATAGTCTTTGAGCAACTAAAATTGCTCTCAATCCAAAACACTTGGAGGTTTGAGAAATGTATGGCTCGGTCTCCGTTACAATCTTCTGCCACTATATATGTGTTCACTTACTTCTTGAGAAATATTAAATTATATAAGGTCAGACAATACTTATCTTAATAAGGTGGAACTATACAAAACATGTAAATTAAAATTTACAATCAGAAATTACTATAAATTTTCATGTATTTAACAAAAAAAATACAACGACAATTAACATGTATTCTTAATAACTCATGAAATCATGTAATTGCGAAACCAATTTCAATCAATCATCTATACAAGCAATAAAAATTTAAAATGCATGAACAACTAAAAATGCATGTATTTACCAATGTAAAAGTTGTTCTTATCCATGAATCAATTCTTATTTTTAATTAACTTTTCTTTCTTAGATGATGCATGTCATACCTATCTAATGCACATTTATTTAGGTTTCGCTTTTTAGGTCTTTGAGTACAAACACAGACATATAGCTGGATCATGGCTTTTGTGTAAGCATTATTTTTATACATTGGTGACTTTGGCCTGACTGGACACCTTTCACCAATACCAGGTGAGTACGACAAGAGCGAGAAAAACTTTCAACATCACCATCCCGATGCATTGGACTTTCACACATGAGTTTCTTCTTCCTACGTTACAGTCTATTGCAGAGGGTTTTCCCTATCTTCATGATTGAGGAGGAGCAACCTTCTATGCTCAAATCATATTTTCACGAAGTCATAAATATTGTTTGCCCTCTCTTTGCAAGCCCTTGCTTAAGTGTTACATGTTTCACATATTTAAATTAAATATCTTACATGCAACACCGTATATGAATCTATAAAAGATGATTCGACCTTTGTAGGGTTAATTGATGCATATTTAAAACGTTACATTCGAATACAGGCCCATGTTTCATTCTTGTCAATTATATGCGCACATACATAAACAAAATAATAAAACTTTTAAACATTGTATGCATCCATTCATTTACATCATTATCATCAACATGATCACCATAGTAGCACTACAACAAAACAGTAGATTAGCGACGACCACATTCCGTCGCTAATCCGTCGCTAACATGGTTAGCGACGGATTAGCGACAACGAGGCGACATTATGCTTACGTCGCGAATATTTCGACGCTAACTGGCGACAGAATTATTTCGTCGCCAGGTCCGTCGCTAATTGCGACGGAATAACGAGCGCTATATTCCGTCGCCAATCCGCCGGTACTAATCGGCGACCACGGCTTGGCGACGGATTTACTTCCGTCGCTATGCCGTCGCTAGATTAATATGAATAGCGACAGATGGTTCCGTCGCTAATCCGTCGCAAACACGAAAAAAAAATTAAAAAAAATTATTTGAAAATTAAATACCAAGAACTGTACAATTTCTATTTCCTATACAATTTATATTTCCTGTAAATAAAAAACAAACCACACAAAAAATTTTATATAACAAGAATCTACAACAATTAATCGTTCCACCTTAAAATTAAGAAGTTTAATTATTTACAATTCAACAATTAAAATTAGGAAACATAAAAAAAATAGAACTTCTTCAACACAGTCCTCTAATCATCGCCAAGATTTTGTGCGTCTTCTTGTTCATTGTCTTTATCTGTCCCTTCAGCTCCACTACGTTGATTATCGCTAGCAGCCTACACAAGAAAAGAACAGTCAGTATTGATAAACAAAATATAATGAAATAAATTACACACTATATGTGATTCTATCATGTGCTCATGTGTGATCTAAGGCAATAAAAAAACTCTATATGTGATTCTATCATGCTCATATATGCTCTAAGGCAGACAAAACGTTATATATATATATATATATATATATATATATATATATATATATATATATATATATATATATATATATATATGATTCTATCATGCTCATATGTGTGCCAAGGCAGTCAAAAAATTGAATATGTGATTATAGCATGTTCATATGTGTTCTAAGGCATCTAGAAAAACTCTATATGTGATTCTACCATGCTCAGATGTGCTTTAAGGCAGGCAAAAAACTATATATGTGATTCGATCATGCTCGTATGTGTGCTAAGGCAGTCAAAAAATTGAATATGTGATTATAGCATGCTCATATGTGCTCTAAGGCAGGCAAAGCAAAAAAATTTATATGTGATTCTATCATAAATGATATATAGCATGTTCATATGTGTTCTAAGGCAGTAAAAAAACTCTATATGTTATTATAGCATGCTCATATGTGTGCTAAGACAGCCAAAAAACTGAATGTGTGATTATAATATGTTCATATGTGTTCTTAGGCAGTCAAAAAACTGAATATGTGATTATAGCATGCTCATATGTGTTCTAATGCAGTAAAAAAAACTTTATATGTGATTCTATCATGCTCATATGTGTTCTTAGGCAGGCAAAAAAACTTTATATGTGATTATAGCGTGCTCATATGTGCTCTAATGCAATAAAAAAACTCTATATGTTATTATAACATGCTCATATGTGCTCTAAGGCAGTCAAAAAACTGAATATGTGATTATAACATGCTCATATGTGTTCTTAGGCAGTCAAAAAACTGAATATGTGATTATAGCATGCTCATATGTGTTCTAATGCAGTCAAAAAAACTTTATATGTGATTCTATCATGCTCATATGTGTTCTTAGGCAGGCAAAAAAACTTTATATGTGATTATAGCATGCTCATATGTGCTCTAATGCAATAAAAAAACTCTATATGTTACTATAGCATGCTCATATGTGCTCTAAGACAGTCAAAAAACTGAATATGTGATTATAACATGCTCATATGTGTTCTTAGGCAGGCAAAAAGTTATATATGTGATTCGATTATGCTCATATGTGTTCTAAGGCAGACAAAAAATTGAATATGTGATTATACCTGAGAGGGACCTAGAATCGAAGATCCCCTATCCTGAACAACGACCTTGATCTCATTTCGGAGAAAGGGGGCGACGGTGTATTGGAAGTAGTTATTCAGTGATTCATTAATGATCTGACGTACATCATCACTGGAAAGAATAGTCGGCTGCTTGGAGCTTATGACGGCGCAAGAAGCCGGTGAGCCGTAACTGGAAGAACCAATAGCTGGTGAAGTGTTCATATTACTCCCAAACCCGAACACGCGACCTTTTTTGGGTTCACCTGCTGCAGTCACCCATGCTGTAGGATCAAATGATGGATGCTGAGTAGCGTCATCGCCATATCGCTCTACCATCTGTTGCTCATATGCCTCCTACAAAATAATGTTTAAAGTATTCATTAATAATTAATGATAACATTATGATAACTTGCATATATATTGCAATGATTATTAATAGAATTAATAAATACCATTGTCGTTCTCGCCTTCTCTGATACGAAGACTCCCGTGATCTTCCGTTTATGTGTTTCTACAAACACATCCTTATATGGTACACTGCCTCCTTTTTCTGCTTCCTGCGAAGTTAAATGACAAAAGATTTAGTACACAAGTTTGCAACAATACTTATAAAATTAATATTATATATTGATGAGTTACCATTTTCTTTAGGTGGCTCCCAAATGTCTTATATCCACCTGTGTGTAGATGGGCTTCGGGCATCTTCGATCGATTTTGTGAAGCCTTCGCAGAACGATTTTTAAATGCATGTCCTGCCCACTTATCGCACATTTCATCCCAGTAATCTCTCCTGATAGTAATAGGACCATGGCCCTTCCACAGTAATGGATTATCTACTACGCCAGATGCTTTTTTTGCTGCAGTCTTCATAGTGTGCAGCATGTCTGCAAATCGATTGGCAGCCACCTTCTGCCACACCTTCCTTGCTACGTAGCGACGGCTTAGCGACGGACCATTTTCCATCGCTACATCTGTGAATATCATGAAACGTAGCGACAGATTACTGACGGTCGCTAAGCCGTCGCTAATTGGCGACGGAAAAATGCCGTCGCTACTATCCGTCGCTAATTAGCAATTTTCTTGTAGTGTAGTCACATAAGGGAATATACGACACAAACAGTCCATAAACATATACCCATAATTCGCAATACAGACTCCTCGATCCCTTAAGTAGCGAAGGGTTACATAGGCAAGCACATTCATTCGCTTAGCGTTCAATTCAAGTCCTATAGATGAGCATTAAGTTTTCTGCAGAAAATTAACTTATGGCAGTACATAAACAGGCTGGCATCCATTTGTAATGGCATGCACATCAATGTGTAATTTACATAATCATTCAGGGTTCAGTTCTTAAATCGGTTTCAAACTTGCAAAAACCCAACTTTGTCCGATTGTTACAGAGGTTACATAAAAATTTTCAGTCGATGGTCAGAGCTAAATTTTTCAAAGTTTTAAAATTTTTTATCAACTTTCTGATCCTAAAAATCATTCATAAAAATTCATCTGTATGAGAGAGTTATGAACGTTTTTGTGCAAACCTATACTTTTTTGTTCCGACTATCACAGAACCATGCTCAATCCATGAACACAACTCAAAATTTTACAGTATTGTAAAATTTTGAGTGCTTTTCAACACAACAAACCGCTCGTTAAAACTCTTCAAGATGAGAGAGATACGAGCGATTTACCGATCGGATGTCAGGCCAAAAATATGTAGTTCTAGAAAATATACATTCGGTTGGCCCAAACAGGTCACCTGAATTTATACCTTCAAAATTTTTCACATGAATGCTTTCCCAAAATTCATAAAAATAACATCTAAGTTAATTCTAATTACTCTATCATGGACAAGTCATGTTTTCACAGCTATTAGGCCGAAAAACAGATTCGTCTTCCCGAAGCATATTTCCTTAGAAATAGATTCGGTAATTTTTTTTTTCAGTAAGCACGTAAAACACATAAATTTTTTATGAAATAAAATCTAAAAATTATGCTATAATTTCAGGGCATTCATATGCACATACACTATAATTTCTAATTAAAATTCGCGTGAAATCAATCTGATATAACATGTTTTTTGCTAAAATTATAGATTTTTTTTCTGAAAAACCTGATAACATAAAAGTCATATTTTCCTATAAAAACAACCATGGAAAACATTCTAATTTTTATAGTACATCCACATGAACATGATCTATTAATTTTAACTAAAATTTGCAGAAAAACAAGTAACATATGTATTTTAAAAATTTTACGGATTTTATTTATGAGAATTCAGGTTCAAAGAAATCGATTTTTAGAGGGGTTTTCAAAAGAAAACCCCCTTTTACCTTATATTTCGACAACCTTAAGCCAAACCCATGTGTGGGAAGCATTGTTTAGGGTCTATCTGTATAAAAAATTGAAGGAATTCATGCCCACTAATTTTGATTTACGTGTAAAGTATGGAACCCCCTACCTTTTTGGCGAAAATGGCTTCTATGCTTGCAAAACCGAACTTCAAGCACGAACCGGCCGACCAACAAAGGTGGTGACTGCGCCAATGAGTTCTTTTCGTTCTTCACACACACATGGGTATCCTTCTTGTTGGGTCAAGGGAGGATGCACAAGAATTTCATAGGGAAGAGAGAGAGAGAAGAAGGGAGTAAGGGAGAAAAGGGTGAAATTTTTTTCCAAAGGCAAATAGGGGGCGTGAGCCCCTCCCATGTATTTTTAGGACATAGGAGAGGTCAAGGGCTGGAGTAAATCCCAACCCTTGATCTTAATGTAGGGTTTATTTTCTTTTATTAATTTTTTTCTACATTTCTTTTCTATTTTATTCACTTCTTTTTTTTTGTATTCTCTTTTAATCAGTTTAGGTTAAGCTTATATTACTTAATATATTACATAGTATAGGGTGGACATGGGCTATGTATTCTCTTTTAATTCGTTTTTGTATCTATGTATTTTTAATTATTCATTAAATACATTCTTTCTAAAGATAATTCAAATTCTTTAGAAATAAATTTTGAAGGGAATTCAGTAGAGTCGATGAAACCCTTGGGGCGTGTGGGTGTATTTCGTATATTTATTTTTTTCTAAGGTTTAAGCAGTACATAGTATAATACTTAATATATATTAGCAATATATATTAAGCTAAATTCTTTAATCTCTTTTTTAAAAATAGCATTTTCTCAGAATTGCATTTCGAAAATGATTTCTCCCAGGGTCAGCAGGACCTATTATTGTTTTGAATATTTTATTTTATTTTTTTGTAGATTAGATCTCAAACTCATGAACTAAATTCAAATTTACATTACATCCATATCAATTTATCATAAATTCATCTGAAATCCTATTCGACTTTATTTCGATAAAATTTACCAGTTATTTTTATTAAATTCTATCTTTTTCATAAATTTAATTATGAATGCAAATTTTATTTAAATCAACTTGAATCAACTTTAAATTTTCATAGGATTTTCTTACAATTCATTTTAGGCTAATTTATAATTTTACACTTACTTCTTATAAAAGTTATTATTATTATTATTATTATTATTTTATTCATTATAAATACCCTAAAGAATTCACATGCATTACTTCTAGATTCAATTTAAGATTTTAAATCTAATTTCAACAAAAATATAAATTATTGTATATTTCAAACTTGAATAACATTCTATTAAGTTTTAATTTAGATTTGAATCAAACTCAAATCTAATTATAATATTTGAGACATATTTATTAAATTTGAATTCAAATTCAAATCCGCTAAAAAATCGAAACTCTGATTCAGAATAAATTCTCAACTTAAAATTTATTCTGAATTCTGATTAATACTCGAATTATAATTTCATCTTTATCTTAATTTTGAAAATTATTTTAGCCTTAATTCATTGTTATTTCTTGTAAAATATAAAAAATTTGTGGGTTTTACAATAGATGGGACACATAAAAAAATTTGTTTGCCTTCACTATATATATATATATATATATATATCTTTGAGTGCTTATTTATTGTTTAAACTTGAAAATCTTAAATATAATAGTAGTCACATATGAACCTTGTTTTATATTGAATGCGTCTCACACCTTTTATTTGCATAAATAAGAATTATTTGAAATTGGTGCTATAGTTTTTTTATAAATACTTGATTACTTTATCATGGATATAGATTCTCGGAGTCATGACTAATCTTGTTATGAAACTATTTACCTTGTTTTTTGACATTAGACTTTTAATTATCATTATTTGCCAACATATAATAAAAAACAAAAAAATGATTAGTAGAGTGTGTGTAACCGACTTAGAAAAAAACTGCTAAGTTAAATTACATCAATTTTCATATATGAAAGAAGAGAATTCCTCTTGTTTTGACCATAAAAGGCATAAAAATGTCTTAAAAGACACTAAAAATCATTATAAAAAATTCAAAAAGGATAATATACTTGCTAAAATCATCATACTCATATACATGGAAGACAATCTAATTAGAGTATTCGATAACTACCCTACTGCTAAGTCAATGTTTGATGTCATAGTCGCAAAATATGACACTATCTCTGAAACACACATTCAATTGCTTTTAGAACAATACAATTCATACAAAATGTAAGATAATGACAACATAGTTAATCATGTAAACAAAATGCTTATGATGGCCAAATACTTGACAATTGTTGAAAATATGATCTTAGATCGTATGCAGATCTCAACCTTCTTGAATAGCTTACCAACTTTTTGAAAGATTGAAACTACTGCTCTTAGGCTAAAATTTAAGAATTTGACTCTGAAAGAGTTATATGCTCAATTAAAAACAGAGCAACAATACATAAAGCAAGATAAGAAAAGTGAATTACACATTGTTAAAGATACTTCTGGTGGTAGTTATGGACCAGTTAAGCACCCACAGTTTAAGAAAAGTCATTTAAATTTTTTGGCAAATTTGATATTCCATAAGTCGCAATAAACTACATTTCAAGTAAAATGCCTTAAGTGTAAAAAACTTGAGCACTTTAAAGGGGATTGCCGAAGTCACCAAAACAACAACAAATACAAGAAAATGGCAGTCAAAGGAGAGTCATGATATAATCTAATTGATATCATAGTGCTTATATGGGGGCCAAGAGCTTTCTCGTAGGTGGATGGACTCGAGAGCAACACACCACATTGTCAAACTTAAGGAAAGAGTAATGGAGATGAAAGAATACAAACCTGGAGAACATTGTGTGCATATGGAACATAATACCTACTTTGATATTATGGGTGGCAGGACATATCAAATTGAGGTCTAAGGCAATAATGTTTTGCTCACTGGTATATTGTTTATGTCATCCATGCAACGAAATGTGGTGTCTATCCTTACCCTAATTAATAAGAGGTGAAGTTAGGTTCATCTCAAGAAGGGTAATTGTTGGCAAGCATTGTCAAGTCAAATTTGAAAGTCACCTCGACTAAGGCCATGGGCTTTTTAAACTTTATGTTTCTAACATCAATAAAGTTGTTTCCTCTTCTACATATATTAATAGTGTTCTTAATGTTGATGTGAATGTTTGGCATTAAAGATTAGGACATATTAGTTTAAATAAAATAAAAAATTTGTTAAACTAAGTTTATTACCAAATTTTGAAGAAATATAATTTTAAAAATATGAATCTTGCATTCATAAAAAATGACAAAAAAATCATTTTCAACTGAAATAACTAGAGCATATGAATTGTTAGAGATCATCTATTCAGACATTTGTTGGACTTTTAAGACCCAGACCCATAACATAATGCAATACTTCATAATTTTTATTGATGATTTTTTGGTGTATAGTTGCATATATCTTATATCATATAAGTTTTAGGCATTAGAAAAATTTAAAGAATATCGATAAGTTGAAACTCAACTTGAAAGAAGAATCAAAGTTTTGAGGTCTGATCGAGGTGGTGAATATGCCTCAAATGAATTCTTTGAATATTGTAAGGTGCATATAATTAAACCATAAACAATAATGCCTGAAACACCACAATAAAGTGGTATGATCGAAAGATACAATAGACTCTTTTAGACATGGTAAGATCCATGTTGTGTCATACATTTCTACCCAAGGTATTTTGGAGAGAAGTTACCTACACAACTACCTATAGTTTGAATAGAATTCCATGTAAAACTATTATATCTATGCATAAGAATTATGGATTGAAAGAAAATAAGATCTAAGTTATCTTTATAGATAGTGTTTTGTAGCTCACGTAAAAATTATTGTTTGGTCAAGAGACAAATTGGACAGTAGATCTATAAGATATATCTTCATAAATGGTTTAATTGAAAGTAGTGGTGTTGAATTTTTAGAAGAACAAAATATGAATCTGGTCATTCCTGAAATCAATGAAGATAATCTATTTAATCTCATCTATAACTCTGATGATCATGGTGAGCAGTTAGGCATTGATGAACCAATTGTTAGTGGTCAATATCCTTCACATCAAACACTTGTTGGTCAAAAGTTCTTTCTTCGTACCTAGATGATTATTATGTTTATTTAACATATGAGCTATGCTACTCACTAGATCTTGATGACATGAACGATAACATGTCTTTTAGTGTGGCTATTAACTCACATGAATCAATAGATTAGATGATAGCTATAGATGAATAAATTGAGTTCATTGAGAAAAACCAAGTCTCATAATTAACATATATGTCTAAGGGAAGAAAAGTCATTTGATGTAAATAAATATTAAAAAAGAAATACAAGTTTGATGATAGTATAGATAAATTTAAAGCTTGATTAGTAGCCAAAAATTTTTCTTAAAGAGAATGATTAGACTATGTTGATACATATTCACCAATTGTAAAATTTGTCTCAACATAAGGATAATTTTAACCATTGTTGCATATTATGATTTAAATCTACATCAAATGTATGTTAAAATCACATTCTTAAATAGTGATATAAAAGAAACTATTTTTATTGAACAACGTGAAGGCTATATTATTAAAAGTCAAGATGACAAAGCGTAGGTTAAAAAAATCCCTATACAAACTTAAACAATCATCACGCTAATGATATTTGAAGTTTCATAAAGCAATTACTATACTTGGATATGTCGCAAATAGATTTGACCATTATGTTTATGTTTGAAAAAGTGAGTGAAAGTTTTTCATTCTTTTAATATATGTGGATGATATCTTTTTGACTGAAAATGACAATGAGATGATTGTCAAAACCAAGTCATGTTTAAATTTTCAATTTTAAATAAAAGATATGGGAGAGGCATCCTAGATAAAGGGATCAAGTTAAGTAAAAATAATTGTCCAAGTGAAGGACATGATAGATTAAATCTCTTATGCACTAGTTGTTGGAAGCTTAATATATGAAATGTTATGTACGAAACTCAATATTAGCTTTGTTGTTGGTCTTGTTAGTCGCTACCAGAGTAATCTTGGTTAGCCTCGTTGGCAAACAATTAAGAGAATATTTAGGTATTTGAAATGGACTAAAAAATTTTAGTCATATTATCAGAAAAATAACTTAAAATTGAATGGATATTCTGATGTGGATTTTGTTGGCAATAGGGATAATAGTAAGTCCACTTTTGGATACATTTTTCTCCTTGAAAGAAGTTTAGTTTCTGGATTATGCAAGAAACAAGGTTGTGTGACTCAATGTATACAAGAAGTTTAGTACATTGACCGCAATGCTTTTACCACGTTTGTCATTTGGATAAGCCACTTTATTAGAATTTTGAAATTAGATAAACTAATGAGTCAGTACAAATTTACTATGACAATCAAGCATTTATCATTCTTATAAAGAGTGAAATAAATATTTTTAAAAGCAAACATATAATGGTAAAATATCATTAAGTTCATGACATATGATTGAGAAAAATGAGATTACAATCAGTTACTTACCTACTGATATAATTGTAGATCATTTAATAATACATATTTGAAGATTTATTTTCAAAACATGTATCTTATATGGGTTTAAGATATGTCTAATTGAGATATCTAGCTTGATGGGTTTTTGGATGCAAGTGCAAGACCCAAATAATGAGAGAAAAGTATGGATTGGGCTGTCATGGCCAAGTGAGAGATGTTGACATGAAATGACAACTAAGATGACCATATGGCCTCAATTGCTTGGGTCCATGCGTTAAAAGAGAGAGAATGGCTCACTCTCTCATTAACACATGGATTGCCAGTATGGGCATATCCAAAACATTCTTTACAAATTGATTTCAAAACAGATTTTGAAAATAAATCAGGTTTTGGTTTTTAATTTTTAGGATACCCAAAATGTTTGAGTAAATGAGGCATTCAAGTTTGGGATGAAACATCAACACCAAGGGAGGTTATAAGATTTTAGCTTGTGCACAGAAAAACACATAGACAGAAAATAAAATCCCCCTTGAGGCAAGCCGTTTCCCCACTCATCCTCTTTGTTCTTTTTTTTTCCTTACTCTCTCCTTCACTGCTCAAATCTCCACAGGCAAAACTTACTGGTGTAAGTCTGACTGAGCATGACTTATGAAGAAAACATACTAGGAATCAAATCCAATAAAATATGTATTTTTTTTATATTTGTCGTTATAATATGAAAAATGTCCCCAATCAGATATTCTTCTAAGCATTAACATACATTAAGTGGCATACTATCATGTGTACATGTCTTATTTAATTTTGCAAAAAGTGTCTTCTTTTTTAATGGAAGAAAAAATTATTAAAGAGAAGCAAATGAGCAGATTTGACAAAGAGGATTCGTCAAAACAGCAAAAGAGTGCATTCGTAAGGTTCAGACAATAAGAGTAAGACTTAAAAGAAGAAATGGTATCCTCACATATTTGCGATCGTCCTCATGCCTGTGCTCTTGTGATTTTTTTTTGAAAAAGGAGGGTAGCACATTTTGAGGACATTCGCAACAATGATTTGCGAATATAGTGCTATATTTGTGAAAAGGAAAAACTGTCCTAAAAAAATTATGAATCGAATTTTTAGACATAGACTAGATTTCAGCAAATTGTAAAGCTTTTCTGGAAACACAGTATTTTACAAGGACAATACGGACATTTTCTGTTAAAACAAACCCACCAATTTATACTCACCTAGTTTATACCTGAACTGACTAATCCATATAAGTTTATAATCTTAGTAATATTTAGATCCAACTTGAACATGAACGAAATTAAGACCCAACCCATTTGGAAACAAACTGGTTTTTTTTATCTAAACCCATTAACCATATGGATCCGTAATTGTCAGCCATACCCGAACCTGAATCAAACTAGGTTGGGTTTTTATCTATTTGTTAAGACCAGAATAAAAATGGGTCCACTTAAGACCCAAACCATTTGGACCTGAACCAAGTTTCACCGAACCTGTTAACCCATAATGTCTTCAATTTTAGCTTTACTCAAACCCAAATCCTGACCTGAATCAAATTGAGTTGGGTTTGAATATAATTTTTAGGCCTGATTCAAAAAATGGGTCTGACAAGACTCGACCTAAAACTGAACTGGACCTTACTCGGTTACACCCCTATTTGCAACAGTCTTGGGGTTTACCAATACAGCTTGAGTCTACAAGGCCACCTCAACCTCAGTCCAAGATCTGGCGCATTAAAGCCCATGACATTTTTGTTTGAACCATAGTCACAAATCTCATTATTGGCATTTTCTTGAGAATCACACTATAAATTAAAAAAGTTGTTTTTTAAGAAAATTCTTGGAAAAGTATCAATATATTTAAATTTTAAGAATACATTTGAAAATATATAAAAGAAATATAAATATCACATTAACACTACAACAAAGCAGTAGATTAGCGACGACCACATTCCGTTGCTAACATGGTTAGCGACGGATTAGCGACAACGAGGCGACAGTATGCTTACGTCGCGAATATTTCGACGCTAACTGGCGACGAAATTATTCCGTCGCCAGGTCCGTCGCTAATTACGACAGAATAACGAGCGCTATATTCCGTCGCCAATCCGCCGGTACTAAACGGCGACCATGGCTTGGCGACGGATTTACTTCCGTCGCTATGCCGTCGCTAGATTAATATGAATAGCGACAGATGGTTCTGTCGCTAATCCGTCGCAAACACGAAAAAAATTAAAAAAAATTTATTTGAAAATTAATTACCGAGAACTGTACAATTTCTATTTCCTGTACAATTTATATTTCCTGTAAATAAAAAACAAACCACACAAAAAAATACATATAACAAGAATCTACAACAATTAATCGTTCCACCTTAAAATTAAGAAGTTTAATTATTTACAATTCAACAATTACAATTAGGAAAAATAAAGAAAATAAAACTTCTTCAACACAGTCCTCTAATCATCGCCAAGATTTTGTGCGTCTTCTTGTTCATTGTCTTTATCTGTCCCTTCAGCTCCACTACGTTGATTATCGCTAGCAGCCTACACAAAAAAAGAACAGTCAGTATTGATAAACAAAATATAATGAAATAAATTACACACTATATGTGATTCTATCATATGCTCATGTGTGATCTAAGGCAATAAAAAAACTCTATATGTGATTCTATCATGCTCATATGTGTGCTAAGGCAGTTAAAAAATTGAATATGTGATTATAGCATGTTCATATGTGTTCTAAGGCATCTAAAAAACTCTATATGTGATTCTACCATGCTCAGATGTGCTTTAAGGCAGGCAAAAAACTATATATGTGATTCGATCATGCTCGTATGTGTGCTAAGGCAGTAAAAAAATTGAATATGTGAATATAGCATGCTCATATGTGCTCTAAGGCAGGCAAAGCCAAAAATTTTATATGTGATTCTATCATAAATGATATATAACATGTTCATATGTGTTCTAAGGCAGTAAAAAAACTCTATATGTTATTATAGCATGCTCATATGTGTGCTAAGACAGTCAAAAAACTGAATATGTGATTATAATATGCTCATATGTGTTCTTAGGCAGTCAAAAAACTGAATATGTGATTATAGCATGCTCATATGTGTTCTAATGCAGTCAAAAAAACTTTATATGTGATTCTATCATGCTCATATGTGCTCTAAGGCAGACAAAAAGTTATATATATATATATATATATATATATATATATATATATATATATATATATATATATATATATATGTGTGTGTGTGTGTGTGTGTGTGTGTGATTCTATCATGCTCATATGTGTGCTAAGGCAGTCAAAAAATTGAATATGTGATTATAGCATGTTCATATGTGTTCTAAGGCATCTAAAAAAACTCTATATGTGATTCTACCATGCTCAGATGTGCTTTAAGACAGGCAAAAAACTATATATGTGATTCGATCATGCTCGTATGTGTGCTAAGGCAGTCAAAAAATTGAATATGTGAATATAGCATACTCATATGTGCTCTAAGGTAGGCAAAGCAACTTTATATGTGAATTTAACATGCTCATATGTGCTCTAAGGCAGACAAAAAAACTTTATATGTGATTATAGCATGCTCATATGTGCTCTAATGCAATAAAAAAACTCTATATGTTATTATAGCATGCTCATATGTGCTCTAAGGCAGTCAAAAAACTAAATATGTGATTATACCTGAGAGGGACCTGGAATCGAAGATCCCCTATCCTGAACAGCGGCCTTGATCTCATTTCGAAGAAAGGGGGAGACGGTGTATTGAAAGTAGTTATTCAGTGATTCATTAATGATCTGGCGTACATCATCACCGGAAAGAATAGTCGGCTGCTTGAAGCTTATGTCGGCGCAAGAAGTCAGTGAGCCGTAACTGGAAGAACCAATAACTAGTGAAGTGTTCATATTACTCCCAAACCCGAACACGCGACCTTTTTTGGGTTCACCTGCTGCAGTCAGCCATGTTGTAGGATCAAATGATGGATGCTGAGTAGCGTCATCGCCATATCGCTCTACCATCTGTTGCTCATATGCCTCCTAAAAAATAATGTTTAAAGTATTCATTAATAATTAATGATAACATTATGATAACTTGCATATATATTGCAATGATTATTAATAGAATTAATACATACCGTTGTCGTTCTCGCCTTCTCTGATACGAAGACTCTCGTGATCTTCCGTTTATGTGTTTCTACAAACACATCCTTATATGGTACACTGCCTCCTTTTTCTGCTTCCTGCGAAGTTAAATGACAAAAGATTTAGTACACAAGTTTGCAACAATACTTATAAAATTAATATTATATATTGATGAGTTACCATTTTCTTTAGGTGGCTCCCAAATGTCTTATATCCACCTGTGTGTAGATGGGCTTCGGGCATCTTCGATCGATTTTGTGAAGCCTTCGCAGAACGATTTTTAAATGCATGTCCTGCCCACTTATCGCACATTTCATCCCAGTAATCTCTCCTGATAGTAATAGGACCATGTCCCTTCCACAATAATGGATCATCTACTACGCCAGATGCTTTTTTTGCTGCAGTCTTCATAGTGTGCAGCATGTCTGAAAATCGATTGGCAGCCAATTTCTGCCACACCTTCCTTGCATCATTTTCTTCCACCGTAGTTGCGAAGCGATTCGAAGCCTACAAATATTTTCAGAAAGTTAGTAGACATTGCTTAAATAAATTAAATATGAAACACATTAACTATGAGGAACAACTATATACCATGAATGAGGACCACAATCTGTCTAACACCTCCTTTGGGTACTCTTTTCATTGAGCAACTGGTCCTGGTAGATGTTGAAGAAGTGAATTCCTAATCTCTCGTACTATTTCTTGTGGCTCAAACCTCGTGCTGCACATGAATTGTTACACAGTAAATATCAATATAAAATATTTAAAAGATATGCAATAATTGAAAACAAAATACTTACGGTCGATTATCGATATACACTATTCGAATGAGTCTTCTTGTGACAGCCTGAGAAGACCCTATTTTTTGTGTTGGCTGTTGACTTGTGTGATCAACTGGTGTAGGTGGGTCGTGTACAGGCGCAACATCATCTGTAAAAAAATACATTAGAAATTCTCAGAATGTGCATTTGAACTAATCAAGCATCTAATTAGTTATATGATATACCTATCACAGGAGCCCGTGAAGATGAAGGCTGAGCCTGGCTACTACTGGATGAGCGACCACTATAACCTCCACGAACCATATTCTAACAAATAACATATATCATACAATACATTCAAATAATTCACATCAAGTATTACAATGCATTCAAGTCATTCACATCAAGCATTGCAATGCATTCAAATAATTCAAATCATTGACATCAAGTATTGCACTAATTCAAATCATTCGTTAATTGTATAAATTATAATATATTCAGATAATTGAAATCATTCACATCAAGTATTACAATGCATTCGAATCATTCGTATCAAATATTACAATACATTCAAATAAAATTTTTAATCATTCACACTAAGTATTGCAATACAACTCACATCAAGTATTACAATGCATTTAAATAGAGGTTTGTAGTATAAGATTTTTCTCACTAGCTTGAGAATTCTTCCTCGTCACTAGTTTGACTTTCTTCTTCTTCTTTTTCATTGTTTGCCCATCCACTTGGTACATCATTTGGATCACATTCCTCTATGAATGTTTCATCGGCCAATGGAGATATGACATGCATATCATGCGCAACATCATGACCATAAGCGAAGTCATAGACATCATCTGATTGATAGTAATAACTGTCTTCAGCTAACTCATCTTCTTGTAACTGATCATACTCGGGGTATAGTTTGTATTTCACCTTGCAAACTGCCCACCATTCATTTCTATCTGACTTTTTTATACTCGGATATGAAGTATAATAAACTTGTTGAACTTGCGAGGCTAATATGAATGGTTCATATGTTCCAAACCTGGATTTATGATTCACCTCCACAATGCCTGAAGCTTTGTCGAGTCTTATTGCAGTTGGATCAAACCAATGACACTTGAATATCGTAACCCTGTTATTCATGCCTAAGTAAGTCAACTCCATTATTTCCTCTATAACACCATAGTAATCATGTTCATTTTCACCGTAGCTGCTACCCTTGACACACACGCCACTATTTATCGTTGCTTTGTTTATACCGTAGTCTTTTGAATGGAATCGATAATCATTTACAATATACCCGTTGTAGCATTGCACAACTTTGGTCGGACCATTTTCTAAATCACATATTCCTTGATCTTTAACATCACCATTGCGAACCTACGCACAAACATAAACAATGATTGTGATCACGATCAATTAAGTAACTTAGTGTTGTTTATAAGTACAAAATTTATGTTAGCTTCTTTACCAACTGTTTCAACCACTCCACAAACTTAGTTTCACGTTCTTTTTGTACTTCTGCATCAGTGAGATGTGAAACTTCGTTTTGCAACTCCAAATCAAATCGTCTGCAAACCACAAATACTTATATTACCGAGCCATGTATCCACATATAGAACATAAAAGGATTTATAATTGAGTTGCATATACATATACTTACTCGATGTATGGGTCGATCGCTGAGCAATTAAAAAGAATATAGATGTGTGCTGCATCTTGCTCTCGATCTGTCAATAGCCTTGATCGGCAACTACCAAATGCATGCCCAAGTGGTTGAAATATCGACAGCTTGTCAGTTACAGTTACTTGTTCTCCATCATCGTTACGGGGCGGGCATGTGTAACATGTTGGAATATGAGGTTCGAAGTACATAAATGAGAAATTTGAAATCTCTTCTAAAGTGTACGCCTCACAAATAGAGCCTTCTACTCTTGCTTTATTACGGACCTTTTTTTTTAGGTCGAACATGCATCTGACAAGAATATACATTTCAAATTTTAAATATCTGTTATTAAAGAGACAAATATAAAAAAACATATACCTTTCAAATGGGTACATCCATCGATATTGCACAGGGCCACCAACCCTTAGTTCATATGGCAGATGTATGATCAAATGTTCCATAACATCGAAAAATGCTGACGGAAATATCTTTTCTAACAGACAAACAGTGGTGATGACAGAGTCCTCGAGATTCTTTACATCTGATACAACGACCTCCGATGCGCACAATGTTCTGAAAAATCCGCTCAACTCAGACAATACCCCCCATATAGGTTTGTCTAACCTATCATGGAATGCTAGGGGTATCAATCGTTGCATAAAGATATGACAATCATGGCTCTTCAACCCATATAACTGTCCATCGTCAATCTTCACAGCCCGAGCAATGTTAGAGACATATCCATCTGGAAATCTTAGTTGTCTCAACCATTGACATACATGTTTTATTTGATCAGGTCCGAACACGTACTTCGGCTTTGATTTCAGTACTTTGCCATTATACTCTTTGAGTTCCAATTCTGGTCTTTTACATATTAATTTTAAATCCATACGGGCCTTCGGATTATCCTTCATTTTTCTTTTAATATTCATTACTGTATTGAACACATTATCAAACACATTTTTCTCTACATGCATCACATCCAAATTATGTCGTATCAATAGGGTCGGCCAATACGATAGTTCCCAAAAAAGAGATTTTTTCGTCCAATTGTGATCCTTCCCAAATCCACGGAAGGGTGTAGGACTGCGAGCATCTGTTAATACATCTGGAAAGTATCGCAATCTTCTTAGAATCTCTATGTCGGACAATCTTGAGGATGAACCTTCCGTTTCAGTTGTGCCTGCTTTAAATGCATTCTTTTGACGTCGGAACGAATGATCGCTGAGTAGAAATCGACGATGGCAATCAAACCAGCAAGGCTTCCTTCCATGCCTCAATCTAAAAGCTTTGGAATCCTCCATGCAGTACGGACAAGTCAACCTCCCATGTGTGCTCCAACCAGATAACATACCATATGCAGGGAAGTCACTGATTGTCCATAGAACAACGGCCTTCATGTTGAAATTTTGTTTTTTGTGGGCATCATACGTGGTAACACCGTCATCCCACAGTACTTTAAATTCATCAATCAATGGCCTTAGATATACATCAAGATTTTGGCCAGGTGAGGTCGGACCAGGGATCAACAGAGACAAGAAAAGATTTGGATGTTTCATACACAAGCTTGGTGGAAGGTTGTATGAAGTTACAAATACTGGTCAGCATGAGTATGGAGTTGATCTACCCCCAAATGGATTAAATCCATCTGTACATAGACCGAGTCTAACATTTCGCACTTCCATTGCGAAGTTCTGATGAGTACGATCAAAGTGCTTCCAAGCTTCAGCGTCAACAGGATGCGTGATCTTGTTTTCATCGTGTCGAACTTTATTTGCATGCCATCTCATGTGTTTAGCCGTCCTTGAAGACATATACAATCGCTGCAATCTAAGAGTGATAGGAAAGTAGCGGAGCGACTTGTATGAAACTTCCTTTGATCTCGTGCTACCATTGCCTCTTGTCTTTGGCTTGAACCGAGGATGCCCACATGACGGGCATGATATGTCGTTTTCCTGCTCCTTGAAATACAACATGCAGTGATTTGGACAAGCATCAATCTTTTTGTAACCCATACCTAGAGCGTTGACCATAACTTTCGCACGATAGAAATTTTGTGGCAATTTCTCATCTTTAGGCAACATACTCTTCACAATCATGCACAAACGGTCAAAACTTGATTGACTCAAATTATACTCGGACTTCAAATTCATTAGTTGAAGAACTGCAGACAAGATAGTGTGAATCTCACAACCGTTCCAAAGTGGCTCATCAGCATCTCTAAGTAAATCATAAAATCTACTAGCTGCATCGTTTGGTGATTCTTCATCTACGGCAGTTCTTACATCACTAGAACTCATAGCAGAACCCAGTTCTGTTCCTGCAGCATCAAATATCAAATTTGTATATGGATTATCGTGCACCACATTCACCCGTGCATCAAAATCGTTTCTAAATTCTTCTCCATGAAACGTTCAGTTTTGATAATCACTCACAAAACCCTTCCTGTATAGGTGATGTCTAACGCCATGAGGTTCTACAAATCGATTATTCTTACAAATCTTGCAGGGACACCTAATCCGACCTGTGGGATCTACCGTACTGACACTTGCCGTTGTAAATTCAATAAAACTGTCGACACCATCCATATATTCATGCGATAACTCATTGTCCACTATCCTACGGTATATCCATTCACGGTTTGCAGTCATTCTATCGTATGATGTTACGAATAGTATCCTAACCAGTTAAAAGAGAACCATCAGAATGCTATAATGAAGAAAATATCAAATTTATCATGCAATATATGATGTCATACAATCACAAGAATTATGATGCATGCATTGATAACTTAATATTTTCATGTGCAAACTATTCATGACACGATACATTCATTTGAAGCATGCTTTCAGTATACAATTTCACATGGAAGACATAATCAAATTGAAAGTAACTACATGTAAGCATGGATACAATCACATCAAACATTGCAATACATCGAAATAATTCATATCAAACAAATGTCAAACATGTACCTGCAGCAAACACACTTCAATATCCCACTAACTACTATCATGCATAGCATGGACTCCGTACTCCAAAAATAAGAACACTTCCATATTCATACATTAAAATCATGCTCAGCATGATCTCCGAACTTCAACAAAGCAGTCCTAGATATCAACAACTAAGTGAGTGTGTGAACAATAAAGTGTTACATTCAATAAATTAAATAACATGTGATGCGCTTGCATCACTTACTCACCACGGGTATTTACCCGATTTGCATTGTTTTTGTCACTTACTTACCACGGGTGGCGGGGCACAAGCGAGTTCCGTTGAGAAATCTGCAAAAACACTGTGTTAAAATGAATATTGAAGCTAATTAGGGAAACACAAACACTTATGCAATGCAAAAAACAACTAAATTGTTGATGATATATCTAATGATGAAATGCGATGAAATAAAGTGAAAAAAGAAGCATTGAACATCATGGAAAAAATGAATTAAGAAGAAGCAATTCACATGTGGAGGGATTGTGATTTCTACCCTGACATAGCAATTGATACCTTATCGCATAGGATTGGTTAATTACATAAATAAACCCAAATATGATCAGATCCAAACCCACAATCAATTATATCTCAGTTCGATATTGATGGCTTTACTAAAACCATGATTATTCTATTTGTCATTTGCCTAAACATAGATAAATACTAGGATTAAAAGATTCTTTATAAACTAGTAATTCTAAAAAATATTCACAAAATATTCACAAAATAATCAAACAAATGTTTTGTTTTTCTAATCTAGTTTACGCATGCAACAAGAGTTTCTAAACTTGCTATTATTTTTTAATAATAAAACTCATGCAATTCGTAGCAAAATGGCACTCCAGGGGGTAATAGGCAAATCAGAGACCCTTCTGCAATTTCTAGAAAGCAAAAAATGATTCTATGAAATAAATATCAAAATAGAAGTTAGGAACTCTGTTTATACAATTTTTTAAGTTAATTAAAAAAGACTTAACCACCTTTTTTTGAAATTTCAGAAAGGTGCAGAACCTGTAGGTCTCTGACAGAAAATAACAAGAATTAAGAGGACATGCTGGTATTAACAATAACTCAACTCTTCTCCCACAAACCCTAAACCCTCTTCCCTACTACCCCTTCTCCCACATACCATATCGTACGATACTGTACGATACTTACAACACTTCGTCAAAGTCAGTAACTGCCTTTTATTCTTCTTCAAATCTTACTAACTCACATGGGAAATTTGTAGGTAAAGTTAGTGATAGATCATCAAACCATCCATTATTTTGTGCATATGAAATTGGAAAAATGTTTTCCTTCTATCATGATGCTTACTATTATTCCACAGTTATAGCATTGCTTTTGTGAAAAACTATAAAGTTCTGATTGTAGGGACGCAATCTGGTCAGATTTGGATCTGATGTAGGCAATACCAAATTCGGCCAATAGGATGTGGCCTAGTCAGAATTGGATATGAATGAGAAAAGAATAATACCAAATCTGAAACTGACAGCTATAATTATGCCCAAATCAGAACCAAAATCTGAATAAATACGTGGATTCAGTTGTATCCCAATCCAACCATGGAAAACCGTTATCTAAATTTCAATCTGATGATACAATCATCATCGGAAATTCGAAGCGGACACCTGCTTATATGCTACAGGCGGGTCATAACTTATAACAGAACATTTAAAACAAAAAAAACAGCCTAGTCAACCAACCACAGACATCACACATCTTCACATTCACATGCTCAAATCAAACAAAAAAAAAACTCCAACTGAAGTAACTGAACCAAAAGAATCTGTTGCAATGAGATGCATAAAAATCCCAAACATATTCTTTTAGCAACACTATTTCAAGAAATCAGAAAAAAAACATATATAGCCATCTACATGACACTGAGATCCCATCTAGCAACTGAAAATGTGATGGACAAACTGTGCAAAAAATTCTAAACTCTAACTTTATCATTCATGAATCATTAACAAGCAACAACTAACAAGTAACAACAAATTAATCAAATTAGTTTAGAAACAAAATTCCTATATATTTGGAAAGCCCCATCAAGCCATCACCGATTCACCGTTCACCCATGTCCAAAATCGAAACACTAAAAATCAAAACCCCAAACAAAAGTATGTATTTAAAAATCATTCGAAACCTACATCAACCAAACCCCGAATTTCTCCCAATTTTCGTAATCATATGAACTTCAAAAATAATGACCTAAAGGCTGCAGATGAGGAGTCAGAGGAAGAAGAAGAAGAAGAAGAAGAAGAAGAAGAAGAAGAAGAAGAAGAAGAAGAAGAAGATGCAAGTGATTACCTGCGCGTCGTCGGGCGGTGGCGGGAGGCTTACGGGGAGCGGCAGCTGGCAAGCGGTGGACGGCTGGCGAGCGGCGGCTGGCGAGCGGTGGACGGGGAGCGGCGGCTGGCGAGCGGCGGCGGCCGGGCGGTGGCGAGAGCCGACGGGCGGCGGGAGGGAGAGGGCGGCGGGCGGGAGCAAGACAGCGAAACAGGAAAAAGAGAAAGAGGGATGGGATTAGGGATTTATGCGACATTTAGCGACGACTTAGCGACGGAAAAATTCCGTCGCTAAGCCGTCGCTAAATCAAAATACCAAAAAAGCGACGGAATATATTCTGTCGCTACGCCGTCGCTAATTAGCGACGGATTAGCGACGACAGAGTTCCCTCTCTAAATCCATCGCTAAAATGGTGTTCTTGTAATAAAAGTTAGCGACAAAAAATTGCAGTCGCTAATCCGTCGCTAAGTAGCGACAGATTAGCGATAAAAGTTGTTTCCTCGCTAATCCGTCGCGAATTAGCGATAGATTGTATCTCTAGCTAATCTGTCGCTAATTAGCGACGGAAAAAATCCATCGCAAATTTCCGTCGCTAATTAACAATTTTCTTGTAGTGTAATAAAGCCAACAATATCACAATAAAAGCACAAGATTTTCAAAATAGATGATATTTTGAAAATATCATGTTTTTTTCTTCAGTATTGTATTGGTTTTTGAAAAATCTCACAATAAAATCGGGTGATTTTCCAAAAAAATAGCGATATTTGTGACTATGGTTTTGAACCGGGTCAAACCAGTCTCCATCACTTGTATGGGGTGCTTCCCTAGCCATTAGTTATGTTTATTAGTTCTCTTACTTACAAGACTTACTTTATTTTACAGGGTGTGTTTGGGTTCATGGAATTGTTTCGGATTGGAATCCAATTCTACCAGATTTCTTCCACTAAAAGCTGAGGGAAAGAAGATTTTTGATGAGATCTTATCTCAATTCCATGAACCCTAAAAAAACTTAAACACTAGGCACTATTGTCATCCTTGAATGTAATCCTCCCAGGCAAAACTGTGTAGGTGGCAAATAAGTGAGTTGATTGAAGCAATCGTCTTTGGTATTATAAACTAAGATCATCCGGTATGCTCTACAAACCACAATCCTATGTTCTTGACATGGAGATTATGGATGCAATACGATTGTTTATTGAATCATATCTTCCTTGATGATCTTCTGGAATTAAAAAGAAAAGGCTTTATACAAAAGTAGGTTCTGGCTTTGCATGACTCACATGAATACTCAAATTCCTACAAAGTGGATTCTTATCTTTTATTTTATTCTCAATTAGAGTTTCTTTGATTGTATTAAAGGGAAAATCCCTCAAGAAATTTTATATATATATATAGTCAATTGTGGTGATTTTTGTCACTGCTATTTCTCGTTTGAGAAGAAAAAATTATTTTTGACATTATTTTTTTTTAACGCTGGCCATCCATCAAGCGTGTGATGGATGACCAACATGTACAGTCAAGTACTTAATGTTCAAGCGCCTACCACTTTTCTTATATATATATATAGGGTAACTGGAATATGTAAAACTTGAATGCACCGAGATTTTCATAGTTTTTTTTGTTTTTTTTCTAAAATTTCACCGTACATTTAGATGCTTAGTTTTATAGAAACGGAGATTACCATGTATAAGAATGATCTTTTAAGGCTTGAAAATCAATGACTCAAAATTTTCGTAAATACTCAAGCATACAAAATCACAATTCTTGATCCTATTACATGATCCAATAGTCGATTCCATTGCATATGCAGGGTTAGATTTGCCAAAAACCTTATGAAAAGCTCGGTTGATATATATATATTCCGACCCATGTAATTGGGATAAGGATTGATGGTGATGATGATGATAACCCATATATTTTAAGGGAAAGTTTGATCTATGCCCTTCAAAACATCAAAATTGTTAATTTGTAAATTTCTCCTTTCCCCACCAAATCAGCAAATAGATAGACAGAAAATAATAAGATACCAGCTGCAGCTCATAAGGATATCCACGTAAATGATCTTAAATTCCTATTGCACATTTGCACTTGCTTCTTGTTTAATCCCTTGGTGCTATGATAGAAATAAATTCTCTTTTGGAATCTACTAAAACAAATGATGAATCATTTTTCTTTTTCGCCAATGCTGCCAGTGAGTAACAAACCTTTTGTCGTGGCTCTCTTTTGATTTTTGATTTTTTATTTTATTTTGGACTATCCAATTAAAGTTTTCATATTGATTGCAATTACATGTAAGAAAACATGACTTGCACTAATATGGCTGATTCAGGACCAATTAATAGGCTTCCTCCTCTACATACATAATATGTTGGGGGTTCTTTGAAACAAGCCCTTCTCTCTCTTGCACACAAGGTCTCCGCACACCTGATCAGGCGAGTTGGTTTAAGGCTTTCAAGTTGAAGGAGGTCAAGAGTTCGACAATCTAGGCGTGCCTTTTGCCTCAAGGCCTAAGCCAAATGGAAAACCATCCCCGGTGGGTGAGCAGGGAAGAGTACTCGCAGTCACTTTGTAGCCGACTTGTTCCACAGTCAACATGACACCTTCTGCCTTGTAACAAGGTGTCCAAACCATAGCGATAGTTTCTCCATGATAAATAAGAAAAAAAAAAGCTTCCTCTAGCCCTGTTTCCCAGAGAGATCACTGAACAGAGGAACTTAACATCCATATACAGGACTCTTGTCCCCAGCTATTAGTGAGAACTGAGACAGATGAATCAACATTTCTTGCAAAAGGAGACGATAACGATGGTGAATAACTTTGAGTCATATCACTGCTAGAGAGAGAGAGAGAGTAGTCCCTTATCAATCTGTTGGTCTATAACGGTCGTATGGAGTAGATTTAGATGAACAAAATGAACCTGAATCATACCATCATCTTACCAAAATATATTGAATATTACATACACTGACTGCTTGCCTATGGGGGCACCAAATCGGCCCATACAGATCATGTATGTATCTACGTACGTATGTACAGACATGTAAAGCAAAAGGGTTCGCACTGGCGTACGCGCCACGGACACGGAGACACCCCATTGATCAGTCCGACCGCCCTGCGCAACCGAAAGAATGTGAATCCTTAGTCATTCTAGAAGGGTTTCTGCAAGTACAACAGCACATCATTGAAGGAGGAGTCCCTCAACAATGGTGATGGCAACTGAGGGTCCAGCAGAGGGAACGAGGGATTCATCAAGCTCTCAAAGCAAGCATTGGACTCGATTCCTCTCTCCCAGTCCCTCCACTTGAACTCGCTCTGGACCTCACGGTCGCAGGCGAACTCCGGCCGCGACAGCACATGCTCGGAACAGCTCGAGTCCGTGTGCAGCCTAGGCATCGAGTCGGCACTGTCCATCTGGATGAAGTCAGTTGATGGCCGAGCCATGGTCTGGGTTCCAGCCTGCTGGGTCACTTCTGGTTTTTGATCCTCCAGCATGCTGCTAGTGTACTCCCAACTGCTGCTGTTGTTACTACTCTGCTTCCCTTTTGATTGCCGAGCCATGGTCTGGGTTCCAGCCTGATGGATCACTTCTGGTTTTTCATCCTCCAGCATGCTGCTAGTGTACTCCCAACTGCTGCTGTTGTTACTACTCTGCTTTCCTTTTGATGGCCAAGCCATGGTCTGGGTTCCAGCCTGATGGATCACTTCTGGTTTTTCATCCTCCAGCATGCTGCTAGTGTACTCCCAACTGCTGCTGTTGTTACTACTCTGCTTCCCTTTTGATGGCCAAGCCATGGTCTGGGTTCCAGCCTGATGGATCACTTCTGGTTTTTCATCCTCCAGCATGCTGCTAGTGTACTCCCAACTGCTGCTGTTGTTACTACTCTGCTTCCCTTTTGATGGCCAAGCCATGGTCTGGGTTCCAGCCTGATGGATCACTTCTGGTTTTTCATCCTCCAGCATGCTGCTAGTGTACTCCCAACCGCTGCTGTTGTTGCTACTCTGCTTCCCTTTCTCTGGCATACGAGATAAGCCCTTCTTGTTGTATATTCTACACAATACCCAATCATCCAGCTGCAAAATCAGTAACAAAGTTTATCAATAATCATGATTTGTCAGCACTAATGATCATGATAAGAATGAAGATGATGGTCATGATGGTGAAAATGAATGATAATGAATGAAGCCAATAATAATGGGCCACTTGCAATTCTTTATGCCAAGTAACGTACTCCAAGACGCTATATATCAATCAAGGGCATGTTTGGCAGCATATGATAGGTGACCAAGTTCATGAACTCAACGAGACGGTGATGGTGGTGACAATTATGATGATTTTTATGACAAGGTACAATTATTGCTTCACCATTCGTCAAATAGTCCAAGAAATCAAATTAATGCTAGCGATAAGCTTGGTAAGTAGGTGACCAAGTTCATGAAATTGAAATAAATAAAAAATGATGGGCCAATAGGGATGAAGGCATCGATGACGCTGGTGAAGGTTTGTGAAAATGATAAAAAAGAATAATTGAAAGAGCCAAGTTGCACCGGGGCACCAAACAAAACCTGACAAAATTCCTGAAGTAATTTGTCAACAACTGAACGATAGGATCAGAATTCACCAACTTGGTCAGACCATACATGAATCCCAATCTTGGTCGAGCGAAGGGAAGATCACCCACACAAGTACTACCCTCCCCCTCCCTACCAAGTACTTCAGAGTTCTGAAGCGGACTCCCAGTCAAGTGTATGATTGCATCCAACTCTAGTGAAGAAAGATATAAAGCTTACCCTTAAGTTGTTTTTCTTGCGAGCAGAGCGATCAACATCTGCAAGCCGATACTCATGCATGATCCAATCGGTCTTCTCTCCCTTTGGTGCCTTCCCTGCATAGAAGACAAGGGCCTTCTTGATGCCCACCGGCTTCGGGATTCCGACCGGTTTATCGGCGCCGGTCGCTTTCCAGTAGCCGGAACCTGCTGCTCGGTTGGGTCTGGACCCGTTTGGGTACTTCCTGTCTCTAGGGGTGAAAAAGAACCACTCTTTCTCTCCATATAGAGCCATCCCTGCAACCAAGATTGGAAAGGTTAAGCAGAAAGTTAGCCTTTCATGCGCTGATAATAATTATAACAATATGTTTCTTTTGGAAAAAGAATTAAGGGAGAAATTTTGCTAGTTGAATGTTGGAATAGAACATGTTTCAGTCTAACTTTGAAAATGTACACAAGAAAAGGGGGGGGGGGGGGGGGGGAATGCATGTAGAACACAGAAAATCAAATATGCAAAAGTTCAATTGGTTACAAAAATTAAAAGCACTTGATATTAAGACCATAAAGAAAGGGTATTTTAGAATCTCCAATAGCTGTTTGTTTTTTAAATCATACAAAAAAAGGCCCAAGTAATAATCTCCAGAAGCTGCTGCCTACTGCTATTACTGTTTTTTCTTTCTTTTTTTTTCTTTTTTCCTTTCCCCTTTTCCACAAAATAGCCCAGGTTGCACATAGAACACAACCCAACAAAAAGAATGAACCAATACACAGAAAAGCACCAAAACAAGGACCACTCACCATAAACAAGACATGTTATTGCTCCTTATCAGAATGAAACCCATGTTTAGAAAATAAACTAAAATTGCTAACTCCCCAAAATCATTCAAAAACTTAGAATCATTTTGGAACAATTGTTTAGCATGCACAAAAATAAAAATAAAAAACCAACCCCATGTCTTTGAACCCAAAAAAAGTTCATAATTAACTTGAAAAACCAAGTTTCATGAAAATATCTCGAAGTTAAACTAGTATAAATCAAAATTCAAAAAACCCAATTTCCTATATATATATATATATATATATATATATATATAGAGAGAGAGAGAGAGAGAGAGAGAGAGCACCAACCTGGCAGTTGCCATGGATCATACTTGTACAAATCGACATCTACTATTATTGGCACAGAGATAGGCTGGGAGGCACACTTTCGGCAGAGGTAGTGATAAACGAGCTCCTCGTCCGTCGGATGAAACCTAAACCCAGGGGGAAGATCAAGATCTGCCGTCATTTCCCTTCTCTCTCTTCTCCTTCTTTTCTCTCACTAGAACCCTCCCAGAGGAAGAAAAATAATAAATCAAATCAAATAATTAACAATTTTCTTCACCCTTAAACCTGGACCTCCTTTCTCCTCCTTCCCCCTTTTTTATCGAAACGTGATAACGCACTGGAGACGCGATTTATAGAGAGCGAGAGAGAGCCCTCCCACTCGCACGCGTCAACGGTCTCCGAGGGGTCTCACCCACACGTGTTAGAATCGCAGCTGCGTCACTCCCAGCACGAGAGCGCAACACGTGTCCGGAGTGAGCGCCTACCGCCGGCCGACCTTCTTACGCTGACTGCTCGTTGTTGACCACCACGTATCGAACATCCAGCTGTGAGATCTGACCACGTGGCGACAAGGCCGAGCGAGGTTCGCTCATCGCCTACGTCATCTATTTTGGACGCTAGCGGCGTCGACACATTCGGCGGCTACTGCGCTGGGCCTCTGCTTTTATTTTTTATTTTTTATTTTTTATTTTTTTCCTTCTTTATTTTTTGCGGGGATTCGGGCGCTTCTCGTTGTTGGCTAGACGATGACGTGGCGAATGACACATCGGGCATGACGGAACAACCGTCATCCAGATGACGTTATTAGATCATTTTGCCGCCGTCGACGAAGGAGCTCGGAAAGTGCGGAGGGATGACTAATCCCCAACATTGACGACTTTAGGGTGTAACTGGGTCGGGTATACCTGATCAGACCTCGATTATACACGATGGTGGACCCGTGGGTTTGGGTCAGTTAAAAATATAGACTCGTAGAGAAAACGAGTCGGGTCTTAGGTATTGTAAATAAAGATCGAAACGAACCCCACCCGATTGTGTACTTGAACCCAAATGGTTTTCTATATTTTAAAACCAAACCGCCCGAAGACAACCCAATTATATACCTAAACCCTTGAAGCTGAACCGACTCATATCCAAAACCCGTTTTATATTATATTCATATGAAAGTTTCTAATTGATAAATATTGTATATTTAATTAAATATTTAAAGCAATAGATAAACTTAAAATCAGTATGCAATGCCCGTAGGATTTGATGGTAAACTACCAGCCTAGAAGCCTAGGGCCCCCATCCAATGATGCCAAACTCTTTTGAGGCAAATTTGATACATTTTGAATATGATATATCATTGGGTTTTTTGTTTCAACTTAAAATATTTGGTTGGCGTGAATATATTATTTTTATATTTAAAATTTGACATTATTTAGAATATTTTATTAAGCTTCTATTTTGTAAGCATATAATCTTTTTCATAAACAGTTGATTCCATTAATGACAAGTAATTAAGTTTAGAACACCGATCATATCAAGACCCGAGCTGAAGCCCGAACTTGTTAAGATCCGAACCATTAATACCCAAACTTGTTAACCCATATGAGTCTACTTTTTTCAGTTATACCCAGACCCAAACCCGACCCTAATCAAAGCGGGTCTACTAAAGACCCAACCCGGTTATACCTGACCTGATGTATACCGGAACCAGTTTACCCATATGGGAACCACAGTTTTTAGCCGTACCCAAACCCAAACCCGAATAATAATGGGTCGGGTTTGGGTCTTATTTTTAGACCCGATTAAGAATCAAATCTGATAAGACCCGACCCGGTTACACCCCTACTCGTCGTAAACTACATATCGACACGCTACTAAGCTAGCATATAAAGGTCTTAATTAGTGAAATTACAAAAGTCGCATTGAATTTTTGGTTTTTCTTTTCTCATTTTTTTGTTTTTTCGTTTCCATACTTGGTTATGACAGAGGAAAAATACCCTTTTGGCTGCGTGTCCTTGGTGACATGGCATACTAATACGAAACACTAACACATATTGATATTATTATTTTAGTAAAATTTTAATACTAAATTGTAATATTACAATAAAAACATTTATACATATTTAAACAACAAACTGTAATTTTGTATTGTTTAAAAAGTTGAAAACTTGGGTGTTAATTGCATTTTGTATTACAACCATCTTTTAAATATTTGAACCTTTTGAGTGAGGTAGGCGAACCAGATCAATTTGAGTCATCTTTTGCTGGGTCTGACCTGACCCTTTGACAGCCCAAGTGTGAGGGTTGAGATACAACCATCTTGGTGATGGAGAAGAAAACGATTGAACTTGAAAATTATTTATATGATATACAGTCATTTAATGGGTCCACCTCACCAAAGTGATCTTAGATTAAGGCATGTTAATGGCTTAACGTTGTATTTTAATTGAATAAAAATAAGGCAAGCAGCCCAAATAGGGACATGCATGATGCAAATGCAATACCATTTCTAAGTCAAAACGATGATCTAAGCTAACTCATTTTTTAACTCGACACATTTGACAAGCTAACTGTTATTATACATTGAATTTTGTTTGGAACCTCGTATGGCATTACACAAGAGTGTCTTTATACATGTTTGGTTCTCTCTCTCTCTCTCTCTCTCTCTCTCTCTCTCTCTCTCTCTCTATATATATATATATATATATATATATATATATATATATATATATATATATATATATATATATATATATATATATATATATATATATATATATATATATATATATTAGGGGTGTCAACGGGTAGGGTTTACCCTGACCCGACCCGAACCAAACCCTATAGGGTTTGAGTATAGTGATAAATAATAAGACCTGAGTCGGGACCCGAAGGTCCGATTAATACATGAACCTGAGTTTAGTTTTTAAAATTTTATACCAAACTCGGACCCGACCTGAGTTTCGATTAAGACCCACATTTTCTCAATGTAAAAATGATAAAAAGATATGGTTTTACTGGGTATGGTCCGGGTCTGGTTCATGTAGTTCTTATCGAGCTTGGGCATGTTTTTTTATGGTGGACCCAATTAGACTAGAATCCATACCCGATATTATACACAAAAACTGGGTCCAGTTATGGTACTACCTCGGTATAAACCAAAGCTGACCCGTTGACACCCCTAATATATATATATATATATATATATGGTTAATCTAGCATTAAACTAGCTGTGTTTAATATTAGATGAATTCAATCATATTAATTAAAATAATTAAAATATTCTTAAAAAGTGATATTTTTTAAAATATATGATTATTTTTTAATTTTAAGCCAAAATGGTAAAGTTGATGAATTCATATGGTTACATTTTTAGAAAAGGTGTTTGGCTTTTCAATTCTCTTAAGTTCAGAAGACCTTAATCTCAAAAAGTAACCATGCATTTTAAAAAATATCATTATTTTAAAGGTATTTTAGTTATTTTTAAAAAATTATTCAAGTATTTTAATGTTAAATTAATATATATATATATATATATATATATATATATATATATATATGCGGACAAATTTTTAAACAAATAACAAAAATCTAATATCATGTTTCATTTAACACGATGCTCAGTTTATAGGTTTTCATTATATATATAAAGAGAGCATCCAGGGATCATATATACAGGCATGCTGCATGCATGATGTCAAAATCTTATTAAACTATGATTACTCCTACCAAATTTCCAAAATTTCATCAAAGTTCTTTATCATGTATAGCACTACCATGGGTACTTTTATTCATTCCAAAGATTTAACGATATAAAATAATTTGTTAGTTCAAAGTTTTTTAAAAATATATATATTTTTTCATAGAAACATTTGGATATGCTATAAATTTATGGAAAAAAATATAAAACATTCCATAAAGGTTATTTACGAAAGAAATTTTAAAGGCAAACAAAGTTGGTGACCTTGTCAATTAATATCCAACTGAATCAGCCGAACTGAGCCCATTCCACAAAATAAATTGTTTGGGAAACGTCTGTAGTGCTTCATATTTGGAACTATATTTTATCAACCACTTGTGGACGTGGATTCACACAATAACACCAAAGTGTACGCATTGTGAGGTCGGTAAAGGTGTTTGAAAAAATGTCTTAAAAATCGAGACTCAAGTCGGCAAGAGACAGAACGCACCCAAAAGTTGTATCTTTGCCAGTTGTTTGCTAAAAAAATATCCTTCCAAAGTTGCCTTTTATTATTTCAAGGGCCCAATAATTTGTGAGTTGGAATAAAATATGGGTCTTATGTGCCAAGATGATGTGGGGCACTTTTTTTAATATTTTCTTTTTTTTTTTGTCGTTTTTCAGATATTTGCTTCCTTCACTTAATGGCTTTATAGAAGTGTATCAATGATATTAAATTTGATGTAGAAAAAACAATGGAGGATGATAATCAATTAATTGTTAATTTTAGAATTTTTTTTTATTATTTGAGAAAAACTACCTCACTCACTCTCAAACTCGTTAGCGTAAAGACTTCAAATCTGGTAGGAGCAGCTAGTGCACGTCTTGTGTTGGGACGTTGCAAGTTCAAAACACAATGGTATCGTTGTATAACTGGTAGGGGTCTGCCTAACCCTAGCTTCTTACATGTTGACTAAAAATTAAACCCAGTTTTAACTTAGCAACAAGTGACCCACATGTGGGTTTCTAACTTGTAGCATCCTTTCAACTTTAGTGAAATTTATGAGTCGCCTCTTTTTTTTTGGATGACGAAGATGCCGCTTAAGAACGAAGGCAGCTTAATGGGCCCAATCTCCTAGATAGTAAAACCCAAGGTGAGTGCCTTAGCCCACAAAGGACACCCACCGGGCAAGGGCCACTAGTATGTTCTCAAAGGGAATCGATCTTAGGTAAGATGGGGTTCCTCCATCTATGTATCCAATTGACCACCTTAACCACTTGGGCAACCCGGAGCAGGCTGTTCATGAGTCGCCTCTACTAGATGAGCGAAACCATTATAAGTAAGGGTGTCAACGGGTCAGGTTTACTAGGACCCAACCCGTGCCAAACCCTATAGGGTCCCGGAATGGTGATAAATAATAATAAGACCCAGGTCCATAACCAAAGGTCTGATTAATACATGTAACCGGGTATAGTTTGTGAAATTTTATACTAGACCAGGGTCCGACCCGAGTTCCAATTAAGACCTGCAATTTTTCAATGTAAAAATGATAAAAAAAAATATTATTTTACTGGGTCTTGTTCATATAGTTTTTATTGGGTCTGGGTATGATTTCTCTCATGATGGGTCTGATTAAACCCGATACCATATCCTAAAATTGAGGCTAGGTCTGGTTTCACCTGGGTCCGAACTAAACCCAACCCTATGACACCCCTAATTATAAGTAATTTTTTTTTTGTGACTTTTAAATAAATTTTAAAGAGATTAAAATTTTACATGAGAAGGCATGAAACAGGGGACAAGAGTGATGTTGGCTGCTGTCTCATATCAAGATCAAGCAACAAAAATGATTAATGATGCATACTTAATGTGGGTGGCTGCTATTTTTATAAATTTTAAAGAGATTTAAAAAAATTGAGATGGGAAAGCATCTAATAGTGAAAAACGAGTGATGTTGGCCGCTGTCTCGTATCAAAGATTAAGCAACACAATTTGTTAAATATGGGAGGATTGATTCCACCTAACCTTTAGTTGCTTTTGTATTTTAGTCCGCACGTGTTGAGCATGTGACAAAAAGATGCTTCTAGTGCAGTGACAAACAAGATATGGCTGTCAAACACGGGGGGCTGAGAAGGACCGAGTTGGACACGGATTTGGAACGTATTTTCTGAATCCTGGATTTGGTTCAGGATCCAGACCTGGTTAGGTCTAGTAATCTAAATCTGGATCTGGTCAGATCTGGATAAGGTCCCCACCTTGAGCCCCAAGTGGTTTGGAATAGTTGGGTGGGGCTTAGGCCGCTAGAGGAGCAGATTTGGGTTTTAGTTTTGTTACGGTCTACCTCAACTTGGTCATGGTCATTCTTAAACTTTGACTAATCTTATTGGGTCTTAGGATGGTTTTATCTTCAAGACCAAGACCCTCATTAGCTTTTGATGGACCCATTTAAGAGCCTTGACCAACCATTTTGAACCTAAGGCCTGGTCAACCCAAGCAGTTGGAGCCTCCTTTAATCCAGTCCAACATTTCTGCATGATTTTTTTATTGCTCTAATATTTTTAGATCTTTCCTTTTTATTTTAGATGATCGACCTTTGACTTCACCTATTTTTTTGGATAGATTTAACCGTGGTAAGGTTATCTCTAGTATTTTGACTACCCTTTTCATCATTTGACTGTTCTTTCCTCCTTTGACTTATCCCAGCCCATTAGGGGTGGCAATTTCTGACACGACCCGCCAACCCGCCTCTTAGGCGGGTTCGGGTTGGGCTTAAGCCAACCCGTTTAATAAACGGGTCGACCCGCGTAACCCGTTTATTAAACAGGTCGGGTTCGGGTTGGGGGTATGCCAACCCGCCAACCCGGCTGACCCGTTTAATAAACGGGTTAGGCGGGTGGGTCAACCCGCCAACCCACCAACCCGTCTGCCAACCCGCCAACCCGACCCGTCAACCTGACCCGCGAACCTGAGAACCCGTTTACCCGACCCAACCCATTTATTAAATGGGTTGGCAGGTCGTGTCGGGTTACCCGTTTATTAAACGGGTCGGGTTCGTGTTTGCCACAGCCGACCCGTTTAATAAACGGGTCAGGTTCGGGTTGAGGTATGCTGACCCGCCAACCCGTTTAATAAACGGGTCGGGTTCGGGTTGAGGTATGCTGACCCGCCAACCCGACACGATTGCCACCCCTACAGCCCATATCCTCATTGGCCTTAGGGCTGATCAGGCCTATATATACTTTAGTTCTCTCTTATTTTTCTCATAACTCTTTCTCTCTCTCTGTAGTGTCTTTTTTGTTCCTCTCTAGTCGGTTCAAACCTTGACTTAGTCAAGGTTTTTCTTCAATAGAGCATAGGATCTTAAACTTAGCTTAAGGTTTAATTTTATGTTCAACCTAGGTTCTACCTAAGCTATTCAAGGTGGTCTGTGTCGAATTGCTTGTTTTTACCTAATGCAGGGTATAGACCAACCTTCGCAAGTAGACGAAAACTTGGTTCTAGCCTTTGAACGGGTTGCACAAATACCCATTGCACCAAGAACATGGTCCTAAGTGAGACAATTATCGCTTTAAAGATAGTACGTCTAGCACGTGCCTCCGAGCATACCTAGTTTAAGCTCAATTTTCATATCCACTGAGATAAATTTTCAACAAGTTTCTCTGTGTAATAAATCATAAAAACATCCCCAAGTTTTCACTTTCATGAATGGGCTTAGATGTGCTCAAGCCCCCATATGTAGGGTAAACAGTTTGGATTCAGATCGAATATCCAACTGATTTCGAAGCCATTTAGTCAGATTTGATAGTGACTTTTGAATCTGATTAATAACCAGATCTGAGCTCAGTATCAAGTTTTGCATTCGAATCCGAGTTCGAGTCTGCATAAAATCTGAATCAAAATACATGCAGGTATCGGTTTTAAAGGTAGTTGGACATAACCCCAAAGGGGCTAGTGTAGTCGGAGCAGGCCTCAGCAGTCATATGAACATTTGGGATTCGACACTCGCGAGCATAGGCCATGGAGGTGACGTTGTCTCTAATCTTGGATATAGTTTTCCCACGCAAAATATATGAAAAAAGGTAGTTGGATCAAGATTCAATTTTAACCGATCTTCACCTGACTCCAACACATAAGCACGTCATGGATCAAGTCAGGTAGGATTGGACCTTGAGAATTATCAAGAGATCAAAGAGTAGCTTGGGATGATTCGGGTGAGTAGCCACTATGCATGTAGTGATGTAAATGGGTGAGGTCCACTGAATCAGATCCAGATTCAAAGTCTGTTTGTCCCTACTCAGGCCCGGTTCTGGTTCCATGATGCATGAGTGAATCAACATATATTTGGGTTTACATGATTCATTAAATCATTTGAGATCTATATTATTTTAGTTTGGATGTTTTCTTATCTTTTATTATTATAATTGGTATTGGATGTTAATAATTGATTCATATCTTATTTTTAGTAGTTTAGTAAAATTAGGATTTGATTTATTAATTGATGCTTATTAAAAATGATAGTTTAAGTCTATTAGGATTATGATTCTTCCCTTATAAGTTATGGGGAGATCTAAGATTAGGGAGACTTGAGTGGATTGAGAATTGTTATTTTCTTTGATTTTATGCATTAATTAGTTATCAATTTCTATTATTCTGTTTTGTATAACGTAGATCTATAGGAGTATCATAACTTAGTTGTTCCTTCACGAATGGAGTTTTCGGTTTGCATCATTCCAGTTGGGTACTAAGAATGGCGAGGTGGCCATGCACTTCTTGGGCCTAGGTCCACTGCTGTTTTGAACAAAAAAAAAGTCAAATGGAGCCTAACACTGAGCTTAACTTCGTATCAGATCCAAGTTGGGCTTGGTTGCATCTGGGTATGGATATCCCTGAATATGCCTACCTTTTGGACCAGCACTAAATGACATGACAGGCCCAAATGACCCATTTGCTTTATCATTCCCTTTCAGCACAGCACATGAACCTCATTCATGAACACCCACTACACGTACTGAAAGACTCAATCTAAACATGGCCCAATAATCATGGAAAATATGGACCATCTGATTTTCAGGATCCAGTTCACAATCAGGTGCAAATTCAGTACGAATAGGCACTGTATTCATGCGCCCATTGTTTTTCCTTTCACTAGCTCTTTTTAACTGTTAGGCATTGACAAAAAGTCCGTTAGCCACGTGAAATTTGGTAACTTTGGGTCACAATCTTGACTTACCAATGTGGCCATAAATAGGCCGCTTCCTAGATACTACACTTCCCTATATGCCTAGGTGCTTCCGGTAACTCTTTTATTTATTTATTTATACTAAAAAAAACTGCCTCAGGCGCATAGACCTAGCCGCGCTGGCTCAACCTGTTCATGTCGGCGTAAAACTCCGAGGGCTTATCCCTCGACCCCAAGAAATCACCAAGCTTCAATTTACACATAGGGTGACACCCATGAGATTTGAATAGGGATGGCAGTTGAGCCGGGCAGGGACGGGGGACAAGGTCTCCACCCCTACCCCGTCTCAAAATCCTGCCCTCCATCCTGGCACGGGTTCTGATTTTAACCTTTATCCTAGTTTCATGTCCTCTATCCTTGGTTCAAACGGGACGAGGCGGGGTGGGGCCTCATTTTCCCTCTATCCATTTCCATCCTTAAAGAAGGATTGGGGAAGGGTGGGGCTGGACAAGGTAGGGAGTGGGATGGAGATGGAGATGGGGTGGGGCGGAAGAAAGCGTAAGTTCATCCCTGCCTCCATCCCCGCATGGGTTTTGATTTTAACCCCATCTTTATATCCTCGTATCATGTCCTTCATCCTTGGTTCAAATGGGGTGAGGCAAGGCGGGGCCGCGTTCTCCCCCCCCCCAATCCCTAGATTTGAACCTAGACTGCCCGTCAAACGGTCTAAGCCCCATCCCACTATGCCAAACCCCTTGGTGGGTCTGGCTTCTGGTAATTATGATCCTGACCAATTATATATCAATCCAATTAGTTCTTCTAAATCTTATCTCATCGACACATATAGTCTTGATTTGATCCGTCCGCACCTCTTCTGGTTTGAAAGCTATGGCCATTTCGATTACTTACAAGATAAGATTTATTTATGAGTTAGGAAAAGCGTGTCCCTTTAATTTTAACACATTTTAATTATTCCAGTGGCATCTGAAAATTAACTTGTCGAGTCATGTTTCCTTTTCCTCGTTGTACTATCAAACCAACCATAATAAAAAAAAAATCATGAGACCAATGTTGTCAAAAGCGTATCGGCTATCGAATCGTTTTGGCCAAACAGATTCAGGTGAATCGGTTTATACCGTTTCTCAAGTGAATAGTTCTGAATCAGCTAAAAAATAATTTAAAAAATATTTTATGTCAATCAGTCCGTGTTAAAATTATTAAATTAATATTAAAATTTAAATTTAAGTGTTTTTTTACATTTATTAAAAAATAGCCGATTCAGGTCTCAGTATCTATCGATTTTCTACCCATGGGACAACATTGCATGAGACTTGAAGCATAGTGACAAAAGTTAAAAGGACAAAATGCCGGCAGCCAAAAATTCGTTAGAGTTTGATTTTTTTTAAATCTCGCATTTTTTGACAAAATCTCAACAGTAAAAAATAAAAAATTAAATTTATAAGAAAATATAAATAAAAATAGTTAAAAATAAAATCATGCACAGTTTTCATGAAAGAGAGCAGATAAAAACACAGATATCATGTTTAAAACACAATATTTTATGTTTTTTTACGAAAAACTCACTAGAAATTACTGTTTTAACTTTCAGGTAATTTCTTGTGCTATTTTCTTGAGATTTTCATAAATCTCACGAGATTTGTCACTAAATCTCACAAGAGGTACGTTACATCCTGCATGTGTTGTTTTCTTTTTTTTCCATTTTGGACATAAACAACATGACAAAATCGCGAAACATATTTATCAATATGTGAAACAGCAAAAAATTGTTAAATACTAAATACATTATTCGAAAGGTAAGGTTTGGCATTCAAAAAGGTGGCTGAAAAAAAAGGCATAGAGAAAATGGAGTTGAAAAAGATCCTCAAACAATACATAGGGTGTTAGTTTGGTTTTAATTTTATAAAATGGGGTAGAAAAAGGGACATGTACATGAGATTTTTTTCTTGAAAAACAAGATAAGATATATGAATTATGAGATTCAGATTCAAGAATCATTATGGTCCAAAACCAAGATCTGATCCAATTGGATCCGTGATTGATCTTTTTTGAAAAGTGTTTTTTTAATATATAGTTTAGTATTCCATACATTTCTATCAAAAGAAAGTTTTTTTTTTAAAAAGATGGAGTTTCATTTTTTTTTCATTGTCAAAAAATTATTGAAAAAACCGTGTTGTAAAGAGTTTTTTTTTCTTCTACTTCACCTTCAAATGTGCCTTCAATGGGTTACTCACATGGCCTCTTCAAGTCCTTGTGCAAACACCTTCTTCCTCAAGGCAAAACAAGAGGCTCTCTAGTAGGGTGTCAATGGGTCAGGTTTACTCAGACTCGACCTGTACTAAACCCTATAGGATCTGGATATGGTGATAAATAAATAAAAACCCGATTAAGATCCGGGTTCGGACCTGAAGGTCCGATTAATACATGGAGCTGAATATTGTTTATTTAATTTTATACCAGACCTGAGCCCAACCCAAGTTCGGATTAAGACCTGCAAATTTTCAATGTAAAAATTATACAAAATATTATTTTACTGGGTATAACCTGGGTCTGGTTCATGTAGTTCTTATTGGGTTCAGGTATGATTTCTCTTATAATGAGTCAGATTAACCTGAGTTTGGACCCAAAAATCAAGGTGAGGTCTGGTTTCACCGGGGTCTGAACCAAACCCGACCTATTGACACCCCCAAACTCTCTAGTGAGCGGTGCACCCACAGAGTTTTTTCATGTAATAAGTCAAATAAACATGAGCACTAAGAAGCATCATGCCTTCTTCATTACTCTTGCTCAAGCACGTTTAACTTTAGGTATAGTCAAATACCATGACAGATTAGGTAAAGCAGTTTGTTAAAAGTTAAACGGGAACATCAACCTGATCCACTCTTGTCAAATATAAGAGATTAGACTGGTCGTGGATTTGACCCCACAGATTTGTTGAATTGGTTCAGTTTTAGTAGTACAGTTTTACAGAAAAACAGAGATTTTGCAATCATAGAATTTGGTACGTACCACGCAGGCTGTTGATTTTAAAATGTTTAAAAATCACCTAACGTAACCTAATCGAATGATACAAATTATATTTTTGACTAGGGTTCATGCACCCATGTATTGAAGTCTTTTGACTAAACAATCTATCGAGCACATCCAGAGCAATGTTATCAATATCCAGGCCATGAAACGATTCAGGTGAATCTGCCAATTCCGATTGAGCTGAATGGAACTGAATCGACCAATTTTTTCAACTAGAAAAATGACATATGTTGAAAATATATTAAAATAATATTTAAATTTATTAAGAATATTAAAAAATTAGCCATTTTAAAAAAAATTAGAACATAAGCCGAATCTGCCTTTACCATATCGATTTCTAGCCGGTACGAGATTCAGGCCGATTTGCACCGATATTAGAGTGAAACATTTTTTTTTCTTTTTTGTTTCTTCTGGTTAGTCAATGGATTGGAATAATTAATTCTAAACTGTCTTTGAAAGTGATAAATAAATGAGACGAAAAAGTAACTTGAAAAAGTAAAAACTGAAAAAAGTAAAACAACCTTTTGTAAAATAGCAAAAGCTATTTTTTAGGGTAAAAAGTGAAGAACGAAAGATATAGTTATCATGTTTTCTGCTCTTATTTTTTCTTCCTCTCCCTTGTTCCATCTCTCTCTCTCTCTTTTTAAAAAAGTGGGGCATTCAACTCCCGAGTTGGTGCGTGCTTTGTCAAGCTGCAGAAGAATCTACGTTTCACTTGTTCTGGTCTTGCCCAATATTTATGAAAATCTTTAGTAGGACCTGGAGGCATCCGAAAGTATTTGTTAAGGAGGAGTCCTTTGTGCTAGATCTGATCTTGGGGCTGGTTTGTATTAGGCGCAGCAAGAGGTGGAGGTTCATCTGGCGGACGTGGTTGCTTACCTCTTGGTGGTTTGTTTGGATGGCGCGAAACGATGCTCATTTTCGTCATATTCGAGTTAACATTCAAAACCTGATGCATAAATTTTTGGTAGATGTTTATGCGATCTTGCGTATGCATCTTAGTGATCTTCCACTCCCTCCTACTGATGCTACCTATCCTTTGTCACAATCTGAGCAAGCGGCTATGGCGTGAGCCCATTTTTATCTGTCTAATGTTCTTTTCTCTTGTGCTTTCTTTATTTGTTTTGGCTTTTGTTCTTGTTCAGTTCATGGGTTCAACATTTTGTTGATCTTCATGAGTGGTAATGTTGAATTACTTTCGTCTCTCTCTCTCTCTCTCTCTCTCTCTCTCTCTCTCTCTCTCTCTCTCTCTCTCTCTCTCTCTCTCTCATGTGACGAGCAAAAATCAGGTTAGCAACGGAATACTTGTTTGAGTGTTTGGTTTATCATTTTATGTATTTTAAATTTGAATTTTTTGAAATTCTTTGCTTACCCATTTCACCTATTCTTTTAATATTTCATTAATATGGTCAATTTTTTTTCATCATGATCATTTTCCTTCGAAATAAGGCCCATAAATAACCACATTTTGGACTATTTTATTTTATTATAAAAGTTTTTTTGCCCCCCTTTAAGCAAAATCCTGGATCCGCCGCTGTCCATACCCATGTGGTTGCTTCGATATTTTCAGATTTTCTTTTAATTTTTGGAGAGAATGACACACTGCATGTTCATTGGCTTATGGATTGGATCATCCCCATGATTGGACTGCAGCTCAGAGGGACCTAGCCCGAACCCAATACCCAGATCCAAATCATAATTTCAGGGTATCACTGTCATTCCTAAAAAATAGTTTTTGTTGATTAAATTTTTTTTTTTTTGAAAGGCATGCTGGGGTTAGTCCGACCCCTACCAGTTACTATTCAGTTTACTACTGGGTTTTGAACCAGCAACGTCCCACCACAAAGAGACATGCACTGAGAGTACCCTACCAACCACGCTGAGCCCTTCTGGTAACTTGTTTATTAGAATTGATGAAGTGGGATGTCAGATTGAAGAATCGCATTCTTTTCAATTGGTAACCCCACATGGATGTTGTTGGAGATCTAAAATTTCTTGGGTTGTTGAAGTTTCTACATCTAGTATGAATCTGAACGTCTAGGAAATTCTTGTTCATGCATTAAATCCATTCATTTTCTTTTTTCTTTTTTGTTAATAATGAGTTTCTCATTAAATCCATTCATTTTCAATAAGTTAGGCACCTCCCCTTACGTCCAATTGAAAGTTCTTTTCTTAATGACGACTTATTTGGTTGCATGTAATTCACATTTTTGTAAATAGGTTTACTTTCTCATTAATTTTAATTAAATCCCTTTTAAGAAGCTTAGGGACCGACTGTTACCCAATTGAGCATGCATTACCTTTTATACTTCATGCAGTTCACGATTTTTTTAGTCGGTTTTACTTTCTAATTAAATCTAATTAACTCTTGTTTTTAATAAGTTTACCACGTAGTAAGAATACCAAATTAACTTATAAATGGTGCCTTATTTAAGACCCACTACTCCATTTCCCAATCACAAACTTAATTATTCTCCTTTTCTTTTTCCGACAGAGAGGGCTCCTACCAGTTATACAACTATACCACAGGGATTGGAACTTGCAACGTCCCAACACAAGGTGACGTGCACTAACTGATCTTGCCACACAAGCGGAGCCCCCTGGTTAATTGTTCTATTTTTCATTATCACATTTATTAATTTTTTTTTATAAGCAAGCTAGGGTTAGGCAGGCTCTTACCAGAACAACAGCCGTCCCATGTGGCAGAGGGATTCCATCATGGGCCTTCAGCTTGACACAGGACCCACTTACCACATGGGATACCACCTAGTTGGTTCATTATCACATTTAATGCATATAAACAAATACTCGAAAGTTTGAAATTACATCTCTCTTTCTCTCTTGCAAAAACCTAAGGGTCCATTTGGAATCAAGGTTGTTAAATGCGATGAGGTGAATCCAGGCGTTGAGCCTGTTATGAAGCGAGGCGTAAGCCTCGGGCACTCTCCAACTGGAACGCCTCCTCCCTGCTGGCACCCTGCGACTGGCGGGGGGGGCGTCTGCATCTCCGACCGCGTCACCGAGCTCTGCCTCCAGGGACCCCTCTCCCCTCAGCTCGACCTCCTCTCCGGAAGCTCAGCCTCCGGTCCAACCTCCTCAACGGCACCATTCCCCCCTCTATCGGCCGGTGTTTCATCCTCCGCACCATATTCCTCCAATCCAACGCCCTCTCCAGGATGCTCCCGCCAAAAATCTTCAACCTCATCGAGTTGCAGATCCTCAATGCCGCCCAAAACCTCTTGACAGGAAGAATCCCCTCTGGAGGCCTTCCGGCGAGCCTCCGGTTCCTCGATCTCTCGTCTAACTTGCTCTCTGGAGAGATTCTGGCCAATGTGTTTGTCTGCGTGTTGCATCTGCTCAACCTTTCATTCAACCGGCTGATCGGGGAGATTCCGACGAGTTTTGGAGAGAGTGCTTCTCTGGCTTGACGGAAACCTACTCCAAGGAAGCATTCTGGCGGCCCTTGCCAATTGCTCCCTTCTTCCCCACCTCAGTGTCTGGGACAACGACCTTAGCGGCGAGATTCCGGCAGGGATTGGCCTGCTTTTGAACCTTCAAGTGCTCTCTCTCTCTCTCTCGCACAACAACCTCTCCGGCGTGCTCCCGTCCTCGCTTTTCTTCAACGCCTCCAGCTCCTCACTGCCACTGCTCAAGATCCTGCATTTTGGGTTTAACAAGCTCACCGGAATCTCTCTGCTAGAGAACAATGTAGTTAGCGGGGTCGCAAGCTCGCTGCAAGTCCTTGACCTTCAGAGCAACATCATCGATGGCGAGGTTCCCTTATGGCTGGTGAACATGATGCGTACGCCTTAGAAGCGAAGCATGCCTCGATGTGAGGTGTGCACTTCACCCATGTGAAGTGTACGCTTCGAGCCTGCGAACACCTCCTTACAGCGCCTCTATTCCTTGAGCTTGCGCTTCGCCTCTGAAGCGTACTCTTTGAGGTGTTCGCCTCTAGCAACACTGTTTGGAATCTCGGTGCTGGGATGGACGTTTATGCATTTGGTGGTCTCAAGGTAAAATCTTGGTGTGGTGGCCCTGTTTGGAATCTCGGCGCTGGGATGAGCGTTTATGCATTTGGGATGGGAAGTGATGCCCTTCCTCCTTTATTTTTACACTAAATCATGGATTTGGCATATAAATTGTATAAACGCCCATCCCAGCTACGGATTCAAAACGGACCCTAACTGTAGCTGGGATGGGCGTTTATGAAATTTATGCATTTGAAGAAGTGGCAGCTGCCAAATCCATGATTTAGTGCAAATACAAAGATAGAAGGGCCTCACTTCCCATCCCAAATGCATAAACACCATCCTAGTGCCGAGATTCCAAACGGGACCACCAAGGTAGTTTGACCAAGATTTTACCTCGGGACCACCAAATGCATAAACGCCCATCCCAGTGCCAAGATTCCAAACAGATGTACTGCTAAATGTATATACATTGGATAGTAGTGCAGATGGATCCAATTTATACTGATCCATTTTTATATCTGATCCATTTTCATTACCAACCCAAATAGTTCTATATAGTATGTATCTGAACTGACCCAAACCCAAACAAGAAATATGCACCCAAACTCCTATCATACCTGGCTCATTTTCATACTTGACCCACACAGTTATACAGAGTATGTACCTTCCTAAATATAAATCAATATTTGGTCTAAATCGCTAATTCAGTATCCAACATATTTAGTAGATTTGAAAAGCTTAATAGACTGTATGAAGTCCAAGACAAAGTGTGAATAAATCTTGTATAGGGTCTGTGCTACAAGTTCAGTTTTTGCCTGACTTGCATTGAACTAACGTACTAGTCCAACTTCAGTAAGTCTTGATGACATTAAGCATTGATATGATGGTGGCTTGATTTGCTTCGAGTAGAAGTTCGACTTAAGATTAGACTCGTTTGAACCCGTTTAGTTCTGCACCCGAACCTGTTGACCCATATGAGTTTAGAAATTTTAGTCATACCCATATCCACACATGGGCCCAATTTATCCACACTCAGGTCTATTTTTCAAACCTGATTAATTAGTGGGTCAATTTATGACCCAACCCATTTGGACCTGATCCAGTTCGCACTCGAATCCATTAACACACGTGTGTCTATGATTTTGTCATACTCAAACTTGGAACCAGACCCAAACCAATTTGGGTTTGATTTTCAGACTTGGTTAAAAATAAGTCAAGAATAGTCGACCTGAACTCTAAAACCGAACCGCCTCATTGCACGTCTACCCATTACTCTCTCTCTCTCTCTCTCTCTCTCTCTCTCTCTCTCTATATATATATATATATATATATACGAGAGAAATTTATTTTTTATATTTGTAAACATATATACAAAAATACTTTTAAAAAAATTATTTATTTCTTGTTTTTAATAAATTAAATTAAAAATAACTTGTCCGGGTCACCGAGTTAAGCATGACAGATCCAAGACTGAGTCGCAAGAATAACAACCATGCATACTATTCGGGTCTTGTCAGGCTATATGGACGAGTCCAAATCTTGGCTGCTAGACCAGCAATCAAGGTTTGATTCTCATGGTCGTCACTCCTCTGCGCAAGCTGATGCCAGAGGGCCCTAGCCTCGGATTTTTATGCCATCGGCATGATGATCGTAGGTATGGCAGGCTGAGCCAGCGCGATCAGGTCTTCATGTCAGGTGCGGTTTCTTTGGGTTATATATATATATATATATATATATATATATATATATATATATATATATAATGAAAAGAAAAACTAATGTGAGTTCCATGCCTGATGCTCATAAATCATAGATCTGAAACCAAAACACAAACTAGTCTATGGAAAATATGAATTAACTCAAAGAAAACTTTAATTATCTAAGGAAAAATAGAGAAATAACAAATAAGAAAAAACAACAATAATCAATCATCTCAGAACTCTTCCCTCAAAGCCCTATTAGGTATAAGTTAGTTTCGCTCTAAGGGCAAGTTAGGCTCAAGTCTCAATTTAGGTTTGGATCTGAATGCACATTAAACTCTTTCCAGGAATTGATCGGTGGTTGGCTTCTGATTTCCATGTCCAGGTGAAGGTCCAAGGTTTCTATCTGTTGCTATGTTCAAGTTCATGTCCATTCATGAGGTCCAAGTTAGCAACTTTCTTACAAGACAACTATATCTTCCAATTAGAAGCCAAGAAGCCAATTTCTATTCAACTGACAAAGATGTAGATGGCACTTACTTTTTGGCACCATTCGGTGTTTTGGCAGAAAAAGAAAAAAATATGATAAACATGGCTAATTCATGACCTGAAATATGACAAATCTAGCCATTTGATTTTGTTTCTTGATGGCTTTACTCTTTTGTCACCTGAAAAATTAGGCACCTCGATCAAAACACTTATCGAAGTTGTTGCCTGAAAAAAATAGGAACCGGAAAAATCAAGCGCCATGTAAGTTGTCTGAAAAAAATCAGGCATGTGATATTTTCTAGTTCAGGGTCAGTTATGATATTGTGCTAAAAATTAATGCCATCTACATTATCTGTTCATTATTATTATTATTATAACAAGGAGAAACCATTTTTATCGTTCGGACATGTAGCCTAAAGGTGCCACATTGACCGTGGCTGTGTTTGTATCAACAACAAAAAAAAAAAACTCCACAGTTAGCTCTGCTGCCCATCTGGGGTAGTTTACCTTTGTTTTCCACAAGTTTTATCCAACTATCTCGCGCCCCTAGGTGTTCTCTGCCTATCCATGTTAATCTTATTCGAAACATCATCTGAGGTAACCAAGATAATTGAGATACAACTGGAGAAACTGGGACAAGCCATCATTATGTATTGATTTGTGAAATTTGCTTTAGTTGTATACTTGTATTATATTTTTAATCAATGTCATAATCCTCCCATTTGGAAATGATGAGTGAACTTTTCTTTTTGTTTATTATATGAAAAAACACATTTTGGATTGTGAATCACAAACAAAGCTCTAAAATAAAAAAAAAAACTAAAATGTGAATCAGCTTTTTTTAAATATTGAAGTATCACATTTAATGCTAGTACAAACATTCACAAAAAAAAAAAGAGATTCACATTTAAGTCTTTAAAAAATTTATGAATCTCATGTCTAATGTTTGAATATTCGAAAAATTCGCAAATGAAGCACAAGATCCGCATATAAGGATGTTTATGAATGTAAGCAAACATTTGTGTATCTCCTCAAAGAATATTTACTTAACGGAGGTTCGCAAGTTATATTAGTGAAGTTTGTACTATAATTGCGAATGTCATATTGTATTTGCAGATGTATCAATAAAGTGTGAAAGGTGAAACCTTCACAACATGTATTTATGAATAAGCATAGATTTGTGGACCTCTTCGAGGAGTATTTACTTAAAAGAGATTCATAGAAAATATTCGTAAAGTTTTGTACTGTATTTGCAGAGGCCTCGTTCAAGTGCAAAAGCCAGAGACATTCTATAAAATCCAGGGAAAAAAGATTTGGACCCAGGTCAGATCCATATCTGACCAGGATCCAAAACTGATACCCCCTGCTTATAAATAAGCATGAAGAGGGGAAGGGTTTCTCATTCGACCCCCCCCCCTCTCTCTCAGACCTCTCTCTGTTTCTCTCTCTCCCTGACCTCGACTCCTCGCCTCCTCTTACTCCCGTCGTTCCCTCTCTCTCTCTCTCTCTCTCTCTCTCTCTCTCTCTCTCTCTCTCTCTCTCTCTTACTGTAAAGCCTGTAAAAAAATCATGTCTGGCGCGTGTCAAGCACATGTCAGACACGTGTCAGGCACATGTCAGACACGTGTCAGGCACATGTCAGACACGTGCCAAGGTTAGTCCGTCGTGTCGAACTCGGATATGAGTTCGGACCCGAGTCTGACCCGGACCCGAGCTCTCGAACCTTCGAGAGCCTGCATCTTTAAAAGATGCAGGTTGGGCAGACGAGGGGTAGAACCCTCACCCCTTCTCTCTGCTCTGCCTCCCGTCTCCGACCCCTTCCTTGCAGACGCCGGCAACCGGAGTTGTCGATGACCTCCGAGCATCGGCGACCTCCGAGCACCGACAACCCCCTGTTCCCGTCACACCCCTCTCTCGGTGTCCACCAGCATCCACCTCAGTGACCACTCATGACCGGTGGTAGGAAGACGCTGACGACGTCGTCGCCTCCCTTCCTCTTCCTCTTTATCTCCCCCTGTGTTCAGCCACCTGATGTCAACAACCAACGACAATTGTACTGAGGACCTTCACCTGCGGTAACCCTCACTAAAACTTCGATGAGCCACCCCTGTCACCGCCTTTCTCCTCTCTGCCTCCCGTCCCACATCCCCTTTCTCTGCGGCCACCAACGACTGAAGTCGCCGGTGAACGAAGCCGTCGACGACCCTCCACCTTCGTCGATGCCTTCTCGATCGACCCCTTTCGTTCCCAACCTCATCGGCCGCCTCCTCTCCTTCCTTCGTTGCCTTCCTTGCAGACGTCGGCAACCCACGAGCGGGCTCCCCTGCCGGCAGACGTCCCCTTCTCCGACAGCCTTGCCGGCAACCCCGGTTCACGCCACCTCTCCTTCATTCTTTTCTTTTGTTTGTCGGGACCGACGTAGACAATCGTCGGTCTCCCCTGGCAAACCCTTGAAACCCCTCTGTCACATTCTAATTCCTTGTGTCCGGCAGACAACCCCCTGTGAGCGACCCCCGACCATCACCACCCTTGCTCGAGCAGCTCGACTGACATCCCCAACACCGCTATTGCTCTCCTTCTTCATGCTCGCATTCTGACATCGCTCACCAGCAACATCCCCCATCGCCGCGGTCTTCCCAGGTAAACCCCCTTTTCCCCTCTTTTCTGTTTGTTGGCAGTGGACCAGAGCCACCATCATGGGTGGCTCTGTGTCTACCAAGAGGGAGGTGTCACGCACCTCTCCCTGTTGTCTTCTTTTCTTCTTCTTTTGTGTCTTCTCTATTTCGTAAGGGAGAGGTCGATCCCCCTCCCTGTTCTCTTGGGTTGCAAGGGAGGGGTTCGGCCCCTCCTCTGTTCTTGTTTTCGTCAGAGAGGGGTTGAGCCCCCTCCCTGCCTCCTTGTTTCCTCAGTACGCAGGGGAGGGGTTGAGCCCTTCTCTGCATCCTCTGTTGCAGAGGAGGGGTCAAGCCCCTCCCTGCCTCCATTTATCCGGCAGGGGCTTTACCTCTACCGCTTGGGTTTTCTGGTAGGCAGGGCGAAGCCCTGCCTCGCCTTTGTCAGGCAGAGGCTTTGCCCCTATCGATTTCCTTTCCGACAGAGGCAGAGGCCCTGCCGCTTGTCTTCAGGTAGGTTGGCAGAGGCTTGAGCCCCTGCCACCTTTTGGTTCTCCTGACAGGCCGACAGGGGTATAGCCCTACTGCCTCTATCCTGTTTCGGCAGGCCAGCAGGGGTTGGACCCTATCGCCTGGATCACGGCAGTCAGGGAGCAGAGCTCCCTGCCCTTGTCACTTTCCCTCTACCCCTACCTCTGTGCTCTTTCGCAGGGTTGGCAGGGGGTCGAGCCCCCAACCTCCTCTTTGTTGTTCGGACATGCACGGAGCAAGGCTCTCTGCCTCTGCCCCTACCTGCTGCCTTCTGCCAGCAAGGCCCATGGCAGGAGGGCCCTTGCTGTTTCAACAGATAGGTAGCTAAGGGCTCCCTACCTTTGTTGCTCTTTTGACCTGCCTAGCCGTGTATCAGGGTCCAGTTTGGCGACCATTACAGGTCTCACCGGACCCGCCTGTTGTTTTTTATCATATTCACACTAACGTTTTTACGCCCGCAGGTTGAATGATGGAGTCGGCTCGCTCTCCATAGCTTGAGCCCATGCTTACCTACGCCACAGGCGTATGAGGACCGTAACCCCTCAAGGTAAGGGATTCCTGCGTAAAAAAACAATGAACGAATAAATGCTAAAATAAGGAAAGATAATTAAAAATAAAAGAGGACGATGATATACGTATATGTATAAAATATATACGTATGTCTTTTAACTCAAGGACGTGGTTTCACGATCCTTGTCCTCTTTACTTTTCATGCACTTTCATTTTCTGTTGTCGTCACGCTATATGTGCTCAGGCTTTTAATTCTTGTCTTTATATTTTATGTCTTTTAATTCAAAGACGTGGTTTCACGATCCTTGTCCTCTTTACTTTTGTTGCACTTTACTGTTCTGCTGCCCCGCGCTTTATGCACCATGGCTTTTTACCTTCTTGTCTTTACTTTGCCGCCGCGCTATATGTGCTCAGGCTTCTGTTGTGCATTTATTTTCCACACTTTCCTTTTTGCTGCCCCACGCTTTATGCGCCAAGGCTTCCCTTTCAGTTCTTATTGGTTTAAGTTATTGATGCTCTTTTCAACTTTGCATATTTACTTGCTTATGTGTTGGCTTGGCCAATGTGCAATTTTGTACATTGTGCATACGTATTTACTCGCTTGCATGGTTGTTTGGCCGAGGTGCGGTTTTGCACTTTGTGTATTATTTTGCGTATTACTTGTTCATACGTTGGTTAGCTGAGGTATGATTTTTGTATCTCGTGCACTCTTGCGTATTCACTTGATTGTGTGGTTGATTAGCCAATGTACAATTTTTGTACCTTGTGCATTGCTTACGAGGTTTTGCACTTGACACGCAGTTTTGCACATTGAGGATCGATCATACTTTACCAGCGCGTTGTAACGTGCATGGGCTTGCTCTTTGTTAGCTTGCACTCATTGAGTACAACTTCGAGCGTATTTCAATGTGTTCATTTGTCTTAAAAGACACGATGCACACTTATGGACTTGGTTCTTCAAAAATGATGACTTTTAACTTATTTTCGAAACGTATAGTTTTGTAAAGCAGATTTTGAAAGTCTTCTGCGAGATAGCGGCTGGATCTCCCAAATCGATGCATTTGGGAGAAGTGTTTTACAACTTTAGTTTGCGTATTTGATACAACTCGGATAACCCTGTTTAAGGGCATGTGCATGAGATGGGCAAAGGTTCTACTGAGAAACCTGTGCCATCGCTAGACCGGTGTTGCATCACCCCTAATGCGAGACCTAGTTGTTGGGTTTTTTGGCCAAACTAAGTTAGTTGGTGCACTCTTTTCTTTACGAGTTTATTGTTGATGGATTTCTTCTGAGAAATCCATGCCCCTCTCCTCATAGTTGTACTCTTAGTCATGTATGATATGTTTAGACTATGAGGAGCAGGATGAGAGGTTTATAGTAACCTCGAAGCGTGTTTTGATACTTTATGATAATCATGTAATATCGATATTAGCCTAACAGGCAAGAGGCTTGTGACGGTCTAAAGGACCTGAGCATGACAAGTTTGAACTTGAATGGTTATATCATATTTTATCGACATTGTTGTGGGAATTTTCTTTTGAGAAATCCATGCCCCTCTCATCGTAGTTGTACTTTTGAACAGGTACATTGCGTACTATGATAAGTAGGATGAGAGGTATGTGTTTACCTCGAACGTGCAATGACACGTGTTTGAGATCACAAAATGGTGATGCTCATTATGAGTTGACCCCTTTTATTATGGTTGTACTTTTATTACGATGAGTAGGATGAGAACGTGCATTGGCACGTATAATTCATTAATGGTGACTATACGCCTTCACAAGCAAGATGCTCGAGTAGGTTGAAAGACCAGAGCATGTAGAATAGGGCGGCAATTAAGAAACCCCCATCATGCTCGTTCGACATGGTTCATCAAGAGAGAGGATGGATGATACAAAACTCTGATGAACAGGCCATTAATGGCAGCTACAGACAAAAGACTCAGTTTCCTCAATTATTGGAGTTAGGAGAAATGCTACAAAGATAGCCTTCAATCCACTTTTGCAGAAGTTTGAATACATCCACATGCCATGTATGCCTTTGAAGAATTACTCTCTTGGTCACTGACCGTCCCCTTAGGAGCAGACTCGGTCAGTCATTCGAGGTAGCATAAAATACATGGCATAATAGACCCCCGAATCGATTTCGACTATTTCTACGTTTTGTGCCTTGTGCGTACCCACAACGGCCAATTAATAATCAGAACAAAATATAAACTATTCATATTGTTAAGATATGTGTGTTGTGACATGAATTGTTTGTTTGCTCTGTAGTTTAGTATATACCACTCGTTGAACTATGCACGTCTGTTATGGCATTCCTCTAGTTGGTTAAGCTACTTACGCAGTTTCTTGCTAGTAATAACTAGCTGCCCGTACAAGTTAAATGCTTATGATAATAGCATTACGTTAGTTGCAATATGTTAGCATGTGACTTGCTCTACTACTTGGTGAAACTATTCGTGCTCGTTGTAATATACACTTGTTGGCTTGCATCTCTTACGATGAATGTAACTGCTTACAACTCGTAATCGATGAAGTGTCTACAACTAGGACCAATGTAGTTGTTTGTCTTACAAGCTGCCTATACCTTGTGGTTTTTATATAACTGCTGTTGTGTGATTGCATATCACAAGTAGCTTATAAGCTGCTTGTAGTGCAATAACTTGCACCTTATGATTAATATAGTTACTTGTCGGTAGATTGGAGAATTCAGTAGTAACTGCTTGCATTGAGAGTTCTAAATGCCTATCTTGTCCAGTTAGCCAGCTTACTGTGTTTGACTGCTTGGTGGAGTTAGTTACTCCCTGCCTATAGAATCAGTTGGATTGCTATAGATACTTATTTTGCTTGTTCAACACTTTGTTTCTTACTGCTCTCATATTTAGCTATTTGCTTTACTTGAGTTTTTCTTGCCATACTCGATAGCATGTATGGTTAGCTCTATTTTGTTGCTCTTGTTTACTTAAGCAATTATCTTGCTTATTGTAGTCTTTGTTCCTCCTTGTCTTTTGCACTCCTACTAGTTTTTCGTGAAACTGACCCATTTCATTGGCAGGTAGTGAGCAGGTTAAGATAGCTTGTGATGACACGATGACGGGATGAGTTCAAGGTGAGACATTTTTCCTGAAGTTGCGCTCCTGAGGACACTTGGGTAAATATGATATAAAGTTTTTTGAAAGCATCTCTTTTGATTAAAACTCCGAATTATTAAAACTGCGTTACCAAAACTCTGTTTCTTTTTTTTATCTCAATAAATATATTGGGTTGCAAATCTGTTTGTAAAAGGGAAGTTTGCGTTGTAATGCGCCCAAGGTCGAGAGACTTGCTATTTCAAACATGATTTTTCGCTGAATTGTTTCAAACTCTGATAAATGATTGATTCCAAAGCTTTCAACCTTTTTCATAAAAGGTTTCAATTTCAGAATTTTGGGGCATTACAACTTTTTGGTATCCGAGCGACAGAAAAAGCAGTAATCCTTGATCATCGAGCATCTGCATAGCATTGTGAGTATCATTTTTTCTTAAATTATTTTGCATTTATTTTAATTAAAGAAATGTGCTTTAGCTTAGATGTCATTCAATAAACTGATAGAGTCAATAGAAGCATTGATCAGAACAGTTGAGCGACTGTTGCAGGTAAACCCTCCTCTCTCTTCCTCTTCTGCCTTCTTCCATCTTCCTCTTCTGTCTTCTTCTTCTTATTTTTCTTCTCTTTTGTCGGCGGGCCGGTAGGAGCAAAGCTCCTGCCGCCTGTGTCCGACCAACCAGTAGGAGCTTTTGCCCCTGCCTCTCATTATTCGGAGGGCCAGTAGGGGCAATGCCCCTTTGTCGCCTATTTTGATCGAATGGCAGGGGTTTCCAACCTCTCTCTCTCTCTCTCTCTCTCTCTCTCTCTCTTACCTTTGATCGACAAGGGCTTTGGGCCCCAACCTATCATCTTTCAGTAGGGGTGATGCCCCTGCCACCTAAAAATTTTGATCGGCAGGGGCTAAAGCCCCTGCCTGTCGTTACCGGGAAGGTCGACAAGAGTTAGATCTCTGGCTGTCTTTTCCCGACAGGTCGACAAGGGCAACGCCCCCTACCGCCTACATATTTTGGGTCGATAGAGGCTTTTGCCCCTGCCCTTCTTTTCCAGCAAACCGGTAGGGGCGATGCCCCTGCTGCTTTTATTTTTCGGCAGGCAGGGGCTTCGCCCCCTGCCTCTTTTACTTCCTTTAGGCAGGGGTGAAGCCCCCTGCCTCCCTCTTCACTGATGTCAAGCAGGGCCCTCTTTGCTTTTTCGACCAGCAGGGGCGAAGCTCCTACCTTTGTCTCCTTGTTTCCACAGTTTTTCAACCATCGGGGAAGGGGTTGTGCCCCTTTCTTGTTGAGTGTTAGAAGCTGGAAGGAGCACAACCCCCTTCCCTTCTCCTTCCTTTTTTGGCAGATAAGCGGGCAGGGGTTGCACCCCTGCCCCTTGCCTTTTTCAGGACAGACCGATGGGCAAGGGCTGCACCCCCTGCCCCCCTTCTTTCTTTTCCTTAGGTCGACCCTTAGCGAGGGCCAATGTTTCTTTCTATGTTAGAATATTCATGATTTGCTCTTTCGTAGTTTGCACGATGGATCCCGCTTGCGCCCCGCGACCTGAGCCCTTTATTACTTACGCACGAAGGCAAGCGCAACCCCGAGACTCCCCAAGGTAGGAAAAAGTTGTGCAATGGACTTTGGATGAACTGAACTAAGCTAAAACACTAAAAATAGAAATGAAAGTAATTAAATATATATATAAAGAAGTATGTTTTTTAATTCAAGGATGCAGTTTTGTAAGCCTTGTCCTTTTCATTATGTCATTTACTTTGTCATCGCGCTTTAGAGCATAGGCTACTGCTTTATGTCATTTACTTCATTATCATGCTTTAGTGCACAAACTACTGCTTTATGTCATTTACTTCACCATTGCGCTTTAGTGCATAGGCTACTGCTTTATGTCATTTACTTCGCTGCCACGCTTTAGTGCACAGGCTACTGCTTTATGTCATTTACTTCACTGTCACACTTTAGTGCATAAGCTATTGCTTTATGTCATTTACTTTGCCATCGCGCTTCAGTGCATAGGCTATTTGCTTTATGCATTTACCTTATACGCATTTATTTAGCCGATATACGATTTCATACTTCGTGCAGTGCTTACGCATTCTTGCTCTCGATACACAGTTTGGTGAAATGAGGATTACTTACACCTTGCAATCACACTGGATTGTACTCAGGCTTGCATTTTGTTGACCTACACTTACATAAGTGCAGCCTTGAGCATACCTCGTCTCACATGTTGTTTTAAATATAAGAGTCTCACTTATGCATTTTAATTCTCTAAAAAAGGGGATTCTTGGCGCGAACATGCTTTCCCAAATGCGTTGTTGCAAAGTAGAAATTGAAAGTCTTTCCTATTGTAAGATGGCAACTCGGTATCTCAAATTGCTATATTTGAGAGAAGTATGTTTATTACTTTGGTTGCGTACCTGATACGACTCGGGCAACCCTGATGAGGGGCACAAGCAAGTATTTGAGCAGGATTCTGTTGAGAACTCGTATCCTGTTTATCGAAGCTAGTATCGAGCCATATGCAGTACATGGGTACTATGATAAACAGATGAGAGATCTGTGACAATCTTATACCGTGCGAATAGCACATGAGTTGTATTTCTATTTCAAAAGATAAAACATGCCAAAATTGAGTTTTTGTATTACATTACATCTTTACAAAACATTGTGTTGGGGGTTTCCTTTTGAGAAACATACACTCCTTCCATTGTAACATACTTGTAGACATGTGCGCCATGTTAGTACTACAATGATTGGATGAGTCGGTCATGCGACCTTGAATCATGCTACTAGCATAATGATGAAATCACATATATGGTGATGATTCGCCTTTACAGGGAAGATGCTCGAGATGCGTCAAAAGACCAGAGCATGCAGAATGCGTCTTCAGTTAAGCAAAACCTGAAGCACCCATTTGACCAGTTGTTTCTCGTTAAGGGAGATGATGAGATGGTACAAAACTTCGATGGACAGGTTGTTAACAACCACCCCTCGGGCAATGACTCAGTGTTCTTAATCATCGAAGTTAGGGAACGAGACTACTAGAGATTTATCCTAGGTGGTAGATCCAACAGACTTCTGCAGAAGTAGGATGCATCTGTTGTCTACATATGCCTTTGGAGAATTCTCTCTCGGTCACCAACCGTTCCCTTAGGAGCGGACTCAGCTAGCTATTCGGGGTATTGAAAATATATGACATAATAGACCGCCAAACTAGTCTTAGTTGTTTCTATGATTCGTGCCTTGCGCATACCAGCAGCCCAGCTAATTATTGAAACAAAAGTTGTACTGCTCACATTACTTGTTGATTGTGCACAGTGTGTTAATTAACTGCTTATGCTAGTTGTACCATTTCTCTTGAGTTAATTAACGACCTATGCTAGTTGTAGCATTCCTCTTGCGTTGATTAACTATTGATGTTAGTAGTAGTTTTTCACTTGTTTAAACTGCTAAGCATGATAGAAATAAATGCAAGTACTTAATTTTGTTCTCTACTATCTTGTTTGCACACTTACCAGTTTTTTGTAAAACTGACCTATTTTATGGGCACATGTGATGAATAGGTTGCGAGACAGGCGATGACGCGATTGCAAGATGATCTCAAGATCCCACTATTTCTGTTAGCAACTCACGTTCTGGACTTTTGAGTTTTTGGCAAGAGAAATCCTAATTTTGTACAACTTAAAGTTATTTCTGTTTGGTGAATGTGGATTTTTACACTAGCGCGCCCAAGGTTGTCAACTTGCCTTTCTGATTCAAAGAAAAATGTTTCCGCTGATTTGTTAAAAACTCTAAAAAGAAAAGAGAATTTTCTAGTCTGTTGACCTTTTTGAAAATGTTTATAAGTTTAAAATTTTGGGGCATTACACATTTGCATTAAGTATTTACGAATTTTAGCAGACATTTACGAATCTTCGAGGAGTATTTACTTAAAGGAGCTTTATAGGTTATATAGGAAAGTTCATATTGTATTCGCAATGATCGTACTATATTTGCAGAGGTCTCGTTAGAGTACAAAAGTTGAAGACATTCACAACTGCTATTTGAAAATGTCAACAGACATTTATGGATCCCCTCAAGGAGTATTTATTTAAATGAGGTTTGCATTTTATATTCGTGAAGTTATACTATATTTGTAAAGGTCGTACTATATTTATAGATGTTCGCATAATCTTCTTTTTTGCGAACTTAATTGCTTTGCTCGCATAAACTGCAAGCTAAAGAGGAAAAAACCTTTTTCAGTAAGTTACTTTTCACAATCCAAGTTTGACATTTTTCATGACAATAAAACCTTTGTTCGCATCGAGTTGTTATTTACCATGCCAATAAAAGAAACGATTTGTCATATATGTGTTAACGATAGCGATTTACGTGACAACGATTTAATTATATCTATGATGTTGTAAAGCGATTTCAATAAAAATCGCTAAATGAGTAGCAATTTGAATACAAAAATCGCCACCGCAAGCATGCAACAATGTATTTTTGCACACACATGTTTTAAAATTCTTTCTATAAATATCTTACAAATTGATACTAGAAAATACATAATATATTACAAATCGATATACATATCGCATAATATATTACAAATTGATACTGCAATTGAGCATAATAGCTTACAAATTGATACTACAAAACACATATCTTACAAATCAATATACATATTGCAAAATATATTACAAATCGATACAGAAATTTAGCATAATAGCTTACAAATTGATATTAACAAACAAAAAAATATCTCACAAATTGGTAGTATGTTACTACAACCGCGATTTGCGATACATTGCATATACTGAGTGAATGAACAATACTGGATGGGGTAGAGGCCCTTCATCGCATCTGTAAACAAGCATTCTTGTCAACAGGTCCCAATGTCTTACAAATATCTTTAATTTTTCAATCATCGAAAAGACAAGATCCACCTGCAATAACAAAACAACACCTTAATGGCACTCACGACGATATACGTTCTTTAACAATAGCATGATGACATGGAAAGGTACTCACGACGCCTTAATGGCACTTGTTGGAATGTTTGTGTCATTTTTTTATACTACCTAATGAAAATAAAAAAGAAGAAAAGTCTATAAAAAGAGATGACCAACAAATGCCCCCTATGACACCCACCAATGATCAAACCAGTCAATCGATTTATAGTTATCTTCACGAGATAGGAACGAATCCGAGAATGTTTTGTAACACAAGGCAGGAACGAGAAGGCGGCAATGTGTTATAACACAAGCTAAAAACCAGGGCAGGAACTTGGACTCGAGACGATGGCAAAGGCTGCTCCGACGACGGTAAAGAGTGCATCGTCAAAGAGAGCTCCTGTTACAGCAGATGGTGCATCATCAAAGGGTGATCCGCTGGCAGTATAGGAGTTTACTACTTAGGGCAAAAATGAAACGTTTGGAGTTTTTGAAGAATTAAGATCATCCTCCCTTTTCTGGATGAAGGACATTTTTATCCTTTTCTCAAACCTCGTTTCATGGCGTGTACTTAAGTCTTTGCAACCGCACCAGACTTTGATGCTAAGTGATGCTGACACACATGGGGATACAAGCCCCATGTGCTTATATAAGTGGCGTTCATTCAGACCCCCAAACACGCATTGTAGCAAACAGTGCATCTTCAGGGTAGAACACACAACACCATCCCAAATACCTTGAAATATGACAAATCTAGCCATTTGATTTTGTTTCTTGATGGCTTTACTCTTTTGTCACCTGAAAAATTAGGCACCTCGATCAAAACACTTATCAAAGTTGTTGCCTGAAAAAAATAGGAACCGGAAAAATCAAGCGCCATGTAAGTTGTCTGAAAAAATCAGGCATGTGATATTTTCTAGTTCAGGGTCAGTTATGATATTGTGCTAAAAATTAGCACCATCTACATTATTTGTTTATTATTATTATTATTATTATTATTATTATTATTATTATTATTATTACTACTACTACTACTACAAGGAGAAACCATTTTTATCGTTCGGACATGTAGCCTAGAGGTGCCACATTGACCGTGGCTGTGTTTGCATCAATAAAACAAAACTCCACAATTACCTCTGCTACCCATCCGGGGTAGTTTCCCTTTGGCTTCCACAAGTTTTATCCAACTGTCTCGCGCCCCTAGGTGTTCTCTGCCTATCCATGTTACTCAATCTTATTCAAAACATCATTTGAGGTAACCAAGATAATGAGATACAACTGAAGAAACTGGGACAAGCCATCATTATGTATTGATTTGTGAAATTTGCTTTAGTTGTATACTTGTATTATATTTTTAATCAATGTCATAATCCTCTCATTTGGAAATCATGAGTGAACTTTTCTTTTTGTTTATTATATGAAAAAACACATTTTGGATTGTGAACCACAAACAAAGCTCTAAAAATAGAAAAAAAAAACTAAAATGTGAATCATCTTTTTTTAAATATTGAAGTATCGCATTTAATGCTAGTACGAGCATCCACAAAAAAAATCAGAGATTCACATTTAAGTCTTTAAAAAATTTACGAATCTCATGTCCAATGTCTGAATATTCGAAAAATCTGCAAATGAAGCACAAGATCCGCATATACAAATATTTATGAATATAAGCAGACATTTGCATATCTTCGCGAAGAGTATTTACTTAATGGAGGTTCGCAAGTTATATTCGTGAAGTTTATACTGTAATTGTGAAGGTCATAGTGTGCGGAAACCTTCACAACAGATATTTGTGAATATAAGCATGTTCAAGACGGGTGTCATTGGCACTTTTTTTTAATGGAGGAGACTATGAGTGGTTCTTTACTAATCATTTTTGCCATGCCTCCAATGGAGGAGGTTGTTTTGACCAAATCCGACATCATGGATGTGTGGACCATAGTCGAAATAGTAGCAATCGTTTTTTTTTTTAAAGGCAAGTTGGGGTCAGGATTACCCCTACCAGTTCATTCCATTAAATTCAAGCTTTGTACAATAAAACTATACCCTTAAAGGGTACCAGTCGAGGATGGTGATCCTTCCAAATTCTAGTCTTTCCTGACTTAGCGAGTTTTGCTATGTCTGGCCAAAAAATCTAAAGTATGACAAGTTTTAATTACCAAAATATTGACTCTACTGCACAAAAAAGCTAAGATATAAATTGGGATTGAGTCACTTGAACAACATTCTCTACAGTCACCTGCAATTTGCCTTCTTGCCCAACACCCTAATCCTTCTTCATTCTTCGCCGGGGGGGGGGGGGGGGGGGGGGGGTAATGAAAATTCCACTATAGTATAGGAACTTTACTAGCCATATGCTCAGCCAATTCCTTGAGCCAAGTTGCCTTTCTCACCTCCTCTAAGCTTGAGGCCCTTCTTCTTACCAGGAACAACATAGTTGCGTATATGAATCTGGTCCTCTTTCAAGCTACTTTTGTCCCTTTGGCTCTCTAATCAGGGATGGGCCTTTCTTTTCTTTTCTTTACTGCTAGGCTTCTAATCTGGAGGCTATTACCTGTATCTCTCATTTTGAGTTTAGACCCGCTCCATTTCTCCCCGATCTCGGTGTCTAGATTGCAATGCAGAGGATAAGATATTTGTGCCTCTTCGGTGTCCTTTAAGAAGCCTGGTGGCACTGCTAGAAAATCAGGCTCCATTCGATCCTGGTTTGGTGAATCATCTCCCATGTGGACGTAAGCAGCTTTCCATGTGCATGGTACTCCTGAAAAGGCACATGAACCTCCTTGGTTGCTGTCACATAGCAAGCTTGTGGGATGAAGAGGGGTGGTACCAAGTTAAGGTGACCCGTAAACAAGTCAGACTAGGAAGAGATGGTATGAGACAATGGCCGACGAACCACTTTCTCCCATTGTCAAAAACTATGGAAGAAGACCATGTCGAGATTGAGGAGGGAGGCCATGATGCCGGGACACAGCGGGACTTGAGCAGCGAGATGTGGCAGGGTACAAAACCAATGCAAACAGTCAACAACGTTGTCTGGAATAAGGAGGTTCAATTCAGAGTTACATAAAGCTTCTTAGATAGGTGGGAAGCTCACTTCCTGAAAACTTGCTTCGGAAGTGTGATACTCACTTCCGAAACTTGATGAGAACATTGATTCCTTCACGCTTCTCCTATGCTTTTCACACGCTTCTCTATTCTTATTATATGTTCTCTTAACTTTTTATATGTTTTCTCTCACTCTTCTCACTAACTTCTACGTGCTTTCTGTTAGGAAAGTTTTAAAATTGATGATTTCTTTCAACCAAAAGTGTTTTAAAAAGTTTAGTCTCATATCTAAGAGAAATCAGTTTTCTAGTTGTTTAAATACAGACTTTGTTCTCTATTCTTTACTTTGGTAAGCCTTGTGTCCATGGGTGGCTTGCGGACGTTGCTGCGCATCGTGCAGCAACGAACGCGCCATTCGCGCGCACGCACGTGTGCGTGCGCAAGGGCGCTTGAGGCGCAATGTGGCGTTTTGATGGCGCACTTCGCACGCTCGCAACGGTGCGAGGTGCATATGAGGCGCAAATATCCGTTTTGATTTTTCGGTTTTAAGCTATCTGGCCGTTTGAAAAGTTTTAATATCATTTATATTGAGTTTAAGGAGCTTTGTGACTGTTGGACGGTTTTGGAGGCCTTTGATTAACAGTCAAAGGTGGGTGACCGTTCAGGTATCTTTTCGTCCTATTTTCAAACCGTCAGATTTATGGCCATTAATCTCATTTATCGCAAAACGTTTTGGCCTCTCTAAAAGTCTATAAATTCTTCTATTTTCGCCTTTTGAAGATCATCAGAATCTCTGACTCTCTAGTTTTCTCCTTTCTTTCTTCTCGGTTTGGCTTGCAGAGTTCATGTGTGGTAGAGGTCATCTGTTCTTGCGAAGCAGTGACTCTCTTGAGGTTCAAGCCTAGTTGTATCCTGTGAACTCAGTCGTAACAAAACCCTTTTTCGCATCTTCGGAATTTTCGGAGTGGGGCCATTGAAGTTCTAAAGATAGCGATCTTAAGAACGTGCCTCTAGGCTTGAAATCTCTTTTCAGAAATCCAATTTTCACCAGGTTGGTATAACAATTTTAGAACTTCAATTATGGCCTCTGGTTCGACATCCAACTCCATCAATCTGCTTAGCCGTGACCTTGAAAAACTCGATCGATTTGATGGGTCAAACTTCAAGCGGTGGCAATCAAAGGTATTGTTCTTGTTGTCCGAGCTGCATATCGACTATGTCCTCAAAAAGCCTTGTCCCACTGTCGTTGCTGGAGAAGTTGAGACAGAAGAACAGAAGAAAGAGCGAGAGAAGTGGCATACTGACAACTACAGATGCAAAGGGCATATCCTGAACACTTTAGCCGATTCACTCTTTGATCTGTATTCACCATTGGAGTCGGCTGAAGAGTTGTGGAATGCTCTCGAGATCAAGTACAATGCAGAAGATGCTGGTAACAAAAGGTTTATCGTAGATCAGTATGTTAATTTTTCTATTGTTGATGATAAGCCAATACTTGCTCAAATTTATGAGATGCAAATACTGACCTATAAGATCAAAGGAGAAGGTATGTATCTTGATGATGACTTCAAAGTTGCTGTCATCATTGGGAAGCTGCCGGATTCCTGGAAAGAATATAGGAATCACCTAAAACATAAAAATGAGAAAATCACTTTAGATAGCCTTCTTAAGGACATCCGAATTGAGGAAGAGACTCGTCTTTGTGACAAAAAGAATTCGAGTCCTAAAGAAGGTTATCCTAAAGTGAATTTTGTTAGTAACAAAGGTGGCAAAATCATGAAAACCCAGAAAATCAAAAAGAATTTTGTGAAAGGGAAAAAGCCAACTGATAAAAAGAAAATTAGTTGCTATGTTTGTGGCAAGTTTGGCCATTTTTCTAGAGAATGCAGAGAACGGAAGAGGACTGGTCCTAAGCCAAATGAGTCAGAAGAAAGGCTTGTTGCTGTAATCTCTGAAACCTTTATGGTGGCTGCAAATAAGGACTGATACCTAGATACTGGAAGCATTGTTCATGTGGCAAACGACAGGAACTTGTTCAAGTCGTATAAAGTAGTGGGAGAGGGATGCAATCTCTTTATGGGAAACTCTTCCTCAACTAAAGTGCTGGGAAAAAGGAGTGTGAAAATTAAGTTCACCTCCGGGAAAGTCCTAACACTTGAAAATGTCCACTATGCTCCAAAAGTTCGAAAAAATTTAATCTCTGCAGATCTACTGTCACGAAATGGCTTTAAGATTGTTATTGAGTCTGGGATTGTAACTGTGACCAAAGGAAAAATCTTTGTAGGAAAAGGGTTTGCCACTGGTGGTATGTTCAAGATGAGCATAAATGAAGCTACTACTTCTGTTTATATGGTTGACTCCTATTTTCTTTGGCATTCAAGATTAGGACATATAAATTCTCGTTGCATTCATAATATGAATAACTTTGGTCTTCTTCCTTGTCATGTTAGAATAGAACATAAACATAAGTGTGAGACATGCATTCAAACTAAGTTAACTAGACTCTCGTTTCCTAGTGTAGAAAAGAATTATAAATTGCTTGAATTAGTGCATTCTGATGTGTGTACGATGGATAATGTTTTAAGTCGTGGTGGCAATAGGTACTTCATTACCTTTATAGATGATTACTCGAAATTTTGTTATGTTTATTTGATGAAACATAAATCTGAAGCATTTTCCAAATTTCTTATTTATCTTGCTGAAGTACAAAATAGGTTTAAAACAAATATTGTACATTTAAGAACAAATAGAGGAGGTGAATACTTAGGAGAAGAATTTGATAAATTCTGTGGAGATAATGGCATTATCCATCAAACTTCAGCACCTAAAACTCCTGAACAAAATGGAGTAGCAGAAAGGAAAAACAGAACACTTGTAGAAATGATGAATGCTATGCTTTTTAATACGGGTTTGCATTCCAACTTATGGGGAAAGGCTATACTTTCTGCTTGTTATATTCTTAATCGAGTTCCTTATTCCAAATCTGATAAATCACCTTATGAATTGTGTTTTAGTAAGAAACCTAATCTTAGTTATTTTCGTGTTTGGGGTTGTTTAGCATATGTTAAAATTCCAGAAAATAAAAGGAAGAAGGTTTGACCTAAAGCATTTAAATGTGCATTTGTTGGGTATGCTGAACATAGTAAAGCATATAGATTTTTGGACATTGTTAATGATGTTATTGTAGAATCTAGAGATGCATCTTTCATAAAACATAAAAATGCATTTGATTCTCTTCCTGATGGCAACCGGATTATAGTAGATGAACTTCCTGTAAATGACATGATTGAATATTCTAATGAATGTGTTGATGAACCAGAAACTGAAGTTAGACTCAGTAAACGCATTAAAAAACCAACTAATTTTGGTTCTGACTTCTATACATTTCTAATTTAGAATGATCCTGTGTCTTTTCAAAAGGCTATGTCTTCTCAAGATGCTGCCTTTTGGAGAGAAGCTATTAATGATGAAATAGAATCAATTATGTCTAATAATGTATGAAAATTAGTGGATTTACCTGTTGGTTGCAAAACTATTGGCTGCAAATGGATTTTCAAAAAGAAATTAAAAGATGATGGTACAATCGATAAATTTAAAGCACGTTTGGTTGCAAAAGACTTTAAACAAAAAGAAGGTATTGATTATTTTGATACTTTTGCTCCTGTAACCAGAATATCTACTATTAGAATTCTGATTGTCATGACTGCCATATATAAGCTTCAAATCCATCAAATGGACGTGAAAACGACATTTTTGAATGGAGAATTAGATGAAGAGATATATATGGAGCAACCTGAAGGTTTTGTAGTGCTAGGGCAAGAGCGCAAAGTTTGCAAACTTGAGAAATCCTTATATGGATTAAAGCAAGCCCCTAAGCAATGGCATGAAAAATTTGATAGTTCTCTGGTGCATAATGGTTTTAAAATTCATGATGTGGACAAATGTGAATTATTATTATTTGTTTATATGTTGATGATATGCTTATTTTGGGTAACAATAGTGAATGCATAAATCAAACAAAAAGATTTTTATCTTCCTTGTTTTGTATGAAAGACTTGGGTGTTGCAGATGTTATTTTAGGAATCAAAATTATAAGAAATAAAAATGACATTGTATTATGTCAATCACATTATATTGAGAAAATTCTTATAATGTATGGATATCTTAATAGTTCACCAGCATGCACCCCATATGATCCAAATATGAAATTGACTCCTAATGATGGTGCTAGTGTTCAATAATTAAAATATGTCAGTGTTGTAGGTAGCCTTATGTATGCAATGAACTGCACAAGGCCTGACATTGCCTATGCAATGAGTAAAGTGTGTAGATACACTAATAATCCTGGTCATCAACACTAGAATGCAGTGAACAAGATTCTTAGATATCTAAAGCATACTTTAGACTATGGAATTCACTATACCGAGTTTCCTGCTGTTATTAAAGGGTATAGTGATGCAAGTTGGAATACTGACTTTGAAGATTCCAAGTCTACGAGTGGTTGGGTTTTTACCCTTGGAGGAGGAGCTGTTGCATGAGGGTCTAAGAAACAGACCTGTATAACTCATTCTACAATGGAATCTGAGTTTATTGCTTTGGCATCTGCTTGTAGAGAAGCTGAATGGCTTAAGAATATGCTAGTGGATATTCCACTAGGTGAGAAGCCTATACCTGCTATTTCAATGTTTTGTGATAGCCAATCAGCTATATGTAAAGCAGGTAATATGAAATACAATGAGAAGTCTAGACATATTAGTCTAAGACACAGTTTTATAAGACAAATGATTGATGACAATATTATTTCATTGAAATATGTGAAGTCATGTCAAAATTTGGCAGACCCATTTACGAAAGGCCTTTCGAGAGATGTCATCAATAAAACATCGAGGGGAATGAAAATTAAGCCAATTAAGTCATCACCTAAGGATACCCAACCTAGAGCGCTAGAGATCTCACATGCATAGGTTCAATGGGAAACGAATTGGTGAATGACAGATATTGAGCATATTTATGTAAGCCCATTACTGATGTGTGCTCATGAACTGTAACTAATATGAGGGTTGAGCTAATAGCTCTTAATGAGTTTGTAGGCCTTAAGGCTAAGGTGTGTGTTACAGTACACTTAGACAAACTCACCTATATGAGTGTAGAAATGTGAGCCGTTTCTTATGATTATTGACAATTCTCTAGAGCACTCATGAATCCAGGAAAGCACAAGGCTCTAAATGTGCCAACATGAAATCCACACAATCGAACTTTTGGAACTTATGTATGATTGAAAACTCCGTTAACAATATAAGGAGCTAAGTTCAAGGTAAGTCCACTTAGCACCTTGGTTAATTTAGGTTTTCTTTCAAATAATGGGGGTTCAAGTCATGCAGACACTCTCACTGATGCATAAGTTTCTATGCAAGCCAAATATATTTTAAAACTAGTGGGGGATTGTTAAGAAAGTTTTAAAATTGATGATTTCTTTCCACCAAAAGTGTTTTAAAAAGTTTAGTCCCATATCTAAGAGAAATCAGTTTTCTAGTTGTTTAAATACAGACTTTGTTCTCTATTCTTTACTTTGGTAAGCCTTGTGTCCATGGGTGGCTTGCGGACGTTGCTGCGCATCGTGCAGCAACGGACGCGCCGTTCGCGCGCACGCGCGCGCGCGTGCGTGCGCAAGGGCGCTTGAGGCGTAATGTGGCGTTTTGATGGCGCACTTTGCACTTCGCACGCTCGCAGTGGTGCGAGGTGCATATGAGGCGCAAATATCCGTTTTGATTTTTCGGTTTTGAGATATCTGGCCGTTTGAAAAGTTTTAATATCATTTATATTGAGTTTAAGGAGCTTTGTGACTGTTGGACGGTTTTGGAGGCCTTTGATTAACAGTCAAAGGTGGGTGACCGTTCAGGTATCTTTTCGTCCTATTTGCAAACCGTCGCCATTAATCTCATTTATCGCAAAATGTTTTGGCCTCTCTAAAAGTCTATAAATTCTTCTATTTTCGCCTTTTGAAGATCATCAGAATCTCTGACTCTCCAGTTTTCTCCTTTCTTTCTTCTAGGTTTGGCTTGCAGAGTTCATGTGTGGTAGAGGTCATCTGTTCTTGCGAAGCAGTGACTCTCTTGAGGTTCAAGCCTAGTTGTATCCTGGGAACTCAGTCGTAACAAAACCCTTTTTCGCATCTTCAGAATTTCCGGAGTGGGGCGATTGAAGTTCTAAAGATAGCGATCTTAAGAACGTGCCTCTAGGCTTGAAATCTCTTTTCAGAAATTCAATTTTCACCAGGTTGGTATAACACTTTCTTTAAATTGGTAGTCATCATTTTTAGATTTTGTTAAAAATTTATTTCTTACACTAGAAAATTATGAAATTTAATATTAACTACTTTTATTTTAGTTTTTATTTGTATTTCATTTTGATTTTTATTCAATTCTTATATATATATATAGTTTTTTATTCCTCGCTTTTCATGCATTTTAAAATGCATAGCTTCAGCTTCCTAGTCTAGTAACCTTGGTTCAATCCCAAGAACATCATCAGAGGAAGGAGGAAGCAGATCAGGTCATGCTGACCATGAGCCAACATAGTAGCCCTCTGTTTGCGAAACAGGTTATATGTCCCCCCCCCCCCCCCCCGAACAGGGGATTTAGCTACATCTCATGTTCGGGGGTCCCAAAGAGCACCACGTATGTAAGCATGTGCATCTCGTATCCCCATGTTTGTCAGCATTAATTAGCGTTGGAGTTTGATGCGATTGCAAAAACTTAAGTACCCTCTCCTCCATTGGTGCCAAAAAAAAATGACGATTCTTGAAAATGAGTGGTTGTAAAGACTTAAGTGCCCCGAAGATGATTATTTAAGACCCAGTCTCTGCACTGCAGGATTATCCGAGAAAGAAATCTCCCCTGGAGGAGGCCATGAACATCAACCCTCTCTCTCTCTCTTCTATTTCTGCTTTTGTGCACATCCAGCAGAAGATCCTACATTGCTCCATCAAGCACAGACTGACCTGCACATTGACTGTTATGGAGCCTGATTCAGAGTTTTTACCCTTACAGGAGGAGGGTTTGGGGGCTCATCCCAGCGTGTGTAGCATCATTCAACTAAATGAGTTGTAGATCCTGATTTAGAGTTTTTACCCTTACAGGAGAGGGGTCTAGGGGCTCCTCCCAGCGTGGGTAGCATCGTTCAACTTGATTCATTGTGGAGCCTGATTCAGAGTTTTTGCCCTTACAGGAGAAGGGTTTGGGGGCTCCTCTCAGCGTGGGTAGCATCGTTCAACTTGATTCGTTGTGGAGCCTGATTCAGAGTTTTTGCCCTTACAAGAGAAGGGTTTGGGGGCTCCTCCCAGCGTGGGTAGCATCGTTCAACTTGATTCGTTGTGGAGCCTGATTCAGAGTTTTTTTCCTTACAGGAGGAGGGTTTGGGGGCTCATCGCAGCGTGGGTAGCATCATTCAACTTGATTCGTTGTGGAGCCTGATTTAGAGTTTTTGCTCTTACAGGAGGGGGGTCCGGGGGCTCCCCCCGGCACGGGTCCCGGGTGTCGTGGTCAAAAAATGCACAGGGTGTCGTGGTGAGAAAGACATATGTTTGTTTCAAGCAAGTTTGAAAGAAATCAATGAAAAATCCAACAAGGAGCATGCCAGAATCAAGATTTGGATGTCAAGCGAGATTTAAAAACACTATAAATCGTTATAGCGATTTGTGGAAGACACTACAAATCACTATAGTGAGATTCAAAAACACTATAAATCGCTATAGCGATTTGTGGAAGACACTACAAATCGCTATAGTGAGATCCAAAAATACTATAAATCGCTATATAGCGATTTGCGAGAGACACTACAAATCGCTATAGTGAGATCCAAAAATATTATAAATCGCTATAGCGATTTGCGGAAGACACTACAAATCGCTATAGTGAGATCCAAAAACACTATAAATTGCTATAGCGATTTGCGAAAGACACTATAAATCGATGTTGAAAAGCGGGATCCGCGCCGGGGGGAGCCCCCGAACCCCCCTCCTGTAAGGGCAAAAACTCTAAATCAGGCTCCACAACTCATCAAGTTGAATGATGTTACCCACGCTGGGAGGAGCCCCCAAACCCCCCTATAAGGGCAAAAACTATGAATCAAGCTCCACAACTCATCAAGTTGAACGATGCTACAGTCAGTGTGCAGGTCAGTCGGTGTTTGATGGAGCAATGTAGGATCATCTGTTGGATGTGCACAGAAGTACAGAGAGAAGGGAGAGAGAGTGAGATGATGTTCATGACCTTCTCCAGGGAGAACTCTTTGCCTCCCTTGATTTCTTCTCTAGAAAGAGAGAGGGGGTTTTATAGTGTTTTACGGAGAAAGAAGAAGAAGACTTTGAAGAGTTAACATCATCCTCGACTTTCTGGATGGAGGACATGTTTGTCCTTTTTTTGAACTGTTTTTTTTTAATGAAGGGTATTTTTGTCATTTTCTCAAACCATTACTTTACGAGAAGAATAGCAAGAAAGGGTACTGAAGTCTTTGCAACCACACCAGACTCTAATGCTTAGTGATGTCAACATACACGGGAATACGAGCCCCATGTGCTTGTATACGTGGTGCTCATTCAAAACCCCGAACACAGACGTGAGATTCAGTGAATCATCGGGGGGGGGACATACACCACCCTCTCCTCTGTTTGCATTTTGGATGAATGCCACTTAGCATATAACTATTTTTACAGCTGCCGTTTGGTGGATCAAATCCCGATGGTGCATTGGGATTGCCGTTGGTTTATCATGGTTGGGGTAAGTGAGGTTGGGTGGTCTGCCCAATGTTGTCAATGTTGGTGCCAATTGGCTGATTCTGTCATATTGGCAGAAAATCGATACGATACTAACATTAACCTGAATCGGTTTTTTTAATAAATGCAAACAAAATGCTTAAAATTATTTATTATATTGTTTTAATAGTTTTAACACGTGTTACGTTCTGATTGACACGGAATATTTTGTAATTATTTTTAGACAATTCAGAACGACTTGAGAATTGGTATCGGCCGATACCATATAAATAATTGGCCAAACGATTCGATAGCCGATACGATTTTGACAACATTGATCGTGCCCTCGACCCAGACTTTTACCTCGCAGGGAGGCGGGTCCATTAAGCGACCCGGTTCTGATTCCTTCGTCATAAAAAATAAATAAAAGGGAAAAGAAAGAAGCTTCGATATTAGGAAAAAAAAAAACTGCAGAATTGCGACACTCATTTAAAGAAAACAGTGAAAAAGAAGAGAGGCAGCAGGAAACACCAGAACATGACCACGGCGAATACTTCTTCTACTCTGGGGTTCTCAAGAGGTGTGGCTGGTTGGGTGGCCTCCGACTCGATGGTTTCGTCGGGTTCTGAGTCGATGGTGCCTTCTGGTTCGGCCAATTCCGCGGTAGATGAGAGGGAGAATTGGAGTTGTGAGGGATGACGAAGGAAAACGGATGATGGTGCTTGTGAAATGCGAAGAACAAGAAGAAGGGAGGTGGAGTCGGGTTCTGTGGGGTAGAGAAGCAACTACGGATATCCTGGAGGAGGGTGATGCTGCCGAGATACTGAGGATCGACGCTATGGATGCCATCTCTCTCTCTCTCTCTCTCTCTCTCTCTCTCTCTCTCTCTCTCTCTCTCTCTCTCTCTAGCGGGCAGAGCTGCATATCCTATCCGGAAGCAGAGGGATCAGGAAGAAAAGCAGCTGTCAATCACCACCACAACCTGGGGCAAGGAAACTCTCTACATCTCTCTCTCTCTCTCTTTTTTCGTTAAAGAATAATCAATGTAAACAGGTGTTTTATTGTTTCTTTTAGCATTTGTGCAGCATCATTAAGTGGCTAATTTTTTAGTCATATATTCATAGTGATCCTCTGATATTTCTAGGCAAGGATTAATTTGTAGCATAGAAGGATAACAATCAAGAGTAAGCATGTTATCTGGTCCTTTGCTGAGGCTCACCTTCTAGTTGCTTGTGTGGAATTCCTTTGCTATAAATTGAACCCTTTTTAGAATAGACAAACAAATGTTTCATTATATAATATATTCCCCCCTCTCTCTCTCTCTCCAGCTGAATGATATTTGAATTATAGAATATCTTAAATGAGAGTTAGACTCAGAATTAATTGATCTTATATCATATCTCCTCACCCAAGTATTTGTATGTGTTCACTTGGTTCAGATTTGGCTACACCTAGACCCAAGTAAAACAATATTACATCCCTACAATTGGCCTTTGTCACAGGTTCACAACTCATGATGCCACGGCTGCTAAACAGTCCCAGTACATAATTCTACAGATTCAGTGGAACAACAGTAGTCACAATGTTGCCTGATAGGAATGATCACAGTAGGCGAAAAGATACCCCAAATTGGGCCCAAATTGGTTTCGGCATAAAGTAGCCCTCCTAAATATCACAGTTCACATAATAGGCCCATTATGGCTCCCTGAAATGGCAGAGTCCAGACAGCACCATCCAGATGTGATCTTTGGTTGCTATTGTTTCTAGGTCCTAAACCATCCATACCTTGCATTGGGGAATAAAGACTTAAATGACCACAACAAACTCTGTCTGGGAATGTCAACGTTTCAGAGTTGGTCAGATGGCTGAATGTATCCAATCCGTTTAACTGGATTCAATAGGTGATACATCTGATTGATAATCGGATTAGTATTTGGTATCGAGTTTCACATCTGAATTCAAATTCAAATCCACACTGAACCAATATCAGTTAGTTATTAAAACTAGTCAGATCCGGATTAAGTATTAGCTTTTTCCATCTGAACCACAATCCAGCTTCGGATCAAATTAGTTAATATCTGATTAGATCAGATTCAGTAATGACCACATCTGTACTTAATGCAACCTGTTTACATCATTAACTCTGCCAATCAAACCCTATATTGCTGATACACACCCGTGATGACTGCCAACCACATACATTACCAATGAATATAAGAGAGAGAGAGAGAGAGAGAGAGAGAGAAAAAAAACAATGAATAGATTATATAATGAAACATTTGCTTGTCAATGATAAATAGTCTTCAACTAAGGCCCCTAAATACAGAATGGTTGCAATAATAGAGATAAATGATTGACCTTCATGCCTGCAACTTCTTTTTGCTGCTGAACATGAGAAACCAATATAATATCTGATTTTATTGAAGAGAGCATGGAAAATTTATTGGGTATGCTTCAATATCATTTCCAGAATCATCAGCTACAAACTGCCTCTACTGCAAGAGATTTCACTGAGCCAGGGCATAAATTCATATTGAAGTTGTCATTTGATAGCACTACCATGCATCGCTGCTTGTATAAACAGGCCTGACATCACAATGAGAAAATCAGCCGCTAGTTAAAATTATAATTTAATGACCACATACTCGGAATGTCCCTCCTCTTTTCTGTCATGCATGCATGGAGGTCTGGACGTGCATAGAGGTGTTAAATGCCAACAGGCTGTATGTGTTTGTGCAAGCAGTAAACATGATTGTAACATGTAGATAACCAAATCCATATTAAACAATAACATGAAAACACATTATAAAACATTCATGTACAGTTGCACACACACACATGAACACATATGTGCGTGAAAATTTACATAGAAATTACACTTGTGAGTCCCACAAGAATATGTATGTCCAGGTAAGGTTTAAAATAATTCCTACTGCATACTATACAAGCCCTTCAATGCATGTGCAAGGAGTGTAAATAAAACAGTCCTCGGACATGTATAGATGTGCCGTTATGCATTGTAACTTACAAGTTTCTACAGAGATGTGTATGAAGATTTCAAAAAATATGGAGGAATGATTGCAACAGATGAATGCCACTTTAAAGAATTTAAATGGACCAAATGGTCATGTATGTACTACAGTTAAATGCATTCATGTATTTGTATGTAGTTGATTTATGTGCAAAATGATACCTGTTCAACACTTGACATTGAAAGAGGATCATGACAGGATCCTTGTCTGTAGGACCCACAAGTTCCATTGGGAGTGCCAAAGCTTGCAAACTTTATGGAAGAAATGCTTGAACCATCTGGGCAAGCCAAATGCAGGCTGGCATTGTTGCTGCTACTTTTCTGATATTCTAGGGGATATTCAGAAGCAGGATAATCCTCAGAAACAAAACCGCATACTCTGGTTATGCGTCGTCTCGAGAATGAAATCTTCGTTGGATCACCACCTTTCTCCTCGAAGATCACCAGAACATTTCCTGAAGTCCGGAACCAAGAGCGTGGAACATGGTACCTGTAAATTAGAGAAGAAGATGCAAAACCATGGAGATGAGCAGAAAGAGTCAATGATCTTCTAAATCATAGAACTGCTTGAGATGACTGGCTTCTGGATTAACAAAACAACTAGGAAGATTTGATGGTTAAGGGTGCATGTTGTCATTTCTTAACAAAAAATTCCAACAATACAACACCATTCAGCATGAGAGGTAAGTGAAGTTTACCATCTTTGAGTTGGCTCTCCACAGCCGGTGCAGCATTTGTCTGGCCGGAATTTGCCTCGATAGTCACAAACTGAAACACAATTGTCATCAATGGAACTTGCTCGGGGCCAGTATCTCCCAATAGGTTCTCCATTTAACCAGGCCTGCCCTTTTCCCATATTGATCATGTCTAAACCAACTGGATCATCCCCATAGGGGGCATCCACAATTGCCTGCAAGTTATGCCAAAGCATTGATTAGAATTTGTTAGCAACTGCTCCAATAAATTTTCTTTGCAGACAATTTTCTTTAGAGAAATTTGTTACGGAACAGGAGACTTATTTATCATGAACTGATAATCTCAAAAACCAATAGGAACTATTCAAATAAATATACAACAAAAAGTCATGGTAATCCTTTTGCCTCTGTATAATACTGTTTTATGTGTAATTTCCATTCATGATCAAAGGGAAAATTAAGCAGTCAACTCTTGCATATCCCAAGTCAAGCCCATCAGTCATTTCTATGTTGAATCTGTAAGCTTGTTTTGTTGTGTGGTCCAAAACAATGTAAAAATTGTAAAATACAACTTATTGTAATGCCATACAAAGATACGGTGCAATAGCCAAAAAAGAAATAATAACAAAAAATAACCCTCTTCATGAATTCATGAACTGCCTCCCAGTCCCAGCTCTGTTTCATAAAATATCTCCCATCTCTGTGGATATGGTCTATCGTACTGTATTAGTACATATGTCTCCTCTTTTCATTGAGTTGGAATCCCATCTCTAAGCTGATGCATCTTTACCAATCGAACAAATGACTCTTTGGGATAGCTAGTCAATTCCATAGAAAAAGGTGATGCCCGGCCTGTACACCTGGATCTAAAATGTTAATGAACAGAACAAAAGAATCTACCAAGCACTGCTTTGAGAAAAAAACAAAGTTTCATTCTTATGTAAGATTGCTCAAAGGGAACATATGGCATGCCTATGAAGAGTATCTGGAAGATGAAGTGGTCTCAGAGGGATAAACTAGTCATCAGCCAATGGCTAAAGGGGGCCTTATTGCTGATAGCTGGAATTGGCATAGAAGTGGTGAGATGCAGTTGGTTTTTGGTAGCTGGGAATATAATGAAATGTGCATAAACTATTAGACAATTAGAGATGTCAAGGGTGCTTTTCTCCATGCTGGGACAATCTGTGAATTTTCTCTTCTCTTCCTGGAGATTGTGCCTTGTTGGAGAGCTTGAATAATGTCCTAAAGGAGGAGACCAACAGAGGCCATTCAATCACTATTCAGTAGCACGCAACAGCATGTAGCCTTAAGAGCAGCTAATGAAGGAAGAGGAAAGCCAATGTTGGCACTGTCTAGACTGTATGAGGGTCATGTTTTTTGTTCTACTTGTTATTCTTGAACTTGTCAAGAATGTGTGGTAGGAAGAAAGGGTTGATGGCTAAGACTCCCATTGTCCCATTCTCGATGCTTTCTTATTCTCCATTATTCCCTCCTCTTCCATGCTTTTATTTTTCTCCATTTTCTTTAAATAAAGCTCACACAAATCACTAAAAAGGGGATTCAAGAGGTAATCCAAACCTTTTGTATGTAGTACCTGTGAAAGTGTCCTTGATAAGATAGTAGAATCAAGATCTCAATATTCTTGATGACAAGCAGAGGCACATAAGCACAACAAGAACACATAGAGCACTTGTGCACAAAAACACTCAAATGCTCAAAAGCATACAAATGAACATTAAAATCTCATAGAAATCACTATTGGGCTTTGACCCAAAGCCTTACTTTTACAAAGGAGAAAGCCCCTATATATACATACAAGAGGCCTTGGGGGAGGGGGGGGGGGAACATATAGCTGTTGGAGCCCCTCCAATGGTCACAATTGTGACCGTTGGAAGGGCCCAACATCTATATGGTTGGGCCCCCAAGGTTTGGTCAAAAAGTCAAAAAACAAAAAAGATAAAAATACAAAGAATAAAAAATGTAAAATTTACATACATATTCGTAATGTGAATATGTGCAAAAAATAAGAAATACCTAAACTACCCCTACAGCTAATAAATTAGGAAATGCATATTTTATATATATAAAAAGTAAATACATATACATGTATATAATATATGTATATGCAATACCTTTTATATATATAAAATATATATTGGATTACAAGATTGAAATACATATTTTAACACCCCTCCTCAAACTTAGGGCAGGAGGACCGAAAGTTTGCCAAGAAGAAAGTTGAATCGCGGAGCACACAATACTTTGGTGAAGAAATCTGCCAACTGATATTCTGAAGTTACATATGGAAGATCTATGACTCCTTTCAGATAAGCTTCTCGAACATAGTGACAGTTCATCTCAATGTGCTTGGTTCGCTCGTGGAAAGTATGATTTTTAGCAATGTAAATTGCGCTTTTGTTATCGCAGCATAACTTTGCGAGCCCTTCTATAACAATTCCCATATCTTTCAAAAGCTGATGAATCCACACAATCTCTATGGTAGTAGTTGCTATGACACGATATTCAGCTTCAGTGGAGGATAGAGACACTTTTTGATGCTTCTTACATCTCCATGAAATTAGTGAATCTCCTAAAAATACACAGAAGCCAATGGTGGAATGACGATTATTCGAGTCACCTTCCCAGTCTAAATCAGTATATGCAATTAATTTTAAATCAGAGGAAGAGGACAAGAAAACTCCCTTATTTAGAGTACCCTTTATGTATCTTACGACCCGTAAGACAACACTCATGCTGAAACTGACTTGCCGTATGAACTGCATGTGAGATATTTGGTCTGATAATACTCAGATACATCAACGATCCTACAAGCTGTCTGTAGGGAGTAGGATCTGAGAGAGGAACACCATCATCAATCTTTATTTTAGCTCCTACTATAGCAGGAGTTTCACAAACTTTATCATCTGTAATACCTGACCTGTCAATAATCTCAGATGCAAGCTTAGTTTGAGACAAAAAATACCCTCTATGAGAGTATGCTACTTCAATACCCAAAAAATAAGTTAGAAATCCCAAGTCAGACATTTCAAACCTATCCTTTAAAATTGATTTTATGCTTTTAACCCCTTTAGAATCGCTTCCGGTTATAAGCATATCATCCACATATAAAAGCAAAATAACAATCTCTGCATTAGTTTTTCTAACAAATAAAGCAGTGTCAGTAAAGCAAGAAGAAAAATCATTTTCTAACATTACTGGGTTAAACCTATCGTACAAAGCCTTAGGGGCTTGTTTTAAACCATAAAGTGCTTTTCTAAGACGAAGCACTTTCCCTTTTGGGGGCTCTATTCCAGGTGGAGCATCCATATATACCTCTTCATTCAAATCACCATTCAGAAAGACATTCTTAACATCCATTTAATAAATGTTTCATTTGTTGATTGATGTAACAGTGATGAGACATCGGACAATGACCATTCGGGCCACATGCACAAAAGTTTCTTCATAGTCAATCTCATATTCTTGACTATATCTCTTGGCAACTAATCGAGCTTTATATCTCTCAAGAGATCCATCACTTTTAGTTTTTACCTTAAATACCCACCTACATCCTATGGTTTTCTTACCCTTAGGGAGATCTTGGAACTCCCAAGTCTTTGCCATGTTGAGAGCCGAAAGCTCACATTCCATTGCTCTTAACCATTCTTTTTGGCTTCTTCGAAGTTTCTGGGTTCTACATAGGAATGAATGTCACTAAGGCAGACTCTATGTCTAGGAGTGAAGGAATCATATGAAATGAACCTAGAAGACATTTTTCTACTTCTCTCAGTTCTTCATAGTTTTCATCATTTGTTGAATTAGAGCCACTAGATTCACTGTATCTTTCAATTGTACTCCTAAAGTTGCTTCTATCTCTATAGGTATATGTTATAGGTTCTCTTAATGCTTCTTCATTACTATGTTGTGAGCTAGGGGGATGAGAAGAATCATCTTCTTTATCATTGATGTCATTATAAGTAAAGTCGTCATCACTATCCTCACTGTCATCATTATGGGCTAACATTTTGAATAAGAAAGAATAATCCATGTTTTCTTCAAAGGATTCACCTTTTTCAAAACCATTAACATTTTCCAGAAAACTCACATTTCTGGAAACATATAACTTATCATTCTTGATATCATAACAACGAAACCCTTTTTGGGTTTCTGAATATCCAAGAAAGGCACAGGGAATAGCTTTTGGTGAAAACTTATCGTTCTTATCAGTAATAACAAAGCATTTACAACCAAATATTCTCAACCGATTATAGTCAGGTTCTTTAGTGTATAATTTTTCAAAGGGCGAGATATGGTTCAAGTTTTTAGAAGGTAGCTGATTTATCAGATAGACATATGCTAAAGCGGCTTCAGCCCAAAAACCTTTTGAGATGTTTTGAGAAACCAACAAATTTCGAGTTGTCTCTATTATATGTCTATGCTTCCTTTCGGCTAACCCATTTTGTTGAGGGGTTTTTGGGCAAGATCTTTGGTGAAGAATACCATAGCTTTCAAGATAATTTTTGAATTCACTTGAAAGGTATTCTCCACCAGAGTCAATTCTAAAAATTTTGAGATTCCCATTAAATTGATTTTTAATCATCATATGATAGGTTTTAAAAGTAAAAAAAACTTCATATTTGTGCTTAAGAAAATAAATCCAACAATATCTCGTGTAATCATCAACAAAAATAACATAATAAGCAAAGTCACCTTTGGATAAAACGGGTGCCGGACCCCATACATCGGAATGAACAATTTCAAACGGTCTAGTTGTAAACATAGATCTTTGAAGAAAAGGTAATTTTTTCATTTTCCCAAGTATACAATCATTACAAGTGAAATCACTTTTACATAAACTTTTGACAAAAGGCAAATGGAAAAATTTTATAATATTTGGATGTCCGAGTCTCTTGTGCCACACATTAATATCTTTTTGTTAAACAACATTACAAAAAGGATTCTTTGGAACTTGAAGGGAATCAACATAGTAAAGATCGCCCTTCCTAGAGCCTTCGCCAATCAATCTCTCAGACAGGCGATCCTGTATCCAACATTTGTTAGATGAGAACTTTACGTCCATCCATGATCTGAGAGTTGAGAAACGGAAAACAAATTTAAATTTAACTTGGGTATAAATCTAATTTTTGGAATAAAGAATCCTTGTTTTTCAAAAATTTTCATTCCTTTTACTTCAAGAGATGTTCCATCCGCGATTGAAACAAAGGATGGGGAAGAATTTTTTGTATACTCGGAAAAAGAATTAAAACTTGGGGTCATGTGAAAAGAAGCACCCGAATCCAAAAGCCAAGAGGTCTTACCGGGGGGAGAAGAGGTTGACATGGCGGCTCCGGAAATGGCCCCTTTTAGAAGAGGTTGAAGAGCATCTACAATTTGTTGAAGAGAGAGGGCCCCACTTGAAGATGATGGACACTCTTGAGATGTAGTAGCCATGACAAGAAGCTTCTTCCACTTTGGGCAAATAGGCTTGATGTGCCCCGGTTCCTTACAAAAATGGCAATTAAGCTTGCTATAGTCCCTCCTTCCTCCTTGTCCGCTTGGATTTTGGTTTTTGAAATGAGGAGGCTTGTAAGTCTTTAAGTTGTTCCCCGGTCTTGAAACGGCATTCACGCCTTCATTTTCTTCATTATTGGATGGTGTAGCTAGAACACTTGGATTGTTCTTGCTTACACCCATCCGAGTCTCTTCCCCACTCAATTTAGTTATGACATCTTCAAGAGAAGGAGAAGTGAAGGCGGATAAAAGAGAAGACCGGATTTGTTCGAATTCGAGCCTAAGCCCATTCAAGAAGTTAAAAAACCTATCTTCTTCCAATTGTTTGTGACGAAGCTCTATGGCTTCTCCACTTCATTTAGGTTCGAGCATAGCAAGCTCATCCCAAATAGAAGATAGCTCGACAAAGTGTTTTCTAATAGATATCTCCCCTTATTGAAGCATTAGCGCCCTCTTTTGGAGATAGTATTTATGGGACAAGTCCCTAGAGGTGTACATTTTCTCAAGATATTCCCATGCTTGAGAAGCTTTCTTGAACTTGATGATATTTGCATTAATTCTCGTTTCTACGGATGCAAAAATCCAAGAGAGGATTTTAAAATTCCTCATTTCCCATTCTTCATGCTTTTTGCCTTGGTTTTTTCATTGCCTTTAAGAATTTTTATCTCTCCTTCCTCTAACATGGTTATCTTGAGTTTCGGTTCGGGAATCGAGCCTTGAACATAGCTCCAAAGTCCTTTTCCTTTGATGTGAGCTTCCATGTTTCCGGCTCAAACATGATAGTTGGACCTATTGAGTTTGAAACCAAGAGAGAAATGGGAGTCTTTTTCACCCGTTAGAGAGGAGAGATGATGAGAAACAACACGTACGTCAAAGGCTATGTCACACGGGTGCGACACGGGTGCGGCACAATTTTAAAATTTTTGGACACGGGGACTCGGCAATATATATATATATATATATATATATATATATATATATATATATATATATATATATATATATAATTTTATTTTATTTTTAAAATGCCACAGCTGACAGCACAGTCTGTGCACAGTCACAGACTGTGACTGTGCACAGTCACAGACTGTGACTGTGCACAGTCACAGGCACAGCACTGTGCACTGTGCACTGTGCACAGGCACAGGCACAGACTGTGCACTGTGCACTGTGCACAGGCACAGACTGTGCACTGTGCACAGGCACAGACTGTGCACTGTGCACAGGCACAGACTGTGCACTGTGCACAGGCACAGTCACGCAGCACAGTCACAGTCTGCACTGTGCCTTTTTTTATATATATTTTTAAATAAAAAATATAAAAAATTGGTTTTTAGGGACATTTTTGGACTCGGTCAAAGTTGACCGAGTCCAAAATGTGGACGGACTCGGCCTGGACTCGTTGACCGAGTCCGACTCGGCGTTGACCGAGTCCGGGCCGAGTCCGAAGCCACACCCGAGTCCGCACCCGTGTCGGGGCGTGTCGACTCGGGTGCGGCACCTCCTTAGCCGAGTCCGTGTGACATAGGTCAAAGGCTTTTCAAGTCTTTCTTGACAAAATAGACTTCTAAAATATTGCCAGAAGAAGATGATCTACTCCAAACTCCAATAGCTTAAAGGCATGTTTTTTGAGACACTCAAAAATGTGAAGAAACGCTCGATCTTCCTTCAAAACGAGGCTCTGATACCATGTGAAAGTATCCTTGATAAGATAGTAGAATCAAGATCTCAATATTCTTGATGACAAGCACGTGCACATAAGCACAACAAGAACACATAGAACACTTGTGCACAAAAGCATAATACAAAAACACTCAAATGCTCAAAAGCATACAAATGAACATTAAAATCTCATAAAAATCACTATTGGGCTTTGACCCAAAGCCTTACTTTTACAAAGGGGAAAGGCCCTATATATACACACAAGAGGCCTTGGGGGGGCCAACATATAGCTGTTGGAGCCCCTCCAACGGTCACAGTTGTGACCGTTGGGCCCAACATCTATATGGTTGGGCCCCCAAGGTTTGGTCAAAAAGTCAAAAAACAAAAAAAAACAAGAAAGATAAAAATACAAAGAATAAAAAATGTAAAATTTACATAAATAGTACGAGATCTCTAGATCTTTCATAGATGATTTTGAACATATGTAATTGCCAGCAGTCTTAAAGTTAGTATGATATCATGCTGTCCCAGTGTGGTCTCCGTTTTCCAATTTATCTGTACAATATCATGATTTTTGTCCAGAAACTTTGATTTTCATTTATCATTTTGTTCTCACGTTTCATTCTCTTTAAATTTCTGTTTGTTAATGAAACCAGTTCCTTTTGTTTTGTCCTAAGATTGTCTCTGCTGACATTATGTCAATCTTTGTTTCTATGACTACAAACATATACAAACAGGATCTTTTTTTTTTTCAGTCAGTGACTCAGCATTGTCAAGTACAGCAAGGATGTGAACGGTTTTTGCTTTGCCTCCATAATAAGATTTCTAGTAAATGGAATTTTTCATCCTTGACTATCGGAAGCTGAATCAAAGGCTCCAAGTAGGGATGGCAGTGGACAGGGGGGAAATGGGGCCCCACCCTGTCTTGCCCTGTTTGAACCGGGGATGGAGGACATGAAATGGGGAATGGACTGGTGATGGAGGCGGGAATGAACTTACTCTTGCCCCCGCCCTGCCTTGCCCCGCTCCGCCTTGTCTCCAATCCCCCGTTAAGGAAATTATTATTATATCCTTATACATATTATAAAATCCTATATATATATGTATATATATATGTATATATATATATATATATTTCTAACCCTAACATAAAACTCTTTCTCGAATATCTCCTCTCTCCTTCCTACAATGAGTGGCGTGAGCTCCCATTTCTCTCTTCTTCCTCTAACGGCGGAAGGCAGCTACGACGGAAGGACTGGAGAAACGGGGCCCCATCCCACCTCCCCCCGTTTGGATCGGGGGATGGAGGACATGAAATGGGAAAATAAAGCAGGGATGAAAGTTAAAATCAAAACCTGTGCGGGGATGGAGGGAAAAATTTTGAGACGGGGCAGGGGTGGAGACCTTGTCCCCCACCCCCGCCCCAGTCCACTGCCATCCCTAGCTCCAAGACCACATGCAAATAGAGGATATATGGGCCAGGTGAAAAATCATGCAATTCCCACCAGCTTCCAAAGACACCCTAGCATTTCTGAATAACCGTTATGGTGGTGGCATGCATTAGACCACACAGGTAAGGCTTTTGAAATTTGTAATTATTAGGAATAATTTGTCATTTGCACTTCAATATTAATGAGAACATGAATTATAAATTCCTATTAACTAGTGGATGACCTTATTGCTGCTAATACGTGGTACCATGATGATACCATGAGAGCTTCATGGGAGAAAGCATTGGCAAATTTGTTAATGTGCAGCAAAGATATTAGTCACATATATATGCAGATGCACTTGCACACTCAAGCACAATGATATGCATGCTTGCACACAAGTACATTCATAATATAAAACCAGTGCACATATACTGTCCATGAGTTAATGCTATACCTTATACCAGGTCAAAGGCTGGTTCCTTGGAGGATTGATAGTTGACGTCCAATTCACGGTGTTCATCCCATCTTCCTTGTATATATTTAAGTGCTCTCCTTCCAATCCAATCTGCAAGAAGCAGAATAAGAAATACCTAGTGCTATGTCAAATTTTAATTTTCATGAGGGCCCAATTTCAGATAATGATGTCAAAAGAATAAACTTAGGAGGAGAATGTCAAATCAGCAAAATTCCAGCTTGAATAGCCACCAGCATTAAATGTTAGCAACATTGACTGAGAATGACCATTATCACTGAAGAGAAGGAATGCATCTAGAGTTGACACATTACATGAGCAATGGCAAACATCATTTTCACCAAAATAAGAGCATGTAATGAAGATTAATCAAATCTGAAAGAATTAACTGCTTAGGTGGTCATGCCTCTAACATCATTTGAAGAAAGCTGATTTTTAGAGGCAAACATAACATACAACCAGTTCTATTTGCGTTGATGTCACTGTATTATATGGAGACCACTTTCTCCTATTTAGGTGGTGTTGGTTTCCTGTTATTGAATTCCAAAGGAGTTAGGTGGTCATAGAAAAAATAATGAAACAATTGGGTCATCTCCTATTAACTATTAAGTCTCAGATCCATCTCAAGTCGGTGCAAAATTCATGTTCCAGTTTACAAACCTGATAGTTGAGATCTGAGACTTTGCTTGTTAAGCAAGTTTCCTATTACAATAGGGATTTTTCATTACAAAAAGTAGAAGAGGAAGGGCCTACCTCACTAGAAGAAACCATATTAGTTTTTATTTCCATCTATGTTGGTTCTTCAGTTGAACCATCAATCTGCAAATGGTGGATTCAACTTCATCCTTAGCTGAGTTTGTATTGCATCAAATATTTTGCAGATGCTCGTGGTTGTGAGAGTACAAAGAGCGCAATAAGCAATAATCCTTAGTAATAACCAAGAATTCATGTAGATTTCAAATAACATAGCTTAATAAGACAGCTTTTGTTTCCATTCCGGTCTCAACAGATGTCCATCCATAAGAGTTCTGCTTTGTTTAACTTTATCAAGGTGCTTTACAAGAATGCTGATCTCAACTGAATCCTCTAATCCTGTTTTCATTTTCAACGGGAGTGGGCAAACAATCCTGATAAGAAAAAATCATGGTCTAGTTTTTTGCATTCTTGCTTGCCAGTTGCCACTTGATTTTATGGAGTATTAAGGGAGAAATGATGAGAACTAGTTGAACAGGATTCCATAGCCATCTACAGAACTCTCTTATGTTAGGCAACTGCCCTCTTTACTTTCCCTAAGAACATTAATGACCCTAGATTCTGACAAGTAATAATACTGAGTTGGATGGCCAAAAAAATCATTGTAATTAAAACCATACACAATGTGCATTGAATAAAATAATACATTAGGTATCTTTAAAGGCAAGTTGTGTAGGTTTCAATTCTCAATTTTGGTTGATATGCAATATCGAAAAAAAGGAATTTTAACAAGTAATGCTAAATTATATGTGGATGCTGATTTCTGCTATGATATGTAATAAGACAAGAAATAGAATGTGAGAGTGGTGCATTATTCTCTTGAACCTTTTCGACATTTGAAGTTTTCCAAAAATAAAAAAAGTGCTTGCAGAGAGTTTTTTAACACATTTCCCACTTGATTCCCACTTCCTTTCCCATGTTTGCTTCTTGATTCCACTCCCATTTTTAGCAATCTTAGACAAGTCCTTGATGCAATTCAACTCTTCTAGTGTGCACAGTCTTCTCTAAAGGTGGTCTTTACCCTTATATCTGCATCTATAAAAATGACAGTTGATGGCAGATTTACCCTTTTCTGCAATCATTTTATTACAGTTCCTGCTGTCTAGATACCTGATCAATATATTGAATATGCAGACCTTTTCACTAACCTTTTTTAATATATATTTAATAGAAAAATAACCTTAAGATAGTAACTAATAGGTATACATGCATAAACATCTTGCACTTTAACAAAACAAATTGTAAGAAATGCTGATTCTTCATGCTTTGACAGAGAGATAAAATCAGAGACCAGATTTATCTTTTCTCTCTGCCTTGATTAGTTGCCAACGTATATAACAAATAGAAGAATTTCAAAATGTTTTATGTACAGAACCACAATCCTCAAACCTCTTTAGTAACTACATTTTTGTGATAAACACACAAATGGAAACTGCTTTGTTTTCATCAGAGCCCCAAATATCACTGATATTTTGAAAAGAAATTGCCGAGAATGAGATTTGTGGCTATGGTTTTCATTATGAACAAGCAAATGGCAGCATCTTCGGTTTTGTTTGGTCCCAAACTACATACAGTTCAAACAAAGCATTTCAAGGAAAACTTGCATTAATGATTTTTGAATTACCTTAAGCTTCCAAGCGTTTGATGTCAAGTCTAATGTTCCATTATTGAATCCCTTAAGCTTGACACTAGTAAAACCAGCTCCTACCCATTCATAATATGGTCCTGCATTCTTGAAGAAAAAACCAAGAGTCAATGAAATAGATATCCACAATTGAGTACAAATTTTCTACAAAGCAGTCAATGACTGTGACACACGATCAAAAGATGGCTGAGGAAGGCAGTCCATGCTCCAAATTTTTTCCAAATTTTGCACTTAAAATGAAGAATGACGAAAACAAGTTGATAGACAAAGGACATCTATGCAATTATTCCATAATGAAATGAAATGAGGATCTTCCAAACACGAACTTAGATCCACACGAGAAGGTGTCTAAAAAGACACTAAAGCATAACCCTTAAAAAGTGTATGATGGGAAACAAAAAAAGAAATAAAAAAATATTCTTTATTGATATGAAACACCAAATGTTTAAGCATTGGAATTAAAATACAAGAGGGGATGCACCCCTTGTTACCGTTGGACTAGTCCAACGGTTACATTATTAGTTAAGTTCCAAGTGGAACTTAACTACTAATGTAAGTCTAGTTCTATTAGAACTAGACTCTCAAAAAGCTAAAAAGAAAATAGCAAAAAAATACAAAAAAATAAAAATATATAAATACATATAATAATAATAATATGAATATTATTATTATATATATTTTATATTTTAACACTCCCCCTCAAACTTATGGTACAATGAGCGAAAGTTTGTCTAAGAAGAAGTGAAATCTGGGAGCAACGAGAGGCTTTGTAAATAAGTATGCTAACTGATATTCTGAGGTAACATATGACAGATCAATTGTCCCATGTAGATATTCCTCTTTAACGTAGTGATAATCCATTTCAATATGCTTAGTGCGTTCATGAAATGTTTTGTTGCTTGCAATCTAGATCGCATTTTTGTTGTCGCAGTACATACGTGAAGCTTGTGTTGCTTCTGCTCCCATATCAACAAGCAGGCGTTTGAGCCAAACTACTTTCATGGCCGTGGTTGTCATAGCACGATATTCAGCTTTTATGGACGAGAGAGATGCCTGCTGCTACTTTTTGCATTTTCACGATATCAAAGATTCACCTAAAAAGACACAAAAACTAGTGGTTGAGTGTCGGTTGTTGGGATCACCTCCCCAATCAGCATCAGTGTATGCAATTAAATCAAGTGAGAAAGTAGAAGACAAAAAGAGCCCTCTCGAAAGAGAGGTCTTGAGGTATTTGATGATACGCAAAATTGCTCCCATATGAATAGATGTGGGAGCATGTTGAAACTGGCATGTTGTGTGCACAACATGTGCTATGTCTGGTCTGGTAATGGATAGATAGGAAAGAGCTCTGACTAACTGTCTGTAAGGAGTAGGGTCTTCAAGGAGTTCTCCATCATCAATCTTTATTTTACATTGACAACTTCTGGAGTATTTACTTTCTTATCATCGGTAATGCCAAACCTGAAAACAATATCAGAAGCAAATTTAGTTTGAGATAGTAAATAACACCTAGGAGAGTAAGTAACTTCAATATCTAAGAAATATCTTAATAAACCTAAATCAGTCATTTCAAAATGAGATTTAAGAAGGTTTTTAATGTTTTTAACTCCCTGTTTATCGCTTTCAGTGATGATCATATCATTCACATATAGAAGAAGCACAATGATCCCTGCATCAGAACTCTTAATAAATAAAGCAGTGTCAGTCAAACAGAAGTGAAAACCAATATCAATCATAACATGACTAAACCTGTCATACCACGCTTTGGGTGCTTGCTTAAGGCCATAAAGAGTTTTTTCCAAGCGAAGGACTTTACCCTTAGGAATATTGAGACCGGGAGGGGCTTCCATGTACACTTCTTCAACTAGGTTTCCATTTCGAAATGCATTTTTGACGTCCATTTGAAATATGGACCATTTCTTGATGGAAGCTAAGACAATTAAGGTTCTGACCATTGTCATACGATCAATAGGGGCAAAGGTTTCTTCGTAGTCAATGTCATATTCTTGGGCATAACATTTGGCCATAAGACGGGCTTTATATCTTTCAAGAGTGCCATCACTCCTAGTTTTAACCTTGTAAACCCATTGACATCCTATAGTTTTTTTCTCAAGTAGAAGGTTTTGAATAGACCATGTAGAAGCCTTTTCAAGTGCATCTAACTCAGTTTTCATGGCTTCTACCCATTTGACATCATTCTTTGCTTGATAGTGTGAAGATGGTTCTTCATATGAGTGAATTGATGCAATAACTGCCCTATATGTGGGAGAGAAAGATTTATATGACACAAATTTTCCTGGAGGCCTTGAGACTCGGGATGACCTTCTGGTTGGAATTTCAGAATATCTTTCAAGTGCACATGGAAGATTAGGCTCTCGTCATCTTGAATATTGTATACTAGTATCTCTATAAACTTCTTCATTGTCAACATTGTAATCAAGGTCAATAATACCTTGATCATCATATCATATTCATCAGATTTTGATGTTAGATCTAACAAAAATGAGTACTTTGTGACTTTCTTTGGTTTTTCAAAATCAAATACACTCTCTTTTTCTAGAAAAGAAACATTTCTTGATACATATAACTTATTATTTTTAAGTCAAAACATCTATATCTTTTTTTATTTTCAGCATATCCTAAAAAGGCACAAGGAATCACACAGGGGGAAAGTTTATCATTTTTGTTCGTAAATATGAAACATTTGCATCCAAATACTCTTAGTCTAGAGTAATCTGAAGAAAGGTTCACAAGTTTTTCGATTTGTGTTATATTTTGCAAAGAAGAAGGCATTCGATTAATCAGATAGGCGGCAGTCAAGGCAACTTCTGTCCAAAAATCTTTTGGGACTTTATTTGCTATTAATAGAGTCCTAGTGGTTTCCATAATATGACGATGTGTTCGTTCTGGCAGCCCATTTTGTTGGGGTGTATATGGACATGACCTTTGATGTATGATGCCATGCAAGTTAAGGTAACTTTAAAAAACTGTGGACAAAAATTCTCCCTCTGAAGTTGTGCGAAAGATGAAAATTTCATTTTGAAACTTGTTTTTAACCATATTATGAAATGTTTGAAAGTATGAAAATACTTCAGACTTATGTTTTAGAAAGTAAATCCATGTATGTCTGGAATAATCATCGACAAAGATAATATAATAAGCAAATCTTCCTTTAGAAATTATTGGTGCAGGACCCCAAACATCCGAGTGAACTAATTCAAGTGGTTTTGAAGAGACAAAAGTTCTTTTCTGAAATGGTAATCTTTTTATTTTGCCAAGAATATAATCTTTACAAGTAAACGTTTCAAAATTACAAAATTTTCCTAGATTTAGAAAATGTTGGATTTTGGCTATATGAGGGTGACAGTCTTTTGTGCCACAACTCCAACTCATTTTTTTGAATGTTATAACAAAAAGCTTTCTTTGACATTTTCAAAAAATCCATGTAATAGAGCCCTCCTTCTATATGGCCTTCCCTAATCAGCTTTCCTGACTGGCGATCCTGTACCCAGCAACCATGAGAAGAAAAGAATATATTACAACCATGGTCAGATATTTGAGAAACGGATAATAGATTTAAATTTAGTTTGGGAATAAATCTTACTTCTGGAACAAAAAATTTTCAGTTTTATGGATTTTTTCAAAATTTTCTATTCTTTCTATTTCAAGAGGAGTTCCATCAACTATAAAAACTTTTGACACACTTGTTTTATTTTTAACACATTCGGATAAACTTTTATCATTTGGGATCATATGAAATGAAGCATTAGAGTCAAGAAGCCAAGGGAAGTTACCTGGATCAAAAAAAAGATGAAGCAGTTGCCCCAGTCGAAGCTTCTGATGAGTAGGAAGCTCCTTTGATAAGAGGTTGAAGAATCTCCATTAGCTAGGCCATAGAGACTCGTGCATCTTGATCTTTGGGTTTCGATCCAGCAATCACAACTCTCTTTTCTCTAAGCTCCTTAAGCTTAGGACACCGAGGCCTGTAGTGCCCCGTTCACGACATTGATGGCAGATAACATTTTTCTTGTCATAATCACCACCTTGACAGTTAAAATGGGGTGGTCTATATGATCGTACATGATTCCCTGGTCTGGATACAAAAAGAACAAAATCATCTTCAGCCTTTGGAGTATATTTCTTGATTCTGTTTTCCTCCATAGTTAATTCCTATATAGTGTCGACAATAGCGGAAACTTTTTCTGAATAAAAAAGAGCCGATTTCGTTGACTCGAATTTCGGTCTTAGACCATTTACAAATTGATAAAAATGCTCCATATCAAGTTGTTTTTGTCAGAGCTCAATATCTTCTAGACAATGTCATTTTGGCTCTAGAATAGCTAATTCACCCCAAAGTTCGGATAATTCATTATAGTATTCTCGTATAGTTTTGTCACGTTGGGTCATTGATCTAACCCTTTCTTGAAGATTGCACACATGTGCAATATCTTTTAGGGAATACATATTTTTGAGATATTCTCATGCCTTATCGGCATGCTCAAACTTGTCAAGACTAGAACATTTCTTTATGTCAATGCTATTGATTAGCCATGACATAATTTTAGCATGCCCTTTTCTCCCTTCTTTCCAACTTTTTTCATAGTTGGCTAAGGCTTTGCTTTTTTTCCCTTCGGTCAAGGGAACTTCTTTATCACTTTCTATTTTGGTGAGAACAAGTTTAGGTTCTAAATCAAAACCATCTACTATGCCCCACAACCCTTTTCCTCATATGTGGTGCTTCATTATTGAAGCCCATATTACATAATTTGTGTTGTTTAGCTTCATGGGTACGATGGTGATTTTATCTTGATCATCCATCTTTTACAAAGGTGATAAAACAAGGAGAAAAAGAAATAAAAAAAGAGAGGGTAAGAGAAAGCAAACACGATATTTTGATGCAACGAGCCTTTCTTTTCTCTCCTTCCTTCAAAAGAGGCTTTAAAAAACCCAACCAAGGTGATAAAACACCTTTGCAAGTTTGGCATGGAAAACGAGGCAAAAAATCTTCATGATGTAGCATGAACCTCGCTTTGATACCATGAAATGAAATGAAATGAGGATCTTCCAAACACGAACTTAGATCCGCACGAGAAGGTGTCTAAAAAGACACTAAAGCATAACCCTTAAAAAGGGTATAATGGAAAACAAAAGAAGAAATAAAAAAATATTCTTTATTGATATGAAACGCCAAATGCTTAAGAAGCATTGGAATTAAAATACAAGAGGGGATGCACCCCTTTATATACAAGTGGGAGAGGAGAGCTCTTAAGGAGCTCTCCTTGTAACCGTTGGACTAGTCCAACGGTTATAAATGTAACCGTTGGACTAGTCCAACGGTTACATTATTAGTTAAGTTCCAAGTGGAACTTAATTAATAATGTAAGTCTAGTTCTATTAGAACTAGACTCTCAAAAAGCTAAAAAAAAAGTTAAAAAATACAGAAAAATAAAATTAAAATTACATAAATATATATATATCTATATATATAATAATATGAATATTATTATTATATATATTTTACATTTTAACACATAAGGCATGGCATCTATACTTCATGATAGTATTACATTAAGCTTACACCTTGGTCTTATACCCAAGCACTGGATGCTCTTAATAGAACTAAAGGATGTCATACTTGTTTCAAAGTCTTCCCCTTACTACTTCCAATAGAACACCCTATAGGGTTTGTGGCTCTAGGAATTTATTTTCACCTTGAGATCAAAGTATTCTGTTATATCTGTTGCACTTACACCATATTAATGAAACGTGTGCTTGGTCTGATACCCAAGCACTGGATGCCATACATGTTTCGAAGTCTTCCCCTTACTACTTCCAATAGAACACCCTATAGGCTGTCACATGGGCGCGGGTACGGGTGCGACACGGGTGCGGCACAATTTTAAAAATTTTGGACACGGGGACTTGGCTGTATATATAATTTTTTTTTAAATATATATATATAATTATATATATAAGAATAAATTAATAATAAGATTGTAAATTTTAAAGCAAAAATAAAAAAGTAATTCTTAACAACATAAACTTACCAAAATATAACACATAAAGAAGCTTGTGAGTGTGATAAACAACAAAACTTATCATATATACTTTTTAGGATTTCTTATCATCATAAAGCTTGGCCAGACCAAAATCAGAAAATTTTGGATTAAGCTCAGTATCAAGCAGAATATTACTTGCTTTGACATCTATGTGCACAACTTTTATCCTTGATTCTTCATGAAGATAAGCAAGTCCTCGAGTTGTTCCCAAACAGATGCTGAATCGAGTAGACCAATCAAGGTTTAGCGTTCTTTTTCCTGCAAGAGTGCACAACATCTATTTAACAAGGGATTTTAATAATAAAGACCCTCTATCTCTAATAGTTTTTCCTTTAGGCAGATAAGGGACACAAGAACTTGATTTGTTCAATTAAGATGATGAAATGAGATGGTTATACTTGACTAAGCAGTCATCCTTAGGGATGGCAGTGGACCGGGGCGGGGGACAAGGTCTCCACCCCCGCCCCGTTTCAAAATCCGAACCTTCATCCCCGCCTCCATCCCTGCACGGGGATGGATTTCAACCTCCACCCCTGCCTCCATCCCCGCTTCATGTCCTCCATCCCCGGTTCAAACGGGGGCGAGGCGGGGCCCCGTTTCCCCTTAGTCTATAGTCATCCCTTATTGAGACGGGGATGGGGCGGGGATTGAGACGGGGATGGGGCGGGGAAAAGCTTAAGTCCATCACCGCACGGGGATAGATTTTAACCTTCATCCCCGCCTCCATCCCCGTTTCATGCCCTTCATCCCCGGTCCAAACGAGGTGAGGCGGGGCAGAGCCTCGTTGTTCCCTGGTCCACTGCCATCCCTAGTCATCCTAGCTTACAAGATACAATCCATCGATAGCTAGCGTAGAACATAATATTAATGATAGTAAATGTGTTATCTACCATTCCTGACCATGTTCAACACTTGACATATGAGGGTGGTTATGCCTTTTAGCTAATTCACACACATAATAGTTGATGAGTTCTGGCAAAACTGTAAAACCCAGGAAAAAAATGATTGGACCCGGGATGGGTCCGGACCCGACCCGGATCAGGACCGGGTTACCGTTCCCCCCCCCCCCCGCCCGTGCTTTTATAAAGCAACAGAAGGCGGTTAGGGCTTTCTCATTCGAGAAAACCCTCCCCACCTCTACCGTCTGCCCTCTCTCCTCTCTTGTCCGACCACTACCGCCCCCACTCTGGCAGCTTCGTCGAAGCCCTCGCCGACCACCTCCCTTTCTCCTCCCTTGCTCGTACCCCTCTGTCACCCTCTTCCTCCCTGTGTCCGGCAGACACACCCGACGACCCCCAGGCAGCTCCGACCAGTATCTCCTCCTTCCTCTTCCACGGATTCTCCTTGTCGGCAACAGTCGTCGAAGCCACATTGTCGCAACCTTCTTAGGTGACCTCTCCTCCTCTCCATGTCTTCTTTTTCTCCTCTGTCATCTTCTTCTTCTCCTTCCCTCATCCTCTTCTGTTCACCGGTGGCCTTGCTCCCCTCTGGTAAATCCCGACCCCCCCCCCCCCCCCCCCCCTCCTCGTCTCCCGGCTCGCTGGAGACACCGGCAGGAGGTTGCCGACCTCCTGCCTCCCCTCTCCTAGGTGCGTTGACCGAGTCTATAAAGTGGACGAACTCAGCCCAGGTGCATTGACCGAGTCCGCCTCGTGTCTGAAGCCGCACCCGTGTCAGGGCGTGTGCGTCGACCCCCTAGCCGAGTCTATGTGACATAGCCTATAGGGTTTGTGGCTCTAGAAATTTATTTTCACCTTGAGATCAAAGTATTCAGTTATATCTGTTCAGATCAAAAGAATGCATGAACATTTTCATGGATTTTCATATGGTGCAAGTGAATCACACACGCATAGATAAGGAAATCAAGAATTTATTAGAGAGAGAGTAAGTATGATAAGAAAAATTACCACACCATGAACTACAAAGGAACATATCAGCCACCTAGAATCGATTGAAACCGAAGCCCAATTGGGGAGAACCACCCCATGATAGGTCTAATATCAGAGCTTAGGGGCTAAGCAGATCTTCACATTAGGCATTCTTCTTCTTCTTGAGATTTTCAGATAGATCTTCTCGAGTACAAAGTTTCAAATAGAAGAATAATATTGCACCTTGATTTCAATTCAAACTTTAGTTGTATCCACTCGGAGGACTGTTGAATTATCAGCTTCATTGCTGACTATTCTTCTAAGCATTCTGCATTTACATGAATGAGTTGTCTAGATTGCCTTCCAAATTACAAGCTAATTGGTAAGATTTTCTCTAATATGCCACATCCAAGGCATGATCTCTAATAATGCATGCATGAGAAATAAATATAAACTTATGCATGTGCACATGATATACATGTGTGTGCACATGTTATCTACAAAGTTTACAAATGTTCATCTCATCTAGGCAAAACTCTCGGTCTCAGCTTTTTGAGAACTAATTTTTGATAAAGGAGACCCTGAGTCCTAGTGGAAGTGTGCTGCAATGTAGCGTGATAGATAGTGGGAAAAATCTGCAAACTCAATCAAAGAAATGAGGAAAGCACTTAGGCACAAGTCCATTTTGTCCCCATGTCTTGTCCTACTTCTTTGGGTGAATAAGATCATAGAAGAAGCTTGCAACTTGACAACTTGAACAGCAATTTAAGAACATCACACAGCTAAAAAATTAAAACTGGCAAAAAAGATGCAAAAACATCAAAGTAAATTGATCAGCATCTCCCAACCATCTGGAACGAATCCAAACCAAGCATCCACATTCTCATGGATGTTTTGCAGGAGCATTTTCAAATACTTCTTGAGTTGGAAGAAAGCAACAATATCTTCATGCAAAGTTTATCCTTAACATTTTAAGAAGGTATAAAACAGTTCTAACTGGCATAATGAGTCTGTTTATGCTTAAGGATCTGTAAATAAACATTTGGTTGTAAATAAATGAAGTATACAGTAATTTAAAATGGAAAATCTGCTGAACAAATACTTGTAGTCTGCAAAATTCCAAAATTCAGTTGAACAGAGGGAAGCATAATATCAAAGATACGATGAAAACCTTCTATCGGACAAACTTACTTGTAGGCCAACAGTCATGCTTAGAAGACTGATTTCATTCTTCCCAGCTATCAGAGGTATGGATTTCTCAAACTTGAAGGTTGAGTCTGAGCCACTTCCAGAAACGCTAACTAAATTAATGAACAGAAGATTATGAATCATCCCATAAGCATGTCAAAAAATAGAACGGGAAATTAGTAATTCCATGCAGAAATAATAAAAGAACAATGCATGTAATTTTGCTGATTGAAATGTTGATAGCATAATATGAATTGTTCAGATCATTTGGCTAAGAAGACATACATTCCGGAAGGTAAATACTCTATACATCCACAGGTTGTGTATGGGTAGGTTAGCATAGATTGTCTATGTTGTTTCGTTTTAAATAGTTAATGATTATGGATAACCACTCTTAAATTGGGAAAGCATTCCAAGTAAAAGTGCACAAAACTAGGGCTTAATTATTTTCAGTTGAAAAAACCTGAGCGCAGCCCACTAGAGAATCCGATGAATGATAATTGCTACATTGATGAACAAATTATTTGGACAGATGACTCAAAACATTTTTCTATATTCATGCCTAGAAGGGAATGGACATAAGTGATTTCTAGTTTAGAAACAAAAGGCAACTGCATACAACATATAAAGACAAAAATGAAAACAAAAAATCAGATTTTGTTTTCATAGATTAACTGAAAAGTAAAATGAAACAAAAAGTCCTCTAGAAATTCTTCAAAGATTAACTGAATCTGAGAGAAAAGATAAAGCTTTAAAATTTACCCATGCCAGATTTGTTTGCTACTTAGAAGTGCTAGTTTAAACCTAGGATGTTTTCAATGAGATCAAATTTTATATAATTTTATTAATAAAATGAAGTCTTCTAGTATGAATACATATTGATAGATAAAACATTACTTAGATTGATTAGGACATTTTAATGCAGATGTCCATGATTGTGAAAGAAAAATATATGGCAAAGTAAGAAATAGAGATGCAGAGACATCAAAAGTTCCCAGTTATGTCTATCCTCTGCTAAAAATAAATGTACATATAAATATATTTATATGTATGTATGTATATATATAGTCATATGTAATATAACTAGATAGTAACTAGGAATAGGAACTAGGGTTTAGATTTTTATTTTTTTGGTTATAGTTGAACTATTCAACAAATGTTGACTAGTCAAACTATAGAGTCGTTGGGCTCTATTTAGAGTTGTTGGGACTCCAACGACTCTCTATGAGTCCTCCTCCTTCGTGTATAAATATGGGGCAAAGCCCCCACATATTATAGTGCTTCTTGCATAGTGTTGATCAATAAAATATTATTTTTTATTCCTTGTGTTTGCCCTTTTAATGGGTGTTTGTGTGTGAGCCCATTTTCTTGCTTGTGTATGTTCTTTTGGTGCTTTGGTGGAACTCTTTGAGTGTCCACTTTGTTATTTTGATGAATATCTTTGGAGGACCTTGTTTCCTTTCATAGTATCAAGGCTTGGAGATCAAGTTGCCTTTTTGGTGCATTGGAAAGCATGTCACTCAAGATTTGAAAGAGATAAAATCTCTTTTGCAAAATTCATTTAAGTACTTGTGAGGTTTTTGTGCTCTCTGGGTAGTGGAGTGCTCGTGTGATTCGTGCTCTTCATTGGTGGTGGAGTGCTCGTGATCCTTTTGATTATCTCATCTTTTTCTTTCTCCTTTCTATCTTCTATTTTTTCTCTTAGCCCTTGTAAACATAGATGACAACAATAATGTCATCTTAAAACCCATCAAGCTCAATGACACAAACTTTGTAACATGGGTTTCAATCATGAAGTACTTCATATGGGGGAAAGGGTTGTGGGGATTAGTAGATGGGTCAAATTTGAAACCCAAATTAATTCTTATTAAGATAGAAGGAGAAAAAGAAGTACCTCTTACGGAGGCAAAAAAAGCCCAAGGCTATGGCCACGTATGAGAAAAAATGGAAAGAATAGAGAATGGGGCATACCAAGATTATGTTTTGACTCATTAGTAGTGTTGATATCAAGAAGTGCTCAAGTATAGCTAAATTTGAACATGCAAATAAAGCATGAGACTATCTTAAGAGAATGTATTCTCTTAAAGATATTGCCTACATTTGCAACTTGCAAGACAAAATACGCACTATGACTCAAGGAAAAAAAATATTAGAGAATACTTTAGTGAGTTGTCCAATCTTTGAAATGAGTTCTCTTATTGAGGCACAATGACATTATCCTGAAGACAGAGAACTCTGTCAAAGACAAATCGATATGGAGCATTTCTATCAATTCATCAATGGTCTAAAATCGGAGTTTGAGTCTACCAAATCGGCTCTTCTTTATAGAGGAAAAATCCCCTCTATTGAAGAGCTAAGTGTGAAAAAAATAGACTAAAAAAGAAGACATCTAAAGATAATGATGATTCGGTCCTAGCTGTGTCTAGGCTGGGAAACCATGTTCATGTTTACAAACCACCACATTATGGAAGACCAAAAAATGATAACTATGGAAAGCAAGACAATGAGTTTGAAAAAAAATAATTATTTGCTATTATTATTGTGAATCGGAGCATGTCAACACATATTGTCCTAAACTAAAAGGACCTTATGAGAAGAAGGTAACCTCCGTTGCTCAAGAGTCAAGTGAGCTTAAAGCTACACAAGAATTAACCATTGGGAGCATGTCCTTGACTCAACTTGTAGAAGCTCTTCAACCTCTACTCAAAGGAGCTTCATCAACAGGAGCCACAATCTCTTCTGTTGGCATCTTTGATCCCGATAAATCTCATGACACCAAATGATAATATTTTATCTAAATGTCGTAACTCAAGCGGGTCAAACGTATTTATTGCCGATGGAACATCCCTTGAGATAAAGGGAATAGGAAATTTTGAAAATATTTTAAAAAAGTTTTTTATTCAAAAAATTTGATATATTCCCAAGTTAAATTTAAGTCTCTTATCTATTTCTCAATTGTCTGACCATGGGTATAATGTTTTCTTATCTTCTATTGGTTGTTGAGTGCAGTTTTGCCAGTCAGGGAAGTTAATTGGAGAAGGGCACAGAGAAGGAGACTTATACTACATAGATTTTTTCAAAAACTGGATTTTGATTTATGGCACAAAAGACTTGGCCATCCTAATGTATCAAAAATTCAACACTTTTCAAATATGAAAATTTTACATGTAACGATTGTATTCTTGGCAAAATAAAACGATTGTCATTCCAAGAAAAAAACTTTTGTCTCTATACGATCGCTTGAGTTAGTATATTCAGATGTTTGAGGCCCAACACTTGTTATATCTAAGGGTGGGTTTACATATTATGTAATCTTTGTTAATGATTTTACTAGACACACGTGAATTTACTTTATTAAACACAAATCTAAAGTGTTTTCATACTTTCAAATATTTTACAATTTGGTCAAAAATAAATTTCAAAAAGATATTTTTATCTGTTGCTCTGATTTAGGGGAAGAGTTTTTATCAAAAAAAATTAAAAATTACCTAGAATCCAATATTACACTTCAAAAATCATGTCCCTAACTCCACAACAAAATGGCTTGGTCGAAAGATAACATAAGTATATTATAGAAACCACAAGAACTTTGTTTATTTCAAACCAAGTACCTAAACAATTTTGGGTTGAAGCAACATTAACTGCAGATTATCTTATTAACATAATGCCATATGTCTCTTTGAAAAATCTATCACCAGTTGAAAAACTTTTTAAACTTACCCTTGATTATTCTAGTTTAAGAGTTTTTGGGTGAAATTTTTTTGTTTTCACTAATAAAAATAAAAAGTTTTTTCCTCGTGCTATTCCTTGTGTTTTTTTGGTATATGCAAATAACCAAAAAAGTTATAGATGTTGACTTTAAAAATACAAAATTATATGTTTCAAGAAATCAGTCTTTCTTAGAAAAAAGAAAAAAAAATTGAATTTGAAATTTCTGAGGGAGAAACTGAGTATTCTTTTCTATTAGATCTAATTCCAAAGTTTGATGATTATGATGTTGATCTTGATCATGAAATAAAAAATGATATAGTGAGTAAAGAATTTCATGATAATGAGATAAGTAAAGAACAATCTCGAGATAAAAAATGTATCCAATATTTTAGGCGTAGTAATTATGAACATCCATGTGCCCTTGAAAAATATACTAATAATAAAAACCATACAAAGATATAAATTAGAAGGTCATCCAGAGTATCAACCCCCCCTGGAAAATCCGTGTCTTATGAGTTCTTTTCACCTAAGTATCAAGCTTATATTGCGTTGATACATTCCTATATAAAATCCTCAAACTATGTTGAAACAACAAAACATTCTGAATGGGTAGAAGCCATGAGGGTATAATTAGATGCTTTAGAAAAGGCGAATACCTGGATTGTCCAAGATACACCCCTAGAAAAGAAACTCATAAGTTGTTAATGGGTATACAAAATAAAAACCAAGAGTGATGGAACTCTTAAAAGGTATAAAGATAGATTAGTTGCCAAAGGATATTCCCAAGTAGGGATGGCAGTAGACTGGGGGAAAATGGGGCCCCTCCCCGCCTTGCCCCATTTGGACCGAGGATGGAGGACATGAAACAGGGATGGAGGCGGGGATAAAGGTTAAAATCAAAACCCGATGGAGGCATGGATGGACTTACGCTTTCCCCTGCCTCGCCCCAGATCCCCGTTAGTAAAATAACTAAAATACCTTTAGGGATGATAGTGGACCGAGAAGAAATGGGGTCCCACCTCGCCTCTCCCCATTTAGATCGGGGATAAAGAACATGAAATGGGGATGGAGGTTAAAATCAAAACCTGTGCAGGGATGAAGGCTGGGATGGAGGGCAAAATTTTGAGACGGGGCGGGGGTGAGGACCTTATCCCCCACCTCCATTCTGGTCTACTTCCATCCCTACTCCCAAGAGTATAAAATAGATTATGAGGAAAGCTTTACCCCAATTGCTAGGATGACCACAGTTAGAACCATAGTAGCCATTGCTTCTGTGAAGAAATGACATATATATCAAATGGATGTTAAGAATGCATTTCTCAATAAAAAAATAGTTGAAGAAGTTTATATGGAAGCATCACCTGGTATAGTTATTTCTAAGGGAAAGTCCCTTCGTTTAGATAAGGCCATGTATGACCTTAAACAAGTGCAAAAGGCTTGGTATGACAGGTTTAGTTAAGTTATGCTTTATGTTGGATTTCAATCTTGTTTAACTGACAAAACTTTGTTTGTTAAATTTTTTTATGCAGGTGTTATTATTCTTCTCCTTTATGTGGACGACATGATCATCACAGAAGGTGACAAATAGAAAGTTGAAAACATTAAAAACTTCTCAAAACACATTTTGAAATGACTGATTTGGGTTTTTTAAAGTATTTTCTTGGTATAAAAGTTGCTCATTCTTCTAAAAGTTATTTACTGACTCAATTTAAATTTGCTTTAGATATTGTTGTCAGGTCAAATATTTCAGATGATAAGAAGGTTGACACTCCCAAAGTTGTAAATGTCAAAATAAAGATTGATGATGGGGAACCACTTGAAAATCTAACACCATACAGACAACTTTTTGGGGCTCTGTCATAACTCTCAATTATGAGACCTGACATTGTGCACACAATTCACATAACGAGCCAGTTTCAGCATGCTCCCACCACTGTTCATATAGGAGCAGTTTTGTGTATTATTAGATATATCAAAACTTTTATTTTTTGAGGACTTTTTTTATTTGCTTCTTCCTCCTTAGATTTACTTTCTTATACTAATATTGACTGGGAGGTGATCCAAATAACTGACACTCAATGGTTGGTTTTTGTGTGTTTTTAGTTGACTCATTGATTTCATGGAAGTGCAATAAGTAGCAAAAAGTTTTTCTCTCTTTAACTAAAGTTGAATATCGAGTGTCTGACTAAGAAGATTACTAGCTGATATGGGAGTTTAGAGCAGTGTTTTAAAACTCGCCGAGTCAACTCGTTGACTCGGCTGACTCGGCTCGGCTCGCCCCTCCAGCGAGTCAACTCGGCAAGGCAAACTCGGGCTTGACTCGGCCTGACTCAGCTTGACTCGGCTTGACTCGGGCGAGTTTTGGGATGTTTTAAATTTGTTTTTTGAGTTTCAAATTACAGTTTCAAAATATATAAGTACATATATTTTAACAAGGGTTACCCCCAGATTTTGTATAAAAAAGAAAATAAAAATCATTTAAAGATAAAAAAGCATTTAAATCCATAGAATAAAATCGCCATGTTGTTCGAACTACTGTTCACCCTGTGTTATCAACTTATTCTAGCAAAATATTTTAAAGAAATGATTCTCACTATATATGGCGGGTCAACTGTGCCTATGGGAAGTCACATTTAGGTTTCATCATCCATTTGTTATGTGAACAAGCATTGTACATATTCAAATATTAGTAGTCTTTTTATAGTTGTGCCATTAATATATTTCCTGCATAGTTTTATACATGAGAAAATTGCTTATTTGTGTTGATATTGGGCATTCTGTAAACTTTCAATATGCACATATATCCCTGTTTTACATTTATGGATTTGTTAGAGAGGGAATTAAAACTTTTAAAACAAGCTATCATATATGATTGGCCATTTTAGGAACCTTAGGTAGTAGTAGACTGAACTCATGGTGACCAAATCCTCTAATTCAAGTCATGAAATAGTCAAAGTGCTTGTATAGATATCAAATTCAATTATTCAAGAAAACCTCTATAGCTCTTTGCAGTTGTTTTTATATTCTTACAGACATTTGGAGACTATGTTTACTCAAAAACATGGTTTCAGACAAATTATATATTGTTTTTTTTTTAAATCAAAAGTTAACAAAACCCGGTCCGAGTCACAAGAGTTGACCCGCCGAGTCACGAGTCAATAAAGAACGAGTCGAGTTCTGAGTCACGGGTTTTAAAACCTTGGTTTAGAGTAAAGGAGTGCCGCGACTGTGTTGTGATAACAATGGTTCCATCGGTAAAAGTATCTTCAACAAGATACTTTAGCCGATAACACAATAACCTTGAGAATAAATGTGTGAACATACACACCCAAGAACACTTGTGCACAACAAGCACAACACACCGAATCACAAATGTGCAAATGCACTCATAAGTTTCATAAACAACTAAAGAGGTTGGGCTATAATCCCAAATCCCTTGAGAAAATACAAGAGGAGCTGCCCATATATATAGGGCTTGGAGGAGGTCTTGGGAGGGGCTCCACATAGTCGTTGGAGCCCCTCCAACGGTCACAAATGTGACCGTTGGAGGGTCCAACGACTAGTGGGTTGGGCCCCTCCCAATGCAAGTACAATGCATTAAATGCAAAAATAAAAAGGAATAAAGAAAAAAGAAAAAGAAAATAAATACAAAAACATATTCTCGAAAAAGAATGTGTAAAATGCCTAAACTACCCTTACTAGGAATATATATATTATATATATATATATATATATAATTGGTAAATACATATACATATATTATATATATGTATATGTATTACCTTATATATATAAAATATATATGCGAAATTACAAGTTTGATTACATAATTTAACACCCCCCCTCAAACTTAGGGCAAGATGACGAAAGTTTGCCAAGAAGGAAGTTGAACCGCGGAGCGCACAAGGCTTTAGTAAAGAAATCTGCCAACTGATATTCGGACGTGACATAAGGGAGATCAATAACTCCTCGGAGATATGCTTCACGAACATAGTGACAGTCCATTTCGATGTGTTTAGTCCGCTCATGAAAGGTGTGATTCTTTGCAATGTAGATTGCACTCTTGTTGTCGCAGCATAGCTTGGTGGGTCCTTCAATTTTGATCCCCATGTCTTCTAGCAATTGGTGAATCCAAACAATCTCCATGGTAGTAGTTGCCATGGCACGATATTCAGCTTCAGTTGAGGAGAGCGACACATTTTGTTGCTTCTTGCATCTCCACGAAATTAGTGTCTCCTAAGAACACACAAAAGCCAGTGGTGGAGTGACGGTTATTTGGGTCACCTCCCCAATCTGAGTCAGTATAAGCAATCAATTTTAAGTCAGAAGAAGAGGACAAAAAAACTCCCTTATTTAGAGTACCCTTTATGTATCTTACGACTGGTAAGATGGCACTCATGTGAACGGATATAGGCGCATGCTGAAACTGACTTGCAGTATGGACTGCATGGGATATATCTGGTCTGGTAATACTCAGATACATCAGAGATCCTACAAGCTGTCTGTTGGGTGTAGGATCCAAAAGGGGAACCCCATCATCAATTTTCATCTTTGCTCCTACTACCGCAGGAGTTTCGCAAAGCTTCTCATCTGTAATACCTGACCTGTCAATGATCTCAGAAGCAAGCTTAGTTTGAGATAAGAAATATCCTCTAAGAGAGTATGCTACTTCAATTCCCAAAAAATAAGTTAGAAAACCCAAGTCAGACATTTCAAATTTATCTTTTAAGATAGATTTTATACTCTTAACCCCGTTAGAATCACTCCCAGTGATGAGCATGTCATCAACATACAGAAGTAAAATTACAATCCCTGCATTGGATTTTCTAACAAATAGAGCAGTGTCAGTAAAACAAGAGGAAAAACCATTCTCAATCATAACAGAGTTAAATCTATCATACCAAGCCTTGGGAGCTTGTTTTAGGCCATAGAGTGCTTTCTGAAGACGAAGCACCTTTCCCTTAGGAGTCTCCATTCCAGGAGGAGCATCCATGTAAACTTCTTCGCTTAAGTCGCCATTTAAAAAGGCATTTTTCACATCCATTTGATAGATGTTCTATTTGTTGATAGAGGCAACAGTTATAAGACATCGAACAGTGACCATACGAGCTACAGGAGCAAAAGTTTCTTCATAGTCAATACCATATTCTTGACTATATCCTTTTGCAACCAAGCGAGCTTTATACCTTTCAAGGGATCCATCACTTTTAGTTTTTACTTTGAAAACCCATCTGCACCCTATTGTTTTCTTGCCTTCAGGAAGATTTTGAAATTCCCAGGTTTTGGCTCTTCTTAGAGCCTCAAGTTCATTGTCCATGGCATTAATCCATTCAGGGCACTTTCGTGCTTCTTCAAAATTTCTAGGTTCTATATAAGAGTGGATGGCACTAAGGCAGGCTCTATATCTTGGTGAAAAAGAGTCATAGGAGATGAACCTAGAAGGAGGCCTTCTACTTCTCTCAGTTCTACGAGGGATCACTTCATTCTGAGAGGCACTGGAACTGGCATCATTATATCTGTCAAGAGCACTCCTAAAGTTGTTTTGATCTCTATGAGAGTAGGTGATAGGGTCTCTAGGTAATCCAATAGGTTGATGTGACGAAGGAGGCAAGGAGATGTTTTCCTCGGTTTCAAATTCATTTGGGTTACTTTGATCGGACTCATTATCACTAGTATCATCGTCCTTATTCAGTAAATCAAATAAAAAGGAATAATCCATTTTTTCATTATGGGGGTCACAACGTTCAAATCCACTAATATTTTCCAAAAAACTCACATTTCTGGAAACATACAATTTATCACTTTTGATATCATAACAACGAAACCCTTTTTGGGTTTCAGAATAACCAAGAAAGGCACAAGGAATGGCTTTAGGAGAAAGTTTGTCATTCTTATCAGTGAGAACAAAACATTTACACCCAAAGACCCTTAACCTGCTATAATCAGGTTCCTTATACAGTTTTTCAAAGGGGGAAATTTTGTTTAAATTTTTCGATGGGAGTCGGTTTATGAGATAGACAGAAGTAAGGGCTGCCTCGGCCCAAAGATTTTTTGGAATGTTTTGAGAAATAAGCAAAGTCCTAGTTGTTTCAATGATGTGCCTGTGCTTTCGTTCGGCTAACCCATTTTGTTGAGGAGTTTTCAGACAAGATTTTTGGTGAAGAATACCAAAATTTTCAAGATAACTCTTAAATTCATTTGAGAGGTATTCTCCTCCAGAGTCAGACCTAAAGATTTTTAAACATCTATTGAATTGATTTGAAATCATCATGTGAAAACTTTTAAAAGTTGAGAAAACTTCATGTTTATGTTTAAGGAAATAAATCCAACAAAACTTAGTGTAGTCATCCACGAAGATCACATAATATGAAAATCCTCCTTTTGACATTACCGGAGCCGGTCCCCGTACATCGGAATGGACAATTTCAAATGGTTTTGTCGTAAACATGGATCTTTGAGGAAAAGGCAAACATTTCATTTTCCCAAGAATGCATTCATTACACAAAAAGTCACTTTTACAAAGATGTTTAATAAAAGGAAAATAAGAGATTTTAACAATATTGGGATGACCCAATCTCTTATGCCATACATGAATATCTTTGTTTTGGACGACGTTGCAAAATTGACTCTTGGGAACTTGAAGAAAATCTACGTAGTAGAGGTCTCCTCTTCTAGAGCCTTCCCCAATCAATCTCCCGGACTGGCGATCCTGTATCCAACATTTATTAGAAGAGAATTTTATATCGCAACCATGGTCCGAGAGTTGGGAGACGGAAAGAAGATTTAAGTTGAGGTTTGGAATAAAACGAATTTTTGGAACAAAGAAGTCTTGTTTTTCAAAATTACCTATTCCTTTAATCTCAAGAGATGTTCCGTCCGCGGTTGATACAAAGGATGGAAAAGAATTTTTAGAAAAAATTGAAAGAGAGCAATAGCTAGGGGTCATGTGAAAGGATGCCCCCGGAATCTAAAAGCCAAGATGTCTTACTGGGGGAAGAGGATGACATAGCGGCTCCGGAAGTACCTCCCTTGAGAAGAGGTTGAAGTGCTTCTACGATTTGTTGAAGAGAAAAAGACTCACTTGATGAAGAAGGTCGTTCTTCAACTTGAGATGCCATAGCCGTTGCAATCAATTTCTTCCATTTAGGACACAAAGGTTTGATATGTCCGGGTTCTTTACAATGATAGCAAGTCACTTTGCTATAGTCTCTTTTGCCATACCGATCATTTCCTCCTTGACCTTGATTCTTGAAATGAGGAGGTCTATAGGTCCTCATGTTATTTCCCGGTCTTGACACGACATTAGCCATTTCACCATCTTCTTGAGTAGAGGAAGTAACAAGAATGCTAGGATTATTTTTGCCAATCCCCATACGGGTTTCTTCACCACTTAGCTTGGTGATAACATCTTCAAGTGAGGGGGATGTGAAGGCGGAGAGAAGAGAGGACCAAACTTGTTCAAATTCGGGTCTAAGGCCATTTAAAAAATTGAAGAACCGGTCTTCTTCAAGTTGTTTGTGCCTTAATTCGATTGCCTCACCACTCCATTTAGGTTCAAGGATTGAGAGCTCGTCCCAAATAGAGGATAATTCGGCAAAGTACTCCCAAATGGTCATGTCATTTTGTTGGAGAGTCAAAGCCTTCTTTTGGAGAAAGTACTTGTGGGATAGATCTCTTGAGGTGTACATTTTCTCAAGATATACCCAAGCTTCGGAAGCCCTTTTAAATTTGATGATATTGGCGTTTATCTTAGTTTCAACGGATGAAAAAATCCAAGATAAGATCTTGAAGTTCTTCATTTCCCAATCATCATGTTTCTTAGAATACTCTTCAAGAGCCTTTTGTCTTTCATCCCCTTCAAGGATCTTAATATCCCCTCCTTCAATAATGGTAATTTTGGGTTTCGATTCCGGTATGGATCCATGAACGTAACCCCAAAGCCCCTTTCCTTTAATATGGGCTTCCATATTACCGGCCCAAACATGATAGTTTGAGCCATTAAGCTTAAACCCAAGGGAGAAATGGGAGTCTTTTTCGCCCATTAGAGAGGAAAGAATGCAAGGGATAGTACGTACCTTAATTACTTTTCGCGTCTTTCTTGACAAGAGAGGCTCCTAAAATATTGCTCGAAGAAGGTGATCCTCTTTGATTTCAAAAATCTTGAAGGCATGCTTTTCGAGGAATGCAAGAGAAGGCGAATCGCAATTCTTCTTCTTCAACGAGGCTCTGATACCATGTAAAAGTATCTTCAACAAGATACTTTAGCCGATAACGCAATAACCTTGAGAATAAATGTGTGAACATACACACCCAAGAACACTTGTGCACAACAAGCACAACACACCGAATCACAAATGTGCAAATGCACTCATAAGTTTCATAAACAACTAAAGAGGTTGGGCTATAATCCCAAATCCCTTGAGAAAATACAAGAGGAGCTGCCCATATATATAGGGCTTGGAGGAGGTCTTGGGAGGGGCTCCACATAGTCGTTGGAGCCCCTCCAACGGTCACAAATGTGACCGTTGGAGGGTCCAACGACTAGTGGGTTGGGCCCCTCCCAATGCAAGTACAATGCATTAAATGCAAAAATAAAAAGGAATAAAGAAAAAAGAAAAAGAAAATAAATACAAAAACATATTCTCGAAAAAGAATGTGTAAAATGCCTAAACTACCCTTACTAGGAATATATATATTATATATATATATATATAATTGGTAAATACATATACATATATTATATATATGTATATGTATTACCTTATATATATAAAATATATATGCGAAATTACAAGTTTGATTACATAATTTAACACCATCTACATTGATAGGAACTAGACCTTCCACAAACGAACCAAACACATTGAGATGAATTGTCACTATGTACAAGAAGAATTCCTACACGACATTATCGATCTTCCTTGCGTTACTTAATAATATCAATTGGTAGACTTCTTCGTTAAACCTCTTGTTGCTTCTAGATTTTACTTTCTCTTGAACAAATTTTTGGTTATCCAACCTTAAGTTTGAGGAGGGAGTGTTAAAAATAAGTGTACATATATATATATATATACATAGTCATATATAATATAACTAAATAGTAACTAGGAATATGGACTAGAGTTTAGATTTTTATTTTTTTTGTTATAGTTGAACTAGTCAACAAATGTTGACTAGTCAAAATATAGAGTCGTTGGGGTCCCAACGGCTCTCTATGAGTCCTCCTTTGTGTATAAATATGGGGCCCACATATTCTAATGCTTCTTGCATAGTGTTAATCAATAAAATATTAATTTTTACTCCTTGTGTTTGCCCTTTTAGTAGGTGTTTGTGTGTGAGCCTATTTTGTGACTTGAATATGTTCTTTTGGTGCTTTGGTGGAACTCTCCGAGTGTCCACTTTGTTATTTTGGTGAATATCTTCAAAGGACCTTGTTTCCTTTCATCCTCATCATATAACTAGCTGGTAGTATGAATATTCTCTATTAATTTTCGCATGCAAATCTCTTCTCAAGGAGGAAAGGCATAATTAGTGAGAAAATATACTCCATTAATTTTCAATTTTAATTAAAAAGTTCATGAATATGAATAAATTACTTATTTAACAAATTAACATAGATGTCTGAACATTTTGTCAAACAACAAACCAGTAGGCTTAGAAAAGTCACATGAATATTAACAATAACCTCAAATTGGAGACGTAAATTCCTATTGAAATTAATGAATAGAAACCAAAGAAGTTAATAAGATTTATCCCTATGAAGTGGGTGGAACATTGTTCTTGATTATAACATGTGACAAAGAACCTCGTTCAATTTTATGAATTACATAGCAATTCAACAAGCCCATTAGGTGAATCAGAGAAGATAATACCAATAACAATTAGTTCATAATAAGGAAATTTCTTGAAAATCAGGTTGAAAGTAAGTTTACATCAGGATCATCTGCATGAAAGTTAAGACAACATTATTTTGTCCAAGCACAAAAAGGCATTTATAAAGACAAAAAAGAAAACCAAATGCATGTATATCATTGTACTTTACCAATAAACTCTTGGTTGATAAAAACGTGTGTAGCATGTCCCTTTGATTCAACAACTAGAACTGGTTGGCTTCCCTTCTGCAGAAATTCTTCCTCGTGGCTTACATACAAACTGCAAAATCCCGAGATGCAAGGACATGTGAACACTGTAATTGTTAATCTATGATATAATTGTTAATCCATGTTAATACCAAGCTCTGATAACATATTTTACTTGTTTTCAGAATATTTCAGTGCAAGTTTTTTGTTTTTTTTACCAATGACTCATAGACTTCTTATGACATACCTCAATATTGATGCTCATGGAGGAACCAGTAAGTACCTCCCAACATAGAGCTATGATGTAAGACCTTGACTGACTGATCTTCCCAAATTATCACACTTAGAATCATGGCTGAAATAATGTGAATGCCTGTAGCCACCTCTATTTCACCTTTCAGAATGACTTCAAATGATAGGGGCTCAAAGTGGTTAAGGTGTCCCATTAGGTATTGGCTACCAACGAAAGGAATAATGTGTTTCTTCCAAGTTATGCAATTGGACAAAGCAAGCTTTTTTATGACTAGTTGATTAAGGAATCAAGAGCTTAATGACTTGAAGCATACTGAATATAGAAAAAGAAATGAGAACTAAAGAAGCATGGAGAAAACAAATTTTTTTATATTTACACGGAGAAACCGCCCCCACGATCAGAGACCTAGTCACGCTGGCTCTGCCTGCCATACTTACGATCACTGTCCTGACAGTGTAAAACTCTGTGGGCTTACCCCTTGCCCCCATGGAGTCACCACGCTTCGGCTTGCGCAAGGGGTGATGCCCATGCGATTTGAACATAGACTGCCTGCCTAGCAGCCTAGGCCCCATCCCACTGTGCCAAACCCCTTTGGGGCCTGGAGAAAACATTCAAAATGATATTTTTTCTAGAAAAAGGAACTATGTAAGGGAAAGACAATAATGACATAAAGAACACTACTAAAAGAAGAATGAAGAAAAGGGAAAACTATAGTGATACCATATCAAAACTTTTGGGGTGTTGCAAGCAAAATGTAGTATGATCAGGATTTTTTTTTATCTTTTTTAAAAAAGATTGAGATGGTAAATTTAGCTCTAATAGCTATTGATGCTGGTGCCTCTTTTTTCTTTTCATTTTTGGAATATGAGATCAATATGACTTCTGAAGGGTGTTTTTTTCATTTAAAAGATGTAAATCAAGAACCACTTTCACCAACAATCAGTTTTTAATTTTCTTTCTTTTTTGAGAATTGTGAAAATGGAAAAGAAAATAGTATGAACAAAGAAGTGGAGGAGACTTTCTTTTGTTACGTTTTGTGGTCAAACAAAATAAAAAAACAAATAAAGGAGTGAGAATAGAGAAGAGGATCATTGAATAAAAGCAAATATAGAAGGCAAAAGTGTAGATAAAAAGTACAAGCAAGAGAAGGATGATTCAATATGTAATGGTCATTTTTTGCCCATTTGTGTTTGACTGTTGACCATGTCTGATGAAAGGCAGACTTCAATACAGTTTGTTTCAAAAGGCAGAAATGTCATTCATGTAATGTTTCCTCACCTTATTAACAAAATAATAGGGATCAATAGAAATCCACATGCTTTTTTTCTAAACATCTTTCGTCCTTATTTAATTTCATATTCTTCCCAAGCTATATTCTACCTATTTACCCTAAGAAAATTGTTATTCACAGTCTTAATCTGAAGGGCACTACCGAACAGATGAAGCTGTTCACTCCAACACAATGTGAGAAATATGAAGTGAGCTAGTAAATGAGGGGAAAGCAAAAATTCTGCAGCCAAATGAAGTCATACAAATCTGCCTTATGGTTGCAAAACTATATTCTTATATTATTACAATGTTAAGAAAACATAATTTATGTATATACCCTTGTGCATGCTATATATATATATATATATATATATATATATATATATATATATATATATATATATATATAATGTGTGTATGTACATTGTATATGTATTATATAGTTTGTATATTAGGGTATTCATGTAATTTTTATTTCTTGTAATAGGTAATACCCATTAGGGGCATTTTACTCATGGTTTCTAGCCGTTGGGACTAGCGCAACTAGCTGTTGGGCTAGTCCAATGGCTAGCTCAACTAGCTGTTGGACTAGTCCAACGACTAGTTGAGCTCTCCTTCATCTCTTCCCTATTGTGTATATATATGGGGTTTCTCCCATAGTTTAGATATGTTTTTCTTAAGCATTTCTCATTCAATAAAATTTTATGTGCTCTGTTGCCTATTAGTGGCGTGTGTTTGTAAATGCTCTTGTGCTCTTGTATTTGCCTATAGTGGCTTTTTGTATCTTGCCCTAGTGGACCTGTAGTTGTATACAAATTGTATTTCCCTTGGTGGTTTTTGTATTGTGAACACCCTATTTGTATTTCATTACAATGCACACAACTTTCTGATAAATGCAGATGACATGAAAAAATCACAAAATTTGACACTGGCATCATCCTTAACAGCTAAAATGATATTGGTTTCCCGAAATAAGACAGGTATTGATACAATTCAAATATTATTTTTAGAAATTATTCAATATAATTACATAATAAAGATTATTCTTCCTTTGGATACCTATATGTAACTTATTAGCTTACCATGGATCATGTAGAAATCCATATAAATTAGACGGTCAAGATCAAAAGCATAAGAATTCTTAAGATATTATTACTTTATTTTGCTGCCATTTCTTGTAACCTTGGATTGAGGAAATTATTAAGCTTAGATTACCTCTCAATGTCAAACTTTTTTAACTAAAACTTGCACTTTTTTGTTGTGTAATACATGCAAGTAGCATTTCATATTATTTACGTGATAAACGGCAGCCAATTGAGATTAACTAGATAATGCATTGCAGACTTGGATATGAGCCAAAAACTGAACTAAATAACTGTTTTAAATAGAGATACTTACCTTGTAGAATACCATAGATAATCAGTAGAATCTTTTGTGGTATTTATATGGTCCACAAGGTCATTCCTAACAAAGTCAGCTTTTCCCCAAATTCCACATTTCTCTTGGAAAACTTCCCACTTTGTGGTGCTTATGTTACCGTCATGTGAAGGAGCAGATAGTATAATTTCTGTAGGTATCATTTCTACAACTGAAGTTTGAGAAGTAACCTGCCAATGATTTTGTGAAAGAAAATTGTAATAGAAGACCATGATAAAATGCAAGAGCAATTGGTAAGTAAGGATACCATGTAAGTGCTAATTTCCCTCACACAAATCAATCTGATGAATATCAATATACTTGTAACAAGAAATGACAAAGGTCAACGGAATAACTGCCAATATAGGAGAAATAAACAGAGATCTTATCCTAAACAAGTGGAATGGTTTCACAATTCATACAAGAGAGCCAAATTAATCTAATGCAATCTATTGGAAATTTTAAGTTCTAGAAACCTATTAATTTTCCTAGTGTCCCTAACAATCAATGCATTATTTCATCGATTAATTGTTAAAACATAGAGATGTGGAACTCGAGCAAAATTCGATATTTGATACAAAATTTTCATGGATGAAAAGACATTATACTTATCCACGACGATGATTGTCTGATCCTAATCAACCACAACAATAAATTAAATATGTTAATAACAAAGTGTATCTGTAAAGCCCACTTAAAAAAAAATTGTGTCGGATACGTGCCGAGGTTGGTCCGCCGTGTCGGACCCAGATCCAAGCCCGACCTAGACCTGGACCAGAGCTTGACCCGGACCTGGGTTCTCGAAGTTTCGAACCTGCATTTTTAAAAGACGTAGGCCGAGAGCGGAAAGGGGCAAAAGCCCCTCTCCACTCTCTCTCCTCCTCTCTGTCTCTCGTCCCCGTCTTTCTTGTTTCTCTCTGCGGCCACTGGCGACGGAAGCCGCCGACGACCCTCTCGTCGACGACGTCAACCTCGTTGGCCACCTCCTCTGGTCTCTCCCTCTCCGTTGTGTTTCTTGGGGACCGTTGCCGTCAGGCACCCTAACCCCCTCCGCCTCTCTCCCTGCTACCCCGACCTTCCGGCCGGTGATTCCTCGTTCCCCCTTCTTCCCTTCTCGACTACCGCCAGCAACTACTGCGACCGTCGACAACAGCCACCGTCGACAGCCTTGTTGGTCTCCTCCTTCTTTGTGCCCTCCGGCCTTTCGGGGCCTCCTCTTCCTGTTTTTGGCCGGCACCACTTTGCTTGAACCCCGACGCCGGTGGTTCCTCAGGTAACCACGTCCCCTTTTTCTTAATTTTCTTTCTCTTCTCCTTCTTCTGCGACCCTCATATTCTCTGGTCGGTGGACCAGAGCCACCATCGTGGTGGCTCTGGGTCTGTCAGGGAGGGAGGTGTTGAGCACCTCCCCTCCTCGCCCTTTTCCCCTCTTTGCTCTTCATTTTTTCGATCGGCAGACCAGAGCCACCATGGTGGGTGGCTCTGGGTCTGCCAAGAGGGAGGTGTCGAGCACCTCTCCCCCCTCGTCGTCTTCCCTATCTTTATTTCTTGAGTTTCAAGGGAGGAGCTGGACCATGGTTGCCAGTTGAGGAAGCGGGAAGCGATACGGGAAGCGGGAGCGGGAAGCGGGAAGCGAGGCACTTTCAAAAATTTAGGAAGCGGGAAGTGTGGAACGACTTAGAAGCGAATCACGAACCATCTCGGAAGCGACCTAGGAAGCGGGGAGAAGCAAAAAAAGAAGAAAAAAATTTAAAAAATAAAATAAAATAAAATAAAATGGAAAAAAGAAGAATGCGAGGGGGAAGCAAGCTTCTCATAAATGGGAAGTGTGTTTCCCATAAAAGGGAAGTGTGCTTCCGATAAAAGGGAAACATACTTCCCATTTATGGGAAACACGCTTCCCAAAAAAAGGGGACGCTTCCCCATGCATTTTGGAAGTGCAACGTTTTGCGCTTTCAAAACGCATATCGGGGAAGCGCGCTTCCCCTACTATAGGGGCGCTTTCGGTAACTCTGAGCTAGACCCCCTCCCGTTTCTTCGATTTCGTAAGGCAGGGGCTGAGTTCCCCTCCCTGTTGCTTGTGTTGCGAGGGAGGGGTTTGGCCCCCCTCCCTGTTGTGGTTGGGGAGGGCGATGCCCTCCCTTCCCTTTCTTTTTTGACAAGGGAAGGGCTCAATCCCTCCCTGTCCCCTTGTTTCGACAGGGGAGGGGCTCAATCCCTTCTTGTCTCCCTATTTTGGCAGGGGAGGGGCCGAGCCCCTCCCTGTTCCCTCTATTGCAGGGGAGGGGTTGAGCCCCTCCCTACGTTCCTGTTGACGGGGAGTGGCCGAGCCCTCCCCGTTCCCCTCTCCTCTCTCTCTGCTTTTGTCGGGCAAACAAGGGCTCGATCCCTGTCTCTGCTCCTTTCCAACAGGCAAGGGGCAGAGCCCCTGCCTCTGTGGCCTTTGCCATGCTGGCAGGGGGCCGAACCCCCTACCCCTTCTTGCCTCTGCCACCTTTTGACAGGCAGGGGCCTCTACTATTTGGGCATGCAGGGAGCAGGGCTCCCTACCTCTGCTACTTCATGCTAGGCAGGAGCTCCTGCCTCTGCAGCTTTTCTGCAGGGAGTTGAGCCCTCTGCAGGCAGGGAGTGGAGCTCCCTGCCTACCCTTGCATCGGGGTTTGGTCTAACGACCTCTGCGGGCTTACAGGACACGACTCCTATTTTGATAATGGCATACTAACTTTTTTGCATCGCAGGTTGCACGATGGAGCCACTCGTGACACGTGGTCGAGCCCATTATTACCTACACCGTAGGCGTACGAGGACCATAACCTCTCAAGGTAGGGGAAAGTTGTGCAAAGGACAATGGATGAACTTAACTTAAGCAATTAAAAACTTAAAATGAGAAAAAGGACTAAGGACAATATGTATACATATATCTATATATGTACGCATTTATTTCAAGGACACGGTTTTGCGATCCTTGTCCTTTTACTTTTCTATCATTATTTCTTTTTGTTGCCCCACGCTTTATGCGCTATGGCTTTTTACTTTCTGTCTTTTAATTTATGTACTTTCATTTCTGTTGCCTTGTGCTTTATGCGCCATGGCTTTTACTTTTTATCTTTACTTTCTTGTCTTTTACTTTGCCGCCGCGCTTTATGTGCCCGGGCTTTTACTGTTGTTTTTATTTTCCATATTTTCTTTCCTGTCTTTACGTTGCCGCCGCGCTTAATGTGCCTAGGCTTTTCTTTTTGTCTTTTCTGGTTTTTACTTTGTTGATGCTCTTCAGCCTTGCATATTTTGCTTACATGTTTGTTTGGCCGAGGTGTGGTTTTGTACCTCATGCATTACCTTGCATATTTACTTACATGTTTGTTTGGCCAAGATGCGGTTTCGTATCTCGTGCACTGCCTTGTGTTTTCATTTGCTGGCATGTTTGTTTGGTCGAGGTGCAATTTCGTACCTCATGCATTGTCTTGCATATTCACTTGAGTGCATGGTTGTTTAGCCAAGGTACGGGTTCGTACCTTGTGCACTGCCTATAAGGTTTTGCGCTCAACACACAACTTTGCACTTTAGGGATCGATTGCATCCTACCATCGCATGGTATTGCACACGATCTCGCTTTTGGCTGACTTGCACTTAAGTGCATCTTTGAGTGTATTCCACTTCGTTCATTTGTTTTTAAAAGACATGACGCACACTTATGCACTTTGGTTCTCCAAAAAGATGGTTTTTAGGCGCAAACCTTTTTTTTTCGAAATGCATAGTTTTGTAAAACAAATTTTGAAAGTCTTTTGCGAGACAGTGGTTGGATCTCCCAAATTGATGTATTTGGGAGAAGTGTTTTACAACTTCGGTTTGTGGATTCGATGTAACTCGGATAACCCTGTTTAGTGGCTTGTGCATGGGTTAGGCAAGGGTTCTATTGATGAACTTGCATCATCGCTAGATCGTTGCTACATCCCTTCTGCTGCGAGACTTTAATTGGTTGTCTTGTCAGTTCTTCTATGAGTATTGCTGATGAATTTTTTTTTGAGAAATCCATGCCTCTCTCTTCACAATCGTACATTTAGACATGTATGATATGTTTGGACTACGAGGAGTAGGATGAGAGGTCTCTAGTAACCTCAAAATGTGGAATCATGTTGATGTTTGCCTAACAGGCAAGAGGCTCGTGATGGCCTAAAGGGTCAGAGCATGGCAAGTTTTGAATGATTACACCATGTATGTTTGCAAAGCAATGTTGTGGGGATTTCTTTTGAGAAATCCATACCCCTCTCATTGTAGTTGTACTTTTGAACATGTACGTTGCGTACTACGATGAGCAGGATGAGAGGTCTATGTTACCTCAAACGTGCATGACACGTGTTTGAGACCACAAAATAGCATAATAAACCCCCAGATCGGTCTCAGCTATTTTTATATTTCGTGTTATGTGCGTACCCGCATGGTCAGTTAATATCGAAACTAAAAATAACTTGCTCACACTTCAAGTTAGTTGTAGACTTTTAAGAGATTGACTGTTACTGTACCTAGTCACTTTCTGTACTTAGTTACTTGTATGAATTTATTGATAATGGCATGCATTGTGAGCTTCGCTACGAATGCTTAACTTATTCAGTTACTCTGCTTAGTATGTTGAACTGCTTTGCTAAGTTAGTTTCTATATTTAGTTACTTTCTGCCTCCAGAATTAGTGGGACTACTATATTTGTTTATCCTACTTTGCTTTAGCACTTTGTTCTTTACTGCTTTTCTTTGCGTACCTACTAGTTTTTCGTGAAACTGGCCCGTTTTATGGGCAGGTGACGAGTGGGTGCTCTTGACGGTTGATGATGTGATGCAGGATGGCTCGAGATCTCACCCCTTTTTGCCTGCATCCTGGTTACCTGCTTTTGGTTGCCGTTTTGTACTTTTGCTCACACGGGTAAACCCTCAAAGTTGAACAAATTGAATTTTGATATATATATATATATATATATATATATATACATTTTTGGTCCTCTAACTGTTTTTGCCAATTTTCTTCTGCGGGTTTTACGCTAATGTACCCATAATTGTCGATTTGTCTATCTTTCAAAGAAAAATCTGCTTTCGCTGAATTTTCAAAACCAAAACTCTGAATTTTGAAAGGTTTTCTAAATATCTTTTAAAAGTTAACAAGTCAAGATTTTGAGATGTTACAGTATCTATTTAGTTCGGATGTTAGACTTGCTCCATACAATTAAAGCATAGAGCCATGTAGCTTCTCCATGGGATAATCAAAGGTATTTAATTGTGAGCTATTCCTTTTAAACCAAACCTATTGTATGGGATGTAATCCTCTTTCAACAAAGCTTGGTAAAACTAAAAATGAAAAAACCATGGAAGTTAATATATTCATGTCTAGATACAAATAAACTATTCATTTACGAACCTGTTCAACATCTAATATTAGCATTTTTTTCTATTAAGGATATACCTAGTACAGAATTGCACTACATTCTCATGTCTAAGGCCTAAATTTCGATCACTTTTGCATTTTTGGAGAACAATTTGAATAAAAGAAAAGAAGCTCCAAATGTAATCCTTTTCAAAAAGGTGATGGCAAAAACTATAAGAATTCCGTCCTTTTCTAACAAAATTTCTTAAAGATGTGGCTTTGCTGATAAGCGCTTGTATATTTTCAGATACTTCAAATGATTAATACATTTGAATTTCATTCTATTAAATCAGCTGATAATTGACAGACAAAAGATTTCACCTTAGCAGTATTGAAGACAACATTCCTGCAATCTGGCAGGATGCTAACAGACCACGCTGGCAGCTGATATGACAGGTCTCGAAAAGTAACAACTTTATCATTTTGATCATCCATGTTAGCAATGAAAGCAGAACATTTCCCAGTTTCATCTTCATAAATATGAGCCTGCATCATGTTGAATGCTGCAGTTAAAATGATTGAATGATGATCTACATAAAGAAAAAGAGAAACAATCAAATCCATAAGATAGATGAGCTTTTCAAGAACCATGAAAGAAACTCAAGAAGAGGAACTCAAAAGAGGAAGAAGATTAATATTGTATTTCATTCAAGAATGAGAGAATACAGCCCTATAAAGAGAACAACTACTTTGTTACACTACATGACAATTTTTGTTGACCTCACAGCTACTTAAGATAGTATTACAAAAATACCCCTATAAATTAAACTATATATTATGAAGGGTAGCACATGACAACGTGAAAATTATATTACATTCTAACACTCCCCCTCAAACTTGAGATGACGCTAACGGAATCATTCCAAGTTTGGAGAGAAATGTCTTAAAGTGAGAAGGTGAAAGACTTTTGGTAAAAACATCAACAACTTGCTCTTTAGTTTTCACATGCAAAAGAGATATTATTCCATCTTCATAGGCATACCTGGTAAAATGACAATCAATTTCTATGTACTTTGTCCTCTCATGAAATTCAGGATTTTTGGCAATGTAAATTACACTCATGTTGTTGAAATGAAATAAAAGTGTCAAGAATAATGTCACAAAGTAACTATAAGAAGGCACAGACACAAGCAAGTTGTCTCTAATAGACAAAATACAATATGCCACAAAGGGAAAACACCAAACACACTTACAAAGGAAAAGAGAGAGCTTAAAATAAAAAAAAGATTTATTGATAAAATACTTGAAAAAACATAAAGAAAAGTAGGGGAGAAGTCCCCTATTTATACACTTTTGGGGACCAAAGGGGGCTCCCAAAAGAGACGGTGGGAGCTCCCCAACGGTCACTTTTGTGACAATTGGGGAGGGTCCCAACAGCTCTTTTGGGAGACCCCTTAAACTAATAAATAAAAAAAACAAAATATAAAAGATTACAAAAATGTCCCTAGTGGACATGCCTATTTACATGTGAACAAAAACACTAAATTGCCCTTAGTGGGCATTACAAAAGAAAATACATAAAAAGTATATACATATATATATATATATATATATATATATATATATATATATATATATATATATATATATATTTCAACACCCTTCCTCAAACTGACGGTGAGATCACCAAGAGTTTGCTTAAGAAAAAGTAGAAATAGGGGGATGACAAAACTTTGTTAAAAAAGTTTGCGAGCTGATATTTTGAAGTGACATATGGTAGTTGAATGGTGCCTCGCAAAAATTTGTCTCGAACATAATGGCAGTTCATTTCGATGTGCTTTGTTCGTTCATGAAATGTATGATTGCTAGCAATGCGATAATTGGGGTTACCACCCAAATCAGAGTCAGTATAAACAATTAAATTAGGAGATGAAGAGGATAAGAATAGCCCTTTTGTTATTGTTTCCTTCAGATATCTGATAATTTGCATGACAACATCCATGTGAATAGTAGTGTGAGCATTTTAGAATTGACTTGCACTGTGAACGACATCAACAATATCTGACCTGGTAATAGACAAATACGTTAGTGACCCAATCAATTGACGATAAGGAGTGAGATCTTCTAAAAGAGTTTCATCATTGGCTCTCATCTTATCGTTGATTACTTCTAGAGTCTCCACTTTCTTTCCGTCAGTTAAGTCAGACTTGACAATAATATTTGACGCAAGCTTCATCTGAGAAAGAACATATCCCCGAGGATAATATGCAACTTCAATCCCTAAAAAATACCTTAGAAATCCAAGGTCAGCCATATCAAAATTGTTTTTAAGAACATTTTTAATAAACTCAATGCCCCTTTTATCATTTTCAGTGACAATCATATCATCAACATATAATAATAAAGTTAAGAAGTCTCCTATTTATACACTTTTGGGGATCAAAGGGAGCTCCCAAGAGAGACATTTAGAGCTCCCCAATGGTCACTTTTGCGACCGTTGGGGAGGGTCCCAACAACGCTTTTGGGAGGCTCTTTTATTACCCATTAAACTAATAAATAAAAATAAAAAATAAAGGATTACAAAAATGTCCCTAGTGGACATGCCTATTTACCTATAAACAAAAAGACTAAATTGCCCCTAGTGGGCATTAAAAAAAGAAATACATAAAAAGTATATATCTTATACACACATATATATATATATATGAAATATATGTATAGATATATATCATAAACACACACACACACACACACACACACACACACACACACATATATATATATATATATATATTTGTGAGATCCATATATGTTTTAACAATTGTCACAATAGAGAGGAGTCTTCTCATGAGTGTTTGCACCAAGATCCTTAAATAACCATATGATCCATATAAGTTTGTCACCTGTGCCATGGCTCTATATTAGGCTTCAGCAGTAGACAATGCTACTCTTTGTTATTTCTTGTTTTTTCATGAAATCAGTGAACTTCCAAGAAACACACAAAATCCCGATGTAAATAATCTATCTCTGGTGCATCACTCAAAATCAACATCACAATATGCTCTAAGATCACATGTATTAGAAGAAGAGAAGAACATGTCATACTACATTGAATCTCTAACATACCTAATTATCCTTAGCATTGCAGCCAGATTTACTGATCTTGGTGCGCTCATAAACTGACTAACATACACAACATATGAAATATCAAGTTTGGTGATGGTTAAGTAAATCAAGCTTCCAACCAATTGTCTATACAAAGTAGAATTTCCAATGCTTCCCCATCCAAAGTTTGTAGTTTTGCATTTGGAGAATCCACTCCTTTTGCATCTTCAACAACCCTTGATTTTGATACTAGATCTATGACATATTTATGCTAGGCCAAATAAATTTCATGCCTTGAGTAAGCAACTTCAAGGCGAAGGAAGTATTTCAAAATCCCCAAATCCTTTATTTCAAATATTCTGGTTAGCTTTTCTTTTGTCTTTGCAATCTTTTGAACATCACCACCTGTAACAATCATGTCATCCACATATAGAAGAAGTATACGCCTCCCAAGACATGACGATGAAACAAACAAGGCAGGATCATCATGACTTTGTTCAAAACCCAATGACTTCACAGTTGTGCTGAACTTTTCAAGCCACGCTCTTGGAGCTTGCTTGAGTCCATATAATGCTCTCTTTAGCATCCACACTCTTCCTTCGGCATCAGAATATCCTTGAGGAAGAGCCATGTAGATTTCTTTATCTAAATCTGCATTTATGAAAGCATTCTTTGTTATATATATATATATATATATATATATATATATATATATATATATATGTACATGTATTTCTTTCTTTGTAATAGGTCACGCCCTTTAGGGTCATTTTAGTCTTTTTCACATGATTGTGATAGGTCTTGCCCATTAAGGACAGTTTTGTATTTTAAGTTTTTAAGTTTTTAATTTTTATTTTATTTTATTTATTGTTTCTAGCTGTTGGGGCTAGCCCACATGCCTCTTGTTTCTCCTATTTAAATGGGATCTCACCCATTATGTAAGCATGCTTTTCTAAAGCATTTCTCAAGTGAATACATGTTTATCTTTTGCATTCTTATGCTCTCTTGAGTGTTGTTTGTAAGCTATTATGAGGTGTGGCCTTGTGTTTGCCCTATTGGCTTTGTGCTTGTGCTCATATTTGAGGATTCATTACGTGGTATGAGAGCCCTTGGTGTATAAACCCTTGGGCTTTGATCGTGGTGATTGTGTTCATTACCATTCTTCCACACTTTCTTGTTTTGCTTTGTCTTCATCATAACCAAAAGAGAGTCCAAAATGAATCAAACTATTTGACGTGGACAGCCACAATGGAGAACCACCTCAAAGGAAAGAAACTTTGGCATTATGTGTGGCACGGTTCTCGAGCCACAACTCAAGCTCACAATGGAGGAGGGAGATCAAGAGAATGCTCTTATTGGTGAGGAAATAGAAAGAGCCATTCAAAATTATCAAATAAAGATGAAAGATTGGGAAAGCGAACATGCCAAGAATTTGGCATGGTTTATAAGCAACGTGGAATTGAAGATTTTTGCCAATCTTGCTAAGTCCAAGAAAGCTAATGAAGCTTGGATATTCATGAAAGGCATGTACACTCAAAGGGATTTTGCTAGTCAATATTTTTTACAATAAAAAGTAAGATCCACTCAACAAGAAGACATGAGTGGGTGTGACTATTATAATGCCTTATCTCTTTTATGGGTTGAACTTGCTCTACTTGAACCTCAACGAGGAGTTGCTGTAATATCGTGTGTTTTTCTATGATTTATAACTTCAAAAATTATGAAATTTTGGCTAAGTATTTAATGAACATGATAAAAATCATAAAAAATATCCTTGAATATAGGTGACGTCAGCTGGGTCGGGGCGTGGCTCGGAGCCCACTGACAAGACCGAGATGAAACGATTAATATTTGAGAAATTGTTAGTTTTTAACCTTTAAATTTGAGCAAAATTTAGGTTAAATTCAGGTGAAATTCAGAGGCGAAAATCAGGTAAGTATACCATTAGATGCGTTTTGTAATTCTAAGAACGTTGATACTTTATTTTTCTGAATTCGGACTACGATTGACCCAAAAATTGCATTTTTCGAAAATGACCCACCTTTATTTTTACCTTTTTGCTGGATTGGATCGGACTGGATATGCTCCAATTGATCCAAGTTGATATTGGATCTAGACCCAATCCAGAATTCATATTGACTAGGATCTGGTCCATATTGGATCTATATGGATTTGGATCTTGGATCTAAATCTAGATCTAGAATCCATCCATGGCCATTTTAAAACTACTTTGAATTTAAAGTTTAAAAACAACTTTAAAATAGAACAAGGATGAGGTAGATTTCTACCTGGAGTAGTACTCTACCCCATATGGGCTTCCAGAACCCCCTTGGAATATTCCTTAAGAATATTAATTTAAATAAAATAAAAGAGATAAGGTCAAGATAGATAAGGAAGGTAGAAGATAGAGTTCTACGTTTGGCAGAACTTTACCCATATGAGAGGCCTCTAGAGGGGAAGTCACCCCCCCTCTCTAGAAGACCTAAAAAAAAAATTATAAGGGATCTAACTCGTCTCTCTCTAGATCTTGTTTTCGAGAGAGAGAGAGAGAGAGAGAGAGAGAAGAAGAAGAGAAAGAAGAAAAAATTCATCATTTCATCCAACATCCGACGATTTTCAATCTCTCTACATATCTGAACTAAGGTACGGGTTTCTCTAGATTCGTACAGGAAAAAAGAGTTTAAAATTAAATTCATGTAAAATTTTAGATGAGAATAAAATCTTATTCCAAAAACATGTTTAAACTTATGTCACATAGGTGCGGGTACAGGTGCGGATGTGACACTTTAAAAAAACTTGGGTGCGGGGAGGGTATATATATAATTGTTAACAGTTTTAAGTTAACACTACGTGTATGTGTGTGCATTTATGCATTTATATATATAATATAGATAAAAATGGATTTGATTAGGGTTAACTGAATCTACTTTTGGATAAAAATGGACCTCAGTGTGGTTCACTTCACTTAACACAAAGGAAGTTGTGTCCAAGTGTCGCACCCACCTGGGTGCAGGTGCGATGCGGGTGCAGTGCCCTGTTAGAAGAGTCCGTGTGACATAGGTTTAAACCTATGTCTTGATTCGTGATTTTGTATATTCTTGGTTGATATAACAATGTCAATAATTTTCATGTTTAAACATGCGTTTAACATCAAGTTATTCTTGGATTTACATACATGTCAATTTCTGCATCTAATCCTTTTTTTATGCTGAATATATATATATATATATATATATATATATATATATATATATATATATATATATATATATATATATAATTTTGGCCCTGCCGATTTTGGCATACGCTGGTTTTTATCACTCATGTTCAAAGAAACATGGCACACTCCGCTCAGCTTGGCTTGTATAGGTTCATTTTACATATTATATATCTATGTATTTTATATTTTATGCTTATATTATACATACGAGAAAGGAGATGGTCCACCCTCCTCTCTTCCTATTAAAAATGTATACGTAGATTTTTTTTTTTTCAAATCTGACCATAAGGATGTGATCTTCATAGTTGAAAACCTACAAATATTCTCTTGAATTTAACAAGGATATAAAAATGAACGGTTTTCTACGTTAATAAATCCTACATATACATTAAAAAAAAGTTTGATCAAAGAGTCTGTAGGTTTTTTACCATAGAGATCACATTCATATAGTATGATTTTTCAAAAAACATGTCTACAAAAGAATTTTGAAAGGAGGACAGGTGGGTGGACCATCCCCTTTCTCATATATATATATATATATATATATATATATATATATATATATATAATTTTTTCAAAAATCATGTCAATCATATGTAAAAACTGGGACAAAAAACAAATGTGTATAGCTATGTGTTGCCACCCATTGATCATTTTAATGCTGCAAAAATATTAATAAAACCAGAGAGAGGATCTCTATCTATTAACAGAAGAAAAGGAGAAAATGGGAAAACCGAGCTCATAAAAATTCCTGAAAGAAGGAGATCAGCACAAACAAATTCAAACATTCTTTGTCATCATTGGTGCATGGAAATGCAATAAAACTGTTTATCTTGCAGTTGGTGTGTGATTGTTTCAAATTGAAATCTGACTTGTTAATCAGTTCCTTTTATGATTTTTTTTCTCTATTATTTTCTTCTTTTTTCTAGATTTTCCCCCCATTTCCATTTTCTTTCCTTTTCCCCTATATTTATCTTTAGTCCATAAGAAATTGTTTTTTTTCATTTTCTCTTGCAGTTTCCATGTCTTGTTTTTTCTTTTACTTTATTTTAAGCCGGTATAAAGCCAAAGCAACATACAAATAGGGACATCAAGTTTCTCAGGCTGCAACCTAGTCAACTGTAGCACATTTACTTTAAGGTTTCACTATCAGAACTATAGTGGCATGAGTTCTAGTATGTTCTAATGTATCCCCTGAAGAAACCATCTATCAAGAAGAATACCTGCACTCTATGTTGTGCAGATATGATGTTTCCACCAAAAAAGAAATGGTTAACTTGATCAACCAAGTATTTGCTAACTCTATTTTGGAGTCATGTAGTGCCCCAAGGCTGCCTACAACAGCACATTGCAAGGGGTTAAGCTTTACGAACCTAAGAAGTGGTCAACCTACACACAAAAGAGTAACTGTAATCTGAAAATCCTTACAACATATGAGTAATGAATGATCTACCTCGCTTTTGATTAATCAGTGCACATAGAAAGCACAAAGGAAAGATTGTTAAACTAACACAAGAAACCTGCATGGGCCCCCTTAAATGGATTTGTGTAGCCAGCACACTTTAAGTCTCCTTACTACCCAAGCTATTGTTCCTTATATATTTCTTATGAGTTTCTTTGCAAGAATGCATTCTTAATTCTAATAATTCAAGTTGGCATCCAAAACTAACTACTAAGGACAAAATGACTAATAGCTCACGAAATGTCTCACTATAATCCAATCCATATTCTTGCATGAATCTCTTAGTAACAAGTATAACTTTGAAACATTCAATGCTTTCCATTGGATCTATAATTTATTTTGTAAAGCCACTTGGAGATTACCACATTTTTATCATAGGACCAATCTAATCTCCCAGGTCCCACATTTATGAAACACATCAATTTTGTCCTTCATTTCTTCAATCCATTTCAGCTTATCCTTAACTTCAACATAAAATTAAGGTTCTTTTTGTACTGCTTGTAATGCTTTCATAAGGAATTGAAAATAAGCAGAAATGGTTATATAACTTTCCTAATCCTAGAAGAATTCACGCAGCACACATGAGTGTAATGAAATAAGAACGAAAGCAAATGAGAGCCTTTTATGGGCTTACAAGAACAAAACCAACCGACAAAGAATCACTTATGGATCAATCCACACCACCCACACAAAGGCCAAGAGAGTAAAATATAAATGCTTTTGTATTACACAATGCTTGAGAAAGCATGAAAATGTACAAAGGGAGAACCCCTAGTTATAACAAGAGAGGGGGAGTGGGGGCAGCCCAACTAGCTATTGGGCTAGGCCCCCCAACGGTCACATTTGTGACCATTGGGAGGCAGCTCCAAGAGCTAGTTGGAGCTGTCCCATCATCACCTGATTTCAAGACAAAAAATAAAATACAAAAATAAAAATAAAAAGGACATGTCAACCCCTAATGGGCTGACCACTATTACAATGTGAAATGACTGAAATATGGGTATTTCGGTTTACATACATTTAAACACACACACACACACACACACACACACACACACACACATATATATATATATATATATATATATATATATATATATATATATATATATATATATATATTCGGTACACAATCTTAACACCCCCCTCAAACTCACGGTGTAACAATCGAGAGTTTTCAAGTAGGAAGTGAAATCTAGGTGATGAGAGCACTTAGTGAAGAAGTTCACCAATTGATACTCAAATGGAACATATGGCAACGTGATGGTCTTCTTCAAAAATTTCTCACAATCGTAGTGGCAATCCATTTTAATGTGTTTGGTCCTTTCATGAAATATATGATTACTTGCAATGCATATTGCGTTCTTGTTGTCACAACATATTGTCGAGGGTTCTATAACGTGAACTCCCAAGTCTTCTAACAATTGTCTCAACCATACTAATTCAGAAGTAGGTGTCGTCATGACACAATACTCTGCTTCAATGGAGGAGAGGGACACTTTCTGATGCCTATTTCATCTTCATGAAATTAGAGAATCACCTACAAAAATACAAGAACCAGTGGTTGAGCATCTATCATTCACATCTCCTCCCCAATCAGAATCAGAATATGCAATAATTTCTAACAGTGAAGTTGATGAAAGAAATAACCCATAATTAATAGAAATTTTAATATATTTAATCATTTTCATTACAACACTCATATGTACTATAGTGAGAGTATGCTGAAATTAACTAACAAAATGAATAGCATGAGAAATATCAAGACGAATAATAGAGATATAACATAAAACTCCAATCATTTGTCTGTATGGAGTTTGATCCTTTAAAGATTCTCTATCATCTTTCTTCATATTTGTATTGATGACCTCTGGAGTATCAACTTGTTTTTCATCTGAGAGTCCTGATCGTTCGATGATCTCTGGTGCATACTTAGTTTGCAATAACAAGTAACCACGAGGTGAGTAAGTCACTTCTATTCCAAGAAAATACCGTAAAAAACCAAGGTCTGTCATATCAAAGTTGGCTTTGAGCATGTTTGCTTATTATCACATCTTGTGATAATCATATCATCAATATAAACAAATAATATTATCATTCTTGCATTAGAAGACTTAACAAACAATGTAGTGTCAATATAACAAGATTTAAAATCAAGTTGTGTCATCAGACTACTGAATCGATTATACCAATCCTTAGGAGCTTGTTTTAAACCATACAATACTTTTCGTAAACGAAGAATTTTTTCATGTGCTAAACTTAATCCTGGTGGGGGATCCATATAAAGTTTCTTGTTGAGATTACCATTCAAAAAGATCTTTTTTACATCCATTTGAAAAATGGACTATTTTTTAATTGATGCTATAGAAATAAGAGTTATAACAATAGCCATTTGAGTGACTGGAACAAATATCTCATCATAGTCTATTTCATATTCTTGACTATATCTTTTGGCTACTAGTCTGACTTTATATATTTCTAATGTTCCATTACTATTAGTTTTAATCTCATACACACATCTAGGTAATGTTTGAATTTTTCAAGTTTTTGCCTTTTTTAAAGTTTCAAATTCATCATTCATTGCCCTAATTCATTCTTGATGATTTTTAGCATCATGGTAAGATGATGGTTCTACATATGTGTAAAACCCGAAAATTTTATAAAATTTTGCAAATTGGGCCTGGATCCAAATTACAGATCCAGGACCCATAAAGTGGTTTTTCGCATACATTTACCTCGTAAATTTGATATGTACGTATAAGTACAATAATTTGTAATTAACTAAATAATTCGGAGAATAATCATTCAATAGGGGTGCGTAGATGGGTATGGGATCCATATACTGGATCCATGTGCATATATATATTTATATATATCTAAATATATATATATATATATATATATGTATAATCATAAATAAATAATATTAATATTTGTAATACTATAGAAATATAATATATATATATATATATATATATTAAGCGGATTCGAGGATCCACAGTTGGATCCACTTGGATCCAACTTGCGGATCCATTTTGGTGGGGGTTAAGGTTTTATATAAAATGCGAGATTTAAAATGAATAAAATTTTTAAGTTTTTTTTTATTTATCTGAGGATCCACAGTGGATCCATTTGGATCCACTTGTGGATCCATTTTGACTTGGGGTCGGGTTGCGGGTCTCGGGTTCGGACCCGAGCCCCACCCCATATTCTTCAGCCCTGTTAAACGAAAAGGGCAACCCGATAAGGGTTGCCCGATGAAACCCTAGCAGAAAGCAAAAGGGGGCGCAGGGGGTTACGCAGAGCGTAACGACCCCGCGCCCATCTCGGCAGAGGAGGGGGAGTCCGGGTCGATAAAAGGAGGTGGAGAGGAAGCCCTCTCCACTCGCCTCTCCCTTTTCACTCAGTCCTTCTCTCTCCCTCGTCTCTCTCCCTGTCTGCGTGCGCGCACCGGAGGTAGAAGATCGCCGACAAGTTGCGACAGCCACCGCAGCTCCAGCAAGCACCCTTCTTCACGGTAGCAGCGTGGAGCGACACCAGCCGACCGTGCCTGCACGTCTCCAGCCTCCGATCGCCGGAAAGATCGCCGGAAAACCAGCGAAACAGGTACGGTGCCTCTTGGATTTCGGGTTAGGGATCGAACATGGGTTCGATTCCATGCGTGGGTTTGTGGGGAGGATTCGGGGATTAGGTTGTTTCCCCATTTCGAAAACCCAAATCGATTTGGGGATTTACTGTACCTAACCCTAAACTGAAACAAAGTCCAACCCAAATCGATTTGGGGATTTTCTTACCTAACCCTACATTGCAAAAATCCCTAGCCCAAACCAATGGGGGTTCCGCTGGTCTGGTAGGAGCAGCTAGTGCACGTCACCTTGTGTTGGGACATTGCAGGTTCAATACCCAATGGTATAGTTGTATAACTGGTAGGGGTCTGTTTAACCTCAGCTTGCCTTTAAAAAAAAAAAAATTCCGCATTTTGCAAAAGTAGGAGTTGGGGTCGTTACAGGTTTGGTATCAGAGCCACCACAAAGAATTGCAATTTTATCATCTTTTGAGTATTAAATTTTTATTTTAGTATATGAGCCCTGTCCTGAAGCGTCAACAAGTGTGACTCGTCCTCCAGAGCAGTCTTCTTCACTGGTATGATTATTTAATACTTTTACTTTAAGTATGTGAATTCTGTGTGATTGATTGTAATTATAGTTTAATATTCTTTGTTGTGAATTTAAAAGTCTGATGTGAGTATATGAATGATTATTGTTCGTGATCAACCCCAAGGGGGTAGGATCATAGAGGGTCTAAATTTGCGAGGCTTACGTGCGATATTTAATTTTGGTACTACTCACATTTAGTACGTTTTAATTTCGCGGACGAAATTCTTTTAAGGGGGAAGGGATGTAAAACCCGAAAATTTTATAAAATTTTGCAAATTGGGCCTAGATCCAAATTACAGATCCAGGACCCATAAAGCGGTTTTTCGCATACATTTACCTCGTAAATTTGATATGTACGTATAAGTACAATAATTTGTAATTAACTAAATAATTCGGAGAATAATCATTCAATAGGGGTGCGTAGATGGGTATGGGATCCATATACTGGATCCATGTGCATATATATATTTATATATATCTAAATATATATATATATATATATGTGTATAATCATAAATAAATGATATTAATATTTGTAATACTATAGAAATATAATATATATATATATATATTAAGCGGATTCGAGGATCCACAGTTGGATCCACTTGGATCCAACTTGCGGATCCATTTTGGTGGGGGTTAAGGTTTTATATAAAATGCGAGATTTAAAATGAATAAAATTTTTAAGTTTTTTTTTTTTTATCTGAGGATCCACAGTGGATCCATTTGGATCCACTTGTGGATCCATTTTGACTTGGGGTCGGGTTGCGGGTCTCGGGTTCGGACCCGAGCCCCACCCCATATTCTTCAGCCCTGTTAAACGAAAAGGGCAACCCGATAAGGGTTGCCCGATGAAACCCTAGCAGAAAGCAAAAGGGGGCGCAGGGGGTTACGCAGAGCGTAACGACCCCGCGCCCATCTCGGCAGAGGAGGGGGAGTCCGGGTCGATAAAAGGAGGTGGAGAGGAAGCCCTCTCCACTCGCCTCTCCCTTTTCACTCAGTCCTTCTCTCTCCCTCGTCTCTCTCCCTGTCTGCGTGCGCGCACCGGAGGTAGAAGATCGCCGACAAGTTGCGACAGCCACCGCAGCTCCAGCAAGCACCCTTCTTCACGGTAGCAGCGTGGAGCGACACCAGCCGACCGTGCCTGCACGTCTTCAGCCTCCGATCGCCGGAAAGATCGCCGGAAAACCAGCGAAACAGGTACGGTGCCTCTTGGATTTCGGGTTAGGGATCGAACATGGGTTCGATTCCATGCGTGGGTTTGTGGGGAGGATTCGGGGATTAGGTTGTTTCCCCATTTCGAAAACCCAAATCGATTTGGGGATTTACTGTACCTAACCCTAAACTGAAACAAAGTCCAACCCAAATGGATTTGGGGATTTTCTTACCTAACCCTACATTGCAAAAATCCCTAGCCCAAACGATTTGGGGTTCGGCTGTGGTATCGAATTAGCCCCATTCGTGGGGTTTCCGATTCTTTGAAATGGATAACCCCAATTTTTGGGGGATTTCTGTTTTGGGACCCAATAACCTAGATACTAAAGGGAAAGAGGAAATTGGAGTTTGCTTATGTTGGGTGCTAAACCATATGGAAGAATTTGTATCTTGGTTCAATTAAGTTTTTGTTTCAGCAGGATGCCCAGTTTCAACGTTATTTGCTACAGAAATCTTGATTTTTATTTAGGAAATAAATTGGTAATAATTTTATGAGTTGTTGGTTTATGCTAGGCATCGATTGTTTTAAGATGATTCACATGCATTGTTGATTCCATGTGAACCGATGTTTATGGATAGGTGTTTGAAAGATTGTATATACAAAACTGATCCTGTGATATTTCATGTACCCATTTCATTGATTTGAATTTGATAAGCCTTAAAACCAAATCTCCATTGAAACAAATGGAAATGGAGTCTGCAGTTTTTGTTAGCATTAATATATTAAATTTTACCCTGTTTCTTGATGAACTGCATGAGCAAATTCCCCATCTGTGTTTTCTATTTGGACGTTCTTTATGATTTTTGCATAATTAATGTTGATTTAGATATATATATATACAAGAACTGGACCACAGGCTGTATGATTTCACTCTTAATCTTATATGTACGTTGTCTGAAGGGGATGTGAGATTTCTATTTTTCTTATATAAAAAGGGGGTTTATTAGTTGTTGCATCCTCTGTCTTTGGAATTTGAGCATTTCTTAGGTTATGACTCAAAGTTTGCTCTTAAATTGTTAATGGTCTGTCTAAGGTATTGAAATTTTATCTTAGGCAGATATGGTCTTACTAGAGTTATGAATTATGACTTGCATTTTTCTTTGTAAAGATACATATATTAGACGTTCTCAAGACCATATGGGTTACGCTCAGGCTTGCTATTAGCTGGACCATGTGCATTCAATGCTTTTGATATCAAATCCATAGTGTTGCTGTGTATATTTTTGTAAATAAACCATAAGTCATTTTATGTATAGAAATTCTTTTATAAGTGTTCATTTGACTACAGTAGTCTTAATCAATGACTTTATACTAAGTGTCAATATTAAAGAAAAAAACTATTATGCTTGCATTGCATTTTTGGCTTCTTGCAGTACTGTTTCCAACCATGCATCTCTTTCACAACAAATTAATTAGTGGTGAAATACTCTCTTGGAACTTATTTGGAAGTATACCTCTTAGCATACTAAAGTCAAAGTTTTCAGAAATATTGTATATATTCTCTTAAGCTTCATTTGAACTGTCTGAAAAAGTTTTCCATCAGTTGAAAAGGGAAAGGAAAGAAACTCAGCTGATTTAGGAGTACTAGCTGTGAAGTTTTGTCTGAACTGTGAATGTTTCCTTTTAACTGTTGATGATGCAGAAATTTGATTGTTGATCTTTTAATGACAAAGCAATGGCTAGCTGGAATGTCCATTTTGACTAGCGTTAGAACCAGTTAGCATGACCATTGTGCTGTTTTTGACAATTTTAGTCTTGTTGTTTTGTTATAAGTATTGAGTGGAAAGAGAGCATAAGATCATGGGTTGTGTGGTACCCTGCCAAGCCCAGCCGACTGGTGCTGGATTATATTTTTACAAAGGAAAATATAATAAATGCTATTCCCTTAACCTGTCCATGCTTGTGGACAAAGGACAGATCCATTGAATCCTTGTTCATGTATAGTATGACTCATATGGAAGCTTAGCTTAATACCTTAAGTTTTCAGAATACTAGCTAATCATGTTAGATCTGGCTCTTTGCATACAGGTGAATGAAAATGTGAATAGGCTTAAACTTGATTTGATATGCTTGAGTTGGATATCGTTGTCTAGTTGTTTTCATGGGCATGAGCAATCATGAAAGTAATGTTTTATTGCTTAAATCTACATGCATGGGTGTTCACGTGATATAATAAAAATTATCAAGGAATGACAACATACATTTTGGAATAAATATGTGAATCCTTGCACATGAATCTTTGAAACCGTGCTTGTGAATGTTGTTGTTTTATGTCCATGGTTATATTGGCATATATGGATGTGCATTTGGAAACACTTGTCGTGGAGATTTATGCTTTCACTTGACTGTTATGACTATGGTTCGCATGAGTGTGAGCATGATTCAATTGTTGGTAAGTCTTCTTGAACATGTACGCTTGATTATTGTGTGAATTGGTACATGTACACTCACACACTTAAAGAAACCATGGATTGGTTAAGACCCATATGTGATGTGGGTAACACACACATATTGAAAATGCATATGAATGAATTATGACATGCATATGTTTGGGTTTATATTTGCATGAATATATATGTTGTTTGGCATTTTGGCCTAGTGTTATGAATGAAACACTACTTGGTTTTATTATGTGATGCACTAATGGCCAAATTGGACCATCACCGGCCTGAAGAGCCGTGGGTTTGGTTTTCTTTTAATTATGTTTTTAAATGCATCACTTGGCACATTACTACACTGTTCTAGTGGTGGATACGGGCTGGAGTCCCGAATGGGTCCCTGCAAGGGAGGATGCGGGGTTTTCACTTTACTTTTGCATATGTGTGGCAAACTTAAAGAATGAACTTTAAATAAAAATAATGAATAAGAACAGTGTAATATACATTCTGGGATATCTCATCTGGAGTATGAGAATCTAGGATATCCGGTCTTGGGGAGACTGTGAGGATACAAAAAACTCCGTGTGCGTTGTTGCCCCTGAACCCGATATTGAGGTTCTTCTCCTGGCCACGGTTTTAGGGAGAGCCCACCACTTTACCCGGGAGTGGTGTGTTAGTCACAGCTGTGAGTTTATGGTACCAAGGAAGTGGCACTTGTGGGCGTGGGGTGTCCCTTGTGTCCCCGACATTAGATGTGGAGGTCTAATGTTCCGATGGATGGTGCTGTTTCCTGATATCGGTCGAGGGCTAAGTTGGAACCCAGTAATAAAATATAAATTGTGTGTTAAGCTACCCTGGGAACCTACTTGACCTTGGGGTTTGTACCCGTTTGGTGTATCCGCGGGCCACGGTAATTAAAAAGAGGAACTTAAGGATGTGTGCATCTAATAGGGCATGCATATGGAAAGATGGAACTTAAATGAAAGATAACAGAAGAAATCATGCATTGCACATAATCATGCATTTTTCTGTTATGCATTAGATCATGCATGTTTGAATCATTCTTGATATCATGACATCATTTGGTGGTTGCATACGCTTTACTTCGTGAAATCATGCTGAAAGGTTGGTTATTTAGTTGTTGATATATGACACTGTTTACTGTTATTGATTGGTGAGTAAATGAAATCATTGGTAGTTATGAAAATTTAGATGTTGAAAATTTTATATCTGCGCTCACTCAAATCACTGCATGAAATCTTATCCATGTTCTTTCTCTCATCTGGTTTCTTTAGAAGTAGCTGTGCTCAGAATTTCGGTTCTGACACCCTACTTTGTTGGTTTTTCACAGGAAATGGTGAACAGTGAAGTTGGACATGCATCTGGGGATGGATGAGTTATACTTGGACTTGTCAGCTTCAGTAGAGGATATTGTGGCTCTTTCTTTTGTCTTTCAGTTCTTTTAAATTCTGCAATTGTTACTTTACTTTCAGTTGAAGGAAACTTTGTCTTTGAAATTTTATTACTCATTAATAAAAGAGTTTTAGTTGGTTGATATGGATAATAATTGCAACTTCATTTGTGGTGTGTGGTTATCCAACTGAAATTGGAACTGTAGGGATCCCAGGTCTCTGGGAAGTTTTCCGCAACTCTTAGAAAAAAAAAAAAAAAATCCGCATTTTGCAAAAGTAGGAGTTGGGGTCGTTACAATATGAGTGTATAGCCATTAGACATGCTTTATATTTGGGTTTAAATGAATCATATGATACAAATCTACTAGGAGCCTTTGAAATTCTCATGGATCTTCTAAAACTAGAGAAATCTGTATCTTGATTTTGAGAATATCTTTCTAAAGCACATGGAGGATGATCTTCGGTACGTCGAGTATAGATTTAAGTTTCACTATGAGGTTGGTCTATACCCTTATTCGCATTCTCATGTGCATCATGAGTGCCCTCATTGTCACTCTCATGAACATCATGAATGTCATCACAACTTACACGCTCATTGACAAGGTAAAAAAGAAATGAATAGTCCTAATGCTCTTGAATTTTTTGTCTACCAAATCCATCTTTGTTTTAAGAAAAAGTGACATTTCTTGAGACATATCTTGTTCTTTTTAATTTCATAGCATTTATACCTTTTTTTATTTTTGGCGTAACCTAGGAAAACACAAGGAATAGCTTTTAGGGAAAGTTTATCATTTTTGTCGGTAACGACAAAGCATTTACAACCAGACTCTCAACCTTTTGTAATCGGGTGATGTTTTAAATAAAATTTCAATAGGAGAAATGTTTTCGATAGTTTTTTAAGGCATCTTATTTATCAAATAAATCGTCATAAGAGCGGCTTCAGCTCAAAACATTTGTAGAACATTTCCTGATATAAGTGTTCTAGTAGTCTCAACAATATGTTTATGCTTCCTTTCGGCTAGTCCATTTTGTTAAGGACTATAAGAATATACAACAACAACAACAACTACGCCTTCATCCCAAAATAATTGGGGTCGGCGATATGAACCAAAAAAGAAAATCATTATGGGTCTTCCACATGAATCCTTCTCCTCCAATCATTTCTATTCAATGCCATGTCCTTGGTGAGGTTCAAAGCATTCATATCATTTCCTATCACCTCCATCCATGTCTTCCTAGGCCTACCCCGACCTCTTTTAACTAATATATTTTCCCATTTCTCCATCCTTCTAACTAGAGCATCATTAGGCCTTCGCCGAATATGTCCAAACCACCGTAAACGATTCTCTCTCATCTTATTTTCAATGGGTGCAACGCCTACCTTCTTACGTATCTCCTCGTTCCGAATCTTATCTTTTATTGTATTTCCACACATCCATCTCAGCATACGCATCTCAGCTACACTCATTTTTTGAATATGATGTTTCTTGGCAGCCCAACATTCCGTACCATATAGTAAAGCATGCCTAATAGTCGTCCTATAAAACTTTCCCTTCAACCGCAATGGCATTCTACGATCGCACAACACTCCAGTTGCACTTTTCCATTTCATCCACCCAACCTTTATCCTATGATTTACATCTCCATCAATTTCTCCATACTTTTGAATGATAGATCCCAAATATTTGAAACAATCATCCACCGGTATTTCTTGCTCACCAAGCTTCACTACACTCTCATCATTACTTCGTTGCTTACTAAACCGACATTCCATGTATTCTGTCTTACTCTTACTCAACTTAAAACCTCTTGCTTCCAATGTTTGTCTCCATAATTCTAACTTAACATTAACCCCAGCTCTAGACTCATCAATCAAAACAATATCATCAGCAAACAACATACACCACGACACATTTTCTTGAATTGATCTCGTAAGGTCATCCATCACTATAGCAAATAGGAAAGGGCTTAAAGCAGATCCTTGATGTAACCCAACCGTTATAGGAAAATTGGTTGTCACCCCTCCACAAGTGCGGACATTGGTTACTACTCCTTCATACATATCTTTAATTATTTTAATGTACTTGAGAGAAACACCTTTCTTCATCATTGTCCACCAGAGAACGTCCCTAGGTATTTTATCGTATGCCTTCTCTAAATCAATAAAAACCATATGCAAATCTTTATTCCTCTCTTTATTTCTCTCGATAAGTTGTCTAAGAAGATATATAGCTTCCATAGTTGATCTTCCAGGCATAAAACCAAATTGATTCTCCGATATCATGACAACCTTCCTCAACCTAGACTCAATCACCCTCTCCCAAAGTTTCATAGTATGACTCATGAGTTTTATACCATGATAGTTTGTGCAATCTTGTATATCACCCTTATTTTTATATAGAGGCACCAAAGTACTCTTCCTCCACTCATTAGGCATCTTATTTGTCCGCCAAATCTTGTTAAAAAGATTTGTCAACCATTCTAAACCTTTATCTCCCAAGCATTTCCAAGCCTCGATAGGAATACCATCTGGGCCAACTGCCCTTCTTGATTTCATTTTCTTCAAAGCCTCTGCAATTTTTAATAAATAATCCCATGTAAGTCAAGATAGTTTTTGAAATTCTTTAATACGAATTATCTTCTAAAATCAGTTCTAAAGATTTTAATATTGGTTTTAAATTGAGTCTTTATATAAGAATGAAATTTTTGGAAACAATCAAATACTTTGAATTTGTGTTTAAAAAAAAATATCCAAGAGTGTCTACTATAATCATCTACAAAAAAAAAACATAATAAGATACACCTCCTTTGGATATAACCAGAGTCAGTTCCCACACATCCGAATGTACTAACTCAAATGACTAGGTCCAAAATGTAAAGATTTCATTTTACCAAGGATGCAATCTTCATAAACAAAATCTCTTTCTTTATAACTTGTAAGAAATGAAAACAAATGTAATTTTGACACACTAGGATGTCCTAGTCTCTTGTGCCAATTTTCTATATCTTTCTTTTCCACAAAATTATAAAAAGTATGTTTTGATAATTCAAGATTATCCATAACATAGAGATCTCCTCTTCTATGGCCTTGCCCAATCGACTTCTCGGACTGGAGATCCTGTATCAAACAATCATTAGATGAAAACAAGATTTGCATCCATGATCCGCAATTTCAAAAATGGATAAGAGGTTTAAATTTAATGTTGATACTACTATAATAGTTGGTACAAAAAAGGTTTGGTATTTTTGTAACAACCCAAAACCTTGATTTTTAAAAAAGTTTCATCAACGGTTGAAACATAAGAATCATTTGAGTTAATATAATATTTGGATAGTGTAGACTCATTTGGGGCCATATGAAAAGAAGTACCAGAATCAAGAATCCAAGAAGTCTTACCGGGGTCAATGAATGTGGATACAATCGTGCTCGAGAAGAAAGAAATTTGACTTTTGAACATTGGTTGTAGTGCCTCCATGAGTTGTGCCAAGGATAATGAACCGTTGCATTTGGAGTCATCTACACCATTTCTTTCAAGAGATGGTCTCACTGAAGCTGCCTTCTTATCATCTCTTTGATCTTCTTTCAAGCCACCTAGGATGGTTTTTTCAACATATTTTCTTCTATAGTTAATTCTTCAAGTATTTCAACTATGATAGGTACACCTCCTCTATGAAAAAGGGCCGATTTAGTCTACTCAAATTCGAGTCTAAGCCTATTAACAAATTGGTAAAAATATTCCATTCTAATTTATTTTTCATGGAGTTCTACATCTTGGGAGAAATGCCACTTTGGCTCTAGAAGAGTCAATTCATCCCAAAGAAGAGAGAGGGCATTGTAATATTTCTTAATGCTCATCTCTCTTTGGGTCATAGTTCTCACCTTATTTTGCACATTGCATATGTGAGCAATATCTTTGAGACTATACATATCTTTTTAAGATACTTTCATGCATCACTAGCAAAATCAAATTTTGTCAAGCTAGAGCATTTTTTGATGTCAACACTATTGATGGGCCATTCAATTATCTTGGAATGACCCATCCTCCATTCTTTTCAGATTTTCTCATATTTGGTGATCGCCTTAGACATCTCTTCTCCTTGAAGAATTGCTTTTTTTCCTTCTTCCATCTTACTAAGTATAAGTTTAGGCTCTCTTTTGGTTTCATCAACCAAACCCCATAGACCCTTTTCTCATATTTGATATTTTACTATGGATGCTCACATCACATAGTTAGTATCATAGAGTCTCATGGGAATAGAGACGATCACTTCTCTTTCATCCTCCATTTTTTACAATAATGAGATAGAGAGAGGGAGATAGAGAGAAGAGAAGAAAAAAGAATGTAGGAAGATGTAATGAAATATGCGGAAGAATCCAAGAATGCTAAAGCATTCACTATGTCCCACACGGACAAATGCAACAAGCATAAGAGAGGAAATCCACTAAGGGATATACGAAAGGCCTTATAAAAAGGCTACACACATGAAAAATAATATCACTATTATTGAAGAGGAGCTCTCAAGAGCAATACCACATACAAGGGGGGTTCCCCCTATTTATAAGAAAAGGAGACCAAAGGGGCTCCCAATAGAGTTGTTGGGAGCCCCCAACGGTCACAATTGTGACCGTTGGGGGCCCCAACGACTCCATTGTGGGGCCCCTTTTCGGTATCCAAAATACATTTTAAAAAATAAAAAAACAAAAATAAAAATCAGCAAAATAAAAGAAATAAAACAAGTACCCCTATTGGGTACTTGTGAAATGACCATAATACCCCTATCGGGTATTATGGTGAATATACATCTATATTTATATATATAGATGTATTATTACATATGTTTTAACACCCCCCTCAAACTTTACGGGGGAATGACCGAAAGTTTGCCAAGGAGGAACAAGAAGCGAGGAGCAGGCAGGGCTTTGGTGAAGAAATCTGCAAGTTGATATTCTGAAGTGACATATGGCAGTGTAACTGTCCCACGAAGATATTCATCACGTACATAATGACAGTCCATTTCAATATGTTTAGTCCTCTCATGGAAAGTGTGATTGCTGGCAATGTAGATGGCACTTTTGTTGTCGCAACAAAGCTTCGAAGCCCCGGTAATTTCGACTCCCATATCTTGAAGAAGACTTCGAAGCCACACCAGCTCCATTGTAGTAGTTGTCATAGCCCTGTATTCTGCTTCAGTAGAAGACAATGAGACTTTCTGCTGTTTCTTGCACCTCCAAGCAATTAGCGAATCTCCTAGGAAAACACAAAAGCCAGTAGTTGAGATTCGATCATTTGGGTTTCCTCCCCAGTCAGCATCAGTATAAGCTAGTAAATCTAAGGAAGAGATTGAGGATAGGAATAGCCCTTTAGTTAAAGTATTTTTAATATATCGAATGATCCGGAGCACAGCACTCATATGCACAGATGTAGGAGCATGCTGAAATTGGCTTGCAGAGTGCACAGCATGAGCAATATCCGGCCTGGTGATAGTCAGATAGGTGAGGGAGCCTATGAGTTGCCTGTAGGGCGTAGGATCATCCAGCAGAACTCCATCCTCCAGTCGTAGTTTAGCATTGATAATCTCGGGAGTCTCCACCTTTTTATCATCTGAATTCCCAGATTTGGAACATATGTCTGCAGCAAGCTTCATCGGTGACAATATATACCCTCGAGGAGAGTATGCAACTTCTATACCAAGAAAGTACCTGAGAAAACCCAGATCAGACATATCAAAATTATGTTTTAACATATTTTTAACTTTAAGAATACCACTTTCATCATTGCCAGTGATGATCATATCATCAACATAAAGCAGAAGGATGATGATACTATTACCTGCACGTTTAACAAAAAGAGCAGTGTCAGTATAACATAAGCGAAATCCCAATTGTAACATGATAGCACTAAATCTATCATACCAAGCCTTAGGGGCTTGTTTAAGACCATATAAAGCTTTTAATAACCGAAGGGTTTGACCTTGGTTAACACTGATTCCCGGCGGAGGGTCCATATATACTTCTTCATTCAACTGACCATTAAGAAAGGCATTTTTAACATCTAATTGGAATATAGGTGTAATGAAAAGAGGCGGAAGCACCAATAGAGCAAATGTCACTCTTAAAGAGTGACCACTAAAGCCAAGAACACAAACACCAAATGTGCACACACAAAAACTCTCAAATATGGAAATGACTTAAAGTCATAAGTTGGATATTATTGAAGAAGAGAAGAGAGAGGGGTATAAACCCATACATTTAAGAGGGGAAGACCTCCTCTATTTATAGAGGAGGGAAGCACTAAAAGGAACCACAAGGGGGGCTCCCTTGTAGTCGTTGGGAGCCCCAACGGTCAGAAATCTGACCGTTGGAGCCCCAACGACTACAAGTGTGGGGCCCCCTTGTGGTCATTACAAAAAAGGAAAAATAAAGAAAAAAGAAAAAGGAAAAAGGGAAAAAGAGAAAAAATAAAAAGGAGAAAAATATATAAGTGGTTTTACAAGAATACCCCTATCGGGTATTTATCTAAATGAGAAATAATATATATATACATATATGTATATACATATACTTATATATATACGGATGTATATATATATAAGTATATATATATATATATATATTAACACGCCCCCTCAAACTTTACGGGGAGAAGACCGAAAGTTTGCTAAGGAGGAACATAAATCGTGGAGTTGGAAGCGCTTTGGTGAAGAAGTCAGCCAACTGATATTCTGAAGTAACATATGGTAATGAAATAGTCCCTCTGAGATATTCGTCTCGAACATAATGGCAATCCATCTCGATATGCTTAGTCCGTTCATGAAAGGTGTGATTGCTGGCGATGTATATCGCACTTTTGTTATCACAGCAGAGCTTGGTAGGAGTGGAAATGAGAACGCCCATGTCGGCAAGGAGACTTCTGAGCCATACGATTTTCATAGTTGTCATCGCCATAGCCCGATACTCAGCTTCAGTAGATGATAAGGAGACTTTCTGCTACTTCTTACATCTCCACGAGATGAGAGATTCTCCTAAAAAGATACAAAGACCCGTAATTGAGATACGATCATTGGGATTGCCTCCCTAGTCAGCATCAGTAAAAGCAGTCAATTCAAGAGATGAGGAAGAGGATAAGAAGAGTCCCTTTGAGATGGTATTTTTGATATATCGCACAATTCTCAATACGGCTGCCATATGAACTGTGGTAGGTGCGTGCTGGAACTGGCTTGCTGCATGAACCGCATGAGCTATGTCAGGACGGGTGATGGATAGATAAGTGAGGGATCCAATTAATTGACGATAGGGAGTTGGATCTTCAAGAAGAACACCATCTTCAAGTCTAAGTTTTGCATTGATAACTTCGGGAGTCTCAACTTTCTTTTCGTCAGATATTCTTGATTTGGTACAAATTTCAGCAGCTAACTTCATCTGAGATAAGATGTATCCACGTTCGGAATAAGCCACTTCAATACCTAAGAAATATCGTAAATAACCAAGGTCAGACATATCAAAGGTATCTTTTAGCATAGACTTAACATCATTTACTCCCTTTTTGTCATTCCCAGTGATGATCATATCATCAACATACAACAGAAGCATAATAATGGATTCACCTGTTCTCTTCACAAAAAGGGCAGTGTCAGTATAACAAGAAGAAAATCCTAAATTTATTAATACGTTACTAAACCTATCATACCAAGCTTTAGGTGCTTGCTTAAGACCATATAAAGCCTTTTTTAATTTCAAAATTTTTCCATTTAAATCCATACCTGGAGGTGGTTCCATATACACTTCTTCATTTAAATTACCATTCAAAAAGGCATTTTTAACATCAAGTTGAAAAATTGGCCATTTTTTAACTGCGGCTATAGCAATAAGAGCTCGAACACTAGTCATTCGAGCAACGGGGGCAAAGGTTTCATCATAATCTACCCCATACTCTTGGGCATATCCTTTGGCTACCAACCTAGCCTTATATCTTTCCAATGAACCATCACTCTTAGTTTTCACTTTAAAAACCCATCTACATCCAATGGGTTTCTTGCCATTGGGAGGATCAATGATTTCCCAAGTTTGTGCCTTTTTAAGGGCATTAAGTTCAAGCTGCATAGCATCATTCCAATGAGCATATTGCTTAGCATCATTGTAATGAGATGGTTCATGAAAAGAGTGAAGAGCAAGAAGACATGCTCGAAAATTAGGCGAAAAAGAATCATAAGAAACAAACCTATTTGGTATTTTAGAAATTCGATTTGACCTTCTTTAAGAAGTCTCTTCGATGGACTCATTTTGGGAAAATCTTTCAAGGGCACAAGGAGGATTCCTTTCATTCCTTCTAGAGTAGACTTGTATTTGTCTTGAACCATTTTCTTCTAAGTTTTGATCATCGCTTGGATGTTCAACAAGATCTTCACTAATGAATTCATTAGGATCAATATGATCATCTTTAGGCAATAAGTCAAATAAGAATGAATAATCAATATTTTCATTTGGTTGGGGCGAAAAACCACTTTCCTCTTCAAGGAATGTGACATCTTTAGAAATATAAAGCTTGTTTTTAAGTATGTCAAAACATCGATATCCTTTTTGTTTTTCGCCATATCCCAAAAAAATGCATTCAATAGCCCTAGGGGAGAGTTTATCATTCTTGTGGGTTAAAACAAAACATTTGCATCCAAAAATTCTTAGTCTTTTATAATCGGGAGACATATTGTAAAGTTTTTCAAAAGGAGAAAGATTTTTCAAGGAGGACGAGGGAGTTCTATTGATAAGATACGAAGAGGTTAGAACCGCTTCGGCCCAAAAAGATTTTGGAATGTTTCTTGAGATTAATAACGTTCTTGTAGTCTCTATTATGTGCCTATGCTTTCTTTCCGCAAGGCCATTTTGTTGTGGAGTGTTGGGGCAAGAACGTTGGTGAAGAATTCCATTTTCTTTCAAATAGGTTTGAAAATCATTGGACATATATTCGCCTCCCGAATCGGATCTAAGAATAGATAGATTTCCCAAAAATTGGTTTTTGACCATTGCATGAAATTCTTTAAAGAAGGAAAAAACTTCGGATTTACGACTTAGGAAGTAAATCCATGTGAATCGAGTAAAATCATCAATAAATACCACGTAATACGAAAAACCACCTTTAGACAAAATAGGGGAAGGTCCCCACACATCGGAATGAATAAGTTCAAATGGCCGAGTGGTAAAGTAACTTCTTTGTGGAAATGGAATAGCTTTAGATTTCCCAAAAATGCAATCTTTACAAGTCATGTGATTGTCTTTACAAGTATTGTTCAAAAACGGAAAAAGAGACATTTTTACAAAATTTGGATGGCCAAGTCTCTCATGCCATATTCCAATACTTTTGTCCTTTACAAGATTACATGATGGCTTAGATGGAAGAGTCAAAAAATCCATAAAATAGAGGTCACCCCTTCTATGGCCTTGCCCAATCAGCTTCCCTGACTGGAGATCCTGCACGGTGCAATCCTTGGGTGAGAAAGAGACTTGGCATCCATGATCGGTAATTTGAGATACGGAAAAAAGGTTTAAATTTATTTTAGGAACGATTCTTACTTTAGGAACAAAAAAGTTTTTAAAATTAAGAGATCCAATACTTTCAATTTTTAATGATGTACCATCGGCCGTTGAAACACAAGAGGATATAGGTTCGGAAAAAATGTTTGAAAGAGAATTTTTATGAGATGTCATATGAAAAGAAGCACCGGAATCTAGTATCCACATACCTGGAGGAGATGAAGAGTAGGCAATGGCGGCCCCGGATGTTGAAGGAGAAGCCTTGAGTAGATGTTGGAGAGCTTCAGAGATGTGATTTAGAGTTTCTTTGATATCTCCTTCTTTTGTGCATTCTTCCTTCTTTGGAGAATCTTCTCCAACGGCGGCAACTTTTCCTTTAAGCTTTGGGCAAACCGGTCTTATGTGCCCCGGTTCATTACAATAATGGCATATAATCCCCTTTCTAGGTCCATAGTTATTTTTGTTAAAGTGGGGAGGTCTATATGCTTTAACATTAGATCCGGGCCTAGTAACGGCCAAAACATCATCACTCTTAATGCTCAAACCAAGCCGAGTTTCTTCTTGACATATCTCGGCAAGGGCATCTTCAATAGGTAGGGCTTTGCTTCTATGGAGAAGAGATGCCCTTACTTGTTCAAATTCCGGGCGAAGTCCATGAAGGAATTGAAAAAAGTGCTCCTTTTCAATTTGTTCCCTTCTTAGCTCAATATCTTGAGGAGCAACCCACTTAGGCTCAAGAAGAGCAAGCTCATCCCAAAGGGGGGTTAGAGAGCTAAAATAGTCTCGGACACTCATGTCCATTTGTTTGGTAGAACGGATTTTCTCTTGACAAAAAAATTGTCGAGCAAGATCCTTTTGGGTATACATACCCTTAAGGAAAAACCAAGCCTCATTGGCCCTTCTAAATTTGGCAATATTAGCACAATTTTTAAGATCTACATTGTTCATGAACCATGCCAAAATTTTGGCATGGTTACTTTCCCAATCCTCAATTTTGGATTGATGTTCATTAATGGCTTTGATACGCTCATCGCCATCTAAAGCCTTCTCAATCTCGTTTTCAATTTTGGTGAGAACAAGAGAGGGTTCGGGAGTAGTTCCCATAACAAAACCCCAAAGTTTCTTACCTCTTAGGTGATTTTCTATAGCGGAGGCCCACATGAGGTAGTTGGACCCATTTAGCTTAAAAGAGAGCTCCACTTTAGAGTCACGTTCCATCGGCACCAACTATTCTTCTTTTCTTCAAAAAACTTTGAGAGGCACGCGTTCCAAGATGACAAAAGAGAAGCCCAATCACCAACCGAGCTCTGATACCATGTAATGAAAAGAGGCGGAAGCACCAATAGAGCAAATGTCACTCTTAAAGAGTGACCACTAAAGCCAAGAACACAAACACCAAATGTGCACACACAAAAACTCTCAAATATGGAAATGACTTAAAGTCATAAGTTGGATATTATTGAAGAAGAGAAGAGAGAGGGGTATAAACCCATACATTTAAGAGGGGAAGACCTCCTCTATTTATAGAGGGAAGCACTAAAATGAACCACAAGGGGGGCTCCCTTGTAGTCGTTGGGAGCCCCAACGGTCAGAAATCTGACCGTTGGAGCCCCAACGACTACAAGTGTGGGGCCCCCTTGTGGTCATTACAAAAAAGGAAAAATAAAGAAAAAAGAAAAAGGAAAAAGGGAAAAAGAGAAAAAATAAAAAGGAGAAAAATACATAAGTGGTTTTACAAGAATACCCCTATCGGGTATTTATGTAAATGAGAAATAATATATATATACATATATGTATATACATATACTTATATATATACGGATGTATATATATATAAGTATATATATATATATATATATATTTTAACAATAGGCCATTTCTTAGATGATGCTACCGCAATTAAAGTTCTAACGCTTGTCATGCGAGCCACGGGAGCAAAAGTCTCCTCATAATCGATGTCATACTCTTGTGAGTATCCCTTAGCAACTAATCTAGCTTTATAACGCTCTAGGGAACCATCACTTTTTGTTTTGACTTTGTAGACCCATCGACATCCTATAGCTTTCTTATTTGGAGGAAGGTGAACTATTTCTCAAGTTTTAGCTTTATTTAAAGCATCTAGTTCAACTTTCATTGCTTCAACCCAATGAGGTATACTTTTTGCTTGATTATAATGGGAAGGTTCATAGTAAGAATGCAAGGCTATTAGACAAGCTCTATATTTAGGTGAGAGAGTTTCATATGAGACAAACCTATTAGGTGGAATTGATTCTCTAGAAGAACGCCTAAGGGAGGTCTCTTCTAGGGGTTCATTAAGCCGCAAAAATTTTTCTAAAGCACTAATAGGTTGGGCTTCCTCACGCCGAGTGTATACTTGGAGATTGTCACCATTAGTTGGTGATACATCATTATCATGAGAATCATGAGTATTTTCTAAAACTTCCGAATGACTCAAAGAGTCATCATTTGAATCTTCTAAAAGATCATTGATAAACATATAATCAATTTCATTTGATTTTTCCAATATGTCAAATCCATTTTCATCTTCTAAAAAAGTTACATCTTTAGAGACAAATAACTTATTGTTTTTATGATCAAAGCATCTATAACCTTTTTAATTTTCACCATATCCTAAAAATACACATTCTATTGCTTTAGGTGACAATTTATCTCTTTTATGTAAAAGAACAAAGCATTTACACCCAAAAATTCGAAGACGATTGTAGTCGGGTGTCATATTAAAAAGTTTTTCATAAGGAGAGATATTGTTCAATTTTGAAGATGGCATCCTATTGATTAAATAGGTGGAGGTTAACACGGCTTCAGCCCAAAAATTTTTAGGAATATTTTTAGAAATGAGTAAGGATCTAGTGGTTTCCAAAATATGCCTATGTTTTCTTTCCGCTAGACCGTTTTGTTGAGGAGTTCTTGGGCAAGATTTTTTATGACAAATGCCATGTTGTTTTAGATATGATTGAAAATCATTTGATAAGTACTCTCCACCCGAATCAGATCTAAAAATGGATATTTGACTTTGAAATTGATTTTGAACTTTTGCATGGAATTCTTTAAAGAAGTTAAAAACTTCCGATTTAAAGTTAAGAAAATAAATCCATACATATCTAGTATAATCATCAATAAAAGTAACATAATATGAATAACCACCTTTAGATAGAACCGGAGATGGCCCCCAAACATCGGAATGCACCAATTCAAAAGGTCTTGTTGTCACAAATGATCTAATAGGAAAAGGAGTAGACTTCATTTTGCCAAAAATGCAATCTTTGCAATTGATATCTTTTTCTTTACAAAACTTGTGTCCAAAAGGAAAAAGATACATTTTAGAGTAACTTGGATGTCCAAGCCTTTTATGCCAAGTTTCAATATTTTTGTCTTGGACATAAGTACAAAATGAGGTATTTGGAAGCATTAAATTATCCATAAAATAAAGGTCTCCCTTCCTATGGCATTGCCCAATCCGCTTCCCGGACCGGAGATCCTGCACAAAGCACCCTTGGGATGAGAAAGATATTTCACATCCATGGTCGGCTATTTGAGAAACGGAAAAGAGGTTAAGATTTAATTTTGGAACTATTATAACTTTTGGAACAAGGAAATTTTGAACATTTTTAGAATCAAGAGTTCCAACACCATTTATTTTGAGAAAAGTTCCATCGGCCGTAGAGACACAAGACATTTTTGAATTGGTGTGCACATTGGTTAATGCATTTTCATGAGGGGTCATGTGAAAAGAAGCTCCGGAATCTAAAATCCAAGAGTACGTACCGGGAGGTGATGATGAGGCAATTGCGGCACCGGAGGTAGAAGAAGTAGCCTTTAGAATTTGTTGGAGAGCCAAGGAAATTTGTCCAAGAGTATCTTTGAGATCCCCGTTCTTGCCGTCATCTTCTTTGGTGGATGATTCTTCAACGGAAGCCACCTTTGGCTTGAATGCTCCATTTAGTTTTGGGCAAACGGGTTTAATATGCCCCGGCTCATAACAATGATGACATATAATCATTTTTCTTCCACCACTCCCTTGCTTACCAAAATGAGGTGGTTTGTATGTTTTGACATGATTGCCGGGTTTAGATACGGCAAGAACTTCATCAATGCTTTTACCCATATTATGCCTAGTCTCTTCTTGAGTAATCTTGGCAATAGCCTCTTCTAAGGGAGGAAACGTGGATCTATGGAGAAGTGAGGATCTAACTTGTTCAAATTCGGGACGAAGACCAAATAAAAATTGAAACAATCTATCTTGTTCCATTTGTTTTTGTCTTAGAACCACATCCTCCATAGACACCCATTTAGGCTCTAAAAGAGCCAATTCATCCCACAAAGGATTTAGAGCACTATAATAGTCTTGTATGCTCATGTCACCTTGTTTTGTGGTTCTCACTTTTTCTTGCAAAAAATAAGCTCTTGCAAGATCCTTTTGGGTAAACATACCCTTCATAAAAAACCAAGCTTCATTTGCCCGGCGGAATTTTGCAATATTTGCACATACCTTAAGTTCAACATTATTCATAAACCATGCTAGGATTTTTGCATGGTTACTCTCCCAATCTTCCATTTGATGATGATAATCTTCAATAGCCTTGAGACGAGCATCGCCTTCAAGTGCTTTCTCTTGATCTTCTTCCATCTTTGTGAGCTTAAGTTGGGGTTCCGGAATGGTCCCCATTACATAACCCCAAAGCTTCTTCCCTTTGAGATTATTCTCCATTGCGGATGCCCACATCATGTAATTTTTTCCATTGAGCTTGAATGATAGATCGATCTTGACTTACATTGCTTAGAAGATCGTATGGCTCTGATACCATGTAATGAAATATGCGGAAGAATCCAAGAATGCTAAAGCATTCACTATGTCCCACACGGACAAATGCAACAAGCATAAGAGAGGAAATCCACTAAGGGATATACGAAAGGCCTTATAAAAAGGCTACACACATGAAAAATAATATCACTATTATTGAAGAGGAGCTCTCAAGAGCAATACCACATACAAGGGGGGTTCCCTCTATTTATAAGAAAAGGAGACCAAAGGGGCTCCCAATAGAGTTGTTGGGAGCCCCCAACGGTCACAATTGTGACCGTTGGGGGCCCCAACGACTCCATTGTGGGGCCCTTTTTCGGTATCCAAAATACATTTTAAAAAATAAAAAAACAAAAATAAAAATCAGCAAAATAAAAGAAATAAAACAAGTACCCCTATTGGGTACTTGTGAAATGACCATAATACCCCTATCGGGTATTATGGTGAATATACATCTATATTTATATATATATATATATATAGATGTATTATTACATATGTTTTAACAGAAGAATCTTGTTGAAGAGAACTTTGATGGTGTGCTTCCCAATGCAACGATCCTACGAACCGATGCTTCACCAATCTCATGATCATCTTCTTGGCCTTTTCGAATGAATCACAACCCAAGAATACCAAAGCTCGGATATCATGTAATGAAATTAAAATGCTTGTATTACACAATGCTTGAGAAAGCATTAAAATGTACAAGGGGAGAACCCCTATTTATAACAAGAGAGGGGGAGTGGGGGCAGCCTAACTAGCTGTTGGGGGCCCAACGGTCACATTTGTGACCATTGGGGGCAGCTCCAACAGCTAGTTGGAGCTGTCCCATCATCACCTAATTTCAAGACAACAAATAAAATAAAAATAAAAAGGACATGTCAGCCCCTAATGGGCTGACCACTATTATATTATAAAATGACCAAAATACTGTTAAAATGAAGATCTCCACGTTCACCTGTGCAGGAAAGAAGGAACGAGATATTGAGAGAAGGGGCTACAGGGAAAACTCGTTAAAAGGAATTCAGCGTGTATTCATTTGTATTAGGTTTTGAGTATATAACTAGTACATAGTTTTAGGGTACAAAAATACCTTCTAACAACAAGCTTAATTACAACACTTTTATCATTTGGATCTTGACCTGATCCAGTACAGGAGTCGGGTCTAGTCCTGCACAGACCCAACTTGGGTCTAAGACCCAATAACGACTTATTTTCAGCCTCCCTCAAGTTGTGCGTGGTCCTGGACCATGAACAACTTGCCTTTCAGAAACCAAAATCTGTCCTTTGTCAGCCCTTTGGTGAAAATATCTGCAACTTGCTCTTCAGTTCGCACAAACATAGGCTCAATCTTCCTTTCTTCAACCTTTTTTCTGACAAAATGTTGATCTATCTCAATATGCTTTGCTCGACTATGATGGATGGGATTAAAAAACATATTGATGGCAATTTGATTATCACACAACAGAAGTGATCGAGCAATCGGTTCTCCCATCTCTGTTAGGAGATGTCTTATCCATGTAGCCTCAGCAGTGGCAGCAGCTATCGATCTGTATTCAGCCTGAGTACTCGACCTAGCAACCGCCTTTTGCTTTCTACTACTCCAAGAGACCATGTTCGATCCAATGAAGCTACAATAACCAGATACTGACCGTCGTTCATCTGGGTCACCCGCCCAATCAGCATCAACATAAATAATGATTTCATTGTCACCTGGATTTAATTCGCTTTTCCTGTACACCAGCCCATCACCAACTGTACCCTTCAGATAACGAAGTACTTGCTTAACTGCCTCCATGTGCGGTGTATGAGGTTCATACATAAATTGAGATACCTAATTAACTGAATACACTATGTCGGGTCTAGTAAAGGTCAGGTATTGCAGCATGCCAACTATGTTGCGATACCTAGTGGAATCTCCATATAAATCCCCTTCTTTAGAACTCAATTTCTGATGGATGATACTTGGAGTTGCCAATAGCTTACAATCTTTCATGCTTGCCCTACTAAGAATATCCATCGTGTATTTGTATTGAGTAAGAGTAAGTGTATCACCTGTCTTATCAACTTCCACCCCAAGAAAATATTATAGCTCTCCCAAATCTTTCATTTTGAATCTCTGATTTAATAACTTCTTTACTTCCTCGATATGATTTCTGCAGTTCCCTGTGATAATGATATCATCTACGTATATCAATAGAAGAGTGGTGACCTCTCGTTCATTGTGGATGAATAATGAGTGATCTAGAAGAGATCAAGAGAAATTGTGCTTCTGTATTTCTAGCGAAAAACTCTCGAACCAGAACCGAGAAACTTGTTTCAATCCATAGAGTGCTCTTTTCAGCTTGCATACATACCGATTGACATCTTGTTCTGCATACCCAGTGGGTTGTTCCACATGGACTTCCTCTTTTAGGTCCTCATGTAAAAAGACATTTTTTACATCTAACTGGCTCAATGTCTATCAATGTTCAATGGCTAGACTCAACACAATACAAATGGTCATCATCTTAACGACAAGACTGAAAGTTTCATCAAAGTCCTGTCCTTGTTCTTGTGTGAATCCTTTGGCTACAAGTCTAGCTTTATATCTTTCAATGCTCCCATCTGGTTTATATTTTATCTTGTACACCCACTTCGACCCAACCACATTTCTATTTAGTGGTATAGGCACAACCTCCCATGTACCACATTCATATAAGGCTTCCATTTCTTCATTCATTGCTTTGATCCATCTTCTAGAACTTGCAGCTTGATAAAATGTGAGAGGCTCATCCTCTTTATTTATGGACGTTAGGAACAGTTGAAAATCCAATGAAATTTTTTATAGCTTACCCACCTGTCAAGCGGATGTCGGGTCCGGGAGGATCTTCTGATGTCCAACATCTGTGGAGCAGGAGTAGAAGGACTCGTATCTGTGCAAGGAATGGATGAGGGCTCTTTCTCTCGCCGGGTGTATACAACACCCTTATACCTTACTGGCTCCAAGTTTTATGTGGTAACCTTTTTTGGTTGGAAAGCATTTGCTGATTCCTCACATATCTCCTTCTGGCTGCAATCTGTAGGACAATCTTCCTTAGCATTGGAGAAGAGTTCTGAATTTAACCATGGATAGTACACCTCAACACTGGGACTTAAGTCAGCAACATGAAGACTTGAGTTAGCAGGCTGATTGTTAAAATTGATTTCGTCAAGAATGACATTTCTTGATATTTTGACGTGTTTGCTCAATGGATCATAGCACCTATACCCCTTGTAGTCTTCAGCATATCTCACAAACCTGCACTTTAAGGCTTTGTCTTGAAACTTATGTCTCAATGAGCTGTCAATGTGAACTTAATAAACGAATCCAAACACATGTAATTCATGATAATCGGGTTGTATGCCAAATAGAGAGAAAAGTGGTGACTTATTTTCTAAAATGGTCATAGGCAATCGATTTATCACATGGACTGTGGAGTGGAAAGCTTTTGTCCATAGGGTAATAGGGAGATTACTTTTGTGCATTATGCTCATTGCACTTTCAACAATATGTCGATGCTTCCTCTCAGCAATCCCATTTTGTTGAGGTGTATGTGGGCAAGACACTCTTTTCTTTATCCCATTATGTTGAAGAAAACCAACAAAATCACTAGAAGAAAATTCACCTCCTCCATCACGTTGGAAATTGAGAATGTTGGTAGAGAAATGATTTTGGACAAAGGAATGAAATTTTTGAAACAATCCAAAAACTTCTGATTTGTGCTTCATGAAAAATATCCAAGTATAGTGTGAATAACTATCAACGAAAATAAGGTAATATTTACTACTAGAAACAGAAGCTATTGGGGCAGGACCCCAGACATCAGAACATATGATCTCAAAGGGCCTTAAAGCTCTCTTATTAATTGAATTGAAGGGCAAAACATGACTCGTACATAAATGACAACTAGGACACTTTATATCACTAGCTTCTGAACTCAGACTGGACTTGGGAATGAAATTATTCGAGACAAGTTTTCAATAAAATGACGACCACAATGACACAAACGATTATGCCAAAGAGTTGGCTTATTACATTCAGAGATGGCAAACACATATTCAGAAGAAACAAAAGATGGATGTTAATGAGGCTTCAAGGATGAATAGGCAGAATGAACAGAGAATGAGGGATCTTCTTGAAAGATGTACATGTTGCCTCATCTCTTTCCCCCAGCGAATGTCTCTCTCGTGCGAAGATCCTTGACATAAACAGAAGAGGGAGTAAATTCAACTGATGCATTAACATCATCAACAAGTTTTGAGACAAAAACAATGTTCTTCTGAATATTAGGAGCATGAATAACCTTTAAAAGATTAAGAGAAGACTTGGACATGGGTATAATGACATTTCCAATATGTGAGATGGAGTGATGAGAACCATCTCCTGTGACTATGCTATTTTTACCAACATAAGAAGTAAGATTCAAGAGTTTACTCGCATCACCCGAGACGTGGGTCGCTGCTCCGGAGTCGACGTACCAAATGCCTTTATCATTTTGTTTCATATTCAAGCCTGCCAAATAGCAACTCCTTTACTTCTCCATCCCTCTTAGCATCTGTTTGTGGGGGTTTTCCCTTATTTTGAGGGTTAAACCAACAATTTGCTTTAATATGCCATTTCTTATTGCATAGGAAGCAAGTAGGAATAGGCTTTTGTCTCTATATACTTGGCGTTGGAAGTAGACCACGACCCCCAAAAGCATTTCTCCCTTGTCCTCCCCTTCCTCGAAAGGAATTTCCTCCTCTACCTCTACCATAAGTCAGCCCCGTAGCCAGTTCCTGAATGCACATGGGCGTCCTCAGAAAACCCTTTCAGGGTCATTTCATACTGCAGTATCTTTGCACGAAGATCTTCAAATTTTGGAAGCTCTGGGAGACACAATAAAGATGTCGTCAGAACATGATAGTCCGGACCCAATCCACTCAAGGTCTGTTGCACCTTGTCTTTATTGTAAGATTTTGATATATGTGGGTTGTAACAAGAGAGAGAGATAGAGAGGGAAATAGGAAAACCTGAGAGGGAGGAAGAGAGGAGAGATAAAGTGGGGCGCAGAATACATCTCCCCCTTTGTATCATTCTATTTATACTCAAAATGTACATTTTACAAAATACATAATAAAAAAGGAATGTAATTACAAGTATGCCACCGCCTAGAGGCGCGTGCCTTAGGCGGTGTTATGGATTGGATCAAGATCTGATCCAATCCAAATGTGTCTTCTTAACAGCCCCCCTCAAGTTGGGCATGGGGATGAATCATGCACAACTTGTTCTTCAAAGTCCAGAAGTGCTCGCCTGTAAGTCCTTTAGTAAACAAGTCCGCTACCTGTTGTGATGTAGGAATATATGTTGGAGAAATGACCCCGTCTTCAACCTTTTGACGAATGAAATGTTGATCAATCTCTATGTGTTTGGTACGACTGTGAGAGATGGGATTGAAAGCCATTTTAATAGCACTCTGATTATCACAAAGGAAGGAGGAGCTGGCAATGGGAAGTAAGAGTTCTCCAAGGAGGTGTCGTAACCATGCAACTTCAGCAGTGCCGGCAGCCATGGCTCTATATTCTGCTTCTGTGCTTGACTTGCAAATGGCCCGTTGTCTTTTGCTACTCCAACAGACGAGATTGGAGTCAAGAAAAACACAATAACCCGAAACAGACCGTCTCTCATCTGGATCACCCCCCCAGTCAGCATCAGTATAGGTATAAAGATGATGTCCATCCAAGACATTTGAGGACCTTGTGTAAACGAGGCCATCTCCAATAGTAGCTTTGAGATAGCGTAAAATCCGCTTAACTGCTTCCATATGCTCTTCTGTGGGAGCATGCATGAATTGAGAGACCTGATTTACTGCATATACTATGTCAGGACGGGTAAAAGTGAGGTATTGCAACATGCCAACAATACTTCGATAAAACCGAGGATTAGGATATGCATCACTTCCATCAAGAGCACGCAACTTGGAATTAAGAACACTGGGAGTATTTATGGGTTTGCACTGCGACATCCCTGCCTTGTTTAATATGTCAAGAGCATACTTATGTTGAGTGAGAGTCATCTCATTATCCTTTCTATCAAGTTCAACCCCCAAGAAGTATCGTAGCTCGCCAAGATCTTTCATTTTAAAAGCCTCTTGTAGGACCTCTTTAACATGAGCGATATGAGAGGAAGAGTTTCCCGTGAGTACTATATCATCCACATATATGAGAAGCCAAGTTACAGTTTCACCTGACCAATATAAGAATAAAGAATGATCAAGAGCGCTTCGAGTGAAACCAGCCTGCTGAATATGGAGAGAGAACCTGTCAAACCATGATCTAGATGCTTGTTTGATCCCATATAATGACTTCTGTAGTTTGCAAACCCATTGAGTAGGATCACTTGATGCATACCCTGGAGGTTGCTCCATATATACTTCTTCTTTCAAATAGCCATGAAGAAATGCATTCTTCACATCCAACTGATATAAAGGCCATCCATATGACACTGCCAGTGAAAGAATAACTCGTATTGTCCCCATCTTGACAACTGGACTGAAAGTCTCATCATAATCCTCACCATACTGTTGAGTGAATCCTCTGGCAACAAGACGGGCTTTGTATCGATCAACACTGCCATCGGGTTTATATTTAATCTTATAAACCCATTTGGAACTCACTACATTTTTCCCGTCTGGTCGAGGAACAAGAGCCCAAGTTTGACATTCATGCAAGGCAGACATCTCCTCATTCATGGCATCAATCCAACGTCTATCTTGAGAGGCTTGATCATAACTCTTGGGCTCCTCATTTTTGTTCACCTCTGTCATAAAGATCTGAAAATCTAAAGAAAAATTGTCATAGCTGACCCACCTGTCAATTGGATGTCTCACCCGTTCTGATCTACGTGGAAGAACATTGGTTGTGTCTGAAGCACGGATAGAGGGAAGCCTTCTACTATAGGTCATCCCTGAAAAATATCCAGATGGTCGAGGATCACATGTGGATGGTTCTGAATCAACTTGGGATGAGGCAAAGGAAGTGTCATGACATATTGGAGCCGAAGATGTGGATCACCCTGTGGAGATAAGATTTCAGCACTTAGCCATGGATCATAAGTCTCAGGATCAGCATTGGATTCCACAAATGTGTCTGTCGAGTCCTTGAATCTGAGTTCATCAAAAACAACATGACGGGAAATGTGTACACGCCCAGTTTTGGGATTGTAACATCTATACCCTTTATAACTGTCAGAATAACCAATAAATCTGCACATAATAGCCCGATCCTGAAATTTGTTTCGTAAAGAGACATCAACATGAACATAACAAATACACCCAAAAACCCGCAGCACATTGTAATCAGGGTGTTCATGATGTAAAAGGAAATATGGAGAGTTTCCTTCAAGTAATGACAATGGCAAACGATTGATGATATATACGGCAGTATGGAAAGCTTCAGTCCAAAGAGTCATGGGGATGCCAGTATTATGTAACATGCTTAATGCAGATTCAACTATATGTCTGTGTTTTCTCTCTGCTATGCCATTTTGTTGAGGTGTATGTGGACAGGAAATCTGTCTAGTGATCCCATGATTTAGTAAGTACTCAGTAAATTCTTTTGAGATAAATTCTCCCCCACCATCACATTGGAAATGCACAATATTAGAGGAGTATTTGTTGCGGACTAAGACATGAAATTGAGTAAACAAGTGAAACACTTCGGATTTATGCTTCATAAAATAAATCCAAGTGTATCGAGAGTAAGAATCAATAAAAACAACATAATATTTGCTCCCAGAAGAAGAAGAAAGAGGAGCTGGTCCCCAAACATCAGAATATATTGTCTCAAATAATTTGGATGCTCGTTTATTTATCAACTGAAAAGGCAAGGCATGGCTCTTACAAATATGACAATTAGAGCACATGTCTGACTCATTGACAGGACTCAGACTGGACTTGGGGATGAACCCATTCTTAACAAGATCACGAATAAAAGAATGACTGCAATGACCTAAACGGCCATGCCAAATGAATGACCTATCATACTCTGTTAAAGCAACAGGATGAGGACTAGGAGAAGACGGAACAGAGACACTTGACGCAGACACTGTTGGAGCTTCCTCAAGAACGTACATGTTGCCCTTGCGAACACCCTCAGCGAATGTCTTCTTGGTTCGAGCATCCTTGACATAAACAGAAGATGGAGTAAATTCAACAGAGGAATTAGAATCATCAATAAGCTTAGAGACAGAAATAATATTTTTCTTGATATTTGGAACAACTAGAACATTTTTCAAGGGTAAAGAACAGTGAGACAAAGACACTTGTGCATTTCCAATGTGGGATATCTTATGATGGGATCCATCTCCTGTAACAACTGAGCCTTGAGCTAAATAAGGGAGAGCACTAGAAAGTTTACCTGCATTATCAGTCACATGAGTTGCTGCACCAGAGTCCACATACCAAGTTCCTTCCTCATTCTGTTTAAAATTGATCTTGGACATAGCAGTCATAAGAATTTGTTGCACATCTGGAGGAATATGGTTGCCTGGCACATGTGAACTCGTCTGCGTGTTATCGCGTCGAACCCCTTTGCCTTTGTTCTGCGGATTGTGCCAACACTCAGACTTTACGTGTCCCTTTTTGTTACAATAAAAACAAGTAGGGATCCTCCGTGGGATATTTCCCTGTGTGGTAGCCTGAGGAGTAGGAAGGATTCCTCTTCCCGTCCCTGGTTGCACATGGAACCCTCTAGCACGATTCCCTGGATGAGAATAAGTGTTTGTAACAAGAACATTGTGTTGACCATGCGGCAATAAGTCCTGACGTTGCAATCGGCTGGCTTCATGTTGAAGCAGTTTTGCCTTGAGATCTTCAAATGAGGGAAGGGAAGGCAACACCTCTAAAGCAGTACAGAAGACATCGAAATCAGGTCCCAACCCACTTAGGACTTGTTGAACTTTGTCTTTATCGTTAATAGGGTGTCCCACAATGGCCAGTTGATCACTAATATTCTTCAGTTCAGTCATAAACTCCAAAACTGATCTAGTACCACGCTTGCAATCTTGAAATTGCCTCTTAAGTTGAAGAAATCGGGCTTCAGAAATTTGGGAATATGTTGTGGCTAAGGCCTGCCACAACTCCATTGCAGTGAGATCATCATCAATCCCTGAAAGGGTTGATGTGATATAAGCAACAAGAGCTTGATCATGTGCCGTCCATGTATCATAATCCGGATTAGGCTCAGTTAATGTGCTTTCAACTTCCCCGGCAGCATTCTTCACATCAGTCACATTGAACTCAGGTGGTGCAGGAAGAGAGCCATCAATGTGGCCATAAAGCCGATGACTCTTGATAAAGGGGATGATTTGACGTTTCCACGTCAAATAATTGGTTTGATTGAGTTTTTGAGAGATAAGTTGAGAAAGAAAGCTGGAAGAGAGGGCAGCCATAGAGGGATTTAAGGTAAAACTAGGGCAAAATTTGAGAAAATTAGGGGCGGATTGAAAATTAGGGCAGAAATTAGGGCACAGTGGAGACAAAAACAGATGGTGTTTTCGGAGTAAAAGGAGATCTTCACGATAAGAAAGAAAAAGAAGAGGAGAAATAGGGTTATTTGGGAGAAAGAGAAAGAGGGATTCACGGCAAGAAGGAGAGAGGTTTAGGGATTTTGGGAGAGAGGAACTTACGATCAAGAGAGGGATCCCGCACGATATGTCTTCAGCCCGAACCTTGCTCTGATACCATGTAAGATTTTGATATATGTGGGTTGTAACAAGAGAGAGAGATAGAGAGGGAAATAGGAAAACCTGAGAGGGAGGAAGAGAGGAGAGATAAAGTGGGGCGCAGAATACATCTCCCCCTTTGTATCATTCTATTTATACTCAAAATGTACATTTTACAAAATACATAATAAAAAAGGAATGTAATTACAAGTATGCCACCGCCTAGAGGCGCGTGCCTTAGGCGGTGTTATGGATTGGATCAAGATCTGATCCAATCCAAATGTGTCTTCTTAACATTTATCACTGACGAGACATCCCACAATAGCCAGCTGATCTGTGATGCCTTTCATTTTATTCAGGTACTCCATAATAGACATTGAATCTTTCTTCAATATCACGATTCTCGCTTCAGAGACTTGCGAATATGCCTGAACTAGCTTGTCCCATAGCTCTTTGGCTAAACAATCATCGGGAATAGCTACAAGAACTTTTTGTGAGAGTGTTGAGGTGATGTATGACACTAATGCTTGATCTTTTTTCATCCAAGCAACATAATCTGGATTTTTGAGAAGAACAATAGATTGCGCCCCTTTATCATCCGTCTTTTCCTGCGAAGTGAACTTTGGAGGGGGTGAGACCGATCCATCCAGATGACCAAAGAGATCCTAACTCCTTATAAAAGGAACAATATGCCTTTTTCAGGTCAAGAAGTTGGAATTATTCAGCTTTTCAGATACCAATTGGTTGAGAAAATTAGAGGAAAGGCCTGACTGCGGGAAAGATGACTCCATTTGAAAATATTGTGGAAAAGGAAAGAAGAAAGAGAAATGGAGAAATGCCTGGACCAGACAAAGAAATCAGTCACTCGAATATTTTGTCCCCTTTTTTTTTAGGGTGACAGATATATTATATTCGGGTATGATCAGAAAAAAAACTGAACGAAACTGAATATCAAAATTGAATCAGTGTCAGATTCAGTGAAAACGTGAAACAGGGTTATGAATGCTTCAAGATAAAAGTAATGCAAACTGAAACAGCACAATATTGATTTCAGAGAGTAAAATATTCAGACTTAAACATGAAACAACACAATAATGAAGAAATGGTTCCAGATTAAGTAAGATCGTGAAATAGAAATATGAAAAGATCGTGAAACAAAAATATGAAAAGATCGTGAAACAAAAATATGAAAAGATTCAAAATAAAGGATTGTGCAGACGGAGATCGAGTGAAGGAAACTGGTCTGCGTCTCTTCACGTCGACAAATCCACACGAAAATCCCTTTTGGGTAAGGAAAAGATTGATTTCGAGAGAATCAGATCTAAAAACAAAAGAAGAGAAGGAGGAGACGCTGACGGAAGAGAAGGAGATGTTGATAAGAAGGAGATATTATCATTCTTACCAGAACTGAAAATAGAAAGAAAGGAGGAAGAAGTCGCACGCAGACGAGAAGGCTGAAAGGTCGATATTTCTGGAAGGCGATCTCAGTCCCAGCTTCAACACCGCTCCGGTACCATGTTAAAATGAAGATCTCCACGTTCACCTATGCAGGAAAGAAGGAACGAGATATTGAGAGAAGGGGCTGCAGGGAAAACTCGTTAAAAGGAATTCAGCGTGTATTCATTTGTATTAGATTTTGAGTATATAACTAATACATAGTTTTAGGGTACAAAAATACCCTTTAACGACAAGCTTAATTACAACACTTTTATCATTTGGATCTTGACCCGATCCAGTACAGGAGTCGGGTCTGGTCCTGCAGAGACCCAACTTGGGTCCAAGACCCAATAACGACTTCTTTTCAAATACCCCTGATGGGTATTTTGTTTACATACATTTAAATACACACATATATATTAATACATATGTATATATATACATATATATTCGGTACATAATCTTCACAATGAAAACAAAGCCTTTTCAACTTGCTGTCCAGCTTGAGATTCAACAATTATAAGGGGCAGAATTGCTTCTGGTATACTGGCTGCATGGCGGAACCACAATTGGCATCACCAATTTGCCAACATGCCGAGTAGGTATAACATACTGGCCTTGATTTTGGGTTGAATGACCTTTTCTTCTAAGGTAGACTTGAAGGGTTCATCCCATTTTTGCACAATTGAATGCAATTTTCTAGATATATCCTCACTTAAAGTACCCATGGAGTCACATTATTGCAAATTATCATGGCATGTTAGGAACTCAAGATGGCACCTTGTATGAATTTTGAAGGACCAAGAGTAGAAAATTCTGTACTTTGACACTTTCAACTGCATCCTTACATGCTTCTTGTTTGCAGAAATCCACATTGTGAGATTTAGAGCTTTTTAGTGCAAGGATTATAACATCAAAATCCTTTATGCTGTTCATCATAACCCACAAGTCCGTAAATTCTAGCATGAGGGGAGAATTTTTTGCTCAGTGACGTGTCCATGCGTACAAAGCACTCACAAATATGAATAGCCGGAAGGTTTGCCAAACAAAGCATGATATAGAGATCTGGCATCCAAAATGTCATGGGCATGAGGTTAATGAGGAAGACAGTCACGTAGAATGCCTTAGTACATAATTAGTTTTGTAAACCACTCGTATATAACATGGTTAATGTAGTATCCACAATATACCTATGCCTCCTTTCTGATATATCATTTTTCTAAAGTGTGCAAGGGTATAAGATCTCATGTTTAACCCTAGTATCCAAGAGATAGTATTTAAAGGCATTAGATGAACATTCACCACCTCTCTCACTCCTAAAAGTACAAACATGAGCGAAAAATAATTTTCAGTACAAGGCTTGAAATTTTTTAACATGAAAAGGTCTTCAGATTTACATCTAGAAAAGAAAATAAATGAGTGAAATTATCCACAAAGATAACATAAGAACATGATTTAGATAAAGAATCATTCAAGATAGGTCACCATGCATCTAAATGGATAAGCTAGAAAGTAAAAAGAAGTTTTTTCATTTATTGAATCAAAAGTTAGCAATTGACTTGTGAAAACTTGGCAACTTTCACATTCATCCTGCCAAGAACTATGTTTAAAACTGAATGATAGATGTCCTTTAAAACAAATCATTAGGATTTCATTTAATCTTATACTTAACAAGAAGCCATGACACATAAATTAAGTTTCATTTAATCTAAAGAACCTAAAACATTAGAGACTCAAGGAACCAGAAGAGATATAAACCTGAACAAGGCCAAAATGAGATATTGAGCACATATTTCCATTAGCAATTTTTTGTTTTCTAAATAGAGGATTAAATGAGAGTTTATCTGCATTTTTTACATGACTGACAATCCTGAAATCCACATACCATGAGTCCTAACAAGCAGACCCCATACCCAAAATTCAGAAAGAAACACTCTAGGACAGTATGATCTTGAGTACTAGAGGATATGGCAGTCAGTCCATCATATGAAGTGAATCCTAGCTGGTGTTGGTCCTTCTATCATGTACGAAGCTCCAATATTATTATTTGAATCATACCAACAATTACTTGACAAGTGTCTGTGAATAATGTGCTAAGAAAAAGAAAAGGTGGTTATTTACTTGACGCCACAATTCATAGTGGGCAATATCCCACACTCACCAAAGGCACCTGGGAAAGGACTATATGTTGATGGAAGCCCTCTACCACGTTCTCCTTTTCCTTTATGCTTCTGCCTCTTCCATGTGTTCACATTGAGAAGTTATTCAGGTTTAGAACCTCATGAACATCTCTAATGCTGCTACATTTGCCAATCTTAGGCACAGACGTAGCCTCATATTGTAGAAGGGCCTCAAGACATCATAAGATGATAGAGGCCACTATGCTATGGAACTTTGTGTCCAGACCATTAACGATTGTTGCAACAAGGTTTCTGATACTGGGCATTTGATAGCAGCAAGATGATATAATGCCACTATAATAAACTCAAATCTGTGTCTCATGATCTCATCTCATGCACAAGATGATTGAAGACTCGACTTCAAATGCATGAGATGAGACACAAAGACTTGAGAACACATCTAATACAAATAATATCAGTTCACACATAATATATCTAGGAGCCTGAAGAACAATTCATTGGGATAAAATAGAGGTGATGAAAGTGATTAGCTGTTGGTCCTTCATATGCCAAACTTCAAAATTATGGTTCTTATTGAAAACTTGTATGTTACTTGCAATTTCTTTCCCTTTGTCAATCTCCTGAGATGCAAGGTATTTAGAAGGCATATGATCAGTTCCATTAAAGTGACCTGTAAGATCATGCCCTTATATGAAGGGGACAATCTGGTTTTATCACGCTAGGAAATTGGATGAATCTAATTTGTCCAAGAAGAGTTGGGATAAAAAGGAGCAACTAAAAGTGAGAAAAAGGGAAAAGAAGGGAGGAATAGGAAAGAAAAGAAGCAAAAAAAAGGGAAAACCAATAAAAGGGAGGAAGAAGGAAGATTATGAGGCACTGATAGCCTTAGATTTGCTTAGGATCCACTGCACATCCGCTAGAAGCCGCTCTGATACCATGTTAGTTTTGCGTAATGCATTAGAGAGGAAAAAAAGAAGGGAGAAGAAAAAACATTGGCAGCAAGGGTGAATATCTGCACCCTTTAACATTAGATTTCATTATGTAGGTATTTGGGGTTTATAAGACAAAATGATAGAAATATCCTTGATGACAACCAATATCACAAAGTGTTCCATGAATCTACGAGGCTCATAATAGTGTTGAAGACATTAATTAAACAAATTACTTCTATTTGCATAAATGACAAGAATTTTGGCTTGTTGATTCGACCAATCGGTGCACTATAGCATATAAAGTGGCAAATAAAAAGTAAAAAATTCAAATTTCATTCAAGCCACATTTTTACTCAAGAGACTAAAAAAGGAACAAGTTCCTTCATCAATAAACAGTGAACCTTACCTCCTGCAAAGGGCCTAATGAAATATTTGTTGGCACACCATTCAGTAATGTATGCATACATAACTTTATTGCTTTGTGTAAATCTTTCAAGTGTCCCCATTTTGGTTGCCTTGCTAAGCCTGCACCATTTAAAAAAAACTAGAATGAAAAATAAAATTCAACTGTTACAATAACAAAGATTGGTGTCCTTAATTGTGTTATCATTTGATGAACTCATCACGACATGGCAATCAAAATAGCAGATTTCCGTACCATATTCATCAATTGGAGCATCATAGTCATAACTCGTGGTGATGAATGGCCCCCCAGAAGTGCGACCAAAATTTGTTCCACCATGATACTTTCACCAAATCACAAGGTGCAAATTGAACAAATATAAGCAGAAAATACTAAAGAATCATCTTTCAAGATATGAAGAGGGATGCAAAACTAAAACCATCAAGTTAGTATATTTGAATAGTTCACTTTTGTTACCATGTAATAATTTTGAAGAGCTCCTCCCTTTTGAAAAAACCGAGCAACAGCAAATGCAACATCTTCAGGTGGTCTATGAGGGTCTCGAGCCCCAAATGTCTTGAACCTGAAACATGGGAAGCAGTCACTTCTCTAGAAGAAGATATAACATTAAAAAATAAAATTAGAAAAGGCCATTGAACACTAGTAATGACTGTAAACCTAAAACACTTCCTTTGGTGAAAATTTCCGTAGGTGACTGCTTCACATTAAAAATAGGTTAGTAACCTGCCCATGTGAGGCCATGATCTCCCCATTAGGCTCAAAGTTAATTTCATAATCTATGAAATGCAGTTGGCTTTATAACCATGTAGAGATTATTCTATAGCAGGCAATTGGAGATTAATACATATATCATGGTTACCTACAGCATGCTCTATACAAGAGGCATGAAAGACCCTCCCATCATCGATCTATTATGTCAAAGACTTGGTGGTCAACTATAGTTTTCACTTGAAGTGTACACCTACCTTCATGCATACGGGGAAGTTTCATTCAGTTTGAACTAATGATATATGATGTTTGGTAGAGAACGGCTTGTGTTCCCAGAGAACTTGGTTAAAAATATAACTCCAGTTAATAGGTTCCAATGAAAGCCACGAGGTATCACTGGTGATGGATCAAGCATTGATCACCATAGTTATTGACCAATAAAGTTACTTCAAATATACTATTTTTTTCTTTAACTTTTTGCAAACTAGTTTCTCTTCTAATCATAAATTTAACATGATTGTATTCAAATAAATTGAATTCAGTTAGGTTGCTAGCATTATTTGAATCCAAAGGAGGATCGGGAAAGGGGTCAAGTGAAAGGCTTAGGGGGGAGTACTTGATCCCAAAGAAGGTAATATAAAAAGGAAGAAAACTTCCGGGGACTGCACCAGCATAAATGTAAAAAGGTTAACAACCTGCTTCTTAATGATCTTGTCAGTTCTCTTAGAAGGTGTGGAACTAGACATCTAAGCAAAGCTGCAGAATGCACCAAGTTTAGTCTTGACTTGCTGAACACAGTTTTTTTTTCCTCAAAGCTATCAGAGGCGCTGACATGGTTGGTGGCAGGCTCTTTCAGATGTTAGAGGGTTCGTGTGTATCCTAAATTGAGAAGTTCTAGAGTATATGATATTAGACTATCATTTAAACTACCATTTTTTTGAACTCGAAACAATTTTTACAGAAACTCAAGCTTCCATCAAGGACAAGGTTTCAAATGACAGTAGATCATTGAAGGTCTAACTGAACCAAAATGATATTAAGCAAGGTTTGACATCTTCTTGCGCAAAGTAGAGGCTGGTTATGAGATGCATCACACTAAACTTCAGAGAAAGGAAATATTTTGTACACTATGGTCTTAAACTTAGGAGAAACAACCAACACCTAACAGTATGTGATGAAAGTTGGCACATGAGAGGGAAGCGGGGATGTTCTCACATCCAAAGATATCATCTGATGCCTCCTATACATATCACAATAGAGTTTCTAAAATCTAACCCTCACAAGCTTTGTGGTGATGAGATTATGAATGACTACATTAGGATCAAAATATCGGCGAAAACACCCGCTGATGAGATTTTTTGGCAAGAGTTGACCATGGAGTGATGAAGAATGTGTTGGGGATGAAGGACAGGAAGCTAATGGAACTTTCTGTATGGTAAATGGTCATCGGTGATAGCTGAAGCAGTCACCTTGGATATTGAAGAGGAACAAAATTCTCTCTGCACTGGGCAAAACTAAAAAGTCTCCTAGCAGATGGGCATAACTAAAAACAATACATATACAAGAATCATTTATCGGAAGTTGGATGAGTTACTGAAAGACAACTATTTTACAAAAAATAATACAATTTCAAACTAAATTTAACTTAAAATTCTGGATGTGTATGGAAAATTTATTTTGGCATTTAAACACTGAAAGTACTAGAGGAAAATAGAGAATGAAACATACCATCCAGGCCAATTCTCAGTCCAAATTTTTGGCATGTTTTCATATATTGGCATGAATCCATCACAGTAAAATGAGTTACAGGTGGTGATCTGCAAGCATAGTACATTAAACTTCTAAGACTAACTCCATGACAGATAGTAGATAAACAAACAAGTAACAGAGAAACTAGGGAATTCAATTTGAAAAAATGTCCTCACGATGATGATTAATGCGTAGAACCATCATGGTATTTATAAATTCATTGGGGCCAAAAAGATGCAATGATCGTTTTATTCTACTAAAGTTTATGATATTAATAACACTTTATGGCTTATCCAACAAATATGACACTTCATGCATGTGTTTGTGTGTGTGTGTGTGTGCGTGTATGTGTACATGCCACTGAGTTCTCACATAAATATGAATCTACGCATGGCCAGCAGGGTTATTGAGAGGGAGCTGAGATGAAGGCACCAGATCAAACCCTGCTAGTGAACGGGTGTGTCCATAACTTTCAGAGGTGGGCCATGTAAGGCAGGGTGGTCTTGGGGCCCCACCCGGGGTTTTCCTTGTTTCGGCGAGGGTTCCTCGTCATAAAAATAATAATACTAATAATCAAATACGAAAATATATTTCAGGTTTTATTTCTGGAGATTTAACCTTATCAATTGCATAATCTATTAGTACATGTGTGGACTGTTTTATGCATTTCATGAAAGAGCAGTTTAATTTCATGTTTCCTCTAAGTTTCATGAATTTCTGAAATGAAATCCCTATTTATTATTCTGGTCATAAGTAATTTCCTTCTGCATATTGACTTGAAATTACTGAAACATTTTATGAGACGGGTTTGTGTATATCTCACTTGATTTTAATCCTTAGCCAAATCTGATACATTGATAACTCAATTCACAGCATCAATAGCATTCAAAACAATGCACCAAATTTAATGTTCATTCATACCAGTTCACAAGTGCACCCACATTTGACAGTTTCCTCTTCATACTGTTTCATCGTGCAAATAAATAATTAACAAATCCAATGATATACTAAAATGATAGATATATTAAACTGATAGTTTCAATGACTGTCCTCATGGTCACAGCAATGGCTTCACATACAGGTGACACTCAATATAATTGTCTTTTCACCTGACCAGTCATATATATTACTGAACACATGACATTTTCTCCCTATAACTGCAAGAGACATGGATAATTCAAATGATTCACTGCATTAACTCCATTAATTAAATACCAATCTCTGTCTTAATCTTATTTTCAATTGGCATTTATCTGTCATTGTCCTGGTATTAGATTTATAGTTAATCTTATTTCAGGCAATAGTGAGACATGGCTCCTCTGATTGTTTCCTTCAACCTCATTGATCCCTTTCTGGTTATTGTATATTTTTTTGATAAAAAATGCATTTTGTGTAGCAGAAAGAAGCAACCTATAGCAAGATCTATAAAATGAGGAACAGAATATATCTATAATGGTTGCCCAAGGATCTGACATCTCTTTGTTGCCTTCAGACTAAAGGCTTAATGGCTCACTGATCTATATTCGTTCCAATAATTGTTGCACTCCAGCAACAGGCCCATAGTCTGTCATTTATGTTTCAGTAAGGATGTGAGAATCGATCATCATTTTATCAGCAAAAAAACTGGACATTAAGAAAATACTACCAATTGTAATTTGACATGTACACTATGAATGCCTTAGCATCCTCTGGACATATACATGAGGTGGACAATCATAAAGAAATTTTGATCAGCCTAGAATTAGAAAATGCAAATTTTTTCAACTATTATCATGGGGGAATATTGAAAATTATACGGACACAAGGAAATGTTCAAAGATATATACAATAAATGTTTCAGAATCAAAGGACATCAGGTATAACCCCATGAACTAACATAAGCACATCATTGAAATGAATTATTATCAGCAAGACATGCAACCATTACCTCAATAGTGATGTGTTTCAGATTATGCGAAAAAAAAAACTCACCACAGGTTCCGGAGCATCCCATTGTTGACACATAATCCAAGGCACACCTGTGTTCTGAGAGAGAGCCATCCTTGCAGCCCAAGCTGCATATTGCTTTCCCCCATCTCCATAAGAACTTTCATAGTTTCCATATTCATTTTCTATCTATAAAAAGTGCATTGCCAGAATGAAATATTGATTAGAAAAAAACTATCCATTGGGAAATAAGTTGCAGATGGAGTAAACTTATTTGGATGCAGAATCTACAATAATGCATGCAATCCAGCTAGATATCTGTTCCTCTCATAAAAGAAGCATAGCTAGCATATGTATCCATTGCCTTTTACATGGTGTGAGTATCGTAGCTAATAAGCAAAGAGATAACCATATAATTAGTACATTTTAACATCGTAGTCAATCCCCTCACATATCAAAAGGCAAGCATAACAATGAATTACATAGGATCCACACATGGTTGCAAGAAAGATAATGTGTATATTAGCATTTTCACCCAACAGTCAATGTCCAGATGATAATTATCACATCAAGTCTGTATTTTCTCCAGATGCTGCATCCATAGGTCAGATATGAATTTCACATCCTACTAGAACTTTTTGGTAGTTAACTTGGATTTATGCAAGAGATATGTCTTTCAGCTCATCTCGTTGAAATTCATGTTCTGAAAATAACAGTTCCTAAACCAACAGAGGTTCAAGCATTTAAATCCATAATAGAACTGGCCTTTCTGTTAAGCTACTAGCGTGCTTGTTAAATGCCAGGAAACCGCGTAACTTTTTCATTGGGCATAAACTGTGTCCTTCAACAACTTCACTTCCCTTATAAGGAAAGACCACTGGAATCTGAAGTAAGCTTCCTATTTGTTTATATCTGATATTTTCCTCAACTTAAAACTATTCCAGACAGGAATAAAATTAAATGAAAGAATTCATTATTGCTTCATCTTGTCAATATTTTTCTTGCACCAGAAAAATATCTTCATAGCCATTTTCATTGGCTCATTAACTTTTGTAAAGTTAAATAAGCAATTTGAGAATACCACATTCACATGAAATTTAACAATTGTAACTTGACTATGCACTGGAACCTTTTTTAATTTTCCATATTCTCTACTCGATCAACATACTATAAACATGAATCCGAAGTCTAAATCTGAGCATCCTACTGTATCACAAATAGTTGGGAGTTTGCATAAAGGCTACACTGAGGGAAATACAAGGATCTTAACATTCAATGACAAGTATAGAAATGTGCCAAAAACAGAGTAGGTCTTGCCTGTGCTAAGATGATGGGGCCTCCTTGTGATGCAAAAAGTTTCTCGCGCTTCATCAATTTGACAATGTATGTTGTGAAGCTCTCCATGTGACTCTAAAACAAGAAACTGGACTATTATCACAAAAGCGTAATAACCAGTAGTCAAGTCTAGAGTTCCAATGTTGATAACGAAAATGAACTGTTCCATGGTAGTTTCCATACCTCAAAAGTTGTACTATTTGTTCGGAAAATGGTGCCAGGAATATAATGCAGCCAAACGGGCACTCCGCTACAAAAAAAAAAAATCAACTTGCATCAATATCAACCAATCAAAGGCACCTCTATAGGCATATTTGATAAATCAATGCAGAATTTAATTACATATATTTGCCGAATCAAATGATAAAAGAAACAGCCACTTTTATTTACACATTTTACAACTAAAACATGATGGAGAAAGAAAATGGACAGTGACCATTCTCCAGTGGATTCTTTCTAGGATTCCAATATGAAATCCTTTGATTAATAAGTTGGAAGTCATAGGGTGCACCATTCTTGGTGTATGAAGATTATCCAGAGTTTTGAGTCCTGCATGTAACAGGCAATGCTTAAAGTGGAAATCTTACGCACATGAATTACGATCCCTCCGAGACGATAGTTATCCACAAAACTGGGATAAGTTGGGAGGCTACATTGTGTTCCATACTGCAATATCCCACATTGCATCCAAAGTCCCAATAGACAGGAGTGAAAAACAGGGGAAGGAACGAACACCAACCCGAAATTCCACTCTGCAGCAATAAACGGCCCGATTCGAAGGATCGAATACATCCCAGCACGATTGACAAGCTTCAGAAACTTCACCAAATTGAACCTCCCTCCAAAATAATACTGCATTTCTCCCAAAATAATAATCAAGCTCATAATCAAAACCCGGAAAAAAAAAAGAAAACAATGGCAAAGAATCCACAAAAACATCAAAGAAAGCACATCTCTGGTAAAAGGAAACTCGCCTTGCCAGGAGAGTATTCATGACCATTCCAGAAGACGTAAGTCTCGATCACATCGACGCCACCATTCTTCGCCGTCTCTATAAGGCTTGGCCACATCTGAACATCAGAATTCTAACTCCATTAGACCTCCCCACCAAGCAAAACTCATACTACCAACCAAAGAAGAAAGAAAGAAATAGAGAAAATGGTGACACCATCAATACTACTAACTATACTATAAAATTCACCAATACTACAGCTCCATAGGATCTCATTTCAACAGAGCCAGGAGACTAAAGTCTAAGCGAGAGAGAAAGAGAGAGAGAGAATTGTTTGTTGGTTACCCCAGGAACGCTACGGGGATAGTGAATGGAGGCAGAGATGAGGAGCTTCCTCTGGCCATTGATTATGAGAGATCGGTGGTCGTAGGTGACGTTCCCGGTGAGGGAGAAGCTGGCAGAGAATGCTGCCAAAGAGAGGAGTAGAATGACTTCGCAGGAGAGTCTTGAAACACTCCCCATCATCATCATCATCATCATCACCATCACCTTCTTCTTCTTCTTATGTGAGGCTTCACAGAGAAGGAGAACACGAGCAGCAGCAGCAGGTGTGAGTCTACACTCTGCATACAAAGGTTGGTTGACGCTCTAAAGCTGACGTAGGGAGCATGGGAGGGAATCAATGGGACCCACATTTTGTCCACATGTGAGTCTCGGACTGGGAGCTCCCCTCACAGCTGGGTCCCGCATTGATGGTTCCCTGGGGACCCACTTCTGGTTTTAGTGGGTTTGGACTTTGGGTCGTGTTTGGGGTGTCATTCTTTTTTTGGGGAACTGGGTATTGTTGTTTTTAGTGTTGATCCAAAGAGAGGGGGGTTGTCAAACAAATAATGTCAGTGGATCGGATTTGGATCCTAAGCAGCTGTGGGCCCATTGTTTTTTTTTCTTTTTTCTTCCAAATATTTGGTTTTGTGGTTTTCAAAGAGAGAGATTACCATATCTTAATCAAACGTGTCTTTTAGTTCGTCGTGATCTAAGGCTGATGAGCATCCTGAGTACCAACAAGTCCGATTCATCTATTTTATCTTTCTCACCAGGTGGGGACCACCAAGCACATGCGCAAGGTGGCTTATTCATGAAGATGGTTTTTTTTTTTAAAGGCAAGCTGGGGTTAGGCAGACCCCACAAGTTATTATTCAACGTAACCACTGGGGTTTGAACCTGCAACGTCCAAAACAGGGAGACATGCACTGACTTCGTCACGTAGACGCAAAATCTCACATGTACGAACGAGAAATTGGCTACCATTTCTTTCCTAAAGTCCATAGTTAGCAACTGTGTCATATGGGTCACTCCATTTTGGCCTCCCTATCGTGTCATCTTATATATTAGCCATATTTAAACGCGAGATTTATGGAATTTTTTCAATTTCTCGCGAGTTTTTTGAAAAATGAGAAATTGCTAATGTATAAGCTAACACGATAGGGAGGCCAAAATGGAGTGTCCCATATGACACGGTTGCTAACTATGGACTTTAGGAAAGAAATGTTAGCCAATTGAGTTGGATCTGGATCTGGACCTTGACCCAACAAACTTATTTGTTTCACAAATGATGGTATTTTCTCTCTCTTATGTCAGATCTATGCCATGTGCCATTTCTGACAAACTCCAAAATCCACGCCCAAGATGTAATCTTGCAGTTCACGTTATCAATTTGTGAACTTATAGAATCATGCAAATTATGCCCTCATTGGAAAACCTCCAATGACTCGAGTGTCAAGATTGAGGAAATTGGTGGCTTAAATTTTGGTAACTCGCTTGTTCGAGAAGTGTCATTTCCTGGACCCACCTTTTTTAAATTGAGTTTATCAATTCACATCAATTGCAACCCTAAAGGGTTGCTATGGTCTCAAGCTCGTGGATAGAGAAAGTCTTTTTCTACCCCGAATTCGAGTACCTATGTGTAGGGTTGGACAATGGCCGGATGGCCCACAACCGGACCAGAACGAGTTGAGCTTGGGCTTAATTTTTGAAAGATGGCTCAATCGGAACTGGTCTTAAACAGGACCGGACAAAATCTTGAGTGGGGTGCCCACGGGCTTCTTATATATATATATATATATATCAATTTTTTATATATTCATGAAGTTTATTTTTGTCATAATCAGTTTCTGAGTTGAATTGTTTTTTTTTTTTTCAGCCTACCATACTTGTGGTTGTTGTCTTCGGTTATCTATCTCATGAAGTAAATAGTTCAATTCCTTTTTTCTAAAAATTAAGATAAAAATATATGATATCTCTCTCTTCTAGTCCCGGTTTGCGAGTTTTAGTAAATAAACATTGATAAATACATTTACATGTTTAGTCTGGCAGGAGCAGTTAGTGCAAGTCACCTTATGTTGGGACGTTGCAAGTTCGAATCCCAATTGTATATGATTGTATAACTACTAGGGTCGGTCTAACTTCAGCTTTCTCTGGTGATTCATATTATCCAAAGTTTGGAAGGAAGACCAAGAGTGAATGGTTTGATGGAGCAGCTCACTCAATGTTTATATCGTTTTTATCCGATTGTAGTTCGGTTTGTTCCCAAGGAACGTAATAGAGAAGCAAAATCTCTTGATAGTCTCATTTTAATCCATGCATGATTCCTCTATTTTAAATATGTAATTACTTTTATCTTCTCAATAAACTGACAGAGATCTGCTTTCTGTAAAAAAAAAAATACATTTATCTGTATTTGCTTGAAAGAGGGAGCCGTGATCATCGGGTATCAGACACCGTATCAGAATAATTTATGGCAATCCCACCAGTCATTTGTCCATTGAGTGACGGAAGAGATATTCCCACGCATTGATAGGAGTCACATGTGCATATGAGACGAGACACGAGAAAGGAACTACGTACTTGAAGTTCACGTGAAAGTGCATCTTCCTCTCCCTCCTTTCCACGTGAGACTTTTTATCTGTGGGGGTGTTCTTCTGCATGAGATCTATATGTCACAAGGACACTTCAACTTGTATACGGCTCGTGTCCCTGTCTTACATATTAATCCTAATGAAAAACTGCACAAAAAATGGGGTGCCTGGTGTCTTTTGGGTGAGCAGGTGTGATATAACATGCACAAGTGTGATATAATATGAGATGAATTTTGCAAGTGTGGACACAGTTTCTAAAGCCATAATGTTTGCTATCCATATGTGTTCCGAACTTTTTAGTAAAAAAAAACTGCATTTTTTTTTGTTATACACTATGATCTACATATTTGGTTTAGTAGACATGTTCTTTGACATATATGCTAGATTTTTTAAGAGGTCCATCTACAAAATAAGCAATCCAGCTATGCTGGTGGGAATGAACAACATTCAGGTGACTCCTAAAGTAGGGCAGCACAAGGAGTCGAGCTAGCTCGGGCACAACTCAGGCTCGGCCCATTTAAGCTTAACAAGCAGAGCACGAGCACGAGTTTAGGCTCAGTACACATGAATAAGCTGAGCTTGATCAAGATACTGAGCTTGGTTAAGATCGGTTAGCCCGATTAAACTAGGTTCACATATATTTATAGTGCCTACAGCTTTAGGATAGTGGGTTTGAACCTCACCCAGTTCCATTTAACGTCTGAAGGTGTTCAGCTTGAGCACTTAAATTTTGTAACGAGCAGAGATAGAGCCAGCCCAAGGATCGATGGCACGTGTGCAGCCCTACCCTGAAGAGGGGGGAAGCAGGTACAACTGACCTGATCCACATTCTACTGAATATGACCTGATCGGGCATTGCCCAATTCTAATCGGAGGTGGATCTTGGTTCGAGTAAAAAAATCTAATACCAATCTGATTTTATTTGAACAGCTAACTTGATATACCTTCAACATGTGTGAAATCGGGATATCAGTATTTCAAAATTGGTCCCAGTTCAGATTTTGATACAATGTAAAAGTCTACTAAACCAAAAAGTGATTGGTTCGTCTGTAACACTCCGATCCGGGACCTTTAGAGTTTGGGTCCGGTTGGTATGTCTTTTCAAAGAAAAAACATATAGAATTCACACAAACTGAATTTTTTCTTTTATTAAACTCAAATTCCTTACCAAGGTTCAATATTCATAATATAAAAGAAATAAAATTACATAAATGTTCAATGACAAAGAAATAAACTAACAATAATCTCTAATGCTTGGTCAAAGTAGCCGCTAAGTCACGTTCTGCCTCTGTTAGTGTATATAGTTGTAATTATTCAAGGGTAAGTCTACAACTCACTAACAAATACTTATAAGCAATAAAATACTCTAACTTACAAGTGTAGTGGATTCTAAGCTCCTAGTCTGAGTTTAGTTTTTTGCATACTATACAAGTTTGTATCTTTTAAATTTTTTTCTTAACTCTCTCAACCTCATTAAGTCTCACTTACTCATAGCTAACTATAACGCTAGGTCGGCTATACCGGTCATAGTCATTTATAGGCATAGCAACCTATGTAGGACACCTCAATTTTACATTGTTGGTCAAACTATGAGCTATACGCTCCTAGTAATATTCAGATCACCAAGCACTCCAATGAAAACAAAAGTGGGACCTCTCTCGATAGCTAAATAAGAGGTTAGGCTCAGGCTCAACATAATTTATGCTATCTCCTAACTATAATGACTTTTAACCATCTATAGATCTCTAGAGTCTCAGATGTTGTGTGAATTTAAAACCCTGGGTAATATCTTAAGCTCATTATCATGAACCTTACTCTCAATCTCAGATCTCACTTGTTCTCTCACGAGTGTCATTATGAAATTATCACAACAAATCTCATTCTTAATCTCTCAATCTTCTTAGGGTTTACATTTTTATCATATTAAACATGCAATGAGGTAGTATCTTTATATCGTTACATCACCAATGACCCACTTTCTATGGTGGTTTCACTCTGACCGCAAACCAGGTAGCCATTTACACATGTTGTCACTTTCGAGATTTAAGGGGTTAAGCATGTTAATCTCAATTTAAATTAAAAAATTATAACTAAACTTAAGGGACTCAAGGGCTAATCAAAATTTTCATCACATTGTATGTCGTTCAAATATCATAACATAGATATGTTGTCAAAAAGACATTTTTTCTTTCTAGCAAGCATATCATATCACAACCGGTATACACATACATTCATCTCACTGCAACTAACTCATGGCAGATCATTCTATGTATATCATGCTCACACTCAAGAGATATATGCTAGGTAATTAGGCACATTTCTAAATATACTAACTTATGAGAGAAAATGATATCATGTAACACAAACATGATTTATTCATAACTAAAGTTACTTATAATATCTCTTACCTCAAATATGAATGCTTCACTCTAGTCAAGGTCGAGTCGCACGTGCCTCTAATAACAGAGTTCGATTATTACACAAGCATGTTTATATTAATAACATATATTATTTATATTTTATCAAAATTACTAAAATACCCCTTCCAAGCTGGTCTATGAGACTTTGATTTTTGTGCCCCTGATTTGGTCAAAATCATAAGACAAGCAAATTTTTCTCTGCGGTATAAACCCAACACACCAAACTTCACTCAATTTTGAGTTTGAAGTGCAAAGTTATATATGTTTTACTTAATTGGATAACATGTTACATACAAGGGTAATTTGGTCATTTTAACTCTCTACGATTTGACTTGATTTAGCTTAGGTCAAACCGGGTTCGGTCTAGGTTTATCGAACCTAGTCCAGGCCCAACTGGGTTTGAGTTCAAACTCAATTGAACTCTCAAAAATCCACAATGGATCCACTTACTAATAGGTGTGGATCCATATCCAGTTTGGTGTAACTAGACTAAACCCAAATTGTTCCAGCTAGGTTCAGTTCAATCTCAGTCAAGAACAAACTAGATTGGTTCAGTTATGTCCCAATCATGAATAGACTATATTAGTTCAGTTTGGTTCGAGTTAGGAACCAGAATTGATCTAGTCCAAAACAAATTGAACTGGATCTAGTTCAGTTCCAAAGTAGGTCAATAACTAATTATAAACTAGATCTAGATCTTGTTTTGATCTAGATGCAGAATTATAGAACTAGATCAGATACACTTCTGATCTGAATCCAAAACTGATCTACATCCAATTACATTCTAGATCCAGAACTGATCCAAATAATCATGAACTAGATTAAGATCCAGTTCTGATATAGATTCATAATTGATCCATCCAGCTCCAAACAAGATCCAAACCCAATTCTATTTAGATTTGGTTCAACTTGGATTGGTCTACATTAACTAGATGGAACGTGACCCAGACCCAGTCTGATCTAGTTCAATTCAGACCCAAACAGGGAACCGAGACCCTGTCAGACCTGATCCAGTCTGGTTCAATCGACTGAGTCGAGTTCAAGACTCGGTCTGAACTGACCCAAACCGAGTCAATCTTACTTAGACTTAACCGGGTTTGGGTTCACACCAAGACCGGTTCAGTCGACCGAGACCCTCTTTTTTTTTACCAACTCCTTTGAGTCCTGACAGACCCAACTTGGTTTGGTTTACCCCAAGATCGAGTCGGCTATGCCGACTCATCCCATCGTGGGTTGAGGTTGCCGAAAACCTCTGGTTGCTAGCTTCATCCCCTCCTCTCTCTCTCCCTCTATGTTATGATGCCAGCAAAGGCGTAGCTAGGGGGGGCAGGCTGCCTCTCGAAACAGTTAAATTTTTTTTTTTTAAAAGCTCAGTCCTAGCCCAGCCCTGATTCCATATGAAATAGTTTTTAATCCATTTTTGTAGCCCAACCCAGTCTTAGCCCAACCCTGACTGCAGCAAATAGTTTGATTCATCCATATGAAATGGTTTTTTATTAATAATTATAGCCATTTTTATTTTATCTCAAAAAAAAATTCGAGGGCGCTGCCCTTGAACCCCCAACTATCACACAATTTTTTTTTGCTACGCCCCTATTTGCCCCACCCCCCCTCACATGAATCCTAGCTACGCCACTAGATGCCAGCATTCATGGTTTCCGGCTATCTCTCCTCAAACTCACCGATAGCCATGGCTGTCGACCTCTTAAGGAAAATAGAAAAAGGAAGAAAAAAAGGGGGAGAGGCTATTGCTACCTGCGATGGACGTAACGGTGCTCCGACGATTGCCTCCCTCTCTTAACTCTCTTGTTTTGGGTGGGGCTGAACAACCCACCGTGAGAGCTCTTTATAGAACCCTCACAACGGGTGAGGATAGGCCTCACCCTCCCGATAATCGAGGGGAGAGGGGGTGAGGTTTATCCTCATCCCCTGCAACGAGAGGGATAAGTGGTTCCTTGTTTTGAGGAACCCTTTTCCCCAAATCTCATTTTTCTCTTTTTTTTCTCTTTTTTAACTTATCTTCCCCACCCGACACAGTCGGATGGGTTTCACATCCTCCTAATACTAGAAGGATGCAGATGGTTTCAATTTTTCACTCTTCCAATACTTGTTTCAAATCTATCCTTACAGATGTGATCTACATGGTTAGTTTAGTAGAAACCAGCTTTTGAATCATCTGATTATGACATGTGAGCATGATTTTATAAGGATTAATAATCAATAGCTTAAATTTTTATAAATTTTAAAGCTCATAAAATTAAAAAATTTATCAAAATGTGTGATCTAACAGTCAATTTCTAGCAAATTGATCATGCTAAACACATCTATGGGGTTAGATTTACCAAACATAGTCTGAAACATAAAAAATCAGCACTATCCACACCGTATGGACGGTTAGGAGGAACCAATTTCTCCTAAACCTGAATATTATTATTAATCACATGTTCTTTACTTTATCAAAACTAATTATACGGATTTTGATTCAATCAATCCAAACCATGGACATCCTATATGTAGACTATTTAAAAAAAGCCTTTAGCAAGGCTAGCAGTATAAAACCCATGAGGGCTGGAAGGGATCACCAAGCTGAAGAGATGTCACAAGTTCAAAACCTATGAGTGTGCATCCTTTGCCGCAAGGATGAAGCTGGTGTACTCCAGCGTCGGCAAGGGGGACACGAGGTTTTTATACCAATGAGCTCACAAGTGAGTGAAGTATTATTGAAACAGAAAAAAAAGGACTAGCAGTAAAGCACATCCATGCCATGATCAATACAAAGGTTAAGATTGCAAGGGCACAATCCAGTAATGTTCAATTTTATTAAAATAAGCAACAAATGTTCAACATTGTATCAATGTTATGAGGAACATCTTAGAAACAATCTTATGGTGGAATATACTATCCCAGTATAATTTTTGGGCAAAAGGGTTATTTGATGCACTGATACAAAGACAACCCCTCTCCTTTACTTGATAAAGAAATGCTTGTCCCAACATGCTAATTTATATGTATTGCTTTTGAATCAATTACATGTGGCCTCAACCATTAGGGACTTTGAACTGCCTGGACAAGGATCACCTCCAAATGCTGTCTTTGAGACTTCAATATAGCAACCACTTCTCCCCAAGCAGGCCTAAACAAGAATTTTGGAGGAAAAAAAAAAGAAAAAAAATTAAAAGCTTACTTGATTTCTTAGATGATGTAATGATCGAAGTAAGCAAACCTTCTCAACAACATTCTTTGAATTAATAGAGTGGCAACTTCCAATAGAATGATTTCCATAAACTCCAGTTGGGCTGCCGAAACTTGCAAATGTTATACTTGATATCCTCCTTCCTTGAATGCAACTTAATTGAACCTGCGGTTTTATGTGTTCCTCATGTTGCTTATATTGCACTTTTTTCACATAGTCAATGGGTGGTGGATGAGAGTCTGAGACATGTCCAAATACTCGTGGTACAGTGACAGTAACAAATGAAATGAGAGATGGGTCTCCACCAAGCTCCTCAAATAGCACAACAAGGTTTCCTGTAGGCTGAAGAAATGATCTAGGGACATGATACCTAATTCAGGAAAAACAAAAAAAAAAGGGAGAAAATATGTCAAGTAGTATTGTTTGGATAGATTGCGATTGAAACAAACTATAAATGGAAGCAGCCATGTGATACTATCTACTTTGATGTTTAGAACTCTAAACCATACCGAAATGGAATCTTCTAAAAACCTCATAAGCTGACTTCCTAAAAAGCTCGCTTAGGAAGCGGCCGAAGAGCGAAACCATGATTTTCTTTCATGCTTCCCAAACTTTATGAGAAACTTGTTCCCACTATAAATCAAAATTTTGCTGATGTTACAAAATGCACTTCTTATGTTAAAAATATCTTTCTATTATTTGTATTAAAAGCTACTCAATGATGACCTTCCATGGATTCACATATACAAGTTGCAGAAAAGGTTGCAAAAATGAGAACCTGAATACCCTGTGAATAATCTAACATCATAGGTATAAGAATTACTAAAGGAACTAAAGAAACAAGAATAACAACCGCTAATTAATTCATCAGCTTATATATTGTCCACAAATAAAAATTTAAGTGATATATAATGGGTATTTTTGCACAAAATGTTTAAAGGTGCACTTTAATTAGAACAAAATTCTTTAATTTTTATGTTACTTCCTACTCGCTTCCAATTAAGGCATTTTAATTTGAAGCACTTGTTTCTCGCTTCACAATTCATGCATCACTTTTCACACCCACTTCTTTCCCTGGTAACTATGTTCTAAAATAAAATGACTTACTGATAGTGAAAAGCAAAGGGAGTTCTATCAATGTGATCATCCTTTCGATGGCAAAATGCTGCACTAAAAAGAATAAGAAAGCCACTCCTTACAGTTCCTGTGAAGCTTTTCCAGTTGCTGTAAAGAAGGAGACCCAGTAACGGCCAATGTTGTTGCCATTGATCCAAGCTTGACCTTTCCCCATACTGCTGAGGTTTAGAGCAACTGGATCATTTCCTTGAGGAGCATCTATAGTTGCCTATCAAGTAAAGACATGTTAAATAAATCATATTTCTCAACCCAATTCTTATAAAACTGGTACAGTAGTTGGGATTAATCAATGTCAGAATTTAACTTAATCCAAGTACCTACACATTATGCCAATGATATTATATTGTTAAAAATCATGAATAAGCTGCTGTATTACCTTATACCAAATAAGGGATTGTTTTGTAAAACTCTCATTGTTTGTCCACTTGACCTTCCAAGTTGAGTTCTCCTTGTGTATTCGCATTTTCTCACCCAATAGGCCAATCTAAATCAACACAGAAAACCAAGTCATAGTAGGAAGTTTTTCTGGCTCAAGAGATCAAGTTCAGCAATTATCAAGTGGATCATCATGCTTAGCTTAAATTTAGATACCCATGTTTGTGTTACGCTTACTTTTGAGAATGTAAACTTGCAAGATATATTTCATTGAGTATTCTAACCCAAAATTAACTTCATGAGCCTAACTGGAAAAAGAACAGAAAAATAAAAAGCAAATAAGGACATTACCTGATAACCCCATGGATAGTTTGAGAAGTCATGAGAGGCATTATTTGAACCTTGAATCCTTACCACTTGTAGCCCAGCAGTTCTCTTTTCAAGATGTCCTCCCGAATTCTTCATAAATCAAATGCAGAAATTATTGGCTCTAACTTAAATTAATACTTCCATATTGTCTATAAGCATTATAATGCCATATTTACTAGAAAGCTCATATAATGAGAGATGATTTAGTCAAATGACAATTCTTACTGGAAATCCAACCATAGCACTTAGTAAAGCAAGTTGATTTTCCCCTTTATTCAATGATATTGGATTCTCATATAGCAATCCAGATCTGAAACTTCCATGTGCAGTTCCTGAAAAAGTAGTGATTTTTGTGTTAGTTTATGCAAATTAATGTATGGTTTGCACAATGCATATACCGCTATGCCTCTCTATTGTGATTTTTGGCAGTATTGTCATCATGTACCTGATTACTAACCAAATCATGGTATGGCTTGTTATAAATCACATATATATTGTGGCATTTGCAATATATGGTTCAGTATTAATTGAAAATATCTAATTTGAAATATTGTTAAGAATTAAGCTATCATCACTAACAATAACTAATAAATATTGAAATGAGAAAAACAGATATACCTACAAAAGTGCCGTTAATGAAAACGTTCACAACATGCGCTGCAGATTGTATGTGAAGAACAGGTTGAGTGATCTTGCCATCATAATTAAAGCTGCATCAAGATATTTCATGAGGGAATAAGTAAGCACAACTGATTTAAGAGAATAAATATCTATTCATAAAATCAGCCTTTTTTTCTAGTTCAACTTTTTAAGAAACAGGAACATGAAGTAGCATCTGAAGATGGATGGAAAACAATGCAATCATCTTTTAAATTTCTCTATTCCATCCATCCACTCTTGAGATGGACAATATTTTCTAGTGCTACACTTGAAAAAAGGCCTTCAAAAAAGTAGTTTCTTTCAATGTTGTTAAAATCGGTTCATTAGGTAAATGGGTTTCTTTAAAAAACCAAATCAAATCGAGTCGTTTAATTACAAGTCAGCAGATTTTTTATTAAAAAATTCAGAAAAACACAAAATCACAAAAATAAGGAAAAAAACAGAAATTGGCTGATTCTGAGCCTTCGACTGGTTTTGGTCAATTATACGACTCAAACAAAAATCGGTCCATTTTTTTTTTTTTTTTTGGGGGGGGGGGGGGTGTTTGAATCAACCCTATTTGAAACTGGCTAAGGGCTGATTCGATCTGAATTCGCTGATTCAAGATGATTCAGACCTAGTTTGACAACATTGGTTTCTTTGGTGGACATATTTTGCCTGATCAAATTGCAGTTGGACCTTGTTTAATGTTTCCCTTATCCACAGAGATCAAGTTCATCATAACCCTACTTGGGCCCACTCAAACATGACTTAGCATCGCAGTCAAGATCCCTTATAAGCTGCTTGAACTAAGTCATGGAGGATAAGTCGGCCCAAGTCCCAACTTGACTCTGCTAAGGCACTGCCTTGAGCCTGTCAAGTTGAGTTTTGACTTAGATCGGCAATGTATTGGCTCAAGTACCTTGAAGTGAACATTAAAACTTAGGGTTTATAATAATAAAAGATGAAGGATGAACTTTTCTATACAATACCTAGCTATGTACCAAAGGTAGTCTGATACGTCTTTTGTTGTGTTCATTTGCTCCAACAAGTAATTTGCTCTGAGAGTAGTTCCATTATAGTTAGGGATGCGTTCTGGGCATCCCTCCCACATGCCTTTAACAACATTGCTTGAACATACATGAGATCTTATGCCATATTGTGCGTTCACCTGGTGTGGGAAATAAGCAAAATCATTGCAATTTTATGTCATTCTTTAACATAGTTTCTGATAGGCGACAAAGACTAGAGTCTGATATATATATATATATATAGGGAGAGCGAGACATGCACACAAAGACTGAACATGCAATGAGGCTCTTGAATGAGTTAACTGACATGCTTGTAGTTTTTCTTCAATTTTGGTGTGTGTGTGTGTGTGTGTGTATATATATATACACACACACACACACACACCAAAATTGAAGAAAAACTACAAGCATGTGACTTGATCAACAATTGCTAGAGTTGAAATTAGATTCTTTAAGGTTCATTGAAGACAGAATTTCCTTGGTTTAGAGTTTCCTACTATTGGTGAGAATTTCCTTTGGATTTTTACTAACAAAAGGAAGCTAGAATTTCTTCAATTTTGGTTTTCGTACCATTAAACGGAAAACTTAAAAATCTAGGAATTTCCATGCTTTCAGTTGATCTAAATACAATCTAAGGTAGCTAAAGGCTTGGGTATGACCCCATGGCTTGGCAATCAAATAAAATCAATTCTATCAATAGACAAAAAGAAAAGGAGAATTAATAAAAAAATGAAGAAATTGTCTGAGAACCGGTTCAGCTGCTAGAGCCTATAAATTAAACATAAAATCCTGGTTCAAATCCATGACAACCAAGTGGTCTCTCTCATACCTCAAAAGAGATCAAAAGCTTACCTTTGCAGTATTGAAGATCACCTTCTTGCAATGTCCTAGAATGCTAATTGAGTGTGCAGGTAGATCATAATTTGAGCCATTGAATTTCACAGTAGTTTTATTTCTTTTGTCTGTGTTTACAAGAAATGCCACACACCCCTCAGCTTGTTCTTGGAAAACATACGCCTGTACCACAATGGAATGAAATGCAATGAAATCATTGGGTCATTATATATACTGGCTTCTTGAGATAGTTATCACATGATTGATTCACCAAGAGTTGTAAGAGATTCTTTAGGCAAGAGTTTTTTAGTGAGTCAACCTGACTCACAAATCGATCCCGAGCTATCCAAGCTGCAACGCTTATACCCAAGTTCCCTAGCTAGTGGTTAAGGTAGTGCTTGGTGAGATGGTGGAATCCCATCTTACCTGGATCGATTCCCCCTGGGATTATGCTTGTGGCTTGCTTGGTGGGTGTCCCTTGTGGGCTAGGACACTTACCCAGAATTTACTGTCTAGGTGGGGCCCCATTAAGCGACCCCTGTACTTAGGCATGTTCCTTGTCAAACAAAGAAAGAAAAAAGCTGAAATGTCAACAATTTGTATAACTTGGTGATCAACCTTCGCTTCAAATGGCCCACAAGGGCCTGCTTATCTGGTAAGGGCGACTTGTGAATGTCACCAAGTTGACAGGATATCACAAGTTCAAAATCCATGGAGTGGCGCCCCTTGCCGCAAGCTCTAAGCTGGGTGTACTCCCCAGTGGGCAGGGGGAACCTCAAGGGTTTTACCAACTGGAAGCCAGCCAATGTGTGCTCGGTGATGAGGGGTTTTTCCCTTAAATTATCCACCCCACCCCCAAAAAAATAAAAGACAAGAACACTTCAAATGGACTGCAAGAAAGCTAACTAACTCATAAAGATTTATGGTCAGTAGCTCTTACCTCCTGCAGTTGGCCCAAGGATGAATAACTTTGTTTTCCTTGTAGTAGTGGTGTGGCGTAAAGTTTTATTGCAGCATGCAATTCTTTGAGATGGCCCCATTTAGGTTGCCTTACCAATCCTTGAAAAACATGCCAAGGAATTTGCAGAAAATCATCAAGCAATGAACCATTCCGTGCTCCATTAATGCAGTATTGCTGTTAGCCTTAAATTATCCCAAACAAAGATCTACACACCATATAGTCTATTGATCCACTAGATGACAGTTGAAAACACCAAAACTATGGTGCTTCCATGATAATACGACACTTGGGTGAGCCTGATCGTACCATATTCATCAAGAGGAGCTTGATCGTAGTAGCTTGTAGTGACATATGCAGAGCTTGTCCTTCCAAAATTTGTTCCTCCATGGTACTGCAACGTGCAACTTCAGTATTGAAAATATTGAAAATGGTTGAGGGTCATCAACAATTCCTTAATTACCATGTAGTAGTTCACAAAGCTTCCATTCTTCTTTGCTATAAAAAGTGCAACAGCATAAGCGATATCCTCGGCGCTTCTTAAATATGGATCACCGCCAAACACTTGATACCTTACAAGAAGAATATGTACGTAGTAATTTTCTTCAGATTTCAGAACTCTAAGCATGTTTTAATTGACAGCATAGATCAGGTAAAAAGGTGTTTTATATGGCTAATGTAAAATGCCAACACAGGACTTGTCTTGTTTGGCACACAAAAAACTGATGATCATGAGTCCCACTGCATAGACAGTTGTCACTTATGTGTCAATAATTATATGTAAAAACATTTTACCTGATTCAGTCCCGTTTTAATTACTCTATAAACCGCCTCTTGAGTATGTAGAAGTAGGCATACAAGGGCACCAATCGTACGTTTAGACCTAATCATCACACTTTCTAATGAAAAATAGCACTATAACACTAAATAGGCCACCTGATAGTGCTTAAAGGCAGCTGCTCGAAGCACATTTGCTTTTGATATTCAATATACTAGATCTGACCAAGTGTCCATCCTACATCCTTTTACGTTCTTGACAGCACTATTTTTGTAATTAGTAGAGTATTTTAGTAGCATGTTTAGGTCTTCTTTCTCCATTGCTTAGAAAAAAATGAGCCACCAACACAAGATACTATCATTACTACCTGAACAAATAGACATCCAACAGCTGGGTACAGCCTTTTGTGGCATGCACACCCAGACCCCGAAGGAAAGATGAATGAGACTTCATCACGTAGAGTTTCTCAAGTCCTTTAGATTTGCTAGAAAGAGCAGGGACAAGGTTATGCATTATGTGCAGGAAAAAGAAAAAAAGATTTACATAGATGTCCAGTTCTCTGTCCACAAAGCAGGCTTTGTAGGTGAGTTGGGACCAACAAACGTCTCACCACAGTTCTGTCCATTGCATGTATTTATCTGCATCAAATATTGCATTTCAGTCAGTCCATCGCATGGTGAATATTCTTGAAAATTTGGTCTCTGCAAACTCTTATTATTATTAGATATATAGTGAGAAGTGGCACGAGATAAAGTCCATAAGCTCAGGTTTCTATTTGGTACTAATGAAGGTATGGAACCATTGATCTAGAAATAACGGTCTATGCTGTATCAACTCAATTTGACCACATTGACGTATTTAGTATGGTTTGTTTGCTAAGGCTCAAACCTTGGATCATGCTTTTTTGAAGTTAAAATAAAACTTGAGTCCTAAAATTTTGGTATATTGTTGGTTGCCGATTTTAAAGCCTTTTAGAAAACCTACTGACATGTCACAACTTCATGATTCAAGACTCATTTTCTACTGAACAAACCTTATACATTATCCACAGGTCCAATCTACGAAAAAAATCTAAAAATTATGAAAAGAAGGTGATTTCTACTCAATAGTTTCATGCATTCCTTAGTACCAAATATTAAACCCCATAAGCTCAAAAGTAAAAACAATGGACTTGAGGAACTTGACCTCCTTATGCTAAAAGTGTATCCGGTTCTCTTATCGAGTTGAATCCTTCGTAGAAAACTTGAGTCTCCTCTTTTATATAACTGAATCAACCGAGGGGTCTTGGGTTCGAATCCCAAGGGATTTATCTCCCAACTTGTCTATAAAAAAACTGCAAATACGAGACTAGGATTAATGTGGATCTAATGTGCACATGCCCGAACCAGTTCTGATTCATTCCTAATCAGATCTGGTCCATCCTAACCATGTCCAGGATAGCAAGCAAAGGTTGGCTCCAGTTATGTTATGGACCCTTTTCTGTTGCAGGTCTGACTCAGAGAATCCGCCCTCCAGTCCTGAATCCACTCCGATCAGGATCCAATCTACAGGAGTTGTCCCAGCTCCAGGATCCAGTGCAAGGTATCCCAGCGTGGTGTTTCACTCAAACTGAGACTCTGGTAGGACGCCCCCTAGAATCCCATCTAGGGTGGAAACTCTTTTACCTATCTACACTCATGTATATAGATAAATTGTAGCTTAGTTTATTTCTAAAGAAGATTATTGGGTGATTCATTTTTTCTTCGTTTGTGTTCATATGAGTGTTTGCCTGGAAACAGTTCTTTTCCCTCAACCATTCATCATCGTCGACCAGTGTAAAACATATTTCTCCCTTCCAGCTGCGCCCTTCACCATCTGCCTCATCTTCGGAGCCCACCATGTGAGATGTCTTTCTCTCCCTGTTGATTTTTTCTTGGCTCTGTCCCTTGCCTTGGGACACCCCCCCTCTAGAGCAGCAATGATCGTGTACCTTGTCTGGGAACACGTGTTGGAATTATAAGCTAGACTCTTCATATTCCTCTCTCATTTTGGGAACTCGTTTTACATTAAGGCTTGTTGGAATTATAAGATAGACTCTTCGTATTCCTCCCTCATTTTGGGAACTCGTTTTACATTAAGGCTATCTGTAGTTTTTTTATGCAAACTCTTTGGGTTCCTCTCCCATTTATTTCTTCTCCTTGAAAATGTAATAGCTTTTTAGTTTTTCTATGACAGAAACTTACTATGTAATTAAATTCTGGTTGGGCTTGAATGTTATATATATAGCAGTCACGTATCATCATTTTGATAAGTCGTTGGAATATTTTGAAGCCTTTTGTAGCCTTTTCCTTCTCTAGCATAATTTATGCATATTTTTTATTCTAGAGAACAATCTTCTTCTCTAGTTTGTTGTTTTATTTTCAATATAGTGGTATCAAAGCTAGGATGACTTCCAACAAAATGATGCAACCATAAGTTCCTTGCTTTGCTGGAAAAAATTATAACAAGTGGAGTATTCAAATGAAGGCGTTCTTTGACTCTCAAAATCTATGGGACATTGTTGAAAGTGGCTTCGATGTGATGGACAATGTGAAGGGCATCACTCCACGACAATAAACTGAGTTGAAGAAAAATTGAAAGAAGAACAATAAGGCATTGTTCTATAATTATCAAGCTATTGATGAAGGTATTTTTGAAATGATATCTTCGGTGGAATCTGCAAAGGAAGACTCTATACAACATATAAAGGAGAAGACAAGGTAAAAATGGTGAGACTCCAAACTCTTAGAAGTGAATTTGATTCTTTAAAAATGAAAGAATCTGAAACTATTGAAGCATTTTTCAATCGAGTCTTCTCCATTGTTAATCAAATGCGAGTAAATGGTGAAAAACTTGAAGATCAAAGAGTTGTTGAAAAATATTGAGAAGCTTAACTCGCAAGTTTGAACATATTGTTGTTGCTATAGAAGAATCTAAAGACTTATTCACTTTGTCCATTGATAGTTTAATGGGATCACTTCAATCCCATGAACTTCATATAAAGTAATTTGATTCTCCTCCAATTGAGCAAGCTTTTCAGACACAACTTTCTATTCGTGGTGGTGCTCGAGGACGAAGAGAAAGAGGATATGGAGATGGTAGAAATCAAGAGACGAAAGAAGATTATTGTGATTCAGCTTATTCTATGCGAGAAAGAGGTCGAGGTCGTCGTCGCTCCCTCTCACAAGTTCAATGCTTTCATTGTCAAAAGTATGGTCACACCATAAAGTTTTATAGAAAGAGATTGACAGAAGAAAACCAAAAGGAGGTAACTTTCATGCATGAGAAAAATGAAATTCTTGATGATGATATTCTCTTTCTTGCTTGTGATACCAAAGAAGAAATACATGATGAAGTATGGTATATTGATAGTGATTGTAGTAACCACATGACTGAAAACAAAAAATTATTTGTGGACTTAAATGAAATGGTCTAAACTGAAGTTAGAATATGTGATGATAATAGGCTTGCGGTTAAGGGACATGGTGATATTCTTGTCAAAACTAACCTTGGTGACAAGCATGTCACCGATGTTTTCTATGTTTCAGACCTCAAACACAATTTTTTGAGTGTTGGGCAACTTATTCTAAAAGGATATGATCTTCATTTCAAAGAAAAAATTTGTGAAATCAAGGATAAGAAGAATACCCTCATAGTCGAGGTGAAAATGACTCAAAACAAAATGTTTCTATTTATATTTCAAAGTGTTGTTCTTCCTTGCTTCAATACTATTATTAAAGATCCAACATGGTTATGGCATCTTCGATATAAGCATTTGAATTTCAGTTCTTTATCTCTCATGTGCAAAAAACATATGGTCAGAGACATGCTTAACATTCATTAGCAAGACAAAATTTGTAAAGGTTGTGTTCTTAGAAAACATCACAAAGACTCTTTTCCTTGTGGCAAATCTTGGCAAGCATCAAAACCACTTGAGTTGGTTCATTCTGATCTATGCGGCCCTATGCGCACCACATCTATTGAAGGTAATCGTTACTTTTTAACATTCATTGATGACTTCAGTCGGAAGACATGGGTTTATTTTCTAAAAGAAAAATCTGAGGTGTTTAAATATTTTAAGTAATTTATGACATTTGTTGAAAAGCAAAGTGATCTCTCTATTAAAACCTTGCGTACTGATCGTGGGGCTGAATATATATTCAATAAGTTTGAGGAATTCTCGAAAGAGAAGGGCATCCGTCATCAGTTGACTACTCGGTACACACCTCAACAAAATAGCATTGCGAAAAGGAAGAATCGCACGATCATGGAGCATGAACCTAATAGTGATGGTGGCGAAGGAGATACTTCACTCTCCTCTCTATCTACGCATTTATCACCGTCTTCCTCATCTTTAAGAAGTTATGAATCTCCTCCTATGAAGACAAGAAGTCTTCAAGAAATTTATGAAACAACAAGAAGAAATCTTGAAGAAGATTTGGTGAATTTTGCTTTATTTGCGGACGCCGATCCAATTACTTATGAAGAAGCATCTCAAGAAGAGAAGTGGAGAATTGCTATGAATCAAGAAATAGACTCCATTAAAAGAAATCATACTTGGGAGTTGACTGAGCTTCCAAGTGGACACAAATCTATTGGCGTCAAGTGGGTATATAAAACAAAATTCAACTCAAATGGAGAAGTTGAAAAATGCAAAGCTTGGCTGGTGGTAAAAGGTTATAAGCAAAGGTATGACATCGATTTTAATGAAGTTTTTGCTCCTGTGGCTCGCCTTGAAACAATTCGCATGGTGTTAGCTTTGGCTGCTCAAAGAAAATGAAAGGTCTATCAAATGGGCGTTAAATCGGCTTTCTTGAATGGTCTTCTTGAAGAAGTGTATATTGATCAACCTCTGGGTTATGTGAAGAAGGATGAAGAAAATAAAGTGTGTCGATTGAAGAAGGCTTTATATGGGCTGAAACAAACACCAAGGGCTTGGTATAGTCGCATTGATGAATATTTCTTGAAGAATGGTTTCAAACGGTGTCCTTTTGAGCATACTCTCTTCATCAAAGAAGGCATTCAAGGGGAGTTCTTAGTCATATGCTTATATGTTGATACTTTAATCATTACTGACACTAGTGTAAGCATGTGTGAAAATTTCAAGAAGGATATGATATACGAATTCGAAATGACTGACATGGGGCTTTTTTTCTGGGCATTGAGGTAAAGCAAGTTGAAGATGAAATATTCATATCTCAAAAAAGGTATGCTGAAAATATACTGAGAAGTTCAGAATGGAGGGTGCTACACCTCTTAATACTCCCATGAAAGTTGGATTGAAACTTATCAAAAATTATGGTGAGAGAAAGATCGATGAAACTCTTTATAGAAGCCTTGTTGGTAGTCTTATGCACTTGACTGCTACAAGACCTGATCTTATGTTTGCTGTCAGCATGATTAGCAGATTCATGGAATCTCCTTCTAATACTCATTGGGACATAAGCAAAAAAATTTTGAGATATGTGTGTGGCACTATCAATTATGGAATTCATTATAAATGTGTCGAAGATTCAAAATTGGTGGGTTTTTGTGATAGTAATTGGGGTGGAAATAGAGATGATAGTAAAAACACTTTAGGTTTCATTTTTCACATTGGCTCAGGTGCAATCTCGTGGGCATCGAAGAAGCAAGTTGTTGTTGCTCTCTCCACAACCGAAGCTGAGTATATTTCATTGGCTCTTTCTAGTTGCCAAGCTCTCTGGCTAAGGTGCATTCTTCATGAGTTGAAGCATCCTTAATGTGAAAGCACTCATTTGTTTTGTGACAATAGTTAGTCATATCACTCACCAAAAATCTGGTTTTTCATGGCAAAAGCAAGCATATTCGAATCAAGTATCATTTCATTAAAGACTTGGTCAAAAATGGAGATGTCAATGTCAAGTTTTGCAAGACCCAAGACCAAGTGGTTGATATCTTTACAAAATCATTGAAGAATGAAACTTTCAATAAATTGAGAGAGAATTTAGGTGTCGTTATAGTCTAGCTTAAGAAGGGTTGTTGGAATTATAAGCTAGACTCTTTGTATTCCTCTCTCATTTTGGAAACTCGTTTTGCATTAAGGCTTGTTGGAATTATAAGCTAGACTCTTCGTATTCCTCCCTCATTTTGGGAACTCATTTTACATTAAGGCTATCTACAATTTTTCTATGCAAACTCTTTGGGTTCCTCTCCCATTTATTTCTTCTCATTGAAAATGTAATAGCTTTTTAGTTTTTCTATGACAGAAATTTACTATGTAATTAAATCCTGGTTGGGCTTGAATGCTATATATATAGTAGCCATGTATCATCATTTTGATAAGTCGTTGGAATATTTTGAAGCCTTTTGTAGCCTTCTCCTTCTTTAGCACCATTTCTGCGTGTTTTTCATTCTAGAGAACAATTTTCTTCTCTAGTTTGTTGTTTTATTTCCAACAACACGCCTCTCTCCATCTACCTGCCTAGTCATGTCCTCCTCCTATGACATGCACCCGGAGGCTCCCTGCCCACGTGTAGCGTATTCGACATCTACCCAAACACGCCTCCTCTCATAACGTTGTGGCTGCTACTGCAATTGCACCCCCCCCCCCTGTTGTTGCAACGTACCTGCTCGCTGCCCAATCTACGCTCAGCCCTTAGCCGAGCAGGTGCAGTTCTTTTTAAGTCTTGATCCACGCTTTGCATGCCGGAACCACATGATCTACCCCTCTGGGAATCTGGTCCTGACAAGTTATGGGCTTTATATCGATTTGAGTGAGAAAATAAGAAACCTGATGCTTAGGAATGGGATCTGATTCCTAGTTTAGTATGCTAATATTATATTCTTAGGGTTGCAAACGGATGGATTCAGGAAGCCAAATTTGCAAAATTTGTTGTCCCGGTTCCAAACCTAGCTGACTTCCCAATGTATTTTGAGATCTAAATCTGATCGGTTTGCAACTCTACGTGCCATGTATGGGATTTCATTGTTTCAGGTTGTTTTCATCAAATCCAACAAAGCATATGAGATTTACATGCTCCGTTCAATGAACATTGACAATATATTTTAGCACAAGATTTTCTGACAATATTTTTCAAAATCAGTGACTATAAAAATACAAATTTTACTATTAAAAAGACACACACACACACATATATATATATATATATATATATATATATATATAGGGAGAGAGAAGGAGGTAGCTGCCCATGGCAGCCAACGACTCAAAGCCGCCTATCGTGGGCTGATGGGTGGCCAGGATGCAGGGAGAGCACATGCAAAACCCACTTTTAGCGTCACTAAAAGGCATTTGAACGCCTTCTTTGTGCATGCATCGTCCATCGTGCGTGTGTTGGCTGTCAGAGGCACACAGGGGTGAAGGCAGCTACTCTCTCTCCCTCTCTCAATATATATATATATATATATATATATATATATATATATATATATATATATATATATATATATATATATATATATATATATATATATGGGGTCGCTACCTATATTTTGTGCCTACTGTAGTCTACCATGATAAAACGGGAGTTTTGGGTTATTTTTCACAAATATGAACCCGTGGATGCATTCGGCATGGTCAATTTGCTAGGAAACGACACTTGGATCATATTTGTTATAAATAAAAGGAAACATGATTTTTTATGCTTTAGATATTTATGATATTTATAAAAATTTTACACCATCAATTTTCAAAAATTTATAAAAACCTACCTGCTACAAATTTCTATAAAATCAAGTAGACGATGCATTTTGTAGTCAAATTTGAGAAAAACATGAAAAAACCCCTTAAAAACCCAATAAACTGTGATAGTTACAGATCGGAGTAGGCTGCTATATATATATATATAGAGAGAGAGAGAGAGAGAGAGATGTTGATACATGCTAAATGGGTTTTTCAGCCCTTTCGGTACTTTTTTCACAGTTTCGACCCTATAAATGTGTCAGGGATGATAGATGTACGAGGAATCCACACTTGTATCATGTGTTTTTGATGAAAAAATGATATTTTGAGCATAAAAAATTTACAAAAAATTTGGACCGTTGATTTTTTTAACCTTATAAAAACCCACCCATGTGTGAGAATAGAACGCTTCAAGGGCTGATTCCTATAAAATCAAGTACATAGATCACATCTGTACGGTCATAATTTAAAAATAAAATAAAAAAAAGGCTGAAGACCTTATTTTAACATGTTCATTTAGCACCTAACATGTGAAAAGCTACCAATCACTATTTATTAAATCAACCATATATAGAGTTCTTGCAACAAAGAGATTTCACAAGGAGTATAACATTATAGCATGAAGATAAGGGATGATGCCCATAGGGTAGGAGACAAAAGCCAGTTGGTACCAAAGAAGACACAGCATCAAGCCTACTACGAACAATCCAACGAGGTGGGGGACTGCACTTCATCCCCCACAAGGGGACAATAAAAGGTAACGCCCACCAGGCACCAGGCCAGAGTCTAAGACCATGGCCAAATGAGAGAGGTCACTACTCCCAAGAGTAATGCATCATGATTTTTTACCCCGGTAGTAAAACTAGCGGCTCTGGGGTGAGTTCTCTATCAAAGCAGAGTAGGAGATGATCAGGGAAAAGGGTCACCATGATCCAATCTACAAATTCATCTGCCCCAAGGGGGGTTGGCTTAGTTGGGTAGGGTCTTGGCTCCTAGACTCGCAGTCAAAGTTCGATTCTTATGATGGACGTCGGCGGAAGCCAATGCGTAGCATAGGCCCCAGGGGCAGGGGTCCTAGCTTCGGAGTTTTGCGCTGTCTGCACGACAACTGTAAGTATGGCAGGCTGAGCCAGCGCGATCAGGTCTTCATGCTGAGTGCGATTTCTTCGGGTTATAAATTCAAAAAAATCTACTTCATCTGGAACAAAGGCCAGATTTGAGATGGATGGAAGATTGCTTACCAAACATCTTGCCATTATGGCTAGATCGGATTGGCAACCGATTTCTTGATACTGTAATTGTACAGTCATTTTGTAACTTTGATTATCAGCAAGTATTAAACCGGTGGGGGACCGTTACTCCCCAGCTTACCTTTAAGAAAAAAAAAAGACTAGCGGGTCTGGATATGATGAAGCTAAAAGATGGGAGGAGCTGAATAAGAGAGATGGTTGAAAAGGATTATAATTACCACAGGGTCAGGGGCATCATCTTGCTTGCACATCATCCAAGGGACACCCGTGTGCAGCCCAACTGCCATCTTCGCTGCCCACTTCACGTAAGCGACGCCAGCCTCATGGTATCCTTTCTCGTAAGTCCCATATTCGTTCTCTATCTGCACCACATGAGCACCAGCTTTAGTTAAAAACCACCACAAGATCTCTCTCTCTCTCTCTCTCTCTCTCTCTCTCTCTCTCTCTCTATATATATATATATATATATATATATATATATATATATATATATATATATATATATATATATATATATATATATATATACATATCATGTTCATAGGGCTTGATCTACAAAAGCTAGACCTCACAAATGTGCAGAATGACCATCCTGTGGCTGTTACTGTAAAGAAATCCACAAATCAAGATATAAATCTAGCTAGGTCCAATTCATATTACCTGTCAAATAAATGTGGACATGATCCCTCCATATTTTACCTTAACTGAGATCTATTTCAAATATGGGTCTCGCTAGAGATGCAAACAGATTAGATCCAGAACAGATAAATAGGTAGGAGAGTCAAATTCAGTGGGACCTGGAACAGCTAAAAATTGCAAAACCTCCATCCTGGATCCGACCCATTTGCATCCCTATGTCTCGCCGTCTCAGTACAGCAGGTGTAAAAATGGCCAGATTTGAGCTGGACCATGGTCTTCTGAATGGATCCAACGGCTTGTTCTGTGGTTACAGGACTCACTCCACTCCACATCCAAAGAAGATCTAGAATGGACTTGGGTCTGAAGGTTTGGATCTCTTCAGATCCTACCCAGAATTGACTGAAATTACCAAACTGGATCCAAGTATAGATATTATTGGACTTATCCCTATAGTGCCCCTTCCAGCCGCAATAACTATACCCTATTATTTGTTCCATATCCAAAATATATTGGTCAGTGCCCATGTATACATATATGGATGGTATAAAAATATAATAAGAATTTTTTTTTTTTTTATCTTTTCAACTTTTTTACTCATCTTCACAACATCCGATAAAATTGGGACTGTGAGAGTACCTGAGAAATTATGATGGGACCTCCTTGAGAAGCAAACATGTTTTGAGACTTCATGAGTTTAACAATCTTGGTGGTGAAGTTCTGCATGTGGAACTGCATGCACCAACACAAATCAAACCACCCTTCAATTTTCAGCACATAAAATAACAAACATATAACCTTCATAACAAATATGGGCCAAGTTAAGAATTGTTTGTTGGAGATACAATCAACTTTGATCTGTTTGCACTTTGCACCCCGAGCAATGACTGGAGATGTCAACGGGTCGGATGTAGCCCGACATCCTACTCGGATCTGAATCCGATTAGCCAGATTCCGTAGCCAAATTGGGATCCAATTAATAATCGGATTTGGGTTCGTATTGAGATTTGCATCCAAATCCAAATCAGAATCTGAATCCGACTAAAACCCAAATCTGATTAAGTGTAAATATTGGGTTTTAAGCTAGTGGGAACTGGATTCAATTTTATATGATTCCATCCAACTCAGGATCCGATTAGGTTAGACCCGATTATGTCAGACTTGTGTACATCCCTAGAAATGAAGGGCCATATTTGATCTGTATTTGAGCACAGATCCTACAGTAAATTAAACAGCGATCTAAATCCAGATCCAAATCTGAAGAAAACCAATCGGGTAGGTCCAAAATTGTTCTGAATATGCAATAGACCCTACTTTAGGATCTATATCCAAGAATAAAGTGTTTCATTTGGATCAGAGATCAGTTCAAACCCATTTCTTTTGCAGACTACTGATAAGTAGAGATCCAAGTGGGTCGGACCTTTGTCTGATTCTGACTCGACAGAAGGCAATTCGGGTTGATATGGTCCATAAAAATAAGGTTCATTTATACAAAACGGGTAGGATTTGAAACAAATTAATAGCGTCCGATTCAGTCAAATCCAGGTCAGAATTGGACAAATAAACTTGGTAAAGTGTGTCTAACCCGACTCAGTTTATCTATTTCAGGAGCAAACTGTTATTCGTGACCCTTTATCTGAGAGATCCAGTGTCAGTGGGGGCCAGATCCAACCGGGTCTGTAATCCACCATGTGTTCTAAGTCAGATCCGGATCCATGGCTGGGCCCACTCATCAAAAGTCGGCTGCAATGTCCACTCAACCATCACACGACCCAAACCCAAAACTGGCTTATTGGCACCCCTATTAGTACTGATAAGTGATAACATTGATCTTTGCATCAGCCTTTTTTTAATCTCCTGGTGAGGTCACCGACACCCAAGCTCTTATAGAATCCAGCAGTAAAAGGCACCCACACCCAATGGTGTCGAATCTAGAACGAAGGGGTCAACACCTTCTCCCCAGGCCCGCTACCACTGGGGGCGGACTCGGTGGGTCTGTTTTTAACCGAGAAAGCTAGGGTTAGGCAGACCCTTACCCAGTTGTACTACCATACCATTTGGGTTTCGAACTTGCAACGTCCCAACACAAGGTGACGTGCACTAACAGATCTTGCCAGACAAGTCACAACTATATATTTCTCCCCTAACAACAAACACAAGGATATTGTAACAGTTTAGGCATGAGGTACGGAGGTGAGAGTCATGACTTTGAAAAGCTCGTTGTTGGTTCGGTATTCTATGTCTGGGACATCATGCAACCAAAATGGAAACCCCCTGCAACAGAAAAAGGAAAAAATGCACATTAATTGTGATTTTATTATACCAAAAACTGAAAAAAAGAAAGGAAATTATTAGTGACATAAGTGTCCATACCCATAGTTCCATTCAGATTCGATGTAGGGACCTATTCTTAGGCTCACATAGAGACCTTGTGCTTGAACTTGCTTAAAAAATGCCACCAAGTCATACCTTCCTTTAAAATTATACTGCAAAATAAAATTTACAATAATGGTTGTCAGGCAAAAATAACAATGAAATTTAACATAAATTCTTCAACGAAAATATATATATATATATATATATATATATATATATATATATATATATATATATATATATATTAGGTCATGTTTGGCATCAAGTGGGATGTGACCAACTTTTTGAATTCCATTTGCGACCACCACAAAACAAAAAATTGGGTACATCAGAGAGATTCACTTGGAACATCCATCAGGTAACAGTGAAAGTGATGCATAACCAAAAAGGAACATCCATCAGGTAAAATGTAGGATATTTCACCAGAAAACGTCCATGAATTTCAAAATTTTCCAGTGGTATGGCAGAGATATGTCATGCACCTGTCCAGGCGCTGGCTCATGCAGGTTCCAGAACACATAAGTCTGGATGACATCCAACCCTCCTTCCTTTGCTTTTGCAATCAAATCTGGCCACATCTGAAAGGTAAATTAAACAGAAAAATCAACCATACAAATAAGAAATCATGTGAATCTCTCTCTCTCTCTCTCTCTCTCTCTCTCTCTCTCTCTCTCTCTCGATATATATCGAGAGAGAGAGAGAGAGATGAATATTGCACATCTTTTACAAAATGAAATGTACCAAATAATGGAGAGAAAAGGAGGACCACAACGGCATGTCAATTAGATGATATAGAACTGGTTTTTGATTGGTTTCTCAGTTGGAAGAAATAAACAACCAATGGTAAAACGAAGAAAAAAAAAAAAAAGGTGGGGAAGTTCATGCCTGTGGTGTGCTTCGAGGATAATGGATGGAGCCAGAGAAGAGCATCCTCCTCTGGCCATTGATTATGAGGGACCTCCCATCGTAGGTCACCCCTACACCCTCTGCATGTGCTGCTGCTACCAACAACAAGAAGGCCAGTACCCACAAAACCTTGCTGTGAGGGAAGGAGCCCTTCCTCCAAAGGCTCTCCATATGTGGGAGATTCAATGGGTAGGGGAGGGGCTGAAGGGTGTGGTTATTATAGGAGAGAAGGCCAACCATGGAGTTACTAGATTACCAAATAAGATATATGTGCCACTCAATGTGAAAGTTGGGGTATTGTGTTTTCAAAGAAGACATGAAGTATGAGAAAGTTTGGTGGTGCATAGCTGGGGAAGGCTCACACTTGGCGTACATATTTGAATGAATTGATTGGATGGGGAGGCCATGGTTTCTTGAATATGTTTTTCATTATGAATTTTTGCCTTCTAATGCATGGCCTTCATGACTTTGTTTCTCCTTTTGTGTTCCTTGCCAAGTTTGGAAACCAAAAATGTCTTCAAGGTTCACTTCTACCGCATGTATAGGGCTGTTAATGGGTATGGTCTGTACCGGACACCCGATTCGACCTGAACCCAAATACTTGGCTATGGGCATAAAAAATGGTGACCAAAGATTATTTGGATCGACCCAAAGTCGGCCCGAGTAATATGCAGATCAGGTTTGAATTGTGATTTTATCGGATATCTGAAGAGAGCAGGTTTGACCCGAGTATTTTATTTGTACTTTTAGTGAATATAAAATCTTTAAATTATATGGATTGGGGTTTCGGATTTCATTGTCTTAACAAAACCGAAAACTTGGATTGTGTGCACCTTGATGAATTGGATATCTGACTCGTTGACTGCTCCTATGCATGTAAAGTAATTAGGGATGGACCTCAGGCTCTTCCAGCCCAAACCCAGGGTCCATTATAGGCCAACAAACCCAACCTAAAACCCAAGTCCATCAAAAGTTTGACATTATACAGGCATGGTATAGTTTCATATAGGAGACTGGATCTAGGTGAGATCAAGTCATTGAGATGACATTTTACTCTTACCCAAACCCCGCCAGGCCCAACACTTTTTGGACTTTGGGCTGCACAAGCAAACCCAAATTCAGCCATCTCGTGTGAGGTACCTGACACAATGTCCACCCCTAAAGTAGGGGTGTCAACGGGTCGGGTTTGGTTTGGACCCAGGTGAAACCTGACTTGAACCAGATTTTTGGGTATGGTATCAGGTCTGAACCCGGGTCTAATCGGTCCAATATACGAAGAATCCTACTTGGACCCAATAAAAACTACATGAACCAAACCCGGTAAAACCATATTTTTTTTATCATTTTTACATTGAAAAAACATGAGTCTTAATTGGAACTGGGGTCAGGTCCGAGTCTGATATAAAATTTCACAAACTATACCTGGGTCCATGTATTAATCGGATATTCAGGTCTGGACCTGGGTCTTAATTGATTCTTCTTATTTATCACCATACTCGGACCCTATAGGGTTTGGTTCGGGTGAGTCTTGGTAAACCAGGCCCACAAGGTAAAGAGGCTTTCTCCCAAGTACCTCCTCCCACCTTTTTCTCTAATTTCATTTCTTTTATAGTCAGTAAGTGTAACCTTTCCTAGACTGCATATGGATTTATGGAATTTAGTAGAATCAAAATAAAATTCTCCAAAATTTCTTTTTTTTCTTGAAAATTTTCCAAAAGCACACCTAAACTTTGAGTGATAATAAAAAAATACATCTAATTAAGCTTTCAATATTGATAAAAACATACCGACACTTTGCCATTGTTAATTAAAAATACCCAAGTAACTCAACTTGAGTTAATAACCCAAGTTAAATCGCTGAAAGTGTGTTTTTTAATTAACGGAGCAGAAAGTAAGGTGTGTTAATAATATCAAAACTTGGGTGTTTTTTTTTATTTCTTCTTTTATGGGTTGGATTGCCGTGTTCGACTTGTCATGATCTCGCTTATGAAGCAAGCCAAGTGTTGGGCACATTAGACAAGCCTTACAAGGGTCCATGAAAGGTTCATCAAGCAAGACATTATCAGCAAGTAATATATATATATATATATATATATATATATATATATATATATATATATATATATATATATATATAATGGGTAGGTGCGAAATGATACGTGCTCAATAAGTTTTTTAGGGTTTTTGTTTTATTTTTAAATTCTTACCGATGGGATCTATGAACTTGATTTTATAGAGATTAACTCTTGAAGTGTCCTATTTCACCACATGGATGAGTTTTTATAAGGTTCTAAAAATCAACCCACCAAAATCTTTGTAAATTTTCAAGGCTTCAAATATCATTTTTTTTTATGAAAAACACATGATCCAGGTGTGTGAATTCCTCTTAAATCGTTCATGCCCAACACATTTATGGAGTCGGAACTGCGAAAAAAACACTAAAAAGGCAGAAAAAACCATTTAACACATCATTTAGCACCTATCCATTACTCTATATATATACGTGTGTCAATGGGGAACATTTACATTTGGGACACCAAATAATTCACGTTACAAAGCAAGCACATTGAAGCAAGCAAACAAATGAAAGAGCAAGCTAGAGAAAGCCTTTAAAGCGAGGCAAAAACTTGTGTAACGCACAAATGAAAGAGAAAGCTAGTGAAAGCCTTTAAAACAAGATAAAACTTGGGTAATGCTTATTTCATTAATAATAGGAGCATCAATGGCTCAAAACTATAGAAGAGAATTTAGGGTGTGATTTTTTTCAAAAAACTGGCCAAGGGGTGGCTGGAATTCTTGGCTGCTGCTACACCTCCCACAGGGCCATAATTGAATTCCAATTCCATGGCTGAATCCAAATTAAAAAAGAAAAAAAGGGTTCAGAATCAATTTCTAATTCCATCTGAAATCCAAACAAAGTGAATAGCTTAGGAATTCAGTTTTTAGAATTCAATTTTACTTAATTCCTTTAATCAAAAACTCACCCTTGGGGTAACTTCAAGTAGCCATCAAAGCTTTTATGAGAAGTAATTTGGCTACGTAGTTTTCATCCTGCCATTATCTCTTTTTTTTGAGAAGTAAAATAAATTTTATTTATGAATAGGGCACAAGACCTAGGGCAATGAGAGATCGACCCCAGCCTTGCTAGAACATATAGACAATCATTGAAAAATGGGACCAGTCCAAGATACATCCATCCCCGATCATTTCAGCTTTGACCATAAGGAATAGATAAGAAAGAATGTGCATAGTCACCACCCTCGCCGGCCTGGCCCGGCCCTCGAAAATGAGAGGGTGGTGTGTGTTCTCCCCCGAAGATGACCGTTAGCTACATCTCGTGTTTGGGGGTCCCAATGAGCACCATGTATAAGAGCTCATGGAGCTCGTATCCCCGTGTGTGTCAGCATCACTTAGCATCAGAATCTGGTGCAGTTACAAAGACTTAAGTATCATTTCATGCTATGCTCGCCATGAAACGATGGTTTGAGAAAATTACAAAAATATCCTCCATTCAAAAGAAGAGAAACGACGGTTCGAGAAAATGACAAAAAAAGTCCTCCATCCAGAAAGTATGATGTTAACTCTTCAAAGTCCAAACGTTCCATTTTCACCCTAAGCAGTAAACTTTTGTGCCATCTATTGTAACAGGAGCTCCCTTTGACAATGCAAACTTTGTTGTTGTCTCGAGTCGAGGTTCCCGCTTTGCTTTTTAGCCTGTTTTACAACATATTGTCGCCTTTTTGTTCCTGTCTTGTATTACAAAACATTCCCATGTTCGCGATCGACTGGTTCGATCATTGGTGGGTGTCATAGGCGAATTGGTCGGCCATCTTTTTTTACAGTCTTCGCTTTTTTTCGTTGTCGTTAGGCATTATGGAAGAAAGCAATAACGCACAAACATTCCAACCAGTGCCATTAAGGCATCATGAGTACCTTTTCATGTCATCGTGCTATCGTTAAAGAATGTATGTCGCCTTGAGTGCCATTAAAGCGTCGTTTTGTTATTGCAAGTGGATCTTATTCTTTTGATGGTTGGAAACTTATCGATATTTGTAAGACGCTGGGACCTGTTGACAAGAATGCTTGTTTACAAATGTGAGGAAGGGCCTCTACCCCATCTAGTATCCTCTATTCACTCAGTATATGCATTGTATCTCAAATCGCAGTTTTAGTAACATACTACCGATTTGTGAGATATTATTTTGTTTTTTAATATTGATTTGTTTGCTATTATGCTGAATTTCCGTATCGATTTGTAATATATTTATCGATTTGTAAGATATTATGTGTTTTGTAGTGTCGATTTGTAAGGTATTATGCTGAATTGTCGTATCGATTTGTAATATATTATGCGATATGTATATCAATTTGTAAGATATTATGTATTTTGTAGTATATATTTGTATAAAGACTTTTAAAATGTGTGCATGCAGAAATACATTTTTACGCGCTTGCGGTGGCGATTTTCGTATTCAAATCGCTGCTTGTGAAGCAATTTCTATGAAACTCACTTCACAGTATCGTAGATATAATTAAAGCTCTATCGTCAACACACATGTACGACATGACGTTTCTTTTATTGGCATGGTAAGTAACAACTTGATGCATAGTATAAGCAAATAACAAACTGCAGTTGCTTTTATACTGCGATTCATTAAATTGTTTCTTTGACTTGCTTAACCTTATCGGTATCCGTTGTTATATGCATCCTGAATAAATCATAGTAAACGTATGCGCTTGCTAACGCAAATTGATATCTTGCTTATAACAGTGGTGAGCTTATCATCTAGTTGTAATGAAGATGATATATCTCAATCATTTGAAAGATATGGAGAAGTGAACATATGTATTAATTGACGCACCTGAAGAAGTGAACATGTGCACTAATGATACACATGATAACAAGGGTGTAGGCATTGGATTCACTCTTGACTTGAATGTTCCAGCAGAAAAAATGCAATTCAATAATGAGGTAGACGATCCTGACAGTACACTTGATAAAGGTGCAGGCACTAGGAATGTACATGATAGTACATCTGACTCTGTTCCCATAGAAGGAATGTAGTTTAATACTGAGGATGCTGCATATAAATGTTACAATGATTATGCCTTAAAATTTGGCTTCAGTGTTAGAAAGTTTTCTTGGTCAAAAAATGCACAAGGTGTCCTCGTGAGAAAGACATATGTTTGTTCTAAGGAAGGTTGGAAGAAGTCAATTGGAAATCTAACAAGGAGTATGCGAGAATCAAGATGTGGATGTCCAGCGAGAATGGTTTTAAGAAGACTTTCGAATGAAAAATATGTAGTTCGTACTTTATTAAGTGATCATAATCATGATTCATTTACTTCATTTATGACTCCTATGTTAAGGTCAAATCGTAAAGTAATTGTAGCGCATGCTGAAATAGCTGATAGCGTCGACATTGCACCAAGGAAGACATATAATTTGCTTGTGCACATAGATGATGGTTGCAAGAATGTGTCATTCACACCTATGGATCTAAGAAACCACTTGAGAAGGAAGAAGACAAATAACATGAAAAATAGAGAAATGTATTCGTTGGTTGATTACTTACAGAAGAAATCAAGCATTGACCCTGATTTCTTTAGTACAATGCAATTGAATAAAGATGGATATGTTGTGAATATGTTTTGGACAGATTCAAAGTCAAGAGTAGATTATGAATGCTTCAATGATGTGCTTATTTTTTATACGACAGTGAAGATTAATACTGAACAGTGGCCATTTGCGCAGTTTATCGGAGTGAACCATCACTCACAAAATTGTATATTAGGCGGTATTTTTTGGTACGACCAGACCAAGGAAAGCTTTGAGTGGTTGTTCAGAGTATTTACACAAGCAATGAATGGGAAACAACTTGAAGCTGTACTTACAGATGGTGATCACACAATTGCAACTGCAGTGTTTCATGTGTGGCCAGATATACATCATCGTCTATGTTTGTGGCATATCTTTCAAAATGCAGCAAAGAACATATGACACATATTTAATTAGAAGACAGAGTTTGATAAAAAGTTTACAAGGTGTGTACTTGAGAGCGTAGACGAGGTCACCTTTATGTCAGATTAAGAGGAAATGATTCAGATATACGACCTTGAAGATTGTCTGTGATTACAAAATTTATATGCAGAAAAAGAGAAGTAGGCATTGGCTTATGGAAGACAATACTTTTGTGCAGGTATGATAAGCACACAAAGAGCTGAATCTATGCATGTCATGCTGAAGAAAACCCCATATTCATGTTTAACAATGTTTCGCTTCATGGAACAATATGAATTATTTATAGACGGACTAAGACAAAATGAGCTTGAACAAGATGTGAAATGCTTCAATACATGCCCTGTAACTTTGGGCATGAAAATATTGATGCGACCTGCAGATCTGTATACACTAATTGTATTTGAATAGATTAAGAAAGAGGTTATACATGTCATGAATTATAACATAGAAGGACTCATGCAAACCGAGAATATGCACAAATACCATATTTTATGGGAGAGCAAAGAGCATCAGAAAAGGCAAGAAGCACATGTCACGTATAATGTTAACAACAGAAAAGTTGAATGCGCGTGCAAAATGTATGAATTTAAAGGTATTTTATGTTGCCATGTATTAAAGGCACTTAATCACGAGAAGATATAAGAAATATCTGAGTCATATTTAATGCGAAGATGGAGGAGACAAGCAAAGATTGAACTATTGGATATGGATAATGTCAGTTAATCTGGTGCTGATGAGAAGTACCACATAGCCTCCCGTTACCAACAACTGTGCAGGTCATTTATGCATATTGCAGATTTGGCATCAAAAAGTGAAGAAGCATATACATGCATAAGTAAAGCGTCAAGGGAGTTACTTGAAAATATGCAATTAATTCACCATCAGTTTGTTGCATCTCATTAATACTAGTCTAAGATAATGGGATCGAACAACGTAGGTGAAAATCATGCTTCCCTTGACACTCCTGAGAAGTTGCACCGAAGCGTAAACATCATCTTCAACAAGTCAGGAGTGAACGTTGTTGATTATGATGAAAATATTCACTAAACAAAGGGTATCAAAAATCAAACCTGCCTTTGATCGCAATCGTCGGAGGGCAAAGGGTGCACTAGAATTGGTTGGCAAGAAAAGGTCTAAGAAACAACCAACCTCTAATCAAAAGCAACAATGCCCTTCGCATGAACAGGTATGTAAGACATCATATTGTTTCCCCTGTAAATTGCATTACGTGAAGCTTATCAATATCTAACTTGTGTAATTTCCAACATGCAGTAATACCCTACAGACGTAAATTTCAATGTTGTAACCTTCGATCCTCCCGACTAGATTTCTCAGAACGATAGCTTCAGTTTTATAAGTCTTTTGGTATGTATTCAATATTGGGAGGATGCTTATATTTCTTGTGAAACTTAATGCAGTGTCTTATATTTTTTGTTTCATGATAGGCTCAGATCAATTCGAAAGTGAGTTGTGGAACACATGAATCGCGTGTGGACTATTTTTAAGTATTACCATCAAGTTAGTTGTCATGCCTCTTTGCATGACCCAATTTCCATATTGTTGAATTTGTTAATAGTTTAACAAAACAACAGAGCTCGTTTACTGAGAAATAAGGTACACTGGGATGCCACTACTACTGAGCTTGTTTACTTGGAGATGATGTATCCTCAGCTCCTCATAGACATTGTAACCAACTACTAATATTTTTTATATACGAATATGGTTGTAAATCATATAATTCATGTAAATCATGTGGATTTATAGTTACGAAGTTACGACGATAATGATATATCTTTGTTTTTATTTTTGAACAAAATCGTTTGTATTCAAGAATCTAACTCGGTTTTTATCGTTGAAGCAAAACCCAAAATCCTTATACCATCTTTCTCAATCGCCCGTAAAAGCGATTAGCAAAAATCGATGACATAGACATTGCCTGTAATAGAAAATCGCTACACTATGTAGCCTTGATAGGTTATTGTGTAAATTGTGATGGTACGTATCATTCACTTAGACAAAGCTCATTGTCTAAAAGACAGACGTTATTTTATAAATCATGATGGTATAACGATGTATGGATTGACATCTATGTCGGTCACAACTGGATGGCAATCACTCTGTTCATGAGCAAAAATCATGGTAAAGGTGCATTATCATTGCTTGTGCAAATCGATTTTATCGTTTATTAATATTTTTGCAATAAACGATATTGAAATTAGCAGAATATTCAATAAACAATATTGAAATTCTATTATATAGTACACAATACAAATCGCATAAACGGCATAAAAGAGACGAATTTTAAAGAAAATGGACATGATGTTTAGACAATATATGCTTGAATCGCCATCGTTGGTCATGTAGTTGTTATCGTCTCCTTCATTATCTCCTTCATTGATATTGATACCCCATTTGCGATGAAGCAGGTTATATGTTCGATTCACGAATACGAGATTTATAAAGAAATCGTCGGTTTGTCTGTTACTCATTCACGAAGCAACGGATAATCACACCATCCAGTACTTGTGCGATGTGTCATTCATATATGAAGGAAACGTCATTTCACAGACCGTCAATATTCAAACAAATTACGCCCGTACCAAAAAAATGAGAGCCAATAAATTACATTACGCAGTAATGAAGTTAATGAATGTCATTTCATCTTCCTTATACAAAACTAATCAAAGTGATAGGATGAATCAGTCAAATCATGATAGCAAGTCTCGTTTGGATTTTTCTTTCATCATCTTTTGCATCTTTTATATGTGATTGTGTAAATCGCGATAGAAAAATTATTAACTAGACAAAGCTCATCAACACAAATCGCGATCAGACAAATTGTAGCAGCGAAATTGATTTTCAACTATGACTTAAATCAACATGAAATTGTAAATTGTGATAGGCTATATTGTTCACATAGACAAAGATCGTGACCCTAAACCCTAAATCCAATTTCCTCCACCAAAAATTCATAAACCTAAAACACAATGCTCGTCAATCACGGTATTAAATATCGCTATCATTAACAAAGACAAACCGTTGTCTCAGTAGCTTCTTAAACCCTAAACCCAAAACCCTAAACCCTAAACAGTAAGCCCTAAACCCTAAACACTAAACAGTAAGAACTAAACACTAAACACTAAACAAAGACATGTCTTTGTTTGTCTATGTGAACGATATCGATATGTAATATAACGATTTACTCATAACGTTTTGCAACTGTTAATTGAATTTGTACTTTACCAAGACTACACATCGTGTTGATGCCTGTACACGTGCCTAAAACCCTACAAAATGTAAAACCCTAATATAGATCTATATATAAAACCCTGTCCAACCCAACCCGACCTGTTGTTCAGGTTTAAAACCCTAATCTATTTAACCTTTCTTCCTCTTTCTTTTCTGTGGCAGCGTGGCTTCTTCTTCTTCGTCTTTTTTCTCCTTCGTCTTCGTCTTTGTCTTCTTCTTCTTCTCTTTCTTCTTCTTCTTTCTTGTATTTTTCTTTCTTCTTTGTTCTTTTGTGTTTCTTCTAACTATGCTTGATAGACAGGGCGGTGATGCAGATATTCATCTATTTGATTTATTCCTACTCTCAGACCCTATATTGTTCACAAACCATACTTCACAGTTGAAAAAATATTTGTCTAATCTTCGATATACTTTATGACAAATACGTAGGGTGAGTGATCTATCATGTAGCCCCTCAGTTCCTTCAAGGGAACAGTTCCTGACCTTTGAAGCTTATTGTCAAGAGCGCACTAATGCTAGAGTCTCTAAGAATAAGCCTCAGCTCGAGGAAAATGGTGCAGTGGGCTACCATTTTCCTAAAGCTCGTTAGCTAGTTTGCTTGCAGAGGATGTATCTTCAGTATAGAAGGATGCGATGATGAATGATATAGATGTTTTGGTGATCTCTTCTGTAAAAATTTGAGTCTCTAAAAGATAGATATGTGTTCGACGGAATTATCCTTCCATTGATATTATAACTAAATACTACTATTTTTTCTATATGAATGTGGTTGTAAATCATGTAAATCATGTGGATTTGTAGTTACGAAGTTACGATGAGAACGATATGTCTTTGTTTGTATTTGCGAACGAAATCGATTTGTATTTAAGAATATAACTCGTTTTGTATCATTGAAGTAAAACCCAAAATCCTTAAATCTTGAACCCCAATCGCTCGTAAAAGCGATTAGGAAATTGTGTTGACATAGACACTGCCCGTAAAAGCAAATCGCGATAGCACGTAGCCTTCATACGTCAGTGTGTAAATCACGATGGTACTTATGGTTCACTTAGACAAAGTTCATTGTCTTAAAGACAAAGCTCATTGTCTTAAAGACATACCTCATTGCATATTGTGATCGTCGTTTATGAATATTGTGCAAATCATTTAAGACTTATATAAATGCTTGTTCGATATTAATGTACGAAGGCCAATCATTACAACTATTTGTTTAGTGACATTTATGTGCTACACTGATTAAAATAGGTTTATACACTTATAGAAAGTCATGTTAAAGAAAACAACTCATTTCTACTTTACACAACGTTAATCGCTTTTACGATTTTCAATTACAAAGACCGAACATAACAATGATTTGCTTTTACTATATAACAATCCAACTTATTTGTCGTGTTTAGTGAAATTGAAATTTTATTTATTTGAACCTAGTGATATTTACATAAAAGAATTGCTTAAACAAAATTTGGTTGTAGAGTCTATAAAATCTAATGGAAGTCGATGAACATCAAATTACTTCTACGTGGGGGTCCCGTCGTTCGTTGTCTTTTATGTATTCTTGTCGGCTGAGTTTTTTCCTCTTCTGCAATTAGATACTCTGTCAATTTTGTGCATAGTTCTGTGCAGAATCCAGGCATATCAATCTGCAAGAAAAATATAATGTGACACTAATTTATACATTGAGTCTCCAATAATAAAGGGTAATATTGCTCGAAATCAGCATACAACCTCGAAATCATGTTCTCGTTCATTATATATTGCTTCAATATACTTCATTACAAACACGCCATAATTGACGCCATTATTTTGTAAAGGAGCATCTTCTGCTGAGCGAAAGATCCACTCACCAATGTCGACACCGAAAGCGTTTTTGATGAATCCCACCTATGGTTCATGCATAAGAAAGTAAATTCTTGACATTCGTACATGATACAATATCCTTATAGATGGAAACTTACGAAATGCAAAACGTCACGACGTACACCACTGTGTAACTCCAATGAATTGTATCACCATAGTTGTTTTTCTTTTAAATCCATCATGTATAAGATCCAATGCGCTCCAGTTTGCCAGAGTGTAGGAATCAATATCTGCAAATCGATCGTACAAATGGTGTTAGGACTATTATGTCATAACCTTGCACAAGAGGTTTGTTCACGTACTTTTTTACTTGACCAAAAGTCTCTGCAATGATCATCGTTAACCCAATATGGTAGTCAATCTTGAAATCCAATGGAATATGGCAATCAACGTACAATACTTTGTTGACCGAAACAATGATAATAGCAATGTTAAAATACAAAGCAACAAGAGTAAATCAAAAAATAAAATAAACATAAAATAGAACCAATATACCATAAAATAAGGCTTGACGATGCATCTAATATTGATTGTTGTGTTGCTTTGAATATACTTGACGAAATCAGATATAGTCTATTTGCAACAAATATGAACTTGTTAACATACATACCATGGCATACGTAAATATATTACTGATAGTGGTTTCATACATACAAAGTTACTGATAGTGTTCCCTTCTGCATTTTTCTTTTTGCATCTATTTATTGTTATCTTGGAGCTCTTTGCTGAGTTTTCGGGCACTGCCTTTTGTGGATGTTTCACTGACATTAGCAGAATATTCAAGAAACGATATTGAAATTTTGTTATACAGTACACAACACAAATCACATAAACCTCATAAAATAGACGAATTTTGAAGGAAATCGACACAATGTTTAAACAATATATGCCTGAATCGCCATCACTAGTCATGTAGTTGTCGTCTTCTCCTTCATTGTCTCCTTCATTGATATCGATACCCCATTTACGACAAAACAGGTTATATGTTCAATTCGCAAATATGTCATTTATAAAGGAATTGTTGGTTTGTCTGTTCCTTGTTCACAAAGCAAAGTGAAGCCACACCATCCAGAACTTGTACGACGTATCATTCATATATAAAGAAAATGTTGTTTCACAGATCGCCAGTTTTCATAAAATAACACCAGTTTTCAAAAAGCGCGAGCAAATAAATTACATTGCACATTAATTAAATTAAAAAATATCATTTCATCTACCTTTTACAAAACTAATCAACGTGATAGGATGTAGCAGTGATTTAGCACATCTCGTGTGGATTTGTTTTTCAACCTCTTTTTTGTCTTTTATATGTCATTGTGTAAATCATGATAGGAAAATCGTTAACTTAGAAAAAGCTCGTCAAAAAAAATCGTGATAGGATAAATTGTTGCAGCGATATCGATTTGCAACTATGACTTAAATCGACATGAAGTTGTAAATTGTGATAGGATATATCGTTCACATAGACCAAGCTCGTCATCCTAAACACTAAACCCCAATACCTAAACCCAAAACCTAAAACCTAAAACACAAAGCTTATCAAATCGTAATATTATATATCACTATCGTTCGCAAAGACAATGATTGATATATCATTGTCGTGGTTGCTTCTTAAAACCTAAAACCCTATACCGTAAACACTAAACCCTGAAACCTAATCATAAACCCTAATCCCAAAAGCCTAGACACTAAACCCTATACCCTAAATCCTAAACCCTACACCCAAAACCCTAAACCCTACTATCTAAACCCTAAACACTAAACCCTACTACCTAAACCCCAAATTTATAAACCCTAAACCCTAAACCTTACACCCTAAACCCTACACCATAAACCCTAAACACTGAAGCCTAAACTCTACTACCTATACCCTAAACCTTACTACCTAAACCCTAAACCACAAACCATAAACCCTACAAAACAAACCATAAACTATGCTACCTAAACCCTAAACCCAAAACCTAAACCCTACTATCCAAACCCTAATTCCTAAAACCTAAATACTAAACCATAAATACTAAACGATAATCCCTTTTGCAATTTCCATTTATGGAGGGTGAGCATTACACCAATTTCTGAACAATACACATCTCTAATTGCTTATAGGATGTTCATTTACGAAGGGTGAACATTACAAGCATTTGTTCACCGCATACATCGCTAATCCCTTTTGCGGTTTTCATTCACGGAGGGTGAGCATTACAACGATTTCTCAATAGTACACATCTCTAATATTTTATATGATTTTTATTTATGAAGAGCAAACATTACAAGCCTTTGTTCATCGCATATATCGCTAATCCCTTTTGCGATTTTTATTCACAGAGGGTGAAAATTACAACTTCTGAATAATACACATCTCTAATCGCTTATAGGATGTTCATTTATGAAGGGCGAACATTTACGAGGGAGAACATTACAACAATTTGTTCACATAGACAAACTTCTCAAACATTACAACGAACATTCTTAAATTGTAAGTAGAGATACATGTACAGAGAGTAGTCGTCTATAGAGATGACAAATAATAGTCCAACTTATTCGCGTGTTTAGTAAAATTAAAATTTTATTTCAACCTAGAGATATTTACATAATTTGTATACAGTCTTACAAAATTTGCATACAAAATTTGGTATACACAGACTACAAAATTTGTTAGTAATCCATGTGCATCATATTAATCCTGGGGAGGTCACATCGTTCGTTGCCTTATAAGTACTCTTGTCTGCTGATTCTTTTTCTCTTTCGCATTTAGAAACTCAATCAATTTTTGGCATAGTTCGGTGCAGAATCTCGGTATATCATCCAATAACAAAAATGTAATGTGAAACCAATATATAAATTGAGTCCCCAATAACAGAGGATAATAAAGAGCATACAACATCGAAACCATGTTCTCGTCCATTGTATATTGCTTTAATATACTTCATTACGAATACGCCACAATCGACGCCATTACTTTGTAAAGAAGCATGGTCAACACAGAGCAAGCTTCACTCGCCAATGTCGACACCCAAAATGTCTTTTAGGAATTTCGTCTGTGGTTAATGCAGAATATAGTAAAATTCGTGCCCCCGTAAAAGATATGATACACTTATAGACAGAAACTTATCAAATACATAACGTCACATTGTGCACCAGTGTGAAAGTCCAATGAGTTGTAGCACTATAGTTGTTTTTTCTGTAAATCCATCACGTATAAGACCCAATGCTTAAAAGTTTGCCAGCATGTAGGAATCAATATTTGCGAATCGTTACAATATATTAGAAATCGATAGACAAATCGTATTAGGAATGTTAGGCCTAAACCTTTGACAAGAGGTTTGTTCACTTACCTTTTCACTTGACCAAAAATCTCTGCAGTGATCATCGTTACCCCAACATGGTAGTGTATCTTAAAATCCAATGGTGTATGACTTTTGGCGAACATACATTTGTTAAACGAAAAAGTGATAATAATTAGGTTAAAACACGAAGCAACAACAATAAATCATAAAATAAAATATACAAATAAGAGTACCGATATACTGATCATGCATTTATTTTAACATTTTATCATATTAATTCATGCATGATCTGATGAATAATTGCATTAAATTCACATGATTATCATTAGTTTCAAGAAAATGTGTGAAAAAGGTAAAAATAAAAAAAAGTATAAATTGCGAGTTAATTTGGCAATTTAAGTCATTTAGGAGTTAGTTAGAGATATTCTCTTTAGAATTTGGATTTTAAGTAGTTAGATTAGAAAAAAAATAATCGGTGTTAGAGTTTTTAGGAAGTTTTAGTAGTTAGCGTAGGTTTTTAGAGTTTTTAGAAAATACTTTCATTTTAAGTCTTTTTTTAAAAATTTTAGAAAATAAGTGGAGTGTTTTTAAAAATCTCCTCAATTTAAATAACCAACGTATGGGTTGAGAGGAGTTGTCTTCTTTCTTTCAAAACCCCCTCTTTCCGTCCCCTTCCTCTCTAACTGGATCTCTCTCTCTCTAGTCTTCCTTCCTTCTCTTTTATTTTCCTCTCTTCCTTCCCTTTCCCTTTTCCTCTTTTCCGGTGGAGTGCAATCCGGCGGCGGCTCAAACAGTGGAGGCCAATCTTCTCTTCCCAACCAGGACTGTAAGTAGATCTTCTCCTTCTCTATTTTCTTCTTCTCTTTCTCTACTTTCTTCCTCGCCTTCTTATTTCGTTTTCACCTCTCCTCATTTCTACGAATTGTAATTTATTTTTCTTCGGCAATCTGTTTTTCATTTGTTTAACTGCATTGATCTCATGTCCTGTTATACGTAGCTCTTCATTTTGGTTCATTATGCATTTATGTAAAGTGGATTCATATTGCTTCAACATCATTTTATTGCATCAGCTGATTTTAGTTCACCTCCATTGCATCGAGTCATTTGCATTGTAGCATTTGCATCATTTTATTTCTTGTGCATTCCATTTATCCATCCTCTGCATCTACGGTGAAATCACATTTTCTGTCAGCCGATTTGATTTCTACGGTGAATCTGTTGGAACTCACCGTGAAAATCTCATATTAGTTACCGTGAATCCATGGTCTTCATCACCGTGAAATCACAGTTGCCGTGAAAACCTTCTTTCGGCTTGCTCGCCTGTAAAATTCAGAGCCTTGTGCACAACATTCCTGGGTTGCCCTTACGGCATCAGGCATCTTCGGCTTGAGTCATCTTGAAATTAAATCCAATCTACTGGATTTGGTCTGTATTCACCGGATTCCATTGAATCTGCTGTGAATCTAGAAATCCAGACCTGCCGAAATTCCTCTGCCGTTGCCAGAAATCCTCGTTTGACTGGAAGTTCAACTGTGAAATTCTCTGCTAATTGGAAGTTCAACCTTGAATTCCTTTCCCACTACATTTTCTATTCACATTTGAATTTGATATTTCACAGCACCTCACAGCTGAGCATTTTTTACAACATTTTAGGTCTTTACTTTCTAAATTCATTTTCCAGCATCTCTTGCTCGTCGGCATCCACTTCACGGCACTAGTGTTCGGCAGTCCTTGGCTGTACTTTCACCGACGATTGAAATATTAGAATCTGATCGATCAACTATCTGATTTCGATCGATCGGATGTCTGGATCAATTCTGGTTTGACAGAATTCTGTTGATCTCCATTGCTGTTTGGGTTTCTGGAGAATATTGTTGTTTACTGATCTCTGGCGAGTAGTGTTTGATTGTTGATCGATGGAAGTCTGATCAATTATTGACGGAATTCTAGCAATTATTATTTGATTTCCGGCCTGTGTGAGTATCGATCGATCTACCGATTTCTGGGCATCGTCTGAGTTCTAACTGTTGATGCTTTGATATTACATTTAGAACTTTTTACTGTCTGAGTTCTAACTGTTTACTGTTGATATTACATGTGGAACTTTTTACTGTTGAGTTCTAACTGTCTCATGGATCGATTATTAACTGTTGATTGTTGTTTACTGAATTTTTCATTGAATAATATTGTTGGCTGATTTGTGATTTCATTTACTTAGTTAAATAATTACATTTACTTAGTGATTTGTCATTAGATTCACTTAGTTGAATAATGTTTAGTAGTTGACATTGTTGCTTAGTAGTGATTTAAGATAGTCAGCATTGTTAATTACAGTGAAATCATTTACATTAGTAGTTAGTAGTTAGTTTGCATATATTAGCATTATATGTTTAGCATATTTTTTTTGTTTACTTATCATTTAGAATCTAACACTCATTTAATAAATTTTATTCAAACTTGTTAATGCATTTCTTTCACATTATCTTTCCTTGTTTCAATTTAAATTTTAGGATTTATTTGATATATTTTGCATAGTATAGTTTTTGTTCTTCTCTTGTGCTGCTTGTGTGCTTTTGAATTGTGAAGGAGGGCGTAGAGCAGGAGCAAACAAACGAGTGATACTTGTTGCAAACGCATTCGACACGTGACATGAAAGCACAAGCATAAAAGACTGTTGTTTTTATATTAGGAGTTTTAATTTCTATTTAATTCTTGGGTTGTAATAAAATCATTTTAAACCCTTTACGTAGGGTATTCATTTGTTGTAATAGTTAATTAGCTTTATTTTCTTCGTACTTTCTCATTTTGGCAATAAAGAATAGTTAATTGCTTGTTTGAATACAAAGTATCTTCCGTTCCCTAAATTCGACCCAGTCTCTACCACTAGTGAAAACCGTTTTTTATATTTGGTGTCTGGTTTTCACATTACTTTTCATTTAAAAATCTTTTCAAAAATCATTTTCACAAAAAGAAGACATCATATACCATAAAATAAGGGGTGATGATGCATCTAGTATTGCTTATTGCGTTGCTTTTAATATACATGACAAAATTGGATATAGTCTGTTTGCAACAAATATGAACTTGTTAACATACATACCCATGACATACGTAAATATATAACTGATAGTGGTTTCATACCTACAAAATTATTGTTAGTGTTCCCTTCTGCAAATTCATCTTGCATCTGATTGATATTCTCTTGAAGCTCTTTGCAGCGTTTTCGCATACCTTTTTTGTGGATGTTCCACTGACATGAGCATAATATTCAGTATTCGACATTGAAATTGCTTTCTACAATACACAACACAAATCAAATATACGCCATATAAGAGAAAAATGGTGCAGAAACTAGTCACGAGGTTTAGAAAATATACGTCTGAATTGCCATAGTTGGTCATGTAACTATGGTCGTCTTCTTCATCACCATCGTTGGCCTTGTAGCTATCATCGTCTCCTTCCTCGATATTGATACCCCCTTCACGACGAAGCAGGTTATATGTTCATTTCATAAACACATCGTTCTAAAGAATCATCGGTTTGTCTGTTCCTTAATCACGAAGCAAAGCAAATTGACACCCTCCTGAACTTGTGTGACGTGTCATTCATATATAAAGGAAACGTCATTTCACCTACCGCCCATTTTTAAAAATCGCGTGCAAATTAATTGCATTGCACATTAATTAAATAAATAAACGTCATTTCAGTTGCCTTTTACAAAACTAGTCAATGTGATATGACGTATCAGTCTAAACATCGTGTCGATATGTTTATTGTTTTCTTTTCCGCCATTTATGAATCCATGTCATTGTGTAAATCGCCATAGGACATATTGTTCACATTGACAAAGCTCGTAACAACAAATCGCGATAGGACAAATATTGTTAATTTATGAAACTTAAAGTATTATGGTTGTAAGTCGATTTGTATTTTTTAAGTTACCTAGATTTGTATTTATTAAGTTACCTAGATTTGTAGTCTGAACAACGACTTGATTTATGTGATGGGTTTAGGGGGGGAGTGACCTGACCTGTTGTCTTGGTATAAAACCCTGATCTATTTAACCTCTCTAATTCCGCTTTCTTTTCTGTGGAAGAGCAACTTCTTTTTCTTTTGTTCTCTTACGACCTCGTATTTTTCTTCTTCTTCTTTTCCTTCTTCTTTCTTGTATTTTTCTTTCTTCTTCTTTTCCTTCTTCTTCCTTGTATTTTTCTTTCTTCTTTGTTCTTCTATATTCCTTCTACTTTTGCTTGATGATGGTGTTTAATGCTGATAGCCTAGTTGTTTCACGTCGTAAAAAAAGATCTGTATAATCTTTAAAGATGATTATAGTGGTTATCTTTTGTGGATACATTGATATATTCATGACACATACGATTGTTTCGTATTTGTCGTGAAGTATATCGAAGCCTACATAGTATATAACGACCATAACTATCCTCAATCTTTGTCACCATACCAGAGCAAGCATAAATATTCTGCATGATTGACAGGTGGGTGTTGATGACCATCTATTTGATCTATTCCTATTGTTGGACTCTCAATCATTCGCAACAATACTTCTTAGTTGAAAAAATATTTGCCTAATCTTCGATATACTTCATGACAAATATACTAGTCGTGCGGGTTGCATCTTCTCTGCCTGTTGGGATTCATACCTTTATCTGTTGCCAATATACATCATGAAAAAAAAACTTGTAAATAGATAAGGACCTCCATTGGTAGATAGATTTGCTTTTATTTGTTCCCAGTGACTAGCGAAGGCCACTAAGGAAATTGAAAGTACTGATGCTGATGTTAATGATGTCTGTTTCGAAGCACATCACTATTTGGACGTGGGTTAATGTTGATGATGTTGTCTATTTTCTTTGATGATGATGATGGTCATGTATTGTATCTAAGCCAAACCATTGGTCATGATGTATTGTAACTAAATACTCATGTAAATGAATGTGGTTGTAATGTATCATTCAAATTATTTATAATAACGAGTGCTAAATACCTTACGATTGTTACTAAGAATGCTAACGATTACAATAACCTTACACTAATGAAAGTTAAATGCTAAAGTGATAACGATATATACTAAAGAATACAAAATCCTGCAACGATCATTACTTATGAATACAAACGATTACAACGATTTATAGTACTGAAAGTTAAATGCTAAAGACATAACGATATGTACTATGGAATACAGAATCCTATAAAGAACATTACTTAAGAATGCAAACGATTACTACGATTTACAATACTGAAAGTTTAATGATTAAGTGATAACGATTTGTACTAAGGAATATAAAATCCTGCAACGATTATAAATGATTTACAGTGTTGAAAGTTAAATGCTAAAGGCATAACGATATGTACTAAGGAATACAAAATCCTGCAAAGGCATAACGATTACAATGATTTACTTATGAATGCAAACGATTACAACGATTTACAGTACTGCAAGTTAAATGCTAAAGGCATAACGATATGTACTAAGGAATACAAAATCCTGCAAAAATCATTGCTTAAGAATGCAAACGACTACTATGTTTTATAGTACTGAATGTTAAATGTGTAAGCGATAACGATTTGTACTAAGGAATACAAAATCTTGCAATGATCATTACTTAAGAATGAAAATGATTACAACGATTTACAGTACTGAAAGATAAATGCTAAAGCGATAACGATTTGTACGAACGAAGACAAAATTCTACAGCGATGATTACTTAAGAATGCTAGACATTCTAACGATTTATACTACTGTATGATAAATGCTAAAACGAAATGATTTTAAACCATGCATTTACCTCATTTAATTATAGACCATCTAAAATAACCTTAGCATTATCTTGCTTTACATTAATTCTAGACCACCAACCGATCTTTGGAAAACTACAAATCGCAAGGTTACACTTATGCTGCAATGTCACAATATGTTCTCATGCTCAGGTCTACAAAATCAATATATTAGTAAGACTATAACCTTCAACAAATTTTTTTTACTATGCGCCCACGCCCAAAGCGATATACACAATGACGTCTGTATCGATCAAGTTAACTTGATTTATTCTTTACTAAGTCTAAACATCAAGTCGAATTGTTTGTTTTTTTTCTGTCATTTTTTAATGTCATTGTGTAAATCGCGATGGAAGGTATCGTTCTCTAGGACAAAGCTCGTGAAGAAAAATCGCAACAGGATATTCAAACAGATTTGGCTCGATTATTTGATGGGTTTAGGTGGGATGGCTGTACAGATCATGATAGAACACCTTCTATAAAAAAATAAACCGTGATCTCTTATATACAACTGATTGCAAGTCAATTGTGGTCTCTTGTAAAAAACAAATACAATCACTTGTATTTATGAAGGCCGAACATTACAATGATCTGTTCAGTGTCACTTGTGTGTTACAATTATTAAAAAAAGAATTAAACAATTAAAAAATATCACGTTACAAAAAATAATTATAGAATTACAACAAAGAATTATAGAATTACAACAAATAATTATCGGGATAAAAAGAATCACTATTGTTTGCTCAGTGGCACTTGACGACTCGTATGGACTATGACATACAAATCTTCTCTTTCTTTTTCTTGGTGGACTCTCTATCCTCGGTGGCTTCTTGGTTCCCTCGATCTTATTATAAACACTGGTCATCATCTCTACCAGTGACTACATTTGTCTTCCCAAATTACTCACCTCCTTTCGTAAGTCTTTATTCTCCCTCTCTAACATCTGGAACCTTGTGCCAGAGACTACGTTCTCTTTTGTGAGTTTTATTTGCTCCTCATCGTGTACTATTACTAAGGTAATCGTTGTTGTAGCTGGAGGGAGATGATAGATGGGTTTTCTATGCTGGGATGCGACATGATGGGGGACAGAAGGGAGGCATGGGTTTCATCCCAATATTTTTAGAAATAGTCAGGATCATATTATCGTTCTTTATAATCATACGCTATGGCACAGATACCTCCTTTGTTTCAGTTATCCAATTGTTCCCTGTAGCGTTCACGTCAATTCACGTTCCTAGCTCCACCACTATTTATCTTCCTTCTCACTTCTACATGCTTCTTTGGGATAGACTGTCGCAAGTCAGATTATAGGAGAACTCGACTACCATGCTGCAACTCGGCTTCATAATTGCTAAACAACCAAATATCACGGTCAGACAGTCTCGCACCCTCAACAACAAGCTTTTGGTCCTCGTCCTCCCCATTTCCATACGATCTCCACACAACCTGTACATTGGAGATTATGGTTTAGGTACAGACAATTATTCATGCTCATAAATAATTGTATTAAAATTGTTTATAATAACGAGTGCTACATATATTACAATGACTGTTACTAAGAATGCAAATGATTACTACGATTTACAGTACTAAAAGATAAATGCTAAAGCGATAATGATTTGTACTAATGAAGACAAAATCTTACAACGATGATTACTTAAGAATGCTAAACATTTCAACGATTTATACTACTGAATGATAAATGATGAACTGATTGTAAATGATTTTAAACTATTTACCTCATTTAGTTGCAACCTATCTAAAATGAACTTACCATTATTCTCCTTGACATTTAGTCTAGCCCACTGATCGATCTTTGGAAAACCACAAATCGCAGGGCCACACTAAGGATGCAACACGACAATATGCTCCCACACCCAGGCCTACAAAAATAACATATTAGTAACACTATAACCTTCAACGAGCTTAGTCTACAAGTACTAAATATGTAATAAACAAATACCTGAACAAATGGCCAAAACCCTCTGATGGTTTTCGTACCCTTATTCGCACGGTAAAGTTGATTGTATAAGTGTGCAAGCATAGCAACACCCCATGCATAATTGTCGATTTCGTCTAAATCTTTCAGGTATTGCAGCCACATGTAACTTATTCTCGAACCAGAATAATCGGAAAAAAAAAGTAAGACCAAAAAAATAAAGAAGGAAGTCGTGCAACTCTTGGTCAGCTCTTTCAGATGCACATGTAGCAAATCGACCTTCCCATTTATTATGGAAAGAAGAAACTTTTATGAATGTGAAATTGCTTTCACCAGAAATACATTGACTCTAGTCGTCCATCGACATTCTTAGAAGGGTCGTGCACCTTTCCCTTGCGTTGTAGTTTGAATTCCGTAATAGGACAGAATTGCCATGACACTTAAGGCCAGTAATTCACTCTACATCTTCTAGGCTCATGGTGATCTCAAAAGAATCAAACCAGAATGTGTTCGTCTGATGATTTCACTTATTTACTAGGTGGGTCATGGTGTTTCAGCACGTTTCAAAATAATGTTGGTCCAAAAGGCCACCAAAGTGCATATTTCATAATCGATCCTTCTGATATGCACTCAGCTGATCATACCACGACAGAACTACAGGCCACTGACATCGCCCTCCGAGCTTTTCACCTCGTGCTCTACTTCTCTTCTGACCTCCCTGTAACACAAAACAACATATTATTCGTATTAATTATAAATTAGTCCATTTGTACTTATACACCTAGTTGTAGACAGTAATCACTATAAATAATAATCGTTGCACACACACTATCATAGTAATCACTAACACAGTAATTGTTATACATAGTAATACATATCACATTAAATCATTCACAGTAATCATTATCACAATAATCACTATACATGAATCGTTATCACAATAATCGCTATCATTGTAATACCTATCACAGTAAATCATGACAGACAAAATCGATTTACGTACCTTGGTCACAATTTTCTCCTCTTCATCTCTTCCCTCCATCCTTTGCCTTTCTTGTTGCTCTGACACATCCCATTGCTTTTCTATTTCTTCCGTCCTTCGCTTTATCGCCTTCCTCCTCTGCTTTTCAATTTCTTTCTTCCTTTTCCTTTCTTTCTCTTCCTCCTCCTGTTTTTTCCTTTCCCTTACCTTCTCTTCCTCCTCCTGCTTCTTTCTTTCTCTTTCTTTATCTTCCTCGTCTTCCTTCTTCTTCTTCTTTTGTCTTTTCTTCTTTACCTCGCCCTCCTTCTTCTTCTTTACTTCTTCCTTCCTTTTTTTTCATTCTCTTCCTTCTCTTGCTTTTTTCTTTTCCTTTCCTTCTTTTCCTCTTCCTGCTTTTTTCTTTTCATTTCCTTCTCTTCCTCCTCCTGCTTCTTCTTTTCCATTTCATTCTCTTTCTCGTCCTCTTTCTTCTTACTTCTTCCTTGTCCTCCTTCTCCTTCCTTTGCCTTTCATTTTCTTCCTCGTCTTCTTTTTCCTTCCTTTACCTTTCCTTCTCTTCCTCATCCTGATGCTTCTTCCTTTGCCTTTCTTTCATCTTCCATCTTCATCATTTGTCTTTGCTTCTCTTCTTCCTCCTTCTTCAATTGCCTTTCCCTCTCCTCCTCCTCCTTATTCTTTTTTTGCATTTTCCTCTCCTCTGCCTCCTTCTTCATTTGCCTTATCCTCCTTTGCTTTTCAAAATATTTTTGCTTCATCAGTTGTCTTTCCTTCTCTTCCTCCTCCTTTTTTTTCTTTAATTCCCTTTCCCTCTCCTCCTCATTCTTTTTTTGCCTTTCCCTCTCCTCCTCTTCCTCCTTATTCTTTTTTTGCCTTTCATTCTCCTCCTCCTTTTTCTTCATTTGCCTTTCCCTCTCCTCTGTCTTCTTCCTTTGCCTTTGCTTTTCGTTCTCCTCCTCTTTCTTCATTTGCTTTTCCTTCTCTTCGTCATCCTTCTTCTTCTCCATCTTTAGTTCTTTCTCATTCTTCCTTTGGTCTCCAGCCTCAATATCTGATGGATAATCCTCTGCATAATACAATTCCAACGCTTTCTTCTTGTCTTTATCATTCTCAATCTTCATTATATTTTGGTACCTTTCATAACACTCATATAGATAGGACTGACGGATAACTTCTCTAATATTCATCCCATAGAACAAAGGTTTATTTCTTGTCTGACGAGCTGTAGACATTGCTAACCTGCACAACACATAAATTTAACCACATCATTATACATTACAACCGCCTTCTCAAGTATATAATAATGCAAATTATCCCATTCGTTAAACAATCACCAACATTACAAATTATCACAATATTTGGCTTTATAAGTAAACATCGTTGTAAGATTTAGCAAACTTAAGTACAAATCGAGGTAACTTCATAAATACACATCGCTAGTGCTTTAAATGTATAAATAGTTGTTGCTTCAAACTTACAAATCGTTGTATAAATCACAACCTTCGTACATATCGTTGTAACATTTGACTTCATGCGTATACATTGTTGTATGATTTATCAAAATTAAGTACAAATCATGGTAGTTTCATTAAATTATTACTGCTTCAAACGTATAAATCGTTCATGCTTCAAACGTATAAATCGTTGTAGAAAATTAGCCTTCATAAGTACATATCATTGAAATGTTTGGCCTTCATAAGAACAAATCGTGCTAACTGTTTTTTGATGCCCAGAAGGTAGATAAGTACAAATCTATTTGTTTCAGTATGAAAATACATGTTGTTTAGTATAAAGACGGCCACCCAGTTGTAAGATTTAGCATTCAGATTTACAAATCGATTTGTTTGCATAACGAAACCCTACACGAAACTCACCGAAATGATAGGAGTTTTGGTAATCCGACAGTGGAGGAGAAACACCCAAAAGGGAGATACAACCGATAGTAGCAACGATGCTGCCACTACGCAAACGACGACAAAGGATACTTCGGTGGCAGCCGACGACATCAAATGGTGCTTCGACGGCAGCAGACGAAGGCAAAGTTTGATCTGACGGCAGCAGACGAAGGCAAAGGTTGATCCGACGACAGCAGACGATGGCAAATGGTGCTCCAGTGGAAGCAGACGATGACAAAAGAGGGTCTGGTGGCAGCAGACGATGGCAAAATGTGTGTCGTCAAAGGGAGCTCCTGTTACAGCAGAAGTTGCAAAAGTTTACTGTTTCGGGCGAAAACGGAACGTTTGAACTATTTTAAGAGTTAAGATCATCCTCCTTTTTCTGGATCGAGGACAATTTGGTCCTTTTCTCGAATCGACGTTTCACTTTTCTAGATGAAGGGTATTTTTGTTCTTTTCTTGAACCGTCGTTTCATGGCGAGCATAGCAGAAAAGGGTACTTAAGTCTTCGCAACTGCACCAGATTCTGATGCTAAGTGATGCTGACACACACGGGGATACGAGCCCCACGTGCTTATATATGTGGCGCTCATTCGGACCCCCGAACACGAGATGTAGCTAACGGTCGTCTTCGGGGGCGGGGGGGAACATATAACCTGCTTCGCTCAAAAATCCTGCAGTTGCGCTCTTTCCATGTTGCCTACCAAGCCATTAATAGCCAACATCTCCGGACAAAGAACTATTTGCTGCTCTTAGGCGGCAACCCTGCCACTTGATCCCAAACTTTTGTCAACCCTAAGCAAATACCATTCTTATACGGTCGTTATCTTGGATTAATGTTGACTTTGAAGCTAATTTTTATATAGGCAAGTATAAAATGGATGTATCCGTATAGCTGATCGGCCCACTAAAAAGGTCATTAGCATCCATTGTGACCGTCACTAAAGACCTTTTTCATTTGTTTTTTTTTTGTTGGATCTTCATTGTAGACTATTTGGTGGATTTAGTGTAGGTACAATATTTGTCATCTTTTCCTTTACAATTATGTAAAGCAGGCTCTCACTGCAAGAAAGCATGTGGGTGATCGGTTGCCGTGGAAACAAGGAAAGACTTACAATTCCAAAGAGGAGTGGGAGATGGTTAGAGTCCAAGGTGATCCCTTTCCACTGCATCGTTTAATTCTCCAAGAGCAGCTATTACTTTGCGTGAGGCAGTAGAGCAGAGGTTGATGACTCAAGATAAACTGCAACCTATGGTTGTGCAGACACTATAAGAAATAACACTTTTATTGACGCTAAAATAACGCCAGTAAAAGCATGCCATGCGACAAACAGCATTAGCAAAGCTTTTTACTGGCGCAATGAGGTATGCTTAGAATTAGCACAAGAAAGCAACCACCATCTGTTTTTGGAATGCAAGGTAACTAGTAAAGTGTGGGCTCAAGTAGGCAGGATGTTTAGATATCGATGGAAGCCAAAGGTAGACATCAAATCATCACTCAAGCATTGAGCTTCTATCAGGTTACCGCAGAAAAATATTAGACATTGGTGGCTTCTCTCATTCCAGCTCGTGATCAGATTTATATGGGAAGCTCGCAACATGGCCATTTTCCGGGAGGAAATTATTCAAGTTGACTCTCAGCTTGGGGTTAGGATTTTGAACCATATGCGTTATATTTTACGTGGGTCCATAGGTGGCAAATGCCGCCTGCCGGGCAGCTGAAATTATCAACCTATAGCCAGCGGGCGGAGCCAAGAATTTAATCAAGGGTGGTTACAAACATACAATAAAAATTTTATTATTAATAAAAAATATACTAACAATATGTTTTCAGAAACAGATCAAAATAGTTTTTATAAATCCTAACAAACATCATTCATAGATATGCTAATTGAAAAAAAAAAACCTCTAATTTAATATTTATGTTATTTGAAAAACCAAAAAAAAAATCCTAAAAAAATCAAAGTTTTAGAGGTTTGATAACCAAAATCAAGTACTCTTTGAAAGAATAAGCTTAGAGAATTGATTGAAATCATGTTTAATGATAGTCGAAAAGAAAAATAGCACAAAAAAACTTACAACCTTAATTGAACAATCATGTCATTTGAAAAAATTCAAATTAATACACTAAATCTTAAAAATAAATACTAATTTATGTTAATTAAAAAAAATAAACCCCTAGTATTCTAACCAAAATCAAGTATTCATTATTTATGTCTAGTGCTAATTAAAAAAACACACAAAAGACACTAAACACTAATTAAAATAATATTCATGCTATTAATTCATACATTATGCTAATTGAAAAAACTTGATACCAAAAGAAAAAAAAGTAGAAATTTTATTCTTTCATTTTATCCATAAAAGCATCTACCATTAATAACCAATACCAATATAATAGATTATGAAGTGAAAATGATGATGGTTTTTAATGAAAAACAGATGCAACAAATCATTGACATATGCATTGTATCAATTGCATTATAAAAACAAAAATTAGGGACATAAAATATTATACAGTACATTATAAAATATAGAAAAATAAAATTAGAAAAAATATGTTTAAAACCTAACTCCACAAAAAAGAAAAGAAAAATTAACCCTAAAATATAAAAAGCCTTAAAATCTAATTATTGAAATGCCGCTATTTAAGAAAAAAAAAAGGAAGATCAAGCCCTCCATTAAACAATGAAATGGCATTCATCTTCTGTAGACATAAAAAACAAGACTATTGACATGATTCCTTCATTTAACAGGCAGAAACAACAATCATTGCACAATGAAATGATGATCAACTTCGAACATGATTCACCACTTAATCAACAAAAACCGGCACCATTAAACAACAAAAACAATATTTATCTTGTCAATAAATGTGAACACGCACTATTCGTCATTCTCCCAAGAGCATGACTATAATCCATATTTGACTAACAAAAAAAAAACTATAGTCCATGTTTAACAAAAAAGAAATGAAAAGTATAGATAAAAGAAAAACAAAGATGAAAGAAGGAAAAAAACAAGAAATAGATATTATAGGGGGAAGAACTCGAAGGAAGTGACCTGGCCATCACACCCAAAAAAACTAGTTCCAATTCTCTTCAGAAAAGCACATAATGAATTTTACAGAGAGGAGGGAGAGGGGAGAGAGAAAGGCGGAGTCTAGCAGCCTCAGGGAAGGTGGAGAGAGAGAGGATAGGGCAAAAAGGTGGAGAGAGAGAGAGAGAGGAACTAAAGGGGCTGTCAGCCCCCTTTGGGTCTGGCATCAGTGCTCACCAGTCAGTAAGCAAGTCATGGTGGGCACGTGCCCACTTCCCATTAACGTGGCTCCGCCTCTGCCTATAGCAAGTTCAAGAAGGGTTGGACAGTGGGATACACACTTAGGAATGAAGGTGTGTTCCTTAAGATGGGATGGATGAAGCGCCGGTTGGGTTAGCCACCAGAGAATGGATTTGGTGGAAGGAGATCCTGGATGGGACGCAGGTGCCTAATATCATGATAGAGAGTTATAGGAAAGATGTGCTCGCAGTGGTGAATGCATTGGAAGGGAGAATCATTAATCACTTGATAGACTCGTCCACTTTGGATTTCTTTGGCTTTGAGAGAGTTAAATGTGTTTGGATGCACCTGTGCAAACTTGGGTTATTGGGTAATGATCATTGTTGGAAGGACAAACCGCCAGACTGGTTTTCCTTTGAGTTAATGTGTGAATTTCAAAGTTGATGTAACTGGTAGGGAGTCTGCTTAACCCCAGCTTGTCAAAAAAAAAAATATTACACCCCTCTTTCTGTTGATGATTTTATTCAGTACAGAGAAGTTAGGACATGCATGATTTAGAAAATAAGAACTAAGATGGTTTAAATATTCTTGTAAGGGTAATCCTGCCATTGGGCTACTCCCAACGCAAGTTAAAAGTTTGGTGTGTTACTGAGAAAAGAGAAAACGACGAGTTAGGACTAAATGTTTGATAGTCATTTGAAAGTTATCAATTTATTTTATCAAAATTTGACACATTCAAATCTGTAAAGGATGCAAAGCTTTTTAAATTGGGTATTTACTAAGGCTCTATTTGGGAAGAGACACGAGTTGGGAGGAGTACAAATACTGGATTTAAAAATAAATGGATTCCAAGTAACTGACTCCTCTAATTGTTGGAAGCGCAAGTAATTCCTTCAATGATTTAGGCTTTCAGCTTCTTCTGTTTCCTTACATGTTCAAGGAACAATTAGGTGTGTTTGTTTGCATTCAGTTGTGATTTGACATCTCAAGCAAATGCCATGAATCGCTTTTTACACAGCTAACCAAACGTGATTTGGAATCTCATGCAAATGATAAACAAAATGTGATATCACATTTGAAGTGAATCTTATGTAAATCCAAATCACATGCTAGAATATGTGATTTGAAATCATGACTTCAAAATCTACTTGGTTTGATTGATACATTCACTTTTAATAAAAAAAATAAAATGCCAAAAAAATATACTAAATGCATGAATGTCATTTAAAATTGAAATAATTTAATTAAAACAATCAATTATCAATCTCAAGCATCTAAAATCAATTTGGACCATACCCTATCAGGCCTAAGGTAAACAAGTTTCAGGTCAAATTGGCATCCTTATTGCATGATCCCTTTGCTAAAAATTGGTTGTTTGATTGTATTTTTCTAGTAAAAAATATGCTTTTATGAGCCTTAAAATTTGTGAAATTTCTTGGCTATTGATTTTTGAAACCTTATAAAAACCTTTTCAGATATAATCAGATGACCCACTTGTTGATTCCTACTTAAAAAAAAAACCCATGTAGATCACATCTATAGGGTCATATTCCATAAAAAGAAAATTTTAAAAATTAAAAAATTGAGAACATCCACTCCATAAGGACGAGTGGGAGGAACCAATCACTATATATATATATATGGGTTAATATTTGCTGTTATTGGAGCCATGGAATTATTGAGCATAAATATCCTTCTTTTTATAATTTTTTAGATTTTTATTATAGATAAGACCATGGGATGTGATCTATAATAAGATTGAGATACTAATCCAGATCCAGGTCATGATGACTATAGTCCACATTCAAAATGTCATGTAAATTGTCATCTTGAAGGAAAGGATCTGGTGTTTAGTACTAAACAAGGTAAGAATCCGGAAGGAAAATTCAGCAGTAAACAAGCTCAAAATCCAGCAACCAAGGATGTCATGTCAACTATGATAAGTAAACAAGGTAGCTATTATGCAGATCACCATCCTGAAGGAAAGGATAATGCGTTCAGCAATAAACAAGGTAAGAATCCTGAAGGAAAGAATTCTATGTTCAGCAATAAATGATTTAAGCATCCAACAAAATTGAATGAGAAATGAAATAAACAATAAAGGAAAATAAATCAGTCATGTGAAGCAGTTGCAATGATCTTGCCATTCAAAGAAGATATGTCATGCAGGAAAGAAATGCAAAAGGATTAAAACAATCTGCAACTGCCCATGTTTTCACTCTCATACCCTTTAAAATTAAGAAAGAAAAAGATACGAGTATGGTAATTATAGAGGGTGTGGATAATGGCATAGGCAAAGGGAGTAATATGTTTGTTATGGATTCAATTGTAAATGAGGGCTACCATTTTTTCTTGTAACAATGGTGGTTGTATGTATTTTCAGCTCTTCCTGTATAAAAACATTAAAAGAGCTGATAAATAAACAAGAGAGAAAAAATGATTTTTTTTTCTGATCATGGAGGCAGGTCACAAAGACCGAACCACATTAAACATTCTTGTTCTTTCGTTATTGTTTTTCTTTATGGTATCAGAGCCGAACTTCAAGTGAGGATCAACCACTCATTTTGCATCATTGGTGATTGCGTTTTTTCATCATGGCTTCCTCTTCCATTGTCCCAGGCATCTCTCAGTTTCCCTACCGACCACTTTAAACGTGCCCAACTTCATGACGCTCAAACTCAACCATAGCAACTTCTTGCTATGGAAGTTGTGGATTCTAGCACTGGTTGGAAGTCAAGATCGGCACAAGTTTCTTAATGGAGACATATCTTCACCTGAAGCCATCATCAAGAAGGTTGCCCAAGGGAGTGCCAAGGTTTTTAAGGTGCCAAATCCATCTTACCTTGCTTGGCACATATTTGTCGGACAGATTAGAGGATGGATCACATGAACTTTCCATGAGAAAATATGAAAATATGTTGTTTGCCAAATATACAACAAAAAGAATCACTGACCCATCAACACCATGCCTTCCAATCCGACAAGCCCTTGTTGCCTTAACCATAACTGATAGCCAAGAATTAAAATGGTTTTTCGGTATTGGTGTTAGCACCCACATGACAGGTAGCATTGGTAAGTTGTTTAACCTCAAAGGATACACTGGTCGTGTTATGGTAGAAAATGGAGAGAAGCTTAACATTTCTCATATTGGTGACACTGAGATTAAATCTAAACCATCACCAATTACCCTCAGAAATATTTCATATGTCCCTAAAATTAAGAAAGACCTGTTGGACATTTTGGGTTATGGGTCCAACCCACAGTGTGACCCGGTTTGACACCCATTAGTGGGTCACATTAGTGGCCATGTAATGGAGATAGTGGGTGAGAGTTACGTGAATGTGGAGAGACCACATTCACGTAACTGCCTAATCTCCGATTATACATAAGGGGTTAGGGGCTAATAGGATGATGAGAGACTTGTAGCATTTCCCTGCCAAAATTTCTATTCCGCATTCGGACGCTGCGGAAAGGGTCCTGCTCACCGTCGACCAAAGGCCTGGGCTCATTGTGGGCGTCGACCGGCTGAGGAGAACGCTGAATTACCTACGCAAACTGTAGCGAATTCAGGTATGCTTCCTGTCATGTTGATATTTCAGGAATTCGCCAACATTGAGTTATGGGCCCACAAATGCCATGCATTTCCGCTGCGTGTGGTTGTGTAAGTCATTTCGGCGGTTTTGGCGTTGGTGGAGTCACCGTGGGGCGACAACTACCGGTAAGCGGCAGATCAAATCATTAAAAAAAAATGATCGATGTATACCTGTGGCCGTCGGGCTGCAGGGAGGATCTATCGTCGCCGGGATCAACGCCGGAGCCGTCGCCTGAAATTCCCTGCACCGTCGGATTGCAGGGTGGTCAGCATATGCCGGAGGTGTTGTCGGGGTTGAGAATGTCGGATGGACGGCGTCTGGGGTTTGATAAACCCCCTTTTCTCTGCCTGGCGTTCCATCAGGCCGCAGTGGAGTCGCCGTCGCCTGGGCGCCTGCAGACGATTTCAGCCGATGCCGGCAATAGCACGCCGCCGTAGGGCGACGTCGTTCGCCGATGGGAGGGCGACGTGGGTCGCCGACGGATTTTAGGGCATCCGGAAATGGAAGCCGCCGTCTGGAACTATCGGAGCCGGGGGTTGTCGCCGGATCGGCGTCACCATGGGGTGACGCAGGTTATTTTGAAGGAACCACATATTGGTCAATATATCAGTATATTTGATGAGGGATGTATCTTCTCTCTTATGGTGTTGTGCAACACAAAAATCCTGCCACTTTTTTTTTTCCAGGTAGCAAGATAGTTTTGGCTGCATCCTTTGCATTTATTCATCAGAAAAGGCTGCTAATTTTTCCCCTTTTTTGGGCTGCAAGCATCTTGACAGTCTTTTACTTTTAGCTATTCTGATACAACCTACCAGTATTTGCAAATTTTAATTGTTCTTAGTGCCATTGGTGTTCATTTAGCAGGGGTTTCAGCTAAATAGTAGATAAATAAGGATAAATGACACACGGTAATTGAAGCTTTGAATACTATTTGATTTGCATAAGCACGCTATCATTAGCTAATTTTTTTTATATCAAGAATTGGCTTTGTTGCCCTCTCTCATAACCACTTTCCGAATGTATATGTAATTCATCTTTGAAGAATGGATGATCATGCTGGTATTTTTTTCAGGACACTGATTGTAATATCGTGCATTTTAATACTTAGTTAAATTTGAGATTTTCGAAAATTTGGCTAAGTATAAAAGAAAAATCGGTAGAACTTTGATTTTAGGCTGATGTTCTTTGAGTCAGGACTTGACCCAAGTCTCATCGACAAGGTCCAGATGAGTCAATCGAAAGGTGATAAAGAGTTTTATTTTCAACCTTTAAATTCAAGCAAAATTCAGGTTAAATTTGGATGAATTTTAGAGGCAAAATTCAAGTTATATATCGTTGGATGCATCTTAAAATTCTGAGAGGAATGATATTTTACTTTTTCGAATTCGGGTTCCGGTTGGCCCGAAAATCATAATTTTTCAAAAAAGGACCACCTCGACGAGCCGAGTCCAAATTTGGATCGGACTGGATTCAATGCATTGGATCCAAACTAATATGGATCTGGACTCTGTTCAAGATCCATATTAACTAAGAATCGATCCCGCTCAGGAACCAATTAGAATTTGGATATGGATTTGGATCTAGATCCAAAACCGATACCCAACGAAAATACAACTTTAAATTCAATTTTTATATTTAAATTGAGGTTAACTAAAGTTAAAAAGACTCCTAGAGGTATAAGGTACCCCCTGGAAGCTTTTAGGTATTTAATAATTAATAAGTAATTAATAAATAATAATTAATTAATTTATTTATTATTAAATTGAAATTTATTTTGAATTTCAGTTTTAGTAAACTAATTGGACTCTTTAAGAGAGTCCCTAAATTGCTAAGAGATAAGAAATTAGAAGAGTTACAAAACGAAAGAAAGACCTCTTTAAACTAGAAACCTGAAAAAGTCAAATAGAAAGAGTTCTAAAAATTTTAGAAAGTAAGAGGGAGAGAGACTCCCAAATAGGAGAGTACTCTCTCTAGCCTATCTAGAAGGAGTTGGAGAGTGGAGGTGGGGGGGGGGGGGGGGTCACCCCCTATTCTCTATAAAAGCTTCAAAAAAAATCGTGAATCACAAGAGAGAGAGGAAGGAAGGAGAAGGAAGAAGAAGGCTTTTTCTCCACACATCCATCGATTTTTCAGGTGTTTCATCCATCCATTTTAGTTTTTCAATCTACGAAAATAAGGTACGAGTTCTTTCTCTTATTTCGAATGAGAAAAAGAGCATAGATCGGTTTTTTATGCAAGATTTTGGTAAAAACCCATGAAAAAAGAGTAAATCTGAATATTTACTATAAGATATACGTTTGAAATTAATGTATTTTTCTTTTCAAAATTTATTTTGGAATATATATATATAGATATATATAATGTGTCGCAGATCCATAGAGCTGGACAGATCAGCCATGTATCAAACATGCACATATCTGGTCCAGATCTAGTGCTCTAATGCCTTGAAAGAAAGAAAAAATTTGTATAATAAATGGTTGCAGGTGGGCTCGACTGGGTAGGCCCAGCCCAGCCAATCGGATGGCTGGTGCAGGCCTGGCAGACCCTGCCAGTCCTAGTTTATATAGTGCTTAAAAAAAAAAAGAGAAGTATAAAAACTTTTTTTATTGGGATGGTAGGATGTTGTTGACTGAGCCGAACTAGGTTCAACTGGGCAGCAACATGACCTGTCAGGCCCAGTCGAACCAGGTTCGGCTGGGCAGGTGATGGGCTTGCCAGGCCCAGCCGATTGGGTCGGCTGGGTTCGGTTGGCCAAACATCAATATATATATATATATATATATATATATTTATAAAGAAATAAAGATTTTCTGTTTCATCTAAATGGGTTTAATAGGATACTAGACCCGCCTGTTGAATTTGTTTTAAAAAGAAAACAACTTAGCATTATATTCTTATTTGTCATTATGTGTCCAGACTTTTATTGAATGATATGCAGATTTGATATATGATCAATTCCTTTTAGTTCATGCATATTACTTATGCCTGTTTGAGCTTGAATAAAAACTCAGATTGGTATGCAAAATTTTCATATTTGCTTATTGTAATAAATATGGCAGTTATGCATGTTAAGAATGAGACTTTCACATGCTTAGAATTGATTCTTGATGCTTGACTAATGTCTTTATGCAAAATTACTTACCTGTGCATGTGTAAACTTGAAATTTATGTATTTCAGCATGTACAAAATTACATGTGTTCACATGTGTTAGTTTGAAATGATTCATGAATGGAAGCATGTATTTTGCATGATCATGTGAACATATGCCTATGAATATTGTTATTCTTGCACATCCTCGATTTACATATATGAAGGTGCATCTGAAAGCATGTGCAAGAGAATATAAATAAAGCAAAACATAGAGCCACATTATCCCAAAAAGAATCTGTCAAGTAATTATGTAACCCTCATAGCTTTTCACAAAAGCAGGTCCTCTCACTGGGCCTTAGAGATTGAAAAACACAAAAGTAGGGGTGTCAGAATCAAAGATCCTGCATATAGGTCCCTCTAATAAATCAAATAGGTAAAAAGAACACAAATAGGATTTATGCAATATTTTAAAGAGATGCAACTATAACAAATTCACAATATAATTAATCATCCATGTATTAGGAAACAACTGTTAAGCAAGATAACACAATTATTAAACAATAGTAAACATTAATTAAGAATAGAGAACATTTATCATGCAACCATTCATTTAGCACAAGTGAACAAGGAAATATGCATAATCTAATTCATAACAAGAATATGCATGATTTCAGTACACATGCATGAATAATTTATTATCTTTTATCAGAGTTTGTCTTTTATATGCATGTCTCTATTAAATGCACACAAACTTTTAGTTATTTTTATTATCGTTGCCCGTGGATACTCAAAACGGGTAAACAACTCCCGAGGTCAAGTTAGGTCCCCAGTTGTAGCTTAACAAACAACTTGTATTTTATCACTGAGTTCCACACTTAGCCCTCGATCAATATTAGAAATCAACACCATCCATCAAAACATTAGAAATCAACATCTAATGCCGAGACATTATGAAAATCAACATCCACTAATGTCACTTTCTTAGTATGCCAAAAACAACAACTGAGTCTACATACTACTCTCAGGCAAAATAGTAGAATTTTCCTAGAATCATGGCCGGAAGGTGGACCACTTAGTTGGGTTCAAGGACACAACAACAACACACAAAATTTTAGTATCCTCACGGTCCCCCAAAACTGTAAGTCCAGAATTCTCATACTAAAGAAGGGACATCCAGGAAACGTGAATTACACTATTATCTTTTTTTATCTTTTTATTATTTTAAATTTTTTATTTTGCAAATCGACATGCAAAACCATCAACATACGTTTCACAAATCAACATGCGAAACTCATCACGAGACCACAACTCGTGGCAACAAGGAACAGTGCAATTAGAACAATAATATCAAGTTTGATTTTTGTCATGCATAAAAACAACTAAACAAGGAGCAACACATGCTCAAGGCTCACACGACCCATGATAATTCACTTTTGATCATCGATGCATCCAAAGCAAAAATCATAAAGGACATGTCACTCACGCATTCATTTCATATACCTTTCAATGCACATTTTTATAGGTAAATCGAGGATATGCAAGAATAACAATACTCACATGCATATGTTCACATGATCATGCAAAATACATGCTTTCATTCATGAATCATTTCAAACTAACACATGTGAACACTCATGCAATTATGTATATGTCGAAACACATAAATTTCAAGTTTACACATGCACAAGTAATTTTGCGTAAAGACATTAATCAAGCATCAAGAATCAATTCTAATCATGTGAAAGTCTCATTTTTAACATGCATAACTGACATATTTATTACAATAAGCAAATTTGAAAATTTTGCATACCAATATGAGCTTTTATTCAAGCTCAAACAGGCATAAGTAATATGCATGAACTAAAAGGAATTGATCATATATCAAATCTACATATCATTCAATAAAAGTCTGGACACATAGTGACAAATAAGAATATAATGCTAAGTTGTTTTCTTTTTAAACAAATTCAACCGGCAGGTTTGGTACCCTATTAAACCCATTCAGATAAAACAAAAAATCTTTATTTCTTTTTATATATATATATATATATATATATATTTATGTTTGGCCAACCTAACCCAGCCAACCCAGTCGGCTAGGCCTAGCAGGCCCATCACCTACCCAACCGAACCTGGTTTAGCTGGGACTGACAGGTCATGTTGTTGCCCAGCTAAAAAAGGTTTTTATACTTCTCTATTTTTTTTGTAAGCACTATATAGATTGGGCCTCGCAGGGTCTGCAAGGCCTGGGCCTGACATGGTCGAGGCTTGCCCAGCTGCAACCATTTATTATACAGATTGTTTTTTCTTTCAAGGCATTAGAGCACTAGATTTGGACCAGATTTGTGCATGTTTGATACATGGCATATCTGTTTAGCTCTATGGATCTACGACACATTAAATATATATGTATATACTTATACGTATTTATATTCCAAAATAAATTTAAAGAGAGAAATATATTAATTTCAAATGTGTATCTTAGAGTAAATATTCAGATTTATTCTTTTCTCATGGGTTTTTACTAAAATCTTGCATAGAAGACTGATGTATGCTTTTTTTCTCATTCAAAACAAGAGAAAGAACCCGTACCATATTTTCGTAGATTGGAAAACTAAAATGGATGGATGAAACACCGAAAAAACCGATGGATGTGTGGAGAAGAAGCCTTCTTCTTCTTCCTTCTTCCTTCCTCTCTTTATCCCTTTTCCTCTCTCTCCTTCTCTTGTGATTCACGATTTTTTTTTTTGAAGCTTTTATAGAAAATAGGGGGTGACCCCCCCCCCTCTCTCCAGCCCCTTTTAGATAGGCTAGAGAGAGTACTCTCCTATTTGAGAGTTTCTCTCCCTCCTACTTTCTAAAATTTTTAGAACTCTTTCTATTTGACTTTTCTAAGTTTTTATTTTAAAGGTCTTTCTTTCTTTTTATAACTCTTTTAACTTTTTATCTCTTAGCAATTTAGGGAGTCTCTTAAGGAGTCCAATTAGTTTACTAAAACTGAAATTCAGAATAAATTTTAATTTAATAATAAATTAACTATTTATTAATAATTAAATACCTAGAAGCTTCCAGAAGGTACCTTATCCCTCTCGGAGTCTTTTTAACTTTAGTTAACCTCAATTTAAATATAAAAATTGAATTTAAAGTTATATTTTTGTTGGGTATGGGTTTTGGATCTGGATCTCGATTCAAGATCCAAATCCATATCCAAATTCCAATTGGATCCTAGACTGGATCGATTCTTAGTTAATATGGGTCTTAGATAGAGTTCAGATCCATATTAGTTTGGATCAAATGCATTGGATCCAGTTTGATCCAAATCTTGACCCAACCCGTTAAGGCGGTTCTTTTTTGAAAAATTATGATTTTTGGGCAACCGAAGCCCGAATTCGAAACAGTAAAATATTATTACGATGAGAATTTTGAGACGCATCCAACAATATATAACTTTAATTTTGCCTCTAAAATTCGTTCGAATTTGACCTGAATTTCTCTTGAATTTAAACGTTGAAAATAAAACTCTTTATCACCTTTCAATTGGCTCATTTAGACCTTGTCAATGAGACTTGGTCCAAGCCCAGACTCAAAGAACATCGGTCTAAAATCAAGGTTCTATCAATTTTTCTTCTATACTTAGCCAAATTTTTGAAAATCTCAAATTTAACTAAGTATGAAAATATACGGTATTACATCCCTACCCCCTTAAAAGAATTTTGTCCACGAAATTATAACGTACCGAATAAGTGTGGGTAGTGTTGACGCATATCCGCCTTAGGCTCTCAGGTGCACTTGTCCAGTCCGTGATGCCACCAACGCACCTTCATGAACGAGATCGTCCTACTACGCAGTGTCCTCTCTTGGCGATCCATAATCTCTACTGGCCTCTCCTCTGTTATCAAGTCAGGTTGTACCTCGATCGCCTCATAGTGAATTATATGTGAAGGGTCAGGTACATACTTTCTTGACATCAAGACATAAAAAATGTTGTGGATCTGCAAAAATTGAGGAAGTGCCACTCAATACGTGGTCTCTCCAACCTGCTCAAGGATCTCGAAGGGTCCCATATACCGAGGACTGAACTTCTCCTTCTTCCTGAACCAGAAGACACTCTTCATAGCAGAGATCCGTACGAACACATGATTGCCCACATCAAAGTTGAGCTCCCTACGACGCTGATCGCCATAGCTCTTCTTTCTGCTCAGTGCTGCGTCTAACCTCTGTTAGGTCAAACACACCTGGTCTGCGTAATGCTAGATGATCTATGAAGACTCCACTGCTCTCACTCCATCCTCATTCAAGCACACAGTGGATTTGCATGGTCTGCCATACAGAGCTTCGTACGAGGCCATACCAATACTGACATGATAGCTATTGTTGTACAAAAACTCTGCAAGCTTCACATGCTTGTCCCGGTCTCCTACGCAATTCAAAGCACACACTTTCAATATGTCCTCGAGTGTTTGTATCGTATGCTCCGTCTGTGGATGGAACGTTGTGCTCAACTTAAACGTACTGCCAAGCGTCTTCTGAAGCTAGCATTAGAATCGAAATGTGAAATGGGGGTCTCGATCTAACATTATTGAACGCGACACCCCGTAAAATCTAACTATCTCATCTACGTAGAGATCTGCCAAACTCTCCAAGCTCTGACTGATCCCGACCGACAGAAAGTGGGCACTCTTCGTCAGTCTATCCACTATCACCTAGATGACATCGTGCTGTCACCGGGTCCTCAGCAACCCTACGATGAAATCCATCAAAATATCATCACACTTCTACTCTGGGTTATCTAGTAGCTGCAGAAGTTCACCAGGTCTTTGGTGCTCGATCTTCACCTGTTGATAGGTGAGACATCACAATACAAACTCAGTGATGTCCCGCTTCATCCCATTCCATCAATAGGTCATCTGCAGATCTTTGAACATCTTGGTGAAACCAAGGTGAACGAAATATATAGACCTATGGGCCTCGCTCACCAATTCCTCCTACAGTGCCTTCGGAACCCACCATCTGTCTCCGAACATGATGGTCCTGTCCTCCTCTCGGCAAAACAACACATCTGGCTTCTTGGCACTCATGCATAATCTCTCAAAATCTAGACCGACTGATTGAAGCTCTTCGATCTGATCTATAATCTCTGATTGCGCCTGCTTCCCAGTATAAAGGATGCGTCCTGACTCCTGAGTCATCCAAAAAGGCTGCCAGTTGATAAACTCCTCGATCAGATCCCAACTGCGCCCTATCAGACTGGCTGTCGTGATCGATGCCTTCCTGCTAAATGCATCTGCCACCATATTCGCCTTACCAGGGTGGTAAGTGATGGAGAAGTAGTCATTTACGAACTTCAACCACCTACGCTGCCTCAAATTCAAATCACACTGAGTGATTATGTACTTGAGGCTCTTGTGATCAGACAAGACCTCGAACTACTCTCCATATAAGTAGTGGTGCCAGATCTTCAGCGCGAAGGCCACTGCCGCTAACTCTAAGTCATGCATGGGGTAATTCTTTTCGTGCACCTTTAACTGCTGAGAAGTGTACGCGATGACCTTTCTGTGCTGCATAAGAACACAATCCAGTCTGGTCCCTGAAGCATCGTTGTACACCACGAATCCACCTATCCCAGAAGGCAATGTCAAAACCGGGGCGGTGGTCAACCTCCTCTTCAGCTCCTGAAAGCTCTCCTCACACCGAGGTGACCAATCAAACTTCACCTCCTTCGGTAATAACCGAGTCATCAGGGCAACGATACGTGAGAAGTCTTGGATGAATCGATGGTAGTAACCCTCCAATCCAAAGAAACTCCTAACATATGTTACTGTAACGCCCCAAAATTGTGGACTTGAAACCTTTTATGAAAAAGGTTGAAAGCTTTGAAATCAATCATTTATCAGAGTTTAAAACAGAAGTTCAGCGGGAGATCAAGTTCAAAACAACAAGTCCCTAGACCTTGGGCACATTACAACCAAAAGCAGATTACCCTTTTACAAACTGATTTGCAATTCAAATATATATTTTATTGAAATGAAAAGAAGAACCACATTTTGGTAATACAGTTTTAGAAATCCAGAGTTCTAATCAAAAGAGATGCTTTCAAGGAAACCTTATACCACATCCATCAAAAGTATCCCCAGGAGCGCAACGTCAGGAAAGAGCATTGCCTTGAATGCATCGCGTCATCGTGCCATCGCAAGCTGCAAATCTTGTTCACCACCTGCCCAAGAAATGGGTCAGCCTCACAACAGACTAGTAGGGGTGCAAAAGACAAGAAAGAACAAAGGCTACAATAAGCAAGATAAACGCTAGCTCAAGCAGGAACACGCAAGACTAGCAGATCTAACCAAATATGCTATAGAGTAAGCAAGGCTCTAGTAAGGCAAACAGCTACGTACAAGAGCAAGAAGGATCAGAGTGCTAAACAAGCAACTATAGCAATCCCACAGATATAATAGGTGAAGAGTAACTAACTCTATCCACCAGTCAAGCAAAGCAATTGCATAAGACAAGTATTCATAACAACACTCGTAATACATATACAAGTACCATAGGATTGCTTAGTCCATCGACAAGTAGTTACATTAATCGTAAGGCCCATGCTATTGCATCACAAGCAATACATAAGCTACACAGGATAAGCAATCAACTAGTATGAGAAGCTAGTTACTACTAAGCAAGGAATTGCGTAAGCAATTCAACCAACAAGGGTAACGCCTCGACAGACGTACCTAGCTCAACGAGTAGCATACCGAACTACCGAGCTAACAAGCAAGCAAGCACTGCACGTCACAACATGCGTATCTCATGATCATGTGTATAAGTTATATCTTGTCTCATTACTGAGCAGGCCGTTGTGGGCACACACAAGGCAAAACGTATAAACAGCCGAGATCGATTCGGGGGTCCATTATGCTATGTATTTTATTATACCCCAAATGACTGACTGAGTTCGCTTCCTAAGGGGACGGTCTGTGACCAAGAGAGTAAATCTCCAAAGGCAAACAAGGGCCCAATGGATGCGCATCCGAACTTCTGCAGAAGTGGCCAAAAGGATTTCCCCTAACCTCCGATGACTGGGGAAGGTCGGATCTTTGCCCGAGATTGCCATATATGACTGTCTATCGAAGTTTTGTACCATCCATCCTCTCTCTTGATGAACCGTCCCGAATGAGCACGACGGAGGGTTTCTTAACCGCCGTCCCATTCTCATGCTCTGGTCTTTCAACCAAATCGAGCATCTTGCCTGTGAAGGCGCATGATTATTATTTAAGTGAGTTATACGCGTCATTGTGCGTTCGAGGAAACCACACATTTTTCATCCTAGTCACCGCAATACGCATCGTACCTATTCAAATGCACAACCACGATGAAAGGGGGGTCAATCCCCAGTGAGGGTAGAAACATCACTCTTGTGATTTCAAACACATGCCATTGCATGTTCGAGGCAGACATAGACCTCTCATCCTACTCATCGTAGTACGCAATGTACCTGTTCAAAAGTACAACCACGATGAGAGGGTTATGGATCTCTCGCAGGAAATCCCAATGCTTCTGCTTTATAGAAGCCCGCAGTGAACTCATTCCAGTTCCAACTGATCGTGCTCGGGTTCTTTAGACAATCGCAAGCAATCTGCCTATTAGGCGAATATCAATATAACAGAATTAGCTTAACGTGTCAATACACGTTAGAGGTTACTATAGACCTCTCGTCCTGCTCTTCGTAGTCCAAACATATTGTACGTGACTAAGGGTATAACTACAAGAGGAGGAACATGGATCCCTCGTAAGAGATCCAACAATACCTTCACGAAGGAAGGCGCCACAATTATGGTTGAAACAGAAAGCCTAGAGACTAGGTCTCGCATCAGAAGTGAGGTAACACCGATCTAGTGATGGCGCAAGTACCTCGCTAGGATCCCCGCCCTATTCGTGCACAGGATCCTAAACAAGGTTATCTAAGTCGTATCGAATAAGCAAACTAAGGTTGTACACATTTATCCCAAATACATCGATTTGGGAGGTCTGGCCGCTATCACTTTATAAGCTATACATTCCTGAAAATAGGATCGCACCCAAGACCATAGTCTTTGGAGAACCGAAGTGCATAGGTGTGTGTCGAGACCTTTAAGACAAGTGAAACGATATGTACTATACACTCGAAGCTGCACTCAGGGAGTGCAAGCTGACAAGAGGCAAACTCATGCACATACTAATACAAAGGTACAACGAGGGACAAGACTCGGTGGGCGAAGCCGCACTGCGAGGGTAGAACGCTAAAGCTCCACACGAGGTACGAGATCATACCTCGATCATCATAACGCACAAGCAGGCAACTACACAAGCAACTCGTGAGGTAGGAGATCCTATACTGACTACGCAAGTGTAAAGGACAACTCACAAGGCATGGGGTTGCACCTCGATAACGATAAGCGTAAGCAAGAGAGAAAGCATACGACAGAGATAAGAATACATGTATGAACAAGGCATATGCACGAAGTGCGACAACAAGATAAAGACGAACACATACAAAAGGTAAGGGCAAAAGCAAGCACGACAGCACAGGAAGGTAAAGCACGAGAAGTAAAGCATAAGCAAGGCATGGCGCATAAAGCGCGGGGCAACAAGTAAATGCAGGAAGTAAGGTGCAAGAATGTAAAGGAGGACCAGGCATCCTGGAGAACAAGGCAAACATAAGCAAGTAAATGCCAGGGCGCAAAGCGCGGGGCAGCAGGAAAGTAAAGTGCGAAAAAGGAAAGAGGACAAGGATCGCGAAACCGCGTCCTTGAGTTAAAAGACAGGAAAAGTAAAGACAGGAATGAAAAGCCTAGGCACATATAGCGCGGCGGCGATAGAAAGGAAAGTGCAAGAAAGTAAAGAGGACAAGGATCGTGAAACTGCGTCTTTGAAGGTAAAGACATACATATATATATTATACGTATACATATATCGTCCTCTTTTAATTATCTTTTCTTATTTTAGCATTTATCAGTTCATTGTCCTTTCACGCAAGAATCCCCTACCTTAAGGGGTTGCGGGTCCTCGTACGCATGCAACGTAGGCAAGCAAGAGCTCGAGCCACAAAGGGTGAGCTGGATCCACCGTTCAACCTGGAGAGCTTAGAACGTTAGCATGTGCTGAAGGTAAACAAGAAGCAACAAGGCAGCAAGGCCTCCTTGCCTGCATAAGGCGGATACAGGAACTCTGCATCCTGCAGACAGGGGTGCCTGCCAGAGACAGGGGCCTCAGCCCTGCTTGGCAACAACAGCTGAGACAAGGAGCAGGAGCTCCCTGTCTGCCAGGCACAAAGAAAGGCAGGGGAGGGAGCAGAGGCTCCCTGCCACAACAAGGCAGGGGGGGGAACACCCCCTGTCAGAACACAAGACAGGGGCGCAACCCCCTGCCGGCAGCAGAACAAGGCAAGGGGGCAAAGCCCCTTGCCAGAGAACAAACACAGAGATGCAGGGGGAAAGCCCCTGCTCGAAAACATAAAAGCAGGGGGGGCTTCGCTCCCTGCTGGCACAACACAGGAGGCAGGGGAGCCTCGCCCCCTGTCGGCACAATGCAAGAGGCAAGGGGACAGAACCCCCTGCCGAGGAGCAACAGAATGGTGCAGGGGGGCTCCGCCCCCTGCAGGAGAAACAACCAGAAGGCACGGGGGCCTAGTCCCCTGCCGACAAACAAAAGAAGGCAGGGGGGCGAAGCCCCCTGCCGAGAAGCAACAGAAGAGCAGGGGGGCGAAGCCCCCTGCCGAAAAACAAAAGCAAAGACAGGGGGACAGAGCCCCCTGTAGAGAAAGCACAAGGATAGAGGGACAGAGCCCCCTGTCGACAGATCCTCAAAAAGGAAGGCAGGGGGTTAACCCTCTGCCGACAAGAGGTGATGACAGGGGGCTCAGCCCCCTGTCGATCGACCCCAAAAGGAAGGCAGGGGGTAACCCCTGCCAAAACAAGAGGCGACAGGGGGCTCAGCCCCCCCCCCCCCCCCTGTCGTCAAACAGCAAAAAGAATGACAGGGGGCGGAACCCTCTGCCAAGAAGAGCCAACGACAGGGGGCCCAGCCCCCTGTCGACCAAGAACAAAGGGAGGCAGGGGGGTTTAGCCCCCTGCCAACCGGCGGTGATGACAGGGGGCTCAGCCCCCCCTGTCGATCCACCCAGCACACAGAAGAGAGAGAGAGAGGAGGGTTATACCTCCGAAAACGACAGCAACAGGGGAGTCTGCAGGCTGGAGGGCAAAGGGACACCATCGGCTGAGGCCACCCGGACGGAGGGTGGCGGCGCTGCCGAAGCTGGAAGGCTGTCGGCGGCTGCTCGAGGTCCCTGGCGCAGCCTCTAACGAAGGGGGAGTAGAGAGGGGCGGCCGATGGAAAGGAACCCTCGCTCGAAGGGTGAGAGGCGAAGAGGAGACAACAAGGGGAAAAGGGTGGCCGACAAGGCTTGAAGGTCGCCGGCGCACAGGGGCCGCTGTCGGCCTCGATCGCCGGCTATCGGAGGCCACCACGAGGAAAAACTGGGTCGCCGGAACTCGAAAGGGAGGCGGCCGGACGGAATCGCTCGCATCGTCAGGAGGCCGGCAACGAGGATCGTCGGTCGTCGGGGAGGCTGCCGGACTGAGAGGGGAGTGCTCGCACCGTTGGGAGGCCGCAGGGAGGATCGCCGGTCGGAGCTGCTCGCCGACGTCTCCGATCGCCGGCGGCATCAAGAGGGAGACGGAGCAGAGGAGAGAGAAGGGGCGAGGGGTTCTGCCCCTCGCCCGAGACGCCTGTGACCTTTAAAGTCACAGGCTTCTCGAACAATCGAGAAGCCGGGTCCGAGTTCGGGCTCGGGTCCAGCTCGGATCCGGGTCTGAAACGGCGGACCGACCGCGACACGTGTTCGACACAGATTTTTTTTTTCATGGGCTTTACAGTTACAGTTTTCAGCTGCTCTCATGATAATACGGCCTCCACCTTGGCTGGATCGACCTCAACGCCCTTCGTAGAGATCACGTGGCCGAGAAATATCACTCCTTCGAGCCAAAATTTGCACTTTGAGAACTTAGCATAAAGCTGATGTTCTCTCAGTATCTGCAATACGATCCACAGATGCTCTCAGTGCTCCTCCACGCTCTTCGAGTATATAAGAATATCATCGATGAACACGATAACAAAAGAGTTCAGCTACAAACTAAAGACCCGATTCATGAGATCCATAAACGTTATAGGGGCATTGGTGAGTCCAAAGGACATCACCAGGAATTCATAATGCCCGTATCTGGACCTGAATGCGGTCTTCAGAATATCCTCCGCCCTGATCCTCAACTGATGGTACCCAGAAAGAAGGTCTATCTTTGAAAACACCTTTGCCTTCCTTAGTTGATCGAACAGATCATCAATCCTAAGCAATGGGTACTTATTCTTCACCGTCACTTGGTTCAACATGTGGTAATCTGTTAAAATGTATCATTCAACATTTGTAATATTATATATATTTTATATATATAAAGGATAATACATATTCATATATGGTATATATGCATATGCATTATCCTAATTATATATATAAAATATATATTTCACTATTTATAGCCATAGGGGTAGTTTAGACATTTTATAATTTTACGCATATTCCATTTGGAATATGTTTGTAATTTTACTTTTAATTTTCCTTTTTTATTTTTCTCTTTTTTGTGGTTTGCGCCACCTAGGGAGGCTCCCCAAAGAGTCGTTGGGGAGCCCCCTAGGTGGTTCCTCTCTTGTGTTATAAATAGGGGTCTCCCCCTTGTAATTCTTTCATGATTTGGAGGAGCTTTTGCTCCATTGTAAGGGTTTTTTACCCTCTTCTTCCTCTTCTTCAATAATATTCAACTTATGACTTTATGTCATATTTTTGCCCCTTGTGTAGGTTTATGTGTTAGCACATTATGTGCTTGGGTTGTTCCCTTTAATGGGTTTATTCGCACTTCATGTGCATGTGTATGGGTTCATTATTGAACCTAATGTATGCAAATCAACTTTTTAACATGGTATCAGAGCTCGGTTACGATGTGGTTGTCTCTTGGCGCAACGGAAAGCGTGGTGCTCAAGAAATGGTGAAGTATTCGTTGTTACTCTCTTTTTTTAGAAGCTTTCGGTATGTATCTCTTTTCTTAACATATTATGCATTATGAAACTTTTTTTTTCTTGCACATTTAGTGTTTTTTGATAGTTGAATCATTTCCTTTCGCATTTCGCGTGTTCGTATATTTTAAAATATCTACTTTTAAATTTGGTAAATTTGTTTATTGTTCAAATATATAATTCTTGGTTATATAGTTATCGATTTCTCATCACATATAATAGTAATTTATGTTTTGCAAATTTGTTTTTCAATTATGTGAGATTTATGATTTTTCATAAGAATTTCGTAATTAACCTATAAGTTAACTTTTTAAATACGATTTCTTGCTAGATTAATGATCTTTGTTTAAAAACTCTTTAATCTCATATAAAGTCTAATTTGTTTTAAGTTCCTCTCTTGTTTATGGATTTTAGTGCATTTTTTGGAAAAATCTTGATATCATTCTTGTATAAGAATCTCTCACATCTAAATCCTTGTTATGAATCCTAAATAGTTCTCGTTAATGATAACTATTTATGAAAACTCCTAAAGATGTTTCAATGATTTTGGTTTATTTAAAGGTTTTTTTTGAAAAATTGTTTGTGATAAATAGGTTGTTCGAACCGTTGTAAAAGATCTTTTAAAAGAATTTCTCACACTATATAGAATGCATAGTGTATCTATTACATTTTTTTGATATAAAAGATTTCATTAAATTTATTGATGCAACTTTACAAACTTGTTGGTTTGTATTTTTCACATTAGATTTCAAAACCTCTTGATTGTATCTCTAAGGATGCCTACATTGGCCATAATATGGTCTTCTTTTAAATTGCATTTATCAAGCATAAAATTGCATAATTGAAGCTTGAGAGACTCAAGCATTTGCATCTTTTATGAAATACATGCATGTTTAATATTATTACGCTTTTTGCGTATTCTTTGTTTAAGTGTTGTGAGAGTGCCTTCATGCATATATTTTTTTAAAGTATTTGTACTCATATACGTATTGTCTCTTCGTAGACATTTTTACATTGTGGAGTTTTTGTGCACATTTCTTTTGGTGAAAGTGTAATGAATTTAGATATTGATTCTTTTGTTGAATCATTATAAAACATTGTAAGTGCTTATAGCACTTTGTACGTTTTCGTATATCTCAATCAAAGAATATTAAAACTTGTTGTATGGGATTTAATCCCAATTCTATAATTTTTCAAGTATTTTTGAATATCTTTTCTTGGGTATTGTGTTAAAGCTCTCCTTGCGAACCATTACGGTTCTTGTGATTTCTTTGTTAAAAGCTTGATTTTCTTCTCTTGATTATCCCAATATGATTTCTTTATGTCATTATGTTCTTTGAAAAAGTTTTTTTTATGGTACTTCTCTTATCCATCACAAGTTATATGATGCATCAATTCTTTTATGGCCCTATTGTTATATTTGAGGTGAGTTATGGGCACCTTGTGTTATATCATTTTAGATTGTCCACTTGCCATATTATAGATGGTGGTTGAGGTGAGTTATGAGCACCTTGGGACTCTAGAATGATTTGGTATATGATCTCTAATTATGAGTGTGTCACTCGTTGTTATGTCATTTTAGATTATCCACTTACCATATTATAGATGCTGGTTGAGGTGAGTTATGGGCACCTTGGGACTCTAGAATGATTTGATATATGAGTGTGCCACTAGTTTGATGTTGGTCATTGATCTTATGGATGCTCTTATTTATATATAAATGTGATGGATATATGATGTTTGAAACCTTAAAATGTTTTAAGGTATATTAAAATCAAGGTTTTAGGGATTATTGCCCAACCTTTTATTGTTTATGAAAAATTATGAGTGCATTTTGCACATTTGTGATTTCGTGCTTTTGTGCACATGTGTTCCATATGTTCTTGGTATGCGTATGTTCACACATTTATTTTCAAGAATATTGTTCTATCGGTTGTTGTATCTTGTTAAAGATACTTTTACATAGTTTATTCCAAAATGTTATTTTTATGGGTATTCTTTTTGAACAATATTGTTGAATCAAGGTTTGATTTTTATATATATATTTGTCATTACAAGTTTTATTACCTCAAAAGTCTTCTCCTTTTATGCCCCTTATCTAAGTGTCATCATATGTAGACAAGAATTTTATTACACCTTCGTGTGTTGGTAGCCCTTTGTTGGCTTTTGCTCTCTTGGTCTAGTAGCTGAACACACTTGTCTTGAGTGTTATTATATGTAGACAAGGCACGTTGATTCACACCATAGTGTGTGATTTTAGCCTATGTTGGCATTTGTGTCCTTGTTCTAGTCGCTGAGATGTATGCCCATGGTTGGCTTATTTCACTCATTTCAAGTGCCATCTTATGTAGACAAGAGATGTATTGTGTTTTAGCCCATGGTTGGCTTGTTACTCTTGTTCTAGTAGCTGAACATACTTGGTTTTGAGTGTATTTTTACGTAGACAAGACATGCTTTTGGTCCATGTTGACATGTATTCTCTTGTTCTTGTCGTAGATGCACTCATTTCAAGTATTATTATATGTAGACAAGAGATATTTTTACACACCTTAGTGTGTGTCATTTGGCCTTTAATGGCATTATATTTATATTCTTGATCTAGTAGCTTATATACTTGATTTACGGGTTTTGGAGGACTAATGAGGTAGTTGCTTGTAGTTGATAAACTATTTTTGAAAAATTACAAAATTTATTGTGTTTTTTTTTTAAATTAATTTTTTAACATTTAATCTATATATTAAGTGCTTACAGTTCTTCGACGACTTTTGTATTTGATATGCAAAATAAGTCTTTTGTCTCAAATGATATTCTTTTTTGAATCTTGGGTGGATGCTTTAACATATTTAGTCAAATCATGCTTCATATTTATGACATTTGTTTAACATAGATCTTCTTCCTAAAGATGTGAAAAACTCTATTGTTGATCTATGCATGTTAAATATACCTTTATAAAGTCTCTCTTATTGAAGAAAATATTTGACATGCCTTTGGACATTAGTATCCATGTTCATTTAAAACTTTTTGGACTCTTGTGTTCATTTTGACTAAAGTATGTTTGGAGCATGTTCATTGATGATTTCTTAAGCGTTAATTCATTTTGATAGTATATGCATATGCTCATTATGACCTTTTGGGCCCTCATTCAATAAAGCATATGTAGCTTATGCCTCTTCGTAGGCTTATTGTGGTGTCCCTTAGTGGACCATTTTGTTATTTTCCATTATGGGGTTGTGATTGTCCAATGATGGACCTTATAAATGCATTATGCATTCTTGCAATTCGTTTCCGCTCACTCTTTAACATGATATTTGATTTTTGAAACTTTGGTTTTCTAAACTTTCTTTTCATGCTAAAGTAATTATCCTATTATGCATAAATTTTGCACCTTGTTAGGAATGTTCCTTTTTTAGTAAAGTGCAAAGATATTTTTTACTTGTTCTTTGTTGTTGTTCCTCAGGATCTTGAAGATAAGAGGAAAAGAAATATCTTGGATAGATCATGGAAGGTGCTCATCGTTAATGACGTTGGAGGAAGACATTTGCAATGACATTCGTACTGAAGAAGCCTTGAGATTCTTCCTCTTGCTTTCTTCAATCTTTTCGTTCCCCCACGCAAAGTTTGAGGGGGGTGTTAAAATGTATCATTCAACATTTGTAATATTATATATATTTTATATATATAAAGGATAATACATATTCATATATGGTATATATGCATATGTATTATCCTAATTATATATATAAAATATATATTTCACTATTTATAGGCATAGGGGTAGTTTAGACATTTTACAGTTTTACGCATATTCCATTTGGAATATGTTTGTAATTTTACTTTTAATTTTCCTTTTTTATTTTTCTCTTTTTTGTGGTTTGCGCCACCTAGGGAGGCTCCCCAAAGAGTCGTTGGGGAGCCCCCAACGTTCACAAATGTGACCGTTGGGGGCTCCCAACGACTCCTTTGGGAGCCCCCTAGGTGGCTCCTCTCTTGTGTTATAAATAGGGGTCTCCCCCTTGTAATTTTTTCAAGATTTGGAGGAGCTCTTGCTCCATTGTAAGGGGTTTTTACCCTCTTCTTCCTCTTCTTCAATAATATTCAACTTATGACTTTATGTCATATTTTTGCCCTTTGTGTGGGTTTATGTGTTAGCACATTATGTGCTTGTGTTGTTCCTTTTAATGGGTTTATTCGCACTTCATGTGCATGTGTATGGGTTCATTATTGAACCTAATGTATGCAAAGCCATGTGTTGTTCCCTTTAATGGGTTTATTCGCACTTCATGTGCATGTGTATGGGTTCATTATTGAACCTAATGTATGCAAAACCACTTTCTAACAATCAATAAAAAATCGCATGGAACCATCTTTCTTCTTGACAAAGAGGACCGGTGCACCCCAAAGAGATACACTCGACCTAATGAAGCCCTTGTTAAGAAGCACCTGCAGCTGCTTCTTTAGCTCCACTGGTTCTGCAGGTGCCATGAGATATGATGCTCGAGAAACTGATATTGTACTAGGCATTAATTCAATCGAGAACTCAATCTCTCTGTGCGGTGGCAAACCTGGCAAAACCTTGAGAAAGACATTAGGAGTTTCTTGGGATTGGCGGGTTACTACGGTCAATTCATCCAAGACTTCTCACGTATCACTGCCCTGATGACTCGGCTATTGCATAAGGGAGTGAAGTTCGATTGGTCACGTGCAGAACGGGATCTCCCTGCGAAATAAAGTTGGTTTGGTTTGGATGATGGTAGTATAAGATTCCTTGTGGTTGTGGATGTGTTATAACCTTAAAGGCCTCGGGTCTCGGGGAATGTTTCCACAAATGTTTAAAAAAAAAAACAATTTTGCCACTTTTTAATGGGTATGAGTTGGGGTCGTTACACTGATCCCAACAAAAGGCCAAGTGCTAGACATGATGGATATGCTGCTTTCAAGATGCATCCATTCTTTGAGGGAGTTGACTGGAGCCATGTTAGGAGAACATGCGTGCCAAAGCTGGCTCCTGAGTTGCAAGTATTTTTCATTTGTTTTATATGTATATGTTATGAATGACCTGATTGAAACTGAGTTGCACAAGTCCAAGCATATATGGTTGAAGTATCTATGTAGCACACTTGACATGGCTGGGACTTTGGTTGAAGTGGGTTTGGTTCTCAGTACCTGGTTGAGTTGGCAACTTTCATATGGTGGCTTTACCCGCTTCACTCTCAGTTTCTTCATACTGCTTTAATCAGCTTCATGAAGAACCAAATCAAGCCCACCAAGTTGCTGGTGTTGTCATCATTTACACTTGTTGCTAAACAATTTCTGTGTCTATTTTTCTCTTGTAAACAAAGTCCACTTGTACAAATTATACTGGTTTCAGGTTAGTGAAACAAGTGGTGTACCAGAGTCTGAGTGGGGACCTTCACATGTTGGGAATGTCGCTTCTCAAGAAAATGTGGCTCTTGATGGCAGTGGTAGTGCCGCATCATCTTCCAAGACAGCTCCAAACATGGCAACACTTGCATCAATTGACTATTTTGATTCTAAATGGTTTGTTTTTAAAGTTCACCTTATACATTGTGCTTTGTATTTTAGTTTTGTTTGCTGTATTATCGGATTATGCTGGTCAACATTTGTTGAGAGGCAATATCTATATTTGTTGCCCTAAAGGGAAAAAAGGAAAACGCATAGCTCTATTCCATGTAATTCAATGTTGGAAGAGTGTAGCAGTGAGTAACGAATGCTCTTTTTGGATGCTTGTCTGGTTTGCATGATCTTTTTATCATTTTCAATTTTGTTTGTTAGACTCAGTAACCTTATTTTGATACTCTTCTCAGGCTGTGACATGCATTTGAGCCTGTTCTCTCAACCCATTTTTTGTTTATTAACAGGCAGCAGTTTCTGGATCCAGGGGAATCTGTAGTTATGACCGCCATGGTGAAGAAAGTACAGAAACTCACCAACAACAAGGTGCAGCTCGTCCTCACAGGCAAACCCAAGTTGATATACGTGGATCCTTCAAACTTAATGGTGAAAGAAAACCTCATCTGGTCAGATGATCCAAAAGACCTCAGTGTCCAACTCTCAAGCTCATCACATTTCAAGATCTGCACTGTATATTTCTCAACATTGTCATGTACCTCCTGAATTTGGTTCTAATGTATGTAGCCTTTCCTAGTAGCTCACTTGGTTTTCTTTTTCAGCCAAAAAAGGTGGTATCTTTTGAAGATGAAAAACAGCGAGCATGGGAATGGAAGAAGGCTATTGAGAGCCTTCAGAACCATTGATTCTTTTGATTTTTTGGATTTGCTAAACTCTTTTCTTTTTCACACAAATTGTGTTAAAACATGAGATGCTTTGAATTTACGTTGGTGGCATGAGAAGCAGAGATTTTTCTGGTGTTTTTCAAGGTATCACACCATGAGACTGCTAGTCCCTGCCATGAAATGAAAAGAAACTCTTCTATGTAACACTTTTGAGCATCTTCATGAGCTCAGGGTGAAGCATGTTTACTGTGTTGTACAAAGAATCCTTGTAATTTTAGTAATTGGATGCTATGAATTGTTGACCTGATTGGTGAATGCTCTCTTAATCTCATCCTTCAACTGACTAATTTCCGCTTCACGGTATAGAACGGTATAGAATGTTGTCTTAAGCTTTCTGGCAGACATTTCGTCATCTAAAGGACTGGCTAATTAGGACTATTTTATTGATTATATTTTAGGACAATCATTCTACCATACACTTAATAATTTTGATTATAACCATGCATCGAAGCAGCCAGTGCAAAGTCTCGTCGTGTCAGTAGAGGTCCAAGATCTGATGTTCACATATTGATTAAATGGGCTTTGAGGGCCTCCTCTTCCATTTTGATTTTCAGCCAGTGCAAAGTCTCGTCGCTTCATTAGAGCTCCAAGTTCTTTCTGTTTTTTGAAAGGCAAGCTGGGGTTAGGCAGACCCCCACCAGTCATTATTCAACTTACCACTGGGCTTTGAACCTGCAACGTCCCACCACAAGGAGACGTGCACTGACAGCTCCTACCAACCACGCTGATCCCCAGCTCCAAGATCTGGTATTCACATATTGATTGAAAGGGCTTTGGGGGCCACATCTTTCGTTCTGATTTTGAAGTTAACCATTAGCCAGACAGCAACATTAAGCGTCATTAATATCCTTAAAATATGGTACTAAAAATGTTCTCATAGAAAAAACAAATTGGAGATCGGAATATCTAGCATAGTTAATCTTGGGATATGTTTGGTTGCATTTAAATGAGATTTGAAATCTCAAACAAATGAGAGAATGAATCTCATTTACACAGCTAACCAAACATGTGATTCAAAATCTCATGCAAATGAGAGAATGAATCTCATTTGCACAGCTAACCAAACATGTGATTTGGAATCACATGCAAATAAGAAACAAAATGTGATTTGAAAACATATTTGAAGTGAATCTCGTGATTCCAAATCACATGGTGGAATATGTGATTTGAAATCATATGACTTCAAATCACATTTGATTCCATTTCATGTGATTTGGATGCAACATACCCTTGGAAAGCTCCAACATCAGCCTGAGGATTTTTTTTTTTAAGGAAAGCAAGGCAAATAGCAATGAGGAATGTGAAGCATAAGCTCTCACTCTATAATCTATCTATCTCCTGAATTTTGATAACTGTCATTGACTTCAGATTTCCCCTATTTAGCTCCTATTTTTATCTGGAAATGGAGATTTCTGCTACCTAAACTCGAGATCATATTGTCCTCGAGTTTCTATTTGATGAAAAACAAAATGCATAGAAGGAACAGTAAATTGGCACAAGTCAAGCTGAACTCTTAAAGCAGTTAAGAAAAAAAAAAAACATGATAGATCACTCTTTTATTGGAAGATTACAAGAAACTATTTGTTATATCAAATTAACCCTTAACATATTCCAAATCTAAGCCCATCACCGGGTTTTCCTTGTCAAGGTTCCTCGTTAAAAAAAACAAAGGTGACACCTACGACGGTGGGCCCTACAGGATGATCTGGGGGTCAAAAATTTTCGCGGGCCTCACCACCTAAAGAGGGGGGGGAGAATAGATAAAACCAAAGCGTAGTGCCGGAACCCGCCAATCCAGTCGGTGGTCGTGGGGGTTTTCGAGGGAAAAGGCCGATGGAGTCCCCTCCTTCCAACGATTGCTGTCCCATCTGCCACGACGATTTCACCATCGCCTGCCAGGCCAATTGCTCCCACTGGTTCTGCGGTAATCAATCTCATCCTTCCCCTTCACGGATCTTTTCCTTCTCTGATCGATTAGTGCGTAGTTCTTCTTCTTCTTCTTCTTCTTCTCCTCCTTCTTCTTATTGTTTTTGAGATCGTCACGGAGAATTACGGTTTGAGTTGCACGGAATCGGGGGTTTCTTTTTTGTTGCGTTCCGTGGCCCTCTTTTCGTTAATTGTCATGTGATGAATTGGTTTTAGAATTACGCGTTTGTCGTGATAAGATTGAATAGAGGAGTTCGCGGATCATAAAAGGGAATTTGGTTTCGATCGAAGCGGTACACGTACGCTCTGAATGTACGGATCGTTTGATATGCCATCTGGTTGTAAGGATTTGATTTTTCGTCTGATGGATCTTGCTTCGTTCTTGTTGCTGCTCGTGTTAGTTTCTCGCATCGTGCTTTCTGTTTGCGTGGTTGAGCGCCCTCCGGTTCGTCTCTGTCCGGGGGATCTACCATGTGTGTTATGATGGGAAGGAAGGAGGGTCTGGAGTATCAGGCGCATGGCGTATTGAGAGCCTCATTCACCCAAATCTTGTGAAAACATTAGTTGGTTGCTGCCTCTCTAAGATGTCCTGCTGCTCTAGGTTGGACTTTGTGAGATTATTACGTTTTCTGTACGGAAATGGTGGATTTTCCCAGCTTGGTGGCATATCTGGGGGTTAAGGAATAGAAGAATCCTTAATGGAGAAACAGAAGTTATGCTGATGATTCACACCAAAGTCCAATCACAGCTATCAGTTTTCGCTAAGGAATAATGGGGATTCGATGATATCAGCTGGATCAGGTCATGCATATTCGGTGCACCTCACACAATTTGATTATCCCTTGAAATTTCCTGTTCACAGTTTTGAATAATTGTTCTTTCTTGTGTATATGTTTTTGGTGGCGACTCGTTACTGCCTTCTTAATGAAAGCGTTCTTTCCTCATAAAAGGCAAAAAAAAAAAAAAGAATTATGAGCTAGGGAGGATCCTTGGGTAATGGAAAGTGTTGGTTACAAAATCGTGTGAATGCATATCTGGGGTCCAAGATAGACCAGTGGTGGGTAATTACTGGAATTCTAATTTTGATATATGGCTAGAGTTTATGAAGTTTATTGAGTAATATGAAATAACATGAAAATGCCATCATTATATAGAGTCCAACCATTCAAAAGATGTAAGGACAAATTTTTTGGTACAGGCTTTCTCTGTTAGAGCATGATTTTTTTTTTTTGATATTTACACGGAGAGACCACCCCTAAATCAAAGACCTAGCCGCTCTGGCTTTGCCTTCCGTACTTACAGTTGCTGTCCTGGCAGTGTAAAACCCTGTGGGCCCCCTTTCCCCCAAGGAGTGCCATGCTTCGGCTTGCACAAGGGGTGACACCCATGGGATTTGAACATAGACCACCTGCCTTTAGGGATGGCAGTGGACCAGGGGAAAGCGGGGCCCCGCCCCATTTGGACCGGGGATGAAGGGTATGAAACGGGGATGGAGGCGGGGACGAAGGTTAAAATCCATCCCCGTCCGGGGGTGGAGGCGGGGATGGACGTGCACTTTTCCCCGCCCCGCCCTGCCCCGTCCCCGCCTCATCCCCGCCCCGCCTCATCCCCGTTTGAACCGGGGATGGAGGACATGAAACGGGGATGAAGGCGGGGGTGGAGGATAAAATCCATCCCCGCCAGGGAGGCGGGGCGGGGGTGGAGGATAAAATCTTGAGGCGGGGCGGGGGTGGAGACCTTGTCCCCTGCCCCGCCCCGCCCCACTGCCATCCCTACCTGCCTTGCAGCCTAGGTCCCATCCCACTATGCCAAACCTCTTTTGGGCTGTTAGAGCATGATTTAGAAATTAATCCTTAAGAATACATTGTGGCAGTGAGGGCATCCAAAGAGGCAAGGGAGCCACTATCATAGAACTATCTAAAATGTCTGGCCAGTAATATCATACATTTTGGGGGTGATTTGTGGTTCATACATTTTTGTGACATATTATACTTGCATATGCTACACGAGTTTTCATGTGAAATTGAAATTTCAGGGTTCTCATGAACATGAAGTTTTAGGGGTCTTCATGAGCTCGAATGCATTATAGGAGGAAAGGTGGTTCACAAATTAGTGATGGTTTATCATGTGCATTTACATCACAGAAGAGTGCTTTTGTCTGCAGTATTAGGCTTTTCGTTCTCATTCAAATTTCTTCTGGCATTGATATATCCATAAAACTGGGAATGCTTGCTTGAAAGTTTGAAACTTCTTTTTATGTTGGTTTTCACTCCCATGCTAACTCCACGTGGTTCTTTATATAAAATTCTTAATCAAATAAATTTCTTATGTTGTATAGAAATGGTTCTCCTTCTTGAGTGAAATAATTTTACTTGTCTTTTTCATTTGATATCTGCTAATGTTCCCATGAGCAGTGTGGTGGACTAGACTTCTCTCTAGTTATTCCTGTAGGGCACTATTTCTTTTGGAGGTTTTGAAGTAAAATGTGGATGTCTTCAGACCAGCCTTTTCCTCAGGTTCTTGTCTGAGAGTTTTTTTTTAATGTAATGATTTTGCTTGGTTGATTGTAAAAAAAAGATGGCCATCTTTCTTTGGCTACCATTTCACAATAATTCTAGGCTTGAAACCTAGATCAATTTGTTAGATTTTACAAAATCCAGAGTTTTACCATGCGTGAAAGGTGAGGAACAAAGAGAGAGAGGAGCTGCAGAGAAATCCTGATTCCCAATACAGGAATCAACTGCTAATCTTGTCATTATATGCTATTACTAATACAAAAATTTTAGGGTACTAAAACCTTTTACAACAAAGAATAATTACATATGTGCCATTAATGAAAGAAATATCGGATTACGGGTCTGGACCCTGACCCGTGATCCGATATGAACACAAACACGTCTTTTCACCCTCCCTCAAGTTGTGCATGGTTTTAAACCATGGACAACTTACTTTTTAACATCCAAAACCTGTCTTTGGTCAATTCTTTTGTGAATATATCAGCCACTTGATCGGTAGTTCGTACAAATTTAGGCTCAATCTCCTTCTCTTCTACCTTTTGTCTCATAAAATGTTGATCTATTTCGATGTGTTTGGCACGACTGTGATAAATGGGATTGAAGGACATATTGATGACACTTTGATTATCACATAAAAGGAGGGATCAAGAGATTGATTCTCCCACTTTTGTCAGTAAGTGCGTAATCCATGTAGCTTCAGCAGTAGCAACTGCCATTGATCTATATTCGGCTTCTGTACTTGATCTAGCAACAACCTTTTGTTTCTTACTACTTCAGGATACCAAATTCATCCCAACAAACACACAATAGCTTGATACCGATCTGCGTTCGTCTGGATCTCTCGCCCACTCTGCATCAGTATAGACAATAATTTCATGTGCATTTTGTCCATTTGTCCTTTTTCTGTACAAAAGACTATCCCCAACAGTGCCTTTCAAGTACCAAAGTATCTATTTAACTGCTTCCATATGCCTTTCACGAGTCTCATGCATGAACTGAGATGCCTGATTTACTGAGTAAACAATATCAGGTCGAGTGAAAGTGAAATATTGTAACATGCCGATTATGCTATGATATTTTATAGGATCCTCATATCATACCTGCCTTGTTGAGGACATCAATAGTGTACTTATTTTGGGTGAGAGTCATTCCTTCAGAGTACTGTCAACTTCAACTCCAAGGAAGTATCGCAGTTTCCCAAGATCCTTCATTTTGAATCTCTGATTCAAGAGATGCTTGACCTCCTTAATATGAACTTTGAAGTTACCTGTGATGATAATATCGTCTACATATATCAATAAGAGAGTAACTATGTCTTGGTTCTTGAATATAAACAAGGAATGGTCAAGGAGAGATCGCTTAAAACCATATTTTTGTATTTCAAGAGAGAAACTATCAAACCAAGAATGGGAAGCCTGCTTCAACCCGTATATAACCCTTTTTAATTTGCATACGTATTTTATAGGATTGCCTTCTGCATATCTGATTGTTCTCATTTTCATAACTGGATTAAAGGTCTCATCATAATCCTGTCCTTGCTCCTGTGTAAATCCTTTGGCGACAAGTCTCGCCTTGTACCATTCTATAGTGCCATTCGATTTGTACTTTATTTTGTACACCCATTTCGACCCAACTACATTTCTGTCAGGTGGTCTGGGAACAACATCCCAGGTACCACATTCACGTAGAGCCTCCATTTTTTCATTCATTGCTTCAATTCATCTTTTAGAATTTGCTGCTTGAGAAAATGTTGTGGCCTCATCTTTCTTGCCCAAAGCAGTTAGAAAAAGTTGAAAGTCCAGTGAAAAATTTTCATAACTGACCCATCTTTCGATTGGATGATGAAAGCAGGTGGATCTTTTAACATCAAAAGTAGAAGTAAATGTAGAGGATGTATCCATTTCTTGATTAAAAATAGTGGGCACCTTTCTTCCTCGTCGAGTATAAACAAAACCTTTATACCTTTCTGGATCCAAAGATGGCTCTGTACTCTCCTGTACAATCAACCTATCAACACGCATAGTTCATTTATCCTTTTGATCACAATCTGAAGAACAAATATCATTAGTATTAGAGAAAAGTTCAGAATTCAATCAAGGATGATAGACCTCAACTTTGGAATTTGATTAAGAAGTGATGCGTCGATGATCAAAATTCAATTCATCGACGATAACATTTCTTGATATTTTGATGTGTTTGCTCACGGGATCATAGCACCTGCATCCTTTATAGTTATCTGCATAACCCACAAACCTGCACTTCAAAGCGTTGTCCTGAAACTTATGTCTCATTGAATTGTCAATATGAACATAACATACACAACCAAACACGTGCAAATCATGATAGTTGGGATGAACTTCAAATAAGGAAAAGTAAGGAGACTTGTTCTCCAAAATAATCATGGGAAATCGATTTATCACATGGACTGCTAAATGAAATGCTTCTGTCCATAGAGTAATCAGAAGATTACTATCATGTATCATACTTATTGCACTTTCAACAATTCCATTTTGCTGAAGTGTTTGAGGGCAAGACACCCTTCTCCTTATTCCATTACCTTGAAGAAAGTTAATAAAGTCACTTGAAGAGAATTCACCTCCTCCATCACATTGAAAGCAAAGAATGTTTTCAGAAAATTGATTCTTGACAAAAGAGTGAAAATTTTGGAACAACTTGAAGGTCTCAGACTTGTGTTTCATAAAGAAAATCCAAGTATAACGAGAATAACTGTCAACAAATATAAGGTAATATCTAGTTCCAGATACAAAAGCAACAGGGGCAAACCCCCAAACATCAGAACATATAATCTCAAAAGGTCTTGAAGATCTTTTATTGATAGAATGAAAAGGTAAAACATGACTCTTACATAAGAGACAACTAGAACATTTGTTGTCATTAATGTTCATTCCTAAACTAGACTTGGGAATAAGGTTATTTGAGACAAGCTTTTGAATGAAACTACTACTGCAATGACCTAAATGACCATGTCAAAGATTTGACTTATTGGATTCAGAGACAGTAAAAACACATGTAGAAATCACTGATGACGACGATGATGAGAGATTCAAGTTGGGGTCAACAGGGCGAACACGAGTATAAGGATCTTCTTGGAAAACATACATATTGCCTTGTCGTTTTTCTTTAGCGAATGTTTCCCTCGTGCAAAGATCCATGACAAGAAAAGAAGAGAGAGTAAATTCAACTGAAGCATTGATATCATCAACAAGCTTAGAAAAAAAATAATGTTTTTCTTGATGTTAGGAGCATAAAGAACCTTTGAAAGATTGAGAGAGGACTTTGACATAGGTATAACAAAATTTTCAATATGAGAGATAGAATGGTGGGATCCATCCCCAGTGACTATACTATTTCTACCAATGTAAGAAGCATGGTTTAAGAGCTTACCAATATCACCAGTAACATGAGTCGCTGCCCCAGAGTCCACATACCAAGTACCTTGCTCATTCTGTTTCAGATTTAATCCTGCCAAAACTGACAATAGCAACTCTTTTACTTCTCCACTGGCTTTTGAGCTATCTGTTCCTCTCTTTGCTTCAGTCTGTGTTAATTTTTCTTTATTTAGGGGATTAAACCAACAATTAGCTTTGATGTGCCCTCTTTTATTACACAGAAAACAATTAGGAATTGGCCTCTGCCGTTGTGAGTTAGAAGGTATGTTGGGTGTAGGTAATAGTCCATGGCCTCCTTGTCCACTTTTTCCTTGTCCTCCTCTTCCCTTAACATCATAACTTCCTTGTCCTCGTCTATAAGCTATCCCTATGGCAAAAACATCTTGCGTGCCTGTATGTATATATGATTCTTCAGAGAACCCTTTTAAGTTCATCTCATATTGAAGTAGTTTTGCACGCAGGTCTTCAAATATGGGCAGGTCAGGTAAACACAATAAGGAAGTAACAATCATATTATAATCAAGCCCCAATCCACTCAGAGTTTGTTGTACCATATCTTTATCACTCATTGCACACCCAACAACTGCTAGTTGATCTATGATGATCTTCATTTTGTTCAAGTACTCCATGATACTTATGGAATCCTTTCTTAACATCTGAAATTCTCTTTTAAGAAATAAAATCCTGGCCTGAGAAACCTGTGAATATGTTTGAACTAGTCTGTCCTAAAGTTGCATGGTTGTACAGTCATCTAGAATTGCCACAAGCACCTCTTGTGACAACGTAGAGGTAATATAAGCAACTAGCACCCGGTCTCTTTTCATCCTGTTGAGAATAGGTGGTTTTAAGTGAAGTCTTTTTATATTAGATGCTATTTGAAATTTTGTTTTCATAATGGGCTTAGTTGTAATTATTCTTTTAAGCCTCTCTCTATTTAACATAGAGAGAGGCCCTAATAACAAGTTAACAAGTTTTCTCTTCCTGTGCAGCCGTCTCTCTGTAACGACCCCAACTCCTACCTTTGAAAAAAATGCGGAATATATTTTTTTTTTTTTTTTTTTTAAAGAGTCGCGGAAAACTTCCCAGAGACCTGGGGTCCCTACAGTTTCAATTTCAGTTGGATAACCACACACCACAAAGCAACTTACATTTATCAATCATAACCAATCCACTGAACTCTTTTATTAATGAATCAAAAGAGTAATATGTTCCATGTCAAAAGTGAAATATCAATTTGCAGGAAAATCAGAAGAACTAAAAGAAAATTAACAGTAGAGCCACTCTGTCCGTAAGTGAAGTCGTCTGAAACAATTGTGACCCTCGTATCCCTCAGAAGCTAGTCGACTTCACTGCTCACCTATGCCTGGGAAAAACCAATAAAATAAGAGGGTCAGAAATCCGAAGAATTCTGCGTACAGGTTTCCCTAATGAATCAAATAAGAAAAAGAGCATAAATAAGATCCATGTAATATTTTGAGGAATACGATTAAAATCAATTACTAAGTCAATTAATCATTCATGCATAATTAAACATTTAACAAGAGGGAACACGAAATATGCAACATTGATTACAACTTAATCAATAAGGCAATTAAAATGCAAAAGAGTTCAACACCATACAATGATCAACATAAGCAACCAAGTGAACAGGTAAACATGCATGAACTAATGCATAACAAGAGTATGCATGATTTATGTGCAATGCATGAACCATTTATTATCTTCCATTTCAGTTTTTCTCTTTCCATATGCATGTCCTATTAAATGTACACATTCTTATATTCCTCTTTTTAATTACAGTGGCCCGCGGATACACCAAACGGGTACAAACCCCGAGGTCAAGTAGGGTTCCCGGGGTAGCTTCACACACAATTTGTATTTTGTTACCGGGTTCCAAACTTAGCCCACGACCGATATCAGGAAACAGCACCATCCATCGGAACCTTGGAAAACAACATCCAAAGTCGGGGACACCATGGAAAACAGCATCCACTGGCGCCACTTTCTTGGTATACCAAACAAACTCACAGCTGTGACTAACACACCACTCCCGGGTAAAGTGGCGGACTCTCCCTAAAACCGTGGCCAGGAGAAGAACCTTAATATCGGGTTCAGGGGCAACAAAACGCACACGGAGTTTTTGTATCCTCACGGTTTCCCCTAAACCGCAACATCCAAGATTCCCACGCTAGAGCAGGGACATCAAGGAGAAAGTGAATTACACTGTTCTTTATTTTCTTTTATCTGGTTATTAATTCATTTCTTTTACATTTGCAAATTTACATGCAGAATTAATAACATAAGCTTGCACATCAGCATGCTAAGCTTTTCACGGGACCACCGCCCATGACAACATAGAACAGTGCGGTAAAACAACAAATCTCACATTTGATTTGTTGCAATGCATCAAAATAACCAAAACAGAGAACAATTGGTTCTCGAGGCTCATCCAGCCACAAATGATCTAATTTAATCATTACCACATGCATAAGCAAAAATCATAAAGAGTATGCCACTTATGCATTCTTTTCACATGCTTTTCAATGCGCATTCATGTATGCAAATTGTGCATGAAACAATAATTTCATAGGCATAAGCGTACATTCACACACACACATTAAATGCATGTTTTCATGACATGCACCCACTCGTGTCAAATGCAAGAGTTCATTCATGAATCAATCCAATTAAAACATACGAACAACCATGCAGTTTTGATCTAAATTCCATGTGTATATGCACAAGTACACTCACGTACAACAATAATTTTGAACAAGGATTATTTATCAAGTTTAAGCACCTAAGGAAACATCACCCTGAATAAGCATAACATAACCAATAGGCATGTGGAACATACATAAAAACTTAATTCTATATAAGGCAAGGTTTGAACTCATAACCACACATGTACATGACAAGCATGTTACCTACTTAGCTAAATGCACACACTATGAGTCAAATTGTGGATTTAAAATAACATCTAGTTTATATAAGGTTTTTCTTGAAATTGGCTATTCAAGCTTGGCCGACTTAATTGACTAGGGTTCAGCCTCACTCCAACCGAAACCCAACCGGCAATCCCCCCCCCTGTCAGACAAGTCTTTCTTTGAATCTGTAAACCCTTGTTTCACAATTTATATTTCATACTAACAACAAAACCTTTTTCCTTTGCAGAACTTACATAAAGTTACAGGCAACTGGCCCATCTTCATATGACTCTAAGGAGTTATAAGATATGCTCTGGAGGCCAAAGAAGAGTCCAAAATAATGTGCCTAAAACTACGAAAGTATCTCTCAATCCTGTATTTAAGTGTCTTGAGGAGACCCAAACACAGCCATGACATCCATGCACTATATGAACAAGAGCTTAGTAGCTAAAGAGAGTAATTTATATAAGAACAACTCAAACACTATGAAAGATATTAAATATATGTTGATAATCCCATCCAAATTTTGCACTGAGCACAGAAATTTTCCATCAAATATGCACAGCCGGTTTAAGCCTCTTGAGAGTTAAAGGCTACTGAAAATAGCATAAAGTATATCTACTATTATGAAGCATGCCATCAGATTAAATGGTTTTCAATAGTACTCAAGCAATATTTGCATAACACACTTGAAATCTCAAAAAAATAATTGTGTGAGGTTTACTTGCCATCATAGCCACAAACTTAGTTATTGGGATTTTCAGCAAAAGAAAATCTGGAGAACAAATAAAATCTACCGTTTCCATAAAATCTTGAAAACAGAAGTATCGCATATCTAGTTGCACAGTAGATTAACTAAACAGAAACATAGGGAAAACGTCAGACTGAAGTTTTATCATCAAACATGCACTTGCATGCATTAACAAAATCATGGTTCAAAAGCTTATGTAAACCACAATCGCACTACCTATCAACATGTTTTTTTTTTTTATAGTACAGTTATAAACAGCCGATATCAAGAAGCATACATGAAACGAAAGAAGCCTCAACCATGTGTTGCACATAATTACCAAACCACAGTAATAGCACCACTTATGCTAAACAATACTAAACCAGCCACACAATCTCAACATATGCAACTCGACACCTCAAAAAAACTGAAAATCAGATTACTAGACTATTGGTAATGGAGAAAACTTTTGCTAGACAAGCCTATCGGCCACAAAACTGATTTCAATAGCATCCTCAACCCACCCAATAAGGTACCAGTATAACCCATAGCATCAAATTTCACAAAACTGACGATTTGGGGTTCCGGCGCCTCAAACCCCAAATCTGCCCCTCTACGATTTTCCTAAAATATTCCATGTAAAGCAAAATTTACACCCTTTTTCTCACTCGAAATCAAGAGGAAAACCCGTACCTCTTGACGAAATCTTCCGGCGAACTCTCCGACGACCCTTGCGGCTGCTGCTCCCCGCGGATGCCGTGAAGAAGGGAGCTTGCTGGAAGACTTTGGTGGGTGTTGGTGGCTACTGGTGGCTGCGAGTTGCCGCAGCCTTTTTCCGGCGACCCCTTCCTTCTCCGGTGCGCGCCCGCAGACAGGGAGAGAGAGAGAGAGAGATGGGGCTGAGTGAAGAGGGTGAGAGCCCCTCTCCACTCCCCTCCTTTATCGGCCCCAGGCCTCCCCCTTCTCAGCCGAGATGGGCGCGGGGTCGTTACGCTCTGCGTAACCCCCCCCTGCCCCTGCGCCCCCCCTTTCTGTTTTGGGGTTAGGGTTTTATCGGGCAACCCTTATCGGGTTGCCCTTTTCATTTAACAGGGCTGAAGAAAATGGGGTGGGGCTCGGGTCCGAACCCGAGACCCGCAACCCGGCCCCAAGACAAAATTGATCCACAAGTGGATCCAAATGGATCCACTGTGGATCCTTGAATAAAAAAAAACTTAAAAATTTTATTTATTTTAAATCTCACATTTTAAATAAAACCTTAACCCCCACCAAAATGGATCCGCAAGTTGGATCCAAGTGGATCCAACTGTGGATCCTCGAATCCGCTTAATATATATATATATATATTATGTTTCTATAGTATTACCAATATTAATATTATTTATTTATTATTATGCACATATATATATATTTAGATATATATATAAATATATATATATGTACATGGATCCGGTATATGGATCCCATACCCATCTACGCACTCCTATTGGATGATTATTATTCTCCGAATTACTTAGTTAATTACAAATTATTGTACTTATAAGTACATATCAAATTTACGAGGTAAATGTATGTGAAAAACCCCTTTATGGGTCTTGGATCTGTAATTTGGATCCAGGCCCAATTTGCAAAATTTTATAAAATTTTCGGGTTTTACATCCCTACCCCCTTAAAAGAATTTCGTCCGCGAAATTAGAACGTACTAAATGTGAGTAGTACCAAAATTAAATATATCACACGAGTACTATCGATTTGCCAACTAAGAAGATACCTTAGACCAGATCAGTCTGATCGTCCTGAGTAGAAGTCGTAACGGCATAAACTCTCCCGTTGGTCTTTCGTTGGCCTTGTTGTTGCTGAGGTCTCTGTGGTTGTGGTTGTTGTTGTTGTAGCTGTTGCTGTCCTCCCTGAGCTGCTGGCGGGTTAGGACAGTAGGGAGCGATGTGCCCTGGCTGCTGGCACCGATAGCAAACTCCCTTGAACAACGGACAAAAACCCTGTGGATGACTTTCATTACATCTACGACACATTGATTGGGCTTTCCCCTGCTGTTGCCTCTGCTGAGGTTGTCCCTGGTGCGCACCCTGCTGACGTCCTTCCTGAGTTCGCTGCTTCTTGCCAACCTGAGTCTTTTCGCCTATCGGCGGGTCCTTCCTTTTTCCGCCCGAAGCATTCCCTCCATTCATGCCTCCCTTATGTGATACATTCCGAGACCTCTCCCAGTCCTCGGTCAGTACGGTGGCCGACTCGATCGCCTCGGCCAGGGTAGAAGGACGACCCCCGAGCACACGAGTCCTTAACCCATCTTTCAGTCCACGCACGAATCTAGCCGCCCTTGCCTTCTCATTCTTGAAGAGGTTTGGACTATACTTCTCAAGACTCCAGAACTTAGTAGTGTATTCCACTAGACTCATAGTCCCCTGAGTCAGATCGAGGAACCTTTGTTGCATCTGCTCCTCGGCGTAAGGGGGAAAGTAGGCGTCCAGAAACTCCTCCCTGAACGTCTCCCAAGGAATCTCATCCCAATCAGCAAATTTCACCCTTCGCAGGGTGTCCCACCAGTTCATGGCATCGCCCTTTAAGCGGTACGTGCCAAAGGGTGTCTTTCTCTCCTCAGGGACAAGTAAGACATCAAACACCCGCTCAATCTCCTCGACCCAGCTCGCAGCGGCCTCTGGGTCTGCCTTTCCTGAAAAAGAAGGCGGGTCCAACTTCAGAAACCTCTCGAACGAAACGCCACCTGCGTTGGGAACAATGTTGACCGGAGGGTCACGAGTCGCTGCCTGCACGGCTGCCTGTGCAGCTGCCTGTGCAGCCTGTGCCGCTTGGGCCGTTTGTGCAGCTTCTGCCGCCATAGTCTCTGTCAGGGTATGGATGGCTTCCATCATGAAATCCCTTTGCTCCTGCCAGTCTGAGGGAGCAGCAGTAGAGGACGAAGCACCTCTGCGGGTATAATGCGACATCTACAACGTACATCCTTTGTTCAAATTAGACTCCTATTGATCCTACTCCCTTAAGGTTGATCACGAACAATAATTGTTCATGAAATCACACCAAGACTTATTTATTTCACAACAAAGAATATTAAATTATAATTGCAATCCATCACACAGAATTCACACACTTAAAGTAAAAGTATTAAATAGCCATACCAGTGAAGAAGACTGCTCTGGAGGACGAGTCACACTTGTCGACGCTTCAGGACAGGGCTCATATACCAAAATTTAGAAATTTAACACAAGAAAAAATGATAAAAGTGTAAGTCTTTGTGGTTGCTCTGATACCAAACCTGTAACGACCCCAACTCCTACCTTTGAAAAAAAAAATGCGGAATATTTTTTTTTTTTTTTAAAGAGTCGCGGAAAACTTCCCAGAGACCTGGGGTCCCTACAGTTTCAATTTCAGTTGGATAACCACACACCACAAAGCAACTTACATTTATCAATCATAACCAATCCACTGAACTCTTTTATTAATGAATCAAAAGAGTAATATGTTCCATGTCAAAAGTGAAATATCAATTTGCAGGAAAATCAGAAGAACTAAAAGAAAATTAACAGTAGAGCCACTCTGTCCGTAAGTGAAGTCGTCTGAAACAATTGTGACCCTCGTATCCCTCAGAAGCTAGTCGACTTCACTGCTCACCTATGCCTGGGAAAAACCAATAAAATAAGAGGGTCAGAAATCCGAAGAATTCTGCGTACAGGTTTCCCTAATGAATCAAATAAGAAAAAGAGCATAAATAAGATCCATGTAATATTTTGAGGAATACGATTAAAATCAATTACTAAGTCAATTAATCATTCATGCATAATTAAACATTTAACAAGAGGGAACACGAAATATGCAACATTGATTACAACTTAATCAATAAGGCAATTAAAATGCAAAAGAGTTCAACACCATACAATGATCAACATAAGCAACCAAGTGAACAGGTAAACATGCATGAACTAATGCATAACAAGAGTATGCATGATTTATGTGCAATGCATGAACCATTTATTATCTTCCATTTCAGTTTTTCTCTTTCCATATGCATGTCCTATTAAATGTACACATTCTTATATTCCTCTTTTTAATTACAGTGGCCCGCGGATACACCAAACGGGTACAAACCCCGAGGTCAAGTAGGGTTCCCGGGGTAGCTTCACACACAATTTGTATTTTGTTACCGGGTTCCAAACTTAGCCCACGACCGATATCAGGAAACAGCACCATCCATCGGAACCTTGGAAAACAGCATCCAAAGTCGGGGACACCATGGAAAACAGCATCCACTGGCGCCACTTTCTTGGTATACCAAACAAACTCACAGCTGTGACTAACACACCACTCCCGGGTAAAGTGGCGGACTCTCCCTAAAACCGTGGCCAGGAGAAGAACCTTAATATCGGGTTCAGGGGCAACAAAACGCACACGGAGTTTTTGTATCCTCACGGTTTCCCCTAAACCGCAACATCCAAGATTCCCACGCTAGAGCAGGGACATCAAGGAGAAAGTGAATTACACTGTTCTTTATTTTCTTTTATCTGGTTATTAATTCATTTCTTTTACATTTGCAAATTTACATGCAGAATTAATAACATAAGCTTGCACATCAGCATGCTAAGCTTTTCACGGGACCACCGCCCATGACAACATAGAACAGTGCGGTAAAACAACAAATCTCACATTTGATTTGTTGCAATGCATCAAAATAACCAAAACAGAGAACAATTGGTTCTCGAGGCTCATCCAGCCACAAATGATCTAATTTAATCATTACCACATGCATAAGCAAAAATCATAAAGAGTATGCCACTTATGCATTCTTTTCACATGCTTTTCAATGCGCATTCATGTATGCAAATTGTGCATGAAACAATAATTTCATAGGCATAAGCGTACATTCACACACACACATTAAATGCATGTTTTCATGACATGCACCCACTCGTGTCAAATGCAAGAGTTCATTCATGAATCAATCCAATTAAAACATACGAACAACCATGCAGTTTTGATCTAAATTCCATATGTGTATATGCACAAGTACACTCACGTACAACAATAATTTTGAACAAGGATTATTTATCAAGTTTAAGCACCTAAGGAAACATCACCCTGAATAAGCATAACATAACCAATAGGCATGTGGAACATACATAAAAACTTAATTCTATATAAGGCAAGGTTTGAACTCATAACCACACATGTACATGACAAGCATGTTACCTACTTAGCTAAATGCACACACTATGAGTCAAATTGTGGATTTAAAATAACATCTAGTTTATATAAGGTTTTTCTTGAAATTGGCTATTCAAGCTTGGCCGACTTAATTGACTAGGGTTCAGCCTCACTCCAACCGAAACCCAACCGGCAATCCCCCCCCTGTCAGACAAGTCTTTCTTTGAATCTGTAAACCCTTGTTTCACAATTTATATTTCATACTAACAACAAAACCTTTTTCCTTTGCAGAACTTACATAAAGTTACAGGCAACTGGCCCATCTTCATATGACTCTAAGGAGTTATAAGATATGCTCTGGAGGCCAAAGAAGAGTCCAAAATAATGTGCCTAAAACTACGAAAGTATCTCTCAATCCTGCATTTAAGTGTCTTGAGGAGACCCAAACACAGCCATGACATCCATGCACTATATGAACAAGAGCTTAGTAGCTAAAGAGAGTAATTTATATAAGAACAACTCAAACACTATGAAAGATATTAAATATATGTTGATAATCCCATCCAAATTTTGCACTGAGCACAGAAATTTTCCATCAAATATGCACAGCCGGTTTAAGCCTCTTGAGAGTTAAAGGCTACTGAAAATAGCATAAAGTATATCTACTATTATGAAGCATGCCATCAGATTAAATGGTTTTCAATAGTACTCAAGCAATATTTGCATAACACACTTGAAATCTCAAAAAAATAATTGTGTGAGGTTTACTTGCCATCATAGCCACAAACTTAGTTATTGGGATTTTCAGCAAAAGAAAATCTGGAGAACAAATAAAATCTACCGTTTCCATAAAATCTTGAAAACAGAAGTATCGCATATCTAGTTGCACAGTAGATTAACTAAACAGAAACATAGGGAAAACGTCAGACTGAAGTTTTATCATCAAACATGTACTTGCATGCATTAACAAAATCATGGTTCAAAAGCTTATGTAAACCACAATCGCACTACCTATCAACATGTTTTTTTTTTTATAGTACAATTATAAACAGCCGATATCAAGAAGCATACATGAAACGAAAGAAGCCTCAACCATGTGTTGCACATAATTACCAAACCACAGTAATAGCACCACTTATGCTAAACAATACTAAACCAGCCACACAATCTCAACATATGCAACTCGACACCTCAAAAAAACTGAAAATCAGATTACTAGACTATTGGTAATGGAGAAAACTTTTGCTAGACAAGCCTATCGGCCACAAAACTGATTTCAATAGCATCCTCAACCCACCCAATAAGGTACCAGTATAACCCATAGCATCAAATTTCACAAAACTGACGATTTGGGGTTCCGGCGCCTCAAACCCCAAATCTGCCCCTCTACGATTTTCCTAAAATATTCCATGTAAAGCAAAATTTACACCCTTTTTCTCACTCGAAATCAAGAGGAAAACCCGTACCTCTTGACGAAATCTTCCGGTGAACTCTCCGACGACCCTTGCGGCTGCTGCTCCCCGCGGATGCCGTGAAGAAGGGAGCTTGCTGGAAGACTTTGGTGGGTGTTGGTGGCTACTGGTGGCTGCGAGTTGCCGCAGCCTTTTTCCGGCGACCCCTTCTCCGGTGCGCGCCCGCAGACAGGGAGAGAGAGAGAGAGAGATGGGGCTGAGTGAAGAGGGTGAGAGCCCCTCTCCACTCCCCTCCTTTATCGGCCCCAGGCCTCCCCCTTCTCAGCCGAGATGGGCGCGGGGTCGTTACGCTCTGCGTAACCCCCCCTGCCCCTGCGCCCCCCCTTTCTGTTTTGGGGTTAGGGTTTTATCGAGCAACCCTTATCGGGTTGCGCTTTTCATTTAACAGGGCTGAAGAAAATGGGGTGGGGCTCGGGTCCGAACCCGAGACCCGCAACCCGGCCCCAAGACAAAATTGATCCACAAGTGGATCCAAATGGATCCACTGTGGATCCTTGAATAAAAAAAAACTTAAAAATTTTATTTATTTTAAATCTCACATTTTAAATAAAACCTTAACCCCCACCAAAATGGATCCGCAAGTTGGATCCAAGTGGATCCAACTGTGGATCCTCGAATCCGCTTAATATCTATATATATATATATTATGTTTCTATAGTATTACCAATATTAATATTATTTATTTATTATTATGCACATATATATATATATTTAGATATATATATAAATATATATATATGTACATGGATCCGGTATATGGATCCCATACCCATCTACGCACTCCTATTGGATGATTATTATTCTCCGAATTACTTAGTTAATTACAAATTATTGTACTTATAAGTACATATCAAATTTACGAGGTAAATGTATGTGAAAAACCCCTTTATGGGTCTTGGATCTGTAATTTGGATCCAGGCCCAATTTGCAAAATTTTATAAAATTTTCGGGTTTTACACTCTCTCTCTCTCTCTCTACCTAGCGTTCGGTGCATCTTTCTACATGGTATCAGAGTACAGTCGATCGTGGGAGCGTGATCGATCGTGATCAAACTACAATCCAACGAAAATATATTTCCAATCAGGTCAGCGATTAATTTTTTTTTGTAAGATCTGATGACAGATCTGGGTGTGCTGCTGGTCGTGGATGCTTGCTGTTGGTTTGGTAGCTCCTCGGTGTTTGTTTTTTGCTTTGCCGTGACTCCCTGTTGCCGAGGTTTTTCTTGCTGTGAGTTCCTGTCGTGATTCTCTGTTGCCGAGTCTTATGTCATTCCCTGGTGCCGAATGTTTGCCTTGCCGTGACTCCCTGGTGCCGAGTTTTATTTCAGCCGTGATACCCTGATGTTTGGGCCATGATTTTTTTTTCTGTTTCGTGATTTCATGTCGTGACTTCCTGGTTTTTGGGAGAAACAACAATCAAACTCATAGTAGTGTTGCTCGTGATTGAAAAATGACTGACTGTCGAGCTGTATATGTCTGGGGAACGGCCTCTGTTATGATTCAGGGTCTGCGTATTCTGAGGTATGTTGGCCGTGATTTGCTGATGTGCTGAAAAACAGGTTCTGCATATTCGCTGATGTGCTGAAAAACAGGTTCTGCGTATGTAGAGTTATGTTGGTCGTGATTCATTGATGTGCTGAAAAAAAAATTAAAACTATTTTTCATGTTTGTGGGCTGCTGTTCACTACTGTCGTGGAAACTGCAGGCTAGATTCCCTGCTGTGCTAGGAAAGTACTCTTGTTGTGGGCTGCTATTCCTTACTGTCGTGTTTTTTTTTGTGTGTGAACAGCTGCTGATTGTCATATCGGTTGGTGTGTGAGTATAACACACGCTTTTCCCTGTGTTGATTGGAGTCTGTCCAGTTTTTTTTGCTGAAACAGAAGTATGGCTGAAACTTCGAAATGTGATCCAAAATTGGAAAATATTGGAGAGTATAAGGCATTTTGCCAATCCCTTTTCGTACGGCTCGTCTGTAAGGTTGAATGAAATTAACTATGCCAGGTGGTCCAGAACATTTATGATGTCGGTATCTGGACATCGTAAAAAACATATCTTGTTGGAAGACGAACCCACTGAAAAAGTGGAAAAATATGTTACTTGAGATGAAGAGAATGACATAGTTATGTCATGGATTATGAATAGTGTCAAACCCCATATTGCAGATGGTTTAATTTACTATAATACAACCAAACAGATGCGGGGCAATCTTCGAGATACGTACTCACAAGAGACTAATGTGAGTCATATCCTGCAAGTTGAACAAGAAATATATAATTTACAGCAGGGAGATCAAACCTTGGCCCAGTACTATGCCTTCGTCAAAGCTGCCTTTGAAAGACTTAATGCTCACATACCCCTCTGCTGTTCGAAACAAAAGGATCATCAAGAGCAAACTATGGTTGCTCGGTTTCTTACAGGTTTATCTTCAGAATTCTCTGTTGTAAAAGTCCAAATGTTGATTGGTTCAGATGTACCTACTCTTGCTGAGGCATATAATCGTCTGAGTAGACTTGCGATCTCTCTTCCACAATCTTAGCCTGTGACTCAGTCATCTGCTCTAGTTGTCTCATATGGTTATGGGCGTGGAAATCTTCAGAACATCAGAGGACGAGGTCGTGTACGAGGTATGGGAGGCAGAGGAAAGCTTCAATGTACATTTTGTGGAAAATCTAGACATTTAGAAGATCATTGCTGGGATAAGCATGGCCGACCAACCTCTTCTTCATCAAAGTCATATGCTCCTAAAGCAAATGTTACTACTCTCGAGGCAACAAAGGCACAGGAAAATATCTCTGCAAGTGACAGTAGTATCACCCTCAGTCGTGCTGAATATGATGAGCTGATAGCTCTTTGTCCTTTGAGTTCCACCCCTCCTGTAGTTGGTGTTGCCTATTCAACCAGAAATCATCTTCATCCGACTGACAGTAAGTCGATTATTGACTCTGGTGCATCCAGACATTTGTGTGGAAATTCACTTGTTTTTTCAGATCTAAAGGATATTAATGCTCAGCTTGGAGTCTCATTAGCCGATGGGAGCTCCTCCCCGGTTGTTGGTCAGGGAAATATTTCTATATCCTCCTCATTACAGTTGCAAAATGTTCTTTATGCTCCAAAATTTCCTCAAAGTTTACTCTCTGTTAGTTGCCTTATAAAAGAACAAAACTGTAGAGTAATATTTGATCCGATGGGTTGTTATTTTCAGGATTTGCTGACGGGGAAGAAGATTGGTGGAGGCTATAAAGAAAATGGAGTTTACTACCTACATCATCCAATGGGTACTGTTCATGATGCAATGGAACATTCATTCAGTCCTGTTCAGTGGCATCGTCGTCTTGGTCATCCTTCATTGTCAAAGCTTCGTTCGGTCTTTCCTCAGATTTCTTCCACCACATCATTTCAGTGTGAAGCATGTCAGCTGGGCAAGCATCATCGAAGTTCGTTCCCTTCGAGTCAGAGTCAGTCTAGTAATAAAGTCTTTGAACTTCTTCATGCAGATGTATGGGGTCCTAGTAAGATTCCTACTAGGACTCAGTGTCGATACTATCTAGTTATTGTTGATGATTTCTGTAAGTTGTCATGGGTGTTTTTAATAAAGGAACGATATGAAGTTCCAAGTACTATCAAATCCTTAATTCTTGAAATAAAAACTCAGTTTGAATCTATTGTCAAAATTGTTCGCACTGATAATGCTCTCGAGTTTAAATCAAAAGGTCTGTTACAATTTTACCAAGATAATGGCATCCAACCCCAAACTTCATGTGCCTATTCATCTCAACAAAATGGGGTGGCTGAGCGAAAACATCGACACCTGCTTGATGTTGCCAGGACCTCTGGGGTGATGCGATTACAACTGCTTGCTATCTGATCAACCGCATGCCTTCGTCTTCTGTGGGTGATCAAATTCCATTTCATATCCTAAAACCCAATACCCCACTCTTCTCCTTCTCGCCCAAAATATTTGGATGTGTTTGTTTTGTACACAAACTTGACCCTGACCCTGATAGATTAGCTGCTCAAGCTACAAAATGCATATTTATAGGTTATCCCAAAAATCAAAAGGGATATCGATGTTATGATCCTACTTCTCGCCGAGAGTATGTCAGTGCAGATGTATCTTTCTTAGAATCCACTCCATATTACTCTAGTACCGGTTCCCCACTGCAGGTTGATCCAGCTGAGTCTTGTCCATTACCTATACCTCCTTTTCCTTTGGAATCCATGCCCTCATTATCGAACCAAACTTCATCCTCTTCCAGATTTCATAATCCTCCATTGGTATATGTGCGTAGAGCTCCACCTCCGCAAGTGCCTTCATCTTCTTCTTCCCCTGAGGTAAGTTCTACTAACAATAGTGATCTTCATGATGATGATAACAGGCCTATTGCTCTACGAAAGGGGACATGACAATGTACCTTATATCTCATATCTCATTTTGTCTCCGATGCCAGAATTGGAAATCAGATGAAGTCTTTTATTTCAGCCTTATCTGCTGAAACTATTCCTCTGAACTATCAGCAGACAGAGCTTGATAATCGTTGGAAGCTGGCTATGCAAGAAGAAATGAATGCTTTAATATCTCAACATACATGGGATCTAGTTGATTCCCCTGCAGATGTTGACATTGTTGGATGTAAATGGGTATATACAATCAAGTACAAATATGATGGTTCTATTGAAAGGTACAAGGCCAGATTAGTAGCCAAAGGGTATACTCTGACATATGGTATTGATTTCTTTGAAACCTTTTCTTCTGTTGCACGGATGGGTACCATTCGTCTTGTTCTCTCAGTAGCTGTTCAGCATGGTTAGAGCTTGTACCAATTAGATGTGAAAAATGCATTTTTATATGGGGATTTATCTGAGACCATTTACATGCAACAACCTCCAGGATTCGAGGTTGAGGGGGAGTGTCAGAAGGTGTGTAGATTGAGAAAGGTGATTTATGGCTTGAAACAAAGTCCTCGTGCACTATTTATAAAGAAAACTAGCTCTGGCATAGTTGTTATGGTGGTATATGTGGATGACATCATTCTTACAGGAGATGATGCGAAAGCTATTGAAGCCACAAAGGCTCATCTTCAAAAACACTTTGTTATAAAAGATCTTGGTTCACTCAGGTATTTTCTGGGTATAGAAGTTGCCAGGAGCCGTGAATGGATGGTTTTGTCTCAACGGAAGTATGTTCTTGACTTACTAAAGGAAACGAGAATGTTGGGAGCTAAACCAACAAATATTCCCATGGACCATAAAGTTCAGTTGTTTGAAGAAGGGTCAAAACCAGTTGATAGCAAAAGCTATCGCTCCCTAGTAGGGAAGCTACTGTATGTAACTGTGACCAGACCGAATATTGCTTTAGCAGTAAGCAAAGTTAGCCAGTTTATGGACAAACCAACTGAGGTACACTGGAATGTAGCTATTATGATTCTCAGATATCTAAAATCTTCTCCTGGAAATGGGTTATTGTTCAGGAAAGGTGGAACTCTGGAGATAGTGGCCTATTCTGATGCTAACTATGCAGGATCTGTAGTGGATAGGAAATCTACCACAGGATTCTGTGTGTTTCTGGGAGACAACTTGATTTCTTGGAGAAGTAAGAAGCAAAATGTGGTTTCTAGGTCGAGTGCAGAATCAGAATATCGGGCTATGACCCAAACAACTGCTGAATTGATGTGGGTTCGTACTGTTCTTCATGATCTTCAGGTGAAGGTTTTCTCTCCCATGACCATGATGTGCGATAACAAAGCTGCAACATATATAGCGAACAATCCTGTATTTCATGAGAGAACAAAGCACATTGAGGTTGATTGCCACTATGTAAGGGATATGGTTCAAGTTGGTCATATCACTACCAAATATCTAAAGTCGGAAGAACAAGTTGCAGATATGTTTACAAAACCTCTTGTTAGACCAAATTTCTCAAAATGTTGTGACAAGCTGAGCATGATTGATATCTATGCTCCAGCTTGAGGGGGAGTGTTAAGAATAGGTGGTTTTAAGTGAAGTCTTTTTATATTAGATGCTATTTGAAATTTTGTTTTCATAATGGGCTTAGTTGTAATTATTCTTTTAAGCCTCTCTCTATTTAACATAGAGAGAGACCCTAATAACAAGTTAACGAGTTTTCTCTTCCTGTGCAGCTGTCTCTCTCTCTCTCCCTCTCTCTCTCTCTACCTAGGGTTCAGTGCATCTTTCTACACATCCAAGTTACAAATTCTGGATTTCTAACATATATTGTGGTAGATGCTCCTTTAGTGTCATTTTCTTCTCGTGATATAAACTCTGGAAGGACTGAAACAGATCCATCCAGATGTTCAGAAAGATCCTGACTCCTAATGAAAGGAATGATCTGCCTCTTTCTAAGTCAGGAAATTGGAATTGTTTAATTTTTCAGACACGAGTTGACTAAGAAAGCTTGAAGAAAGACCTGACTGAGAAGAAAATGAATCCATGTTTCACAATAAGAAGAATATGTCCAACACACAACCCGATAATAGCTAAAAAAATCAGTATATCGAAAGATAACTTTCAACCTCAAAGAAATTCCTGCAACCTCTTACTCTTTTTTTTTGCTGACAGAATAGTCACGCAGATAACTAAAATAATTGGAACCTTCCTCTTTTTTGTTGCAGAATAGACTATATCAAGCTATGTGAAGGACAGACATTAAATAAAAAAAACTGAAACAAAATCCCAAATCTGGTATCTAATTTAGATCAGATATTGAATTCTGATCAGATCTGTAATTATTCAGATTTGAATAAATAGGTAAGCACTAAGTACAAAAATTTAAAAAGAACACATAAGTAAAGCCTGATATTGATTTAGAGCTGTTCAAGGATGAAAAGAATGAGAATGTCAAATGGAGCCAGATATGAATCTGATCAGATCTGATCAAGAAAGGATTAACGAGGTTGATAGGCAACAGATTACGTGATCAGATCTAATTTTGATCAAATCTGATCAACAAGATGGTTTAGAACCAGGTTGAGAATTAAGAAGGCAACGTAGAATCTATTAATAATAGAGAAACGTGATCAGATTTGATTCTGATCAGATCTGAATCAGATCTGATCAAGAAGATGCAGAAATGTTTTAGGAATTAAGGAGGCGAGGCAGAATTGGTTAATGACAAAAAACGTGATCAGATTTTATTTTGATCAGGTCTGGTCAAGGTTGAGAAGCAAAAAGATATTGGAAATCAATTTTCTGACTTGGGAGACTGAACGATCTTTCTAGACATACCTTTTGGAAGCAATCCCAGATCCAGCTCTAGCGTGGCTTTGATACCATGTTAGATTTTATAAAATCCAGAGTTTTACCATGCGTGAAGGGTGAGGAACAGAGAGAGAGGAGTTGCAGAGAAATCCTGATTCCCAATACAGGAATCGGCTGCTAATCTTGTCATTATATGCTGTTACTAATACAAAATTTTAGGGTACTAAAATACCCTTTTACAACAAAGAATAATTACATATGTGCCATTAATGAAAGGAATATCAGATTACGGGTCTGGACCCTGACCCACGATCCGATATGAACAAAACACGTCTTTTCACAATTAATATGAAGCATTTTCCCTTTCTAAGTGAAAATGGTTTCTACTACTGATTTTTTTCTGTATTATTTGCTGGTAATTGTAATGTGGATATTTTCCTTCCCTTGTGTTGCTTGCAGTAGTTTATTGAGTTGGTTGTTGCGCATTATTGCAGGCAGATGCATTCTTCAAGTATGGCATCATGGTTCTGCACTATGGGCATGTAAATGCCCCATATGTCGCTGTATGATTTCTTTGTTGATACCTTGCGAGGCTGCACTTTGTCAACGCCACGAACCAGAAGCTTCCCAGGTTATTGAAGAGATTGAAAAGTACAACCGTACATTTGGTGACGGCTCACTGAGTCTTAGTCAGGTATCCACATTTTTCTGCTGATTGTTTTGTTGTCATATGTTCTGCAAATCTTTAATTGATCCATTCATCATTTAACTGTTTGCAATCTAAACTTGTGTTTGTTGAAATTAGAGATGTTATTTATATTTTTATGTTTGTTTTCTGGGGCTAACATAGAGTTTTATTTGCTACACCTAAGTGGTATTTTTAGAACTTCCAGGCTGCTATTTCAGATTGCATAAATTATGGAACTTTTTTGGACATATTCGGCGAAGGCCTAATGATGCTCCAGTTAGAAGGTTGGAGAAATGGGAAAATATATTAGTTAAAAGAGGTCGGGGTAGGCCTAGGAAGACTTGGATGGAGATGATAGGAAAGGATATGAATGCTTTGAACCTCACCGAGGACATGGCATTGGATAGAAATGATTGGAGGAAAAGGATTCATGTGGAAGACCCAAAATGAATTTCTTTTTTGGTTCATATCGCTGACCCCAATTGTTTTGGGATGAAGGCGTAGTTGTTGTTGTTGTATAAATTATGGAACTTTTTTGTAGTTATACATTTTTAATTGTTAGGTGGACATGCATATGTGACAGAGAAGTTAGTAACATAGTTTTCAATTTTTATCAGTTAAGATGCTGTCTAAGAGGTTGAAAATACAGGGAATGCAACTACAACTATGTCGAATTAACATGCCTAAGGCACATGACTTGCCATTCTGGGGTAGTTCCCCATTGAGAATGGTATATAAAGGGGCACAACACTGGAGTAATTTGGACTATCCCTGTGACAGATTTTCACAGCATTTACGTTCTAAATGGTACTTGCATCAATCTCTAGTTGTATGATTTTTCATATCATAATTTATTCGTCATCCTTATTTTCTTAGAGAAACTACTGTCTTTTCCTGGGAAATCAATGAGTACAATAGGTCCGATTCAATGGGAATAATGTTATTAGCTAGTTTTACTTGCTGGATAATAAATATGACTTGAGATATGATAGAACTGATTATAAAAGGGAATAGGGTGAGGAAATGGTTTCTAGGCCAAGGTTACCAGATAAGGAAGCTGAAACGGGAAACAATACAGGAAGCAGAAGCGAGAAGCGATGCATTTTAAAATGTATAGGAAGCCGGAAACGAGAAATAAAAAAATATATATAAGAATTAAATGAGAATCAAAATAAAACACAAATAAAAACTAAAATAAAAGTGACTAATATTAAATTTCATGATTTTTTAGTGTATGTAACAAAATCTAAAAATGATGACTACCAATTTAAAGAAAACACATGGAAGTGAGTGAGAAGAGAGAGAAAACACATAAAGAACATGAAAAGTTGAGTAAGAGAACATATAAGAAGAATAGATGAAGCGTGTGGAAAGCATAGGAGAAGCGTGGGGGAATCGAGGTTCTCATCAAGTTTCAGAAGCGAGGAGTATCGCGCTTACGAAGAGAGTTTCCGGGAAGCGTGCTCCACACCTATCTAAGAAGCTTCCGGTAACTCTGGTCTAGCCATGCAAATAATTAGTGCAGGTTTGTCATTAGTCTTGCAACAACTCTCTTCATTTTCATTGCTGTTTCAAGAAACATTTTGGACAGTGCCACAAACTCAAAGTTTGATGGTTATTGGAAAAAGAGCAGAAAATGGTGTATACGAATTCAGAATCGTGTCTTGAAAGTTCATCGGCCTTAATAGCACTTGGTGAGTTGGTTCTTTCCTTTTCTTCTCTAAGCAATATTCTGGAATCTGTTCGCTATGGTTTTTACAACAAATGCTGTTATCAAGGGTAATTGCAGTCTCCGTTGCATTGGTCAAAGTTCAAACCTCCTTGATGTTATGCCAATGACCACTAGTGCTTCTTCAAAATAAGGCAGTTTATAACTAATATCTATGCTCAAGAACGAGAAGTCTAGCACTCAAATATAAAAATACTGAACATTTTCTAGTTTGTATATGTTTGCCATGTTTCTGAAGCAAGCAATCTTGGCTACAATAAGTAGCATCTGCAGTTAGAGTAATGGCACAAGACCAACTAAACTAAGTCTTCATGGTTGATCTAAGATTATGTGTAAGTTGGCTCTCTTTTGATTGCATGTCAATATTCAAATTATATGACCAGTACGAATAAGAACCACACATATAAACTAAATACAACAAATATATTGGGTGACAATGCTGTGGAAAGCATATCATAATGAGGGGTCTAAGAAACTGATTTACGTTGACATTCATAATGTAGTATAAATTACAAACAGATACAAAATACAAAGTAAAATTATAAAAGAATCAAGTTAAAATTTTTGGGATTTTGACCATAAAAAAGAAAAGAATCAGCACACATTAGCAAAAACTAATTACGTTACTTACCTATAACATCAATGGATCTGTAATGAACAGTAGATAACACATGATGCCATACAAAGATAATTAAAATTCATAAACTAAGTACTGGAGTATGCACTGTATTTCATTTCTTCCCTGAACAATATCAAATAGCAGAAATAAGATATTGGGATAGATTTATTGGGCTCAAAAGCAAATTAGAAGAGTTGAATAAAAAATCTTATACCTAGGTCGGAAGCATATTTCCCTTAGCTCTTTTGTTATTTACAGTGGAACAGAAAGCCATCATCATGGAATCAACATTTTGATTCTATGGTTGCATTTGCATGTGTATTTCACTGAAAATCAGGAACATGCTTTCTTAATCAATATGTATAATGCCCTTATTTTTTGTCCTGATATTAGATTCCATGTTTCATGTAATTCAACAAAATTCTTGATTCCGTAGAATGGCTTTCCCACAAGCCAAACATGATATTAATATCATCTTCTTGATGCAGGATGAGGGATCTGGTTGCTTATGCTTTCCCTTTTGAACAATTTACAAAAGGTGCCTAACTTATCATCTATTTACAAATGTGCGCTTGATGTTTCAATTATTACATTTAACCACCTGCTTTTCAAAGTTATATTTCAAAGACACGCCTGGTCTTAAAATCAGTCAGTTGACCCTGACATAATGAAAGATAAGACCAAAATGCCCTCATTTCTAAAACCACCTATATATATATATATATATATATATATATATATATATATATATATATATATATAGAGAGAGAGAGAGAGAGAGAGAGAGAGAGAGAGAGAGAGAGAGAGAGAGAGAGAGAGAGAGAGAGTTGCTCCAATGGATTTAGAAACCAGATGGTAAGGCTGAAGGTGGAGTGGTGGTGGCTGTGGGGCAAATCATCACCCCTCCTCTCTCTCCTTTTACAAGTGGTTTTAGAAATAAGGACATTTTAGTATTTTCTTTCATTAAGTCAAGGTCGACTGCTTGATTTTAGGAGCAGGTGTGTCTTTGAAATCTAACTTTGAAAAACAGGCAGTTAAATGTAATAATTGAAACGTCAGGCACCCATTTGTAAATGGCTGATAAGTTAGACACATTTTTTTAAATTGTTCTTCCTTTTTCTGGGTCTAAATTAATTAATGCTCTAACAAATACAAAATTTACGGCCATCTTTGGCACCGGTCATGCCTTTTGTTCTCCTTTTATAATAATGTAGACTTGGCATTGGTAGGATTGTCATGTCCCTCAATACCCTTTCTCACCATGATCCAGTTTATGACTGCTTTCTTCCTTTGATAGTCTGAATATTTTTCTTTCTTTTGTCTACTAGATCAATAGTTAATTATGCAAATGCCATTTTACATCATAAAGAAGATTAAATGGATTCTTATCTACTCGATCTCTAGATCTACTGGGATCTCTCTATCCAATATCAAAGGTTATGGTGAAATTCTTCTGAGCAAAGAGGTAGCTTTTAGGAATCTGCCTCATCAAGGGATGTCTGACAAGAATATTGGTGACTGCGGTTCGGATTTTGGTAGTTGAGCCACGTGTGATGGTGGATCTCCAGGTTGACAATTTTACATGTGGGGGCCTGATGCAAGGAGTGGAAGTGTGATTCTCAAAGGTAGGAGAATCTGTTACTAAGGTTGCGCTTAAATTTAAGAAAGTGGCCAAAACTTTTAGAGAAGATGTAAACTCTGCTGTCATTTTGTCCTATATGCATAAATGAGGAATTTATGTCATATAGACTGGAGCATGCATATGGATGAGCGCTTGAGTAGCTTTTAATAACTTCTCTCTCTTTCTTTCATATTATCATTGTTCTGAGCAAAGTAATAATTATGGTTGGGAACTGAAAGAACTTCAGAATATATCTGTGTTGATTGCCGATATGATTTTTCCTGTTCACTAGATTGATGAGCTTGCTTTTCTTATCCGTTACAATCCGTGGTTCTTTTTATTGATGCGCTTCTAACATTTTTGTATTTCCCCTTAGAGGATACGTGATATGCCTTTTCTTCTTAGAAGGTTGATCAGAGAACTCTGTGATCCTCAAAGATCTCTTCCACTTGTGTTCAAGGCTCGCATTATTTTTTCAGTAAGTTCCAAACTCTTCGTGGCATTATGTGTTCTCTTATGTGGATAGAACTACTTCGTGGTCTTTCCCTTTTCTCTTGTTATGTGAGCATTAATTCAATCTACACCTTTATTCAATGCATGATGTTGACATGCAGCACTTGCACTTTTACTACTCCCTCATCTGCGATTTCTGATGCATCTTCATACCATTTTCCTGTGCATCTCATACAAGCAATCTGCATTAGGCTACTTTCCAATGGGTTAGCATTTCTTTTGGCAACATAATCTTGGCTTCAAGCATGATTTGATATTTCCTTTCCATACTTTATGTCAATCACATCTCAACGTGCTGCCTAAATTTGTTATATTGCAATTTTTTTTCTAAAATCTTTCTCCATAAATCATTTCTTATACAAATAACATGGTAGACTTGCATTATGTCTTAAGCAATTGCTTATTGTTCGTAACTTTTGAGTCCATGCCTACATGAATTTTTAGGAATATTGGTTGCATGGGTGTCACAAACGGCACTGCCTGAACAGATTTGAAACAATTATGTTTTTTACATTGATTAATGGAGTTGTTTCCCTAAAGATGCATTGATGGTTCAATAGTATGTAGTTTGGAATAAGAATGTCAAATATACTACATTTTACGAAGTTGTAATGTGCACTGCGTTTGCTTTCTTGTACAATTGTTGTCAATGTTGTAAAATAAATATCTTTGCTCTTATTATAATTGCCAAAAATTTAGTACTGTATTGTTACATATCGTAAAAATCAGAAATTTAAGCTTAAAAAATAAAAAATCCCATAATTTCATATTGCAATAAATAAGACCGTTAGCTACAAAATAAAACCAACAGTATCAAATAAAAAGCAATGATCAACCATATAAAACATCAAACATCCAAGAATCAAGATAATAAGTTAGTAATCAAATTCATGACTAATTAGAAAAGCGCAAATTATCCAAGTAGCAAACCAAGTAAAGAAAACTCATGCCACAATGTAACCAAATACAAAGAGCCTAATATCTAAATCAAAATGTTCAAGACTTAAGTTTTACAATCCATATTTGAACTCAAAGCTACAGCATTGAGAACAAAGAGTTAAATCTTTATAGCCTTAGGTTATTGGGTTTACACTTTTTATTCTTTACTGCAACCTTTACAACAGTCATAATGATGTAAGGACAAACCTGTCCTTGAACATAATATGAGAATACAAAACAAACAAAAACATGAAAAAATGACAAGGTTTTCCTTAAGGGTATATATACATGTCAGTCTTACATATATGACAGAACACAACAAAAATGATATGCAATACAACCTATGTACAACATAACACTGCCCTTCAAACTCCATAGTTATATAATAGAGATCAAAGAGATTTTGTGAAGAAGTTGGCTAGCTGAAGGTTCGATGGGATGTACTGTAACAGGGTAACATAATCACCATCATCAACATGACTATCATCAGCATCTTATTTCCTAATGTGATCATTGGATCATCATCGTCATCACTTTTGTCATCATCACTATCACCCTATTGCCACTACCATCAATTGTGATCATGTTTTCATTAATCTCATCATCAGCATATGTCATAACCATCAATTTTCGCTAACATCATGATCATATCACCATCAATGCTATATAACCGGGACACACCAAAATGGTCGGCGTACCCACGTTGACATGGGAGCAGGTACCAGACGCAATGCAGGTATGCTGTGGGTCGGGTCCCGCACTGCTCCGGGTCAGGTCCAACCCTAACCCAAACAATTTTTTTTGTTTGAGGTCGGTGAAAGTCAGGGCGGAAGAAGAAGAAGAAGAAAAAGAAGAAAAAGAAGTGATGCAGTGGGGGGGACTGTGGTGCACGCGACACAACGTGAGTGGCTTTCCACACTGCACATTGGTGCTGAAGAAAGGGATTCACGTCTGTTTCAGTCGTGTGATATGCTGAGGTTGATAATGAAGACCACCGTGAATGCACAGTGGTTGATATTTATTTTGCAATAGCAGTCAATCTAACAATGAAATGAATTCGGAAAAAGAAACAAGTGGATACGAAAACGATAAATCGAAAATGCTGAAAAGGGACTGCTGAAAAGGTAATCAGAAAACTCAGAAAAACCAAAAGCTGCGGTGATCCAATCTTCTTTGTTCGCACACAACCCTAGACTAGGCCTTTTAAAGGCTGTAGGTGGACCCGGGTCTCGGACTCGGATGGGACCCAGAGCATTCTTCATGCTGTTGTTGGGTCTGTGACGTCTAGGATGTTTCGAACCTGCTCTGCATCATTCTCCCCTGGTTGGGAAGAAGCCGATTCTGACGACTTATTGTCACCACAATATGCATATAGATCAAATACACCTTCAATAGCGGCCCTTTGTATATAAGATCTTGGTGGTTCCAAATACTTGAATCCAGGAAGGGGTCCACAAGAGCATTTTGATGCTCTGGTGAGAATCCCCTTAGGCCTTCTCAAAACATCTCAATGTCAGGATGCTCCTCATGATATCCACCAGCATAATGTGCAGTTGAGTATAAGTCATCAACATCCATACCATCAAGTGATCCTGAAATAAGGAGCTGGAGTTCATGCTCCTTGAATATCTCTATCCAATTTGGCTGTATGAGTTGTTGTAAATCTTGTCCACCTGGAAGGAGCTCCTCTTCAGTTTGCTTACCGTACTTATTATTTACGACTGCGAAATACAACCCTAACTCAGAAATGTCGCCTTTATAATCCTTTAAGAAAAGGAGGTGCTGGTACCATTCTGGGTCCAAAGAAGGCAAGTCATTGAGGTAGTTATGCTTCTGCTTCAACTTGCTCAAGAAGAAAGTCACAAATGGTATTTTGACAAGAATACCCTTGAACATTGCCTTTCCAAGGACAGTTCCAAGAAACCGGAAGTACTGGAGGTGTTGTTCATGTATCATTCCTGAGGCAGGGTTTGGATATAACATGTGATCAGAGGTTTCCTTAAATAGGCCATATTGCACATCAAGCACAGCTCTGGTTATGTTTTCCATAAAATCCTTACAAACCTCTGTTAAAAATAAAATTGTATCCAAATACCCAATAAGGGTATTTTTGCCTTTTATCATATAGTACAGTCCACTAGGGACTGAAATGTAATTTAACATTATAATAAATAAATAAACTGTCATACAACTTAGGCACAACAGTTAAAAATATGATTGTTGTGCACAATAGTCAAAATATGACTGTTGGGCACAACAGTCAAAAATATGACTATTGTGCACAACAGTCATAATAATGACTGTTGGAAGGCAGTCCAAAGAGCTGGACTGCCTCCCATGTGTTGGAGTGAGGCTCTATAAATAGAGCCTCACTCCCTTGTTGTTCCTCAATGCTTTTAGAAGCATTTGAGGGTTTTCTCTAGAGTTTTTTCCCATCTTATAGGCTTGTATGCCTCTTGTGCTGTTTGGTATTTTTATCTCTTTTGAGATTGTATTTGGTCCATTAGTGACCATCTTTAAGTGAGTTTATTAAAGCCCTTTGTTGGCATTGTGTTTGTTTTCCTATTGTACCTTGTTTCATTACATGGTATTAGAGCGAGGTTCTTGAAAGAAGGAGAATCTCGTGAAGGAAGTGTTATTCGATCATTGATCATTCCCTATCTTCTCTAGTCTAAACTCAAGTATTCATTATGGGAGAAAGAGAGTTCGCCACCGTCATCACCTACAAACTCAATGAAAACAACTACTTGATGTGGGCGACGGCTATGGAGAATCATATCAAAGGAAAAAAATTGTGGGGTTTTGTTAGTGGTTCTACTAGTGAACCACAACTCAAATTGACTAGAAGAGAAGAAGATCAAGTCAAAGCCTTGTCCGAAGAAGAAAAAGAAAAAGCCTTGGAAGAATTCCAAAATAAATTGGAAGATTGGGAGGCAAGCAATGCACAAATACTCTCATGGTTTATGAATACCATGGAGTTCAAGATCGCCACCAATATCATCAAATTCAAGAAGGCATGTGACACATGGAGCTTTCTAAGAAGTACTTTTATCCAAAAGGATATGGCTAGACCTTATTATCTTCAAGATAAGGTACGTAATTCAAAACAAGGAGATAAAAGTGTAAGAGATTTTTACGGTATTTTATCTCCTATTTGTGATGAATTAGCCATGTTGCAACCAAAATGGGAAGGTTCAGCTATTGATATGAGAAGGACCCAAATCGAAAGAGAAAATCTTTTCTCCTTTCTTTATGGCCTTCGACCGGAATTTGAGCAAGTAAGATCTTCATTACTTCATAGGACCACTTCTCCTTCTATAAGTGAGGCCCTTGCTCAAATTTGTCAAGAAGAGACAAGACTTGGAATGCACAAGTCTAATGATGAGGTCCTTGCCATGGCAAGGCCCGGAAATTTTGTGAAAACATATAAACCACCTCACTTTGAGAAGTTCAATGGAGGACACAATGGAGGAGGATACAAAGGAAAAATTATTTGTCATCATTGTAAGGAACCCAGACATATAAGACCGGAATGTCCCAAATTTAAAAAGGTGGCCACCTTAAGTGAAGAACCTCAAGAATCAAGAAAAGGGGGCAGCTTCAATGAATTAAATCTTGCTCAAATAGCAGAAGCCGTCTCACAACTTCTTAAGGCTGCACCTTCTACATCCGGAGCTGCCATCTCTTCCTCGTCTCCTCCAGGTAAGACCTCTTGGATTCTAGACTCAGGTGCTTCTTTCCACATGACTCATAATGAGTCTCTATTATCTGATTGCACTAAATCATATTTTTCATGTGTGTCAACTGCCGATGGTACCTCTTTAAAAGTCAAAAGCTTAGGAAACCTTGATGATATTTCAAAAAAATTCTTTGTTCCAAAAGTGAGAGTCATTCCCAAACTGGATTTGAATCTTTTTTCGGTCTCTCAAATTGTTGACTATGGTTGTAAAGTATTCTTCTCATCTAAGGTGTGTTGGGTGCAGGATCTCCAGTCAGGGAAGCTGATTGGGCAAGGCCATAGACGAGGAGACCTTTACTACATGGATTTCCTGTGTTTACCAAAATACTCGTTTTGTAATCATGTCAAAGACATTAATATAGATCTTTGGCATAAAAGATTAGGACACCCAAGTATATCCAAATTATCTTTTTTTCCATTTTTGGAAAAATTTTGTAAAGATAAAAATTTTGTATGTGAAGATTGTATACTTGGAAAAACTGCAAATGATACCTTTTGGGTCTAGAACCTCTGTGACACATAAAATTTTTGAATTAGTGTATTCGAATGTGTGGGGTCCCGCCCCTGTTATGTCAAAAGGTGGTTATTCGTACTATGTTACATTTATAGATGATTTTAGTAGACATACTTGGATTTACTTTCTAAAACTCAAATCCGAAGTTTTTTCATGTTTTAAAAACTTCATAATCTAGTTAAAAATCAATTTAAAACAAATATTAAAGTCTTCCGCTCCGACTCTGGGGGAGAGTTTCTTTCAATTGAATTTCAATTATATCTAAAAAATCATGGAATTGTGCATCAAAAATCATGCCCTAGGACACCTCAACAAAATGGGATTTCTGAAAGAAAACATCGTCGTATCATTGAAACTACTAGAACCCTACTTATTTCAAAAGAAATTCCAAAGCAATTTTGGGCTGAAGTTGCCCTAACCGCAGTCTATCTGATAAATAGAATGCCTTCTCAAACTTTGGAAAACAAGTCTCCTATTGAAAAACTCTTTAAAATTTCTCCTGATTTAAAAAGGCTAAGGGTATTTGGTTGTAAATGCTTCGTGCTTCTTGAAAAATATAGCAAACTCTCTCCTAAAGCCATAAAATGTGTCTTTCTTGGTTATGCTGATAATAAAAAAGGATATCGATGTTATGATAAAACAAATGATAAACTCTATATTTCTAGAAATGTTACCTTTCTAGAAAATGACAGTGGATTTGATTTTGAAGTTCCTAAGAAAGAATCCGAGTATGCTTTCTTATTTGATTTGTTACCCAATAAAGGTATTAATAATGATATTGAAACCTTCGAGTCCATTAATGACTCAAGTAGTGAACCATCTCAAGATCTTCTTCAATACTCTAGACGAAATACTGGGGAGCATCCATGTGCCCTTGACAGATATAATCAATTAACAAATACTGAAGAAACTAGTGTTAGAAGGTCAGAACGAACACATAGGCCTCCAAGCTATGTCACAGGGACTCGGCAAAGCAGGTGCCGCACCCGCGTCGACGCGACTCGACGCGGGTGCGCGTGCGGGTGCGGCACCGGGTGCGGTCAACGCACCCAGGGTCATTTTGATACATTTTTTTGATTTTTTTTTTTTAGTTTGCCCTATGAAATGGTACAAGGGTGATTCTTTGGACAAATCAGAGGTGCCAGAAAAATGCAAAGGGTGTTTTGGAAGGGGTGTTGTTTTAGAGTTGATACCTGGGGATTTGAAGGCAATAGGAAAAGGTTGCAGAGTCATTGTTGCAGTAGCTCCTGCTGCAACTGCACCACCGGGGACATTGTATAAATCGCTCAACCTGCCCTCACTGTTATAAAAGGTGGGGCTGTTGTCACAACGGGAGAAGGGAGGCATCCTAAAGGGGAACGCGTCGGTGCGAGACAACTTTTGAGGCGTCGGACTAATACCTTCCCTCTCTTCATCTCTCCTTTGAAGCCACCAACCTAAAGGGAATCATTCACGGCCAAGGCTGTTGCTGCTGCGCCTGCAAAGCTCCCTGCTGTGCCTGCGCTACTACTGCCCGTCTCTGATGCGCAACCAATCTCCCCCCCATGCTTCCAACATTCGGCCTTTGGGACAAATTAGTAAAGCTAACGTTGCTGCCCCTTATTACTTCAAATCACATCACATTAACCCTTTACATGTCTCGAGTGTTGCACCCAACCAGGGTTGGGGACTCTAACCAAAGTTCCTTCACGTGATGCACTAACTAATTGCCCCCAACTAGTCTCCCCTCCACTTCCAGAAGGAAAAAGCGCAAAACACAAAATCCCCTCCACTTCACGTGATGCACTGACATTTATTATATGTCATAAAGAACTGACATATCTTATTATATGTCATAAAGAAATCTAAAAATGTAAAAGTAGAAAAGATGGCTGGAGGCGGTACAATCCCTATTGTGGGTAATAAGATATAGAACGGCCTTGCCCAGGACCCGCGTCGGGGGAACCCGGACCCCTTATATATATATATATATATTTAAAAATTTTTTTTTTTTTGCCGCACCCCCGCACCCGGGTTTTTTGGAAGTGCCGAATCCCCGCACCCGCACCCGTACCCGCACCCGCACCCGCACCCGCACCCGCACCCGCACCCATGTGACTTAGCCTCCAAGTAGGTTTGTCTCATATGAATCCTTCTTACCAAACTACAGGGCATGTCTTCTAGCCATTCATTCTTATCATGAACCATCCAATTATAACGAGGCCAAAAATATAAACGAATGGGTTGAAGCCATGAAAATTGAATTAGATGCATTACACAAGGCTCACACTTAGGCAATTCAACCTCTTCCTATCGGAAAGAAGACAATAGGGTGTAGATGGGTGTTTAAAATTAAAACAAAAAGTGACGGGTCTCTTGAGAGATATAAAGCAAGACTTGTTGCAAAAGGATATTCTCAAGAATATGGTATAGATTATGAAGAAACCTTTGCCCCAGTAACTCGTATGACTACAGTTAGAACTCTAGTTGCTATAGCATCCATTCGAAAATGGTCGATATATCAGTTAGATGTTAAAAATGCATTTTTGAACGAAAACTTAAATAAAGAAGTATATATGGATCCTCCCCCTGGTCTGTCTATTGAAAAAGGCATGGTCCTTCGTCTTCAAAAAGCCCTATACGGGCTTAAACAAGCCCCTAAAGCATGATATGATCGGTTCAGTGGTACGATATTAAAACTTGGATTTAAATCTTGTTACACTGACACTGCTCTTTTTGTGAGATCTACAGGTACCTCATTGATCATTCTTCTTTTGTATGTTGATGATATGATCATGACAGAGAATGATTAAAAGAAAATTGAAGATATTAAAATTTTGCTTAAAAAATCTTTTGATATGACTGATCTTGGTTTTTTGAGATACTTTTTAGGAATTGAAGTAGCCTACTCACCAAGAGGATATATTTGATCTCAAATCAAGTTTGCAGCTGATATTATTGAGCGTTCAGGAATCACGGACACAAAATATGCTGATACTCCTGAAGTAATAAATGCGAAAATGCGAGCTGAAGATGGAGTATTATTAGATGATCCAACCCCTTATCGACAACTTATTGGATCGTTGATGTACCTGTCCATTACAAGGCCAGATATTGCGCATGCCGTACATTCTGCAAGTCAATTTCAACATGCGCCCACAACTGTCCACATGAGTGCAGTATTAAAAATAGTTCGATATATCAAGAAAACTATATCTAAAGGACTATTCTTATCCTCTTCCTCATCTTTAAGTCTTATTTCTTACACTTATTCTGATTGGGGAGGAGATCCCAATAACCGTCACTCAACTACTGGCTTTTGTGTATTTTTAGGTGATTCTATCATTTCTTGTCGATGCAAAAAACAACAGAAAGTGTCTTTATCCTCTACGGAAGCTGAGTACAGGGCAATGACTACCACAACCACTGAAGTTGTGTGGATGAGAGCACTACTTTCCGATATGGGTGTTGATGTCTCAGAACCTTCAAAGCTATGCTGTGATAATAAAAGTGCCATCTATATAGCCAACAATCACACATTTCACGAGCGAACAAAACACATTGAGATGGATTGTCACTATGTTCGCGAAGAATATTTGAAAGGGACCATTACATTGCCATATGTCCAGTCCGAATTTCAGATTGCAGACTTCTTCACCAAAGCTCTTCCACTACCTCAATTTTTGTATCTTCTTAGCAAACTTTCGGTGATTTCCCCATAAGTTTGAGGAGTAGTGTTAAAAATAAAATTGTATCCAAATACCTAATAAGGGTATTTTTGTCTTTTATCATATAGTACAGTCCACTAGGGACTGAAATGTAATTTAACATTATAATAAATAAATAAACTGTCATACAACTTAGGCACAACAGTCATATTTATGACTGTTGTGCACAACAGTCAAAAATATGACTGTTGTGCACAACAGTCAAAATATGACTGTTGGAAGGCAGTCCAAAGAGCTGAACTGCCTCCCATGTGTTGGAGTGAGGCTTTACTCCCTTGTTATTCCTCAATGCTTTTAGAAGCATTTGAGGGTTTTCTCTAGAGTTTTTTCCCATCTTATAGGCTTGTATGCCTCTTGTGCTGTTTGGTATTTTTATCTCTTTTGAGATTGTATTTGGTCCATTAGTGACCAACCTTAAGTGAGTTTATTAAAGCCCTTTGTTGGCATTGTGTTTGTTTCCCTATTGTTCTATTGTACCTTGTTTCATTACAACCTCTCCTCCAACTATGTCAGCCTCATTGACTCTCAATTCATTGACAAATGTCACCCGGATCATTCCCTTAAGATCCTTTTCAGACAACAGGCTCAACTGACTAAATGCATCTTCAACAATTCGATCACGTCTTATTCTAAATCGATGTCTAGTGAAAATGGCATGAGCCCCATTTGATTGCCATATAGCTCCCAACTGTGAAGTGTAAATTCTGACTTTGCTCGTAAATGGCACCAGAAAAGGAGATTGCTTTAATATGTTGTTGGCTCTCGTGTTTTCACTTAGAACTTGAGGAAAGAAATTTTTGCTGACTGCTTCGTGAGCATGAAAGTCACCAGATGATATAAACTGCTGCCTTCTATTCCAATCTTGCAATTGTGCCAAAAGCTCAGATGTCACAATACTAACTCTTTGGTCAATAAATTCAATCGAAAGCCGCTTGTGACTGGAAAGATTCGCAGTAGATTTCTGTCCTATAGAGTTCTTTATAGGAACCACCCACAGGAGATGCCACAAAGCCTCCTTCAAAATGATTATTAAGGTCTTGACATCCTGCAGAGTCAATGGTTTCTGCTGTTCATAAAACTCTTCGTTGTCTATTATCATCAGCATGTGCCTTGTGACCTGTTCAGGGCTTCGATCTCTATCACCCTGTGGCTGGCGCTCTGGGCGCATCGGCTCATGCTGTACCAGTACTGTTGCTGCTGGAGGCGGTCTCAGTCGGTTCCGAGCAGGAGGAGGAACTGGTTGAAATCGTTGCTGAGGATCTGGTGGGGGAGGTGGTCCCAACAAAGGGGGATAGACTGGGTATGTAATAGAGTTAGGGTTTGGATTTGGATGATAGGTTAGGGTTTGGGTTCAGATAATAGTTTGGAGTTGGATGTGGATAGGGTATAGAGGTTGGATTTTGGATTGTAATAGGGGTCTGGATTTGGGTAGAATAATGGGTTCGGATTTGAGTTGGATTTGGATTTGGGTTTGGGTAGGGGTTTTGGATTTGGTGTTGATTGTAATTTGAATTTGAACCCGATTGGTTTTGGATCGGGTGTGACCCTAAAGTAATCGTCGGACCCAGATTTGGATAGGTTGGATCTGGGATCGAGTTGAGGGGGGTAAAAGGCTTGGTTTGAACTCGATCCACGATCCATATGATTATGGGTCTGGTTTTGACCCGACTCAAAGTAAAACGGGAGCTCCGTCCGAGTCCGATGCAGGCCTGGGTTGATCTCGGATCTTATGCTAGGGTCAAAACGGTTGGGTTGGACTAGATCCGGGACAAACCCCGAACTGGGCCCAACTGGGTAGGTTGGACGAAGGGGTTCGAGGCTAGGACCCGATCCCGGGGACCCAAAGGGCGGTCCCCGGGACCCGGGTCTGGGCCCCGCTACACCTAGTTCTGGGCCGGACCCTCTCGGGTTCAGACCCATCCACAAGGGTCCGTGACCCCCTACGCGCTGGTGGGCTGCAACAGCGCCCCCGCACGCAATCTCGGGAAATTGGGCCTGATCAACCCCCAGCTTGGCCGACGCTGCGTTGCCAACACCTTGACCCTGGGCCACGCTCGGACCCGGCAGACCGGGTTGGGCCTGCGGACCTGGGGTCGTGGCTCGAGGTCGGGCCTGTTCATTCACTCCATAGCTGGAGTGTCCGTCAGCGAACACTGGGTTCGGCTGGACGACCCTCACTCCGGAATCGATAACTGCGAGCATGCTTGGGTGAGAAAAGGGTACCTATTGCGAGAGGTTGCCGTGACCCGCATCCCTGTGCGGGGCCTCCTCAACGCCCTTTCGTCGCGCCGCACACTGGAACGTCAACTAGGCTAGACCGGTGGCTGCGGGATCCACAGGGTTAATCGCACGCTCGCCTGACTGGTTCATTTGCATTGCATGCACATCCACCGATGATTCAAGAACGACCATTTGCGCCTCGATCCCATCTACGTGTTTCGACAGACCGGCTACCTCCTTGTCTAGGCGTAGCAGATCTTCCTGGACCGTTGTCAACACGTCCTTCATCCGCATCATCGGATCTTCATTGCCGGTATCCTCTCTTGCCTTCCCACTCGTAGGATCGTCCCTCGCTTCTTGCGACATGCCGTTGACCAAGGAAGCGGGGCTGGGCTCAAATACCATTTTGATGCAGTGGGGGGACCATGGTGCACGCGACGCAACGTGGGTGGCTTGCAACAACGCACATTGGTGCTGAAGAAAGGGATTCACAGCTGTTTCAGTCGTGTGATATGCTGAGGTTGATAATGAAGACCACCGTGAATGCACAGTGGTTGATATTTATTTTGCAATGGCAGCCAATCTAACAATGAAATGAATTCAGAAAAAGAAACAAGTGGATACGAAAACGATAAATCAAAAATGCTGAAAAGGGACTGCTGAAAAGGTAATCAGAAAACTCAGAAAAACCAAAAGCTGCGGTGATCCAATCTTCTCTGTTTGCACGCAACCCTAGACTGGGCCTTTTAAAGGCTATAGGTGGACCCGGGTCTCAGGTCCGGTCTGGGACCCGGATGGGACCCAAAGCATTCTTCATGCTGCTGTTGGGTCTATGACGTTCCGGACCTGCTCTGCATTAAGAAGAGAGAGAGAGAGAGAGAGAGAGAGAGAGAGAGAGAGAGAGAGAGAGAGAGAGAGAGAGAGAGAGAGAGAGACCTTGTTGGAAGGGGTCGTGTGCCTCACTGTTGTATTGCTGCCCAGTGAGTAAAGGAGGATGAGAGCATTGAGGAAGGAAGTGACTCGAAAGGGGGTGGGGTTGTGAAAACTTTCCCTAACACCCTCTTTACCCTTTTCCTTGGGTCTCTCTCTCTCTCTCTTCTTTTCTCTTTTCCAACTTTTGAAATACCTGACTCAAGAGGCAGCCAGGCGTTACCTGAGTCTGACCCATGTCTGAATCAGGCCTAGATCTGATCCAGGTCAGCTTCAGACCTAATTCTGATCCAAACCTTGTTCTGATCCAGGTCTAAATCAGGCCTTGGTCTGATCCAGGTCTGATTCGGACCTGAGACTAACACAGCTCTGAATCATGCCTGGGTATAAATGACCTGGATCTGTTTAGATCCAGGACTGATTCAGGCTTGTATCAAAGCAACCCATATTTGGACTAGACCTGGATCTGTTTTGGTCCAGGTCTGAGTCAGACATGGATCAAACTCAAGACTGATTTTATATATATATATATATATATATATATATATATATATAGAGAGAGAGAGAGAGAGAGAGAGAGAGAGAGTGCTGCTCCCTGTTTCGTTAAGTCACCGCCAAACCTGGTTTTGATCCAGACCCAAACTCTTTCTTCTCTCTCTCTCTCTCTCTATATATATATATATATATATATATATATATAGAGAGAGAGAGAGAGAGAGAGAGAGAGAGCCATGTCCCCGTACCCTCATTTTTTAAAATTTCCATGTCATACCCATACCCAGGTGACATAGCATCAATGTCATCAGTACCATCACCATATTTTATTGGTGGATTTGTGGAGCCAAGTGTACAACACTTGATAGGCTTTCTTTCTTGTGAATTCAATTATCGTCAAGATCAAATCATCATCATTTTTGTTAGGGCCATCATAAGCACACACATGACACACACACACACACACACACACACACACACACACACACACACACACACACATATATATATATAGTCATTTGTTTGTTTGTTTGTTTGCTTCATTTATATGCTTATATCCCTTAATTCTTGATTTTTGGAAATTGTTGTTTGTATAACCTGTAGCTGTGCCATATCCCATTCTATTTTTGAAAACCCTATAAATCCTTACCCAGACGAGCAATGACTAGTAAGGGGAGCAAATGAGCCAAGTGAACACAAAATAGAATAGCTAGTGATTCACCCTGTGTTAGAGTGCATCCTAGATAGAATAGCTACACCTAAAAATCTAGTGATTCGCCCTGTATTAAAGTGCATCCTACGATAGAATAGCTACACCTGCCGTGTACTTGTTTCTGGGGGAATGTTATCAGATTTTGTGATTGTATGTGTTGTATTGTAAGCTATCACATGCTACATTCTGTAATTGTTATTGACTCCTTAATTGCTTGTCAATTATGATCATAGTCCTAGATATCAGCAATATTTTCAAAATATCGAGATATTATCGCTGTATTTTCAGCAAACGGTATTATAGGTAAAAAAATATCATGATATTTTGAAAATATTGCGATATTATCAATTATTGTTACTGTTTTTCTTTTGCATTTTTTTACTTATTTCTTTTATTATATATGTATTTTATTATCTAGACATGATATTTTCTTACTTATTTTTGTTATTTTTATATATTTTTATGTTTTTAAGCTCCGAGACTTATCACCAAACCTATAATATCATGAGAAATAGCCTGTCCGAGATATAGCTGATACTGATATTTGTGACTATGGTTATGATTCACAAACAGAGGGCATTCAGGGTTCAGTAATATTTAGGAATTTAGGAAATTGATTACTACAAATTATGGTTTTGGAAGTGTCTCAATTGTTGGTTTGTGAAAAGGATGGATCATATGCTACATTGTGTAATTGCTATAGATTCGTCCTTGAATGCTCATCAGTTATGATTCACAAACAGGGGGCGTTCAGGGTGCAGTAATATTTGAGAATGATTCACATATTATGGTTGTAGAAATGTATCAATCCTTGTTTGTTAAAAGGGCAGATCATCCGCTTCTGTACTGGTCACTTTCATGAATGTACAATATAGAGGAAAATAAGGGATGCATACATTAACTAAGATGGTTGACTGGGGGAAATAAATCATCTTTAGATGAATTGGACCAAGTAAACAGTGACCATTCATCTTGTTAATGTTTAATCTCTACAAATAGCTGGGCATTGCTTATTTTCATAAGCGGTTGATTGTTTAATTAAGGCTGCTCAGATGTAAGGATGAATGTTGGCATCTTTTGCTGTAGACATTTTGTTACATTATAAACTGTAGGCATCATGTTTTTCTAATGTAAAATTTGACATTTGGTAAATTTTGTCTGCCTTTCTTTTCCATCCGTGCATGTTTGCGAGTGCAATGATTTTTGAAGTTAGCTGAACCAATTCCTTTGTCGCAAGCATTTTGTTGTTAGGAGCTGCTGTAGTTTGTCATTTCCTACTTTTGAGAGACTTTCTGCTTAACAATCACATAGATTTTACTTTAATGACTACAAGGTTGAACAAGATGACCTTGAACCTTTATGGGCATATTTGCCAGATTATGGCTAGAGCCCTAGCAAATAGGTTTCCATTTACTAAGTGCTATACCAGTGCACTAGAAGTTTTCCTTGTGTGATTGACAGTCCTAATGGAAGTGCTCTATGTTTGCAGGTCCTTGTGAGTGCTATATATGTAATCAGTCCTGTGGACATTCTTCCGGAAGGTGTACCTTTAATTCCAGTAATTGTTCATGCCCTTTTGTTTTGTGAAAATGTTGAATCTTAAGAAGCATTTTGCTTTCGTACAGGGATCCTGGGTATAATAGGTCTGCTTGATGACTGCCTCATCATTTTGATTGTTTTCCTTCATCTCTGTGGCATGTACCGCTCAGCACTTGTTTTACGGCATGGAGGCACATGAGCTCCTGTTATTGTGGGATATCAGATGCCTCCTGTACAGTATTAGCAATCGGGTAAGCTTATACATGTATCTCTCCGTGAAAAGTTGGAAAGCAACATCATCTCATTTTGCTCAAACTTTTAAGAAAAAAGGCTATAATAAAATCTTCAGTCTTTTAGTATTCAATTTCAGTACTTGTTCATTATTGAAATAGATTGTTATTTCTTACCTCTATTAATTAAGTCATTCTTCTATAATTAGTGTATAATTTTTAATGAGAACAAACCAACTTCATTAATAAAAATCATAGAGTTTGAGAACATATGCAAATGAATATAAATAAATTAAAAAGTGGAGCAACTCTGTCCTTAAGTGAAACTGTCAAGCAGTCGTGTAGCCCTTATAGTAATAAGTTTTCTTATTAGGTCTCAGAGGCTGTGAAAAATATATAAGGGAATCAGAATCATAGATCCTGTGTACGAGTCCTCTAATGAATCAAATAAGTAAAAAAACATAAATAAGATTGATCTAATATTTTAGAGGGATGCAATTATGTTATCATTGCAAAATTTTATTTTTGCAAGTCAAACTGACCTTTGAAAAACAACAACAAACAACAACAACTACGCCTTCATCCCAAAACAATTGGGGTCAGCGATATGAACCAAAAAAGAAAATCGGTCTTTCACATGAATCCTTCTCCTTCAATCATTTCTATCCAATGCCATATCTTCGGTGAGGTTCAAAGCATTCATATCCTTTCCTATCATCTCCATCCAAGTCTTCTTAGGCCTACCCCGACCTCTTTTAACTAATATATTTTCCCATTTCTCCATCCTTCTAACTGGAGCATCATTAGGCCTTCGCCGAATATATCCAAACCACCGTAAACGATTCTCTCTCATCTTATTTTCAATGGGTGCAACGCCTACCTTCTTACGTATTTTCTCGTTCTGAATCTTATCTTTTATTGTATTTTCACACATCCATCTCATCATACGCATCTCAGCTACACTCATTTTTTGAATATGATGTCTCTTGGCAGCCCAACATTTCGTACCACATAGTAAAGCGGGTCTAATAGTCGTCCTATAAAACTTTTCCTTCAACCGCAATGGCATTCTACGATCGCACAACACTCCAGTTGCACTTTTTCATTTCATCCACCCAACCTTTATCTTATGATTTACATACATCTCCATCAATTTCTCCATACTTTTGAATGATAGATCCCAAATATTTGAAACAATCATCCACCGATATTTCTTGCTCACCAAGCTTCACTACACTCCCATCACTACTTCGTTGCTTACTAAACCGATATTCCATATATTCTGTCTTACTCTTACTAAACTTAAAACCTCTTGCTTCCAATGTCTGTCTTCATAATTCTAACTTAGCATTAACCCCAACTCTAGACTCATCAATCAAAACAATACCATCAGCAAACAACATACACCACGACACATTTTCTTGTATTAACACCAGCTCTAGATTTTGAAAATAACTCACCTCCGTTTTAAAATGCAGGATAATTTCGAGGAATGAGACTCGCCTGTCAGTACGAGGTTCAACCGTTCCTGGCACCATAACCAGGGGTAATCAAACCAAGGATCAATCTTATGTTTTGCTTTGCTTTGCCCAGCTTGTCTAAATCGATGTTCTATTCCTAAATGCACAAAGAATCAGGCATGTGCTATGACTTAGATAATTTTTTGACTGGAAAACATGATGTATGCTTCAGAGATTTGAAATACTTGGAAAATTCTTGGAAAAGATGATACTTTGAAAATCGTGAATCACATTTGGACACTATTTTTGAAGAAAAGGAATGTCGATTTCTGAGAAATCCAAGTGTTTTAGGAAAATCTATTTCTGAGGAATTTCAAATAACTTTGAAAAAACTTGATTTTTCTGAATTAAAACTTTGAAATAGAGAATATAACTTAGAAAATTGTGGATTGAATTTGAGAAAGTACTTGAAAAATCCTAGAAAGAACCAAGGGTTTCGAGAAAATCAATTTCTGAAGAAGACTTGGAAAATTTTAAGGAAAATCGATTTTTTCTGAAATGGTATTAAAAAAAGAATCAGGAAAAGGGGCATGCAATCCCGTGGAATACTTTCATGAAGCAATCTAAACCTAAATGATGTATGAATATGATTTTGAGAAGAGATTTCTGAAGATTTTTGGAAAAATTGTTTGGAAAAGAGAGTTTATGTCTTATAAAACTTTAATGAAGTAAATTCACCTCATATCCCTGACTATGACCACAAATATGGATTGAATATATCCCATTTGATTCTAAAAGGAGAAAAACATTTATAAAAGATTGAAATATGCAATGATTTTTGAAGATAGCGTAAGAATGTAGGCTGATTGTGGCTTAAAAGAAGATGATAAATCTGGATTTTGTTCGTATTCTGACTATGCCCACAAATACAAACTCAATCGAGTTTACCAACTTCCTAGAAGCTAGTACACGTGCCATTTGTGTAGACCATTGTAAATTTGAATATGCATGAATTATCATCCATCACACAATTAACATTTATTAAAAAAATTAAACTATATTCACATGCAAATCCTAATCTAAGCAGCAATTTAAACTATTAGTCCAAATTTCCATTTAATTTACATCACTAATTGAATTTAAATAAAGGAAAATAAAAGAAACACAACCTTGAATGTCCCTGCGAAACTAAAAAACTTGTTATTGAAGATATGTTGGCTTTTCTGGATTTATCCAGTAATATCTGAAAATTACTGGATTTATCCGGATATAAGCCTTTTTTCATGTTTCTCTAAGATAAACAAAATGAAATATGATATAAAATTGAAGAAATAATGAAGATAAACAATTTTGAAATTCAAGATTTGGAGAAAAATGACAAAAATGCCCCTAAAAGCAAGACTATGGCCTTGAAATCAGGGTTTTCAGAAAATATTTTGGTAAAATTTTTGGATTTAGGGCTCAAAATAATTCAAATCAAAGACAAATCGGATATGTAGCATTCTACCATGATTATAAACATAAAAAAATCCTAAAAACATAAACTTTCATAACAAAAACTTGAAATATCATAAAAGTCATGATTTTGCCAGTGTTTTGCTTGAACCGAGACTCGACGGGCACCCAGTTTTCAAGATTTAAACGAATACAATATCAAATGAACTCAAAAATTTGTAAAAATCGACATGGATGGTTCTAATAACCCTAAAATTAATCTGTAATTGAAAAATATGTTTTTGACATTATTTTAACATGAAAATTGAACAAACCCCTAAAAATAGGCAATTTTGCCCGCGGACACGTACCTGTTACAGTGTCAGACCCGAATCAGGGATCAAATCACCATAGAAATTTATAAAATTTACAGAGAGATACTAGACAGAAAAACAAAGATTTCCCTTTTTATAGATCAGAAAAATCATCTCCAGTTAGGGAGATATCGTTCCGGCAATATACGATCGATTATAACGAATATATAACGAATTGAAATACATGCATCCAGTTTCGGGTACAGGAAAATATAGCAAATCATATTAAAAAATTATGAAATTTTAGCAGTGAACAACAAACATACAAAGAAAGATTTTTCTTTTTACGGATCATCGATCGGATCTTCGGTTAATGAGATACGATCGACACAAGTTGATCTAGGGTTTAAACGAAATATAACAAGCTCTGAGAAACTGATTTTATCTTCTGACAGAGGAAAAATAACAGACAAATGTAGAAAAATATGAAAAAAAAATACAGTAAATACTAGACATCAATATGAAACTACTGCAATTTACGAATCATAAATCAGATCTCTGACGCGAGACTTATCACCTCTGCAAGTTGTTCCCGAATCCCAATAGCGATTTCACGGTTTAAAAATCATGGTTCGGTTTTCTATTTTTTGACAGGGCTTTAGAACCCAAAATAATTTGATTTTTTATAGGAGATCACTGACAAATCCGTGAACCAACCCTAAAAAAATCGTATTTTTTGACGAAAACTTAAACATGAAATAACACGATTTTCGCGTGCCGGGGGTTGAAACACATGGATATTCGATAAAACATCAAAAACCCTAATCTAAATATGAAAAATAATGAAAAAATCTGTAAATAACACAACGAAATTGGATTTGATGCTTGAACGAGTAAAATAAACATTAATACAGTGAAATAGAATAAAAAAATCAGGGAAATCATGGTTAGAACTTGATTTAGCCTTCGAAAGAGGGATTCGACCCATTAAACCGGTGAATCTCATCTTTTTATTGGCTTAAACATAAAAAACAATAATTTAAATGATTCTAACATATTAGAATCATGAAAAACACCATTAAACAAAGTTAGATTACTTTCTTGAATTAATTTTGAGATTCTTGAAGGTGAATCATGCTTGAAACCCAGAAGGGGCGATAACGGTGAAATTCATGGTAAAAAGCATAAAAAATAAATAAAAATCATGAAAGAAAATATAAAATCTCACCTTGGGTTGCTGCAGCTTCAATGGAGGAAGGAGAGGATGCTGGGAGGAGAGAGAGGCCACGAAAATTGAGAGAGAAAAGAGAGAGAGAAAGACCCCTCATTTTGACCTCTATTTATTAATTTGGAAAGAAATAAGTTTCCTAATTAGGTTGGATAAGCACCATAGGGGGGCGATTTTTTGGAAAGACCTAATCTATGTAGGACTCTAACTAGCCTAATTGACTCAATTAAAACCCTAAAAAGGCCAAATGTGGCGCCACCTAGGCGAGCCCACATTTGGTTTTTTAAAAACTCGAATTTAAATGCTTTAAAAATTATTAAAAATCAGAGATGAAGTTTTAAAATCATTTTGACTCTTCTAACCTAGCTAGGACACTGACTAATCCTAAACTAACCAAAACTTTCAAATATGGTGCCACCCAGTGTGGGCCCCAATTGATTCTTCAAAAAACGATTTTGAAGATTTTGAAAATAAAGGGTTAAAAACGTTTTTTTCCTCAGAAATTTCAAAAGAACATCTAAGCTAAGTAAATTTTTTGTATTTTTGAGATATGAATGATATGAAATGATATGAGATTGAAAATTAGGATTTTGCATCCCTGCAGGGTGGGTCCCGCTTGAAGAAGGTTGAAAACTGATTTGGAAATAAGTTTTTTTTTTAAAATAAAGGATTCTAAAAAGGGAAGTTTTTGAAGGAAAGTTTGAAAATGAAATCGAGTTTCTAAACCAAATAGAGTTCTAAATGGATTGGGACTCTTCCAGAGGTGACACCAACTGTGTGGGCCCCACATCAGGGTTTTGAAAAAGTTGGAATAAAGATCGAAAATGGTTTTAAAACAGAGTTAAAATCATTGAATGAAAATCCGAGGTTTTGAAAACAGAGTCCTAATCGAACTGAAACTCTGGACCAGAGTTCTAAAACTCTGAGATTTAGGTTTTTGAAAGCCAAACAAAGAAGTTTTTGAAAGATTTTATCAAAACTGGTGAAAATAAGTCAGAAAATGCAGTCAGGGTTAGAGTCTTAACTCAACCGAAACTCTGAAATAGGGTCCTGAATCAACTGGAACTCTTCAAAATAGACTGTTTTTTGAAAAACAAGTGAAGAGAATGAAAATGGAAGTAGAAACAAAAATTCAGAATAGAGTTCTAACCAGATTAGGACTCTGGGGCAGAGTCCTGATCGGACTGAAACTTCAGATTTTTTGGCATTTTGAAAGATAAATAAAGGAGTTTAAAAAGGTTTTCTTAGAATCTGATAAGATGAGTTGAAAAATGAAGTTAGGGTTAGAGTTCTAGTCCAACTGAAACTCTTGAAATAGAGTCCTAAGTTGTCTGAAACTCTACAATTTTGTTTTTTTTTTCGAAAAACACACGAAAAGGTTTTAAAAACAAATGAAGATGAGAGTTAAGACAGAAGTCAAAATAGAGTCCTGATCCGATCAGAACTCTGAGATAGAGTCCTAATTCGACTGGAACCCTAGAAATGAAACAAGAAAATGAAATCAGGATAGAGTCCTGATTCGATTAGGACTCTGGGGCAGAGTCCTAATCCAACTGAAACTCTAGAATTTTGGCAAAAATAAAAGGTTTTGAAAGGTTTTCTCGAAAAGAGATAAAAATAGAAGTGAAAAGTAGAGTCCTGATCCGACTGGGACTTTGAGATTTTGGCCAAAATGACAGAAATGGACAAGGGCTAAGACTACCTCTGATTTAAAACCAAAATAGAATTTTGAAAAATGTTTAAAAAGTAAAAAGATAGTCCTGATCCAACTAGGACTCTGAAAATTTGAGAAATTTGAGGAACGAAGGAATCCAGAAGCGACACCACCTAGATGAGTCTCATCTGAGAATCAAAATCAGTTAAAAATTGATTTTAAAACAAACCCAGATTGTTTTTCTAAAGAAAATAAGATCCTGGGGGTTAGCAAATGGAAAATATCGATTCAAAACCCATGTTTGTGAAATTAATCTTGAAAAGAAGGTTTTGAAACTCGAATCTGGATTGGATTTTTTGGCAAATCAGAGTGATGGATCTCGAAAATGCCATGCAATACCATGCAATACAATGAAATGCCATAAAACGATGAGAAATGATATGCAAAATGCAAACCCTGAATGAGGGATTTGAAGTCCCGGACCCCTGGCAGAGACAAAGAATTGAGAATTCCCGTCTGAAGGCAAAACTTGATTATTGAAATTGAGCCAGAAAGGAGATTGAATCTTGATTGCAAGACAAAATATTGAAATTTATTATAAAATTTGGGCTATGAACATCCCTGACTCAGATATCGACCAGTTGGTTCCCTGAAGGCTGCAGAGAGTGGGTCCCAGTGGCGAGAGGTAGGTGTTTGTGAATGAAGGTAGAAAATTTGGGGTGTTTACAAATGCCTCTTTTTGCTACTAATTCGGTTGAAAACCGAGCTTAGTGAAAAAGAAAAACATGCCAAATTTGGACTATAAAATGCCCAAGTTAGAAGAATCTGACTGGGTGTGAACGCATTGGTTCTGGTGATTATGATAGGTATGGGATGGAGAATAAAAGAGAAAATTCACCTCATCGAGATGAGGCTCAGGCTTAGCCCTTAATCTGGATGGGACGAAAAATACCTCGTGGAAGAACGAGGTTCAGGCTTAACCCTTAACCTGAAAGTGACGAAAAATGCCTCGTGGAAGAACGAGGTTCATGCTTGACCCTTGACCTGAACGGGGACAAATAGAATGGAGCAAAAAAAATCACCTCATTGGAATGAGGCTCAGGCTTAGCCCTTATCCTGAAGGGGACGAAAAATACCTCGTGGAAAAACGAAGTTGAGGTTTGACCTTTAACCTAAAAGGGAACAACGGAATTCTCGAAAAGAGAAATCGTGATGGAACCTTCAGATTTTGCACAATAAATCTGAGAGGGGTTTGCAAAAGGAAGAAAATGGGGTTCCCTAAAGCTTGAAAAGGGATTGATCTTAGACGTCTCATTGCTGAGGCTAAATGACTTTTAAAACAGATGACCTTTTGCAGAAACAATTCAGGTTTAACCCTTACTCTGAACGAGAACTGACTATGGTGAGATAGTGGGAATACATATAAGTGTGCGAATCTGAGAGCCCAAGCGCTCAAATTAAAACAAAAGGGAAGGATCTTGAGAACTCCCGTTATCAAGTCTTAAAAAGGGATAATAACAACGTTAGGATATATCAAAATAGACATCAAGCTCTCACTTCATGTCGGGATAACTTGAAAAGATTGCCAATAAGATAAAAATTGTATTTGATTCAAAATAATTGAAATGTAAGCACATTTGTTTGAAAGATATTCCCTCTTGTACCTAGAGTATTACCTCAAACTAGGCTAATTCCGTAGAATCCAGAATCGAAATCAAATTTATTGTTGTTGAGTTTCTTCAAGGAAGCTATCCATTTTTTTGATATGAAAAAAAATGAATTTGTTCTCAGCATCATAAAAGCAATTGTTGAAAAGGATATTGATAAAAAAAATTTACATGAATAAAGATAATTCTTGGCAGTTTGACAGTTTGATATCTGGGGCTTTTTTTTGCACTCTTTTGAGACATAAAAATTGAGCTTTCCTGGGTTTTGGCGAGAATTTCATCACACCAACCTTCAACTCGGTGATGTTCTGATTTTCTCTAGAAGGACATATCACGTACTCCTTCAACTCGGAGATGATCCACATCTTCTTTGGTCCCAAAAATTATATTAAGGATATTGTCTCTTTTGAAGTATCTTGATAATCTTTTGCGCTCTTTTGAGACATGTAAAGTAAGCTTTCTTGGGATTGGGCAAGAATTTCATTGCATCAACCTTCAACTTGTTGATGTTTTGATTTTCCCTGGAAGGACCCGTCACATGCTCCTTCAACTTGGAGATGATCCGAGTCTTCTTTAGTTCCAAGAATTATATTGATAATATGGTCTTATTGAAAATCTTTTTATGATAACAGTGATCAAATATCTTTTAGGGATTGGCGGGAGGTTCATCGCATTAGCCTTCAACTTGGCGATGTTTTAAACTTTTCTTGGAAGGACATGTCACAAGCTCCTTCAACTTGGAGATGATCTGAGTCTTCTTTGGCCCCGGGGGTCTAACTCATCCATCAGTCTTTAACTTAACGATGATTGAGAGATCCTTTTTGCAGATAGCTGATTGTAACTTGATTGATTGAAGAGATATGAAATTGAGTGTATGCAAAACTCATCACGGGACTACAACCCGTGGCAACATGAAACAGTGCAATTAGAACAATAATATCAAGTTTGATTTTTGCCATGCATAAAAACAACTAAACAAGGATCAATACATGCTCAATGCTCACGCAGTCTACGATGATTCACTTTTGATCATCGATGCATCCAAAGCAAAAATCATAAAGAACATGCTACTTATGCATTCTTTTCACATGCTTTTTAATGCACAATCATATACTTTAATTTAGAGATGTGCATGAACAACAATATTCATATTACATGTATTCACATAATCACAATCATGCTAATTACATGCTTTCATTCATGAATTTTCTCAAAGTAAACAAGTGAACACTCATGCAATGATGCACGTGCCAAAACACATCAATTTCATGTATGTACATGCACATGAAAGCAACCTTGTAATAATACCTTGATTCAGCATAATATATCAAGTCTAGGCATGTGAAATTTTTTATTCTTTTGCATGCACAAGGCTAAGTTTAATACAAATAGCAAATCTGAAAATTAACATGCATAACTGAATTTTTGTTCCAGATTCACATAAGCACATAAAGCGAGCATAAACTAAAAATTTACATGTACTAAATTGACCTTTGTCTAAGCATAACCTGAGCTTACAAACTCATAGAAAGTCTAAAAATTTTCACACAAACGCAACCTGCTTTATAATTTTTTTTTCTTTGTAGGTCTCCGACCCAGTTGGCTGGGGTTCGGTTGGGCCCCAGCCGAGCTTGGTCTGCTGGATCTAGCAGACCCTATACCGGCCCAGTTCGGGCTGCCAGTTAGCCCAACAAAACCTTTAAAAAAACTTCTCTCCCCCTTTTTTTTTTCAAGTGCCTGCCCAACCGACTACTCGACTGGGCTAGGTGGCCTGGTAGGGCCTGACAGGTCAGGCTAGCCGAACAAGGTTCGATTGGGGTGACAGCTAGCCCCCTCAACAAAACTTTTTTTTCTTTACGATCAGATATGCTTAAGTATGCAGATTCAAAATCAATTATGTACATGCATATCCACGTTCAAGAATATATGCATGTTTAGATTTGCACATACTCATAAACCAATAAACATGCTTATGCAGATTTTCAGTTAGGTATCCATGTACAAACATATTCATTTACAAGAATACATGCATATGCTTATATTTTTTTTTTCTTTCAGTTTTCACATCAACCTAATATGTAATAGTTTGCCATGGAGCATGTTTTAGCAAAACAAAATTTCTATTTTCAAGATTTTAAATGCGCAAAATCTGGGTCAGATTTGCACATGTTTCAGGCATGGCATGGCAAATATGTCCTGATTTAGGGATTCATGACACATAATAAAGTACATATACAAATATATGGATTGATATATGCATTTCCCCAAAATAAACCCCCAAAAGGGGAAATCGTTAATCTCAATCCATGCATATTAGAATAAATATCTAGATTTACTCTTTTCTCATAGATTTCCACTAAAACCTTGCATGAAAATCCAATCCATGCTCTTTTTCTCATTCACATGAAGAGAGCGAACCCGTACTTTTTTTTTGTAGTTAGAGAAAAACGTGAAAATCAATGGAGGATGGATTGTTCTCCTTCCTCTTCCTCCTCCTCTTTCTCTTTCTTATTCTCTCTCTTTTTTTTTGAGCTATAAATAGGTGAAGGGGGGGGGGGGTGACGCCCCCTCTTATCCATCCAACCCTTCTAGAGAGGGTTGAAGGCTAATCCCTAATTGAGACTCTCTCACTCACTCTTATTTCTAAAAATTTTAAAACTCTTTCGTGTTGACTTTTCAAATCTTCTTTCTTAATTCAATTAAAATTTCTCAAACCTTCTTTAGCCTAATACATATATAAGGACTTTTCTAAGGAGTCCTGAACAAATTAACAAAATAAATTTTGGATTTAATTAAAATTATTTATATATTTATTATTTATTAATAATTAAATATCTAGAAACTTTCAGAGGTTACCTTATCCCTTTGGGAGTCTTTTCTAACTCTGATTAGCTTCAATTTAAATATAACAATTGAATTTAAAGCTGGATTTTCGGTGGACATGGATTTTGGATCTAGATCTGGATCTAAGATCCAAATTCATATCCAAAATCCAATTGGGTCATGGGCTGGATCAATACCAGATTAATATGGGTCCTGGATGAAGTCTTTAGATCAAATGCATTGGATCCAGTCTGATCCAAATCCAGACTCGGCCCGTCGAGATGGTCCTTTTTCTAAAAAAAATTGATTTTTGGGTCATCCTTAGCCTGAATTCGGAAGAGTAAAATATCACTACGCTCAGAATTTCGAGACGCATCCAACGATATATTACTTGAATTTTGCCTCTAAAATTTGTTTGAATTTAATTTGAATTTTGCTTGAATTTAAAGGTTGAAAATAAAACTCTTTATCATCTTTCAATTGACTCATCTTGACCTTGTCGATGAGACCTGGGCCAAGCTCAGACTAAAAAAACATCACCCTAAAATCAAGATTCTATCGATTTTCTTCTATACTTAGCCAAATTTTTGAAATCTCAAATTTGACTAAGTATGAAAATACACGTGATATTACACCATCGACTCTTGAGAAGAACTCTCCTCACTCTTCTCTTTTCTTCTATAAATAGGGGTGATCCCCTCTCCTTTGTAATTTAATGCTTCTTAAGCATTTTTTATGAGAAATAAAAGTTTATTATTTTATTTTGTGTTCTTCCATTTATACCCTTTTGTGGGTTGTGCTTGTAGTGCCTCCAATAGACACTTATTGTAAGCTTTTGTGCTTTTGTGAAAGATCATCATTTCATTACATGGTATAAGAGCTTGGAAGCTTCTAGATCTTGGAGAGTTTCCACATCGTTTTTATGCCTCCTTAGCAAAGGGTGATTCATCCTTTTGTTCGTGATTCAATTGATTTTTGTACAAATCTCATTGAAGAAAGCAGACGTTTGGAGGATAGATTGACTACACAAATTCGTGATTGTGATCTTTTTCCCTTCCTCTCTTCTCTTTTTTTTTTTCTTTTTCATTCTCTTTCAATCTATCTTTCTTTCTTTTTCTCACCCTTATGGATGACAATGATAAAGTCACCATCATGCTCATGAAATTAAATGACACCAACTATGTGACGTGAGCTTCAATAATGAAGCACCACATTTGGGGAAAAGGGTTATGAGGTATAGTAGATGGTTCTGATTCGGAACCAAAACTAGTTCTCACAAAAAATGAGAATAAAAAAGAAGTGTCTCTCACGAAAGGAGAAAAAATAAGGCTTTGGGTACCTATGAGAAAAAATGGAAAGATTGGAGGATAGGGCACGCCAAAATTATGTCATGGCTAATTAATAACGTTGACATTAAGAAATGCTTTAGTCTAGCCAAATTTGAGCATGTCTATAAAGCTTGAGAATATATTAGGAATATGTATTCCCTTAAAAATATTGCACATGTGTGCAATTTACAAGACAAAGTTCAGACTTTGACTCAAAAAGACAAAAGTATTAGGGAATATTATAATAAGTTATCCAAACTTTGGGAAGAGTTGGCTCTTCTTGAGCGAAAATGGCATTATCCCGAAGATATTGAGCTTCACCAAAAGCAACTAGATATGTAACACTTTTATCAATTTATAAATGGTTTAAAGCCGAAATTTAAAACAAGTAAATTGTCTCTTTTACATCGAGGAAAGGTTCTCTCTATCATTGATACTATAGAGGAACTAACTATGGAGGAAAATAGACTAAAAAAGAATACTCCAAAGCATGAAGATGATTTCATTCTAACTGTACCTAGACAAAAAAATTATCTACGTACTTATAAACCGCCTCACTTTGGTAGACAAAATTGTGATTTTGACAAGAGAAAAGTCATTTGCCACCATTGTCATGAGCCGAGGCACTCTAGACAGCAATGTCTTAAGTTAAAGAGAAGAGAAGAAAAGAAAGTTGCATCTGATAGTTCGGAATCAAAAGATCAACACATGTATCTATGACTCAATTAATGGAGATCCTTCAACCTCTTCTCAAAGGAGCATCCTTCTCAAGTGAAGCCTCAACCAGAGCAGTTGTTTCATCCTTCTCCGATCCAGGTAACTTTCGTTGGCTCCTTGACTCAGGTGCTTCTTTTCATACGATCACAAATATCAATAGTTTGTCTGAATGTCTTAACAATAACTCAAGTGTGTCAAAAGTTTTCACAACTGATGGTACATCTCTTGAAATTAAAGGAATAGAAAATTTTGAAAATCTTTAAAAATCAAAAAAATTCTTTATTCTAGAAGTTAGATATATTCTTAAACTAAATCTAAATCTTTTATCTGTTTCTCAAATATCTGATTACGGGTGTAATATCTCCTTCTTTTCTCATGGTTGTTGGGTACATGTTCGCTAGTCAGGGAAGGCTATAGAGAAGAACTCTATTACATGGATTTTTTTGAATTGCCCAATAATGCTTTTTGTTATAATGTTCAGAAACTAGAGTTGGATCTATGGAACAAAAGACTTGGCCATCCTCATACATCTAAAATCCAACATTTTTCAAGTTTAGAAAAATTTTGTAATTCTAAAAGTTTTACTTATAAAGATTGTATTCTTGACAAAAATGAAAAGGTTATCATTTTATGATAGAACTTTTGTTTTTTCTAGATCACTTGAGTTAATACATTCAGATGTTTAGGGTCCTGCACCAGTCATATTAAAAGGCGGATATGCATATTCTGTAATTTTTGTCAATGACTTCTCTAGGTATTCTTGAATTTACTTTCTTAAGCCTAAATCTGAGGTTTTTTTATATTTTTAAATATTTTATAAAATGATTAAAAATAAATTTTAAAATGATATTTTCATTTTTCGCACTGATTTAGGAGAGAAATTTATGTTCAAAGAATTTAAAGACTATCTCAACTTACATGGCGTCACACATCAAAGATCTTGTCCACACACACCACAACAAAATGGTCTGACCGAACGAAAACATATACATATTATGGAAACCACTAAGACTTTATTAATAGTAAATCAAGTTCCAAAAGGGTTTTGGGCAAAAGCTGCCCTAACTGCTATTTATCCCATTAATTGAATGTCATATTCTTTAAAAAATATAACTCCAATTGAGAAACTTGTTAACTTATCTCCTGATTACTCCAGATTAAGGGTCTTTGGATGCAAATGTTTTGTTTTCACCAATGGTCATGCATAATATTCACATTTTATTTATCTTTATTTATGCATGATCCATGATAAAATTGCATTAAAAACCCATCTTTATTGTTGTTTTTGAGAATTTGCTTCGATATTGAATTTTTGGGAAAACACCACATTTTTTGATCCACTTATGCATTTTTAGTGTTTTTATTAGTTTTAGAATTTTCTTAATTATAATTTAGTTAGATTAGGCTGCAATTAACTTATTATAACTAGTTTAGGAATCTTTCTTTTAAACCCCTTTTGAGAAAACACGTTTTCTAGAGGACTCTTTTGAAAATTGTGAAAATATTTTAGACTCTTTTTGAAAACTTGTGTTTTGACCTAGAGTAGCATTATAAATAGTTATTTTTCAGCCATGAAAAGACATTTTCCCTCTTGAGATCTGCGCCCCCCCCTCTCTCTCCTCTCTACCTTTTCTTCTTCTTTCTCCCTTTTTTCTTTTCAAGCCAGTTCTCTTTCCTGCTCTTCTTTCTTCTTTTTCTTTCTCGTTCTTTCTTCTAAACCCCGTTATTGCCGGTGTTTCTTGCCCCCATTGTCGGAGGGAGATTGGAGCTGTGTATGATTGCAACGGAGAAGCCACCTTCTTCTTCTCAACCCATCTGTCAGAAGTGGATCGTCCAGTTTGCTTCTTCTCCCTCGTTTCACTGTAGTTTTAGTTTTGCATAGCATAAAGCATAGCATTGCATAGTATTTAGTTTGATCATTGCATTATCTGCATATTTAGTTATATTAGTTTATATTTAGCATCTGAATTTTTTTAAAAAAATATATAGATTTTGTTTTAATCTAGTTTAGCCGTTTCCCGATTTGTGCATCGAATAACAACTAATTTAGGAAACCGATAGTTTTAATGTAGTGTGTTCTTGTATGTTTTTGACTTTTCATTAAGTCTAGATTAGATCTAGGTTAGAGTTAGTTCGCATCATAGTTTCAATATTCATTTTTCTTTTAGATCACGTGAATAGTCTATTAATCGCTTTAGCATTTTGTGCATGGTTTTTCTGAATTTTTCTTTAGATGGCATCAAATAGACTGTAGTTTCTTTGTTTGATTTTCTGATTAATATCTGCCATTAAGCTTGCATTAAATACTAGATTAGTTTTAGTGAGTCAGATTAATTATTAAGAAAGAAAAGAAAACAACAAAACAACAACAACAACTACGCCTTCATCCCAAAACAATTGGGGTCGGCGATATGAACCAACAAAGAAAATCATTTTGGGTCTTCCACATGAATCCTTCTCCTCCATTCATTTCTATCCAATGTCATGTCCTCGGTGAGGTTCAAAGCATTCATATCCTTTCCTATCACCTCCATCCATGTCTTCCTAGGCCTACACCGACCTCTTTTAACTAATATATTTTCCCATTTCTCCATCTTTCTAACTGGAGCATCATTAGGCCTTCGTCGAATATGTCCAAACCACCGTAAACGATTCTTTCTCATCTTATTTTCAATGGGTGCAACGCCTACCTTCTTACGTATCTCCTCGTTCCGAATCTTATCTTTTATTGTATTTCCACACATCCATCTCAGCATACACATCTCAGCTACACTCATTTTTTGAATATGATGTCTCTTGGCAGCCCAACATTCCGTACCATATAGTAAAGCGGGCCTAATAGTCGTCCTATAAAACTTTCCCTTCAACCGCAATGGCATTCTACAATCGCACAACACTCCAGTTGCACTCTTCCATTTCATCCACCCAACCTTTATCCTATGATTTACATCTCCATCAATTTCTCCATACTTTTGAATGATAGATCCCAAATATTTGAAAGAATCATCCACCGGTATTTCTTGCTCACCAAGCTTCACTACACTCCCGGAAAAAAAAGAAAAAAATGGTAAAGTATAGTGCAGCGTTTTGCGTTTTTAGTTTTTCTTTATCAGTCGATTCTTGTTTTGTTTATTAGCTTCAGCCTATTTTGTTTATTAGTCACAGCGTTTTTTAGTCAAATGAAGTTTCATGTTAGTTGTTTTCAGCACATAGCGTTTTTAGTTTGTTCTTATTAGTCGGTTTTTCTTGTCATTCGGTTTAGACTATTGCATTTTATAATTTCTTTTTAGTCGTTTCTGTCTGTTGCATCTTTAGTAATATTAGTTGTTCTTTGTTTTTATCCAGTTTCAACGTTTTTTTTCTCTGTTTTAGTCACTGCGTATTTGGTTGAGCATCCAACGTCAGAAACGCATCCAGCGTGATTGATGCTGGATGCTCAAGGTTTATATTGGCTAAACGTTTTCAGCTTTTATATTTATGGTTAGTTAATTTGTTAAGTCGGTTGTCGTTTTAATCTAGATGTATTGTTAATTCATTAGTTAATCAGTAGGTATTTTATTTGATTATGATCGACGCTGGCTGTCACAATGTCTATTAGTTAGGTATGCATGTATTGTGTTTTGTTAGTTAAGTTAAAATTCTTTAGATTAAACTTTTGGTTCTAAAGTGCTGAGTCAAATCTTCTTAACGTTTTCTCACAATAGTTTAGTAGCGTTCTTAGTTATATTAGTTAAATCTAGTTAATTTTGTATTCACATCTTTTCAAGGTCATTTAGCTAGAATTTGCCTTGATATTTGGATTCAATTAGATTGTTCAATAATTCTTTTTAGTTCATGTTTTCTCTTAGTTAGATCTTATTTAGCTTTTAATTATTAGTATAGCCGTTCATAACTAGATTTTAGTTGTTTAATTAACCTTAGTTCATGTGTTCTTTGAATTAGAATTTAGTATCATTAATAAATAATTAGATTTTCATAATAAGTAGTATCATCCCATTTTCTTTACTTATCAATTAGTTTACTGCTGGGTTATTTCAATTAGTTAATTGTCTGAGTCATTTTAAATTTAGTTAGTTTGATAATTTAGTTCATAGCATGTTATTAGTTTGTTACATATTAGTTAGTTAGTTTTGTTATTTTGTCTTTTAGTAAATTGTTAGAATAGTGATTGCTTTTGTTGATTTTTAAGTTTAGATTTGGTATTAGTTTTCTTCGTTTCTGCTGCGGGTTTTTTTTTGTAAGGAAACATGTAGACGTGCGGTGAGCCTTCAAATCTACCCCCGAAGAGCCCTCCGAGGTCCCTAAAAGGTTCCCTCGAAAGGCCCTTCAAGCTCTCAAAAAGGCCCTTAATCAAACCATGCAAAAGTGCTTAACATAGAAGAAGATCAAGGGAAGGACTAGAGACTCGAAGCACTAAAATTTTTTTTTTTAGATTAGGTTTTTATTTATTTTATTTATTAATTGGGTATGTAATAAAACCATTTATTTATTTATTTATTTAAGCCCTCTGCATGGGCAACATTCTTAGTTAAATTAATTAATTGTTTTTTATTTTTTGCAATGAAGAGCAGTTTAGTTGTGTGCTTGAATGCAAAGTATTACTCATTCCCTAAGATCGACCCAGACTCCACCACTCGTGCGAGCCAGTTTTTATGTATTTGGTGTCTGACTTTCATATTGTTTTTACTTAAAATATCTTTTTAAAAAAATTAATTTTATAAAATTCGCATCAAATTTTTGGCGTCGTTGTTGGGGAACGGTGATTAATACGAGTATTCACTTTATTGCCATTGTTTGTTTGCGTTTTGTTAGGTTGTTAGTTTCCTTTCTGTTCTTTACTTATGTCTGTTTAGTTTTTTTTTTCCTGCTCATTATTTAAGATTGTTAAGTTTTTTTTTCAGTATTTAGGTTTAGAACCACATGTTTGCACACCCTAGATATCAGCTTACCTTTCTTGCACGACCCACTTATTAGGATACCATTAGAGGTGACTGCGCACGATTGGTACCTTACTTATAGCTTACTTTTCGCAAAATATCTGTGGGTGCAAGTGTGTGGTGCTTGTTTATTTTCTGTTTTTAGTATTTTTCTTTTACCTGTTTGTGGTTTGCTGTGGTTTGGCCACATTGCACGTTAGGTAGGTAGAAAGCCTTTTACTTAGGATAATTGCTGCACCGGTCTACCCTCATGTGCATGCAAGGGCGACACTCGCTTGACCCCGAGCTGGCAGAGTTAGTTGAGGACTCTGAGTGCCTTATTAGGAGAGCCCACAAATACGGTCACACGACTGAGGATCAACAGTTAACTCGTCCTCTCAGGGAGTACTTCAACCAACAAGAATGATAAACTCTCTTCTCGTGCCATTCTTTGTGCCTTATTAGGTTATGCAGATAATAAAAAAGGCTATAGGTGTTTCGATTTTCAAAATAAAAATTTGTATGTATCAATAAATGTATCATTTAAAAAAAAAGTTTTTTTAAATTTGAAAAGCACAAGAAAGTAATCGAATATTCTTTTTTGATAGATTTGACTTTGAAATCTAATGAATGTGATCATGAATATGATTTAGACTATCATCAACGTACTATTGATTCTAAATATAATATCGATAATGAAGAGCAAATCCATAGGGACATCATTCTACAATATTCAAGACGTAGATAATCCAATTTTTATGTGCATTAGAAAAATACTCTGAAGTACAAACCAGAAGGTCATCCCGAATTTTTAGACCTCCTGAAAAATTTGTCCTACAAATCTTTTTCACCTACATATAACGTATTTATTGCGTTAATACATTCATATATAGAACGATCATCATATTTTGAAGCCAAAAATTATACAAAATGGATAGAAGCTATGAAGGTAGAATTAAAAACTATTCAAGATATTCCTCTAGGCAATAAACCTATAGGCTATCGATGGCCTTATAAAGTTAAAATCAAGAGTAATGAAATTCTTGAAAGGTATAAAGTCATATTACTAGCCAAGGGGTATCCAAGAGTATGGTATCAACTACGAAGAAACTTTTGCTCTAGTTGCCCGAATGACCACTGTCAGGACATTAATAGCTTTAGTCTCTAGTAGAAAATGATCCATATTTCAAATGAATGTCAAAAATGCTTTTTTCAATGAAAATCTAGGTGAATAAGTTTATATGGAAGCCCCACCGGGTATTAGTATCTCTAAGGGTAAAACTCTTTGTTTAGAAAACTCTTTATGGTCTTAAACAGACACTAAAAGCATGATATGACAGGTTTAGTCATGTTATGCTTGATTTTGGATTTCGATCTTGTTTGATTGACAATGCTTTATTTATTAAGAATTCTGATACATGGATTATTCTTCTTCTTCTCTATGTGGATGACATGATCATCACTGGAGGCGACAAACAGGGAGTTGAAAACATTAAAGAGCTTCTTAAAACTCATTTTGAAATGATTGATTTAGGTTTATTGAGATATTTTTTAAGAATTGAAATTGCTTATTCTCCTCGAAGGTATTTATTATCTCAATCTAAATTTGCTTTTGATATTGTTTCTAAGTTTGAAATTATAGATAATAAGTAGATACTTCAGAAGTTGTCAACATCAAAATAAGAATCGATGATGGAGAACCTCTTGATGATCCCACTCCTTACAAACAGCTTATTGAAGCACTTTTCTATCTTTTCATTACTAGACTTGATATAGCACACGTTGTACACACAGCTGACCAGTTTCGACATGCTCCCACTTCTGTTCACATAGGAGTAGTTTTACGTATTTTTAGATACATAAAGTCCTTCATTTCACGAGGCTTATTCTTGTTTGCTTTATCTTCATTAGATTTAATTGCTTATACTGATGCTAACTAGAGGTGATCCCAATAACAGACACTCAACCACTGGTTTTTGTGTTTTTTTAAGGATGTTTTTGATTTTGTGGTGGTGCAAAAAGAGTAAAAGGTCTCTCTTTTGTCTACCGAAGCTGAATACCGAGCTATAGCCACCATGACAATTAAAGTTGTTTGGCTCAAATGTTCGTTTGTTGACATGAGAGTTGAAGTGACACAAGCTTCACACATATGTTATGACAACAAGAGTGTGATATATATTGCCAGCAACTGAACATTTCATGAACACACCAAATATATTGAAATGGATTGTCACTATGTCATAGAGGAGTACCTGAATGAAACCATTGATTTGCCTTGTGTTACATCAGAATATCAATTAGCGAGCTTCTTCACCAAACCTATCGTTGCTCCTGGATATCATTTCCTCTTAAATAAACTTTTGCCTATTGTATCGTAAGTTTGAGGGGGAGTGTTAAAAATATAAAAAGTATAATATATAATATAATATTAATTATAATATTTAATTGTATTTTTTGTTTTTGTTTTTCTTTATTCTTTTATTTCTTTTTTGTCTAGTTCATTTTGAACTAGAATTAGTATCTAGTCAATATCTAATTAGATCTTGACCAAAGATATAGTCGTTGGACCTAGTCCAACGGCTCTAATCCAACGATCTTATCTTTTCTTGTATAAATAGGGGTTATCTCTTCTCCTTTGTAATTCAATGCTTAAGCATTTTTTATGAGAAATAAAAGTTTATTGTTTTTATCTTGTGTTCTTCTATTTATACCTTTTTATGGGTTGTGCTCGTAGTGTCTCCAATAGACACCTATAAGCTTTTGTGATTTTGTGAAAAAATACCATTTCATTACAATTTACACACATAGGCTAAGTTGGTCCAACAAAAGATCTTTTCTTTGGTGGCGACCCCATGCGGGTTCATGCCAATGGACTTGATATTGTAGGAAACTTGGAAATGCCATTAGGCTGCATTTAGATACCTAGATATGGGCATCCAAGAACACAGATCTATTGGACATGGATACCAATTTCTCAGTATTGAATTGTTGTAAACACCTTAAATTTTTCAAATTCATTTCTGGACACTCCCTTTCACAGATGCCAACCCCTTCAGCAAAGTGTAGGAGTCTAACCTCTAGGTCCATTCCAATTTAGGCATCATTTTACCCCTTTTTACCCAAAAATTACTATTTTACCTTTAAGAAACCCTAGATCCTTGTCAGTTAGGCCTAACCAAGCTCATTTTAAGCTTAGAAGAGTTAGAATATCAATAATTTCTAGCTCTCCTGAACTCACGATGAGCATACTCTATTCATTTCATGTAAAATGAGCTCATTTCTGGCTCAAATTCAATCCAATTATCTCAGAATTAGTCAATCTCAGTTGATCCTATTCTCATGTGTTTAACTTGAGCTTATCAGGAGTTCAAGTGGTCCAATCCCAGTTCAAATTTGTTTCTCACATTGTTGGAGTTCATTTTAGCTCAATTCGGCTCATTTCAGCTAGAATTGAGCTAACCCGAGCTAACCCTAGCTAGGATTTAGTTCGTTTAAGCTCTGAATTTAGTTCATTTCAGTTCAAACCCAGTGTTTTGTTCACTACACCTAGTACACTCGTTACTCACTTCACTCTATAGTGACTTTCTCACCATTTCTCTTAGAATTGTGTCTGTTTTCAATCATCTGGTTTGGAAGTCTAGTTGAAATAATGTCTTTTTTGGTTCACCTGAGTTTAGAAACCTTAGAATTCAATTCAAACCTTGTTTTTCAAGTGTCACGCTTCACTCCACTTCACGCCCCTACCCAGAAGGGCAAAATCATTTATAATCTTGATCATTTCTATTTAGCGGGGCAGTTCAGTCAATTTTTAAGTCAGGATAATTTTCAGTTTGGACTCAGATCAATTTTGTTATCTGAGATTATATCTATATTCGCGATCCAACTCATGTCTCAATTTGGACATTTGATACCTGATCCGATCCAATGTTGAATTTGATGTCCAGTATCCATTTTTTATTTTGGATCTAGATCTTTTTATCCAATTCACTCTATTATCTGTATTTAGGGTCTATCTTGTTTTCAGACCTGGATATTTTATCCAATTTGCTTTGTTATTTATATTCAGAGTCCAATTTATTTTCTGAACATAGATTATCTCATTAGATATTTAAGGTCCACTCGTTTACTATCCAGGATCCACTTTTTAATTCTATCTCTGATCTAGGATCCATTTCAAATGTCTTATCTTTGATCCATGATCCATCCATCATTTTAAGCATGGATCATATGCATTATTTGAGATTTAAATCCATTTGTCATTTGAAACTTTGGATCCAGATCTGGATTCATTTTTTTCTTTCAATCCAGTTTCTAATCTAGATTAAAAAAATGATTTTTTTTTTATATTTTAGTTCGAATCTAGTGCTTTTGCATTTCAACATTTGGTATTTTGAAATACCTTTTTGAATTTTGAATTTGGATTTTTGTTGGGCTTGAATTCCAAATTGGATCTTTAGCTCCAATCCAAATTAGAAAAAACCCACCTAGTTGGCGTCACCTTTGAATTATCCTCCTCACTTTATTTTCTTATTCTTGTTATTTTAGATAACTAGTTGATTTAGGACTTGTTTTTATCTCTTTATTTTATCCTTTGTTTTTAATATTTTATTTTAATTGTTTTAAAATCAAATGTGGACCCCATTCAAATGGCGCCATATCTAGAGAGTCCTAATCCCTTCTTTTATTAAGTGTTTTAATTAGATTGAAAAAGGAAAAAGTCAAAAAAATAAAACCAAATAGGGACTCTTCTAAGGAGGACAATTTCCTCTAATTTTGTTAATTATTTGCTGATTAGTCTCAGCAAATGGAGGACTCCCTAGAGTCTCTATCCCCTGATTTTCTCTCTATAAAAGAGACCCAAGGGACGTCCAGCCAGAGGAGGCAATATCTCTCTTCCTCTTCTTGATTTTCTTCTTTTCTTTCCTTCATCTTCCCTAAGTGCCACCCCTCCCCCCGAGCCTTTCTTCTTTCTTCTTCTTTGGTTGGAGCAAGGGAAGGAAGAATCATGTAATCTCTTTTACTTCCTCTTTATTCTATTATTTTATTTACTTGTGTTTTCTTTTTCTTTTTTCGTATCCATGAGAAGGTTGGAATTTGGTTTCTCATAAACCGAGTCCCTCCTTCCAATCGACTACAGTAAAATAAATCTCGTGCATTAGCTTTTTGTTCCTTTTTTTATTATTATTCATATGCATTGTAGATCTCGATTTATGTTACTTTTGCATCCATATGCATTTAAGCTTTTTCTTTTTTTTGTTTTATGCATGTTTAGATTAGGTTTAATCTTATTTAATAGTTGTGCTTTAAAATCTTGATTCTGGCCCTCACGTTAGCATCATTACTTTCATATGCCTACGTGAATCTGGTCAAGTTTCATTATTTTTCAACATCTATTGATATGTTTTCAAAAATCAAGATCAGAACCTGTTTCTTGCACCGTCTAGCCGCTATTCGCAGTCTGGGTCATCCTGCCAGAGTCATATCTCCCTAACTAGAGATGCTTTTTCAGATCCGTAAAAAATGACTTTTTTGTTTACATGTCTAGTTTATCCCTGGTGGGTTTCGTAAATTTTAATGTCTGTTTGCTATTTTATTTTAACCCAAAACCAGAACTTGTTTCTCGGCACCGCCAGACCATTGTTCATACTCAGGGCCATCTTGCCGGAGTCATATCTCCTTAACCAGAGATGATTTTTTCAGATCCGTAAAAAAGGATGTCTTTGTCACCGTGTCTAGCTTATTCCTGTTAAATTTGGTAATTTTTCATGTCTGTTTGCTATTTTATGTTGGCTTTAAATCGTGACAAATACAAAATATCCTGTTTTGCAGCCCGTTTTCACTATTTAACTTAATATCTTTTTTCTGAGTATTCATTAAATTTATTTTTCGATTGCATGCTTTTTTTCGGGTTGTTAAGAGTCTTCATGCCAATTTTTAGGATTTTAGAAGGTCATTTAATATTTTGTTTTGTTTTTTAAAAATCGGTTTTCTGCAGACTCCTGTTCTGCAGAAATAAGTGCAGTTTTGATATTTTCTTGTTCATATTTTTAATTTTATGAATTGTTTTCATGATTTTAAATTTTGATTATGTTCCTGATTGCGTGAGGGTGTTCTCCACCCAATTTAGTGTTAGTTTACATCTGTTTAGTTTTCGGATTAAGCATACTTTAAAAACCTTTTTTAAAACCCTAGCATTTAAGACTAATTTGGCAATTAGTCTAAGCTTTTAGCGGTATTTTGGTCTTTTTGCCTTCAATTCTGAAATTTTTATTTTATAATAAATTTAGTTTTATAGTTTATTAGATCATGCATTTTCGTTTAGTTTATTTAGGAATTTCTGTTTTATGAATGCATTGGAAAGACTTATTTCAAATAATATCCCTCAATGTTCAGATATTGTTGGATAAATCCCGAAAAGCCTACATTTTTTTACTAACATGTTTGCTGATTTTGCAAGAAAGTTGAATATTTTATTTTCTCTTTATTTTGTTATTCAATTTCTTAATGTAAATTGTAATCAAATACCAAAAATAGTAGAAATTTCTTTTATTTATGCATAGCTTAGGTTTCATATGCATATAATTTATTTTTCTAATATTAATTGTTAATGTTTGTCATGCGTATGCACATTTTAATTTCACAATGGTGATTCACGAATGACACATGCACTTTCTTTTAAGAAGTTAATAAACTTAGTGGAATTCGTATTTGTGACCATAGTCAAATGAAATTCAAGTTTTATTAATCTCTTTTAAGTTACAAAAGGCCTAAATACTTATGTTATTTTTTAAAAATCATTGCATATTTTCAAAGATTTTTTTAATATTTTTTAAAACATTATTTTAAAATCTAATGAGCTATATTTAAAATATATTTGTGGCCATAGTCACGAATATATGACGAATTTATCTTTATTAAATTCTATAAGACACAAAAACCTCTTTTCATCAAAAGAATTTCGCAAAACAAGGAAATTTACAAATGATTTTTTTTTCAAAATCTTTCAAAAGGGTATTTCAATAAATTGCATCAATGCATCATTTAGACTTATGTTGCATCATGCATGAGCCCACAGGGCCACACGTCCCGTCATTTAATCCTTTTAGAGATTTAATTTCAAAACATCTCAAAATATTTTTTTTTCAAAGTATTTTCAACAATTTTAGGCATGCATCATGTTTTTCAATAAACTTTTTTTCAAAATCATATCATATGTGTGTTTGATTCTTTCTGCATTCTAGGATTTAGAATAATCTCTCACATTTGAATAAAACAAGACATATTGTTCAATCCTTGGTTCGATTACTCTTGGTTAAGGCGTCAGGAACGGTTGAACCTCGTACTGACAGACGAGTCTCATCTCTCAAGTTTTTCTTGCATTTTTTAAAACGGAGGCGAGTTTTCTAAACACTTTTTCAAAAGGTCAAATGCAAAAGTAAAATTTTGCATGTTAACAATTGCAAAAGAATATCTTGTGGATATCTGATCAGAAAAGTAAAAATCAAAATCATGTTCCGGATGAAAAGCAAATCTTTTGGAGACAAGAAAATCATATAAAATGATAATAGTCTTTTGATGGTTACCTATGCCTACAGTGAAAGTTGCAGATGTTAAAGTTGTTGGTCTTGACATAAATGGCCAAATCATGGATGTCATGGCTATGATGATGAATTGATGTCTTACTTTTTCTTTTATTGCTTTTCAGTATCCTGGGATGAAGACTGGAAAACGTGGGACAAGCCTCTAACTTTAATTTTGTAATGGCAGATGTGTATCCTCTGACGAGCATCTCTTCATGTTCAAATATATATATGGAATTTCCCTTCTGTGTCTAAGGTTGGAAAGATTGTGATCTGAAAACTATGGGTTTTGGCCCTCTACAATGTAATACAATAATACAGTTAAAACAAGTCTCTCTCTCTCTCTGGAGAAACTCCTTCCACTCTAAACATGAATCAAGCTATGATCCACACAGGTAGGGGTTCTCAAACACACACGGACACGCCCCAGTTTGTGCCCACAAATTGTCTTCAGAAGGATGAGTAAAACTTTCATATGAGAGAGAGAGATCCAAACTGCTGGTAGTGTACTGATTGTTTACTTGACTAGTCTGCATTGGTTTGCAAAGATATGGATCCCTATTCCACACGGATCCTGATGCAAATGTGGAGAAGACAATGAACTCTGAGGTTATTGCAAAATTTAGGACATGAGGATAAGTACGTGCATGCAAATGTATAAAACTATCGCCCACACAATATGGATATTATGATAAAGAACCAAATTAAGCATGAGCATTTTTTGTTCCAAAATTCAAGTTTATTTTTGATAAGCCAAAATTCAAGTTTGTCCGATACTATTTGTTCGTTCTTTGTTTTTTGTTCGAAAGACAAGCTGAGGTTAGGCAGACCCCTACCAGTTACACAACATACCATTGGGTTTTGAACTTGCAATACTAGTTGTTCGTTAGGTTTTCCAAAGCACTGTACTATTGATCGAGATAGAGAGAGAGAGAGAGAGAGAGAGAGAGAGAGAGAGAGAGAGAGCAAATCCTCCTATGGGAGCTTCAATGACTTAATATGATTTGAGTTTATGTCAACTTGCCTATAAATATGGATGTGGAATCAAACTGATCCTTATTGGACACATTTTCAGAGAGAGAGAGAGAGAGAGATTCATGCAAGACTGATCAAGCGTGGCCTTTTGCACACACTTTTCCTTCTCGTCACCTTGATCTTGTGGATGGTATCAAGAGGTCGACCTTCCTTGTGTGGCATGTCTTCTCCGTCTTGCATGCTCTGCTTGCATGTATATCTCCACAGTCTTCTGGTGCCTCCTTGGCCGCAGAGACCTCCGAAGATGAAGCTTCCTGCGTTCTCTTGTCCTTCCAGAGTCCAACCTCTCGAAACGAACGGTTCTCTCCCTCTCTGAATAAGCAATCCCCCCACCGTAACTCTCACCTTCATCCAACTCTATCTCATCTTTGATACTTTCCAACTCGAATGCACTCCTTGCTCGTTTTATTCGCTTTATCATTGCCAACTTTTCCCATAAGAACAAGCAACAGTATTCCGTTGTCGAACAGCAAGATTCCAGCACTGCCCACATCATTTTGCAGAGATTCTTGCCGATGCAGTCGATGATTCCCACTTTGTATAGAAGATAGAAGAACAACATTACTGCACAATGAGTGGCAATAAAAAATAAAAATCCTTAGTATATAGGGAGGGTTCTTAAAAAAAAAAAGGGTTTCATTCGACAAAGGTGTCGTTATTGCTCGATACAGGGGCGTAGCTAGGATTCATGTGAGGGGGGGGCAAACAGGGTTGTAGAAAAAAAAAATTATTTGTGTGATAGTCGGGGGTAGCTCCCCCCCAAAATTTTTTTTTTGAGATAAAATAAAAAATGGCTACAATTATTAATAAAAATCTATTTCATATGGACAAATCAAACTATTTGCTGCAGTCAGGGCTGGGCTAGGACTGGGCTGGGCTAAAAAATGGCTAAAAATCTATTTCATATGGAATCAGGGCAGGGCTAGGACTGGGCTTTTAAAAAAAAAAAAATTTTTTTAACTGTTTGGGGAGGCAGGACTGGGCTACAGCCCAGTCCTGCCCCCCCCTAGCTACGCCCCTGGCTCGATAGGTTTGGTAGAGTGACTCACTGATATAAGTAAGGGCAAGAACCATCACGATTTTCATAATGTTGACGATGCAAAAATGGTCGATGTAGCAGAACAGATCCCATGTTAAACCACATACTGAACTGCAAAAGGGTCCATGTTATTACCCCACGCAAGAATTCTTATAAGTGCTGCCTGACAGAGCAAAACTGAAACTCATAGACAGTCACGTCCTACGTTTTGGCATTAACAAAGGAATGTGTGTGTGTATATATATATATATATATATATATATATATATATATATATATATATATATATATATATATATATATATATATATATATATATATATATATATATATATATATATATATATATATATATATATATATAAGAGAGAGAGAGAGAGAGTAATGGGTCAGTGCTAAACCCATTTGGTGCTAAACTGCATGCTAAATGGGTTTTTCAGCTTCTCAGGTGCTTTTTATGCAGTTCCGGACCTATAAATGTGTTGGGCATGGTCGATTTACTAAGAATCTACACCTGGATCATGTGTTTTCGATAAAAAAAAGATGTTTGGAGTCTCAAAATTTTGCAAAGATTTTGGACGGTTGATCTTTTGAACATTATAAAAACCCACCCATGTATTGGAATCAAAGGCTTCAAGAGCTGATCCCTATAAAATCAAGTACATAGATCACATCTAAATGGTCAAAAAAAAAAAAAAAAGCCTGAAAAACCTATTTAGCACGCGGTTTAGCACCGATCCATTACTCTCTCTCTCTCTCTCTCTCTCTCTCTCTCTCTCTCTCTCTCTCTCTATATATATATATATATATATATATATATATATATATATATATATATATATATATTGGCTACTAATAAAGGTATCAGACTAATGAGCTAGAAATCGTGCCAGTTGTACTAACTCAATCTAAACACACAGATGTGTTCAACATGGTTTGTTTGCTAAGGATCAAACCTTGGATTGTTTCTTTTCTGATGTAAAAATGTGATCTTTTTGAGTTATGAAATTTTGACACATTGTGGGCCATTGATTTTTAAATGTCCCTTTAAAAACCTAATTACTTATCATAATCACATGATTCAAAACAAACCATGTAGATCACATCCATAACATTTGATTTGCAAAAAATCAGAATTTTTTGTAGAAAAAAGTGATTTCTAGCTCATTAGTTTGGTACGGTACCTTCATTAGTAGCCAATATTTACCCTATATATATAGTATAATGTGTATCATAACTTGCATTGTAATTGCCAGAAAATAGCATTATATCATAACGTGGAGTAAAGATCATAAATTTGCATAATATAAACTTAAAAAGTAAAACAATGAAAAAAAATCACACGATGATGATTATGATGAAGTTAAATGATGCAGTAAATATACAACAAATTAAGTAGAGTCAGCTAATATAGGAATAAATAACTAAAACACAATCTTAGCATACGCTCATAGTTCATGATACATAAAAACAAATTCTGGAGATAAAAGAAACAAATACTACATAGCAATCAAGCTAATGCAAAAACATATTTAATATCTAGTATCCTAAAATTCTAATCTTCTAATTTGTAAGAATAGAGTCTAAATACCTTAAAAGATAGACTACTTCCAAAATTTCTTCTATTAAGTAAATCATTAACATTTCATCTTGAGTTCTCTGATTTTTTAAATTGGAAACATCTCTCTCTCTCTCTCTCTCATGTTCAGCTCACCACAAGCTTGGTTCGAGCTTTTTTTCCTCCAAACAAATGATCTCAAACTTAAATTTATTTTCATTGGGAATCAAGCTAATGCAAAAACATATTTAATATCTAGTATCCTAAAATTCTAATCTTCTAATTTGTAAGATTAGAGTCTAAATACCTTAAAAGATAGACTACTTCCAAAATTTCTCTATTAAGTAAATCATTAACATTTCATCTTGAGTTCTCTGATTTTTTAAATTGGAAACATCTCTCGTTCTCTCTCATGTTCAGCTCACCACAAGCTTGGTTCGAGCTTTTTTTCCTCCAAACAAATGATCTCAAACTTAAATTTATTTTCATTAGCTAAAGTGCTAAACAAACAAAGTCAAACTCACACAGAACATCTGATTATTCCTTGGCTTTGTCCAAAATTATATCATTTCAAGCCACATTAGAAAAATATCTAAGTAGGGATGCAGTATCAAGAAACATGTTCAGACCTTAAATGGGTATGGCATTCACTATGAAACTTATACAGCACAGCACTTTCCATCTGCTGTTTATAATTGTGCAATTTAGCGAGATAAATATATTAATGTCTGCTTTAGATTTTACTTAATTTTTTATGATGAATGTTTTATATGATAAAACAAATTTTAATTATCAACATTGAAAATCAAGGATTTAGCTATTATGTCCATCTATAGACAACAATCGTAAGTGGTCAAAAGATTTCTTACATGGAGTACTGCACCGTTCTTCCACTCGTCTTACTTTGGTACATAAGTATTTATATTCAGACACACTAAATTATGCAATTATTGCTTAAATAATTAAGTTCACTCTTCCTTTCTGGTAACCAAGAAAAGACTGAAGGCTTGGCCACACTAACTGTTTGGAATTTCTACTCGAGTCATGCTATTTCAAGTGCTAATGCTAGTCTAATACTCCTTTGGTAGGAGAACCTTCACCATGCAAGCCTTATTTAATTACTTCATGTTTCAGTCAACAACAGCCAAAGTTGGCACTTAGCAATCTACACAGGATAGTACCATATCAAAGAGTTAACATCTGAAAAACATTAACCGATTCACAACATATTTTCTGAAGAGGAACTCTAGGAATAAACTTAAGCTCACGATTTGAGAATAATGTTGTTATAAAGAATTAAAAATAGTGATTACAAGAAATACTTTTAAAGAATTAAAATATGTTAGTTGTAAACAAGGTGCACATGTAAGATTTACCTGCATGACTTTCCCGTGATGAAATCAAGTGGTGATTGGAACAAACTACCAACAACTTCACTAAATCCAGAAAAAAAAGAGGTAAAAATGTTTCCCATTATTGCAAAGGTTGATGCAGATTCTTAGTAAGCATTCTGAACTTTGAACTTCTGGACTATTGCCACTATAACCTCTTCGTCTCACATTCCAAGCATACCTACAAGAAAATATAAATGGTAAGGAAAATTTTCAGAATAAAATGCAATATATACTTCACATTGTAACAGAAAGTTCTGATACTAATGTTAACTGCATATTTTGAGAATCAATAAGAAAAGGGAAAGGAACAAACAACCAGAAGAAACTTTAATGGATGGATAACCGAAACTCCACTGTGCAAGATCTTATCCAAAAGTGTTCTGCACCTAGTCATTAGATGTTAGTTGAAGCCCCAATTTTCCTTAAATATGAAATTCTGGTACAGATAAGGGTTTCAATGAATGAGATTTCATCTGACATCCGATCAAATCTGACTCCATTTAGTTGAATTTGGTTAAGCCAAATGATATCCGATTATAATCAGATGCAGATATTTTTTTGATTTTTTGCTACCGAATCCGACAATTATCCGAATTTGATGGATGTCCGAATACAATTACATGTAATAAACCAGATACAGTATGAGCTTTTCACCATCCAAATCTGAATCCATTTAGCCAACATTCAATTAGTCGGATCTGATATTGACCACATGTGACCCGAATCTGAAAAGCCAAAGTCTGCACAAAAATTTTCACTCTCTGAAATCTAAAATGGATTATATATATATATATATATATATATATATATATATGTGTGTGTGTGTAGCCAATCGTGATAAGAAAGAAAATATTAGGTGATGCGGACATACAACTCATACTCAATTTGCTAGATAGACCACAGTCGTGGAGTACGTACTACAAGAGAGTTAACTTATCAAACATCAATATGCATGAGGCTGACACATGAATCGAAAATTGAAAACAGAATCAAGTACAAAAGTTGGTTGGAACTATTAGTGGTTCAAGTCAAAATATGCTTTTGCTCATTCACATACTTTGTGTTAACAAGGTTTACAATCAAAATAGTTGAAAAGCGTATCTATACTACTGTGTTTCATTTTGCTGCAAAATGTACATTCATATTTTAATGAATTAAAATGTTAGTTTTCTGTTTCTTGGAAGAAAGTAAAATGTTGATTTTCATTTAATCCTCTCTCTTTTGTCCGCTAGAGATTTGTCTTTGTTATGTTTTACACACTCCTTTGCTCCTGTACTGTATCGTTAAACTGATTTAGTAAAGGCTTCCATTCATATTCCAAGTCTTTGCCCCATATAAGAAAAAGACAACTTATTTAGATTCTCGTTTTTAAGCCTATTGTATGATGCTATTAGTTAATAAGCAGGTGATTAACAGTTTGCATGATGTTGGGCATTCCTTGCAGAAAACAGGGTGTTCAGTCAGGGCACAAGGGCACCTAGAAGCATTCTAATAGGAAAAGTTCCAGTGACACATATGCCCATAATCACCATGTCAAATTTAAAAGTTGAACTCTAAGATCGTTAATTGGCATTCTAGATCCCTTTTTCCGTGCTTAGAAAGGATAAAATTTTAATAAAACAGAATAAAAATTTTGAGTCCTTAAAAACCAATTAAGCCCTCCCACTTGTTTATGATAGGCCACAGATTACATTTTTTTTCTTTTTTTATCATACATGATTCTCTATTAACAATTTCTGGCACTTAGATATAGAAAAGATGATAACGTACGTTATCTTTTAATGGTATTTACTGCTACAAATATAACATCAAGAAAGGGTTAAGCGATTCCATTATTACATGAAACCATACAAAAATAAATCACTAACTACAACTGCAGACTCACTCTTTGAGAAACATCTGAATTGTATGCCAAGACATAAAATAAGTGATTCCTCTGAGATTTCCTCAATCCTTGTACGGGTGCTTGTATACATCCAGTTATCCAATTGAACAGTTAGAGTAACGCATTACGCTCCATAGTGGAAACTACTTATCACAAAGTTCAGGATAAGTAATCGCATCCAAGCACCATATTAAAAAAATCGATAGCGCTAAGAAAACACAGGAAGCGTACACGCAGACGCACTCAGAAAAGGAGAGAGAGAGAGAGAGAGAGAGAGAGAGAGAGAGAGAGAGAGAGAGAGAGAGGTTGGACTTACAGAACTCGTGCCAAGATGGAACCGACGACGCCATACGATTTCTCGATTTTTGAATGTGGGAGTTGGTTTTTAACGGTCTCTCTCTCTCTCTCTCTCTGGCAAACCATACATGGGTTGGATCAACTGGATTTGGATCCAATCTAACCATATAAGGATTGTTTTCTTTTAAATTTTTAAATGATGGGTGGCAGCCCAACCCGCAAAGACATGCTCACTAGACTAAATTAGCGTGTCTCTGTTAGGAGATTCAATGTTGTCGGAGTCGGTTTATAAATTGAATCAGCTTTCAAAAAAAGCCTGAATTAGTCTGAATCGAATTGAAGTGAATCATATCTAATTCGTCAATTTAAACAAGTATTTTTTTTATCAAGAAATATGTGGGATGCAGCACTCAAACAGTAAAAGACGCTACAAATCTCGCGTCTTCGACAGTAACCGTGGCCCCTAACGAGCAGATGCCTTCCTGCCGATCAGAAAAACTTCAAAAGTGTTGTGGTATGGGAGAAACCCACAAAGAGAGTAAGGATCTGTCACCTTCAGGTCAGCCTACACTATCTCAGGAAGCTTCACCTGTAAAAACGGGTCCATCAGAAGTCAGTTCTCTGACTTTGGCCAATAGTTACACCAATGGTTCCTTACGAAGTGTGTGTTGGAACACACGAGGTATGGAGCGGAAGTGGGTTTGGCGTTTCATCGCTGACTCAATGAGTTCGATCCAACCAGACCTTGTCTTTTTATTAGAATCGAAAATTTCTGAATCGGTCCTACGTACCTTCATTGCAAGCGCAATTTCCTGACTATGAAATTTGTGGGTAATTTTGCATTCTCGGATGAGAGTCGAATTCTATGTTTATGGCATAAAAACAGAGTGCAAGTGGATATTTTATGGATGTCGGATCAAGTTGATAATGGTTCTGATGGACGATGGATCGGATCTGGTAGTAATTTCCGAGGTTTATGGAAAGAACAACTACATTATTGAGCATCGCGCTCTTTGGCAAGAGCTAGGCGCTCATCAATTGGACTCACCGTGGATGGTTCTGGGCGACTGGAATGTAACACGGTCCTTGTCTGAGCTCTGCTGCGGATCAAGGTTTCATCACATGGGGACTGCCGACTTCAACAATTTCATATCTGCTTCAGGTTTAATAGAACTCGACTGCTTTGTCGTTTCACTTGGCATAATAAACAAAATGGAGGGGCTTATCGAGCCAGTAAATTAGATTGATGCTTTGTGAACGATCTATGGATGCTCAAATATCCATCTTCTTCTGTGATATCTCTTCCGAAATCAATTTCTGATCATAATGCTTTATTGGTTACTTCTAGTGTTCGGAATTCGCCCTTTTAAATTTTTTTCCTCCTGGTTTGCCATTCCATCTTGCCATGAGACCGCGTGGTCTACTAATAATCGAGGTTGTCCGATGTTCAGGGTGGTCTCCAAATTAAGGGTTGTTCATAGAGCTCTTAAAGAATGTAAATAGTTGGACATAGGAGATTTGGGCACCCGTAAAAAACAAATTTCAGAAGCATTGATCCAAGTGCAAGCTTAGGTTGAATCTGGAGGATTCGATATAATAGAAAAAGAATCTCTCCTGCAGGAAGAGTTAGCCGACATCCTTCGTTTGGAGGAAGAAGATTGGCAGCAAAAATCTCGGTATCTTTGGCTTCAGGAAGGCGATCAAAACTCTCAATTCTTCCATCTAATAGCTAATAAAACTATTCAGTGCAAAAACATTCAGGGGCTTCAGAAGAAGGATGGGTCGTGGGTGACCAGCCGAGAGGATATTTTTCACGAGGCCTCACAGTTTTTTTCTCAACTTTTTACCTGCATCAATGTCAGCAGCGTCTCCTTTGAAGGACCAGAAGCATCAGGTGTAAACTCGGATGAAAACTTAATGCTTCTGTTGCTCCAGTCTCGGATGCTTAAGTTTTCCGAGCTATATTTGAAATAGTGCACCCGGCTCGGACTGTTTTTCAGGTGTATTCTTTACTTCCTTTTGGGATATTATTTGTAAGGATATGTGTTTAGTTGTTGAGGATTTTTTTCCCAAAAGGAAAAATCCTTTCAATCAACACCACATATTATTCGTATTCTTAAGGAAGAAGGTGCTCACACCTAGGGATGGCAGTGGGGTGGGGCGGGGCGGGGGACAAGGTTTCCACCCCCGCCCCGCCTCCGCGGCGGGGATGGATTTTATCCTCCACCCCCGCCCCGTCCCCGCCCCGCCCCGTCCCCGTCCCCGTTTGTCAAATTTAATCCCTACTTAGAAATCATTCACGTTAATATTTCAGTTAATGATAAATGAATTCATCCACATGAAAAATAGGATCTCCCCGCCTTCATAGCCCAGACAAAAATTAGATTTTACTTGTGCCTAGTAAACTAATACATAACATCCATGGATCATGCTCTAGAAGATATTGAATGGACTCAGTTCCTCATCCTCTAATTTTTTCTGAACTGGAGAATATTATTTAATAATTAGAAAAATGAATATGCAAATAAGTTGATCTGAAATGTTAAAAAAAATTAAGCCAAATCAAACAACCACTATAAATGAAAAAATTAACCTATTGAAACCTGCTTTATAATCACAGAAAAATGTGTCCACTATATGAGAAGATTTGACAGCACAAGCAAAACCACAGAGTGCAACACAAATTTAAAACATGAAGGTCCAGAAAGAAAGCAGGATGAAAATATTGCCCTTATGCTTCTTCAGAATGTCAAGCAAAACCCTAGTCCAGTAGCCACGATAACTTAGATTACCAAGATCGGAGAGTGGTCTCTCAGGTGTCCCAACCTTACCTTCTTTTTTTGATAGTTCATACGCTGACAAACAAACAATGCATCAGCCATGTCAAAAGTTGTTTTTAAGATCTCAGAAGATGTCAAACAATGCATCAGCCATGGAAGGAGGGAGAGATCGTGTCGGCCAACGGTGGTCGGTGTCGGCAAATGGTGGTTGGCGTCGGCCAACGGTGGTCGGCGACGACCAACGGTGGTCGGCGACGGCCCAACTCCAATGATAATGCGGATGGGGAAGGAAGGGGAAGAGGCGACAGCCCGGCTCGGCGGCTGCAGGGTTAGGAAATTAGGGAAGGGAGTTAGGGTTAGTAAACATGTAGAAAAATATAAAGGGTTGGGGGCGGGGATGGGGCGGGGCGGGGCCGGGACGGGGATGGGCCGGGGCGGGGATGGGGTGGGGCGGGGGAACGTGCTAGTCCATCCCCGCCTCCACCCCCGGACGGGGATGGATTTTAACCTTCGTCCCCGCCTCCATCCCCGTTTCATACCCTCCATCCTCGGTCCAAACGGGGCGAGGCGGGGCGGGGCCCCGCTTTCCCCCGGTCCACTGCCATCCCTACTCACACCCTTGCCAAATTTTGACAGCTTGCTTAATTTTATTTATAAAATTATCGCTAAGATAATGGTCAATCGTATGAGCCCTATCCTTCAGCACATTATCTCTCATAATCAGAGGAGAGGGTGGTGTATGTTCGCCCCCGATGATTCACTGAATCCCACGTCTGTGTTTGGGGGTCTGAATGAGCACCACGTATACAAGCACATGGGGCTCGTATTCCCGTGTATGTTGACGTCACTTAGCATTGGAGTCTGGTGTGGTTGCAAAGACTTAAGTACCCTTTCTTGCTATTCTTCTCATAAAGCGATGGTTTGAGAAAATGACAAAAATGCCTTTTATTCAAAAAATAAAAAACAAACAGTTCAAAAAAAGGACAAACATGTCCTCCATCCAGAAAGTCAAGGATGATGTTGACTCTTCAAAGTCTACCCAGCGAAACGAACCTTAATCGTTTCGCCGATGGTGATCCGACGAAACGATGGTGAGCCGGTGATCCGATGGTCATCCGACGAAACAAACCTGAGCCATCAAAAATGTTTGTTTGAACTTTTCATCATCATCTTCTTCTTCCTTCTCCGTAAAACACTGTAAAACCCTCTCTCTCTAGAGAAGAAATCAAGGGAGGCAAATAGTTTCCCCTTGAGAAGGCCATGAACATCAACCCTTTCACTCTCTCTCCCTTCTCTCTCTACTTCTTTGCACATCGAACAGACGATCCTACATTGCTCCATCAAACACCGACTGACCTACACACTGACTGTAGCATCGCTCAACTTGATGAGTTGTGGAGCCTGATTCATAGTTTTTGCCCTTACAGGAGGGGGTTTGGGGGCTCCTCTCAACGTGGGTAACATCATTCAACTTGATGTGTTGTGGAGCCTGATTTAGAGTTTTTGCCCTTACAGGAGGGGGGTCCGGGGGCTCCCCCCCGGCGGGGATCCCGGGTCTCTAAATTTTTTGGGGGCCTTCCAACAACGATTTGTAGTATTTTCGGGTCTCCAACGAGCCCCATAACGATTTTTAGTGTTATCCGGCTTTTCAACAACGATTTGTAGTGTCTTCCGCAAATCACTATAGCGATTTATAGTGTTTTCGGGTCTCCAACGAGCCCCACAGCGATTTATAGTTTTGTTGGATCTCACTATAGCGATTTGTAGTGTCTTCCATAAATCACTATAGTGATTTGTAGTGTCTTCCGCAAATCACTATAGCGATTTGTAGTGTTATTCAGTAAGCAAATCGTTGTAAATCGCTACCTGAATCAAGACCATTTTAACTAAAACCTAGACCCCTATTATTTTGTGTTATTTGAGTTGTACAACACCATTCTCGCTTGACATCCACATCTTGATTCTGGCATGCTCCTTGTTGGATTTTCCATTGATTTCTTCCAACCTTGCTTGAAACAAACATATGTCTTTCTCACCACGACACCCTATGCATTTTTTTGACCACGACACCCGAAACTCGTGCCGTGGGGAGCCCCCGGACCCCTCTTTTGTAAGGGTAAAAACTCTGAATCAGGTTCCACAATGAATCAAGTTGAACGATGCTACCCACGCTGGGAGGAGCCCCCCAACCCCCCTCCTGTAAGGGCAAAAACTCTGAATCAGGCTCCACAACTCATCAAGTTGAACGAAGCTATACACGTTGGGAGGAGCCCCAAACCCTCCTCCTATAAGGGCAAAAACTCTAAATCAAGCTCCACAACTCATCAAGTTGAATTATGCTACCTACGCTGGGAGGAGCCCTCAGACCCCCCTTTTATAAGGGTAAAAACTCTGAATCAGACTTCACAACTCTTCAAGTTGAATGATGTTACCCACGCTGGGAGGAGCCCCCAGACCCCTCTCCTGTAAGGGTAAAAACTCTGAATCAGGATCTACAACTCATTTAGTTGAATGATGCTACCCACGTTGGGAGGAGCCCCCAAACCCTCCTCCTGTAAGGGTAAAAACTCTGAATCAGGCTCCACAACAGTCAATGTGCAGGTCAGTCACCCCCCTCCTGTAAGGGAAAAAACTCTAAATTAGGCTCCACAACAGTCAATGTGCAGGTCAGTCACCCCCCCTCCTGTAAGGGAAAAAAACTCTGAATCAGGCTCCATATCTCATCAAGTTGAATGATGCTACCCACGCTGGGAAGAGCCCCCAAACCCCCCTCCTGTAAGGGCAAAAACTATGCTACCCACGCTGGGAAGAGCCCCCAAACCCCCCTCCTGTAAGGGAAAAAACTATGCTACCCACGCTGGGAGGAGCTCCCAAACCCCCCTCCTGTAAGGGAAAAAACTCTGAATCAAGCTCCACAACTCATCAAGTGGAATGATGCTACCCTCGCTGGGAGGAGCCCTCAGACCCCCATTTGTAAGGGTAAAAACTTTGAATCAGACTCCACAACTCTTCAAGTTGAATGATGCTACCCACGCTGGGAGGAGCCCTCAGACCCCTCTTCTGTAAGGGTAAAAATTCTGAATCAGGATCCACAACTCATTTAGTTGAATGATGCTACCCATGCTGGGCGGAGCCCCCAAACCCTCCTCTTGTATGGGTAAAAACTCTGAATCAGGCTCCACAATAGTCAATGTGCAGGTCAGTCGGTGCTTGATGGAGTAATGTTGGATCTTTTGTTGGATGTGCACAGAACCAGAAAGAGAAGGGAGAGTGAGAGTGAGAGGGTTGATGTTCATGGCCTCCTCCAGGGGAGATTTCTTTCTCGAATAATCCTGCAGTGCAGAGACTGAGTCTTAAATAATCATCTTCGGGGCACTTAAGTCTTTACAACCACTCCTTTTCTAGAATCATCATTTTTTTGGCACCAATGGAGGAGAGGGTACTTAAGTCTTTGCAATCGCATCAAACTTCAATGCTAATTAATGCTAACAAACATGGGGATATGAGACGCACATGCTTAAATACGTGGTGCTCATTGCGACCCCCGAACACAAGATGTAGCTAACTGCACTCTTCAGGGGAGAACATATAACCTGCTTCGTAATCAGAGAGATTTTATGAAAGGTCGCACCATTTAGGAAAGTATCATCTTGGCCCATGAGGTAGTTGATTCTATGGCCCATAGCATGTCTCAGTCGATTCTCTTTAAAACAGACCTTGCTAAAGCCTATGATAGAGTGAATTGGACTTTTCTCGGGCACTCCTTTCATCGGTTTGGATTTTGTGGATTTTTGGGTTCGTTGTATTATGAGATGCATTTTTACTCCTACATTAGCTGTGGTGATAAATGGGGAGCATGAACCATGCTTTAGTAGTAGTAGGGGAGTGAGGCAGGGAGACCCCCTCTCCCCTCTCCTCTTCCTCCTAGTGATGGAAAGGTTGAGTCCTTGTCTCCGACGGGTCGATCGAAGGAGAGCGATCCATTCTTCCAGTGGCCGTAAAAGGATTCCATTGGAACCACTAATTCTTTGAGGACTATTCCTTATTTTTCTTGAAAGATAAAAATCACTTCATTCGAAACTTTTTGGCTATAATTCGAGAGTTTGAAGAGGCTTATGGTCTTTTAGTGAGTCCCATGGGACATCAGTATTTATTTCTTTTAACTTACCATTTTTAAGGATTCAATACATCTCTAACTTGTGTGGATGGCAAGTGGAATCCTTGCCTATCAATTATTTTTAGGCCTCCCTCTTTTTAATTAAGGGCCCTCTCTTAAAAACCTATTGCTAACCATTGGTGTTGAAGTTTTGCAAACGCCTGAAAAGTTGTAGTAGTAAGGTCTTGTTCATGGCTGGCCGTATTGTTCTTATAAAATTTGTCTTAGCTTCCTTTCCGGTCTATTGGATGGTGTGCTTTACTATATATCCCCTGTTCTATCATTAATCAAATGGAGAACATAATGCAATCTTTCTTGTGGCATGCATGACACCTCTTCAAAGCATCACATTCATCTCATATCATGGGATAGAGTTTGTCGTCCCTTAAAAGGAAAGAGGCCTTGGCCTAAAGAGGTTGCAAGAACATAATTATGCATGCCTAGCACGTATGAGCTAGAATGTGGTGCAAAACATTGATAACCCATGGTGCAAAACTGATTCAGGAAAAATATTAGAGAGTTCAGTGTGGGTTTGTCATACGATAGCCTAGAAATCTTTTGGCTGGAGGAGCATACATAAAAGGCATTAATTTCATTCAGGACTCTTTTCAATGACATTTTAGGCAAAGGAAATCGGTTCTCATTCTGGCTGGATCCTTAGGCAGACCATCAACCTCTTGTTCAGCTTCTAGACAGACCCATTAACAAATCTCTATGCAGGTTTTTGGCTCCACCTAAATATACAACATTATTTATCTTCAACAGGGCGACCCCTATCAGCGGTGACTTTAAATCACGAGGTTGAAGACTCCATTACGCTGGGATCAACCTCTTTTTTTTTCTACCCAGAATGCTTGGCAACAGGGTCAGAAAAAGTGGCCTGCCTACACATCCCTTGTCTCATCTAATCTGGTGCAATCACTACTTTCCCAAGCTCCTCAGAAATGGAGTTGTTCCCTCCGTAATTAGTAGGCTCTTTGGTTAGTGTGTTTTCAAATTAACAAATGTGTGACAGCTTTGGAAAATTCGAAATCAGATTATTTTTTAGGACAAGAGCTTCACAAGAAACCAAATTCTAAAAAATGCTACGTATTTGCAGCAAAGAATCACTCAACCGTCTGCGCAGGTGGTGTTACGCAGGGCAGTGGACACCTCCTCCTCGTTTATGGTATAAGATCAATATAGTCGATCAGTTTGTATAGATGTGGCTGGAAAGTGGGTTACATCATCCATGATTTCAACGACAAGTTCATCAAGCAGGTAAAGTTATAGATAGAAATAGGTGCGTGTTTTGGGCATTAGATGAAAGCAGCTGACTAACTTGGTGGAGCTACTTTAGTGTGAAACTGGATTCATGAGCTTATATTATTATGTATGTCACAACCATGGATACACTTTTAGGTCAGTATAGTAAAGATGAAATGCAAATATATAGGCCTTTTAAAACTTAGATGAGGTCATGGATTTACATCATAGTTTAGTTTGTGAATTTTTTGGCTTGAACTCCAAGTAGGCAAGGTAAATCTGTGTTGTCTTGACGACTTTGAAACACAAAGGTTGCATTGTTCCAAATCGATGCATCCAAGACAGAATTGTCGCGCACCTTGGAGTGCGACAATAGAGTCCCACCAAAGTGGGACAAGAGTTACAAGTGCATTCCTCTTTGGTGGGACTCCCATGTCCTGTGTTTGATGCGGGATGTGCGTAGGGGTCATCATTGGTGGAGGAACTTGTCCTGACAGACGATGAGTGAGAAGCACTACTCCTGGCAGACGAGTGTGTCCCACCATTCAAATGCACCCTAAGGGCTCCCTTGGAGTCCAATAAATTGTCTAGGACAAATGAAGCTCAACACTATGGTTGCACCCTTTTCGTGGGGACACCCATGTCCGCTGTTTGACATGGGATGTGGGCCCCATGCTAAGCAGGACACAATCATCCCTGTGGATGATTGTGTCTTGCTATTCAAACACACCCTAAAAGTCTTGCTATTCATGTAAAACCCACTTAAAAAAATAGTGTCAGACACGTGCCGATGTTGGTCCGTCGGGTTGGACCTGTATCCAATTTTGAGTCAGACCCAAATCTGAGCCCAACCCGGACCCGACTTCTCGAAGGATCGAGAGCCTGCGTCTTTAAAAGACACAGGCTCTCTGGCGATGGGCAAAAGCCCTCGCCCCTTTTTCTCTCCTCACCATCGCTCGTCGTCTTCCATTCTCCATGCAGTCATCGGCGACCGAAGTCGTTGGTCACCCCTCCGAGCATCACCACCTTCTCCCTCTTCTCTGCTGCCACCGACGACTACCGACCGCCGGTGACCCCTCCGTCACCACTTCGCTCTCATCCTCTTTGAACTCTCCGGCCGCTCGACCCCATTACCTTCTTCCTCTTCTTCTATGTTTTTTGGTGACACTGAAGCTATCACCACTGACCTCTTCCTCAGGTAACCTCTTTCTATCTCTCTTCTTCTTCTCATCGTCGTCCAACTGGAAGGGGGGTAGAGCCCCTTGCCGTTGTCTCTTATCAGCAGGAGGACTCTACCCCCACCTCTTTGTTCGTTCATCCGGCAGGGGGCGAATCCCCCTGCTGTTGTCTATTGTCAGCATGGGGACTCTACCCCCTGCCTATTTGTTCATTCGGCCAGTAGGGGGCAGAGCCCTTTGTCGTTGTCTCTGGTCGGCAAGGGGGACACTACCCCCTGCCTCTTGTTTCTTTTCGCTCAGACAGCACGGGGCTTCGCCCCCTTGCCGATGTTTCTTTCTTCTCGGTAGGAGGCGGAGCCCATGCCTTTGTTTTCGTTCGGTCGGTAGGGGGTAGTGTCCCCTGCTGCTGTTTCTTCTCGACATAGGGGAGGCAAGACCCCTTGCCGCTGTCTCTTATCGTCAGGCAGGGAGGGTGGGGCTCCTCCATGTGTTTTTTTCTAGCGGCAGGGGGCTCCGCTCCCTGTGGTGGTTCTTTTCGTTAGGCATGGCGGGGCAGAGCCCCTTTTATGTGTCTTTTTCTCCGGCCGACAGGAGGCTTCACCCCCCTCCATTGTGTTTTCTTTTGGCCGGCAGGGCTGGGTGCCCCCTGCCTGTCTTTCTCTTTTCGCCCTGTGGGTGCAGTGGAAGGGCTGGGTCCCTCCCTATCGCCCTGTTCTTGCAGAGGAAGGGTTGAGCCATTCCTGTTTTCCTCTGTTGCAGGGGAGGGGTTGAGCCCCTCCCTGTGTCCTGCCCCTGTGGAAGAGGGGTCGAGTCTCTCTTCTTTTTCTTTCTGTTTTGCCTGGCAGACAGGGGCTCGACCCTTGTCTCTATTTTTCTTGCAGGTCGGAACTGAGCCCTTGCCTCTGTGTCTTCGCAGGGTTGGTGGTGGGGGGGGGGGGAGGGGGTTGAGCCCCTTAGCCCTCTCTATTGTTCGAACTTGCAGGGAGCAGGGTTGTCTGCGTCTGCCGCTGCCTGTTGTCTGTAGTCAGCAAGGCCCTGACAGGGGGGCTTTGTTGTTCTAGCAGGTAGGGAACCTAGGGCTCCCTGTCTTGCTATCTCTGTTGTTCTTCTATAGGGAGTTGAGCTCTCTGCCTACCCTTGTATCAGGGTCTGGTACTACTGCAGGTCTTATTGGACCCGCTTCTTATTTTTATTTTTGCATACTAATAGTTTTACACTTGCAGGTTGCATGACGGCGTGTGCCCATACCCCGTGGCCCGAGGACATTCGCACATACGCTTGCAGGCGTACAAAAACCCGTAACCCCTTAAGGTAGGGGAAAGTTGCGTGAAAGGACCATGAATGAATAAAACTAAAATAAAGAAAAGATAATTAAAGTAGAGGACAATTATATATGTATATGTATAAATATATACATATGTCTTTTAACTCAAGGATGTGGTTTCATGATCCTTGTCCTCTTTACTTTTTTACACTTTCTTTTTTGTTGCCGCTGCGCTTTTTGTGCTTAAGCTTTTAATTTTTGTCTTTACTTTTTCTGCACTTTCCTTTTTGTTGCCCCGCGCTTTATGTGTCATGGCGATTTGCTTTCCGCTTTTAATTCAGCACTTTCCTTTTCTCTTGCCCCATGCTTTATGCGCCATGGCGATTTACTTTTCGCTTTTATTTCAACACTTTTCTTTTTATTATCCCACACTTTATGCGCCATGGCGATTTACTTTCCGCTTTTAAATTACCACTTTCCTTTTTTTTTTGCCCCGCGCTTTATGCGTCATGGCTATTTACTTTCCGCTTTTAATTCAGCACTTTCCTTTTCTATTGCCCCACACTTTATGTGCCATGGCTATTTACTTTTTGCTTCTATTGCAGTATTTTTCTTTCTGTTGTCGCCGCGCTTTATGCGCCCAGGCTTTGTTTCTTGTTTCACTTGCTTATATTTACGTTCATGTCTTACTTTCATTGTATATTGCTATTCTATCATTGCATTCGCCACTTTTGAGCTTTGGCCACTCGAGATGCGAGGATTCTGCCGCTTATAATTGCTTACAAAATAAATCTTGCAAGATGCGAGTGCACGCGTACCAAGGTTCACTCTTGTCGAGGAGATGCAATTAGGTACCTGATCTTGAGAAAATATGTCGTATGGGAACTTTGGATTTTCTCAAGAATGCTTACATGATTGAACTTGTTTTGGGTGCTTTTGAGTAGCCCTTGGCCATCATCGTAGCCATGTCTTTTGGTAGTGATATTGTGTGGTACTACAATGAGTAGCGTGAGAGGTTGATAAACCTCATGGTGTACAATAAGGCATAATTGTGAAAATTCACTAAATGGTGACTATGTACCTTCACAGGTGAGATTCTCGAGTGGGTCTAATAGACCATAGCATGTAGAATGGGGCGGCGGTTAAAGAAACCTTTGTCGTGCCCGTTTGACACGGTTCATCAAGAAAGAGGTTGGATGGTACAAAAACTTCAATGGATAGGCCATTAATGACTATTTCGGGCGAATGACTCAGCTTTTCCAGTCATCAAAGTTAGAGAAAAGAGGCTACCGAAATTATCCTAGGTGGTAGTCGCCTGACACTTCTGCAGAAGTTGGATGCATCCATAGGCCTTTTTATACCTTTGGAGACTTACTCTCTTGGTCATTGGTCGTCTTCTTAGGAGCGGACTCAGTCAGTCATTTGAAGTGTCATAAAATACATAGTATAATAGACTCTCAAATCGACCTTGGTTGTTTCTACGTTTTATGCCTTATGCGTACCCACAATGGTCAGTTAATAATCAGAGCAAAATATAAGCTGCCCACACTACAGTTAGACTTGCACTTTGGTGATGTTATAATAGTTCATTGTTCTTGAGCTTGGTTACCTGCTTTATCTTACTACTTGTGATAGTTAAGGGTATGCATGGTTAGTTTTGTTATAACTGCCTGTAGTTAGCTTTGTTATAACCGCATGGTTAGCCTTGTTATAACTACTTATGGTTAGTTCTGTTATAATTATGGCTAGTTACTTGCTCTCTGCCTGTGGAATCAATTTTATCATGGATATATGTCTGCATAGATATGAACATACTTTATATTAGTTGTTGTTCTTTCTGTTCTTTTTGTGCACCTACCAGTTTTTTATGAAACTAACCCATTTTATGGGTGCAGGTGACGAGTAGGTTCTCCATACAGTCAGTGGCATGGTTTATGTATCATGGCTATTTACTTTTCGCTTTTAATTCAACACTTTCTTTTTTTGTTGCCCCGCGCTTTATGCGCCATGGCTATTTACTTTTTGCTTCTATTTCAGTACTTTCCTTTCTGTTGTCGTCGTGCTTTATGCGCCGAGGCTTTGTTTCTTGTTTCACTTGCTTATATTTACGCTCATGCCTTTAGTTACTGGTGTACTTCTTGCTTTCATTATATATTGCTATTCTATCCTTCCGTTGGCTACTTTTGGGCTTTGACCACTCAAGATGCGAGGATTCTGCCTCTCATGATTGTTTATAAGATAAACCTTGCAAGATGCAAGTGCATGCGTACCAATGTTCACTTCTTTCAAGGAGATGCGATTGGGTACCAATGTAGTGATCTCGAGAAAACATGTCATACGGGGACTTTAGATTTTCTCTAGAATGGTTACATGATTGGACTTGTTTTGGGTGCTTTTGAGTAGCCCTTGGCTATCATCGTAGCCATGTCTTTTGGCAGTGATGTGTGGTACTACGATGAGTAGCGTGAGAGGTTGATAAACCTCATGGTGTACAATAAGGCATAATTGTGAAAATTCAATAAATGGTGACTATGTACCTTCACAGGTGAGATGCTCGAGTGGGTCTAATAGACCAGAGCATGTAGAATGGGGCGGCGGTTACAAAAACCTTTGTCGTGCCTGTTCGACACGGTTCATCAAGAAAGAGGTTGGATAGTACAAAAACTTCAATGGATAGGCCATTAATGACTATTTCGGGCAAATGAATCAGTTTTTCTAGTCATCAAAGTTAGAGAAAAGAGGTTACTATAATTATCTTAGGTGGTAGTCGCCTGACACTTCTGCAGAAGTTGGATGCATCCATAGGCCTTTTTATGCCTTTGGAGACTTACTCTCTTGGTCATTGGTCGTCTCCTTAAGAGCGGACTCAGTCAGTCATTTGAAGTGTCATAAAATATATAGCATAATAGACTCTCAAATCGGCCTTGATTGTTTCTACGTTTTATGCCTTATGCGTACCCACAATGGCCAGTTAATAATCAGAGCAAAATATAAGCTGCCCACACTACAGTTAGACTTGCACTTTGGTGATGTTATAATAGTTCATTGCTCTTGAGCTTGGTTACCTGCTTTACCTTACTACTTGTGATAGTTAAGGGTATGCATGATTAGTTTTGTTATAACTGGTTATAGTTAGCTTTGTTATAACTGTATGGTTAACCTTGTTATAATTGCTTATGGTTAGTTCTATTATAATTGTGGCTAGTTACTTGCTCTCTGCCTGTGAAATCAATTTTATCATGGATATTTGTCTGCATAGATATGAGCATACTTTATATTAGTTGTTGTTCTTTCTGTTCTTTTTGCGCACCTACCAGTTTTTTGTGAAACTGGCCCATTTTATGGGTGCAGGTGACGAGTAGGTTCTTCATACAGCCGGCGGCGCTGTGCAACATGGATTGATGCCTCACTCTTCTTTCTGGCGTCCTGGCTCCTTGTTTTTGGCTTTGTACTTTTGCTTTCAGGAAAAGAAAACCCTTAACTTTGTAGAGACTAAAATGTTTATTAGTAAAATATACCTTTTGCCCACTAACTATTTGAATTCAAATGTTTTTGATTGATTTTTGTGCTAACGCGCTCAGAAGTATCAACTTATTTTCTTTTTAAATAAAAATCCGCTTTCACTAACTTTTTTATTTAAAAACTCTGAATTCTGAAAGCATTTCATTAAATATTTTCGTAATGACAAGTTGAAATTTTGGGGCGTTACCATTCAAGGACACCCTAAATTAAGGTGTAGATTATTTGATGGTTATTCTACTGTAAGGACATTTCACCAATATTGATAGAGGCTAGTTTGTTCTAAGAATGTTCAACAAAATTTGCTTTTCTCGTAGGATTGTCAATTATACATATATATCATTAGTCTAGCTGACAGTGTTAGGGATGATCAGGTCCCTTTTACTAATTTGTTGATTGTCCCTTTTTTTTCTTATTATTGCTTGAGTTATTGAAAATTCTATTTCATTTTTCTTTTTTGGATAGGCAAGCTGGGTAATGGCTCCTGTGGGATTCAAAACCGGGTTGAACCTCTCGGTTATGATAATGCAACCCTACCATCCAGCTATCTCGTTCAACAATGTACCATAACCATAGTTTTCCATTTGAAAATGCCTTTTTTTCATGAAAACATTCTTTCAATTGCAAAATGTGGTGATGCTTTTAGTATATTTTAATTATGAGAAAAATGATATTTTGCTTTTTCTAGTCTATAAAGAGAGAAGATATAGAGCTTACATGTCCAAAGATAAGGGTCTATTATCCGCTATGTAATTCTTGGCTACCATTTAGCGTGGAAGAATTGTCTTCTGGTTTGTAAATAAGGATCTTGGTTGTGAAATTTTAAACATAAATATTTCATTTTTTTTTGCATGATATGAGAGGTGGGGGTTAACCCCCGTGGGATTTGAACACGAGTTTGAACCCCTCAATTATGATAGTGCGACCTTACCATCCCGCTATCTCATTGGATATTTCACCATAAGCATAATTTTTCTATCTGAAAATGCCTTTTTTCTTACGAAAATATTCTTTCAAATGCAAAATGCAGTGTTGCTTTTGGTATATTTTCATTTTGAGAAGTTAAATGATGTTTTCCTTTTTCTTTTTTCTTGAGCTTATAGCGAGAAGAAAATACAAAGCCTACATGTCCAAAGATAAGGGTCTCTTATCCTCCACTTAATTCTTGCTATCATTTAGCATGAATTCTTTTCTATAAAAAAACATGAAGAATTCTTTCTTCTGTTTTTGGATCAAGGATCTTGGATCTTTCCAATTTTATTGGATTTTGGTGATGAAATGTGTTGGAAAAATAAGCCACCTGAATGGAATCCTTCTTGTGTCTCTGATCTATGTACCCAATGTAGAGGATATATATATATATATATATATATATATATATGGTAACTGAAATAAGTTTACCAACCAAATATGTTTACTGTTATGAACTAAGATTTTTATAGGATTTTTTTTTTACTTTTTTTTCAAAAATTTCACCATACAGATGTGATCTAGACACTTGGTTTTATAGAAACAGATTCTTGGATCATCTATAAAATGCATAATAAGGATCGTTTAAGGGTTGAAATTAAATCAATAGCTTAGAACTTTTATAAATATTAAAGACAGAAAATCACATTTTTTAACGATGATCCAACAGTTGATTCCTAGCAAATGAACCACGCCGAATACATATGCAGGGTTAGATTTTCAAAAAAACCTATGAAAATCTTGGTTCATACCAGCAAACATATTTGGTTGGTAAACATATTTCAGTTTTCCTATATATATATATATATATATATATATTGCTCTACCTAATCTCTGTCAAAGCTAACCAAACTTTTTATTGGTTTAGGTGGAATAAGTGAATCTTTCAAGGTTAGTAGAAGGTAATGAATCCAATCAGGGAACCATATCATATCATTTCCAACTAACCTAGTAATAGTCATTTACACTCTTCTACCACTCTCAGGAGGAACACATAATTAACTACTTTTACTAAGGGAACATGAAATGAAAATGTTTCTTAAACATCATACCCTTTTGAAACCAAAAATTTAAAAAAAAAACTATAAAGGGGTACTTTTGAGTAGGGGTGTCAATGGGTTGGGTTTACCTGGACCCGAACCAGACCAAACACTATAGGGTCCGGGTATGGTGACAAATAGGAAGACCCGATTAAGATCTAGGTCCGGACCCAAGGATCCGATTAATACATGGACCCAGGTATAGTTTGTGAAATTTTATACCAGACCTGGATCCAACCCGAGTTCTGATTAAGACCCGCAATTTTTCAATGTACAACAACAACAACAACAACAACTACGCCTTCATCCCAAAACAATTGGGGTCAGCGATATGAACCAAAAAGAAATTCATTTTGGGTCTTCCACATGAATCCTTTTCCTCCAATCATTTCTATCCAACGCCATGTCCTCGGTGAGGTTCAAAACATTCATATCCTTTCTTATCATCTCCATCCAAGTCTTCCTAGGCCTACCCCGACCTCTTTTAACTAATATATTTTCCCATTTCTCCAACCTTCTAACTGGAGCATCATTAGGCCTTCGCCGAATATGTCCAAACCACCGTAAACGATTCTCTCGCATCTTATTTTCAATGGGTGCAACACCTACCTTCTTACGTATCTCTTCGTTCCGAATCTTATCTTTTATTGTATTTCCACACATCCATCTAAGCATCCGCATCTCAGCTACACTCATTTTTTGAATATGATGTCTCTTGGCAGCCCAACATTCCGTACCATATAGTAAAGCGGGTCTAATAGTCGTCCTATAAAACTTTCCCTTCAACCGCAATGGCATTCTACGATCGCACAGCACTCCAGTAGCACTTTTCCATTTCATCCACCCAACCTTTATCCTATGATTTACATCTCCATCAATTTCTCCATACTTTTGAATGATGGATCCCAAATATTTGAAATAATCATTCACCGGTATATCTTGCTCACCAAGCTTCACTACACTCCCATCACTACTTCGTTGCTTACTAAACCGACATTCCATATATTCAGTCTTACTCTTACTCAACTTAAAACCTCTAGCTTCCAATGTCTGTCTCCATAATTCTAACTTAGCATTAACCCCAGCTCTAGACTCATCAATCAAAACAATATCATCAGCAAACAACATACACCACGGTACATTTTCTTGAATTGATCTCGTAAGTTCATCCATCACTATCGCAAATAGGAAAGGGCTTAAAGCAGATCCTTGATGTAACCCAACCGTTATCGGAAAATTGGTTGTCACCCCTCCACAAGTGCGGACATTGGTTACTACTCCTTCATACATATCTTTAATTATACTAATGTACTTGAGAGAAACACCTTTCTTCATCATTGTCCACCAGAGAACGTCCCTAGGTACTCTATCGTATGCCTTCTCTAAATCAATAAAAACCATATGCAAATCTTTGTTCATCTCTCTATATCTTTCAATAAGTTGTCTAAGAAGATGTATAGCTTCCATAGTTGATCTTCCAGGCATAAAACCAAATTGATTCTCCGATATCATGACAACCTTCCTCAACCTAGACTCAATCACCCTCTCCCAAAGTTTCATAGTATGACTCATGAGTTTTATACCACGATAGTTTGTACAAATGATAAAAAATATTATTTTACCGGGTATCTTTCGGGTCTAGTTCATGTAGTTTTTATCGGGTCTGGGTATGGTTTTCCTTATAGTAAACTCGATTAGACCCGAGTTTGAACCCGATACCATACCCAAAAATCTGGTCCCACCCAAGGTCCGAACCAAACCCGACCTGTTGACACCCCTACTTTTGAGTGCAAACAATGAGTGTATCAATCAAAAGGACATTATTAATGATATTTCTATCTCTTTGCAAAAGTTGCAAACATTCAATATGTAGCATGCATGAATGTGGTAGTTCCACTCCTCTCTCCAATTATTATTGGCTATCCATGTGAATATGGATTGGTGAAAGAAAAAGAATGGGACAAACTTATGTGGAAGGTCAGGCTAGAAAAACATGACTTTGGAATAAAGTGTAGGAGACCTCTTGCTTTAATCCTTCTTTCAACCCCTATCCATCTTGACTTTATTTGACCTATCTTTTAACATCACAACCAAAAGGATACAAGCAAAAATATTGACATTCTTCTCCCTTGGAAAATGACCAAACATTTTCAAGCATCTCATAAAGGTAGAATAGGCTCCAACTTCATATAAGCCACATGTGAGGATGGAAGGGCTGTAAGGAAAGGGGATAGACCCAAAGGGATGAGGATGGATAGTGTGGTCACCAATTATTTGATGAACGAATTGCTAAACCCTACCTGCCATTCATGCTTGGAGACAAAAGCTGGCATATAAAAACTGATTTTTTTTTTAATGATAATATCACCATACTTGCTATTACATTGAAGGCAACAAACAAATAAGAAGTTTTTACGTCACAAAGACACGGACACAAATTGGAAGTCGATGCAAGACACGAATTCATAGATTTAATTTTTGACATCGGGACGCAAACTTTTTAGCTGCTTAATGGATTAAAAGTATTTTTTTGGTTTTTAATTTTATAATTCAAAACATAATTTAAAACTATTAAAAATGATTAAAAACTGTTTAAAACTGCATGATAGTATCCATATGTGTAATAACGTGTCATGTGGCAGTGGCACAACCATGTGCGTCGTGCCATGTCCCCCTAGGCACGGGACCTAAAGACTCTGTTTGGGAGTGGTATATGAGATGGAGATGAGGAAGAATATGTGGATTGGCTAAATCCCCCATCCCCTAGATGTTTGGCAACGCAAATTTGGGAAATTAGAGTGGGGATGAAAGTGCAAATGGACTTCCATACTCCATTTCAACTGCATCCTAAAAAAAAGATGCAATTCGCAACTCTATTATCATCACTCATCATATGGGGCTCAGCTTGTCGGGTAAGAGCAGCTAGTGCACGTCACCTTATGTTGGGACCAATGTTATCAGTATGGTGGGTATTGACCCGTATCGCCCGATATGCATAGTATCAGCAGAATTTTGATACGCTGAAGGCCTGAATTGGCTAATTTTTAATAAATGAAAAATACTAAAAATATTTTTAATATTATTTAAAAATTAATGGTTTTAACACATGTCACGTTATGATTGACACATAATAATTTATTATTATTTTTTGGACCATACAGAACGATTCAGTTGAGTATCGCTATCGGCCGATACAGCTGAATCGGTAGCCCAACGATTCAAGCCCGATACCGATACTGACAACATTGGTTGGGATGTTGCAGTCAGGGGTGCACATGAGCCGGACTTGAGCTGAGCTTGGACTCAAAAAGCTTGGCTAGTTTAAAAAAAGGTATGCTCGAGCCGAGCTTGAACACCTTCGTTACAAATTCGGCTTGGCTCAAGTTTGAGCCTGACTCATTTTTGTTCGAGCCGAGTTGATTTGTTGTAAAAAAATTGAAATAAAGGTGTAAACGGCGAGAATTGAACACAACCCCTCACAACAGGGCACATTTAACGCCCTAAGCACTTGGGTGAATTACCAACTTGTGATTTAAATAGAATAAAAATTATAAAATATAGTAAAACTTTTCATGACAATGCATTGACTGAGCCTAACAAGCTTAATCGAGTCTTAAAGCTTGATCAAGCTCGGCTCGTTATGTTTAATGAGCCTGAGCTTTTGTTCAAGCTTGGCTTGTTTACTTACCAAACGAGTTTGAGGCAAGCTTAATCGAGTTGAGCCCTTGACTCATTGTATAACCTTAGTTGCATGTTCAAAACCCAATGGTATAGTTGTATAACTGGTAGTGGTCTGCCTAAACCCAGCTTGCCTTTAAAAAAAAAACGACAATTGTACTATTTAATCAGATCAACCAGCGTTTTTTTTATGACAAATAAGACGTGTCATTCTTGTGCTCGAGTTACACATCAATCTAAACAGCATTTTTTATCTAATCCACTCTCATCTAAAATGCCGTTTTACCAATCCATTCTCCTCTAAATGGCGTGTCCTTGTGACATAGATTAATGTCTTTCCAAAAGACAATCTCAAGGCCATCAAGACTGGGAGCAAATTTTCTTCTCAAGTGCAGTAAGTCATGTCCAAATTGATAATATCTTTGGTATCCATGACAATTTCCTATATTTGACAGAAAAAAGTGCCCTAACCCTAGCACCAATCAAACTATTGCTTCTAGCAACCCCACATTAAGAAGTGGTATCAAGAGTAGACCCACAAGTTTGGCGTAGTGGGATGGGGCCTAGATCGTACCGACAGTCTAAGTTCAAATCCCATCGGCATCACTCTTGTGTAAGCCGAAGTTTGGTGACTCCTTGGGCCGAGGGGTAAGCCCTCTAAGTTTTACGCTGACATGAATAAAGACCGTAAGTATGGCAGGCAGAGCCAACACGGCTAGGTCTCTATGCCTGGAGCGGTTTCTCTGAGCAAAAAAAAAAAAAAAAAGTAGTATCTAGAATTCAAGATTTGGGCCAGCATCAACAAAATCATGTTCGATGATGCTGGGCCATCCAGAACGATTCAGCTGAATATCACTATCGGCCGATACAGCTGAATCGGTGGCCCAACGATTCAGGGCCGATATTGATACTGACAACATTGGTTGGGATGTTACAGGCAGGGGTGCACATGAGCTTGACTCAAGTTTGAGCCGAGTTTGAACACCTTGGTTACGAACTCGGCTTGACTCAAGTTTGAGCCTGACTCGTCTCTGCTCGAGCCGAGTTGATTTGTTGTAAAAGAAATTGAAATAAAGGTGTAAACGGCGAGAATTGAACACAGCCCCTCACAACAAGGCACATTTAACGCCCTAAGCACTTGGGTGAAACCAACTTGTGATTTAAATAGAATAAAAATTGTAAAATATAGTAAAACTTTTCATGACAATGCATTGACTGAGCCTAACAAGCTTAATCGAGTCTTAAAGCTTGATCAAGCTCGGCTCGTTTATGTTTAACGAGCCTGAGCCTTTGTTCAAGCTCGGCTTGTTTACTTACTGAACGAGTCTGAGCTGAGCTTAATCGAGTGGAGCCCTTGATTCGTTGTGCACTCTTAGTTTAGTGGTCTGCCTAACCCCAGCTTGCCTTTAAAAAAAAAAAAGTGACATTTTTGTACTATGTAATCAGATCAACCAGCATTTTTTTATGACAAATAAGACGTGTCATTCTTGTGTTCGAGTTACACATCAATCTAAAACAGCATTTTATCTGATCACTCATCTAAAATGCCGTTTTACCAATCCATTCTCCTCTAAATGGCGTGTCCTTGTGACATAGGTTAATGTCTTTACAAAAGTCAATCTCAAAGCCATCACGACTGGAGCGAATTTTCTTGTCAAGTTGTGTAAGTCATCTCCAAATTGAAAATATCTTTGGTATCCATGACAATTTCCTATATTTGACATAAAAAAAAGTGCCCTAACCCTAGCACCAATCAAACTATTGCTTCTAGAAGCCCCACATTAAGAAGTGGTATCAAGAGTTTGGCTTACTGGGGATCGGGCCTAGACCGGACCGACAGTCTAAGTTCAAATCCCATCGGCATCACCCCTGCTTAAGCCGAAGTTTGGTGTCTCCTTGGGCCCGACGGGTAAGCCCTCTAAGTTTTACCCTGATATGGATAAAGACCGTAAGTATGGCAGGCTGAGCCAGCACGGCTAGGTCTCTACGCCGGGAGCGGTTTCTCCGATTTGCCTTTTCAAAAATAAAATTTAGATGATTTGCCTTTTCAAAAAAAAAAAAAAAACTCGAGAAATCAAGATAGATAGAAAATGAGAGAGGGTGCATGTGTGGGCAGTGAAATGTCGGTGCAAGCGGCGGATGCGGGCCCCAGCCTATCTGCCTGAAAAAAAAAAAAAAAAACCCCTTCCCCCATTTGTGTAAAAAGTAGACCTACCCACCTAACATATATCTAGCGTTCCCTTTTCTAACCACTCGTCCTTCTCACCAACTTGGTCAAATTCAAATAACCAAGAAACCAGCCAAAATGTGGATTGCCGTTCGGATTTCTATGCCTTCCCCCTCCCCGCCATCTTCATATAAATTAAATTCCCCATCTCTCTCCTTACACCCTTCCAACCACATCCATCGTCTCCAACCCTCGCCCCTCCCCCACACCAACATACTTCAAGCACCTCTCTCTCTCTCTCCCTCTCTAAAGAGAAACAAAGGGGAGAGATGGGTCGTTCTCCATGTTGTGAGAAGGCACACACCAACAAAGGAGCATGGACAAAGGAGGAAGACCAACGCCTCATAGCTCACATAAGAGCACATGGTGAAGGCTGCTGGAGGTCACTGCCAAAAGCAGCAGGTATACCCATCTTACTAAAGCTCTTCCCCTACCTTCCTTGGTCTATAATTACTCCTTGGTATTCTCAAATACATCATGGTCCCCATTTCTTTTTGTTTTTTATCTCTTTCATTTCATTTCTTAGGATTGTTGAGGTGTGGAAAGAGTTGCAGACTCAGATGGATTAACTACCTCAGGCCTGACCTAAAGAGGGGAAACTTCACGGAAGAGGAAGATGAACTCATCATCAAACTCCACAGTTTATTGGGCAACAAGTAAGCAATCCAACCCAAACAAATCTCCCAAATCCTCCTGCTTATGTTTCATCAGTCCCACTGCTTTTCTTGCACTTCAGCGGAAAGCTAGGAAAGAGGCTCATACATTCAGTACCATGAAGAAAAGTATGAGGAAATTGTGTTCATTTTTTCTATTGAAACTATATGCCCTGCCCCCACCACCAGCGGGGCTCTGCTTGTTTGGTAGGAGCAATTAGTGCACGTCACCTTGTGTGGGGACGTTGCAAGTTCAAAACCCAATGGTACGCTTGTATTAACTGGTGGTGGTCTGCCTAACCCCAGCTGGACTGTAAAAAAAAACTATGCCCCCCACCTATTAATTACTTCAAAGGGCAATATCCCACCTCATGTGTTGGACCACTTGTAATAATAACCCACTATTCCTTTCCCGAGGCTAAGATAAATCCAGTCCTTATCAGATAGTGTTTCCAAAGCTAGGCCTGATTATATAATAGTAATAGATTACTAGAATATATGGGTAGCTGAGTCTCTTGTCAGATGACATGAGAATAATACTAGAAGGGGTGTGGCCTTAAGCAAACCCCTATATTTCACTAGCTATAAAATATAAACACAGAGGGAGATTAACAATTCCAAAGTGTTTAACTTCTTCCTTAGTTCCTTGTTACAAAATTTCAGGTGGTCACTGATAGCAGGAAGGCTACCAGGCAGAACAGACAACGAAATCAAGAACTATTGGAACACACACATCAAAAGGAAGCTCTTGAGCCGAGGTATCGATCCTCAAACACATAGACCACTCAATGATTCGAGCTCACAGCCAACCGCTGCTGTTATGTCTTGCATCAAGAGCACCAACATGAAAGAGGCGAGCATTCAGAAGAAAACGGACTCTGCTGAGAAGTGCAGCAGTGGGATCAGTTTGGAAGAAGAAGAAGAAGAAGCTCACTCCAAGAAAAGTTTGGATCTTAATCTAGACCTATCTATTAGTCTTCCCTTCTCGCCGGATTCAGCCGTCTCCATCAGGAAAATTTTGCAGCGGCCACCGACTGTAGTAACTCCGGCCCTCTTCAATAGTGATGCCACTGTATGTTTGTGTTGCAGTATTGGATTTCAGACCAGCAAAGACTGTAAATGTCAATAATTAATCCGCTGATGCTAATCAAGCTCTTAGTCTTAGATACTTTAGAACATTTGAAGCTTAATTAAGGGAGTTTTAGTCCCTTCTTTCACTGGTTCAACTACAATTGTAATGCACCACAGAAGTGGCGAACCATGACAAACAAGTACATGTCTCCTTTCTTCTCTTGTGGTCCCATAGAGCAGAAAGATAACAGAAAGAAGCAAAGGTGTTGGCAACTGAATGGCAAGCCATGCAAAGAAGAGAGAGAGAGAGAGAGAGAGAGAGAGACCCATTGGGTACTTGTGAAAAACTTTTGGTGGTGGTCACCATGACATGTAATCTTTTTGATGAACAATCATCATGATTTCTTATGCAAACAGCGCACATACACGTGAACAAAGCACCACTTTTTTTCCTCCAGTTCTTGCTGCTAATTCGAGCAATCTCCTTTCAAAACTTTGCCATGTTAAGTGTAGGGATGACAGTGGACTGGGTCCGAGGCGGGGGGACAAGGTCTCCACCACTGCCCCCATCTCAAGATTCTTCCTTCAATCCTCGCATTTATCCCCGGTCCAAAAGGAGCGAGGCGGGACAGGGCTCCCGGGTTCACTGTCATTTTTAGTAATTTTATCAACGGGGAGAGGGAAAGTGTAAGTCCATCCTTGCACTGGTTTTGATTTTAACCTCTATCCACGTTTCATGTCCTCCGATCCCGGTTCAAATGGAATGGACCCGTTTATCAACAGTCCACTGCCATCCCTGTTTAAGCATGTTTGATTAAGTAGTGAAGCAAAATCTGAACTCTCTCTCTAGTGAACCAAAATATGAAGCTTTGAAGTGTTTTAGTCTCTCTCACACACAAAAAATAGCTTGGAAGTGGACCATGTGCACTATAGCATGTAAATGAGTGAGGCACATCCAAACAAACGCATAAAGCAAAAAAAAACTGGGAAAAGAAATTAAAGAAACAAGAAGAAATCATAATAATAAAGCGCATGATATATTTTATGCCAAAAGAAACATGTACACTAAGCAACATTTGGAATCCTCTTGTCCTTGTCTTCCTTTCCTACCTACTCACCACATACTTTTCATATAGAAATAAGTTTGTGGGGGCCACGCAGCCACCATTTTAGGTCACTCCCAAAAGAAAAAGCTGCTTAGCTTTTCGAATTGCATTTCCCACAACATTTCCCTTGATATCTTTCATGGGCTCATCAATTCTCAACTATGGTTCGGAAGCTTCCATCGCGTGAAAAAGTAATCCCTCCTATTTGTTTCCCACTAATGGCCCCAAGATCAGAAAACACTAATAATACTAAATAATGCTAAAATTATTATTATTATTATTATTATTTCCTCTTGGAACCATAGTGGGAAAGAAATAGGAAGGTTTAAAATTGGTGCTATTATATTTTTAATACTAAGTGTTACTAGTTTTCATACAAAGGTATAAACCCAGCTAGCTAGATCCTTTGCTATCAAATCCATGCATGGGCTAAACCAATTCTGGGGCCTATATCAACTGCTGGTTAGGGTTGAGCTGCACTGATTCATTGACCAGCTTGACCACTTGGTCAGTCCACATGGTCTAAGCTAAGAGCCTTTAGACTTCAAGCGGATTTGTCTCGAGTCAGGATGTGTAAGATATCTTGGTGAATCGCAGAAATTGGGAACCATAGTTGGCAAACTTGCCGAGTTGACTCGGTCCGAGTTCAGGATCAAACAGCTCTATCCGAGTTAAGGATCAAACAAGTCAACGAGCTAGGAAAACACATTTTGGATCTAAACTCAGTTCAAAACCAGGCTCAGTAGTTCGCACAGGTTTTGGTCTGAATCAGTTCACTCATCCAACTCGGGTTATGTTTCAACTGCATATTTTATGAAAAAATATTCAAAAAATAAAAAAAGGGTCGCTTGCAAAGAAATATATATGTATGTAATAATACTACAAAAATAAATACTTTTCAGTATATAATAATAAAAGAAATACAGAGCTTGTGTATACAATGAAGAAAAAGAATAATACATACATACATAGGAAAAGATATCTACATTAATGAAGCTATATATATGGTCCTACCGCTTTTTTTGTTAGGTAATGTTAGGACCCTCCAAAAATCATACTTCCAAGTATTTTTTACATGATATGAACCAATGTTATTGGTATCGGTGCGTTGTATCGGTAGAATTTCTATACGCTGTAGGGCTGATTTGGCTAATTAATTTGTAATAAATGCAAAAAAATAAAAAGTTTATTTAATATTAATTTTAATGATTTTAACAAGTAATAATTTTTATTATTTTTTAGCCAATACAGAACGATTCAGCTGAGTATCAGAAGTCTGATACAGCTGAATGAGCAGCCCAGCAATTCAGAAACATTGATATGAACCATTAGATGTGTTTATCATTGTTTACTCAAGAAAGAACATATATTCAGTTAAGATCTTTTATGCTCAGATATGTATTTTAAATAGGTAAAAAAATCAATGGTTGGTAATATACTAAAATTTGATGATAAATATTTATAATTTTACATCAAATCAATTTAAAAGAAAGTTTTTTTTTAGTAAATCAATCAAAAAATACTTGAAAATACGATTTTTAGAGGGCCCTAACCAGACCTAACGAAAAATACATTCAAAGTATTGATGTACCTAAGCTAATGCTTTGTTCGATAATTGCACTTCCCCCTGGGGTTAGGGCACTCATATCTGGGCGACAACGCGACGATTTGGGGGTTGATTATTCTATATATTTTAGATACCACAGAGGCCTGTTGACCCCACCCCCTTAGTAGGACGGTACAACATACCAGAAGAGATCCTTACTAGGTATTCGAATGTATTTTGTCACTGCAATAGTTAGGTTCAATCCTTAGATATTTAAGGATAACCACGACCTTCATACCTCTGAGTGACGGAGGTCATCAATGAATTCTATCAGGTTCGGGTGAAATATATGTCACTCAAGGCTGCGCCATCACCGTCTTCCTCGGTGAGAAATTCTGAAAGGGGTCTGCCCGTCTTACAATTACTTGACGAACATTGCATGCCTATAGGGCAGCCTTTGAGAAGTATGTACCCGACCTCAATCAACCACACGACTTTCACCATGGAACAAAGGTTTTATTCATATACATGCTTAACTCTACTCTCGGCACCATCCTCTCTCTCATATATATATATATATATATATATATATATATATATATATATATATATATATATATATATATAGATAGATAGATAGATAGAGAGAGAGAGAGTCAATGACACGCTGAGTCACGAGTTGAACCTCAAACTTCTCTTGCCCGAGTTACTGGGGTGGCTAGTTTGGAGCAGCAAACCATATAATCCTGAGAAAACAGGATATTTTCGAAATAGGTGAGCTTATATATGTTGAAATTTTAAATATACTGATATTTCCCCCAAAAAACAAGATTCTAATTTATCGCAATATTTTCCTTGCAGAGAAAATCCCGATAACCAGTAATGGATTACAAAAACTTTTTTGGACAAATGGCCATCTCTCTCTCTCTCTCTTCATTTTTTTCTCAACACAATTATTTCTCTCCAATAATTCAGCCGGGAAGGACAAAAAAGCAACTGATCTATAGCTACCAACTACAGCTAGCTGATGGTGTGATGTAAGTGGCTGTGGATGAGGAAGAAATTTGGGGGAAACAACGTGCAGAGGTGGTTGGTAGGTGGTAGATGATGACGTGTGTAAGGACAATTACATCTGTCTATCTCAGCTTTCCGGTTTTCCTGCAATTACGTGCCCCTCTCCTTAATTAATTTTATTTTTCATTTCTTTTATCTTTTCTGACTTAATTAGCAGAATTTGTTGAATTTCAAATCTCTGACAAAATCTTGAAAGCCCCCAACATAAACAAAAGCTATGAGGAGCTCTCTGGTTGTGAAGCAGATTGAAGCCTTTTTCATGCATGTTAGAAGAACTTGAACAATAATTAACAATTATTATTAACTGATAAGTGGGGCTGGCGAATAAGCCGAGCTTGAAGTGTACAAGCTTGGCTCATTTTTGTAGTGAGCTGAGCAGAGTTTGAGCTATGTTATTGGCAGAAAAAATGCATTGTTTTAGAGTTAAAAGTAACAGGATTACACAAAATACACTGTTTCAAAGCTGAAAGCAATAAGATTTTGTTTTTAAACATTAGCACCCCCAAACCCGCCCCCCCGTTTGGATGATGGAGGGCAAAACCAGGCTTTTGAAAAAACTTGCTTTTTTGCATTAAAACCAAGTTTCTAGCAACCTGGTTTGACAAAAACTCAATTTTTAAACTGTTTGGATGACAACCCAAAAATATTGGGTTTTATGATAAAAAATACAAAAAATGGAAAAAAAAAGTTCAGCCATTTTTCCCTGCCAGACAATGGATGGGAAATGGTTTGGATGGTAAGGGCTATCAGCCAGCAACCAACTCGGCCTCTTTCCAGCCAGTGGATGGTCGGAAAATAGAGGGAAAAAATTATACATATTCAGCTATATTCCGGCCAGTCAGTAGCTGTAAAACGGCCGGACTGGCACCACCCTTACTAGACGGTAGCAGCCTGGCCATTTTCGGCTGGAAAATGGCCAGGAGTTCAAAATTAAAAAAAAAATTGATGCACAACCATTTTTTGTTCAGCACGGCCCTTGCCGAACAGTACCAGGCTCGCCATTTTCTGGCCAGAAAATGGTTGGGCGTCATCAATTTTCCAAAAAGAAAGAAAACCAACATATTTCCAGCCAATCATTTTGCCGAAAAATGGCTGTGCTGGTGCCACGCCGGCCGGATGGAATGGGCCCATCCATTATCCAGCTAGACACCGGCCGGGAATGGCCAAAATTGAAGGAGTGAGGAGAGTAGGGGAGAGGGATAAAGGGGGTGGTGGAGAGGAAGTCCAAACTGCACCCCTTCGCTCCATAAACCGGGTTCTGAAATAAAAAACATGGTTGGGTCGGTTTTTAAAAACTGGGTTGACCAAAACCAGTTTCTGAAAACTTTGTTTTGCGTTCACATGAAGACACAAAACTGGGTTTTTTTTTCAAAACCTGGTTAAACATCATCAAATGGGGCCATAATTGCCAGCCAGGATCAGGTGCAATCACAACTAGGGGTGGCAAAACCTGACACGACCCGCCAACCCGCCTCTTTGGTGGGTTTGGGTTGGGCTTAAGCTAACCCGTTTAATAAACGGGTCGACCCGCCTAACCCATTTATTAAACAGGTCGGGTTCGGGTTGGGGGGTATGCCAACCCGGCTGACCCGTTTAATAAACGGGTTAGGCGGGCGGGTCAACCCGCCAACCCGTCTGCCAACCCGACCCGCCAACCTGAAAACCCGTTTACCCGACCCAACCCATTTATTAAATGGGTTGGCAGGTTGTGTCGGGTTACCCGTTTATTAAACGGACCAGGTTCGTGTTTGCCACAGCCGACCCGTTTAATAAACGGGTCGGGTTCGGATTGAGGTATGCTGACCCGCTAACCCGTCGGGTCGACCCGCCAACCCTCCAACCCGACACGGTTGCCACCCCTAATCACAACGCCCTCCATCTTTGGCTGACAGTCTATCAGTTGTGGGGCCCAAAAGCATATGGAGGATGCAAAGGCACACTCAAAGTGTGCCATGTGATGGCACTTGATCCTGGCTCCTTAATTGCAAACCAAATGCTTTAACATTTGTTCACTATACGATATTTTATGAGGTAAGTAGTTAACAAGCTTATATGAACCAAGCCAAGTTGAACACCTCAGTTGTTGATGCTTGGCTTTCTAAGCTTATTTTGTGAGTTTGAACTTAATCATTATGAGCTGCGGTTCGGCCTGTTTTCCACCCCCATTAACAAAGTAAATAAAAGGGTCCCTCTCTAGAGAAAGAGGATCGTTTACCCAAAGGTTTATATATATATGTATATATATATATATATATATATATATATAGAGAGAGAGAGAGAGAGAGACGTCCATCAGACACAAATTGGACATGCGCGTGTAGTTAATTAAAGAGTGCTTTAACGGCGGTCTTTAACAGCGCTAAAAACCATCTCCACACAAAAAAAATTCTACGATCAGCAGCCCAAATTCATCCTATTTGTGTCAGACTTTTTGGGTGCTTGATGATGATGATGATATATATATATATATACTCTGTTGATTGAAAAAAATATAACATTAGGATGACATTAGTTTATGAAAGAAATATTTTATGGTATTCTTTGCCATATTTGTCTTACCAAATTTTGTTTCTTTCGGTGAAATATGAGTCAGGATTAGGTACAATTACATGACACAAAATTTGTGCATTAAGCACCTGATCGCCTTCCATCAAGCCTTGGGCCCCACAACTGACAGGCCTGCCCCAAGATGGAGGGTGATCAGGTACTTAATGCACAAATATTTGTGCCATCATATTGCACCTGATCTTTTCACGTGAAACATGGGGGAGAGGAGGAACATGCAAGGGGGACCCCTTTCTGTAAGGTAGAAATGGGAGATACACAATCAAATTGAATTAGGGTGACGATTTGTTAGGTGGGCAACTATCGGTGTCAACTCTTAGGCATTATTTCTTGTCCATTCAATTATTCAAAAACGTTTATTTCATACAACCGTTAAATGATGATTTCATTGTGTTGCATTATTGTGGTGGGGATAGCCTCCTGATGGATCGGTTGTGACCCCGGCTTCTTTGCATCAACTCTTAACACCTCTCTCTCTCTCTCTCTCTCTCTCTATATATATATATATATATATATATATATATATATATATATATATATATATATATATATATATATATATATATATATAGGGAAATTGAAATATGTTTACCAACCAAATATGTTTGCTGGTTTGAATCAAAGGTTTTTTTTTGCAAACCTGACCGTGCATGTTCATTCGTCGTGGTTCATTTGCTAGGTATTGACTGTTGAATGATCGTAATAAGATCAATAAATGTGAATTTTTTATGCTTGAATATTTATGAAAATTCTAAGCCTTTTATTTTCAACCCTTAAAAGATCCTTCTAGAGTCTGTTTCTATGAAATTTTAGAAAAAAAATAGGAAAAAACTTATGAAAATCTCGGTCAATCTATGATCTAACAATGCAAATCATTTTGACTCTGTCCTCGTAGATGCAATTAGCATGGCCAATTTAGTGGGAATTAACCCTTGTAGCATGTTTTTTTATGAAAATTATTTGTTTTTTTTAGTAGAAAAAGTTTGGTCGGATAAGGACTATTGATTTATGCTTTGCTAAAAACATGTACACACATTGTATTCTAGTGATCCAACAGTTGATTTCTACTAAAAGAAGCGTGTACATTACATCCATAAGGTTAGATTTAACAAAAAAAAATAAGAAAATATCAAAGTCGGTTTTGGTAAGACAATTGTAAGTACAATCGGCTGTAGCAAATGTAGCCTATATATTAGCTTATCAATGTACCAAACTAGACCTAATTTTATATGAATCCAAATAAATGAGTTTGGCACCCATGATCCTCGTTTTCAGATTATTTTTATGTTGATTAAAACCTTTTGGAACTACTTTCCTCCACCATCATCAAGCCTTGTTCTTCTCTACACGGATCACTCATTTACTCATTAATTTCCTCCAAGGGTTTAATTTGCAAGTTTTACAGTCATGTAGAGGTGTTTACCGGTTGGGTTTACCCAGATTCGACCCGTACAAAAACACTATAGGGTCCAGACCCAAAGGTCCGATTAATACATGGATCCGGGTATAGTTTGTGAAATTTTATATCAGACCTGGGTCCGATTTGAGTGCCGATTAAGACCCACAAATTTTCAATGTAAAAATGATAAAAATAATAATATTTTACTGTATATGGCTCGGGTCTGATTCATGTAGTTTTTATCATGTCCGAATAAGGTTTCTCTTATGGTGGGTCCGATTAGACTCGAGTCTGAACCCCATACCATACCCAAAAATCTGGGCCAGGTCTGATTTTACCTAGGTCCGAACCAAAGCCGACCCATTGACACCCCTTGCTATATGCCAAACCAGCAAAGATTTTCAATACAAGCCCACAAGGGGGTCACCCATGTTTCGAACGGCCGTTGGCACCCTGCACATCCCAAGTTCGATTCCTTCAACTTAGACAAGCTCAGTTTGATTCATAGAACACACTCCCAACCATATCTCAACATGGTCCCATCTAGAACCCACCTAGTCTCGTTGTTTTCAAAATAACCTCTCATCCTCGGTCCACCGCCAGTCAACAATACTCATCTTGGTAGTTGATTTCAACTCACCTAAACTCTCTCTCTCTCTCTCTCTCTCTCTCTCTCTCTCTCTCTCTCTCTCTCTCTCAATATACTTTTATTATATTCTACAAGTTGCATTTTGGACATGTAAATTGTCTTCCAATTAGGAAACAATATAATATGAGAACTAATGAGTGAACGTTGATTTTTATAGATTTTTTGTTCTTTTCTCTTGAATCTAACGGTAGGGGTGTGATCTACATGCTTTGTTTTATAAGAACCCTTCTATTGAGTCATCAGTTTTTATGCATAAATGAGATTTTTTTAAGGCGTTAAAATCAATGGCTCATAATCTTCATAAATATTCAAGCATTCAAAAATCACATTTTTTTCCTTGCAAATTCATCATGCCAAGCACATCCACGTAGTTGGATTTGCCAAAAAAAGTGTTAAAAATGTTCTCATGTTCTAGTTCTCATGTTTCAGTTCTCATGTTCTAGTGACTCTATATATATCATTTTTTGAGGCTTCAAATATCATTTTTTTCATTGAAAAAACATTAACCAAAAACATTAACCAAGTGTGGATTCCTCCTAAATCGACCATGCTCGACACATTTATGAGGTCGAAACTCCATGATATGTTAGTTGAAAGTTGATGGATCATGAAAACCCTTGGTATGCTGGAATTTGTTTACAAGAGGGATGCCTACATCTTTGGGCCTAATCTAGAAGAGCATGTGCAAATGGTTGACTCAAGGTAAGCATGGAGGATAAGAGACGGCTGCCTACTTTTTAGTAGAAATGGAGAAGGAACAGTGAGGGCTTACCTAATCCTGGTGTTGTGACTCATTGTCTTGTCATTACTTTATATATATATATATATATATATATATATATATATAGAGAGAGAGAGAGAGAGAGATTGGTAGCTGCTCACACGGTAGGTGGGAAATGATACATGATAAATGAGTTTTTCTAATAATAAAAAATAATAAAGTCAACAACATCAAGTTTCTTAGTTACTAAAGTTGTGCGTAATGTATTGAATATCATAGCATATAATAAGACATGTTTTGTGTGCGTGTGTGAGGTGGGGTGGGGTGGGGTGCACATTGACATCTATGCTGAATTCGATGTACCACTATCTTATGTAAACATAATATAGTATATAAGAGGATTATTATCCAATCTTTAAAAAAAAAAATTTATGCCCCATGTCATTATAAACAGACAACATGATGTGGACCACATTGTGTGATACAAATATCATTTTTATTGTTCAATTGAGTGCAATATCACAATGAGTGGCCAAAGAGGCATAAAAGCAGATAAAGAAAGGCTATAGATGTTATACTTTACCAAATGGCAATTATGTCCTCTGCATCATTTGTGTGTAGCTTTAAGGGAATGAATTTAGTTAATGTTGCAGTACAACTTAGGTTAAGGGGAAAACCCTCATTACACAACTATACATTGGCAGGCCTCCGGTTGGTAGGAAATATTTAGGATATCAATTTACCAGATTTCTTTTGGCAAATTGATGCTTGGGGTTCACCCTGCTAGCTTAGTTCTGATTTAGTTAAATATTTTCCATTCAAAATAGGTAATTACATCTTCAACAACAATTTTTTTAATATGCCACTTTAATTAAATAATATGTTATATTCCTCAAGTTTAATGAAATCAAGCTTTAAAATAATGTATTCCCTCAAAACACACAAGGAATGTAAGTTTTTTTTTTTAATTATGTCAAGAAAACTACCAGGATCAAGCTCTATTTGACCCCACCCAATAGTGGTATACTCTGAGAGAGTAAACCAGCCCCCACAGTACCGGTTCAGTTCAACTCATATTTTATGTCATCCCCCTCTTAAATCTTATAATGCATTTTTTTTTATCAAATCTGACCTTATAAATGGATTCAGCATGGTTGATTTAATAGGAATCGACCCTTGGTTGGTATTTTTTCAAAGAAAAAACACGATTTTTTATATCACAAAATTTTATGTTTTGTCAACCATTGATTTTTGAATCGCCAAAACATCCTACACACAAGTCGGATTTCAGCAATTTAAATGCTGATCTTCACTAAATGAATGATGAAGATCACATATATGGAGTTGGATTTGATCAAAACTACTTGCATCAATGAAATCCCAGATAGGGGTATGAAGATAGGGATGAGTGAAACCTATTTACCATAGTATGGATATATATCCGTTACGAGTCTGATTTCAATAGAAATCGAACTCGAAACTTTCGAAGCCTCCGGACATCCTGATGCTCGCCCTAACCAACTAAGCAACCTCAACAGGGGTTAAGGGGCATATTTTTCAAGCTTAAGCAGAAAACATCTTTTTTACTTGTAGAGATATCACACAAGGATTTATTAGGCAAACTTTCAGGTAACACCTTCCATCACCTATATTGCTACTTAGCATGGACTACCTACACGACGACACAGCCCTCAACCAATCACAATGCTTATTAGTTAACACTAACCTCAACAAACACGCACCATCGTCCATCAACCACTGTAGAGTTATTGAAGTCGTAGTTAACAAAGCTTATTAATTTACTAGCAGCCTCTCACCTACTAAGTCCTACCCGTTTCAGATATTGTCACAACCGTAACTTTTAATTATATATGTATTAGGAGTCTAGACGATTCATGGACTCAAATACTTTAACCACCTTTAAGTGATGATTAATGATAGCCCCCGCGAGGAATGCTTCTAGAACTACTTTACAGTTCAGTCCAAGAAGCAACAAAAGCAAAATCTCTTTCTCTCCTATACATGGTTTACAGGTGGCTCACCAGGCATCACGGAGGAAGTCGTTGGGGGAGTTAGGAAGTTGTGATTTGTTTCCAGCTTTATCTTATTGTTGCCTTCTATTATTATTCTTTCCTTTTTTTGTCGATGGTGTGATTATCGGTTTTAGTCTCTATATAAGCTTTGTAACATGGTGAATATATATGAAATGAAAAATCTTACTGGGTGCATGTTTGCTTGGTCGTGGATGTAGGATCTTTTATCTGAAGCACGTTAAACTCGTGTTTTCCTTGGCCTTTCTTCTCCTCTTCATGGTATCAAAGCATGAGATGTACTGATTCTTTTCTCTTTTCGAGCTTGCTGGTTTTGGGTATTCTTCATGGCGAATAACGATCGCTCGACCCCATGCAATGGCGAAGGCACTAACGGCAGTACTGACACACCAAGCAGGGGTAATGTCGAAAAAAATATGATTCATGAGTAGGTAACTCTGAACCTTAAGATTACTTCTATCCTGTTGAACGGATCAAATTATCTATCTTGGGCCAAGTCGGTTAGACTCTATCTCAGTGAAAAATCTAAGCTAGCATTTATCACTGGAAAGAGTTCACGATCTAATGAAGTCAGCCCTCAGTTTGAGGAATGGCAAAGCTCCAATGATTTAGTGATGTCGTGGCTATTGAATTTTATGAACATCTCAATTGCTGAAGATTTCTTGTTCTTAGATGCTGCCCAAGAAATTTGGGACGCTGCCCGTGATCTATACAGTGAAAAGAATGAAATAGAATGTATGTATCAACTTACTCAAAGCATCCATGAACACAAGAAAACTGATATGTCTTTCGGTGTTTATCTCATTAAGTTGAAAAGTATGTGGGACGAGCTTGACTCCCTAACAAGCTCATATCATGACTTTGTGGATCTTAAAAAGTTAAGAGAACATGAGAAAATGTTTTAGGTTCTTGCTGGTTTAGGACCAGATTATGAACACCTTTGTAGTCAGATTCTTATGACTTCAGAGTTTTCGTCATTGTCTAATGTTTGCTCTATGATAATGAGGGAGGAATTATGAATAGGAGACAGGAGTCTCAGTCTCAGGAGGAGCAAAGTGAGAAAGTTGTCTTCAATGCTTTCACCACTCATTATAACAAAAAATATAAAAACACTAACAGAAAGGGAAAGAGACCAGTTTGCACCTATTGTAAAAAAGAAGGCCATGTGAGAGAAAGGTGTTGGAAACTTCATGGGAAGCCAGATAGCAGTAATAGTGAGAAAGAGAAGGAGCATGTGCAAGCCCAAGTTGCACGAGTTGAAGAAAAAGACAAAGAAATCATGTTGGCCACCATTGTTGACATGATTAGGAATCTCGGCAAGCAAAGTTCAGAACCTGCCATTGTAGCTTCAGTCATTACTATAGGTAAAGTTTCAGGTATGGCTTCATCCTCATCTCATTTCAGCTCTAATGTGTGGATTGTGGATTTGAGAGCCTCAAAACATGACTTGCAGCAAGGTTAAAAAAGTTGAAGACGTTCGTGATCAAAGAATGGTCACTATAGCCAACAAATCGGGAATATCGGTTAAGGAGATGTGTGAAACCAAGATTCTTGGAAAAAATCTTAAAACTCTCTATATGCTAGACCTTGCTTCAAACCTTCTATCTGTATCAAAGTTGACTTGGGATCTTAATTACAATGTTATATTTACTCCTTTTGATGTGCTCTTTCAAGACAAGACGACGAATTTAAAGATTGGTGAGGGAAAGATGGAGCATAGACTATATGTGATAGATCAACAAAAATCTGTGACTATGATGATGTTTTCTCCCAAGGATGGTCAACTATGGCATTTGCAGTTGGGTCATCCATCTTGTAGGTCTCTATTAGCTTTGATACCTAATGTCACTATTGATCATGGTGTATGTGATGTATGTCAGTACTCTAAAATGTCATGTCCATCATTTGGTTTGTTTGAAAATGTGGCCAGTAAACTATTTGAATTAGTGCATGCTGATGTTTGGGGGTCGGCGCCCACAGAGTCATATAATGGATTCAGATTTTATTTGTCACTCATTGACGATTTTTCAAAGGTGACTTGGTTGCATTTACTGAAAACCAAAGACCAAGTATTTGAAAATTTTGAATCTTTTTACAATATGATTAGAACTCAATATGACACCCGGATAAAATGTCTGCGTACAGACAATGGGACATGGGACTGAATTTAAAAACAAGTTCTTTGACAATTTTGAAAACAATAGTGGGATGGAACATCAGTATACGTGTGTAAAAACTCATCAGCAAAATGGTGTCGCTGAGAGGAAGAATTGCCATATCCTTGAAACTACTAGATCTTTGCTTTTCCAAGCCCATATGCCCAAACATTTTTTGAGCAAAGCCGTAATGATGGCGTGTTATCTCATAAATTGGCTATGTAGTAGCAGGTTGGATGGGAAATCTCCCTTACAAGTTCTTAGAGGACACAAGATCAATGTTGAATATCTTAGAGTATTTGGATGCACCATTTTTGTGATGATTGACAAGACCGAACATGATAATCTTAGCCCCAAAGCTCGTAAGTGTGTATTTGTTGGGTATGCTACAGACAAAAAAGGTTATAGGTGTCATAATCTGAAGAAAAGAAACTATATATTTCAAGAGATGTCAAATTTGATGAATTTACCCCTTTTTTCAAAAATTCTAATGAGAATAGTGATAGACAGGGGGAGATAGTTCTCCCGAATGTGAGCTTATATGATGATTTGGTTGTTATGTCTGAGGCGCATCCAAATAATGAATAATCAGAAACTGATTCACGGTTTATATATGGTAATGAAAACCAGTTCATAGCTCCTGATGATAGAGAGATTGGCCAGAACAAGTCATCCGCCTAAATACTTGGATGACTATGTGACTTATAAAGCAGTTATTCATCCTATAGCGAAACAACTATCATATAAAAATGTTTCAGGTGAATATCATGCCTTTTTAAGTGCCTTACACTAGGAACCATCGACATATGAAGAAGCCAAAAAGAGTCTAGTCTGGCGTAAGGCAATGGAAGAAGAACTTGAAGCTTTACATAAAGACCATACGTGGGATTTAACCACTCTTCCAAAAGAAAAAAAAAAGTATAGGGTGTCAATGGGTATTCAAGATAAAATACAATCGCAATGGGATAGTGGAGATACATAAGGTGAGGTTGGTGGCCAAAGGCTACACTCAAACTCAGGGACTTGACTACGAGGAAACATTTGCTCCCGTAGCAAAAACGAACATTGTTCGGATATTGCTTTCAGTTGCATGTTATTTTAATTGGCCATGATTTCAGATGGATGTAAAAAATACCTTCTTACAAGGTGACTTGCAGGAAGAAGTATATATGAAGATGCCACAGGGGCACCCTCAAGAGTTGTCGAATCTCATTTGTAGGCTCAGAAAATCTATTTACGGCTTGAAGGAGTCCCCACGAGCATGGCATTTCAATTTATGTAAGGCGTTAGAACAAAATAAATTTGTTAGATGCAAGGCTGACAATTCATTGTTTATTCCCAGTGATGGCGATGATTTGGTTCTTATTCTCATATATGTTGATGACATGATAATCACAGGAAACAATGCTAGCCACATTCAAATGACCAAGGAGATGCTTCAAAGAGAATTTGACATTAAAGACCTTGGTAGACTGAGATATTTTCTAGGGATTGAATTTGCTCATTCAAAGAAAGGTATTTTTATATCCCAAAGAAGGTATACTCTGAATTTGCTAAAAGAAACAAAGAAGATAGGCAGTTGACCAGTGGACACTCTGCTTGAAAGTAATTTCAAAGATAAAGGCGATGAGGATGAGCCCAATTCAGATATTGCCCGCTATCAAAGACTTGTAGGGAGACTTATTTATCTGACTGTGACCAGACCGGACATCACACACACGATCAATTTGGTTAGTCAGTATATGCATAGTCCCTGCAAATCTCACTTAAATATAGTAGACAGGATTTTGAGATATTTAAAAAAATCTTTGGGTCAAGGTTTATGGTACAAGAGGAATAATCATGTGGAGATCAGAGGCTATTTAGATGCAGACTGGGCAGGCATTATAGATCGCAGATCCACTACTGGATATTGTGTATATATAGGAGATAATCTGGTATCTTGGAGGAGTAAAAGACAAAAGGTGGTATCAAGATCTAATGCAGAAGCAAAGTATCGAGCCATGGCCGCTACAACTAGCAAAATTATGTGGATAAAAACATTATTGACTGAGATGGGTCTCACATTCTCATTACCCATTCCTATGTACTGTGACAATCAAGTGTCGATTTATATTGTAACAAATCCTATGTTTCACGAAAGAATGAAACACATAGAGATAGACTGCCAGTTTGTGAGAGAAAAAGTTCAAAATGGAGAAATTCAGACTCCATATACTCAGAGTTCAAACCAGTTGGCTGACGGACTAACCAAGAGTCTAACTAAACAACAACTAGTTATTGCTCTTAGCAAGTGGGGCTGCTACGATATATATGCCCCACTTGAGGGGGAGTGATGGAAAGCGATGTGGCTCACTAGGAATCACGGAAGAATTCATTGGGGAGTTAGGAAGTTGTGATTTGTTTCCAGCTTTATCTTATTATTGCCTTTTGTTATTATTCTTTCCTTTTTTTGTGGATGGCATGCTTATCGTTTTGGTCTCTATATAAGCTTTGTAACATGGTGAATAGATATGAAATGAAAAATCTCATGGGGTGCATGATTGCCTGGTCGTGAATGTAGGATCTTTGATCTGAACCACGTTAAACTCGTGTTTTCCTTGGTGGTGTACTCCTTAATTCACTACAAAGATGCAAGTCAATAGTGATAACATATCTCGCCTCTATTGCTCTATTTCTCACCTCTATAGGTCTATAACAGCGAGAATTTTCATCGATAAGTCATTGAAAAAAAATGACTTTTATTGAGTAATAATAGTGACATTTATAGCTCATCGTTAAAGGGTGAACCAACACCAATGAAGAACTTGGCCTGAACTCTGAACACCAATAATGACAAGGTTGTTTTAAGAGATATGATATAACAATGAGGTATGTTATAAGCTACTTGTAAGTTATAATAGCGAGATACTCTCACCATTATAGGTTATAACAACAAGATTTCTATCTCGCTATTATAGGCTATAACGGCGAAAGTATCTCGTTGTTATATGCTATAACGGTGAGACAAGGATCTCACCTATAACGGCGAAACATGCACTACAAGGATGAGGGTCAATCGCGGTGACTCTTTTTCAGTGAGAAAAAACTCATCGCTATTGATCAAGCAATAATGATGATATTTTTTTTTACGTTAATTGATAACTAATAGAAGGGACATAAATATTTTGCCGTTATTACTCTACTATAGACATGAATCTCGTCGCTATTAGCTTCATCAATAACGACAAGCTATATATCTCCTGGAATGCCTTGTCCCTGCACACATCTCGTCGTTAGAGACATATATATAACTGATATATTCTCTAACCATTAGATATTGTCATTAAAAGACTTTAATGGTTAGAAGATCTCGTTGTTATACATCAATAATGACGAGATCTGGCTCTCACCGTTATAGGGTTTACTTTATAATGGTGAGATTACCCACCGTTAATGGCAATATCTAACGGTCATGTAATCTCGCTGTTATTTATAAACTCTATAATAACGATATAACTGTCACTAAAACCCTATAACGATGATATAACTATCATGGTTATAGAGTAAAACCTATAATAGCGAGACGTGTGCAGGGGCAAGGCATTCCAGAAAATATCTACATTGTCGTTATTGATAAGCTAACAATGGCGAGATTCATGACCGTAGTAGAGTAATAACAATGAAATATTTGTCTCTGCTATTACCTATCAATTAGCGAAGACAAAAATCTTGCTCTTATTGTTTTATCAATAACGACGAGATTGTGTCTTGCTAGAAAAGAGTCACCGCTATTGATCTTCATTTTTGTAGTTATTAATTTACACAAATATCTTATCTCTTTAAGTAAAAATTAACCCTTGGTCATGTTTAACGTGTTCTACTTATTATTAAAGTTCACTCAAATATGATGTTTTAAGCCTTTTCTTGAACCATCCACATCTTCTTGATTTGTGTTTTTTTATTTTTTTTATCTTAAAATCTACATCTTATGATATATTTTTGTTGATTAAACTTGTGATAGTAAATAAATCATGATAAGCGCATCTTTATGGCTAACTCTAACATTTAGTGGCTCGACACGTGCAAACAAGGTTGTGTACTATGTGTGCCACCGTATGCTGTCATGGTTGAGAACCACATAGATTTCCTAAAACACGTATTGTTTTATATTTGACATTTTGTTTCCCTAAAAAATACAAAATTACACTACTTGCAAAAGTAAGAAAAATTTACAAATAAACGCCTACCTTTTCAGCTATTTACAAATACCCCCTTAACGTTTGAAATTTTAAGAATAGAGGCCTAGGTTAAGAAAATAATACTCAAACACCCGCCTGAACTAACTGTGGAGATTTAACCTTGGTTACACTTTGGTTATCTCATGTTTAAAGATGATTCTACCCTTTTAACAACTATTCTACCACTAGGATTTTCACCTTGGGCAGTCACCAAATGATGTGGTAGCACTCACTTCGTCCGTGGAACTTTGATGCTTAAGAGAGACCGAGCAACCATCAAACTTGTGAATCTTCAACATGGTCAAGAACACTGGACATTTTGGGACCACATCAAGTGTTTTCTCCGGCAGGCAAGTGTTTTCTCCGGCAGGGATTCGCTCTCCGGTGATGAAGGACTAATCCTCTTCCAGTGTACAGCCAGCCAGTTTGCCTTTTTTTTTAAGGAAAGAAATCACGTTAAAGCATAGACAAAATACAAGTTTGACTCAAAAGACTCTTATTTTCATCATTTTCAACAAGATGAGCTTCTTGCAATAGAAGCAGACTGCAGTTCGGTCAATCTGATTGGGGTTGATTCAACCCGAGTGCTAATGGAGACAGGAAATGAGTCATTCTCATTGAGAAGACCATGAAGAACATAGAGAATAAGATCCTTTTCTTGAACAGGTTTTCCAATAACTACAAGTTGATGCGCAATCAACTTAGTTTTTTGGATGTAATCATCAGCACTTTTGCTTCTCTTTTTGAAACACTGAAGTTGCTCTTTCAATTGCATAATTTTTGCATGAGAATGTGCATCATAAGCTTCTTTGAGGGTCTACCATACCTCATATGAAGTGTCCAAACCCATGAATTGGGTGTGGACAACCTCAGGCAAGGATGAGATGATTTAACTTAACAAAAGTTGGTCATGCCATCTCTAAACAAGAAACTCAGGATTAAGGACGTGCTTTTCATCTTAAGTAATAAATTCAGCTGGTTTGGTTTTTGAACCATCAGTGTACCCTTGCAAATCATATGATATCAATAAGGGTTTAAATTGAGAGGCCAATAAAGCATAATTGTCGACAATAAGTTTATTACTCAGAAAGTACCCAAATGTGTTGGGTGCAATAAAAGATGGAAGAAGAGAGGAAGAAGTTGAATGACTGCTCCTCATGAGGAATTGAATGCTTAACTTGGGTACAAAAAATGAGGAAGATGGTTTTGGCCCTGATACCATGCCAAACACCAGACTTGTCAAACCACAATCAATGCAAGCACACATACAATAGAGATGTTTTTAACGTGGTTCCATCACTTGGATCTACATCCACGGTTGGTCCACTCACAATCTCTCCTAATTGTAAATGAGAGAGGACCACATGTATTTATAATGTTTATTGGGCTACACGGTTTTGGGAGGCGAGTCCTCCTGATTACACAATTTTAAGAGAGAGAGTCCTACTTGTATGAGAGCTAATTACATTAGGAAGATAAGTCTCATCTAGATTAGGTCTCTTGAGGACTCTCTCCAAGATAAGCAGACGTGTGAGCCCAGTGATGATTTGCATCTTGAACTTGATCATCGTGACCTCTATCTCTAGCATGATGAGCTTGGCCTCTATCAATTCCAATAACTCCAGTAGCACGAGGTTTCTTGAGGACCCCAACATAGTTGGGTCTCTATCTCTTCCAACAACTCCAGCATGAGTCGGGACTCCAACGCGAGCTGGGACTCCCAGGTCTTTATCTCTAACAGTTGTGTCATATATGGACTGCATGAATCCACACTCCCAAAAAAGATGGGAAAGAGATTCTTCCTCCCTTTGCAAAGAATGCAGCGACTAGCCAGGTGAAATCCAATCCTTTTTAGTCTTATTTCAGTGTTTATTGTTCCCTGCATTAATAAAAGCCAACCCATTTATAAGTTCTTATCGGCATGCCTCCTCCCCACAACGAATGTTTCTGAAGTAGTTGAAATGTTGGACGTCCCAATGCCCTGTATAGTGATGCTGATGAGAACTCGCCATCATTAGAGAAAGACCATATGATTCTGTCGACACCTTCACTCATCTGAACACCTGACAACAATGCCATTAGGTTCACCCATTGCTGAAAAACCCTATCAGATGGTTTTCTCCTTAGAGTGATCTCCTACGCATTCTATTCGGGCAACTAGGCATCCTTGATAGTCATGTATTTTCTTCTAGAGGGTTGATACAGATCGGGGAACTTGTCCTTAAACTTACTATCCTCCAAGCAAATGTCCTACCAAAATAAACTAGTAGCTCCATTCCCTGGCTTGATTTTGAGACCCTGAGAGAACAGCTCCAGCCCCTTGACCCAGCTCTTCCATATCCCTGAGCCCCACTTCCATTTAGAATTTTCAAACCACTCCTATGGCCACCACATAATTTTCTCTGAACAGCAATGCAAATCGCCTTCCTTGAAAATCTTCTAAAGCCATTTTGACAGGAGAGCATTACTGTGATTATCCAAGTTTTTTACACCCAGCCCTCTATCGACTGCACTACCTCCCTCCAAGACATCTTAGTCTTCACTTTCTCTTCCCCCTTCCCATGCCAAATAAAGCTTTGAAATTTTTTTATTTAAATGTTTCTCCACCTTTTTGGGCAACCTAAATACCTGCAGAAAATGAACACCACGTGCAGTGTTAAATTTAACTAGATTTACTCTCCCCACCATCGACAAAATAATCCCAGATATCTCAATGGTAGTTCCCCTTACCATAATTAAAGATCGTTGATGTCACTCATAGCATTTCTCCCGATGTATCATTGAACACCACAACTTGACTCTTGTTGCCATTCACATGCAAGTTTGAAATCTCTGAAAAGCAACTAAAGAATAATCCAAAGTGCCCACATTTCTCCAGTGTTACTAACAATAAAAAGTCATCAGTGAGAGATGGTTACACTCTTAGTTATTTTAACTCCTTCAAACTTACCTTCTTCTGTTGCAATTATGAATGTGCGTTGAGTGATCGAAATTATAGAGCCAATGACCATCTTCAATCTTGAAGCCAAAGATTTGATGATAATTTTGAAAACCGCCCCAATAAGGAATATTGGTCTAAATCTATCAATGTCCTACGATTCGCACTCCTTCGGTATTAGTATAATAAGAGACTTGGCCAAGGAAGTTGGGATCTTTGCATTAGAGTAGAACTCGTTCATGAGCTGAAATAAATTGTCTTTACCGTAGTCCCAAATTGCATTAAGAAACTCAATCGAGAAGCCATTGCAACCCAGAGTTTTACCACGCGACAATGACCATATTGCTTGCTTTATCTCCAACATGAAAGGTAGGGTGACTTTCTCAAGATCCCTAACAGTTAACATTTTGAATCCCATGCTAGAAATGACATAACGTGAATCTCTTTAGAGAATCTCAGCTTGAAGAAATTAGTAACAAAAAAGGGGAAACGGATTTCTCAAGGTAACGTAAATCTCATTTCTTCCACTTGCTTTACACGTTTTTATAATCGTGTGTAGCAATACAATTGAGATAAGAGATGACATGTACAATTACATTACTGTTACATTGTGAGATAAAGGTAAAAGAGACAACGGCTGCACACACGTGATAACGATAACAGCTTTCGCTTGCATGATCTTCATTTTATCTTCACGTGATATTGGGTAAACCGTTTACATTTCCTGTTTTTTCTCCAGCACATATGTCGACTGTATTTCCTGATTTTTCTCCCTCTCTTGATTTTTCTCCATTTGACGTGTTATCGTTAACACTTTTATGTGTGTTATCGATAACACCTTCATCTCCTGATTTTTCTCCATCTGACATGTAATCGATAACACTTTTATGTGTGTTGACGATAACACCTTGATCCTCATGGTATACATTGTCTGTAACAGCCTGACCCATATTACTGATACGACCCCTCAAACTAGGTTTTGGGGGGGGGGGGGGGGAGAACCCACAGACCCAGTTTGGGTTGTAGACAAAGGATAGCCGGGTGAGAGGCTTGGTGAAAATATCGGCAACTTGAGACGCAGAAGGAACAAAATGCATAATTAACTAATGGAAAGCCACTTTCTCGTGCACAAAATTATAGTCAAGTTCGATATGCTTAGAGCTATTATGAAACACAAGACTAATAGTGAGATGAAGGGCTGAGAGATTGTCGCGAAACAGAGTGGGCAGATATGAGAGGAATAACCCAATATCAAGCAATATGAATGATATCCATGTTAACTGAGCAGTAGAAGCAAGCGCACGTACTCGGCTTTAATACTGGAGCGAGCTACGATGGGCTGCTTCTTGGACTTCCATGAGATGTAATTGCCACCTAAATAAATGCAAAACCCATAAGTCAACCGGTGCATGGTAGGACAACATGCCCAATCGGCGTTAGAAAAACTGTACAAAACGGGTGGATTGTTGGAGAGAATACGAATCCCATAACCAATAGAGCCCTTGATATACCAAAGAATGTGTTTGAACGCATGTATTGAAAAACATGATTGACACTGTAGGCAATATCAGGCTGAATGAAGGTAAGATGTTATAGACTACCGCTTTGATAGTAATGAGGATCTGTAAGAGGGAAGGTTTGCCCCCATTCATTGCCCGTATAAATACTCTGAACAACTCCATGAGTGATGGTTCACTCTGACAAACTGTGCAAATGGCCACTATTCTGTATTAATCTTCACTATCATATCAAAATAAGCACATCATTGAAGCATTCATAATCTACTCTTGACTTTGAATCTGCCCAAAACATATTCACAGCATACTCATCTTCATCCAGTTGCATTGCACTAAAGAAACCAGGGTCATTGATTGAATTATTCTATAGTTAATCAACCAAAGAACATATTTTTTCATTCTTTATGTTGTTTGACATCTTCTTTCTCAAGTGGTTTCTTAAATCCATAGGTGTGAATGGTACATTCTCACGACCATCATTTATGTGTGTGCATAAATTGTATGTCTTCTTTTGTGCAATGTCGGCGCTATCAGCAATTGCAGCATGCGCTTCAGTTACTTTACGATGTGACCTTAATATAGGAGTTATAAATGAAACTGCTAAATCATGGTTATGATCACTGATTAAAGTACGAACTACATATTTCCCATTTGAAAGTCTTCGTAACACCATTCTCGCTGAACAACCACATCTTGAATCTGGCTTGCTCTTTGTTGGATTTTCACTTGACTTCTTTCAACCTTACTTAGAACAAACATATGTCTTTCTCACCACGACACCCTGTGCATTTTTTGCCCAAGAATACCTTCTAACACTGAAGCCAAGTAAGGCATAATCATTGTAAAATTTGTATGCATCTTCCTCATTATTAAACTGTATTCTCTCTACGGGAACAGAGTCAAGTGTACTATCATGTAGACTTGAGGTGTCTGTCAAGTGCACTGTCATGATCGTCTACCTCATTATCGAATTGCATTTCGTCTACTGGAATATTCAAGTCAAGAGTGAATTCAATGCCTGCACCCTTCTTATCATGTGCATCATTAGTCCACATATTCACTTCTTCAGGTGCGTCGATAGTACGGATGTTTGTTCTTTCATGACTTTTCAATGATTGAGATACAACATCTTCACTGCAACTAGATGATAAGCTCAACACTGTCATGAGCAAAATATCAATTTGTGTTAGCCAGCGCATATGTTTACTACGATTTATTCAAGATCCATATAACAATTGCTATTGATTAGTTAAGCAAGTCAAAGAAATGATAATCACAGTATCAAAGCAACAACATAATAGCTTACAAATCGATAACAACAAACAAAATCATATATCACAAATTGACACTAGAAAACACATATGATCTTATAAATCGATATACAACAATTCAGCATAATATATTACAAATTGGTATACGATAATTCAGCATAATATCTTATAAATCGATATACGACAATTCAACATAATATATTACAAATCGATATTAACAAACAAAACAATATCTCATAAATCGATACTAGAAAATACATAATATCTTACAAATCAATATATAACAATTCAACATAATATATTACAAATCGATATTAACAAACAAAATAATATCTCACAAACCGATATACAGGTTACTGCAACTGTGATTTGCGTTACATTGCATATACTGAGTGAATGAACGATACCGAAAGGGGTAGAGGCCCTTGCTTGCATCTGTAGCCAAGTATTCTTGTCAACAGATCACACTGCCTTATAAATATCTTCAAGTTTTCAACCATTGAAACGATAAAATCTACCTGCAATAACAAAACGCCTTATTGACACTCACGACAAGATACGTTCTTCAACAATAGCATGATGACATGGAAAGGTACTCACGATGCCTTAATGGCACTTGTTAGAATGTTTGTGTGTCATTATTTTTTTTCATACTGCCTAACGAAAAAGAAGAAGAGAAGATTGTAAAAAGAGATGGCTGACAAATTTTCCTATGACGCCCACCAATGATCGAACCAGACGTTCGATTTATATATAGTTATCTCCATGAAGTTGGAACGAACCCGAGAATGTTTTCTATCTAACACAAGGCAGGAACGAGAAGGCGGCCATGTGTTGTAACATAAGCTAAAAGGCAGAACGTGCAAATCTATTTACGGGGAGAGGGAGGACATTTTCATCCAGCGCATATCTATCTTATGGGAGGACATTTCCATCAAAAGCATATCTACCTTTTTTATATGTTATTTTATTATAAAGTCATCATGGGCAACATTGGCACATGAATTATCGTGGGTCCCAAGATATTCCTCCATGCACACCGGAACACGAGAATTTGTGTTCCGGGGAGAACACACAACACCCTCTCATCCTAACAGGACATGACAGAAGAACCAATTAGATGCAGGTCCAGGCCATTTACGTCGACATCTAATTACTCAATCAACAGGCACAATTTGCTTATCACCCACGAAGTCCAATCCCTCTATTTATTCCCTAGCTTCAAGGCTATTTAGTTCATGACCAATCTTTTTATAATAATATTCAACCATTTGAATTCACTGGCGTAGTCTTTGTGTGAGTTCTTTGCAACCTGCAAATTCTTTTATTCTTGCCAAGAGTAAGCCAATAAATTTTTTTTCTAACCGACAACGGAAACCAAATCCTATTTTCTATGAAATAAGAAAATGGGTACCACAAAGTATTCCTCAATTACCGAAATGAATCAAATGATGCTTTTGCCTATTACATGATGAGTGGTAAGATGATGGTGAATGATGTGCAGAAAGAAATCTTACAAGCAACCCTTGCTTTTTACCGCTATTGCCCCTCCCAACGTAGGTATATGAGTAATGGGTAGGTGTGAAATGATAGGTGCTAAATGATATGTGCTAAATGAGGTTTTGGGTTTTTAATTTATTTTTAAATTCTGATGGTATGTGGTCTATGTTCTTGATTTGATAGGGATCAGCTCTTGTAGTGTTCTATTCTGACACATGGGTGGGTTTTTATAAGGTTCAAAAAATCAACGGTCCAAAACCTTTGTAAATTTTTGAGGATCTAAATATCATTTTTTTTCATCAAAAACACATGATGCAGGTGTGGATTCCTCTTAAATCGACCGTGCCCAACACATTTAACAGAAGGGCATAAAAACCCATTTTGCACGTATCAATTTCACACCTATCCATTTTTTGGTATATATATATAGAGAGAGAGAGAGAAAGAGAGGGGTTCTGTTGACCTGAATCCAAAGTAAGTTTTCAGACAACCTGATTCCAGAAGCACAGGAGGTGGAAACCATGGAAGATAAAAGAAAGGCTGCAGGGAAAAAAACGTCTTTTAACACTAACTGAGGGTAGGACTGCACTTTGACATGAGCCAACCAAAGTTAAGTGAAGCTGTTGTTTGAGAACTATTTTCTTAACCTAAGCAGCTATTTGTAAAATTTTAAGGGTTAGGCGGGTATTTGTAAATACCTCAAGAGTTAGGCGTGTTGTAAATACCTCAAGAGTTATTTAAAGGTATTTTATTAATTTCAATCAATTGAATGCTTTAAATGTTAGTGTTAATTAGTTTAAAGTCGGCATATATATATATATATAAGACAGAAAATGTTAGTGTTAATTAGTTTAAAGTCGGCATATATATATAAGACAGAAATCTAAAGAAATTATCCTTGTTTATGTAAAGTTGGATTTAGAGTTTCTTATATGAGCCCATGTTAATGCTTAACAATTGCTCTCTCTCTCTCTCTCTCTCTCTCTCTCTCTCTCTCTCTCTCTCTCTCTCTCTCTCTCTCTCTCTCTCAGAGAGAGAGATTGGTTCTTCTAATGGTAGGAAGGTGAGGGCTGTCTTAATTTTTCACTTTTTTTTTTGGAATCTAACCTTGAAGATTCATCTACAAGATAGGCTTTTGAATAATCTGATTCTGACATGTCAGCAGATTTTTATAACACTTCAAAAATCTACGGGTAAGAATTTTTATATTTTTAAAAAACTCATAAAAACATATTTTTTTATGGGAAAAACCTGAACCAATAGTTGATTTTTAGCAAAATGTTCATGCTAACACATCTGCAGGGTCAGATTATTAAACATGACTCAACATTGTTCACACTATATATATAGAGGGAGAGATTGGGAGCATTTTAACAGAAAATGATTGTACTATACAACTAATTTGACATATTTTCTTAAAAACTGCATAATTTTTGCTATAATCCCAATGTCCAAAATTGCAAATACCCAACCTCGTTAAGACTCTTTTACCCTTCTCAATTGTGAATTGATGGGTTATTGCGATAAAATTGTAGCACTCGTTGACTAGTGCAAACTCCGACTTAAATCAAGAATCGCATGTTTTCTTATGTGGATCTTACGAACTGGCATAAATTTATTTGTGAACAATTAGTAAAACTAAAACTACTAAAATTATAAATATCCTACTTATTCCCATATACTTCATGATTTTGCATAAATATTCTACGAACCTCCGGTTAGACTGAAACCACTAAAATCATAAATATTCTACTTAATTGCATATACTTCACGAATTCACATAAACATATGTGCGAACCTCATGTTAGACTGAATGTCGCAACACTGCAAATATTCGTAATAAATATTTGTAAATTTATTACATATATGACAGTTTTCTTATTATTTGTAGAGTTTATGAATCATATATAAACTCATTTTTGTACCTAGTGTTTCTTCTTTTTGTTTGTGTCTATAATTATTTTATGCAAACTTTTTTTATCTTGGCAAATATCTGCCATTCTTATGCAAAAATTTAATGGAACGAAGAAGTTCACATAAAATAATTGTGACAAATGACAAATATTTTTTATAATGCGACAAATATTTGTCTACTTTTGCAACTATTTTAAACAAAATGTCAAGTCTTGCAAATATTTTATGCAAACTTATTCATTCAGCATAAAATATTTGCGATGATGAGAAATGCCGCATAAAATTTTTGTGAAAGTCGTTATTTTTTTGTAAATATTATATGCAGACTTCCTTTTGTTCATATTTGTTATTTTTTTAATTATTTTATGCTGACATCCTCATTTCAATAAAAAACCCACTCGTACATAGAAATTCATTCAAATGACATTATATACAATATCAATGAGTTTCAATGTTGATCTTGCACACAAATTTACAAAAGAATCACATGAAGTCATTGTTGATGATGTTGTCAATGGCGTGATCATAGTTTCTCGATGACCTTATTTGTGTTCTCAAAAAGGCCAGCTTGACTTTGTATCATATCCTTCAGCATGCAGTTCTCTTCAAGTGTAAGAGTCAACTCTGTTTCCAATTCACTTAAGGTTCTTTTGTGATTCACGTACCATGGACGACAAATTGATGTCTTCGTCGTCCATGTGTTAGTCTTCAAGTGCAGAGAGGAATACCATGGGATAATCCTTTGTTTGGTCCTTTGTAAAAAGTAACAAAATATATTAACTGTGCAAGAGCGACGGGGTAGTTGATGAATAAACTTAAAACTTGGCTAACCATTTGCCGCTCAACTTCATTCATGGTGTGCTATCAAATATCCTTTGTGATGTCCTTCGCCCCCACAACCACATTATCATTCTCCTTCTCCTCCTTTGTGTCTTTATAAGGGCACCAATTTACATGCATTTCCTTTATAGTTAGGCCTACATATATACATTTATAAAAAAATGTAAGAAATATCAACAACAATACTTATGTGTGCCCTGGTGAGCCTATGAATCGATGCAATGCATTCAACATGTCTCATGTGAGGACCTACCAATCTTCGATCACGACCCTCTACGCCCTCTTCAGTGCATGACCAACTCCACATTGCAACACGTGAAAATTCATGGACAAGGTCACACATCTGGGGCATTATAGTGGAAATGTGCTCTCATATCAAAACATGCAATGATTAATACAATCATTAAAAAGGATTAGTGCAAAGTATGCAAGTATAGTACAATGTTAAATAATGTATGAGTATAAATCAAAACTTTAGGTATAAAGGAATAAATAACTCCAACAACATCCGGATAATATTTTTTCTTTCATGTCTTGCGCTACTTAAACTTTTATACAAGTGTATAAGTGGCAATGCTCCCCATGCGTATTAATTGACGTGATTTAGGTATTGCAACAGTTCGATGTATGATGCATTGACTGACTTCCCACCAGTGTCAATGAATAAACATGAGCCAAAGAAGTAGAGCAAGAATGTTCCTACTTCCTTATTCACCCTATTGTCGCCCTTCTCTTCGACACACGTTAGTTTCGCCTTCCTCCTCCTTACCTTACTAAGGTCATAGTAGCTCCTAAGTCATGCAATGTAAAACCTGTAAATTTTTAAGAGAAAATAAATAAAGGAATTATCCACTTTCGAGTTAAAAATTGTGTTTTTATCTTTTATTATAAATTTAGTGTGTTTATACGCTTAATTTTATCTTTCTGACAAAGAAGGGTAAATTGGATATTTCAATAATTTATGTAAATAAAATACTATTAAAATATTCAATTTAATCATTTTAATAAATCACAAACTCATTTAAGCATTTTAGAGGTGTTTTGAACGTAATGGGACATATTTTGATGGTTCTCAGAATAATTTCGCAAAAAGGGTATTTTGATCATAAAATTATTCATGTAAAATATTTAAATTAAATAAAATATTGTTTAGAACCAAACTTTTGTCTAAAATAAGATGGATATTCACTAAATAGATTTAGTTTTAGTTTTATTTTTATTTTTATTTTTGCTTTAATTTTTTTTATATCGATTTTTTTTCTTTTATGCTCCTTGGGTCGGACCCAAACCAGGTCTGATCATTATTTAAACCCATCTGGTATAAAAGATGGTATAGACATTCAAAAACAACCATAGGAGTATTTATTATTCTATATATTTTTGTATTACCCTCATATGGCTTAACTAGTTCTTTCCCAAGCGATTCAACCCTGCAATGCAGCGGTTGGGAGAACGGACCCATGGTCCCAGGTTTTGGCCTACACCAAACCAAAATCACTGACGAAAACTCGGGTATGCATCCCTAACTCTAATTTAAAAAAATATGTCGCACATTTAAAGGTAAAGACATGATATATTATTCATCAATCGTCAAGTGATAGATAAGATAACAACGTCCTATGAGGCATTCATTTCAAGCATTCGAATATAAAGCATTTAAAAGCATTCCATCACTTAATATTTTATTCAACCTTAACTCACATAATAAAGCATAATCTATATGCATTCAAGTCATACAAGGCATCGCATAAATAAATAAATATATATATATGTGTGTGTGTGTGACATTCAAATTATTACATCATTTTTCTATGCATTCATAATTTTTATAAACAATAAGTCAAATCACATTTTATCATTCTAGTGTAAAACACATGTGCATACCTTCTAAGTAATTTAGTTAGATATTCATATGCAATAATTATGCAAACTTAAAAGTCTCTACATGTTCACAATATATGATTATGCATATGAAAGCAGTTATCCTAAAAATCTAATTAGTTGTTTCTCTTGTTATTCAAACTCATCTAGTACAAAAGATGGTATATATGTTTAGAAACAACCATAGAAGTATTCATTATTCTATGTATTTTTTATCACCCTCATATGGCTTAAATGGTTCTTTCCCGAGCGATTCAACTCTGCAGTGCAGCAGTTGGGAGAACGGACCCATGGTCCCAAGTCTTGGCCTACGCCAAACCTAAGTCGCCGACAAAAAATTGAGCATGCATCCCTAACTCTGCAGAGCTATGGTCCTATCACAGAGGACTCGTTGGTAGACCTGTCATATAACCTCTGTGGAACAGAGATAAGAGGCGCCTTCAGCCCTCGAAAACACATGTCCCATGAGGCTTGTACTGCCCTTCCCTCTCTCAGGAGGACACGAGATCGGAATAGATCCAACCATCTTAGAGAGCACAGCCTTGCTGATGCCTCAAATAGACCCATGGTCTGGGGTTATCTTTATTATTAAGTCATAGGTGAGAGTCAAGCATTATATTCTCACAAGATAACCATCTCCTGCCCTTATGCATGAATTCACAAGTCTATACCACTTGCATAACTCAAACTTACATCCTCTTATGCATGATATAAAAATCTATGTCAGTTGCATAATTCAAATTTATACGCTCTCATTTATGTTTATAACAAATTATATTCACTTTCATGCATGACCCTATCATGTCATGATCCAACTATACATGCTCACATGCATGATTCAATTCTAACATGATTTCATGCATGATTTAATCTCAACATGCTTAACACAGTATGCACTCACATGAGCTATTATGCATGCATAGATAATTTTATTATTTCATGCACAACACACAACACATCATACTTGCACACATTAACAAGATATACAGAAGAATGTAATATTATTCACAAGCATGATACATTCATTTCAGGCATGTTTTAATGATACAAATTTTACATGTATGGCAAGCTCAATAAAAATTAATGTCATGCAAGCATTTGATGCAGTCAATTCAAGTACGGCAATACAGTCAACCATTTATTTCACAACAATGTCAAACATGTACCTGCAGCAAACACACTCCAATATCCTGTCAACTACAATCATGTCCAGCATGGTATTTAAACTACAATTGTAACAGTCCTAGATATCCACAACTAAGTAAGTGTGTGAGCAGGAGAGTGTTGCATTCAAGAAAGTAATTAACATGTGGTGTGCTTGCACTCCTTACTTACCATGGGTATTTACCTGATTTGCATGCTTTTATATTTGTATTTTTTTCCTTTTTTTTCATGGCATTTTTAGCCGCATGTAATGCTTAGCACTAAGCATCACACAATTAGCTCACCTATGCATCTGTAATGCACAATTATACAGAGAATACAATACATTTCTAACATCTGTTAGCAACGTGGTTGTGCTACAAACATGGTGTGCATATTAACTAACTTTTAGATTCTATCACACAATGTGAATAACATTCTAAAATTTTAGTTTAGGAATCCTACATTTTTTATGTAATGAAAGGTAAAACGAAACTTGAGGTCCTGCAAGTCCAATGCAATTGTCGCACAACATAATCTACTCGACCCTCTCACAAAGAGAGAGCGCTACCGCTGTACAAACAAATGATAAATTCTAAATAGGCTTTTGTTCACGAGCGATAAAAATTAAAATGAAATTCAGTAAACCGATTTGAGAAACTGAAAAGCAATACCCTGACAAGTCCAAATCAGATTGGACAGCCGGGTGGTGCAACTCCACGGGCTGCACGCCACCCCGTGCATCACCCTAGTGATGACACAAACATCGAGGTATTCGGTTTCAACAAAATGTATATATATACTCATTGGAACCAAATCCAAACCAAAGGAACAAAATAGGAACCGACAGTGCACAGGATACCCTCTGCTATCATGCACAGCAGTCCTGCACGATTCTCAAAGTTGGGAATCGGGCACATAAACTGAGAAAATAATAAAACAGAATTCGGCTAGCATAAAAAAAATATCAGTGACTAAGTAACTCCAACGCACAAATGCAGCTCAGCCCATTATCAGCATGAGAAAAGAAAAATAATAATAATAGTAGTAGTAGTAATAATAATAACAATCCTGATCAATTGAGCTCAGGTTACAAGCAGGGGAAACACATAAACAAGATTTGAGAAAACCCTGATTAGGGTCATGTGGCGAAGGCAAAGAGTAAACCAAGGGTAGTTATACGAAGTAGGGAAAACTCCCCAACTGGGGCCATTTTTTCAACAAAGATAGAGGTTCGGCCTCCTACGGTGGCTTGGGTTCTGCCCAGATTAGGGAAATCAACCATTCCAAACCCAGAAACTTGCCACAAAATGCTCCGGGAACAAACTGGAAAATAACCTGCTACGGGACCAAGGATTCAAAACCTAGTCCCCCAGCACAACAGAATCCTCGACCATGGGATTACAACACAAAAAGGTAAAATCAGAAGCCCTAATTCATGAAACTTTAATATCGGATGGCACCATGGATGTAGTTTCTCCCACAACCGAGAGCCCATAAACCATGAGAAAAGAAAAAAGGAAGAAAAATAATACAGAAAGAAAATTGAGGAAGGGACTCACCTGAACAGACCTTCACGACCGGTGGAGGTCGGAGGCCCGGCGTGATGGATGGAGCTCAGCTGGGTTAGAATGTGGCAATCGCTCGACGTTGGCCCCACTTGAACAGGTGAAGGAAGAAGGGCCAAGGAAAATCCTGACGCCTACTAAGGAGAACCGCTACGGTGGATCCCGGCAACAGCGAAGAAACCTCATGGTGTTTCCGGCCGGCACCCGAGCAGAGGAAAACACAGGAGAAAAGAGGAAAAGAAGAGGAAGAAGAAAGAAGGAAAGTCAGCCGACATGGGTGTCGGCGACGACGCTGCTCCAACGAGACTGCAGACGGGGAAGGGGAGAAGGCATCAGGGCGATGGCACCTGGCTCTGGCCAGCTACGGACGAGGAAGGGAAAAGGGGAAAAAATTTAGGCGATTGCATGAATGGGGGAAAAAGAAATGAGAAGGGGATAAAAAGGGCTCAGTTAGGGTTTTACGCGCAGTATACAGGGTGTTGGATCTGGATCGGGTCTGGTTTGGATCTGGTTCATATCCGACCCAAAGATCTAAAAATAAAACTATATATATAAAAGAATTTTTTTTATAAAAGATTAAATAAAGTAAATAAAATAAAATACATTAAAACTAAGACTATTTGGTGGTTCATAGCCTTAACTTAGACAAAATTTGGTTCTAAAACAATAATTCATTAAATTAAAGTATTTCTCATAATTAATTTTATGACCAAAATATGCTTTTCACCAAATTGTTCTAAAAACCATAAAAATGCATTTTGTTACGTTCAAAACACCTCAATAATTTTATGCACTTTAAAATGATGAATTTTCATGACAATTTTATATTTTAATGGTATTTTATCTTCAAAAAAAATATTGAATTGACCATTTTACGCTTCTTTGTTATAAGAATATAATTAAGCATATAAAACACCCAGAATTGACATTAAAACGGTAGAAACGCATTTTAAACCTGAAGGTAAAGCTAATTATTTATTTATTTATTTAATTTCTAGAAAATTTACAGGTTTTACATAAACAAATTCTAAATTTTCTATAATAACAAGACAGAAAATATTGAAAAATATATTACAAAAAACAAATAAATTATTTTTGAAGATGAGTAAGTCCCCTAATCAAACAATGTTCTCTAATCATGCTTATAATACAAGCTATGCAACATATAAACAAATAAACAATCGAAGGTAAGCAGGTTGGGGAGCACTGGTAGAGGAACACTATTTGATTCCGCCGTTAAAAGATGTGCCTACTGAAAAAAAATGCCATCGATGCTATGATGAAGTATCGCCTATAAAATAGTTGCTGGAATAAGTCGCTGAAGGGAAGCAAGTTGGAGACCACTGGTTAGAAACCACAAAGAACCCTAGTTTATTGGAAAATAGCCCTAGGGGTGCGAACAATGGGTTTAAATATGATTCACAAATTTTGTAAAAAATAAGAAATATCGCATATATATATATCATAAATTCACAAATATTTAAGTATGATATTTGCAATGTTGCGATGTTCAATTAAACTAAAGTGGAGGTTTGCACATATGTTTATGCAGATTCGTGAAGTATATGTCAATAAGTAGGATATTTGTGATTTTAATGGTTTCAATCTAACCGGAGGTTCTTACAATATTTATGTGAATTCATGAAGTATATGCGAATAAGTAGGATATTTACGATGTTAGTGGCTTTAGTCTAATCGGAGGTTTGCACGTATATCTATGTAAATTTGCAAAGTATATGCGAATAAGTAGGCTATTTGTGATTTTGTTTGTTTCAGTTTCACCAAATGTTCGCAAATAAATTTATGTGAATTCGAAATTAAAGTCACATAAGAAAACATGTGATTCTGGATTTAAGTGGGAGTTTGCACTAGCCAACGAGAGATACAATTTTATCATAATAATCCATCAATTCGCAATTACGATGTCTACAAAGGTCCTAATGAGCGTGGGTATTTGCAATTTTGAATATTGAGAGAATAGTGAAAATTGTACGATTTTTAGGAAAATGTGTCAATCGTTTAGTACAGTCATTTTCTGGCATTTTAATGTGGTATAACATACCAGACATCTTAATCACGATGTAGTCCAACAACTCTTTTCTTTTGGAGCCCCAAAATTAACTTCTTTCTCGCATAATATCAGTATCGGCCCCAAGTTGTTGCGTCCACGTAATGACCTAAAATTCTTTCTTTACTTTCTTTCAATTAATACGTTACTCTGGCTTGACGTCATCTTTTGTCTGTATTAGTGATTCATTCTAACACTCTTTTTCCATTTATCCCTTTACAACATGTTAGTTTTAAGAATAATAAACGTGTTTCTAGTTTGAGGTAGGTGAGATGAATATTTTGTTTAGTTTGGTGTTGGTGACATAACACAAAATCATGAGGTGTGAGTAAGAATTTTGAATCGTAGTCTTGATTGTTATAAGCAGTGCCTCACTAACATCAGGTCACATTGACATCCTCAAATGTGGCAGATGAAACGAAGGACAGATACAATGGTAAATGTTTCTTAATTTCATTAATTGCTTTCTTTGACTTTGTCATCAATAGCGAATGACTTGTGAAATACGTAGCCAAGGTAGGATTTTAATGTGCATATGTTAATATTTGGACAAAATCTGAAATTGTCATCTTTTGAAATTGATACATATTGGTAAGTCTTCTTTAAATCAGGAATGCAGGCATCATAACAAGTCATTGGAATATGAATTTCTATTTCTTTTGTCAAAATACATAATTTTTTACCATTTTTAGTATTTAGATCCAAATACCCATATTTGAGCCTAAAATAAGCAAGTTTTAAATGTATACTCATAATTGGATCCAATATGATACCCATTTTGCATGTGTATATTACAAATCTCAAGAATATGAATTTCTTTTTTTTTGTCGGAACACAAAAAATTTTAAATATTTTTGGGTATTTGAATCCATTATGAGACACATATTTGTGTTTGAAATCTAATCCAAATGTGGTCACCCTACTATCGCCTTTCTCTCCAACACACGGTAATTTTGCCTTCATCCTCCTTGCCTTACTAGAGTCATAGTAGCTTCTAAGTCATGCAAACTTTATATATTTACATTCGAATGCACCATCATTTCCATCATTTGTTTGCAAGTGAAGATCACACAAGTGCTTGAAACCTCGTCATTATTGTCCACTCATTGGCTTTCTATGGCAATTGAGTCTAGTGATTCATGCCATGTCCTTCAATGTGATGGGCATCTCCAGATCTCTGAATTGTAATGTGTTTGTTGCCAAATTCTAAAACTGCACAACGGCCTCTAAGTGGTGATGACTGATGTTCCATGGTGTGATCTCCAAGAATTTACGAAAATGCATCTGATCCAGTAACTCATTCTCATTTTTGTGTTAGTGTTACGAACCAATAGTGTGCATGATTCCAATGGAACCGATGCATATAGGATATTGACTCTTTTAAATCAATTGGTTGTGGATCTTGTAATCAAAATTATTTTTTCTAAAATCAGTCAAATTAATCATTGAATTACACACACATACAAATATATATTCTTTTTTACTTGTTTCATACATACATGACAAACTAATCAATTGCATCCATAGATAGTAGCAACACTAAACTAATTAATGATTGAATGTATATATATAATAATTTAATCAGTGATTGATTATAAAATTGACAATGATTACAAAATAACAAATGAATAAAATACTTGTTCACGAGCACCAGATTTTTTTTCTACTGCAACCTATTCCTAGGATCTTTCACTTTCTCCTCTGCGACATCAACCTTGGACTCTTGAAGAGGGTCCACATTAGCCTTAGTCTTAGGGTCGCATCTGATCAAGCCACATGACCCTCAATCACATCCACTTCCTAAAGAGGGTCCACATTAACCTCATTCCCTTGGTGAGGTACCTTCTTCGCCCTCTCCATCTTCATCTCGCCACTGCCACTAAAGGTGACCGCATCTTTAGCTTCATTTATCTAGGCATTGAGGTTAGCCTCAGTGCAAGCCAATGAATCACCCTCCCCCTCCTTAGATGCTTCTGAGATGGGAAATAAGAATGTGCCCACAAACTGACCAACCTTTTCTGCACATGTTGCCTTAGATATGGGTTTGAAATTTGTAGTGGTTGTTCTTGGTGCTTGTTGTTTGAGTGTAGCTTTGTGTGTTTATCAATGGTGCATTTTTTGTAGAAAATGTCGGGCACCCACATTTTCACTTTGGATGTGGCTTCCTCTCTATCCACTTGTGCACACTAAGTCGTGTTTGCAAATGATCATGATGACTTAGTTCGTAATTCTCAATGGTCCTATTGTATCCTACAATAACAAGATAGAAAATATTGAAAAAATAATGCAAAAAAATAAATAATTATTTACGAAGATGAGTAAGTCCCCTAATCAAACAATGTTCTCTAATCATGCTTATAATACAAGCTATGCAACATATAAACAAACAAACAATAGATTATAAGCAGGTTGGGGACCACTGGTCGAGGAACACTATTTGATTTAGTCGTTAAAGATGTGCTTACAGGAAAAAAATGTCGTCAATGGTTCAGTTATGATTGCCTCCTACAAAATAGTTGTTGGAATAAATCATCAAAGGGAAGCAGGTTGGGGACCACTGGTTGGAAAAACCCTAATTTGTGCCTAGGGGTGTAACAATGGATTTAAATATGATTCGCAAATTCTGTAAAAAATAAGAAATATAGCATATATGTTATAAATTCACAAATATTTAAGTACGATATTTGCAATGTTGCGACGTTCAGTTAAACTAAAGTGGAGGTTCACACATATATTTATGTGAATTCGTGAAGTATATGTCAATAAGTAAGATATTTATTATTTTAATGGTTTCAGTCTAATCGAAGGTTCTTACAATATTTATGTGAATTTATGAAGTATATGCGAATAAGTAAGATATTTAGGATTTTAGTAGTTTTAGTCTAATCGAAAGTTCACACATATATTTATGTGAATTCGTGAAGTGTATGCAAATAATTAGGATATTTGCGATTTTAGTAGTTTCAGTTTTACCGAATGTTCGCAAATAAATTTATGTGAGTTTGTTACGTCTGCATAAGAAAATGTGTAATTCTGGATTTAAGTGAGAGTTTGCACTAGCCAACGAGTGATACAATTTTATCACAATAACCTATCAATTCGCAGTTGCAAAGTATAAAAATATCCTAACAAGCTTGGGTATTTGCAATTTTAAACATCGAGAGAATAGCAAAAATTATAGGGTTTTTAAGAAAATGTGTCAAATTAGTTCTATAGAGTAGTCATTTTCTGTCATTTTAACGTGGTATAACATACCAGATATCTCAATCACGATGTAGCCCAACAACTTTGATTTTTAGCCCCAAAAGCAACTTCTTTCACGCATATGAGGAGTATCGGCCCCAAGTTGTTGCGTCCACGCAATGAACTAAAATTATTTCTTTACTTTCTTTCAATTAATACGTTACTCTGGCTTGACTTTATCTTTTGTCCGTATTATTGATTCATTCTAACACTCTTTTTCCTTGGATCCTTATACAACATGTTAGTTTTAAGAATAATAAACGAGTTTCTGGTTTGAGGTAGGTGAGATGAATATTTGTTTAGTTTGGTGTTGGTGATATAACACAAAATCATGAGGTGCGCTTAAGAATTTTGAATAGTAGTCTTGATTTTTAAAAGATGCAATGGTAAATGGTTCTTAATTTCATCAATTGCTTTCTTTGCCTTTGTCATCAATAACGAATCACTTGTGAAATACGTAGCCAAGGTAGGATTTTAATGTGCATATGTAAATATTGTGACAAATGATTTTCGAAACCTTGTAAAAACCTATCAATGTATTGGAGTCAAATGCTCCAAGAAGTTGTTCCCATAAAAACAAGCATATATATCACGTCAGTAAGGTAAGAATTTCACCCAAAACACCGGAATCCAATAGCATGTTTCATTGAGCACGACACCTATTTTGTAGGTTTATATATATATATATATATATATATATATATATATATATATATATATATATATATATATATATATATATATATATATATATATATGTGTGTGTGTGTGTGTGTGTGTGTGTGTGTGTGTGTGTGTGTGCGCGCGCACCTCAGATCTCCCACACCAACTTCCCGCACCTCTCACATCTCCCGCACTAACTTCTTCGACACCTCTTCCTCACCCCTCCACGCAACCTAAAATTGATTGGCTGCTGCTTTTTAGCCTAAAAAGAAAAAACTATAAAGATCGTTCAAAGAGAACCAACTTTTTTGACCTATATGACGAAAAAGGAAACTTAGAACATATTCTTTCAATGTCAAATCCCGCCCGTGAAATCTTTAAAATACTTTTTTCCCTAAAAAAAAAAGAAGATATTCTTTCAATGCATTTTAGCAATGAGAGAGAGTCATGTCTACGAAGGCAAGGACATGAGCTGTCATTTTTGGTATTCCCTTCACCATAGCAGTGTGATAAATATCGGGATATTTGAAAAAGACAATGATAAAAATATTATGATTTTTTTCAGCAACTTTAAATTGCTACATCGCAGTGTTTTCAGAATATCTAGATATTTTTTGTTGTGGTGTTCACGTCTTTATATAAGGGAGGAACTTGGGAAAAAACCAACATTCATAAAAATAATTCTTTAATTTTTAAAATAATTGTTTTTGTTGAGAAATATAAACAATTTTAATTACTCAAAGACAATTAATTATCGTTCTATTATTCCTTAATAGAGTTTAGTAGCTACTTACAAAGTGGTAGAGGAGGGAGCAGAGGAGGATAATTTTGTATCGCCCAAGCCAAGAATCGGCAACGAAGCCCACACGTTCACGGTCTTGGCTGACGCTACATTAGATTGGTGCAGCGATCCCGTAAGATACGTGATGAGATTGGATTTGATCCCAAAGAAGGTGAGCCTCTCAGATATGTCCAGTCTTTTTTTTTAAAACACCAACCAAACACCACATTAATTTTTTTAGCAGTCAGTGTGGTTAGGTCTCTGATCCTGAGACAGTTTTTTCATGTAAATATCAAAAAAAAAAAAATCCCTTCTCACCATGGAGTACGCTATGCTTCTGCCTCATGACAAAGGACAGGAATCACCCTTACGAGATGAGCATCGCGTTACTTACCGATGACACAGGAAGCCGACTTTCAACCGTCGGATTTGGACCTAAGCACAAGCCGACCTTTGAAATCGATGGCACCTTCGACAAAATCACCATCGTCACCGTCAAGTAGAGGGCACCTTGTTAAAGAGTTCTGAAGCATTTAGAACTGTGGTGTGCGCAGAGAATGTGAGCTTTAGGTGATAGAGGAGAAGATAATAGGGAATAGATTAACGTTCTGCTTTAGGGGAGATTCCATGATGAAATTATCGAGCTCACTATGTGTTCCTACAGAGGCAGGAGCTGGGATACTTATCCTTTCCTGGTTAGCCATAACCATCTCATTTGATTCCCAAGTATGCTAGGAATCCAATGTGATGTGTGGCCTACAACTATCTTAATGGTTCATAACACAATGGCCCACTATGTAAGTGGGTCATTAGATTTTTGGCCCATTATTCTGGATCATTGGATCTAATACCTGGATTCAAATTTTAGATTCACTACCTAGATCCAACTCTAGATCCAACATATGAATTTTATGTATGAGACACAATGGATACAGTGGATCCGTACCAGGATCCAACATCTCTCACTTGGCCATATGGCATGAACACCAGCATTGTATCATAACTGGTGCATTATGTATCGCACTCCTTTCACATAACTTTATGGGTTTAGCCATGATATCATGAGGTTTTACATATAGTATTAGCTGTACTTTTTCTTCATGATATATCACCATCATGGAGATATTCACAGACTAACTTGATTTTTCATCATGTCATAAAATTTTTATCATAACCCTTTAATGTGCAATAATTTATTTCAAGTATTCACCATTCATTGCGTATTGAGTCATGCAACCCATAGTTCTAAAGAAAAAGTGAATACAACATAACGTGGGTCTTACATAGTCATGGGGTTCTTATGACTCTTCCATGACCATACCATAGGATATCTTCATGTCCACATGCACACTAGTGGAGTACTATAAAATTTATTAATTCATAAATTCATGATTTGCCAAATATAGAAAATACTCTCACTTTTCAAACTTTCACTATACTTTAATCCTCTCACTATCCATATGTATTATTACAAGTTGATCACCACTTGATCATTTTAGATCAGTATATCTTGATCCAAATAATCATAAATGTGACTGACCATGTTGTCTTTCATGCAAAATCTTCTAAAGCACGAAAAATATCCCTTCATGCATTGATACAAGCATACCATAGGAAGCATTATTTATAATGATTATTTATCATCATATACAAATAAATATTTGCATATGCATGTGCAAGAATTATAATTCAGCTCCCACTATTTCAATGTATTGCATTTAAGCAATATTGTATTAAATTATGACATTATAATGATTTACATACACTAGTTGGACTTTTCATTCATGATATATCACCATCATGAGGATATTCACAGACTAGGTTATTTTTTTATTATGAAGTAAAGCATAAATCTTTATATCAAAATCCAATTTGGATATGCACCAAAATCATATCCAATGAAAATTATCTCATTACCATTTAGATATGCCAAACATGAAAGTCATTTTCAAGGCTTTAATCAAACCACAAACTTGTGAACATATAAGTTTAGATCCATTACCGAATCCACTCATGATCTAAATCCAAATCCATTGAATTTGTATAAGACTATATCCAAATGCGACTTGAGATGTTCTCATCAAGTCCAATACAATCCATATTAAAATTGATCTCCAAACAAGATTAAATAAAATCATGGATCACTCATGATTTGACATTAATCCAAATTCATATCCATAACCATATGTTTCAAATGTAAATAGATCCACATTATAAATCCAGCATTCTACTTATTTGGATCTTTTTGGGTCAAACAAAGATCCATACAAAATATATTATTAGGTCCAATATATGCTTTGTTACTATCCAGATCTACCATAAAATTCATGTCTGATATTTGGGTATTATACTTTTTTGGATCCATCATAAAATCTAGATCAAAACTATATCAATATCCCATATTTGGGCATATGGACCCAACACTTAGATTTGTTCAAGTTCAACAAGATCTAATAACATTGTCTGAATCCAAAACTAATTCAACTAGACATATATTCAATCAATTTGATCTATCCAGGTCTATATAGGTTTAACCAGATCCAAAATATTTTATTGGATCAAACCAAGGTCTGTGTCACCTTACTAGATCCAAACATCTGATCTAATACCGATCAGAGCCAATCTTGACCCAAGCATTTGATCTAATGGATCTTAGTTCAATTATACTTAATCCATATAAAATTAGATAAAAAAAAGATATACTAAATTAAAATATAAAATGATTCAAAACATGAACAAAATATTAAAGCATATCAAAAATAATATGCAAATATTTCAGGATCCACTGCACGTCAGATGCATGTAAAAATCAACCTCTCATACTTCAGGGTAGACATCCAAAGCAGATTATAATTGGGTCCAAAAGAAATTTATCAGATCCAACCAAGTGTATAAGAAAATACTTGTACTAAAGTGATCCAATTAGATCCAAACTTGTCTGGATAAAGCTCTGGGAGGTATTTCGCTAACCAGAAACACTTTTCTGCAAAATCAGAAAAATAAAAAAGAGTTCTGGGTAAAATCAACAATCTAGAACACTAAAACATAATATCAAGAAATTTTGAGTTAAATAGAAAAACTCGGGAGGCTTTCAAAAATTTTCAGAAAGCTCAACGACTGTTAAGAACAAAACAGAAATAGCAGCTCTGTTTCGGATAATATCTATAGAGAGCCTCTTTCTAAAATTTATAGAAATAGTGGCTCTTGTTAGGTAAAAAATAAGGCTCAAAAGAAAATTATGCAGAAAGGAACAATTGAAACTGAAAAGCAAAAAACATATTTATTAAAAGGTTCTGGATTCTTCCAAACTTGTCACTTTTTTTTGTCTTCTTTCATAAAGCAAAGACCCTTAGGGTTTTCCCTTTTTACAGAAGGGGGAAACCGGAGGAACTGAAGATGGGGTGTGATGGTCGTTGCCCTCGTCGTCGCCTTCATCAAGAGATATGGCAACTGCCTCCCTGGGTTCTGGTGCAAGCGTTGTCATCATTTTCGACAACCGTCCAGTGGAGAAAAGGTCTTTCGCCTCCTCTGCTCCACCGGTTATATGCGGAGGCCGGCTAGATCTCCTGCTCTCATTCATGTTTCTTCCATTTTTTTTTACAATGAAAAGGGGGACCCGATATGAGAGGGAAGAGGAAGAGGCAGCAGCTGCCGTCTGCTTACTCTTCTCCATTTTCCTCTTTTTTTAGCAATTTCTTCCTCCGAAAATGATCACCGCTTGATGCGGTGATATTCTGGTTGCATGGCAGTTCCTGCGTCTAATGCCCAAGAAGAAGTTGATCGAGGAAGGGGCCCTACCTGTTGATAGAGGGAATAAAGCCCTTGTACTGAGCCATAACCCCGAATGTCAAGTCCCAACAGTCGAGCTATGAGGCTCGACGAACAATGATGCCTATTGTCATCCTCTGACATGTCGCCAGAGAGGTCAGGCAAAATGGGACTCGTGCAGATCTCTTGTAGGAAGAGTCCATTTGAGAGCCTTACAGCAACCGCCCTTCTCACGGGAGCACCACCTGTCAATTCTTCCTCTTTCGAGAACCACCAACACCTCGGGCAACGACTCTGGGACAACCACATGACTCCTACATTCCATTCTTGAGAAAACAACTTGGCAAGACCACCCAATAGAAAACCCAACTCGAGAACCTGATTGCATATATGCTTCACCTCCATTTCTGCTAGATGAGCAAGCTTGTCGGCGAAGTCGTCATCGATTGCCCTGACCAGATCCTTGAGCCTCAGGAGAGGGACGATGTGTGGGTTGGTCGGGCTGATGATAAAGTGGTTGACATTGAACAGCTCCTTCAGGTACACCATGGGCAGATCGCTCTCCAGGCTGCCATCCCTCCACCGTCATTTTTCACCATCCGCCGCCTCAGGCCCATCACGGATCGGCCTGTAGTATGGCACCAGCTCCCCATTGCGGTCTTTGGACATGAGCTCTTGCGCCTCGAAGAGCTTCGAAAATGTGTAGGACGCGGTCACGACTCTCCAGATCACCACATTGGGGAAAGTCAGGTAATTGAGGCACTGAGGCAGCTCGTGGCGCCTCGACAAGCAGACGGTGATGTTGATGATCCGTTCGGTCATGTCCAAGGCATCCTGAAAGATGAGGTTGCTAGCAAGGTGTCGGAGCATCCTCTATAGTTGCCAGATCTCGTGAACGACCCTCTGTATCATCACCTAACACTGACACAGGGGAATCTCCTCTGCTATCCTTCTTTGTCATCGGTGAGGGTGGGTATCCCTTTTCCAAGAGCCGGAACTCGGCATTATAAAAAAAAATCATTTGTTATAGAGTGAAGGCCCCTATGGACCAAATCGTGTTTGTCGCTCTTTGCGCGTGTGGTTCTGAATCTCTATATGTGTTTTTCCGACAAGGATGGCGGCCACCATGTAGGCGAAGCTCAACCGAAAGAGCCTCAACAAAAAACAACATCATCGAGATGTGGTAAATCGATCATTTTCTCATACTAATCCTTACAGGAAACCCTGCTCTCTAATTCATCTGTGCTAGTGGATAGAGGCGAAGGCCTGATCATAATCTGGCTGACGATCAGGGTTGTTGATGAACTGAAGAAGGTGGTAGAGGACGTCGATGATGGCATTCGTTGCCATAAACTCGCCCATGTACCACGCGAGCCAAGCGTCTGAGGCGAGGTTCTAGCCGACTCCAGTGAACTCCATCTTGTGGTGGTGGTGGCAGCCGTAGGGGGTTTTCTTCTATTTTTTTTTTTGGTACCTCACTGCACCACTGCAGCCTCTATCTCGGCAGCAGCTCCTAGCAAGTGTCATTCGCAACACCTGATGTCGGCACCAAAGGTCGCCTGCATAAAAAAGTCCCCTTTCCATTTTATTTTATTTTTTTGTTGAAACCTCCTACCCATAACCACTTGTTTGGTGGCTCAATCGGCTCTAACTCTGATAGCAAGCAGACTTGTTGCAGGGGTCTCCTCCTCCTCTATCCCTGTCAACAGGGATCGTCGAAGACCGGCGACTATCTGACGAAAGGGTTCTCTGTTGCCCCTGATGCCTCCAGCAATATTGGCTTCCGACAACTCCATCTTTCTCTGCATCAATTGATGAGTCTAAGTGATGATCGGTACACACGGAACCTGACTCTATGCCACTAAAGCATTTAGAACAGAAAAGGTGAGCTCTAGGTGAGAGAAGAGAAGAGAATAGTGAATAGATTAATTGCATCAGATGAAATTATCGAGCTCGTTGCAAGGGGATACTTATATCATTGGAATCCCAAACATGCTGAAAATTCAACGTGATGTAGGAAGATAGTGATTCTCGCTACTTAAGTGAGTCCACATTGAATTTCTTGTTCACCAGTATAAATTATAATACCTAGGTTCATATTTCAAATCCAACTCTAAATCCAGTATATGGGTTCCATATAGGAGACCTAATGAACACTGGATTGCTGCTTTTCCTTCACCACCACCACTTGGTCTACTGTTGTTGAGTAAGAAAAAGAGCCAAAAACAAGGAAGCGATACCTTTTGGCTTATTAAAGAGGTAGGGATAAGGAGGGATGATGGGGAGTGAGGAAAATATCATAAGAGGTAGGGATAAGGACTGATGACGGGGAATGAAAGGAAAGTCTCTCTCTCTCTCTCTCTCCTTTTCTTTGTTTTTGTCAAAAGTAAAATTGACAGCCAAAGAACGTCTTGATAGCGTGGCAGATGCGGATAATATATAAATATCACCATCCACACATGGTTTTCTATCAGGACCGCACATCTGCTTTCTTTTTATCTGCTCTCACGTAGGCCCCACCACCAATTTTTTTAAAACAGATCTGCGCTCCATATCGAAAAGCATCTCTGGGTCCGCAGCGACCACCCAGAGATGCCTTTCAATCTTGACCGCAGATCTGCACTCATGTGGGGCCCATCACTACGTGAACGCAGACCGTCCAGATGAAAAAACAAGCATATGTGTGTGGGTGGCACTCAGCACCCAAAGATGCCATTCAATCCGGAGCAAAGTTTCCCGTTGAAGCAAGTAATCTTCCAATCCCTTACGGCGCTCACCGGTCACCAGTGAAAGGCACCCGCACACCCGGTGAGAGTTGAACCTGAGACAAAAAGGGACTTATGATATGTTTAGTTGGATGAATTCAGCTTGTTAGAGCTAGATGATCTCGTTAATCTAATAGAATTATTTAACTATGATACATGTGTAAAAGGTGTTATCTTTATTTTTTTAACATACAATAATAGGCTTTTGGCGTATAATGATCATTGCCTCTTTAATTAATCAAATCTTGTTTGTATTATAATAAACAAATTGACTCGAGCTTGGTGCATTATGCCTTGAGCTGAGCTCCATAGGTTCAGGCTACGACTTGGCTCGTGCATAGTCCTTCCAATACAATTTTATCAACCACATGCTCGGTTCTTAAAGCGTAGACCTTAGTGCTGTCAGGAGGCTAAAGGTTGCAAACAAATAGCAGGATAAATGCCATAGGTGCAATCTAATCTCTGTCAAGTTTTCAGCCACCTCAAAGCTGAAATGTCTCTAGGCAAAAAGATTAAAAAAAATGTGATTATCTGAATAGCAATGATACAGTGCATTGGGTTCACCTGCTCCTTAATAAAGTCCGTTAGATTAGGTTGGTCTAGCAGGCTATAATAACTCGAAAAGGTAACCTATATTAAAAGCAATTCCCCCATAAATGCCATGCATCTTTTTGCAGTATAATCGTTGGATTGAAACTGATCCAACGGACTTGATAAGGGTTTACCAGGTGCACCATATCATACTATGTATGGACATAGGTTCTCTAAGGGCACGTTTGGAAACAAAAGAAATTCTTGCTGTAAAAGAAAATTTTGCCTATGAGAAGTTTTGATATGATAATTTTTCTAAATAAAAAATTTTCATTTGTTTGTGTAGCATGTGAAATACAAAATAGAAAATTGAGAGAGGAGGGGGGAGAATGATGAGGGGCGGCCACCTTGAACTCATGAGTAATTGAATTCGTGACTTGCCCTTGACACTGATGTGCACGAAAGCAATGTCAGCACCATTGATTCGCAAAGTAGTATATGGCGACTTGTGAATGTCGCCAAGTTGACGATATGTCGCCACGGATGGTGTTCCTAACTTCGAGCGCTCCCCGACTGGCAGAGAGGACCTCAAGGGTTTTACCAATCTCCTTGAACCACAGCAATGCAAGGTGCTTGAGAAATCAAGGAGTGAAGCATATAGAACAATAGCGCAAGGCTAATAAGATGACAACTGTCGCTAACTTACCAACAAAGATGACAACTGTCAATGTTGATGCAGGCAAAATTCATTGGGTTGCCAATGATTTTTGGCTGAAAATAGGTGAACGGTACAGTGAAGCTAATCTCTATCTTGTTCATTTGCACTCATAAAAAAATAAATCCTCGGTGTTGAATTTCTCAAAGCCATGAGGGTCGTCATAGATCACATGAGGGACCTTAATAAAGATTCTAGGATGGGAAACTAGAGCAAGAGCAAGCTAACCTCACTGCCATGTCGTTAGTCAGAAGACAAGACATTGCAATAAATGAAAGAGAGACCACATCAAAAGCACCAGGGGGCAACAGGCTCACTTTCTAGAAAGCAACAAGCAGGACCAAGTCATCTCCAAAGTCATACCCTATGTCATAGCACCTGTAGGATCTCATTATTGCAAGTTGTTTTGATCAAATCTGACCTTGTAGATGGATTTAGCATGGTCAATTTGATAAGAATCAACCCTTGGATCCTGTTTTTTCAACCAAAAAAAAATATGATTTCATAAATCAGAATATTTTGGTGTTTTCACAACTCTTGATTTCCAAATTACTGAAAAATCCTGCACAAAGGTCAGATTTTGGTGATTCAAACATCAATCTTCACTAAACAGACCATGTAGATCACATTCATGGAGTATCCTGATAAAAACACGATATTTTCAAAATAAATGACCAATATTTGTGAGTATGGCCTTTGTTATTTTGTGAGCCTCATCAGAATATGTCTGCAAATAGCCTCATATGTGTGTGTGTGCACACGTGCATGTAAAAAAGATATGACAGCGAAGAGCAGTAGGAACGGCACTGAACCAAACCTGCAGTGTCTTGTTCTCGAGTTAGCTTAAGATCATTGGGAATCTTGTTTAAAGTGCATCACATCCTACTGAAGCTGAACTGATGAAGTGCATCATGTCTTACAGAAGCAGACGGCTCTTGGCAAGTCATAAGTTCGTTCCCACAAATCACTGAAAAATATTGCCTAGTACAATAGAAATGACATTAACATGAAGGCATTCAATGTATGGATAAACAAATTGCCCAATGCAAAAGATGTGAATAAAATGCTAGTTGTAACAACCAAATGTGTAACAAAAAAGTACATGTAGATGAATAAATTTCTAGTCAAAGACATGAATAAGATGTCAGGCATTTAATGAAGAGTGTGTAACCAAAAAGGTCTGTGCCGATGTCCATTGAGAGTAGCACAATCAACAAATACATATATACATAATACATACATATTTTTTTTCTTTTTCTGATGCCAATCACAATGCAAATAAGCAATAACAAAATTACAATTATAGTTAAGAGAGTTTTCTGAACATAAGAAAATACATCCATATTTCTCTATCGCCTATATGTAGAAGTGCTTTGCCATCTTATCGATCCTCTCACGCTTCCATTTCTTCATTATCAACAAAACAACCCATTTGTTTATACAGCTACAGTACAGTTGAATCGATGCCAAACCTTTTAGCCTTATAATTATTTGGCTTGATAAGCTTAAAGGTGTAGAAATAGGACTTCCCATTACCAATTGCTGCATTGCTGAATCAGTGCATCCATGAGATACAAACCCATCCACAGTCACACATCATTGCTCTCCATATCAGTTACTGGGACTGTAGAAAGCTTGGGGTGTCTGCTCTTGTATGTATAAGATTTAGCAAAGAAAAGATAAGCCAACAATTCAAAAGTGCTAAGGCCAGCCAAAAGCCAGTAGAAATAATCTAGATGTGCTCGGTTAAGATTATTGGAGAACCAACTTTCCCCACTGGTACTACTCAGTTTCTCTATCAAAGAGATGAGGAAGCTGCTCAAGAAGTCCCCAACCCCAAATACACTAAGATAAAGAGCTATTCCCAAACTTCGCAACCCATCTGGCATCTGATCATAAAAGAATTCTTGCAATCCCACCATTGTGAAGACATCAGCAAGTCCAAACAAGAGATACTGAGGAATCAACCACCATATGTGCATGGGTACGGTTGCCATTGGCAAATCAATTAGACCCGCATTTCTAGCAACCTTTAGCCTCCTTATCTCCACAAGGGCAGCTACTATCATAGAAACTATTGATAAGAACATCCCAGTTCCTATCCTCTGGAGCATTGTTATGCCAGAGGGGATACCTGTGACACTCCTAGCACTTGGAACAAGAACTCGATCATAGATTGGGATGAACAGAACTATGGAGATACCAATGAAGCTTTGTATTGTTGCTGCTGGCACCAAGTAGCTAGGACCAATCTTTCTGTCCATTGTGCTGCCTTGCTTTGTAAAGAAAGTTGATGACTGGGCAAACACAACTGCATACATCAAAAATGTAATCCATAATGGAATCAGGCGTAGAACTCCCTTAGCCTCTTCCACTTGTGCAACAGAGCATACAATCCAACTGTTCTTCTTGGATGGTGAAGAACAATCTGATCTCAATCGTAGAGCAGCTCTGTCAAGGAAACTACAAAACAAGATGCACAATAAAATGAGTCATAAGAAGAACACAACATTAAAATTTTAACTAAAGCACATGCTTCATAGAAGAGATCATACCCTCTATTCTACACCACTTTTATGAAGCTTTCCAATACAACTAGTACATATGGGACACAATACAGGAGTAAAAATGGAGCATCCATGTGTATAGCCTCTATTTAAGAATGCCAAAATCAAAGAGATCTTCAGGCAAGCCATGAAATGTTTGACAAGGCTTCAACTAGTCTACTCCCTCCCAATATGCCTATTCAACAAGTCACCAATGCATTGGCAGCCTTAGTTCTCAGTTTCATCTGGGGAGGATTCGTAACCTTAAATTGTTGATTTTCTTATCAAAAGAAACATTGTTTAAAAGTTTCTCTTTTTAGAACGTGAACAGCCACATGAAAAGGAGGGAGGGGGTAAAGATTGAAGACAGTTAATGTTCAAGGCGTAGGATCCTCAGACAATGAAGATATAATTTATGAAAAAGGAACTGATACTCTGATTCAATATCAAAAAGTGCCTGAACTTGAAAATACTAGTTGTCTTTAGATAGGAATATGTTGCTGATGACAATGAAGTAAAATATGATTTATGAAAAAGAATTGATACTTCGATTCAATATCAAAAGGTGCCTGAACTTGAAAAAAATAGTTGTCTTAAGATAGGAATATGTTGCTGGTGACAAAACTCTGCCAAAGCATTTGAAAAAAAAAAGCCTTTTTCAAAATATTGGAAAGGAAAAGAAATGCAAAATCAGTGGGAGGATCAAACTCGATCTATAGATAACCTCCTCAAACGTTCCAAAAAATAGTCTCCTTCCAATGGTCCTCAAAGGCACTGAAACCATTCTTCATGCATTTTGTGACAGACTCCACTACAGCTAATGTTATAAGTCAATGTGTACTGTAATTATCACAGACAAAGAACTCCAGACTCCTAAATTGTGTGACCTCCAATTGAAGGTTGAGCTTAGATGAGCCATGCTCATTGTAGACACTAAAGATGAGGGGCTACAGTTTCCAATGCTCTCGATAACAACGTAGATGGAGGCAATGGTTCCCTACTCCTCGCAAGCATATATGGAGAGCATGGCACTGTTATCCTGGGGAAGTTCAAAAATCACATCCATGTTGGTTGAAAAAGTTAATAACAAGTTCTTTCACAGTTCAAACCTTATCTTGCTCTTGCTGGTAGCACATGGGCTCTCTAACTCTTCTTTAGCCCATTTTGATTTCCGGATTGCTGCAACAAAAACTTGTGCTATCCTTGTGAAGGGACTTTGCTCTTGAACTACCTTAAACCGGTATATAAGCGAACCAATCAAGAAAACTGTAAGTGCTAATGCCATTGATAAGCATGGTATTCCAAATCCAAGAGCCCAACCAACGTTTTCTTGAATGTAAATAATAGCTGAAACTGAGAACACGGTTCCAAAGCATATTGCAAAGTACCACAAATTGAAAAAAGAGGCCTTGGACTTCTGCTCTTCAGGATTGGTCTCATCAAATTGGTCTGCACCAAATGCCTGGACGCATGGCTTGTGCCCACTCTGAGCTATAGCAACCAAGTAGAGAGAGAAGAAGAAGAAGGATACTTGAAACTTTGATGGAGAAGAACATGAAGTATTTTTAGCACCACTGCAACCAAATGGAAGGATAGCTGATAGAGTCAAGAAAGCCAAACCCTGCAAGTTTGCACCAGTCCCAAGGCTCACAATTTAACTAATGACTAATTCTCTAAGATCAAACCAACTAATTTTATAAAACAAGCAAGTTCGCTAGATGCTGCAAGTTGTATCTAGTTGCACCAAATAACACAGGTCTTGACAACGCAATTCAGGCTCAATTCCAAGTGAGTCAAATCTAGGCCGGACAAACTAAGTTTTAGATAAAATAGTAGCTCAGTCTAGGCCTTTAGGATCATGCCTAAACGGTATAACATTTAGAAGGGTGGGATTACACTACAATTTTGTACAAACTCTACAACTGTTTCAGAAAGAAAGATTTTTACAGAAATGGGGTTGCACCACATTGTTGAAACTTGAAAACTATTTCAATACATAAGAATTAACAAATAGTAAATTGGCTACTTTGTTTTAGTAACGCTTCACCTTGTGACCATTGATTTCACTTACAAGGAGGTAGAGGAGGGAGGAGAAGAGGATGGTCCTGTATCTGCCCAGGTATGAATCCGCCACGAACGCCCCCACCAAGGGGAGCAGCGACGCCACGCCGGACCAAACATTCACGTTCGCCGCCGCCTCGGCGACTGACTGGTGCAGCGACACCGTGAGGTAGGTGATGAGGTTGGAGGAGATGCCGTAGTAGGCCAGCCTCTCAGACATCTCCACCCCTTCACCCCCAACAGCACAACCCCAATCAATCCGTTTCGTTTCGAATGTAGGATGGGATCGGAAAAGGGAAGATAAACAGAAACCCAATTCAGGAGGGGAAGCTATTACCGATTATGAAGAGAGAGGATGTCCACCCGCCGGATCTAGACCGGACCGCCGGTCGGCCTTTGAAATCGACGGTTCCCTCGACGTAATAGTCATCACCACCACCAAGAAGAGGAGACGAGGTTTCAGACACAGTCATTTTGCTTCTCTGCCTGCTACCTATTGCTGGGTATTGCAGGACTGCTCTCTCTCTCTCTCTCTCTCTCTCTCTCTCTCTCTCTCTCTTATCTTTTCCTCAAGGGACCTCCAATCGTTTGATGACCGTAGGTACGGCAGGCTGAGTCAGCACAACCAAGTCGTTATGCCCGGTGCAGTTTTTTCGGGTTATAAATTTAAAAAAAAAAAATCTAATCGGATCAGCACCCAGAAATTCCAAAACTCCCTGGTTTCTACGGCATGCCAACCAACCCAGAAAAGGCAATCCAAGCTTGACGCACAATCATTGGCCGTGGGCCCGTAGGGTTGCATACGGTTCGGATTCAGAATGGGGATTTTGCAAATTTTGGTTGTTCCTGATCCTACTCCCTAATGTATTTTCTGATCCAAAATCCGAATTGCATCCCTACTTGACCCTACCCTCAGCCCATTTTCACATAGAACTCAAACTGGCACACTTTCATGGGATCCACCCTTTAATTGTAGTAACCAACCTGTTGATTATACTTTCTTTCATTTTCTTTCAATGGAACTTCTTATTCTCATCAACTTCCAATTTCTGCATGTTAGTATCATGTTCTGCAGGCAAACTAATTGGTCGATCTAATGGCTTGTCCATGTCCGTGCATTGAAATGTCAAGAAAACTTGATGTGAAACAGTATATAAGCTAAAAGAAATTTAAAGTGAAAAACATCCCTTCAAAAGCACATTCAGTGATTACTGCCCCCATCTGGTAAAAGATCAAGTTTTTTATTCTTCAAAAATACTATGGAAAAGTCAAGGGTAGGATGCAAATTAGTCAACTAACTTATGTCTTACGTCCCTCATATTTCAAACGTTTAATATAAACTAACTTTCTAATAACTTGAACAAAAAGCTCTGTTTTTTTTATGGAGGTTGAACCGAAGGTGATGGAGGGGGATGGCCCTCTCAAGCTGACCCTCTTTTAGGCAGCAACCCAACCAGAACGATGGAAAAGGCAGTGAATGCCCCATTCAAAGCCACACCAACTACGCTGGGCCAAAGTAATAAATCTTGGGGCAGTATCGTCTAGTGGGTGAAAAGGATTGAAACAGACCTTGTTACAGCTCCTAAGGCAGACTCAACTGACAGCTTACCTGTTAAAAAGGATTGAAACAGACCTTGTTACAGCTCCTAAGTCCGACTCAACTAACAGTTTAAAAATTAATTTATACAGATATATAAATTCATAAAAATAATCAATGAAAACCCTATTCAAATGACATTATATGCAATCAATGAGTTACAATGTTGATCTTCAAATATATATAAAAATAATAATCTTAAGTTACATTTGAGGAAGTTGTTATTGGCGCGATTGTAACTCCTTGATGACCTTATTTTTATTAGTTTGAATACGTATCATATCCTTCAGCGTGTAGATTTCTTCAAGTACAAGAAGCAACTCTGCCTTCAATCTACTTAAAGTCATTTTGTACTTCTCTTCAACTTTCTCCACCCCATGAAAGGCCCTCTTTGTGAAGGAAGAACATGCAACTTGATAGACGGCTACAAAATCGTCATTGGTGGCCCATGTCATGAACTTCAAGTTGATGTCTTTGTCGACCTCGCATCAGTCTTGAAGTTTGAAGAGAAATATCATGGAATAATTCTTCATCTAATCCTTCATAGAACACGATAAAAATTTGCTAATTGTGCACGGGTGAATGGCGGTTTCTGAACAAACCCGAACATTCGAACGACTCAGTTGGTCATTTGGCGCTCAACTTTATTCATATTATGCAACCAAATATCTTTCATTACGATGCCCTTCGCCCCTACAACCACATCGGCATTCTCCTCCTCCTTCAACGCACCTTCTAAGGGCAATATATAACACTGGTGCGATAATTTGAAGTTCATAACAAAGCATAAAATTTATTTATGACAAAATAAATCAAAATACAAAAGTACCAACTAAAATGGACCCCAACAGTTACCCGCAGCATAAAATTCATCTATAAGAGAATCTATAACTAAAGTCATAGTATATTCTCGTTCAATGTGCAATATCATACAATCAGCAAGAAAATTGTCGTCCATTTTGTTATGAATTTTCATCTTCACATGCTTCATCACTGAAAATGCTCATTTTGTAGTGGTCGTAGAAACTGGTAATGTCAATACAAGACAAAATAATCTAGTTAGCATGACATAACTTTCTGGCCTTCCACTTGCAACCATCTTTTGATACAAATCAGGTAGAGTAGGTACTTGATATTGAGGATCAGAAACCACATCAATCTGATAATGTTGTAACTCTGCTTTCAAGTAAAATATATCTTGTGGTGTAAAATCTTGAGGATAGAACTTCTCTGCAAGCTTGCAAATATCAGCTATATTAAAGGATCCAAATGTGTTTTTAGGATCTAATGTCGCACTAAGAGAAAGAAGCTCGACTGATGTATCATTAAATCTAGTATTTAACTCCACCAACAAGAAATTTATAGCTTTATTGAAAACATCAAAATGATAGTGATGCTCAACTGAGGGATACTCACAACCACGGGATCGACCAACCATATATGAACCACTGAAGTCAGGTAGTCAAATATCATTTGTTGAACAAAATGATGTTACCTCTTAAAGGAATTATTCCCAACCATCTTCTCTCAAAGCTTGAAGCACAGTCTTTGTAGTGTTGACAAATCTCATAGCAGTCAAGATATCTTGATTTTTCTTCTGAAGGGCCTGACATATTATATCAGTAACTGCAAATATTTGATTCATCAAATGCAAGACAAATACAAATTCGAAACTTGTAATGCAAGTGTATGCACCATCAACCTCAGCCTGAGATCTAGCACTTGGAGAATTTTCAATCAAGCACTCAAATACTTTACATGTTGCAACCTACATATCCATCAAGCTCGTTACAGATTCATAATGAGAACTCCAACGAGTAGCTCCAGCTCTATGCAAGTTCCCAATCTGATTAGCCCCACTTGATGTCGATCGTTCACCAGTTTCTAACAAATACACAATTTCTTTTCTATGTGCAGCTTCCAACTCACCAACACGCTTAGGCGAAAAAGTAATAATGTTAACAATATTATCCAAATGAGAAAAGAATTGCCAAATGTCATGAACATCCTTAGTTGCAGAAACCAATGTTAATTGCAAACGGTGCACAAAACAATGGACATAATATGCATAAGGACAATCCTTCAGAAATAAAGCTTGGAGCTCATTCTAAGCACCCTGCATATTACTAGCACCATCGTACCTTTGTCCTTCCATATTCTGAATTTAAAGGTTGTGATTACTAAGAATATCATAAATTTGATTTTTCAATTCATGACCTTTATGTTGCAATTCATGACCTGTATAACCTTCTTCTTAGTTCATTCAAATACAGTTAGTATATACAGATCTGCAGGTCGCGTCAATATTTTCATTCACAAAGTTACAGGGCGGGTGTTGAAGCATTTCACATCTTGTTCCAGCTCATTTTGTCTAAGACCATTTACAAATAATTTATATTGTTTCATAAAGCGAAACATTGTTAAACATGAATACAAGGTTTTTTTCAGTGTGGCATGCATAGATTCAGCTCTTTGTGTGCTTATCATACCTGCACAAAAGTATTATCTTCCATATGTCAATGCCCACTTCTCTTTGTCTGTATATAAATGTTGTAACCACACACAATCTTCAAGGTCGTATATCTGAATCATTTACTCTCAATCAGACATAAAGGAGACCTCATCTATGCTCTCAAGTACACACTTTCTAAACTTTTTATCAAACCTTGTCTTCTGATTAAAAATGTGTCTAATGTTCTTTGCTGCATTTTGAAAGATATGCCACAAACATAGGCGATGATGTGCATATGGCCATACATGAGACACTACAGCAGCAATTGCATGATCGTCATCTGTAAGTACAGCTCCAGGGTGTTTCTCATTCATTGCCCGTATAAATACTCTGAACAACCACTCAAAGATTTTCTTAGTCTAGTCATACAAAAAAGTGTCACCTAATATGCAACTCCATGAGTGATGGTTCACTCTGAGAAACTGTGCAAATGGCCACTATTCGGTATTAATCTTCACTATCATATAAAAAATAAGCACATCATTGAAGCATTCATAATCTACTCTTGACTTTGAATTTGTCCAAAATATATTCACAGCATACCCATCTTCATCCAGTTGCATTGCACTAAAGAAACCAGGGTCATTGCTTGAATTATTCTGTAGCTAATCAACCAAAGAACATATTCTTTCATTCTTCATGATGTTGTTTGACATCTTTTTTCTCAAGTGGTTTCTTAAATCCATAGGTGTGAATGGTACATTCTCGCGACCATCATCTATGTGCGTGCATAAATTGTATGTCTTCCTTTGTGCAATGTCGGCGCTATCAACAATTGCAACATGTGCTTCAGTTACTTTACGATGTGACCTTAACATAGGAGTTATAAATGAAGCTGCTAAATCATGGTTATGATCACTGATTAAAGTACGAACTACATATTTCTCATTTGAAAGTCTTCTTAACGTCATTCTCGTTGGACAGCCACATCTTGAATCTGGCTTGCTCCTTGTTGGATTTCCACTTGACTTCTTCCAACCTTGCTTAGAACAAACATATGTCTTTCTCACCACGACACCCTGTGCATTTTTTGCCCAAGAATACCTTCTAACATTGAAGCCAAGTAAGGCATTCAGAGTTTTTACCCTTACAGAAGGGGGGTCTGAGGGCTCCTCCCAGCGTGGGTAGCATCATTCAACTTGATGAGTTGTGGAGCTTGATTTAAAGTTTTTGCCCTTATAGGAGGAGGGTTTGGGGGTTCCTCCTAACGTGGATAGCATCGTTCAACTTGATTCGTTGTGGAGCCTGATTCAGAGTTTTTGCACCAATGGAGGAGAGGGTACTTAAGCCTGATTCACTCTCTCTCTCTCCCTTCTATTTCTGCTTCTGTGCACATCCAGCAGAAGATCCTACATTGCTCCATCAAGCACCGACTGACCTGCACATTGACTGTTGTAGAGCTTGATTCAGAGTTTTTACCCTTACAGGAGGAGGGTTTGGGGGCTCATCCCAGCATGGGTAGCATCATTCAACTAAATGAGTTGTAGATCCTGATTCAGAGTTTTTACCCTTACAGGAGAGGGGTCTGGGGGCTCCTCCCAGCGTGAGTAGCATCATTCAACTTGAAGAGTTGTGGAGTCTGATTTAGAGTTTTTACCCTTACAAAAAGGGGGGTCTGAGGGCTCCTCCCAGCGTGGGTAGCATCATTCAACTTGATGAGTTGTGGAGCTTGATTTAGAGTTTTTTCCCTTATAGGAGGAGGGTTTGGAAGCTCCTCCCAGAGTGGGTAGCATCGTTCAACTTGATTCGTTGTGGAGCCTGATTTGAAGTTTTTGCCCTTATAGAAGGGGGGTTCAGGGGCTCCCCCCCCCCGGCACGAGTCCCGGGTGTCGTGGTCAAAAAATGCACAGGGTGTCGTGGTGAGAAAGTCATATGTTTGTTCCAAGCAAGGTTGGAAGAAATCAATGAAAAATCCTACAGGGAGCATGCCAGAATCAAGATGTGGATGTCAAGCGAGAATGGTGTTGTGCAACTCAAATAACACAAAATAATAAGGGTCTGGTTTTTAGTTAAAATAGGGAATGAAATGATAATATAAATTGCTTAAAATTTACAAGAATAAACTAGACTCAATAACGAAGATACCACTTTTTACGGATTTGGAATATGACCTCTGATTAGGGAGATATGACCCTGACAAGTTGGTCCTAATTCGAGTATAGATTTACAACGATTTGCTTACTGAATAACACTATAAATCGCTATAGCGATTTGCGGAAGACACTATAAATCGCTATAGTGAGATCCAAAAACACTATAAATCGCTATAACGATTTGCGAAGGACACAACAAATCGCTATAGTGAGATCCAAAAACACTATAAATCGCTATAGCGATTTGCGGAAGACACTACAAATCGTTGTTGAAAAGCCGGATAACACTATAAATCATTGTGGGGCTTGTTAGAGACCCAAAAATACTACAAATCGCTGTAGGAAAGCCCGATAACACTACAAATCGCTGTTGGAAGGCCCCAAAAAAATTTGCAAAAGGTTCTCCTCCTCCTTCACCTTCAGCAAGACATGGTTTTTTCTCTCAGATTACTCTGAAATCCTCTTTTATATGATATTTTTGGATCGATTTCTGCACTACTTATTTTACCAGGCTAAAATGTATTGTTTCACCTGTTTTTTCGTTACAAAATAAGAGAATTATTTCCAGGAATTTCACATCTTTTTGATGCCTGTGCAAACACCCTTCATTATCTTTTTCTGATTCACTTGTTTTACACGAATTTACAAATTGATCATGAAACTGGAGTTCTTTTCTCTCTTGTTCGTGATGTTGAAATTGAGTTTGATTGTAAATTACTTGGAGAAATTCTAGAAATTCCACCTTCAGACACTCTTTTCAATACTGTTGAACTCAATGATGAAAGAATTTTTGAACAAATTCTTCTTCCCGGTGCACTTCATTGCCCTCCTTTCAAAAATACTAATCTTCAAACTCGTGCACGCATTGCTGGACGAATCCTTGCCCACAACGTTCTACCTAAAATTGGTTATTTTGATTACACTCCATAGATCTCTCTACGGCTCTTTATGTTTTATTTGGAAATATTTCTGTAAATTGGGCCAATGTGTATTTTACAAATCTGTGGAAACAAAAACCATTTCTTCCTTATGGATGTCTTCTAACTCGTATTTTCAGACATTTCAAAGTTTCCTTAACTAATGAAAAATATATTGAGCAAAAGGAGTTCTTTGATCAAACTATTTTTAAACGAATGAAAATCAAATATCTGCCTCCTTTAAATGTTGATCAAACTGAACCATCTGATCCTATTGAACCATCAATTTTTGAACCCTCACCATCTTCTACGACACCTTCATCTCAAGCAAAATGAAAGAAATTTTCTACAAGTCAAGACAATGATGAAGTTTTGCAGCGACTGGAAGCTTTGGAGCTGCATCAACACACTTTTCGTGAAGATGTGACTCAACAACTTTCTTCGATTCAGAAAGATATTACTGCAATCAAGGACTTGCTTAACTCACTTTTCTGATCTTTGTTTTCTACTTTACTGAACTTTGATACTTTAAGGGTTGTAATATTTTAAACTTGAATTTACATGTTGCTTATACTATTTCTGTCCTTACTCTTTTTTATTATGACAAAGGGGGAGAAAAAGATAGAACTTGGTGTCTCTTGGTAGACACATGCATGGAAATTGCAGGAGAAAAAGACACCTTGCATGAGAAATGAGAAATTAAGAGAAAAAGATAGAAATTGCATATTGCATTATGACATGGAAATTACATCATGTGAAAGCATTGAAAATTGCATTTATGAAAAAGTTTTAAAAATGCATGACGTAATGATGGAAATGCAAACCAATCAATATGTGATATATGTGTTTTAAATGTACTAACTTTTAATGTTTTGCAGCATATTGATAAGGAGAGTAAAATCTCCATCTATGCATCTAAATGCTTCATCTTTGATTAAGTTTGTCATCATCAAAAAGGGGGAGATTGTTACGCCACTAAAGTCGTACATGATACTTCAAGTACAAGGTTTTGATGATGAGCAAGTGAAATCAACTGCATTTCAGCTAAGGCAATGAAGACATTGAAGATATCGATGAAAAATCTTTGAAGACTAGTGTGCAAATGTTAAATTTATTAAAAGTCTTAGATTCTTGTAAGAGCCTTACTTAGAGTGCATATTTCGATTGCATTTCACCTAAAAAGTTTTTAGAAAAACTTTTCTAAAAGAACCCTTCATGAAAATCTTTTTAGAAAACTCTTTTCTTAAATTTTCGTGTTTTTTAGTCGACTAATAGACTCACCAGTCGACTAATCCTTTCGTGCCATATTTTCTAAAAAGTCATTTTTGTCAAATTAGTCGACCGAAGGTTTTATCAGTCGACTGGACAGAATGTCTGTTTTTTTGGAAATTTTAGCAGCAATCGACTAATGACTTTATCAGTTGACTGGACAGAACATGTGTTTTCTGGAAATTTAGCAGCAGTCGACTAATGTTTTAATCAGTCGACCGGACAGAACTTGTGTTTTCTACTGATGATATTATCAGTCGACTAATTTTATCTCTAGTGGACTAAGTTTCAAAAGTTCAGATTTTCAAACGGCTCGATTAACAGATCAGTCGACCGACGATAACTGTCAGTCTACTAATAACTAACTATTAGTTGACTAACTACTGTTCCAGTCGACTAATTTTGTCGTTTTTCCCGAAACTTCAAAAATGTGTGTCTTTTCATTTTTCAAACGTTTTGATCGTTCAAAATGGACTATTTTGACACCCTTTCATACCTTCAACGTATGAAAACTTTCAACTATAAATATGAGTGCATTTTACACTCAAAAGCACTGCAATTCAATCAATTTGAATTAATTACTCTTTGCTTTTCACTCATATTTATTTTCTCATTCACGTGATATTTTTCACTTAAGTTTTTCACTCAAATTCCTTTGAGAGATAGTGAATTCGTGAGTAGAGTATTTCAACAACCTCAAAAGCTAATTGCATCTCATTTGCATTCAAAAGAAGGGCTCATAGGTTGTATTGTAAGTTGTTACTTATTTTCTGTAAAAGGAAAGACTCCTTGGTTTAAAGAAGTTGTTTGCTTTCAGTAGGTGTGTTACTGAAAGTGGGACCGGATTTGGTCTGTATGATCTTGTAGTTACACAAGGTTGATAGTGGTAATCTCAAGCGGGTTTTTGCTTGGGGGCTGGATGTAGGTCGGGAAAGACCGAACCAGGATAAATTATTGTGTTCTTTGTGTGTTTGCTTTGTGTATTGCAAAATCCGTCAATATTCTGCAGACAATTCTTAAAAGCACTATTCACCCCCCCCTCTAGTGCTCGTTGCCTCGATCCTACTGCACTTTCAGATTTATTCCAGCAACTATTTTGTAGGCGACAATCACAACTGAACCATTGACGACATTTTTTTCCTGTAAGCACATCTTTAACGACTGAATCAAATAGTGTTCCTCGACCAGTGGTCCCCAACCTGCTTATCATCTATTGTTTGTTTGTTTATATGTTGCATAGCTTGTATTATAAGCATGATTAGAGAACATTGTTTGATTAGGGGACTTACTCATCTTCGTAAATAATTATTTATTTTTTGCATTATTTTTTCAATATTTTCTATCTTGTTATTGTAGGATACAATAGGACCATTGAGAATTACGAAGTAAGTCATCATGATCATTTGCAAACATGACTTAGTGTGCACAAGTGGATAGAGAGGAAGCCACATCCAAAGCGAAAATGTGTGTGCCCGACATTTTCTACAAAAAATGCACCATTGATAAACACACAAAGCTACACTCAAACAACAAGCACCAAGAATAATCGCTACAAATTTCAAACCCATATCTAAGGCAGCATGTGCAAAAAAGGTTGGTCAGTTTGTGGGCACATTCTTATTTCCCATCTCAGAAGCATCTAAGGAGGGGGAGGGTGACTCATTGGCTTGCACTGAGGCTAACCTCAATGCCTAGATAAATGAAGCTAAAGATGCGGTCACCTTTAGTGGCAGTGGCGAGATGAAGATGTAGAGGGTGAAGAAGGTACCTCACCAAGGGAATGAGGTTAATGTGGACCCTCTTTAGGAAGTGGATGTGATTGAGGGTCATGTGGCTAGATCAGATGCGACCCTAAGACTAAGGCTAATGTGGACCCTCTTCAAGAGTCCAAGGTTGATGTCGCAGAGGAGAAAGTGAAAGCTCCTAGGAATAGGTTGCAGTAGAAAAAAAATCTGGTGCTCGTAGACAAGTATTTTATTCATTTGTTATTTTGTAATCATTGTCAATTTTATAATCAATCACCGATTAAATTATTATATATATACATTCAATCATTAATTAGTTTAGTGTTGCTATTATTTATGGATGCAATTGATTAGTTTGTCATGTATGTATGAAACAAGTAAAATATATATATATATATTTGTATGTGTGTGTAATTCAATGATTAATTTGAGTGATTTTAGAAAAAATAATTTTGATTACAAGATCCACAACCAATTGATTTAAAAGAGTCAATATCCTATATGCATCGGTTTCAGTCCTGTTCAGATATTGAAAAGCACAAACTTTGACGAATGGGCTGTTGTATGTCTAATTTTTCATTATTTTTATATAATGAGCTTCTATTAAGCGAATTTGCTCCTCCATTAGAACATTAGAAGCACCTCTTTACCTTATTAGTGTTTTTTGTTCCTACTAAAATGCATGTGTATTAATGTGTTGTAAGTCAGTGTAATTCATATGATATTTTTTCTGATGAAAGGTGATGCATCAGCTCATATCATACTTCTTTTTGTACCCTACTTTCTGCATTTTTTAGTTTGTGTAATTGTATAAATAGCTGGACCATGTGTTTTTTCTCCTATTGAGATAAATGCTATACTAGTATGATAAGTTTCTGAATCTTTATTGCACTCAGTTACTTTTTGTTTCGCCCTTTCTCTGGTTCTGCAAAAAAAACAGAGTTCATAGAAAGCAGGAATAGATAAAGAAGCAATATGGCAGTGTTAACTTTATGAAAAACCAGGGAGACAAAAGGCCAAAAATGAAGGCAACAGTCAACAAAAGATTCTTTTGGCAAGCGAGTATCTCCTCCTTAGACTGAATGACAAACGAGGAACTACGGAAGCCATTCAATCAAGGAAATCCCAAAATCGTGTTTGGGAGTGGACTCATGTCACAGTGACATCTTTGTACTCTCCTAGATCTTATTTTCCCTCTCCACTAAAATCTGCCACCAGAGTCATGAATGGATGCCATACCCATCCTCACAACTTTCTTCTCTTTATCTTGCAGGATGACAATCTATAACTCAAAATTCTGAACAAAATATATTTATTGGGATTTGTTAAAACATTTAGCTAGGTAAGACATTCAACCCAAAGGAGGCAAGAAGCTAGCCTCATGAACAAATAGTTAAATATATATATATATATATATATATATATATATATATATATATATATATATATATATATATCATAGTCACAAATATCGATGTAAATTCAGTAAATGCTAATATAGGTAAAACATCACGATATTTTGAAAATATCACCAATTTGATAATATCGAGATATTATCAATTAGTTTTATTGTTTTTTCTTATTTTTTAGATTTTAAATATGTTTTTTTCTTTTTCATTTTTTACTATTTTCTTTTATTATTTATGTATTTTTTGTCTAAACATGATATTTTCTTACTTATTTTTGTTGTTTTTTATATTTTTTAAGCCCTGAGTTTTTTTCGAGATTTATCACCAAACCTATAATATTGCAACTCGCGAGAAATAGCCTCGCCGAGATATAGCCGATACTGATATTTGTGACTATGATATATATATATCGAACAGAGTATCTTTGAATGGTAGTTGCATGCCGAACGGTCAAACATGAGGTCGTGCGCTGCACACGTCCGCCCAGAGGGCCTTTAGTGGTACTATCTGACTTTTCTATGTTAATCTCAGGACAGCATCAGGTTGTATTTTTTGTTATGCAGAGGTAAAGAAGAAATGGTTCAATTCTGACTCCACCCAACTTAACCTGAACCCTGCTCACATGCCCCAATCCTAGTTTGCTTATATTGTTGGAGCTTGTGTCAAGTTTAGATCACACCACCAACACAATCCCTAATATGGATCTAGATAAAAATTCAGAAAATTATAGTTTTTCAGTTCATAAATAAACTCCCACAGAGAGAACATTTAAAAGGAAATATTTGAGGGTATTTCTGACAGGAAAAATGGGAAAGTCCCCATGAGGTTTGAACTGGAAACCCCCTGCAAAAAGATAGTGCAATTTACTAGTATATCTGCCATTTTTGAACCTCTTTCATTATCACATTTGACTCAGCTTCTTAATTAAGATAAGATGGCTGTCATTTTCTTTTAAGTAAAATGTTATCAACTAAATTAATGATCACCCAACCTTCTCTCTCTCTCTCTCTCTCTCTCTCTATATATATATATATATATATATATATATATAGAGAGAGAGAGAGAGAGAGAGAGAGAGAGAGACCTTATCGTTAGATGGGCATTAGACGAATCCCGTGTGCGATCAGCGGCGGAAAAAAATTTCTGCAAAAAGGTTGTTTAGCGGCTGCCGCGACCGCCACTAAAGACCTTAAAGGCTTTTAGCGATAAGCCTATGTTAGGTAATTGTTTTTTAATATGCGTCCTTGGTGACACAACCTGACACTATATTCAACATGTTCACTATTATTTCAGTGAGGTCACAGTCAAACTCGTGTCCAACTCAGTCATGATAGTCAATTATGGTGGACACCATATATTCATGAATGAGTTTTTTAATTCATAACGGGCACACATCCCAATGCATAGACATAACAAGGCTCTTTCTTCTCCCTTAATATTCATGATGAAAAAGACCATCTCCCTATGGATTGCCTCCATCTGCTAACATTGGATTAAGTTTTAGCATCTTTTACTCAACCACCAGTTCTGCAACCTAAAAAGGGGGGTTACTAGACAAATATGGGCTATTGTAATGTGATATTCTAATGTGATTGGATCCAATTCCAGATCCAGATCCAATGTGCTTAAGTCTTTATACTCATGTGTGCATTTAATTAGTCTTGTATATTTACTTTATTACCCCCATCAGTTATGTTTTCCTTTCTATAATGGTACCAAAGTCTATTATGGTATCAGAGCAGGGTTCCATTGATGAGAGTTATCCACGGTAAGTTCTTATTATATCTTGTTTCTTTTCCAGATCTCTTCTTCTGTCCTGTTTTTCAGATCTATCTTCTTCCCCACGTTTCTCCTTTGTGTTATTTCTTCCTTCTAATTGTTTTTTTGTCACTCTTTAACTTGTTTCCCAATCGCTCTTCTTTCTTGCTGGTTTATCATATTATATCACTAACTTGTTCAAGTTAGGGATCTTTTTCCCTTTCTATTCAAGATTGAATTTGAGATATTAAAGATCGCATATCATATCTGATTTCGAGTATTGTATATCAAATTTGATCTGTGTGCACTTTTCTTGTGATCTGTCCACTATTTGAATCCTTTTACAATTTGTGTGAACTTTGGGCCCTTTCTTGGTAGTATCTTTAACTTTAATAAGCCTACATCCACCTGCGTTAAAAATTTGTTGCTGCAATCATATTGATCAAAACAATGTTGTCAATACAGAGGATCTGAATTTCTGGTACTGCAAAAAAAACATGCAATATTTATGATCTCATTTATTGCTCGTATAATGATTGCTTACGTGGAGTAGGTTATCTTTTCCCATTCATTTCTCAACCTTCTTGTCTTCTTTTTTGAATTATTCCTACGTTACTCTTCTTTATTTCCATCTTTATTATGTGTATCATGTCATGGATCCTACTTTTCAATCTCCTCCAAATTTGTCATTGATAAAGTTTGATCTCAGAAAAACTCAATAATTCAAAAATTTTGATCTGGAAAAGACAAATTACCCCTTTTATAAGGAGTCAGATCTATTGGGACACCAAGATGTCTCTGTCTTGGACCCGCCAGAGTTTGTTTTGCAGCAAGACAAAGATAAGAAGGAATATATTGCTGAATATAGGCAGATTAGAAATCATGACTTTATCAATTAGATGAAGAAGGATCAAGTTTTGCCTACATCACTTTCACTCTTTCTTAGGAGGTTTTGATTGGGATACCAGATGATTGCACTGCCATGCAGTTGTGGATACACTTGGCTCAAACATATTCTTAAATATGAGTCAGAGGTTATGTATTTTAAGTGAGAATTTTGAATTTGAAGGATAGTAATACCAATATCCTGAATTATCTAAACAAGATTAAGAGCATAACTGATCAACTTGGTCTTATTGGGTGTGAAGTCTCATATAAGGACAAAGTGCAGCAAGCCCTTAATGGTCTAAGTTAAGTGTATCACGTCCTTGCTACCATCATGTCATGCTTTGAGAAGCTTCCAACCTTCGAGAATCTGAGATCCAAATTGCTTGATTATGAGATGTCACTTAAAGGGTTGTCTGATAATGTTGACAAAGGTCAAGAAGATACACATGTTGTCTTCTTCACGGGGTCTTCCTGTGGAAGAGACTGTGGTTTTTGTAGAGGTAGAGGTCGAGGAAGGAACAATGAAGGTGGATGTGGTTTGTTACCCACACCTACTATGCTTCCCTTGATGAATAATCAAGGAGGACATGGTGTTCCTACTTGCTATTTGTGCAAGAAATCTGACCACATAAAGGCGAATTGTTAGTACAAAGATGATCTCAGGTACAACTCATATGATAGCACGTTCTAGAATAAACAAGCGGGTAGAAATTAAGGACAACTGAAGGCTCAATTGAGTGGGACTAGACTGACTAGTAGTTTCACCAACATTACCTTGGACAAGAACGTATTGTTGGCAGCACTTACCGGGCTGAATCTGAAACAAAATGAGTAAGGAATATGGTATATTGATTTTGATGTGACAAATCATATCGGTGGTGATGTAGATAAGCTTTCTGAATTGATTCCTTAACATGGTAAAAGCAAGGTTGAATGTATCGTATCATAACTTGTATTTTTCGGGCCCAAAATAAGATACATATCATATTGTAAAAAATCATAAATTTTGAAGAAAAACTTAAAAATTCTAAAAAATCAGAAAAATTATCAAAAATTATGAAAAATCATAACACACAAAACAATGATGAAATACACAAAATGCAACCATAAAATCACATGTGAAGCATTTATATCTATATGAGCTATAACACATCATCAATCATCAAATCTCACAAGAACAATGCAAAATAGTAATATCTTCAATTAAGAACATGTCACAAGATTCATCAAAAAGCAAAAAAAACCAAGTTTATGAATATTTAACAGTTACAAATTATAATACATAACCAAGTTTTTAATAAGTATACCATCAATAATCATTATCATCATTATCTTCTTATTCTTTATCTTCATCTTCTTCTTCTCCTCTGACATTCAAATCATCTCCAATATACGTGGGGTGTTCGTCATCTACGTCCTGAACTTTCTCCACGTTTATCCATTGAATATCCTATTTATTTGGAGGTCTACTTTTTCTTGAACCCATTCATCCAATACATCGAAGTTCTCTAAATTGATGGGATCAAATTGTTCTTTGTGCCTCTTTGATGACAACTTTTGCATTTGCCTAAAAGATAACATAAAATTTCAAAATTAGTTGAGTTTTGTATGCATAAAAAATATTAACTAACACATGAATATGGCAAATAAACTTTATAATTTTAAAATTACCTTTGACTAAGTTATAGGTTATAGCGAACATACTTGAGGTCATTTAGCCTTTTGTATTTTAATCTGTTTTTTCGCTTTGTATGAACATGCTCAAAGACGCTCTGATTTCTTTCGCACCCACTTGCACTGCATGTTTGACTTAGGATGCGAATAACAAAAGCTCTTAAGTTTGGAACATCACTTCCAAACTTAGTCCACCAGATGTCTGAAAAAACAAGAAAACAAGAAATCAATAAGGCAATAACTGATATAAATTATACAATCATGCAAAACATCATAACTAAATAACAATATGAAATTAAAATTGAAATAGACAAATAAATTACCTGATTGCATCGTGGTACGGTTTCACATTGTTGCAACTCTCTCCATATCATACAATGCATTGTCGTAAATTTTTATTTTTCTTATGAATATGATCTTGAATGCCATAATCAGGGTTCAACCTTTTAATGCAATCCAAGAGATCCTTGTTGACTTCCTTGTCCATCTTAAATGTATGAGAGTATCTAAATGCATGATTTATATAATACACTGCAACATAAAGAGGTTGATGAAGTTGCCCAGTCCACCTATGGTCAATGATATTTCATATAGGCAAATACAAATTTTTTTTCCATTTAAATTATCTCTAATGACCTATTTTCCCTTATCCATGACATCATAGAGATAACTCATAGCTAGTCTGTCTTCGTTGTCAACCAATCGAAGCACCTTCACCAAAGGTATAGTCATTTTCAACAACTTTACACATGAATCTCATAATTCACTTCTTAATATAATATCTACAATTTCTCTTAGCTTTCTTTTCTGGGAACAGGGATATGCATTCCACTTATATGAGGAAAACATCTTTTTAAGTGCACTTATATTCTTTACAAGACTCTACACTGTCAAAAATTTCTTAGCAAATCTAGTAGTTGCATTACTAATCAACTCAACACCATTAGTATACATCCTCATTAAGTTCAAAACCCATGCATGATTATAAATAATTTTTGTAATTTTTTTGTAGTATTTAATTTTATGTTGTATCTCATTCATGCTGCCAATGTTCTCAAGCATGAGGTCTATGCAATGAGTAGCACACGAGATTTAAAATAATGACTCATAATTTCCTGTCAGTTCTTTACTTGCTACCCTTATAATTCGCTGCATTATCAGTAATGAACTGTAAAATGTTTTGACGTCGAACCTCTTACACAGCCTGTTAAAAAACCCTCAACAATATATCTGTTGTCTTGGGCGTATTAGACAAATCAATTGATTTTAAAAACATGGTTTCTTTAGGCTTTAAGGCAATAAATAAGAAAATTTATTAAAGTCGAATTTTTGTATGTCCACCCATCTGCCATGATGCTACACCCAGTTTCTTTCCATGTCTACCTCATTTCATCACAATAAGCCTTCACTTTATTCACGTTAGCATCTAAAATCTTTCTTTTCAAAGCATGATATGAAGACATCTTGTATCCAGGCTCAATCTGGTTATAACATTTGTCATGACCTGTAAATGAAATAGATTTTTTGCATTAAAAGTAATGCAAGCATCATAAAACCATCTTTCAACTACGACATTCGACTGATCGATTAAATGCTGAGGAGTCATAGCAGTATGAATGTCAGGTTGCGCTCTAGGGGCAGTCCTAGGAGAAAAAAAACACCTAATAGACCCTCTAGATCTACCTCCTCTGAAAAAACTCTCTCCTACTCTTCTTTTTGTGCCCACGACATTACTACTAACACCAACCATACATTTTTCCTTTGTTGCATAACTTTCTACTTTTAATGCTATGCTAGGGTCTGTGGGGTCAGAAGTAGGGAGCTCATCTTTGTCCTTTCAGGGTTGTGCATACCCCATTTCTGCCACATTCATCCCTTTTCTTGTCTTTTTTCTTTCAAGCTAGTAAGTAATTGTTGGCTTTGTCATGTCATGGCATCAAACAGAGACCTTGACGTGCAAGCCCCAACATTTAGATGTGTCCCAGCTAAATGATGCTTCAACCGAGAAATACCACCGAAATAACAATATGACAATAGTTGCACTCGATTTTCAACCAGTTTTCACTCATTATTCGAGTGACTCATTGCCATGCCGGATCATTTGATGACATCTTCCCTAAAAAGCTCAATAAGAAGCAAAGAATAAGTATTTTTTACCTTAACCCACTTCCTTGAGTGGAAAAATGGTGGAAATGCACTCTTGATGAAATCACAAAAGCTCTCTCACTTGTGCACGGATCGACACCCAATTCACTCTCACGAGTCTTAGGGTGCATGGATACCTCTCTAATGGCCTCTACACAAATGAGGAAGTCAACCCTCAAGAAGTATTTAAAACCCAAAAATGAAAAATTTATTTTTCGACCCTATTTGAGTGTGCCACACCCGTATCGTACGATACACTCCGTATCGTATAATGCATAAAATACAGATATGATACATACTTGTATTGCAATACGATTACATATTGTATCATTTTCCTATATAGTAACAATACGTATCATACGATACAGTACGATACGAACAACCTTTGGGTGATGGAACTCGACATCCCATGTCACATATTGGTCAAAGTTTTATCCCTATGTCCAATTCTAAGTCTATTTCCTTGTTCAATGTCCTTTATGTTCCTCAAATCAAGAAAAACTTAATTTTTGTTTCCAAACTTGTGGATGATACTAATTCTAGCATTGTATTTACCTCTAATTTTGTTTTTGTGAAAGATCTTTTCAAGAAGATGTTCGTTGAAGGAAAAATATGCGAGAATATGTATGTCCTTAAGGAGAGTCGTGTGAATCCTGTCACACCAAATTTGAATGTGCCATCAAATTGTTCTTAACTGAGATAACTAAGCATGATGAGCCCAAGTTGTATAATCATACTGTAAAAAATCAGAGATGGGTGGAGGCTACGAATGAAGAAATGAAGGCCCTTCACGAGTGTCACACATGGGAAGTTGTACCAAGGCCTAATGAGAAGAATGTAGTTGGTTCGAAGTGGGTTTATAAGATAAAATATAAACTCGATGGTTCAATAGAGAGGTACAAGGCCAAACTTGTGACAAAAGGTTACACACAAGAGTATGGCTTGAATTATGATGAGACATTCATTCCTGTTGTCAAAATGTGTACCATAAGATTGATTTTGTCCCTTGTTGTAGACTATGGTTGGACTTTAAATCATTTGGATGCGAAAAATGTGTTTCTACATGGGAGCCTGAAAGAAGTGTATATGAAACAACCCACAGGGTACAATATTGAAGTCCTGAGGACACATGTTTGCATACTAAAGAGGGCAATATCTGGTTTGAAATAGGCCTCCAAATCTTGGTTCGAGAGTTTTTCTTCAGAAATTCAGAATCATGGTTTTCAGCGGTCTCCAATTGATCACTCTCTTATCATTTATAATTAGAAAGAAAAGTTGACGTTATTGCTTATTTCTGTTGATGACATCATCATCACAGAGAATTCAAAGGAGCATATTAAAGAAATCGAGATTGTTCTTGCCATGAAGTTTCAAACGAAAGATCTCGAAAAGTTAAAGTATTTCCTGGCGGTGGAAGTAGATAGGTTTCAAAATGCTGACCTTGTTCTCACACAACATAAGTATACTATGGATCTTCTTGCTAAAACTGGTATGAAAGATTGTAAGTCTGCTTCCACACCACGCCCGATACACCAAAGATTAAGTGGTACAAAAGGAGAGTTCATCTGAATACAAAAGTATGGTAGGTACACTTCAATATCTCACTTTTACTAGGCCATATATAGTATACGTTGTAAACCAAGTACCTAAAGTCATGCATTAACCAAGGGTCAGTCATATGGAGGCAACAAAAAGGATATTAAGGTATTTAAAGGGCACGACAAGAGACTGGTTGGTGTATAAGAGGAAATTAGAAGGAGATGACATGTTAATGTTAATGGCATATTCTGATGTTAATTGAGCAAGATATCCAGATAAGATGATCTATTTTCGGCTATTATGTTTACCTTAATGAAAATTTGATATCTTGGAGTAGTCAGAAACAAGTTGTAGTTGTTAAATTATATTGTATCTTTTATATATATTTGTATATATAGAGAGAGATACATATACATATATATCTCATATATATATATATATATATATATATATATATATATATATATATTCCTACTCGATAAGGGTATATTCATCATTTCACCTAATTTTACACATATTCTTTTTTGAGAATATGTATGTATTTTTTCTTGTAATTTTTCCTTTTCTATTTTCTTTTTAGTTTTTTCTTTTTTATTCTTTTGCTTTTTAGCACATGGAGGGGCAACCCAACATGATCGTTGGGCCCTCCAACGATCATATTGGGAGCCCCTCCATGGCCTCTCATTTTGTATATATAGGGGGTTCCCCCCTTGAGTAATTTTAAGCTTTTGTAAAGCCCCTCTAGGGACCCAATATATTGAAGTTGATATTTTTTATGCTCTTGTGCATTTGTATCCGTGCCTTTGTGCACTTGTAAGAGTTCTCCCTTGTGCCTTTGTTCACTTCGTACTTCTAGCATTGTGTTTATACATAAAATCCCTTTTTGTAGAGATTTTTACATGGTATCAAAGCAAGGTTTGAAGAGGGAAAGATGTGTGGTTGAGTATCTCGAAAAGTGTGCCTTCAAGTTTTTTGTGATTGACGTGGAGACTTATCTTCATCTAATATTTTAGAAGTTTCCTACAAGTAAGATAAAAAATCTTATTGCGGTACATAATTTTTTCTCTATTTTCTTAAAAAACTCCCATTTCTCTCTTGGCTTCAAGTTGAATGGCTCAAACTATCATGTTTGGGCCGAGAACATGGAAGCTCACATAAAAGGTAAAGGTCTTTAGGGGGATACGGTCTTGGTTCTATACCGAAACTCAAACCAAAGATTACTTTGGTAGAGAAAGGTGAAATTAAAATCATTGAAGGAGAAGAAAGAAATAGAGCTCTTAAGATTATTCCAAGAGACATGAGGAATGAGAAATGAAAAAATTTAAGATACTTTTTTGGATTTTTTCATCAGTTGAAACTAAGATCAATGCCAATATTATTAAATTCAAGAAAGTATCAGAAGCTTGGCATTATCTTGAGAAAATGTACACGTCAAGAGACTTGTCTCACAAGTACTATCTTCAAAAAAGGGCTTTGACCCTTCAACAAAATGAAATGTCAATAAGGGAATATTTTTGTGGAATTATCATCTATATGGGATGAACTCGCCATGCTTGAGCCTAAATGCAGTGGAGAAGCCATTGAGCTTAGGTACAAACAATTGGAAGATGACCATTTTTTTAATTTTTTAAATAGGTTTAGACCCGAGTTCGAGCAAATTTGGTCCACTCTTCTCTCCTTTTTTGTTTCCCCCTCGCTTGAAGATGTCATTACCAAGCTAAGTGGGGAGGAAACACATATGAATACTAGCAAAAACAATCCAAGTGTTCTTGTAACTTCAACTAATGAAGAAAGTGATGTTGTTAATGCCTTTTCAAGACCGGGGAACAATGTTCCAACTTATAAGCCCCCTCACTTCAAAAATCAAAATCAAGGTTCAAGTGGTTAAGGAGGAAGAAAGGATTACAACAAAATTGTGCTATTTTTGTAAAGAACCAGGGCACATCAAACCTGTTTGCCCTAAATGGAAGAAGCTGCTTGCCATGTCCACCACATTTCAAAAGGAAGAGAACGTGACTCCCTCAATTGGAGCTCTTTCCCTACATCATATCGTAGAAGCACTTCAACCACTTCTTAAGGGAGTTGTTTCTAAAGCAACTACTTCTACCTATTCTTCTCCTGGTAAGACTTTTTGGCTCTTAGATTCGGGTGCCTCTTTTCATATGTCCCCCAACAAATGTTCTTTATTCAATTTTTTAAAGAATTTATCACCATGTTCTCTTGAAATTAAAGGAACTGGAAATTTTGAAGAAAAAAGTTTTTTTATTCCTAAAATTAGATTTATTTCAAAACTAAATTTAAACTTACTTTCTGTCTCTCAACTCTCAGACTATGGATGTGATATAAAATTCTCATCTGATAAATGTTGGATACAGGATCGCTGGTCCGAGAAATTGATTAGGGAAGGCTCTAAAAAAGGAGATCTTTACTATGTGGACCTTCATCAAATTCCAAAAGATTCTTTTTGTAATGTTCTACATCACAGAGACATTAATGTATGGCACAAAAGACTTGGCCACCCCAATGTCACAAAAATTTTGTATCTTTTGTTTGCCAAACATTTATGTAAAAAAAAAAATTGTAATGATTGCACACTTAGAAAAACGAGAAGTTTGCCATATTATCAAAGATCCATGTTTACTACAAAACCTTTTGAACTTGTTCATTCAGATGTCTGGGAACCGACACCCATTATTTCAAAAGGAGGGTTCTCTTATTATGTAATATTTGTGGATGATTTCTCTAGATTTACTTGGATATATTTTCTCAAATATAAACATGAGGTTTTTGCAACATTTAAATTTTATCATATGATGATTAAGATTACTTTTTATTGAGCTTGCTATGCATGTAAAATTTGTATCATGAAAACATGCCTGAAATGAATGTATCATGCTTGTGAATAAGATTACATTCTTCTATATATCTTGTTAATGTGTGCAAGTATGATGTGATGTGTGTTGTGCATGAAATAGTGAAATTATCTATGCATGCATAATAGCTCATGTGAGTGCATATTGTGTTAAGCATGTTGAGATTAAATCATACATGAAGTCATGTTAGAATTGAATCATGCATGTGAGCATGTATAGTTGGATCATGACATGATAGGGTCATGCATGAAAGTAAATATAATTTGTTATAAACATAAATGAGATTATATAAATTTGAATTATGCAACTGACATAGATTTTTATATCACGCATAAGAGCATGTAAGTTTGAGTTATGCAAGTGGCATAGACTTGTGAATTCATGCATAAGGGCATGAAAGGGTTATCTTGTGAGAATATAATACTTGAATCTCACCTATGACTTAATAATAAAGATAACCCCAGACCATGGGTCTATTTGAGGCGTCAGCAAGGCTGTGCTCTCTGAGATGGTTGGATCTGTTCCGATCTCGTGTCCTCCCGAAAGAGGGAAGGGCAGTACAAGCCTCATGAAACATGTGTTTTCGAGGGCTGAAGGCGCCTCTTATCCCTGTCCCACAGAGGTTATATGACAGGTCTACCAACGAGTCTTCTGTGGTAGGACCATAGCTCTGCAGAGTTAGGGATGCATGCTCAATTTTTTGTCAGTGATTTAGGTTTGACGTAGGCCAAGACTTGGGACCATGGGTCCGTTCTCCCAACCGTTGCACTGCAGGGTTGAATCGCTCGGGAAAGAACCAGTTAAGCCATAGGAGGGTTGTAAACACACCAAATTTTTACCTTCATCCAGTGTTTGTCCATTTCATAAGTCATCACAGATCATTGCATGTCATTGCACGCATTCTGCATAGCATTGTATGACATTGCATCTCATTTTCGAGATCCAGCACTCCTATTTCAAAACATTCAATCCAGATTTGAATTTTAAAGCTTTATTTCAAAATCAATTTCAAAACCTGGGTTTTTATTCAATACTCTGTCATTTTCCAACCCCAGGACTTTGTATTTCGAAATATTTTCTCAGAAAACAATCTGGATTCCTTTCAAATTCAAACTTTAATCGATTTCAATTCACAGATGAGACCCATTTAGATGGTGTCGCTTTTGAATGCCTCTATTCATCAAATTTCTCAAATTTTTGAAAGTTTCAGTCCGATCAGGACTCTGTCTCAGAGTCCTAATCCGGTCAGAAGTCTGGTTTTTAAGTCTGTTTTACTTCCATTCTCAATCTTTTTCGTTTGTTTTCGAAATTTAGGTCATTTCACAGAGTCCAGTTAGTTCAGGACTCTATTTTAGAGTTCGGTCGAGTTGGGAGTCTAACCCTGACTGTGTTTTCTGACTTATTTCATCATTTCTTGATAAAATCTTTTGAAAATTCTTTCATTTGGCTTTTAAAATCTAAAATCTCAGAGTCCTAAGAGTTCAGGACTCTAACCCGGAGTTCCAGTTCGCTTGAGACCCTATTTTCAAAGATCTTGAATTTCAAATACTGATTTTAACCCCTTTTCAAAGCCATTTTCAGTGTTTATTTCAAAAATGTTCAAAATTCGATGTGGGCCCACTCAGTTGGCACCATATCCAGAGGAATTCTAACTCAGTTAGGACCTTATGCCATTTCAAAAATCCTAATTTTAAGTTTACTTTTGAAAATCTTTTGAAAACTCCTTCAATTTCAAGTTTTAAAATCGTTTTTTGAAAAACTCAAGTAGGGCCCACTCGGGGTGGCGCCATATTCGAGTAAGTCAGGGCTAGACTAGGGTTAGTTGATGTCTTGGTTAGTGTTAGAGGTTTAGAAGAGTCAAAACCATTTTTAAAAAACTCATTTTTGAAAGTTAGTTTTTAAAACTAGTGTTTTTAAAGGTTTTTAAAGGTGTTTTAAAAAACCAAATGTAGAAAATGCCAAGTGGCATTACATTTGGGGATTTTTTAGGAAAGTCTAGGGGTTAATTAGGCATTAGTTTAGATAATTTAGGCTAGGGGTAGTTAGGTCTTTCCACCCAAAAATCGCCCCCCCCCCTTAGAAGAGTCCAATTTTTTTAAAACATTTGATTTTTAACCTAAAATTTTTTTATAAATAGAAGGCCATAGGGGGTCGATTTCCCATCTCTCTCCTATTGGATTCTTGGAGCTTCTCTCTCCTCTCCAGCCCTTCCTCCATTGCTGCAACTCCAAGGTATGAACTTCTTCACTTTTCTTATTTTATTTAATGTTTTTTAATGCTTTAAACCTAGATTTAGGCTTGGACACCCCTCCTTATGGAAGATCAACCATGGTTTCACCTCAAGAACCATCAAGAACCAGCAAGAACAATCCAAGAAGGTGATCTAACCCTGTTTTGGATAATTTACAGATATTTTAATCCATTAGAATTGATTTTAACATGATTCTTTGCATTATTAACCAATAAAATATATGATTTACCCTTTTTAATGGGTTAAATCTATGTTTTAAAGGTGATATCAAATTCCAGCCATTGATTCCCTGTTTTTATTTTATTTTCATGGTTTATTTATGTTTGTTTTACGTTCTATAGCATAGAAATAATTTTTATTTACTGTTTTATGGTTTATTTTATTTATTTACATTAGTTAATGCATGGTTCTTCATGTTTCTTAAATTTCTGTGTGTTTTAGGTTTAGAACAGTAAAGATAATGTTATTTCGGATTGAAGTTCTCATTGTTTATTTCTGATTTTTTTATATGTGATGCATGCATGAGTTATTGAGTTACTGTAGAAAAATCAGAGGTTTTGGATCTCGGAAACCCTGTCAAACAAATCAGACATCAAATCAGGTTTTTAAAGCTTTAAAATCGTGGTTAAAATCAAGAAGGTAACTTTCTGTGATGATATTTCTCTCATCTTATATCCGATTTTAGATCTGTAAAATGTTATGGATTCACATTGAGTAGATCTGTCTGCTGTGAAATTTTCAGATTTTTTTATCACTGTTTAATATTTTTACCTATCTAGAGAATCTGTTTTTAAATTTAAAACTCGTTAGGGTTCACCAAAACCCTAATCAGACTTGTGTTAGACATAAATCCCAAACCACAGATCCAATTTTAGATCTGTAAAAAGTGAGTATTGTTATTTTTCTGTCTACTATTCACCACTAAAATTTCAGAGATTTTTGTTTAGAATTGCTATTTATGTCTGTATTTTCAATCTGGAATAGCTGTTTTAATCCCTGTTAAGAGTGATATATTTTAGCTCAGATTGCCGGAAGGGTTTCTCCCTAACCGGAGATGATTTTTCCGATCTGTAAATTGAGAAATCTCTGTTTTTCTTTCTAGTTAGTCTCTGTAAAATTTCATAAATTTCCATGGAGATTTGACCCCTGGTTCAGGTCTTGGACTGAGACTGGTTGGTGAATTAGGTCAAACATAGCATATTTTTAGGGTTTAATGCAATTTTCGGATTAATTTAATGTCAAAAAATTATTTTTATAATTCCAATTCGACATTAGGGCTATAACAAGTGCAGGTACCAATTTTTATGGATTTTGGAATCCATTTGATGGTTGAATCAAGCAAATTGCAAAACCGGGTTCCTGAAAGATCCAAAAACACTGCTAAAATCACAGTTTTTGTGATAGTATTGGATTTTCGTGCATAAACATATATTTTTAGGGTTTAATCATGTTCATAATCATATTAGGATGCTTTAGGTTTAATTTTGTTCTCATTTGATTTCATTTAGTGCATAAAACCTAAGTTTTTACCAAAATCTATTTCTAAAAACCCTGATTTCAAGGCCATAGTCTTGCTATCGGGGGCAATTTGGTCATTTGACCTAAATTTCGAAATCCCTAACCCTAATTTTCATATTTTTAGGCATGCCACATCATATTTAGCTTAGTTTATTGCATTCAAATTTCAAAAACTTGCATTTTATCAAAATATCTTTCTAAAAACCCTAATTTCAAGGCCATAGTCTTGTTATTAGGGGTATTTTGGTCATTTTGACCCCAATCTCGAAATTTCATATTTTACCTTTATTATTTCTTCATATTTTATCATTTTGATTTAAGGGAATCATGGCAAAAAGGCTTATATTTAGCAAAATCCAACAATTTCCTGATATTGTTGGATAAATCTAGAAAAGCCAACATATTTTCATTAACCAAGTTTTCTAGTTTTGCAGGTACATTGAAGACTTTATTTTCCATGTATTTAAATTTCAATAGTGATGTAATTTGTAATTAAACTTTGGAATAAGAATTTACATTTCCTGCTTAGCTTAGGTTGCATTGCATATAGTTTATTTTTATAATTTTAATGTGTGATGGATGATGATTCATGCATATTTTTACAAATTCACCATGGTCTACACGAATGGCACATGCACTAGCTTTTATGAAGTTTATAAACTTGGTGGAATTTGTATTTATGGCCATAGTCAGAATACGAATGATACTTAGATTTATGATCTTCACATTAGCCACATTCAGCCTACACTCTTTGGCTAACTTCAAAATGCACTGCATTTCTCAAAAATACAAAAAGTATTTCTCAATTCCTTAAATCCATATTCATTCATTTCATGCATTTGCCAATTCCAATCTCAATTCAAAGAAGTTCATTTTCTCAAAATCTCCTAAGTCTTATAGCAAAATCGATTTTCCCAAAGACATTGAATTTCAAAGGATATTTCAAGTATTTCCCAAGTTCCAAATTCAAATTTTCTAAGTTAGAATTTCAATTTCAAAGTTTGAATTCAGAGAAACCAAGTCTCTCAGAATCGATTTTCATCAAATGTCAAGGATTCCTCAAAATCGATTTTTATTTCTTTCAGAAGTATATTTGAAATCCCAATTCACGATTTTCCAAGATTTACATTTTATATTTCAATCATTCAAAGCAAACATCATGTTTTCAAATGTGCATTTTTCTGAAAATTCATAGCACATGCCTGATTCTATGTGCATTTAGAAATTAGAATATGATTTAGACAAGTTGAATAGAATAGAGCATAAGATTGATCCTTGGTTCAATTACCCCTGTTAAAGGTGGCAGGAACGGTTGAACCTCGTACCGACAGGCGAGTCCCATTCTTCGGAATTTTCCCGCATTTTAAAAACGGAGGTGAGTTATTTTCAAAAACTTTTTCAAAGGTCAGTTTGATTTGCAAAAGTAAAATTTTGCGATGATAACAAGGGTGATAAAAAATACATAGAATAATGAATACTTCTATGGTTGTTTCTAAACATATATACCATCTTTTGTACTAGATGAGTTTTAATAACAAGAGAAACAACTAATTAGATTTTTAGGATAATTGCTTTCATATGCATAATCATATATTGTGAACATGTAGAGACTTTTAAGTTTGCATAATTATTGCATATGAATATCTAACTAAATTACTTAGAAGGTATGCACGTGTGTTTTACGCTAGAATAATCAAATGTGATTTGACTTATTGTTTATAAAAATTATGAATGCATAGAAAAATGATGTAATAATTTGAATGTCACACGCACACACACACACACACACACACACACACACACACACACACACATATATATATATATATATATATATATATATATATATATATATATATATATATATATATATATATATATATATATATATATATATATATATATGATGCCCTGTATGACTTGAATGCATATAGATTATGCTTTATTATGTGAGTTAAGATTGAATAAAATACTAAGTGATAGAATGCTTTTAAATGCTTTATGTTCGAATGCTTGAAATGAATGCCTCATAGGACGTTGTTATCTTATCTATCACTTGACGATTGATGAATAATATATCATGTCTTTACCTTTAAATGTATGATATATTTTATTTAAATTAGAGTTAGGGATGCATACCCGAGTTTTCGTAAGTGATTTTGGTTTGGTGTAGGCCAAAACCTGGGACCATGGGTCCGTTCTCCCAACCGCTGCATTGCATGGTTGAATCGCTTGAGAAAGAACTAGTTAAGCCATATGAGGGTAATACAAAAATATATAGAATAATAAATACTCCTATGGTTGTTTTTGAATGTCTATACCATATTTTATACCAAATGGGTTTAAATAACGATCATACCCAGTTTGGGTCCGGTTCGGGCCCGAGCCAAGGAGCATAAAAGAAAAAAAATCTATATAAAAAAAATTAAAGCAAAAATAAAAATAAAACTAAAACTAAATCTATTTAGTGAATATCCATATTATTTTAGACAAAAGTTTGGTTCTAAACAATATTTTATTTAATTAAAATATTTTTCATGAATAATTTTATGATCAAAATACCCTTTTTTGCGAAATTATTCTAAGAACCATCAAAATATGTCCCATTACGTTCAAAACACCTCTAAAATGCTTAAATGAGTTTGTGATTTATTAAAATGATTAAATTGAATATTTTATTAGTATTTTATTTACATAAATGATTGAAATATCCAATTTACCCTTCTTTGTTAGAAAGATAAAATTAAGTGTATAAACACACTAAATTTATAATAAAAGATAAAAACACATTTTTTAACTCGAAAGTGGATAATTCCTTTATTTATTTTCTCTTAAAAATTCACAGATTTTACATTGCATGACTTAGGAGCTACTATGACCTTAGTAAGGTGAGGAGGAGGAAGGCAAAACTAACGTGTGTCGGAGAGAAGGGCGACAGTAGGGTGAATAAGGAAGTAGGAACATTCTTGCTCTACTTCTTTGGCTCATGTTTATTCATTGACATTGGTGAGAAGTCAGTCAATGCATCATACATCGAACTGTTGCAATACCTAAATCACGTCAATTAATACGCATGGGGAGCATTGTCACTTATACACTTGTATACAAGTTTAAGTAGCGCAAGACATGAAAGAAAAAATATTATCCGGATGTTGTTGGAGTTATTTATTCCTTTATTGTACCTAAAGTTTTGATTTATACTCATACATTATTTAACATTGTACTATACTTGCATACTTTGTATTAATCCTTTTTAACGATTGTATTAATCATTGCATGTTTTGATATGAGAGCACATTTCCACTACAATGCCCTAGATGTGTGACCTTGTCCATGAATTTTCACGTGTTGCAATGTGGCGTTGGTTAAGCACTGAAGAGGGCGTAGAGGGTCGTGATCGAAAAATTGGTGGGTCCTCACATGAGACATGTTGAATGCATTGCATCGATTCACAGGCTCACCAGGGCACACATAAGTATTGTTGTTGATATTTCTTACATATTTTTATAAATATATATATGTAGGCCTAAGTATAAAGGAAATGTAGGTAAATTGGTGCCCTTATAAAGACACAAAGGAGGAGAAGGAGAATGATAATGTGGTTGTGGGGGCGAAGGACATCACAAAGGATATTTGATTGCACAACATGAATGAAGTTGAGTGGCAAATGGTTAGCCAAGTTTTAAGTTTATTCAACAACTACCCCGTCGCTCTTGCACAGTTAACATATTTTTTTACTTTTTACAAAGGATCGAACAAAGGATTATCCCATGGTATTCCTCTCTGCACTTGATGACTAACACAAGGACGACAAAGACATCAATTTGTCGTCCATGGTACGTGCCACCATTGACGATTTTATAGCTGCCTAATAGGAGGACTTTTCAGGAGTAAGAGAAAGTTGAAGTGAAGCACAAAAGAACCTTAAGTGAATTGGAAACAGAGTTGACTCTTACACTTGAAGAGAACCGCATGCTGAAGGATATGATACAGAGTCAAGCTGGCCTTTTTGAGAACACAAATAAGGTCATCGAGAAACTACGATCACGCCATTGACAACATCATCAACAATGACTTCATGTGATTGTTTTGTAAATTTGTGTGCAAGATCAACAATGAAACTCATTGATATTGTATATAATGTCATTTGAATGAATTTCTATGTATGAGTGGGTTTTTATTGAAATGAGAATGTCAGCATAAAATAATTAAAAAAATAACAAATATGAACAGAAGGAAGTCTGCATATAATATTTACAAAAATTTAACGACTTTCGCAAATATTTTATACGGCATTTCTCATCATCGCAAATATTTTATGCTGAATGAATAAGTTTGCATAAAATATTTGCAAGACTTGACATTCTGTTTAAAATAGTTGCAAAAGTAGACAAATATTTGTCGCATTATAAAAAATATTTGTCATTTGTCACAATTATTTTATGTGAACTTCTTCGTTCCATTAAATTTTTGCATAAGAATGGCAAATATTTGCCAAGATAAAAAAAAGTTTGCATAAAATAATTATAGACAAACAAAAAGAAGAAACACTAGGTACAAAAATGAGTTTATATATGATTCATAAACTCTACAAATAATAAGAAAACTCTCGTATATGTAATAAATTTACAAATATTTATTACGAATATTTGCAGTGTTGCGACGTTCAGTCTAACATGAGGTTCACACATATGTTTATGTGAATTCGTGAAGTATATGCAATTAAGTAGAATATTTATGATTTTAGTGGTTTCAGTCTAACCGGAGGTTTGTAGAATATTTATGCAAAATCGTGAAGTATATGGGAATAAGTAGGATATTTACAATTTTAGTAGTTTTAGTTTTACTAATTGTTCGTAAATAAATTTATGTGAGTTCTTAAGGTCCACATAAGAAAACATGCGATTCTTGATTTAAGTCGGAGTTTGCACTAGTCAACGAGTGCTACAATTTTATCGCAATAACCCATCAATTCACAATTGAGAAGGGTAAAAGAGTCTTAACGAGGTTGGGTATTTGCGATTTTGGACATTGGGATTATAGCAAAAATTATGCAGTTTTTAAGAAAATATGTCAAATTAGTTGTATAGTACAATCATTTTATGTTAAAATGCTCCCAATCTCTCCCTCTCTCTCTCTCTCTCTCTCTCTCTCTATATATATATATATATATATATATAGTGTGAACAATGTTGAGTCATGTTTAATAATCTGACCCTGCAGATGTGTTAGCATGAACATTTTGCTAAAAATCAACTATTGGTTCAGGTTTTTCCCATCAAAAAATATGTTTTTATGAGTTTTTTAAAAATATAAAAATTCTTACCCGTAGATTTTTGAAGTGTTATAAAAATCTGCTGACATGTCAGAATCAGATTATTCAAAAGCCTATCTTGTAGATGAATCTTCAAGGTTAGATTCCCAAAAAAAGAAAAGTGAAAAATTAAGACAAACCTCACCCGTAGGGATGGCAGTGGACCGGGGGAAAGCGGGGCCCCGCCCCGCCTCGCCCCGTTTGGACCGGGGATGGAGGGTATGAAACGGGGATGGAGGCGGGGACGAAGGTTAAAATCCATCCCCGTCCGGGGGTGGAGGCGGGGATGGACGTGCACGTTCCCCCGCCCCGCCCCGCCCCATCCCCGCCCCGGCCCATCCCCGCCCCGGCCCCGGCCCATCCCCGTCCCGGCCCCGCCCCGCCCCATCCCCGTCCCGGCCCCGCCCCATCCCCGCCCCCAACCCTTATACTCTTAGTTGTTTTATTTACTAACCCTAACTTCCTAATCCTAACCCTGGAGCCACCGAGCAGGGCCATCGTCTCTTCCCCTTCCCCAATCCCCATCCGCACTGTCATTGGAGCCGGGCTGTCGCCGACCACCATTGGCCGTCGCCGACCACCGTTGGCCGTCGCCGACCATCTCCTCCCTCTTTTCTTTTTCCTTTCCCCGTCTGTAGCCTTGCATCGTCGGAGCAGCGTAAGTTCTCTTTTAGCTTGAATAGTTTAGAGCATAGCGCCCGCTTGATCATGAGTAGGTCAGGTGATAAGAGTAACTACTTGCTTGGCCTGGGTGGGATAGGTGATCAAGCGTTAGCCTTTGTTACTTTGCAAATTGAAAGGGGTTAAAATATGGTAGAGAGCAAGCAAGGTAGCTTGTCGAGAAAAAGAAAAACAGGAATTTTCCAAAGCTGATATTTGAGAAATGTGGAATTTTGAATCTTCTATTAGTAGAAATGTTAAGAATCTTGGAAATTTTGCACACTTGGTTTCATGTAACCACTCCCTAGATTTGATGAAAATCTGGAACTTTTTGTTGGTATTTGGTAGTACATAAATAGTTGGAATGACAAAAACCGTGACAATGTGACTTTTTTACTTTTTTTTTATCATCCAAATGTACCCTAAGTTTAAAATCCTAGGTTTCGTGAAGGGTGCTTCCTTTTCTTAATGCTTTTACTTCATGGCTTGGATACCATTCTTCTTGTTAGTCTATAAGTCACCATGTGAGGCGATTTTCTGATTTATGCAAGTGACCACAAAAATCTAACTCGATTAAATGAAGATGTATGAAAGCAATTGAATCCAAGCTAATTTTTCAAGAAATTCATTCTGTCAATGTTTCCTGATTAAATTACGATAAATTATATAAAGTAATCAGCTAGAAATATTTTCTGGGCAGCTTACAATTATGCTTACTAGTGCAACTATAATTTGGTTTGCGAAACACCTGGTTCAATGCTATTTCTAGAATGTCCGAGCCCTAAGATTCCCTTGTTCTTAAAACTTGGTTGTTTTATTTTTTGTTGCCACATGCAAAATCGTCCACCTTGACATGGTCATAACCCTTAGGCCAGTCCAGATGCATCTTTGATATCAAATGTGCTCAAGTTGACCTGTACCTTGAATGTACTATGATAATCATGCAAGCCTGACTGGAATGCTTTTGCATTTTTCAACTGCATTTCTTGGGGATTAATTTAAAGTTGTAAGGATTAATCCATGGTTGGTAATAGCTTGTCCTTAAAGGTCATGTTTTTTATTTTCTAGTCTGGTTGTCTGGATCTGTACATTGCTATAAATCGTGGTAAGTTTATAATGATATTTTCCTTTTATTTGGAGTACAGTGAAAATATTTGGATATACTAAATATTCAGCTTGGACTGTATGATAATTATGTGTCACTCTACTACTTGATAGCGTGCCTTTCTCTTTATTAAATATTTTTCATCGAAGTTTCAAGCTTATTGCACCTGCTAACATCCAAGCCATTTTCAATTTTGGTTGGTTTCGGTTGGTTCAAGTTGTTTCTGTATAAAATTTAATTATGGAGAAATCAATTAAAGTTCATATCTGATAAGCAGTCTGAATATTTGTTGATAGTCTCTTTTTTGTGAATGTTTTGTAGATCTATAAGTTGGTGGCCAGTAATTTGATATGGAAGAGGAAGAACCATTAACCAATAAATTAAGTTCTCAACCTTCCAGTTCACATAGTATGTCTCAAGCTCTGGTTACACCAGTTGATAGCAACCATGTTTCAATGGAAGATAATGAAGATCAATCAACTGATTCAGGTAGATTTGCACTTGAACAGACAAGTAGGCATAAATCAGTTGTATGGAAACATTTCACTAGGAAAAAGATTGGTGGAAAGGATAAGTCAGAGTGCAATCATTGTCATAAATGTCTTGCTGGTGGTGCCAAGGCTGGAACTACTCATTTGCATGATCATATTAAGATTTGTCCTAGGCTTAAGCATAATAATATGAAGCAATATATTTTGGCTACAAACAATGCTACAGTGAATGCCGAAAAAACAATAGAGAATTGGCAATTTGTTCAAGATGCTGGAAGAAGGGATCTTGCTATGATGATTATTCTACATGAATATCCTCTTAGTATGGTTGATCATTATGGGTTTAGAAAATATTCTAATACTCTTCAACCCTTGTTCAAAATGATTACTCGAAACACTGTAAAGAAAGATATTCACAAAATTTATAATGTGGAACGAGACAAGACAATAAAATTGTTGGAAAAAACTAAGAGTAGAATTGCCATCACTACAGACATGTGGACATCTTCCAATCAAAAGAAGGGATACATGGCTATCACTGCACACTTCATTGATAATTCTTGGAGATTGCAAAGTCGAATCATAAGGTACTTGTCAAATGTCAATCATTTTTTTTTAATTCTTACTAACATGTTTTTGCAATATCAATATTTAATCGCCTTATTAAATTATGTTCAGGTTTTTATATGTACCTTATCGACATACCAAAGAAGTTCTTGCTGAGTGTTTGATGGATTGTTTGTTTGAGTGGAACCTTGATAGAAAGTTGATAAGTTTGACGATGGATAATTGCACCACTAATGATGCAGTTGTAGATATTTTATTGGATAAACTTCCATTTGGTTCATTAATATTACATGGACGGTTGTTTCATATGCGTTGTTGTGCCCATATTCTCAACTTGATTGTCCAAGATGGTTTGAATGTGATTGGAGAAAGAATTGAAAGAATTCGTGATAGTGTTGCTTATTGGACATCATCTCCCATGAGAATACAAAGATTTGAAGAGTCTGCTCATCAAATGCATATTTCAATTACCAAAAAACTTGCTCTTGATGTTAAAACTCGATGGAACTCAACTTTTATCATGCTTCAAACTGCTTTGCTTTATAAAGATGTTTTTACTCGTTTGACATATCGAGATCTCCACTACAAGCGTTGTCCGACGGAAGAGGATTGGGAGGTGGCACAAGACAATTGTGAGAAATTAGAGTTATTTCATCGTGCAACAGAATTATTTTCAGGTACAAAGTATCCTACAGCAAATGCCTACTTTCCAACTATTTGTGGGATTAGAGTTGAGATGACTAAGTGGCTAAATGATCCAAAAGATGTTGTGAAAAACATGGCGCTTAGAATGCTAGAAAAATTTAATAAGTATTGGAGTGTGATCCATGGTATTATGGGAGTGGCCACTGTTTTAGATCCAAGATACAAGTTGAGCATGTTGGAATATTATTACAAGAAGATTTATGGAGACAATGAGGCTTTAAATGAAATTATGAGGATTAAGAATCTTTGTGTGGAGTTGATTAGTGAATATGAAAAACAAGAAAACAACTCCAATGAACCTGAACTTTTTCCTCCTCCTCCTCAATCAAGTATTGGATCCAAATGTTCACTAATTGATGATCTTTCTGACTTTGATAAGTTTATACAATCTAAAGATATTGAAAAAGCATGTGGGAGATCAGAATTTGAACATTACTTAGAAGATGGGATGATGCCAAGAACTCCAGATTTTGATATACTATCATTTTGGAAGTCAAGTGGTCCCAAGTATCCTCTTCTACAAATGATTGCAAAGGATATATTTGCCATTCCTGTCTCCTCAGTTGCTTCAGAGTCTGCTTTTAGTACAGGCGGAAGGGTGATCAGTCCACATCGTAGTAAACTCCTTCCAACTACAGTAGAGGCTTTGATGTGCTCTCAAAATTGGTTGTGGGCTGAAGCACGAGGTAATGAAATTTCATTTTTTTATAATTAGTGAATGCTTATGTTATAATGTATAACTAATGCATTATTTTTAATTTATAGGTTCATCATCATCGAAGGATCCACAATGTTACACATTCTTAGAAGATATGGATGTGGTAAATTTTATTCTTTTACTCACTTCTTTTATCTGCTACTATTACTTGTTAACAAAATCTATTTTGTTTGGTTCATAGGAAAGTGAAGTAGAAGATACAAATGCTATCAATGCTGATGATATTTAGAGTTTAATGAGCTAATGGTAATTCTTTGATGTTCAACAAAATCACTTAATGTTGTATTGCAGCTAATGATATAGTGCATTTGACTATTCCACAGGTCTTGGTTGTAAGAAATGACTTGAAGATGGGGAAAGGGAAGATTGCTGCTCAATGAGTTACAAACTTACACGAGTTGCCTTTATTCATGAAAGTTCCTGTAGATGACACAATTTTACTTCTGCCAGGGTGAGTGCTCAGACCTATGCGGTATCTCAGTGAAACATCTTAATAGGTCTAGCTGTGGATTTGCTGATGCTTAAGCTGTTCATGCATGTAATTTGTAAGGAGATGCCCTTAGTTTGATATATAGTCTCGTTAGTAGGCCAAGCTGGACGTTCAATGGTTATCTGCTGTATGCTTGATTAAAGAGAATTTTGGCTACTATAGCCCATGATAGTTGATAAAGTTCACAAAATCCAAGTAGGTCACTTGTTAGAACTTATCTTCAAGGATTATTCTGTCCAATCTAAAATAGCTTTGATATGTAAGTGTTTGGTTCACATATGCTGACTACTTATAACAGTTGCTAAAGAAAGACTGCTGATTATTTATGTACCATTGAGATAAGGGCATGTTGCTACATTAACCAAGTTAATGTAAATCCAATGCTATCTAGATATTGTGGCCAAGTTCCATTTCTTGGATCCTGAACCAAAATGTTATTTGGAGACGCCTAGAAGTCCGACACTTTTGTGTTCAGTCATGTTTGATACTGACACCGACACCAACACTTCTTGACATGGGTTGGCATGATTATTTTCTAACTTTAAAGTGCCCAATACTATTGGTATGCTAGATATGGCATGTCATATGGTGAATAGTGATGACCTCTAGCAGAAAATAGCCTTTTGAGCTTTATTTTTCACAAGATCTTAGAAGTTTTTCATCAAAATTTCAATGTTTTTACAAATTATATGTGTAGGTTTTAGCAGGTCTGACAAAGTCTCAGGCACGTCACTATGCTGTTTGTAGCTCTTCAATCCCAAAGTTTTTCCGCCTTTTTTGTCACAATAGCTTCAAAAATAATTTGAATCTACTTAGTGCAGTGTTACCTGTGACTGTGAGCATCTGCAAATTACAGAAGAAAAATGGATATGTTGATCAAAAGTTGGGTTTTCTCTGTTGCTATATGGAATAATTGAGCTAAAATAAGGTAGCTATGAACTAATAGTGGTATTACAGGTTATATTGGTTTTTAACATATGATCCATTATGTTTACAAACACCTTCCCTTGCTTGAATGAATATTTGTGAGACTTATGCTTTGGTCTGGGGGTGGGGGGAAAGGGTGCATTTATTGCCTTGTTTTTCATGATTGCGTGGAGTTTTGGCACATTGCAAAAATTAAAAGCTAAAAAATAGTAAATGAAGGTTGAAACTTTCTTAGATTTGTTGTGAACAAAATGGCCTGATTTCACTGAGATACCCAAAAAAACTCTAACAACATGTTTTTTTCTAGTCAAGTTGGGTTTGTCACCCTTGGCGGTATTGTTGAGTTTCTGCTATTGTAGAGCTAAGGCCTGATTTCTCTGTTGGTGTTGGTTTGATACCATGAATTTCGTGGAAAGAGCTGTAGCAAGTTTATAGGTTATGCGTTATCTTGACTGTTTTCCATGTGGATGAATTCATTTATCATCAACTGGAATATTAACGTGAATGATTTGTAAGTAGGGATGCAATTTGACGGGGACGGGGACGGGGACGGGGACGGGGACGGGGCGGGGACGGGGACGGGGCGGGGACGGGGCGGGGACGGGGACGGGGCGGGGGTGGAGGACATGAAACGGGGATGAAGGCGGGGGTGGAGGATAAAATCCATCCCCGCCGCGGAGGCGGGGCGGGGGTGGAGGATAAAATTTTGAGGCGGGGCGGGGGTGGAAACCTTGTCCCCCGCCCCGCCCCGCCCCACTGCCATCCCTACTCACCCGCCTACCATTAGAAGAACCAATCTCTCTCTCTGAGAGAGAGAGAGAGAGAGCAATTGTTAAGCATTAACATGGGCTCATATAAGAAAATCTAAACCCAACTTTACATAAATAAGGATAATTTCTTTAGGTTTCTGTCTTATATATATATATATATATATATATATATATATATATATATATATATATATATATATATATATATATATATATATATATATATATATATGCAGACTTTAAACTAATTAACATTTACATTTAAAGCATTCAAATGATTGAAATTAATAAAATACCTTTAAATAACTCTTGAGGTATTTACAACACGCCTAACTCTTGAGGTATTTACAAATACCCCCCTAACCCTTAAAATTTTACAAATAGCTGCTTAGGTTAAGAAAATAGTTCTCAAATAACAGCTTCACTTAACTTTGGTTGGCTCATGTCAAAGTGCAGTCCTACCCTCAGTTAGTGTTAAAAGACGATTTTTTCCATGCAGACTTTCTTTTACCTTCCATGGTTTCCACCTCCTGTGCTTCTGGAATCAGGTTGTCTGAAAACTTACTTTGGATTCAGGTCAACAGAACCTCTCTCTCTCTCTCTCTCTCTCTCTCTCTCTCTCTCTCTCTCTCTCTCTCTCTCTCTCTCTATATATATATATATATATATATATATATATATATATATATATATATATATATATATATATATATATATATATATATATATATATATATACAACAACAACAACTACGCCTTCATCCCAAAACAATTGGGGTCGGCGATATGAACCAACAAAGAAAATCATTCTGGGTCTTCCACATGAATCCTTCTCCTCCATTCATTTCTATCCAATGCCATGTCCTCGGTGAGGTTCAAAGCATTCATATCCTTTCCTATCACCTCCATCCATGTCTTCCTAGGCCTACCCCGACCTCTTTTAACTAATATATTTTCTCATTTCTCCATCCTTCTAACTGGAGCATCATTAGGCCTTCGTCGAATATGTCCAAACCACCGTAAACGATTCTCTCTCATCTTATTTTCAATGGGTGCAACGCCTACCTTCTTACGTATCTCCTCGTTCCGAATCTTATCTTTTATTGTATTTTCACACATCCATCTCAGCATACGCATCTCAGCTACACTCATTTTTTGAATATGATGTCTCTTGGCAGCCCAACATTCCGTACCATATAGTAAAGCGGGCCTAATAGTCGTCCTATAAAACTTTCCCTTCAACCGCAATGGCATTCTACGATCGCACAACACTCCAATTGCACTCTTTCATTTCATCCACCCAACCTTTATCATATGATTTACATTTCCATCATTTTCTCCATACTTTTGAATGATAGATCCCAAATATTTGAAAAAATCATCCACCGGTATTTATTGCTCACCAAGCTTCACTACACTCCCATCTCTATTTCGTTGCTTACTAAATCGACATTCCATGTATTCTGTCTTACTCTTACTCAACTTAAAACCTCTTGCTTCCAATGTCTGTCTCCATAATTCTAACTTAGCATTAACCCCAGCTCTAGACTCATCAATCAAAACAATATCATCAGCAAACAACATACACCACGGCATATTTTCTTGAATTGATCTCGTAAGCTCATCCATCACTATAGCAAATAGGAAAGGGCTTAAAGCAGATCCTTGATAGGTGTGAAATTGATACGTGCAAAATGGGCTTTTATGCCCTTCTGTTAAATGTGTTGGGCTCGGTCGATTTAAGAGGAATCCACACCTGCATCATGTGTTTTTGATGAAAAAAAATGATATTTAGATCCTCAAAATTTTACAAAGGTTTTGGACCGTTGATTTTTTGAACCTTATAAAAACTCACCCATGTGTCAGAATAGAACACTACAAGAGTTGATCCCTATCAAATCAAGTACATAGATCACATACCATCAGAATTTAAAAATAAAACGAAAAACCCAAAACCTCATTTAGCACATATCATTTAGCACCTATCATTTCACACCTACCCATTACTCATATACCTACTTTGGGAGGGGCAATAGCGGTAAAAAGCAAGGGTTGCTTGTAAGATTTCTTTCTGCACATCATTCACCATCATCTTACCACTCATCATGTAATAGGCAAAAGCATCATTTCGGTAATTGAGGAGTACTTTGTGGTACCCATTTTCTTATTTCATAGAAAATAGGATTTGGTTTCCGTTGTGGGCTAGAAAAAAATTTTATTTGCTTGCTCTTGGCAAGAATAAAAGAATTTGCAGGTTGCAAAGAACTCACACAAAGACTATGCCAGTGAATTCAAATGGTTGAATATTATTGTAAAAAGATTGGTCACGAACTGAATAGCCTTGAAGCTAGGGAATAAATAGAGGGATTGGACTTTGTGGGTGATACGCAAATTGTGCCTACTGATTGAGTAATTAGATGTTGACGTAAATGGCCCAGACCTGCATCTAATTGGTTCTTCTGTCATGCCCTGTTAGGATGAGAGGGTGTTCTTCCCGAAACACAAATTCTCGTGTTCCGGTGTGCATGGAGGAATATCTTGGGACCCACGATAATTCATGTGCCAATGTTGCCCACGATGACTTTATAATAAAATAACATATAAAAAAGGTAGATATGCTTTTGATGAAAATGTTCTCCCATAAGATAGATATGCGCGGGATGAAAATGTCCTCCCGCTCCCCGTAAATAGATTTGCACATTCTGCCTTTTAGCTTATGTTACAACACATTACCGCCTTCTCGTTCCTGTCTTGTGTTAGATAGAAAACATTCTCGGGTTCGTTCCTACCTCATGGAGATAACTATATATAAATCGAACATCTGGTTCGATCATTGGTCGGCGTCATAGGAGGATTTGTCGGCCATCTCTTTTTACAATCTTCTCTTCTTCCTCATTTTCATTAGGCAGAATGAAAAAAAGCAATGACACACAAACATTCCAACAAGTGCCATTAAGGCATCGTGAGTACCTTTCCATGTCATCATGCTATTGTTGAAGAATGTATCTCGTCGTGAGTGTCAATAAGGTGTTTTGTTATTGCAGGTAGATTTTATCGTTTTGATGGTTGAAAACTTGAAGATATTTATAAGGCAGTGTGATCTGTTGACAAGAATACTTGGTTACAGATGCAAGCAATGGCCTCTACCCCATCCGGTATCGTTCATTCACTCAGTATATGCAATGTAACACAAATCACGATTGTAGTAACGTTATCGGTTTGTGAGATATTGTTTTGTTTGTTAATATCGATTTGTAATATATTATGTTGAATTGCCATATATCGATTTGTAAGATATTATGTATTTTTTAGTATCGATTTGTGAGATATTGTTTTGTTTGTTAATATCGATTTGTAATATATTATGTTGAATTGCCGTATATCAATTTATAAGATATTATGTTGAATTGCCGTATACCAATTTGTAATATATTATGTTAAATTGTTGTATATCGATTTATAAGATATTATGTGTTTTCTAGTGTCGATTTGTGAGATATGGTTTTATTTGTTATTATCGATTTGTAAGCTATTATGTTGTTGCTTTGATACTGTGATTCATTCAATCATTTTTTTGACTTGCTTAACTAATCAGTAGCAGTTGTTATATGCATCTTGAATAAATCATAGTAAACATATGCGTTGGCTAACACAAATTGATATTTTTCTCATGATAGTGTTGAGCTTGTCATCTAGTTGCAGTGAAGATGTTGTATCTCAATCATTGAGAAGTCATGGAGCAACAAACATCCGTACTATCGATGCACCTGAAGAAGTGAATATGTGGACTACTGATGCACATGATAAGAAGGTGCACACATTGGATTCACTCTTGACTTGAATATTCCAGTAGACGAAATGCAATTCAATAATGAGGTAGACGATCATGACAGTACACTTGACAGGCACCTCAAGTCTACATGATAGTACACTTGACTTTGTTCCCGTAGAAAAAATACAGTTTAATAATAAGGAAGATGCATATAAATTTTACAATGATTGTACATCAATGCACAAGGGACCGCAAACCACAGGGTACTTCTAATATGAAAGGAGTCAATCCAGTGCAAGTGTAGTCCCTTTATGAGAGATCAGAACCAAAAGGATGTGAACACACAAATGGGAACTTTTAACACCTACAACACTATTTGTCATTAACCAGCCACCAACCATAGTCAACCCAGTGCAAGTGATGTTATTGCAGAGCAAAAGGGTAAGGTGTCATGAGCTATCATTGATCCTAGCAGTATTTTTCTTTTTTCATAAAGGAAGATCAAGCACCCAGGCCTCGATGTCGCTAACTTACCAACAAAGATGACGACTGTCAATGTTGATGCAGGCAAAATTCATTGGGTTGCCAATGATTTTTGGCTGAAAATAGGTGAACGGTACAGTGAAGCTAATCTCTATCTTGTTCATTTGCACTCATAAAAAAATAAATCCTGGGTGTTGAATTTCTCAAAGCCATGAGGGTTGTCATAGATCACATGAGGGACCTTAATATAGATTCTAGGATGGGAAACTAGAGCAAGAGCAAGCTAACCTCACTGCCATGTCGTTAGTCAGAAGACAAGACATTGCAATAAATGAAAGAGAGACCACATCAAAAGCACCAGGGGGGCAACAGGCTCACTTTCTAGAAAGCAACAAGCAGGACCAAGTCATCTCCAAAGTCATACCCTATGTCATAGCACCTGTAGGATCTCATTGTTGCAAGTTGTTTTGATCAAATCAGACCTTGTAGATGGATTTAGCATGGTCAAATTGATAAGAATCAACCCTTGGATCCTGTTTTTTCAACCAAAAAAAAAATATGATTTCATAAATCATAATATTTTGGTGTTTTTACAACTCTTGATTTCCAAATTACTGAAAAATCCTGCACAAAGATCAGATTTTGGTGATTCAAACATCAATCTTCACTAAACAGACCATGTAGATCACATTCATGGAGTATCCTGATAAAAACACGATATTTTAAAAATAAATGACCAATATTTGTGAGTATGGCCTTTGTTATTTTGTGAGCCTCATCAGAATATGTCTGCAAATAGCCTCATATGTGTGTGTGTGTGTGTGTGTGTGTGTGTGTGTGTGTGTGCACTCGTGCATGTAAAAAAGATATGACAGTGAAGAGCAGTGGGAACGGCACTGAACCAAACCTGCAGTGTCTTGTTCTCGAGTTAGCTTAAGATCATTGGGAATCTTGTTTAAAGTGCATCACATCCTACTGAAGCTGAACTGATGAAGTGCATCATGTCTTACAGAAGAAGACAGCTCTTGGCAAGTCATAAGTTCGTTCCCACAAATCACTGAAAATATTGCCTAGTACAATAGAAATGACATTAACATGAAGGCATTCAATGTATGGATACACAAATTGCCCAATGCAAAAGATGTGAATAAAATGCTAGTTGTAACAACCAAATGTGTAACAAAAAAGTACATGTAGATGAATAAATTTCTAGTCAAAGACATGAATAAGATGTCAGGCATTTAATGAAGAGTGTGTAACCAAAAAGTTCTGTGCCGATGTCCAATGAGAGTAGCACAATCAACAAATACATATATACATAATACATACATAATACATACATATTTTTTTTCTTTTTCTAATGCCAATCACAATGCAAGTAAGCAATAACAAAATTACAATTATAGTTAAGAGAGAGTTTTCTGAACATAAGAAAATACATCCATATTTCTCTATTGCCTATATGTAGAAGTGCTTTGCCATCTTATCGATCCTCTCTCACGCTTCCATTTCTTCATTATCAACAAAACAACAAATTTGTTTATACAGTTACAGTACAGTTGAATAGATGCCAAACCTTTTAGCCTTATAATTATTTGGCTTGATAAGCTTAAAGGTGTAGAAATAGGACTTCTCATTACCAATTGCTGCATTGCTGAATCAGTGCATCCATGAGATACAAACCCATCCACAGTCACAAATCATTGCTCTCCATATCAGTTACTGGGACTGTAGAAAGCTTGGGGTGTCTGCTCTTGTATGTATAAGATTTAGCAAAGAATAGATAAGCCAACAATTCAAAAGTGCTAAGGCCAGCCAAAAGCCAGTAGAAATAATCTAGATGTGCTCGGTTAAGATTATTGGAGAACCAACTTTCCCCACTGGTACTACTTAGTTTCTCTATCAAAGAGATGAGGAAGCTGCTCAAGAAGTTCCCAACCCCAAATACACTAAGATAAAGAGCTATTCCCAAACTTCGCAACCCATCTGGCATCTGATCATAAAAGAATTCTTGCAATCCCACCATTGTGAAGACATCAGCAAGTCCAAACAAGAGATACTGAGGAATCAACCACCATATGTGCATGGGTACGGTTGCCATTGGCAAATCAATTAGACCCGCATTTCTAGCAACCTTTAGCCTCCTTATCTCCACAAGGGAAGCTACTATCATAGAAACTATTGATAAGATCATCCCAGTTCCTATCCTCTGGAGCATTGTTATGCCAGAGGGGATACCTGTGACACTCCTAGCACTTGGAACAAGAACTCGATCATAGATTGGGATGAACAGAACTATGGACATACTAATGAAGCTTTGTATTGTTGCTGCTGGCACCAAGTAGCTAGGACCAATCTTTCTGTCCATTGTGCTGCCTTGCTTTGTGAAAAAAGTTGATGACTGGGCAAACACAACTGCATACATCAAAAATGTAATCCATAATGGAATCAGGCGTAGAACTCCCTTAGCCTCTTCCACTTGTGCAACAGAGCATACAATCCAACTGTTCTTCTTGGATGGTGAAGAACAATCTGATCTCAATCGTAGAGCAGCTCTGTCAAGGAAACTACAAAACAAGAAGATGCACAATAAAATGAGTCGTAAGAACACAACATTAAAATTTTAACTAAAGCACATGCTTCATAGAAGAGCTCATACCCGCTATTCTACACCACTTTTATGAAGCTTTCCAATACAACTAGTACATATGGGACACAATACAGGAGTAAAAATGGAGCATCCATGTGTATAGCATCTATTTAAGAATGCCAAAATCAAAGAGATCTTCAGGCAAGCCATGAAATGTTTGACAAGGCTTCAACTAGTCTACTCCCTCCCAATATGCCTATTCAACCAGTCACCAATGCATTGACAGCCTTAGTTCTCAGTTTCATCTGGGGAGGATTTATAACCTCAAATTGTCGATTTTCTCATCAAAAGAAACATTGTTTAAAAGTTTCTCTTTTTAGAACGTGAACAGCCACATGAAAAGGAGGGGGGGGGGGGGGGGTAAAGAGTGAAGACAGTTAATGTTCAAGGCGTAGGATCCTCAGACAATGAAGATATAATTTATGAAAAAGGAATTGATACTCTGATTCAATATCAAAAAGTGCCTGAAGTTGAAAATACTAGTTGTCTTAAGATAGGAATATGTTGGTGATGACAATGAAGTAAAATATGATTTATGAAAAAGAAATGATACTTCAATTCAATATCAAAAGGTGCCTGAACTTGAAAAAAATAGTTGTCTTAAGATAGGAATATGTTGCTGGTGACAAAACTCTGCCAAAGCATTAGAAAAAAAAAAGCCTTTTTCAAAATATTGGAAAGGAAAAGAAATGCAAAATCAGTGGGAGGATTGAACTCGATCTATAGATAGCCTCCTCAAACGTTCCAAAAAATAGTCTCCTTCCAATGGTCCTCAAAGGCACTGAAACCATTCTTCATGCATTTTGTGACAGACTCCACTACAGCTAATGTTATAAGTCAATGTGTACTGTAATTATCACAGACAAAGAACTCCTGACTCCTAAATTGTGTGACCCCCAATTGAAGGTTGAGCTTAGATGAGACATGCTCATTGTAGACACTAAAGATGAGGGGCTACAGTTTCCAATGCTCTCGATAACAACGTAGATGGAGGCAATGGTTCCCTACTCCTCGCAAGCATATATGGAGAGCATGGCACTGTTATCCTGGGGAAGTTCAAAAATCACATCCATGTTGGTTGAAAAAGTTAATAACAAGTTCTTTCACAGTTCAAACCTTATCTTGCTCTTGCTGGTAGCACACGGGCTCTCTAACTCTTCTTTAGCCCATTTTGATTTCCGGATTGCTGCAACAAAAACTTGTGCTATCCTTGTGAAGGGACTTTGCTCTTGAACTACCTTAAACCGGTATATAAGCGACCCAATCAAGAAAACTGTAAGTGCTAATGCCATTGATAAGCATGGTATTCCAAATCCAAGAGCCCAACCAACGTTTTCTTGAATGTAAACAATAGCTGAAACTGAGAACACGGCTCCAAAGCATATTGCAAAGTACCACAAATTGAAAAAAGAGGCCTTGGACTTCTGCTCTTCAGGATTGGTCTCATCAAATTGGTCTGCACCAAATGCCTGGACGCATGGCTTGTGCCCACTCTGAGCTATAGCAACCAAGTAGAGAGAGAAGAAGAAGAAGGATACTTGAAACTTTGATGGAGAAGAACATGAAGTATTTTTAGCACCACTGCAACCAAATGGAAGGATAGCTGATAGAGTCAAGAAAGCCAAACCCTGCAAGTTTGCACCAGTCCCAAGGCTCACAATTTAACTAATGACTAATTCTCTAAGATCAAACCAACTAATTTTATAAAACAAGCAAGTTCGCTAGATGCTGCAAATTGTATCTAGTTGCACCAAATAACACAGGTCTTGACAACGCAATTCAGGCTCAATTCCAAGTGAGTCAAATCTAGGCCGGACAAACTAAGTTTTAGATAAAATAGTAGCTCAGTCTAGGCCTTTAGGATCATGCCTAAACGGTATAATATTTAGAAGGGTGGGATTACACTACAATTTTGTACAAACTCTACAACTGTTTCAGAAAGAAAGATTTTTACAGAAATGGGGTTGCACCACATTGTTGAAACTTGAAAACTATTTCAATAGATAAGAATTAACAAATAGTAAATTGGCTACTTTGTTTTAGTAACGCTTCACCTTGTGACCATTGATTTCACTTACAAGGAGGTAGAGAAGGGAGGAGAAGAGGATGGTCCTGTATCTGCCCAGGTATGAATCCGCCACGAACGCCCCCACCAAGGGGAGCAGCGACGCCACGCCGGACCAAACATTCACGTTCGCCGCCGCCACGGCGACCGACTGGTGCAGCGACACCGTGAGGTAGGTGATGAGGTTGGAGGAGATGCCGTAGTAGGCCAGCCTCTCAGACATCTCCACCCCTTCACCCCCAACAGCACAACCCCAATCAATCCGTTTCGTTTCGAATGTAGGATGGGATCGGAAAAGTGAAGATAAACAGAAACCCAATTCAGGAGGGGAAGCTATTACCGATTATGAAGAGAGAGGATGTCCACCCGCCGGATCTAGACCGGACCGCCGGTCGGCCTTTAAAATCGACGGTTCCCTCGACGTAATAGTCATCACCACCACCAAGAAGAGGAGATGAGGTTTCAGACATAGTCATTTTGCTTCTCTGCCTGCTACCTATTGCTGGGTATTGCAGGACTGCTGTCTCTCTCTCTTATCTTTTCCTCAAGGGACCTCCGATAGTTTTACATGACCGTAGGTATGGCAGGCTGAGTCAGCACAACCAAGTCGTTATGCCCGGTGCAGTTTTTTCGGGTTATAAATAAAAAAATAAAATAAAAAACTCTAATCGGATCAGCACCCAGAAATTCCAAAACTCCCTGGTTTCTGCGGCCTTCAATCTACTTAAAGTCATTTTGTACTTCTCTTCAACTTTTTCTTCCCTATGAAAGGCCCTCTTTGTGAAGGAAGAACATGCAACTTGATAGACGGTTACAAAATCGTCATTGGTGGCCCATGTCATGAACTTCAAGTTGATGTCTTTGTCGACCTCGCATCAGTCTTGAAGTTTGAAGAGGAATATCGTGAAATAATTCTTCATCTAATCCTTCATAGAATGCGATAAAAATTTGCTAATTGTGCACAGGTGAATGGACGGTTGCTGAACAAACCCGAACATTCGAACGACTCAGTTGATCATTTGGCGCTCAACTTTATTCATATTATGCAACCAAATATCTTTCATTACGATGTCCTTCGCCCCTACAACCACATCGGCATTCTCCTCCTCCTTCAACGCACCTTCATAGGGGTACAATTTTACCTATATTTTCTTTATGGTTAAGCCTACATACTTGCATTTATTAAAAAAATATAAAAAATATCAATAGCAATACTTATTTTTACCCTGGTCAGCCTGTGAAGCGATGCAGCGCATTTAACACATGACATGCTATGACCCACCAATCTTCGATCACGGCTATCTTCGCTGCATAACCAACTCTACATTGCGGCACGTGAAAATTTATGGGCAATGTTACACATCTTGGCCTTTCAATGAATATGTTCTCCCATATTCAAATTTGTATATTAACAAAGATTAATAAACAATATGTATTTATATATCAAAACTTTAGGATTAATATACAATATATAAGTATAGTATATAAGTATAAATCAAAAGTTTAGGTACAATGAAGGAATAAATATCTCCAACAATACTAACATCTCAATAAGGTTTTTTCTTCTACTTCTCATACTACTCAAACTTGCATAGGTATACAAGTGAGGTTGCTCCCCGTGTGTACTGATTGACATGATCCAGTTCTACTAATAGTTTGATGTACGATGCATGTATCGACTTTCCACCAGTGTCGATAAATAAGCATGAGTTGAATAAGTATAACAAAAATGTTTTTACCGACATGTCTACCCTGCTATAGCTATTCTCTCTAATACATGCTACAGGGGTCATAGTAGCTTCTAAGCCATGAAAACATGATCATTTAGCCTTCGAATGTATCATCATTTGCCTGGATATCTGGAGAAGTGTATGTGGCATTTCTTGGAGCATTAGCCAAAACAACTTGACCAACATCTGCATTCATTTTTCCAGAATAATCAACCAGTTCAATAAAATTTCCATGATTCAATGAAGATAAAGATTCATCATGGCCCCTAAATGCGCAACCTTGGAGTGCTAACCACTGAAGAGCTAACATTGAGGTTCTTACTCTCAAGCGAGCTTTCTGGCGTTCCTCTTGGGATACAACATTCATCACTTTGTCAATGTGATGACCCGGTCTCATCAAAATCTCTGCATTTCTTACACATACATTATGATATGAAGACGGTGAAGAACCGACATGGGTAAGAAAAGCACATTTTTCTCCTTGACTAACCCTCTTTCAATTATTAAACCCAACTATTGTCAATGCTGAGATATTCGAAGAAGGGCTATTATCAAGAAAAAGAAAGCAATAAAAACAATATGCTTTATCTTCTGTCAGAGAATACTCTAGCCAACGAAACTTATCATACCAATGTTCTTAACATCAATGCACTTATTTACCACATTGTCTACTTGGGTATTGTGCAAGTTTTGGTTGAAAAGGTCTTGCCCTCAGATAAGCCCGTCTAATTCGATCTATTTCATTAAAAGGGTGATCACACATACGCTTTCTTTTACCCGGATCTCTTTCAATATAAAAATCAAATTCTGAAGTTGGATTCGGAGATGGAATATGCTCAGGTGATGAAGGAATGGTTGGAATAGGAATTGGAGTTTTCTCGACTTGTCCATCTGAAGAGTTGTCTAACTTCGAAAAAAATGATAACAAGTTTTTTCTTTTCTTAGTGCTCGAAGATTGTCCTCTTTCCATTTCAAATTCTACAAATAAATAAGATACTACATGAGCATAATTTTGACTGTTTCAACTTACAAAAATATTACTTTAACTGTTTAACATAACAATTATGCATAAGTACACTGAATCAGATACAATTATTGATTGGTGATAAATAATAAAAAAATAATTGAATAACATCATGTTAAGGTAGTGAAAAAAACTAGAGAAAAGCAAGTATAAATTTTTCATCGAATCAAATACAATTACTGATTGGTGATAAAATTATTAATCAAACACGTAAACTATCAATAATCTACACAATTAATCTTTATAATTCTACACAAGTACACTGAATCAGATACAATTACTGATTGGTGATAAAATTATTAATCAAATGCATAAACTATCAATAATCTACACAATTAATCATTACAATTCTACACAAGTACACCGAATCAGATACAGTTATGGATTGATGATAAAATTATTAATCAAACACGTAAACTATCAATAATCTACATAATTAATCATTATAATTCTACACAAGTACGCCGAATCAGATACAGTTACTGATTGGTTATAAATGACAGAAAAATACCAATATAACACTATAAGTCTATACCAATTAACAAATTAACATTATAACAATTAACACTTAACAACTATAACAAACTAATAATCGTGCATAGGGTATAGATCAGGACAAATAACAACAATAAATTTGTAAATTGCAACTAGATAAGAGTTAAGCATATACTCACAAGTCACTAGGAGAGTAACTAGATAAGAGTTAGCACCGCTGAAACGATATTCACTAATTCACAACCTTCAAATATATCTTCTTGTCCTTCAAATAAATTCACTGATTCACAACTTTCTCCTACTGTCTAAAGATAACTAATTTGGATATCAAAACATTAAAACGCAAGTTAGAAGTCAGGACTTTTCTATAATTCTATATAATTTGAGTAAATAAAGTAGATAATTGATTTTATAATTCAGAAATCATGACTTATTCTAAAATTCATAAGTCATTGATTCACATCCTTTTCCTAGCTTTGTTCCAACTAAAATGAGTAGATAAAGTAGAATTATTGCACCAAAAAATATAAATTACCATCAACAGTCAACATTCATCTTCCACTTTAATTTAATTTGTGAGTCAAACAATTAATATGAGATAAAATACTGAGAGACATTTGCATATATGTATATATGTATATAATATATACATATATACATAGGAATATATGCATAGGAGCTCATTCAGGAACAAAAAATAGGATTTATCCTCAAAATGGGTAAATTATTTTTTATTTTAAATAAAATTTGATCAAAAATAAATGCAGTGAATTGTTTCAGGTCAGGATCAACCCTACTTCGGAGTTGATTTGATTAAATTCACTCCAATCCACTCTAATCCACCTATAATTTGATTAAATAAAACTAGCACATATTTGATTAGTCAAATTACCCAAAAGATCGGTGTCTTGTCGTCGTGCTCGGTCGGTGTCTCGTCATCTTGCTCACTCAAGAGCACGAAAGCAGCACCGTAGGCTTGGAGGAGAAGTGTGGGCGGGCAGCATCGGAGGAGAAGCTCGGTCGGCGTTGGAGAAGAAGTTGGGCGGCCGGCGTCAGAGAAGAAGCTCGTGCGGCGGGCGTAGGAGAAGAAACTGGGCGACGTTGGATCGGTCGTCGGGAGTCAGAGGATTTGGGGAAGACGAGGGCAAGGGCTAGGTCACTCAAAATCAAGATCGAAGAAGAAGAGGGGCTGAGGGGTAATAAGTTAAATGGGTCGGACAGAAAAATCAAGGGCAAGTTGCAGAGAGGCAACTAACTTATGGCTTACATTCCTCATATTTCAAACATTTAATGCAGACGCCTAACTTTCTAAGAATTGATCGGACGGCTGCCTGAGTTACTTTTTGTATAATTTTTATTGAAATTTTGCAATTTTGCCCTTTAAAATGTCTTATGTGCCTCTCTCTCTCTCAAGGTATTCAGTAATTTAAAGTAAAGACACGATTAAAACTCCAATTTTTAAGAGTTAAGTATAGTTAAGTGAACAAAAGTAACCTACACAGCCATTGGATCAGTTTCTTGAAAAGTTAGGCGTTTATCTTAAATATATAAAGCTTGACTTAGCTAAAATTATATTTGCCATAAGGTAGACGCCAATCTATAAATTTCCCTAAAATCAATCAATGAAACTTTCACCTGCCCTTTCAAAAGGGTTATGCCTAAAAACTCTCTCATTGGGTTAATTTTTAGCCGTGATTAGCTGGGATTTAGCTCATTAGCATACATTTTCATGAACCAAATGTTAAGTTAGGGATATTAAATCACCTATCTTTTGTCTCTTGATGTTAATGAGTTATTTTCTTTATTGTTGAAGGTATTTTGGTTACATTAGAGAGAAAAGGTAGGTCGTCCTAATGTCAGAGATGGGATGATTTTTCTCATTATAGAAGAGGGGGAAAAAGCATTCTCTTATTGTGATTTTGGTTGTGGGAGTTCCCATGGAATCGAAAAAGTTTATTCTCTAATCTTGTAATCCTTTATAATGCCATTGTTGATAGTGAATTTTTATTTCCTGGCATTGCCAAGGATGTAGCCACTTTGTAGGTGAAACATATTAAATCCTTATGTCGTAGTTAATCTCTCTTGTTTCTCTATTTCCTTATTTTCCTAATACTGCTTGCATTCATATATCTTGGGATCTTTATGTCGGTAATTCGATGTCACTAAAATTGATTTGACTTATTGGATTAGCGGCGGTTTGGCTGCTACAAGAAATTTATCAAAGTAACATGTTCCTTTTACCTTGAAAATAGATTAAGAAATTGTACCATAAATCATATACCACTCAGATTCTACATTCAATTCCAATGGGAAGGGTATCCGTATGATTAAGCAAACAATGCTGCAGAGAGGTCATTGATTTTGGAGTCATGTAAAAGGTGCGTTAACTCATTGCTGTCATTGTGGCAGTAACTGCAAGCACTGCATTGCAGCTCAACGCAATAAAGTGTTTAATTTACAGAAAATGACAGTATTGCATGGTAAACATCAAGTGTTTTTCTAAAAACCCTACAATTTGTTATATTCGTCCGATGACCAAAACCACAAATAGCAAACTTCATTAGGATCTTTTTATCTTTTGTATGTGCAAAACTCACGATGTTCCCACGATATATCGCTCCGCTCATTGGGTATCGCACTCTCACTGAAAATGAGGTCTTCTCTGTTAATCATAAAATCACAAATACCATAATAAAATTGTATATTTTATACCAAAGTCATGAAAAAACGTGCGAACATCTTTTCTGTTTTCTTTAACCCTAACTTAAATGTATGGTCGTACATATTTTTTACGGTCTTCACGAAGTATTATGCAAAAACAAGTTTTGTGAACCCCCTTATGACAATAACTTCGCAAATATCTTAGCAAAATCGCATGTAATTGGTACCTATAAAATATGATTTTCATGTTTGCAATTTTTTGTGATAAAAAAAACAATTATCTGCACTTCAAGTCTATTTTTCATATTTTCTAGGGAATCTTTGTAGTATCTGACTTGCTTGATGTTCTGGAAAAAAAATCAGTGACTTTTTTTATAACTATTTTTTACCATGCTTTTCTGGCAATTCATCGGTGGCACTTCATCGTTGCATTCCGATGAGGTTGCAACCATGTTTAGGTCGAAAGATGAATTTAATACAAACAATATATACATCTATAATGTTTTATTTTAATTCTCAACTTTTTTCTTTTTTGTAGAAATGAGCATCATCTAAGTTCATGTGTATTTGTGTGTGGTTGTTTGCTTGTCCTGTGTTTTATTTAATATTTTTCATGAGATTTATCATTTAAGGTTTACTATGCTTGTGTTGTAGATGATTTATGTGTGTTTTCTTATCTTTTATTTAATTTTTTTGAACAATGATGAATATATGCGAACATTAACTATTATTCTAATTTTTTATGTTTTGCACGTTATTTATAAATATATAAAATTTATAAAACATTAAACATGAAATATTTAAAGAATAATGACAAAACTCATATTTTACATCCTTAAATTTTGACAATTCATAAAGTTTGACAAATTTAAAATCATTAAACATGAAAAAAATAGACTATAAAAAAAATATGAAAAATTTAATCAGTTATAAGTTTTGGCCCAGTTAAACATGAAATAATTAAAGAACAAATTTAAACTCATAATTTATATTCTTAAAGTTTGACAATTCATAAATTATAATATTAATAAACAGATAGTCCTCCTAATTACCTATAGTTTCGCAGGATCTATCCCTGCAATCTCTGTTGCTTTCTGCTACAATCATTTTTTGTTCTTTGCCTTAGCATTTTTCTTCATTTTTTTATAGAATATAATCAAATGATTCCTACAATTTGTGATATAATTTTGAAAAAAAGATTATTAACAAACAACTAATATAGTTTATCTTTCATAACTATCACAAACAAGGACAACATATAAATATGTACCTAGGTAAAGGTAAAATCCTTGTTTCTGCCCAAGTATTGCATGTACAAAAAGAAAAATATATCACAGTCATAGTTGTAATATAAATATTTTAAGTCAACATGTACTGAACATTAATTGAATTAACAATCATAGATAATTACTCATTTTTTAGTTGAGAAATAATTGTAGTCCATTCACGCTGTAAAAAAATCAACTTATAACAAAACATTAAACCTACCGAGTATGAGAAAGAAATAAGATCATGTTTTAGTAAGTAATCTTAACTTACTATGTTGCACACATTCTTATGTACGTAAGTTGTGCTACGAATTGAATTGTACAGCTTGAACTCATTCACCATGAGGTTCATTTCCCAAAGAACTCAGTGTTTGTTGCCTGAGTTGATAGAAAATAAGACATGCAACGTAAATTGAGTTTAAAGTCACTTTGGGCACCTAAATTTATGTGTTATGTATGCAACATTGTCCAACGGATACCTTTTCAGCTTCAAATCAAGCATAGAGCATCTTGTCATCAACATTCAAGCATCTAAAAGCCTCATCTTCTTGTCCTTTAGTTGTTAGCATTTGTTGTGACAAATCAATGTTTACAAGTTAGTCTTTGTTAGTCGGTAATAAAACACCAAAAACATCAGTTTTCAGACTCAAAAAAATAAAGGTTAAGGTAAACGGTCTTTGGTAAATTATATTGTTTTTTTATGTCTCAGTTGTGACTTTTTTTAGTCTTTCTATGAATATTGTTAAATGCTACATATGTGGTACATTCATGTTAGATTCATTTGAGTGTACATACAAACATAACAAACATGCAAATATAACACTTATGACACTTATTATCAAAGTATCTTCATAAAATTCATACTATTTCGACTCATTTTGACTTTCCTCACCAACCTTTATAAGTATCTCGGACACCACAATTGCTTTCATGCTTGAGACTGGGAATAGAGGTTTGAACAGCTTTTTATGACAATGTTTTTTGTATAGTTTATAACTATTCATCCTGAACTACCTAAGATATACATAAAAGACATAAAGACATCATTAACTACCTACGCTGAAAACAAATATGCATTACACTAATATAGTTAACCCTAACCCCATTACACTAACACAAAAACACTGAAAATTAAAATAAAGATACAGAAATACATGTAAATCATATACAACACATACATAGTAAACCCTAAATGGTAAATCACGTAAAAAATATTAAATAAAACACTGGAAAAGCAAACAACCACACACAAATATGCATGGGCCTAGATGCTCATTTTTACAAAAAAAAATAAAAATAAAAATAAAATAATATGATATATATTGTTTGAACCTCATCGGAATGTAACGATGAAGTGTTGCCGATGAATAGTCAAAATAGTTGTGAAAAAAGTTGAATTTTTTTCAGAAGATCAAGCAAGTTGCAACCACAAAGAAATCATAGAAATATGAAAATAACCCTAGGGTGCATATAATCGCTTTTTATACCACGAAAAACCACAAACATGAAAATCACATTCTATAGGTACCAGATAGGGGTGTCAACATATCGGGTTTACCTGAACCAGACCTAGACCAAACCCTATAAGGTCAGGGTATAGTTACAAATAAGAAGACCTCATTAAGACACGAGTCCAAACTCGAAGGTATGATTAATACTCTTGATCCAAGTATAGTTTGTGAAATTCTATAGTAGACTCAGGCCTGACCCGAGTTCTGATTAATACCTATAATTTTTTATGTAAAAATGATAAAAAAATATTATTTTACCAGGTATGATCCAAGTCTGGTTCATGTAGTTCTTATCGGGTCTAGGGTCTTGGCATGGTTTTTCTTATAGTAAACCTAATTAGACCCAAATCTGGTTCAAGTCTAGTTTTACTTGGGTCCAAACAAAACCTGACCCGTTGACACACCTAGTACTAGATATATGTGATTTTGCTAAAATATTTGTGAAATTATTATAAGAAGGTTTGCAAAATTTATTTTTGCATGCTTCATAAAGACCGCAAAAAAATATGTATGAACATGCATTTAAGGGTTAAAGAAAGGAGAAAAGAGTTTTGCATGATTTTCATTGACTTTGATATAAAATATATGATTTTACAAGGCATTTGTGATTTTAAGATTAACAAAGAAGACTGCATAATAACATAATTTTTTGCATGCTTCATGAGATCCGCAAAAAAAATGTGTGGACCTCCTAAGTGGGAGTTTGCGATACTCGATGAGTGCAGCGATATATTGCACGAACTTCGTAAGTCTTGCACATGCAAAGGGTAAAAATGTCATAACAGAGTTGACTATTTATGGTTTTTGTCATCAGACGAATTTTAGCAAATTATGGGGTTTTTAAGAAAATGCATCATTTTTCCCGGACAACTATCATTTTCCATTTAATTTAATTGTCCACTTATGTTCACCATACAACACACTTTCCTTCCAACAATCCTAAAAAACCAGCGGTTTCCTAGTAAACAAGAAAGAAATAATAATAATAATAATAATAATAATAATAATAATCAAACAGGTTGTGAACTGCCCAGCACCTTAACAGCTAATTGGTGAACCAAAAAAACGCTGATGGAAGAATCAATGCATTAACAGCAAGAAACACTTATTATATTTGAATCAACCAGCTTCCACTAAAATCATTCTAAGGGAGAAAATGAAAAAGGGTAAACATACTATAGAGCATTTATCTTTATATCAAACAGATTGGGGACATCTTACAATAGCCCTTAGTCCTCGTACTCTGTCTCTTCCGAATCTTCGTTTGCTTCTGCGTACCGCCATCCTTCCTCTTCTGCATTTTCACGATCTTCTTCAGTCTCTTCACTGTCTTCCTCGTACACATCTTTGGTAGGCCACTGCTGCTTCACTCTTGTGTTTGGGTTCGTAGGTGCAGTTATGGGAATTGCAGGCGGTGTGGACACGGCTGACCCTTTCCTCTGGGTTATCTTAGCAGGTGGCATCTTTGAAGCTAGATTAGGTTTGCTCCGTTTTGCATCCTTGGCACTGCCACTTTTTGATGCATACGCATCTTGGTCACTGGCTTCATCCATCTCATTGTCCATGTCATGTTGGGCATGCTTCCCATTTTCTTCTGTGTTATGTCCAGGATGTTCTCTTCTAAGATGGAGGTTCAATTTGTATTCATGGATATAGGATTTTCCACAACCTTCGTAAGGACATGCATAGGGACGATCTGATGAAGCAGAACCATATATTACAGAGGAAGGTTTTGGGGTACTATGTAGCTTTTCCATCTGCACATTGTGTTTTGCTTCGGATGGCATATTCTGAAAAGCAATGACAGAATGCAGATAAAGGTTCCATCTTAAACACAACTAGAAGGATGAAATATTACCAGCGAAATTACTCTATCTGAACTACCAAGTTGTTGAAGGTTCCACAATAAACAGGTTGAGTTTGGTGATGATCACGTAATCCGTAAAGCATAGACATTCAATTAGCTGTGTACGTGTGCATGTACAAAGATAAAAAGTGCATATGCTATTAGTAGGGATGCCAATCGATCAGATTTTATCGACATCTGACCAAATCTAACTCTGTTTAGTGGGATTGTGTAAGCTAAAACCATATCCAATTATAATCAGATGAGGATATAGTTTCAACTTTTTGCTACCAAATCTGACAGATATCCGGATTTGATGGATATCCAAAACCGATTACATGTAAAAGATTGGTTCTGGTATGAGCTTTTTACAATCTGAAATCCTAAGCCAAATTTGAATTCATCTAGCCAACATCCGATTAGTTGGATCTAGTATTGGCCACATCCAACCCAAATCCGAACAGTTTAGAACCCTACTTATTAGCAATTTACAGAAAACCACCCTACATATGGGTTATTACATTCAACCTCCTACTTTATCTGAATGTGTTTCAAGTACACGCCTGATGATGACTTTTGTCCTTTCTAATAGAACAATTCATGTCATATTATGGTCTTTAGTAAAACAAATCAACAATGAAAGCATTTTAGTTATACTTGGTTTGACAAAAGAAAGATCAACAAAATGATTTTTAGACCAAGCATGTGCTTGAAACATAAATTATAAAAGCAGGTGGATAAAAGTAAACACCATAACATTAGGTGGCTTTTTGTAAATTATTCAGCACACGCACTTACACAAAACACACACACACAGTTGGCACTACCAAGAGTGAATAAAGAACTTTGAAAGAGTTGGAAAACGTGCACTATGGGAACCCATGGTACGTAAGAGAAGGTGGCTTTAACTCACACTGATAGTTGGCTGTAGGCTTTTGTCTATTGGTAGTGCCATAAACTCTCAGATTCTGTTGGACTACTTTGTGTCAATCAGATATGCATCCCTCTACAAGAGACAAATGTGATTGAAAAGACAAGCAATGCTATCAAAGAAACCAGATTGATTTCATGTCCCTCCCGACATAAAAGAGGCACAGGTCAGACCTAGTGAAGCCTGAAAGCATATCCTACTTTGGTTAATGGGTTGGAGTCCAGATACAAATGCAACTAGCTTAGGCATATGCTAATCCAGGTGTGATTAGCATAAAGAATATGGCTGTCTTGATCAGGCTTACTTAATTTAATGAGCCAAGCTCAAGCCTGGTTTTAGGCTCATTTACATTAATGTTCTGTGCAAACAAAATCAATGTATCGTTTTTTAAAGGCAAGTTGGGGTTAAGCATGAAATGAAATGGGGATCTTCGAAACACGAGCTTTGATTAACAAGAGCAAGTGTCAAGAATGACACTAAAACATAACCCTTAAAAAGAGTATAACTGGAAACAAAATAAAAATAAAAATGTATTCTTTATTGATATGAAAAACCAATTGCTTAAGAAGCATTGGAGTGAAATACAAGAGGGGCTGCACCCCTTTATATACACAACTGAAAGAGGACTCAATAGAGCTCTTGGGCACAGTCCAACAGCTCTATTTAGAGCTGTTGGAATGTGTCAGTCCAACAGCTCTATTGCTAGTCAAGTCTGGACAGGACTTGACTAGCAACAGTCATTCTAGTTCAAACTGAACTAGATGACATAAAGACAAAAAATAAAAATAAAGGAAAAAAAATACAGAAAAGAAAGAAATTAAAAATGTATTTATATATATATATATATAATAATATAATATTATTATATATACATATATGTACAGTTTTACATTTTAACACTCCCCCTCAAACTTACGGTACAATGAGCGAAAGTTTGTCTAAGAGAAAGTGAAATCGGGGAGCAGCGAGAGGCTTTGTAAAGAGGTCTGCTAACTGATATTCTGAAGTGACATATGGCAGATCAATTATCCCGTGTAGATATTCCTCTCTGACGTAGTGACAATCTATTTCGATGTGTTTGGTGCGTTCGTGGAATGTTCTGTTACTGGCAATGTAGATCGCACTTTTGTTGTCACAACACATTTGTGAAGCCTTTGTTGCTTCAACTCCCATGTCAGCAAGCAGTCGTCGGAGCCAAACTACTTTCATGGTCGTGGTTGCCATGGCTCTGTATTCAGCTTCGGTGGATGAGAGAGATACCTTCTGCTGCTTTTTACACCTCCACGAGATTAATGATTCCCCTAAAAAGACACAAAAGCCAGTGGTTGAGTGTCTGTTATTGGGATCACCTCCCCAATCAGCATCAGTATATGCAATTAAATCAAGAGAAGAGGAGGAAGATAAGAAAAGTCCTCGTGAAAGAGAGGACTTGATGTATCTGATAATACGCATGACTGCTCCCATATGAACAGAAGTAGGAGCATATTGAAATTGACTTGCTGTATGAACAGCATGTGCTATATCTGGTCTGGTAATGGATAGATAGGAAAGTGCCCCGACAAGCTGTCTGTAAGGAGTAGGGTCTGCAAGAAGTTCTCCATCATCAATCTTCATTTTAACATTAACAACTTCTGGAGTGTCAACTTTCTTATCATCAGTAATACCAGACCTGAAAACAATATCAAAAGCAAATTTAGTCTGAGATAATAAATATCCTATAGGAGAATAAGCAACTTCAATGCCTAAAAAATATCTCAACAAGCCCAAATCAGTCATTTCAAAATGAGATTTAAGAAGTGTTTTGATTGTTTCAACTCCCTGTTTATCGCTTCCGGTGATGATCATATCATCCACATAGAGAAGAAGCACAATGATCCCTGCATCAGAATTCTTAATAAACAAAGCAGTGTCAGTTAAACAGAATTGAAAACCAATATCAATCATAACACGACTAAACCTATCATACCAAGCTTTTGGTGCTTGTTTAAGTCCATAAAGAGCTTTTTCTAAGCGAAGGACTTTACCCTTAGGAATACTTAGACCAGGAGGGGGTTCCATATATACTTCTTCAACTAGCTTTCCATTTAAAAAAGCATTTTTGACATCCATTTGAAAAATAGACCATTTTTTGATAGAAGCTAAGGCAATTAAGGTTCGGACAGTAGTCATACGAGCCACCGGAGCAAAGGTTTCTTCATAATCAATCCCATATTCTTGGGCATAACCTTTGGCTACTAAACGGGCTTTATATCTTTCAAGAGTACCATCACTCTTGGTTTTAATTTTATAAACCCATCGACATCCTATAGTTTTCTTCCCTGGAGGAAGATCTTGAATATTCCATGTAGAAGCCTTTTCAAGTGCATCTAATTCAACTTTCATAGCTTCTATCCATTTGATATCATTTTTTGCTTGAAAATATGTGGATGGTTCTTCATATGAGTGAATTAATGCAATAACTGCCCTATATGTGGGTGAGAAAGACTCGTATGATACAAACTTTTCTGGAGGCCTCGAGATTCGGGATGATTGTCTAGTTGGAATGTTAGAATATTTCTCAAGTGCACATGGAGTATTAGACTCTTGTCGCCTGGAATATTGAATACTAGTATCTCTATGAACTTCTTCATTTTCAACATTAAGATCAATAATTCTTGGATCATCATCAAAGTTACAATCAAGGTCATATTCATCAGATGTTGATGTTAGATCTAGCAAAAAGGAGTACTCAGTGACGTCTTTTAATTTTCTAAAATCAAAGAAGCTCTCCTTTTCAAGAAAGGAAACATTTCTAGACACATATAGTTTATTATTTTTGAAGTCAAAACATCTATAACCTTTCTGGTTTTCAGCATATCCTAAAAAGGCACAGGGAATCGCACGAGGGGAAAGTTTATCATTTTTGTCAGTAAATATGAAACATTTGCACCCAAATATTCTTAATCTAGAGTAGTCTGGAGAAATGTTCATAAGTTTTTCAATGGGAGTGATATTTTGTAACGAAGAAGATGGCATCCTATTAATGAGATAGGTGGCAGTTAAGGCAGCTTCTGCCCAAAAGTCTTTAGGGACTTGATTTGCTATTAATAAAGTTCTAGTGGTTTCTATAATATGGCGATGTTTTCGTTCTGCCAGTCCATTTTGTTGAGGTGTATAAGGACAAGATCTTTGATGTGTGATGCCATGCAATTTAAGATAATTTTGAAAATCTGTGGATAAAAACTCTCTCCCTGAATCTGTGCGAAAAATAGTAATATCATTTTGAAATTTGTTTTTAACCATATTATGAAAAGTTTGAAAGTATGAAAATACTTCAGACTTATGTTTGAGAAAGTACATCCACGTATGTCGGGAGAAATCATCGACAAAAATAACATAGTAAACAAATCCTCCTTTAGAAATTACTGGTGCAGGACCCCAAACATCCGAGTGTATTAATTCAAGTGGTCTTGAAGAGAAAAAGGTTCTGTTCTGAAATGGTAATCTTTTCATTTTGCCGAGAATACAATCTTTACAATCAAATGATTCAGAGTTACAAAATTTCCCTAGATTTGGAAAATGTTGGATTTTGGCTATATGTGGGTGACCAAGTCTCTTATGCCACAGTTCCAACTCTATTTTTTGAATATTATAACAAAAAGCTTTCTTCGGCATTTCCAAAAAATCCATGTAATAGAGTCCTCCTTCTCTATGGCCTTCCCCAATCAGCTTGCCTGACTGGCGATCCTGTACCCAACAACCATGAGAAGAAAAAGAAATATTACACCCATAATCAGAAATTTGAGATACAGATAAAAGATTTAAATTTAATTTGGGAACATGTCTAATTTCTGGAATAAAAAAATTTTTTGCTTTATAAATTTTTTCAAAATCTCCTATTCCTTCTATTTCAAGAGAAGTCCCATCAGCATCAGCAGTAAAGACCTTTGACACACTTGTTTTATTTTTAACACATTTGGATAGACTTTGATTATTTAGGGTCATATAAAAAGATGCACCAGAGTCAAGAAGCCAAGAAATTTTACCTAAATCAGAAAAAGATGAGGCTGTTGCGCCGGTTGAAGCTTCAGATGAGGAAGAGGCACCTTTGATGAGAGGCTGAAGGATCTCCATTAGTTGGGCCAGGGAAACTGGTGCATCCTGATCTTTAGGCTCCGATCCAGCAATTGTAGCTCTTTTTTCTCTCAGCTCCTTAAGTTTGGGACATTGTGGCCTGTAGTGTCCCGGTTCATGACAGTGATAACAAATAACTTTCTTCTTATCATAGTCACCATTTTGTCGGTTAAAGTGAGGAGGCCTATATGATCGAACATGATTCCTTGGTCTAGACACGGCTAAAACATAATCATCTTCAATTTTTAAAGAACCTTTTCGGAGACGATTTTCTTCCATTATTAACTCTTCAATAGTTTCAACAATAGAAGGAATTTTTCCCCGGTGAAGTAGGGCCAATTTAGTGGTTTCAAATTCCGGCCTTAATCCAGTGATAAACTGGTAAAAATGTTCAACATCGAGTTGTTTCTGACGAAGCTCGATGTCTTCAGCACAATGCCACTTTGGTTCTAAAAGGGAAAGTTCTTCCCAAAGTTCGGACAACCCATTGTAATATTCACGAATAGTTTTGTCTCCTTGTGTCATCATTCGAACTTTTTCTTAGAGGTTGCACACGTGTGCAATATCTTTAAGGGAATACATATTCTTAAGGTATTCCCATGCCTTATCGGCATGATCAAATTTGGCAAGACTTGAGCATTTTTTAATGTCAACGCTATTGATAAGCCATGACATTATCTTCGCATGAGATATTCTCCATTCTTTCCATTTCTTCTCGTATGAGGCAATAGCCTTGATTTTCTCTTCTTCCGATAGAGGGACGTCTTTATCTCCCTCCTTTTTAGTAAGAGATAGCTTAGGTTCCGAATCGGAACCATCCACAATCCCCCATAAGCCTTTTCCCCATATATGGTGCTTCATGATTGAAGCCCATGTTACATAGTTCGTATCGCTTAGTTTCATAGGCATGATGGTGACTTTATCATTGTCATCCATCGATTACAAGGAGAGAAAGAATAGGGATAGAAGAGAAACAAGAAGGAAAATGAGAAAGAAAGAAAAAAAAAAAAAACAATACAACAAGATGTGAAATCTTCTCCAATGAAGTGATAAAACACTTCTCTTCAAGTGGCGAACACTTTTGCAAACGGGCACGGAAACCGAGGCAGCTTTTCCTCAAGATTTAGTACTTCCACGGCTCTGATACCATGAAATGAAATGGGGATCTTCGAAACACGAGCTTTGATTAACAAGAGCAAGTGTCAAGAATGACACTAAAGCATAACCCTTAAAAAGGGTATAACTGGAAACAAAATAAAAATAAAAATGTATTCTTTATTGATATAAAAAACCAATTGCTTAAGAAGCATTGGAGTGAAATACAAGAGGGGCTGCACCCCTTTATATACACAGCTGAAAGAGGACTCAATAGAGCTGTTGGGCACAGTCCAACAGCTTAGAGCTGTTGGAATGTGTCAGTCCAACAGCTCTATTAAGAGTTGTTGGACTGTGTCAGTCCAACAGCTCTATTGCTAGTCAAGTCTGGACAGGACTTGACTAGCAACAGTCATTCTAGTTCAAACTGAACTAGATGACATAAAGACAAAAAATAAAAATAAAGGAAAAAAATACAGAAAAGAAAGAAATTAAAAATGTATTTATATATATATATATATATAATAATATAATATTATTATATATACATATATGTACAGTTTTACATTTTAACAAAGCAGACCCCTACCAGAACAACAGCCCCCCCATGTGGCAGAGGGATTCAATCCTGGGCCTTCAGCTTGACACAGGACCCCGCTTACCACATGGAATACCACCTGGGTGGTAAAATCAATGTATTCTTATACAATATATATTACCTACATCATCGTAAGTGTTGATTATTGACTATGGAGTAACATTAAGGACATTGCATCATTTTGGAGAGGCAACTGTTTCAAATCCCAAAGTCACCTCCACTATAAAGCATTAAAAAAATTTATAGCTTTGATCAAACTAAACTCAGTCAAGCCAAGAATGTGGCCCAATGAAGCTTGACTTGGGCATGAGATGAATCAAGCCCACACATTTTCACTAAGACAAGCTCGAAAAATCAGATTCATTCTCTGCTTGAGATTGGGTCTGCTCATGTACAACCCCACGTGGACTCTAACAAATATGTAAATAAAAAAAAAATCAATTGTTTAGCACATCAAAAATGAATCCACATTGTAATGATTCTCGATATCAATTTAAGCTAAAACTCGATATGTGATGAGTATTGAATTTCACCATCTAATAAGGGTCATGGTACCTTAAATAACCAGAAGCTAAAGATTTAGGGGTTAGGATTTGGAATATAGATTCAACTAGGGACTAGCCTACACCAACTCTAAACAGGCACACACACACACACACACACACACACACAAAACACAATAATTTTGGTTAGTAGACATACTATATAATAATTTGCCTCAAAGACCAATCACAAAAATGAACATCAGAATTTCACTTCTGAATGAGTACAAAGCAGACTACACAGGTTCCTATAACTATCATAACATGCATGCTAATAAACTTATGGCAAAGCTGAGTAGGAAAGCCATTTCATTCACTTCACCCATAAAATATGATTTATCATGGTTAATATATGCATGAGCCTTATATCAACAACTTGAAACATGATAAGCTGCTTTTAATTTGATAAATCAACACCAATAATGCATCATCGAACCTGAACTGCAGCACAAATATGTGAATTTTTCAATACCAACCTTCTCATGGTGTGACTTGATATGTGCTTTTAGTTTGTATTCATGAGCATATCTCTTTCCACACTCTTTGTAAGGGCAGACATGATAGTTCTCATGTGAATGTGTCTTCATATGTGCCCTCAAATTGAAATCTAAGGAGAAAGCCTGTGAGCATTAGTCAAGTCATTAGTCAATCAAGAAATAGGGGATTTTATTAGAACATACGATAATCAGAAACTAATTATTATTGAATATTTTTTCTTTTTTTGTCATCTACATCTAAAGAAAGAAATAGTGAATGCATAAACATGAAAATTTCCTAATTGATTTAACAGAAATTCATGAAAATAGATAAAAATATTAGATAAAAGAAATTCTGTTCTTAGAATTCTGACCTCCAATGTTTCCAATTGGGTAATATGCCTAGTGAGTGGCACTTAGTCACCCTTCTCTTCTGATGCCTAAACATGCTTTTATCCGTTAAGGGTGTATTCGACTAACCTTATGATTGAAGACAAGTACAGGCTCAATAATATCACTCATTAACAAGGATTCCTAAAAAATAGAGACAAATGGAGAATTTGTTGGCCCCATGAGATTTTAATTTTTCTAAGAATTATATTTACCACCTAGTTAAGTGGTAATCGTATTCCATCCAAAAAAATAGGAGTGCCTGTAGATACCGTCAACAATAATCCTTGATAATGAGAATTCCTATGATGTTCACCTGTTTGGGTGTCATTTCACAGAACTGTAATCACATTCAATTATATCATTTTCTTCAAAAAAGGAGAAATTTTGGACCTTTTGGGTAGAATACCTGCTACCATCTACGTAAGTGGTAATTACAAAAATTAGAAAAGTTAAAAGGCATGGAAGCACATATTTTATCTTTTTCTATTTCTCTCCAATTTCTAGGAATCTGCATTAACGATGATTTCTATTTACCTTTCTTCAGTTAAAAGGTTATCCAAACACACCCTAAAATTTACCTCTTTCATGGAAATTGGTGAATTGGATAAAACCAAAGTTCCTTGAAGAACAAGGAGCAAGAATAAAAATTGTGGGCCTGTCAACAATTCTCATCAAGAATATCCAACCAAACCATAATGATGATGCTAGATGTATGTGCCCTATAGTTCATTTATTACTACAGTAAAAAAAGGTTAAGTAGAATGTGATGATTCGAGTTTTTCCTTCAGGAATGATACCTTAGAGTGATTTGGATCATTGATTTGTTTTCTTTTTCTCTTCAAAATTTATTCTTAAAACTTATTGGCAATGAAAAAACCCTTAGGAACAGATCAAAGATCTCCAAGAGTTAGATCAGGTTTTTCAATGTTTCATCTATCCAAAGAAAAGAGTCTACCATGATAAGCCATCTACTACTACATAAAAAAAGAAAAAACATCGCACATACCATAATAGCAAACAGGAATATCAGGTGACTGACAAGAACACTTTGGAGTAGGAAAGATGATCACCTTACCACAGCCTTCATAGGTGCAAACAAAATGCCTTTCTCCAGTGTGTATGAGGAAATGCCTTTTAAGTTTGGAGCTATCCAGGAATTTCTACAGAAATATAAACCTTCGTCAAAAATTCTAAGAGACAAGACAACCAGCAGATGAAAAGAACACGCATAAATGTGCCTAAACAATATATAATTAAATATATATGTATATCTGTTTACCTGTTTATGTTTACGTTTATATTTATATTTATATATTTATACATATATATGTATCTAAAAAATGAATTATCTCGTATTATCCATGCATGTTAGTAAATATCAAATGTCAACAATGCCAACAACAAAAAGTAAATAGAGGTGCTACGATCAGAAGATGTTGAATATCAGAATGACAATCTGCCCTGAAGACTCAGTAACAAGTAATAACTATATGGTTATTAAAGCTTTTGCAAAAGAAGTTTACCCTTCCGCATCCTTCATAGTGACAAATGTACTGCCTTTCCCCATGAATGTGAGAATGCTTCCTTAATGCCCCAGCATCTACAAATGTCTTTCCACAGCCTTCATAGCTACACAGGAAGAGAACCTCAGTTGTTGGTTCTGGTTCTTGTTCTACTGGTTCTGGCTCCTTTTGCTTTTCAAGTGCCTTCAATGTTTCCGCTTGAGGTTGAAAAGGAAAAACAAAAAGGAGAAGAATAAGATGGAGAATATGTTGGTGATGATGATGATGATGAGGAGGAGGAGGATGAAGATGACAATGGAGCAACACAATGAAAATTATAGACCAAGAAACCAAATATTCAGGGACATTTCGCCCTCATGCATATATCAGATGGTTGGTTGGTGGTTGATTAATCCACAAGGATCTTCAGAATAATATGCTACAAGAACAGCATTTTCTTCATAAGAAAAATGGGAAGCAGAAACAGCAAACACAAATTTATACACTGCATACACAAAGTACAGGCCATTAGGAACTTTAATGCACACCATGAAACAAATTAACGACGATAATGAAGATACACGTTTTGTAGAACAGATCTATTATGCTTGTACAGTACAATAGCACTATGTTAGCCTTTAATGTGTGGAAAATTTTCACATTTTGTAATAAAATGGTTCATATATTGACAAAACTCAAATTTCAAAACTGGGTTAACAGCTCAGGCAGAATCAAGATTGTGGGATTCCCATGATGAGGAGACAAAGGAACCTTGAAAATAGAAAACTGAGGAGAATCTCAGTAACTGAAAAACAGAAGTCCATGCATAACCTTCATAGGCAATAACTCATTCACCTGCCAATGGACCCTCTATTGATCCACTTCTCTGCAATTTCTGGAGATCTTGAATCCCATGAAAAATGCAACAAGCATGGCAGACCAGTGAGACAAAATGGTTTAGAATTCTAAATATGTTATAGATCAGTTTAAACATACGCATGAAAGGGAAAAACATCATCTCCAATAAAAAACTTATTCTCCTGGATCAGAAACTCTTCTTCCTTCCTGCTTTACTACTACAACATAATTTAATCAGATGGCCTCAAGAAAAATGCAAGATACATTAAAATTAAAAGCTTGGGATATAAAGACATTACTTAGACAAGTTCACCTTCTTGAACTTGCTACATAGACTTAAATTATTAGGATCAGTTGACCGATTTGGACCAGACGTCATGTCACTGTTTATATCAGATGTTCACAACCAAAACATGAGATATAAAATAATAATAACATGACTATGACAAAAGAACTGATGCATGAATATTCCAGCTGATATAGATAATTATGAAACATACCATTGACCCACTTCAAAAGGAAACATTTTCCACCTGATATGACGGTTTCTTGAGGTACCCTAGAAAATGAAATACAAATTAGCAAAAGTAACAAATGGTTGCCCAAACAAAATGAGTGTATCAACTCATTCTTGATTATAATAAACTCCTAGAACCAATTGTTCCCAATTCTAAATCCCATTCATATTGCATCGATTCGAACAGGAAACCACATATATCAAGAGGCATTTGAAATTATCAATGTCTCTCATATTCATCCACAGAAAAGGACAATGGGCAAGCAAATGAAGTATATATCGTACATCTAATTGTGATAGCAACACTTTCAAAAAACTAATTACTGTAAGCAAAAAGAAAGACGGAATCAGCCATAGTTGCATGTTTATGTTACAAACATAGTCACCTGTATCGTTAAAGGTAATTTCTCGGCGAGGGTATTTCTCGAAGAGATTTTCAAAAGTTGATAAATCTCGGGAGCTTAAAAAATTGAAAAAAATATAAATAACAACAAAAAACATAAGAAAATAATAAGTTTTGTATTATCTTTCTTTCAAAAATATAAAGAAACATGTTTTAAAGGTTTTAAAATATAAAAGAAACAAAAAATAGGAAATGCAAACTTAAAATTAAAAAAAAAATCTAAAAAATATCGGGATATTATTGCGATATTTTTTATTTGCCGATATTTTGAAAATATCGCGATATATTCCCAATAGTATCAGCAACCTTGAAATTGCCAATAATATCATGATATATTCAAAATATTGGCGATATCGGTGACAGTGTTTCCAAAGAATCCCGTTAATAATAAAATTTGCTAAAACTGTGTAGACCATAATCTTATTATCTTCAGCATCACACACACATATTAGAGAGAGAGAACACCACCACATGCACTTACGAAGGCTTCTGCCTTTATAGTTGTAAAAATAACAATTGTTTCAAGTTTGACACTGTGACTAGTCAAAATACAGATCCGTGTGGATCATAGACACACTTATAGCAACATTTGCATAGATACTGATATCTTAATGGTTAGCTCTCGCCCACCCAGGCTCAAATCCTTCTCGTAGAAGTCAGTTCCTGCATAGAGATGTAAGAAGTTTTTAGTGGAAGCTTTCCTTATTTTCTTCCCGTATGATCATCCGATTCCATTCTATGTATTTCTAATGCAATTCAGATCTTGCCTTCGCATGTCCATGCAGCTTCCAATGCATCATCCTCTCATTAGTCTGTCAGGTCAGGTATCCATAAGATATTCTGGTTGGTGATTTTCTCACCAGTCTAAGCTGCATTCTCAATTACAAGCTAAATCCTTCAATAGACCTCCATGTCAGTAATATCACCATACTTTCTTTTTTTTCAAGACTTACAATTGCTCATAGGAATCTTTGGGAGTTTGTATAAGCCTAGGGTTTCAATCTCTAGATAGGAGCTTCTAAACACATCCTTAGGATACACTGGCAGCTTATGGAAAGGACACTGAAGCTTCAAGAGAAATAGAAATATATATATACACACATTATTTTCGATAAAGCCTTTATCCATTTGTATGACATGAGCAACGAAAATTATAGCCACATGGTCAGGCGGTGCCTTGCTAGGAATGTGTTTTCCCATTAAACTTAATGAAAAGTTTACTAAGGACGCCTAGGTGACTGATGTGCATAGGCAGTCATAGGCAAGCACCCTTTTAAACAAGCAGTATTCTTCCTTGGTGAAAACCCAGCCCTAATGAAAGTAATGTAGAAGAAACTACGAAAGCACAGCCATGACCCCCAATGTCCTCCGTATTATGAGGGTTAGAGGCTCAGAGCCATTAAAATGTTATTTTTGTTAGAAACCTTCCCCACAGGGGCACTACATAAGAGGTATTACAAATGAAATATCAAAAACATCAAAATTACAAAAGCCTCATTATAAGTTGCATCCCCCAATAAAACCAAACAAAACAAAAATTACATGGATGTCACTCGTAAGGGGCAATACCTATAATATACAAGAGGACCTAACTGTCTTTGATATTACAACACTGCCATACTTAACAAAAAGCACTTATTTCCATCAAGCATTAAAAATGTGAAATAGCAGAATATATAAAAGCAGCATAATTCTGAAAACAAGATACCCAATTATAACTTATAATGTTGGCCAAGTAACTACCCAAAGAGCTGAAAAAGGTAGGAAATGAGTCTGATAGTATACCAAGATCCCATGATGTCTATTCAAGCTACAATTTTAACTATGGAATGGGTTGCTTTGCAGCTGCGCCACATCCACATTGATCTAATATGGATATGTTGAACAGTGTAATTCATGAGAATGGTGCAATATATGTATCACATGTATTGGTGCTACCCTTCCAGTCTTGTAGATATGATTATTTAAGAAGGCCATTTCTGTAAATAACAGGAGGTTAGAAAGTCAACAATTTTTGTAGTTTTGTGTAACCATAAGGGGTCAACCCCTATATGTTGTAATTGTTTCTCATTTTTTGCTAATGAAGTTGCTTCTTTAATGTGCCTCTATTCTCTATCTTTTTTGTGTCTTCTTCTCCTCTTGTGATAAAGATCAGCCCTACAACAGGCATGCACTGTTAAAATATATGTAATTCATATATATATATATATATATATATATATATATATATATATTTATATATATATAATACCCGATAGGGGTATTTCTGTCATTTCACAAGTACCCAATAGGGGTACTTGTTTTTCTTATTTTATTTTTCCCTTTATTTTTTGTAAAGTGTATTTTTTTATTTTTTGTTTTTTGCTCACACAAAAGGGGCCCCACCATGTAGTCGATGGGGCCCCCAACGGTCACATTTGTGACCGTTGGGGGCTCCCAACGACTACATGGGGAGCCCCCTAGGTGGCTCTCCTTTTAAGGCCTCTTGGCCCTCTCCCTCTCCTTCTCTTGTGTATAAATAGGGGTGAACCCCTCTTGTATTTCTCACTCTTGAGAGCTCTCTCTCTTTCAATAAGAGGCATTTATATTTTTATGTTGTGTTGTCTCTTGTGGGTTTGGGTATTAGCCCTTCTTTGTTTGTTCATTAGTAGATGTTGTAAGTGCTTAGTGCACTCTTTGCTTTTCCGCATATTTCATTACATGGTATCAGAGCCTTGTGTATGCTCTTCTTTTTAATATAGCCAGTGGTGTAGCTATATTTGTTTTTTGTTTCTCTCTCCTTGATATTCTCTTGTGAGTGGTTATTATGGAAGGAGAACAAAAGATTGATCTCTCCTTCAAACTCAATGGTTCCAACTACATGATGTGGGCCGCCGCCATGGAAAACAACCTCAAAGGGAAAAAGCTTTGGGGATACGTTATGGGCACCATTCCGGAACCACAACTCCAACTAACTAAGATGGAAGGCGATCAAGAAAAAGCTCTTGAAGGAGATGCCCGCATAAAGGCCATTGAAGATCACCAATCTAAAATAGAAGATTGGGAGAGTAAGCATGCCAAGATTCTTGCTTGGTTCATGAATAATGTGGAGCTCAAGATTTGCGCCAACATTGCCAAATTTAGGATGGCAAATGAAGCATGGTTCTTCATGAAAGGTATGCTTACACAAAAAGACCTTGCTCGTCAATTCTTTCTTCAAGAAAAAATCCGGACTATCAAGCAAGGAGAAATGAGTGTTAGGGACTACTTTAGCACTCTTGGCCCTCTATGGGATGAGTTATCCTTACTAGAACCAAAATGGGTTTCTAGTATAGATGTGGAATTAAGGAGAGAACAAATGGAAAAAGAACATTTTTTCCAATTTTTACATGGGCTTAGGCCCGAATATGAACAAGTTAGATCCTCCCTCCTACATAGATCAAAGCCTCTTCCCTTAGAAGATGCCATAGCCGAAATATGCCAAGAAGAAACCCGTCTTGGCATGATTAAAGGAGGAAATGATGTCTTGGCCGTATCAAAACCCGGCAACCATATGAAAACCTACAAACCTCCACATTTTGGAAGGCAAAATAACTATAATGGCAACTATAGAAAAGCCATTTGCCATCATTGTCAAGAACCGGGTCATATAAGACCTAATTGCCCTAAGTTGAATGAAGCACCAAAAAATAAAGTTGCTTCCGTTGAAGAAGCTACTCAAAAGAAAGAGGAAGCAATCAAAGGAACGGACTCTTTTTCTCTTGCTCAACTGTCGGAGGCACTACAAACTCTACTCAAGATTCCATCAACTTCGGGTGCCGCCGTAGCTTCCTCCTCTCCTCCAGGTATGTCGTCTTGGATCCTTGACTCTGGAGCTTCCTTTCATATGACCCCCCTTGAAAATGAGCTTTCCGATTTATGTAATAACTTTAAAAACTCCTATGTTTCAACTGCCGATGGTACATCTTTACAAGTTAAAAGTTTTGGAACCTTAAACTTTTCAAAAGACTTCTTTGTGCCAAACGTGAGAGTTGTACCTCAACTTAATTTAAATCTCCTCTCTGTTGCTCAAATATGCGATCATGGATGTAAAATCTCCTTCTCAACTAAGGATTGCTCTATACAGGATCTCCGGTCCGGGAAGCTGATTGGGCAAGGCCATAGAAGGGGAGATCTCTATTACATGAGCAACTTGAAACTCCCCATTAACTCTTTTTGTAACCATGTCCAAGATAAAAATATTGATATTTGGCATCAAAGACTTGGACATCCAAGTTTCTCAAAAATGTACTCCTTTCCATTTGGAAAGAAATTTTGTAATGAGAAACATTTTGTTTGCAAGAATTGTATTTTTGGCAAAATGAAATCTACTCTTTTTCCAAACCGAACTTTTGTATCCAAAAGACCTTTTGAGTTAGTCCATTCGGATGTTTGAGGTCCTTCCCCCGTCATGTCTAAAGGAGGGTACTCCTATTATGTCACTTTCATCGATGACTATACTAGGTATGTATGGATCTACTTTCTCAATTTAAAATCCGAAGTCTTTGAGTTTTTTAAAAAATTTCATATGATAGTTAAAAATCAATTTTCAAGTAATATCTCTACTCTTAGATCCGATTCGGGTGGAGAATATTTATCAAATGAATTTCAAAACTATTTAGAAGTAAATGGGATTTGTCATCAAAGATCGTGTCCTAGGACTCCCCAACAAAACGGCTTGGCCGAAAGAAAGCATAGACATATCATGGAAACCACTAGGACACTCCTTATTTCCAAAGAAATTCCAAAGAATTTTTGGGCCGAAGCGGCCTTAACCTCAACTTATTTAATAAATAGAATGATATCTTCATCCTTACAAAATACATCTCCATACAAAAAACTATTTGAAAGAACACCTGACTTCAATAGATTAAGAGTTTTTGGATGTAAATGTTTTGTCCTTACTCACAAACGGGACAAATTATCTCCTAAAGCTATTGAATGTGTTTTCTTGGGTTATGGAGAAAATCAAAAGGGTTTTAGATGTTTTGACTTGAAAAATAACAAACTCTATGTATCCAAAGATGTAACATTTTTGGAAAATGAAAATGGTTTTGTGAAAACTAAAGATATTGACGAAAGTGAATATACTTTTTTATTTGATCTTCTATCTCAAGAAGATGAGACTCCTCAAGAAGAGGAAATCTCTAATGAGTCTTTGAATGACCTAGAGGAAGTTCCTCTTGATAATGCTATAGATGAGAATAATAGACCAATCCAAACATATGTTAGGCGTGGTCAACAAACTCAGATAAGTGCCTTAGAAAAATACTCTCAAGGATCCGACATTGAAGAAACACCTTTAAGGAGATCCAGTCGGATCTCCAATCCTCCAAATAGGTTTGTTTCCTATGAGTCCCTAACTCCTAGATATAGAGCATGTCTAATTGCGTTGCATTCATTTCATGAACCTTCACACTATAATGAGGCCAAAAATATTCCCCAATGGGTTGAAGCCATGAACTTAGAGCTTAGTGCCCTTGAAAAAGCAAAAACTTGGGAAATAACTTCGTTACCCACTGGAAAGAAATCAATAGGATGTAGATGGGTCTTCAAAATTAAAACCAAGAGTGATGGTTCATTAGAACGTTATAAAGCACGATTAGTAGCTAAAGGATATGCTCAGAAATATGGTATAGATTATGAAGAAACCTTCGCACCTGTTGCTAGAATGACTAGTGTTAGGACTCTTATTGCTATTGCGTCTGTAAAGAAATGGTCTATCTATCAACTTAATGCTAAGAATGCATTTCTAAATGGCGAATTAAATGAAGAAGTTTACATGGATCCCCCACCAGGAGTATGTATTGGTAAAAATAAAATTCTTAAACTTAAAAAGGCATTATATGGTTTAAAACAAGCTCCAAAGGCTTGGCATGATAGATTTAGTAATGTAATGACGAGTTTAAATTTTCGTTCATGTTATACTGACACTGCTTTGTTTGTGAAAAGTGCAGGGTCTTCTGTAGTTATTTTACTACTTTATGTTGATGATATGATCATCACAGGAAGTGATGAGCAAGGCATTATTGATATTAAAAAGGTTTTGAAAGAAAATTTTGATATGTCTGACCTTGGTTTCTTAAGATATTTTTTAGGAATTGAAGTGGCGTACTCTCCTTGAGGGTACATTCTCTCTCAAATGAAACTTGCTGCTGACATCTGTTCCAAATCGGGTATCTCCGATGACAAGAAGACAGAAACCCCAGAAGTCATCAATGCAAAATTAAGGTTGGAAGATGGAACACCTCTCGAGGATCCTACTCCCTACCGGCAACTTGTTGGGTCTCTAACCTACCTATCCATCACACGGCCAGACATTGCTCATGCCGTCCACTCTGTCAGTCAGTTTCAACATGCACCTACAACCGTGCACATGAGTGCAGTCTTAAGGATTGTCAGATATATCAAAAATACCATAACTAAGGGAGTTTTTCTTTCTTCTACCTCGTCACTTGATTTAATTGCTTATACTGATGCAGATTGGGGAGGAAATCCCAATGACCGTGTCTCAACTACCGGTTTTTGTGTTTTCTTAGGTGACTATGATTTCGTGGAGATGCAAGAAGCAACACAAAGTATCATTGTCCTCGACGGAAGCAGAATATCGTGCTATGGCCACTACAACCATGGAACTTGTGTGGCTAAGAAGCCTCCTCAGTGATATGGGCATTGTCATCTCTACTCCTTCGAAGATGTGTTGTGACAACAAAAGCGCAATCTATATTGCAAGCAATCACACCTTCCATGAGCGTACTAAACATATTGAGATGGACTGCCATTACGTTCGGGATGAATACCTAAGAGGAACTATAGCACTACCTTACGTCACATCAGAGTACCAGTTGGCGGACTTCTTCACTAAGGCTCTTGCGGCTCCTTGGTTTTTGTTTCTCCTTAACAAGCTTTCGGTTATATCCCCGTAAAGCTTGAGGGAGGGTGTTAAAATATATGTAATTCATATATATATATATATATATATATATATATATATATATATATATATAATACCCGATAGGGGTATTTCTGTCATTTCACAAGTACCCGATAGGGGTACTTGTTTTTCTTATTTTATTTTTCCCTTTATTTTTTGTAAAGTGTATTTTTTTATTTTTTGTTTTTTGCTCACACAAAAGGGGCCCCACCATGTAGTCGATGGGGCCCCCAACGGTCACATTTGTGACCGTTGGGGGCTCCCAACGACTACATGGGGAGCCCCCTAGGTGGCTCTCCTTTTAAGGCCTCTTGGCCCTCTCCCTCTCCTTCTCTTGTGTATAAATAGGGGTGAACCCCTCTTGTATTTCTCACTCTTGAGAGCTCTCTCTCTTTCAATAAGAGGCATTTATATTTTTATGTTGTGTTGTCTCTTGTGGGTTTGGGTATTAGCCCTTCTTTGTTTGTTCATTAGTAGATGTTGTAAGTGCTTAGTGCACTCTTTGCTTTTCCGCATATTTCATTACATGCACTTCCAAAGTTGTGGAATGCATCAAAGCATTGATGTGTCAGAACCACACTGTGAAAACACTCCTCCACACTTTCATCACATTACACCTGCTTAAGCCTTAGATTATAAAGTCGGCAACCTTTGCATCCCTCATCCCCTTCATGGAAACTTGTGGTTCTGATTTAGATGAGAGTTATATGCCTTTGATCCTCATCAAAATGAATAAAGGCATAATAATAGAAACATCATCACCCAAGATAATCAGCTTTTCTCTTGTAAAGCTTTCCGAATGGCATAAAATCACCCAGTACATTCAGAAATGCTTTTTTTTATAGACCATAATGTAGCATGCTTCAGTTTAAGACAAGTTCAAAAAATTCTAGCAAATAGTGGACTGCAAGGAACTTCAGTTTGCAATTGCCTTTGTTTGCTCTGTTTCATTAGAGTATGTACAAAAAGGTTGCTGCATAACCCCAACATTCTTTTTCTGGTCAACTTCATCAGGAGAAAACCTACCGCCATAACTTACAATTGCTTTCTAAAACCCTAAAACTTAACAACATTTTCATTTTTAACTCCAAGATTTGGTTGAAGGAAAAAAACATGCATAATATGAAAAAACACCCACGAAGATCACACAACATCACTAGAAAAGAAGATGAGAAAGGTAATTGCTCCCATAGAACAAAATGGCTCTTCTATTACAAGTTGGTTAAAGAAGTCTGGATCCTTTCACCAACTACCATGCATGAAGAACAAGCCATCCTGCAATTCACGAAACTAATGACCAAACACTAGCTAAACAATCGTTGCATGCAATTAAATTATAATGGCCCAAACGATAGCGTTTTACACAATAACCTTATTACTTTTGGCAATTTAGCTGAAGCCTAGGCATGAATGAAGATAATTGTGCATGATCAATGCTATAGCATTTTCCCATCAATCATGTACAACTATTTGCAGTGAAAAAAACATAATTATTAGAATAGGAATCGGTCAGAAATCGCGAGTCCCAGTGATGGGAATCCAGATTCCTTCATGAATCTTGATTCTCATAAGATGGGAATCTCGATTACTTTACATGGGAATACCTATTCCCTCAAGAATCTCGATTCCTATGTTTAGAAACCACAATTCCCTTAGGAAACTCGATCATTTTAGGAATCCTGATTCTTATGTTCATAAGCTTCCTAAAAGATTTCCTCTAACGCTTCTTACCTGCTTCCCGCTTCTCAAATCCTCTAAATTTTTGAAATGGCTATTTCCCGATTTTGACTCCCTTACCGCTTCCTGATTCTGATTCCCACTCCAATAACTATGTGAAAAACTTCCACCATTCTAACCTTTCAACAGTACAAAATAGATTGTTACTGCAACTTATTCCCATTGACCAACTGACACCAAAGTTGAATTATGTTTTCATTAAGGCCAACTGATTCAAGGGAAGGTAAACTCACCTAACAATGCACCACACTTCCAGAAACCAAAAAAAAAGGAACACGAATAAAGTCATCAAGCAATAACTCGATAATCATCTTCACAACCATAAGAACCAAAAAGTATGGATGTGCTCTCTCTCTCTCTCTCTCTCTCTCTCTCTCTCTCTCTCTCTCTCTCTCTCTCTCTCTCTCTCTCTCAAATCAAATCCTTACGCAGAATCCAACAAGCTACCATCAGAATTCAATTTATTGAAGTTATAATCTCAATCCATATCCTACCACCAAAAAATAGCACTAATATTCATATTGTCACGATCACAATCATGTGAAAGAACATGAAACAAGAATCAGCATTGCGCAAACGCAACAATCTTATATGAAAAGCACAAACACCAAGAGGGCAAAAATCTCTAAGAAACTCAGACACTAAGCGATACATGAATCGAAAAGGAAGAAGAACGACTAAACTATTGAACTCAAACACCATGTTGATAAAAAGAAAATTCGGACAACTAGCGAACAAAAACGAAAGAAAAGGAACAAGAGCCTCATCAACGAATCAATCTACCAAGGATTCTAGCCATCGAGAGGTGGAAAAGAGGTTGGGGGACGGCGGAATACCATTCTTTGAACCATTTGACTGCGGGCTTAGAGGGACGAAGGGAAAGAGAGCGCCTCTCCAGAGGGTATTGCCCTAATTGCTCCATCTGCAACACTCTCTCTCCCTCTCTCCGAATATATTTCGCGGGCTCCCTCGTCTGTCACATGGAATACGGAAAGACTTATTGTTTGGCAGGAACGATTTTTCCAAGGTGGAAAAGAAATCCAGGGAAGCAAAAGGGTCGAGGTTGCATGGATGCGATTTGGAGATTCGGTTAATCTTGTCTCAGCCCGATTTTGGAGCACCCATATGGGTTCAGGTCAGGTTTAAATTTTAGAATCATTTAAAAAATAAAAAATGATAGCATTGTCCTTGTAAAAATGTCATGTTTCCTGAAATGCTCGACAAATTGCAAAATTGGCCTCATGTCAAAAAATAGTGGATGGCCAACTTTTTTAAGATATTTTTATCCTTCCCATTAGCAAACCTCCTGAGGTTAGTGCGATACATCGATACGTTGTGTAGATATCTCAAACTCTTACTAAAAAGTAGAATTATACAATTATTTAAAAAATAAAAAATTATCCTATTGTCTTTGCAAAAATGTCATGTTTTCCGAAACTCACTACAAATTGCAAAATTGGCCTCATGTCAAAAATAGTGGATAACCAACTTTTTTTAAAATATTTTTACCCTTCATACTAGTAAACCTCCGGGATGTGATCTTCCTGATAAAAAACCTACGAATTGACTCTTGTTGCAAACATTTTTTTATGAATAAATTGGATTTTTATGATCTAGAAGACTTCAAAGTTACCATAGTTGGTTCTTAGGTTGTTTTACCATGGTGATCACAGCTATACAATCATATTTGCCAAGAAAACAGGTTTGGACCGTGATATATATATATATATATATATATATATATATATATATATATATATATATATATATATATATATATAAAGAGAGAGAGAGAGAGTAATGGGCCTGCTAAATGAGGTTTTTGGGCTTTTTTCATTTTATTTTGAAATTCTGACAGTACAGATGTGATCTATATATCTTCTTGATTTTAGAGGGATAAGCTCTTGAAGTGTTTGATTCCAACACATTGTGGGTTTTTATAAAGTTCAAAAAATCAGCGGTCCAAAATCTTTGTAATTTTTTTATGTTCCAAACATCATTTTTTTCATCGAAAACACATGATCTAGGTGTGGATTCTTAGTAAATCTACCATGCCCAACACATTTAGGGATGACAGTGGATCAGGGAGAAATGAGGCCCCTCCCCGCCTTGCTCCATTTGAGCGGAGGATGGAGGTTAAATTCAAAAGTCATGTGAGAATGGAGAACAGAATTTTGTGACGTGGTAGGGTGGAGACTGTGTCCTCTGCCTTTGCCCGGACAGCTAGGGGTGGCAATCTGGTCGGGTTGGCGGGTCGGGTCGGCGGGTCAGCATACCTCAACAAGAATCCAACCTGTTTATTAAACGGGTCAGCTGTGGCAAACACGAACACGGCCCATTTATTAAACGGGTAACCCGACACGACAAGGTTAACCCATTTAATAAATGGGTCGGGTCGGGTAAACGGGTTGGCGGGTCTTGGTCAGGTAAACGGGTTGGCGGGCGGGTCGGGTTGGGTAAACGGGTTGGCAGGGCGGGTTCGGGTAAACAGGTTGACCCACCCGCCTAACCCGTTTATTAAACGGGTCAGCCGGGTTGGCAGGTTAGCATACCCCTAACACAAACCCGACCCGTTTAATAAACGGGTTAGGCGGGTCGACCCATTTACAACACGAACCCGTTTAAGCCAAACCCGAACCCGACTAAGAAGCGGGTTGGTGTCAGATTTTGCCACCCCTACAGACAGCCATCTCTAGGTTACTGAGTCTGGGCATGTAACATCCTCCACTGGGGCATGTCCGTACCACCAAAAAATCCTGATTGTAAAAATGTCGTTGAGAGGAGCCTGCGAGGACACCCATGTGGTGATCAGTAGATTCAGTACCACCATAGCGAGGGTTGATATTGGAAAAATCACCGTGTGGTGATTTTCAATTTCACTTGATCCCAACCCACTGAGTCCTCTTCTCATTTATTATTCACTTGTCTTATTAATGCTCAGGTTTGGGAAAAAGTTGCATTTGTTTGTTAGGTGGAGAATGCCTTGTTTGCGATCGAGGAACTCATTTGTTGGAGTAGGAGCAATTTCCACAATAACATCATCTATGGTAGCTTTTTAAATAATTGTTAGGTGCATTTGCCAAAACCTTCATCAGATTCTATTTGAAGATTTTCACTTGTCTACATCATATTGACAAATATCGTGAGATTTATGAAAAAATCTTGTGATAATATAGCTAGAAATTGCTTGAAAGTTTAAAACGGCAATTTCTTGTGAGATTTTCAAAATATCGTGAGATTAATGAAAAACATAAATATTCCGAACGGCTATTTATCATGAAAAAACCGTGTGTTTTTATTTTTAAATAATTTTTATTAATATTTTCTTATAAAAAGTATTTTTTTTTATTGCTGAGATTTTGCCCAAAAAACACGAGATTTATGAAATTTTTTCAAATTCTCGTGAGCTTTTGAAAAACTATATTTTGCTGTTTTTAACTTTTGTCACTATGGTCTACATCTCAGATCATTTATATTTGTCTCAATTTTGTCAGGGAACAAAAAACACCAGGGGGGGGAGGGCCCTGCCCCTCCTCGCCCCGTTTGGACCGAGGATGGAGGACATGAAACAAGGATGGAGGTTAAAATCAAAACCCGTGTGGGGATGGAATTAAGCTTTCCCCTGCCCTGCCCTATCCCGATCCTCGCCTTGTCCCGCCCTGCCCTGTACCCAATACTTTTTTAAGGATGTCAATGGACCGAGGAGAAACGGGATCCTGTCCTGCCTCGCCCCATTTGGACCAGGGATGAAGGACATAAAACGGGGATGGAGATTAAAATCAAAACCCATGCGGGGATGGAGGGCAGGATCTTGAGATGGGGCGGGAGTGGAGACCTTGTCCCCCGCCCCCGCCCTGGTCCACTGCCATCCCTATAATAGAGTGACAAAGATTTGTAATTGGGTGATTAGAGATTTAGCCAAGACTAGCTGTGTTGCCCTCTTCAATTTTGGAAAGATAAACCACCTGATTGGTATCCTAACAGTTTTCAGTTATCAAAATTTTATTTTGGCTTGTTTAGTTAACTGGTAGGGGTCTGCCTAACCCTAGCTTGTCTATCAAGAGAAAGAACTTTGCAAGAAAAAACAATTAATAAATTTTAAAGGTTATACTTGAGATTTTTAACACCAAAACCGTTCATGGGTTTTCCCGTTAACCATAACAAAGGTTAGGTGAGTTTTTGAAAAAATTCAAAACTTGCGTGCTTTTTGAATTCTGCTGAAAACTAATGTTGCCAATTAAATTTGCTCCAAAATAAGACAGAAAATTAAAAAATGGAAAACGCAACTGCACTTCGCTCACGCATCTCATCAAGATTCCCAAGTTCAGCGTGCCTGGACTAGTGCTAGAACAGGTGATTTCCATTCAAAAAACTACATTAATATGAACGAAAATCTACAATTACAATAACCATACCAACTTGCCCCAAAACAGAGAGGAAAGTAGTTCACAAACTGCCTACGCCATTCCGAATTCCCAAGTGATAGAACCACGTACTTCCCTCACAGGCGTCTTATAAAAGCCACAAGAAGACATCCTCAGAAATATTCAGTTCCCATACGCGATGCACAAGGTTTCAAGCTCAAGCTAGCAATGAGAGATGCACAATCAGCAACCAGGAAAAGATTGAGCAGAAGACAATGGAGAGATGCTTGCACTCGATTCACTATGGTGCAACAGGCATGGATGCCTACTTGATGAACCTCCATAAAGTTGATGTACAAGATAGAGTGGAGATGCATTGCTCGATCCAGGAAGATAAGAGGAACCATGTGTTGAACCAGCAGGAGAAAACAAATACGGTGGACCAAAACAATGAGGCGAAAGAAGGTGAGAAGCGTGAGAACTTTGGAATGCTAAAGTTTGCAGATCTGCAGAACTACAACTGAAATGTATAGCTGGAGTGTTACTGTAAGACCTAACTGAGTGGAATGTTGGGAATACTTGCAAGGGACGGACTCTGAGAAGTAGCTGGAGAATGGTATGAAGCCTGAGCTATTTGCATAGCTGGTGAGGCCGTTAGCAACAAGTGGGAGGACGACAGTACAGAAGAGAAAGATGGGGATGCAGAAATAGACACTGGCGGGGAAAGCAAAGAAGTGCACTCAGAAGCCAGAGGATTGATAGTGCTTGTTCTTGAGTCATGCTTGCACACTGGGCAAAATGTTCTCCAGATTGTAAGCCAAGAATCCACACACGCAGCATGAAACTCTGCCAAAGCGCCAAAGAATAGAAATAATTAAATCCCCCCCCCCCTGATTATGACAGACAAAAATAGCCACTTTCCAGAGAACAGAAAAGCAATTATTATCCATGTGTTTTGTCAATTAGCAGCATTTGTATCCAAGATGGCCATAAGCACCACTATCTAGATATATAATCATGCACTGCAAAGTCCACAATGGTTTGGAGGCAGGGCCCTGAATTTGTTTATCTTTTCTTTTTCATCAATATAGGAATGCAAACAGGCAAGACATCCTAATTCTATCAAAGTATGTAAATACCTTTTGGGAAGGAATTTGTTGAAAGCAGGCACTTTGAGCTTTAGTTCTTTATAGATGGTCACGAAGGAACTCCAAATAAAAATTATTTTCATGCTTTCTGCTTGTTTATTATTAGTAGAAAAATGTTTTCCATATTTAAACAATCTACCTCAACATGGCAAAACAATGGGACACGTAAATGGGAAAATTTTCAACTAATATAAACAGCTGTAATATTTGTCATTTTTTAATACATGCTTTTCAGTTTACATTTCAATTTTAGATGGGTCATTTAATTTTGTTTGGCATGATAAAGACACTATCTTGATCAAAGGTCTGCAACTTTCCTAACTGAAGTAGAAAAGGGCAAAAAGCAATTTACAATCACTATTTCAGATCACAAAACTTAATGAGATATTCTTGTTGAGAAACAATGAACTGTATTTTACTGAAGAAGAGTGAGCCTCTTCTTTTATTCTAGGAAGTCCAGTACCACAGTGATGCAGTAACAATAAATAGAGAGAAGAATATTAGAGAGAGCACAACATACTGTGGTGACAAGGCAGTACTCTTAGTATTTCTCCAGGCGTATAGTCCTCAAGGCAAATTGCACATGTACATGACGTACAGTTATCTTCCACAGCAGACGTGAATATAATGCTTGGCAATGCTTTCACTAGACAACTGCTCATTCCATGGAACTCACAAACATGGGGAGTCCGAGGATAATCTCTTCTTATCCGATGCCTACGCACAAAGAAGCATGTTGCAAGCACAGCTGATATGGCAAGTAGAGTTATGAAGGAGATTGACATGATAGACCATGCTGAATTCTCAAAAGTTGGAATGATCAACAACTGTGTCAATTATGCTGGCATATTTTTTCAGTTCTTCACCTGCTGCCTTGGAAATAAATGCTGCATGGATTTTTATCCCTGCAGAGTTCCCAGCCACTGCAAAAAAATTTAGAATTGGTCACATGCTGCAGAAACAATTCAAATGATTATATGATAATGAGTGCACACAACCACAAGCCTTCTTTCACATTTCTACTCTGGCTCCCAAGACAAATAGATACAAGTCCATGATGACATCAAAGATGTTGATATGAGACTAGCCAAACCCATTGGTACATAAGCAGTTTGCCTAAGGAAAAATGCTCGGCAAGAGAAAAACAAATGAAAAGGTACAATAGTAATCACACACACACACACACACACGTGGAACTGCTGCCTCTTTATCATTGAAAATCAAGACACATACAGATGGCACTTTTTGTCGAAGTCCTAAAAGAACCACTATTTTCGCATACATGAATAACTGCATTTGTAGCTCAATTTTTTTATTCTGCCAGTATTCAGTCTACTAATGCCTCAAAATAAAATGACTTCTTCTTGAGTGTGTAAACCCGATGTAGAAGATATTAAACATAGATAAGTAAAAGAACCCACGGCTTACTTGAAACCAGAATTCCAGTGTCCTCGTTATCATAGACAATGGCTGCCTTGAATCCAGCATGCTGTGCATTTCCAATTTTATCTTCAAATGTGCATTACCCTCGTATAATTAATGCAAATGGGGATCTTTTGCCTTCTAATGCAGCAATATCATTAGTCAATGGAGTGCAAGCGTCAAGAGGTTCAGCTAAATATAGCATCCCACATTCTCCTGATCCTGTAACTGCCAGAGCTGGAAATTCGCAAACACAATAATTAGCTCAATTCATACAGTTACCAATTAGCAAACATGAAAGGAAAATGAAATCAGCTGGGATACAATTTCTATTTGTTTATTAGAAGTGCACTGTCAACACGCTCCATACATTGCTAACAATGCACTGACACAAAGTGGCATGGAACCCAAGATACAACAAAGTAAAAAGCATACTAGATCCTATTAGGCAAATGAAATCCAAATGCCATAGCACAATGAATTTGGATATAAATATCACATAGACAATAGTAGGAATCAAGAGTAAAAAATAAATAATTTATTTAATGAAAAAGAATATACAAAATACATTTAATCCTCACTACAAACACACTCATACACATAGTTAAACTACCCATCATTGTCACACTTACAAATGCACACCACCCATATATATAGGAAGGAGTGGGAAAGAAAAGAGATAGTCTAGTCCAATGGCTAGTTGGTCAGCCCAAGTTGACCAACAAAATAAACAACAAAAAAATAAATAATACAAAAATAGTCATTTTAAATAATGACCAATAAAACCAAAATTCCAATTTTACCCCTACAAGTGTAATTTGAGTATACTCAATCTAAAGACCAAGTACCTAATTGGTATGCCAAGGATATACCTAAAATACAAAAAGAATACGAAGAAAGTACTGATAAGTATACCCAAGTATACCTCAGTGACTACAATACAAAAGACACATTTATCTTAACATGCACCGCAGGATTCTTTTGGATTAGTTGGACGATGTTTTAAGCAATGAAACGACCAGTGTCATGAAAGTGAGTGACATTTTTTTCCGTCTGTTTTGCATAAGGAGAAAGGAAGATGTGAACATTATGTCCAACATTCTGAAACTATACAGCTGAAGGAGAAACCAATAAGTGATCACTGCTCTTTATGGTCATCTCACCAACACACTGAACTGTAACAATAGACCATTTAAATTTCTAATAGTCAGAGATGCATCCCAAAGTAACAGCAATATGCCAAGAGGAGCACTTTTTAGTTTCTTCACTTCTTAGATTTATGATGGCTAGAAATCATTTCCTGTTAACCTTGAAAAAGCAGTTCATCTACACATTTTCTCTTGACAAAGACGGATCCACGAGTTATGGATGACACGTACATGATGTTCCCCCGCATCCTGTGCAAACAGTAATGAAATTTTAATCATTGCCTAAAAATAGCTTTTGGGTGGCACACTTGAAGGCGAAGGAGATGGGGTCAGATTTGAAGATATAAAGAGCCAAGTGCCTCTCCATTTTGTAGAATCTTAAGAGAAAAATGGGATTTGCAATTTTTTTAGCAGACGGTTGATATTAAGTATGAAAAGGAATAATATTTTACATTAACTACAAAATGAAGGGATGCACAATGATGAACTTCTATGTTCTAACTTCAACTATTCGCCATGTAAAAGATTCCATGTTAGTATTCAGCTTTGAAATTTTCTCACTTTGAACACTGCGCTTAGTTGATGATCTATTCTAAATATATCATGTGGCATACTCCCAACAACCTCCACCCTTCCACCCCCCCCCAACCCCACCCCACCCACTCTCCTCTTTCCAACAGTCTATTTCAATATTTGGAGAGGCTACATGACTGTCCCATTAATAACACAACAGAAAAAGATAACAATCCACATGCAGGAAAAATCATACTCCAAAACACTTGCCCTTGATCATCTTATGGCCATCACAAGCTTAATCCCAACATCTATTCCCTTGACATAAATATCTCCAAATGCTGTCCAATCAAGTGCGTTTATGTAAAAAAAAACTCCGACGAAATCGTCGAAAGGGATAAAGTTGAAAAAAAAAAAGATAAGGGGAAAGGCGGTTCCCCATTTGGGGGAACCTCTCCCGTAACAGACCGAGGAGATGAGGATAAACCTCACCCCCCCCCACCCACGATTGGGGGGGTGAGGTTATCCTCACCCCACCGTGAGGGCTATAAATAGTGTGCCTCCCCCACCACAGTCGAACAAAAGGAAGAGAGCGGCAGAGAGCAAGGGAGAGAGACAAGAAAAAAAAAAGTTCAGACGGACTCACCAGAATCCAGTTGATGACGATGAGGTAAGGGTCTTCCCCTTTCTTTTTCCGATTAATTGAGGGTCGGCAGCTATTGCTGCCAGCGAGTTGCAGAAAAACCAAAAAAAGGGGGGGAAACCCCGGATGTTGCCAAGAGAGAGAGAGAGAGGGTCGGCCCCTCTGCCATAGAGTGGAAGAGAGAGAGAGAGGTTGGCCCCTCTGTTTCTGAGAAAACAGAAGGGGCAGAGCCCCCTTTCGCGTTTTGTTTAAAGGGGGAAGAACTGGGTCCAGATGAGTTTTTTAAAAAAAAGGGTCAGACTGGGTCGGTCTCGGTCGCACCCAGACCGAGTCAGGCGAGTGAAAAAAAAAACGGGTTGAACTGGTTTAGATCGAGTCAGCTCAAGACGAACCAGTTCAGATCGAATCGGTTCAAAACTGAATCAGTTTGGACCAAACCAGGTCAGACCGAACCGGTTCGTACCGACTCAGACAGACCGAACTAGTCTGGGTTTGAAACATACTGAGTCGGATCTAACTGGGTCTCGGGTCTTGATTCGGATCCAGACTGATCTGGATCTTACCGATTTTGGATCCAGTTAACCTGAATTGATCCAAATGGAATTGGATCTAGAAAAATCTAGGTCTGAATCCAGATTGATTATTTTGGATCCAGAACAAAACTGGATCTGGTTCAGATCAATACGAGATCCAGATTAAAATTGGATCTAGATCCAACTGAATGGATCAGTTCTGAATCCAGATCAGAACTGGGTCTGGATCTAGTCCAACAATTCTGAATCCAAATCAATAAAGAGTCTGGATTTAGTTAGACAGTTTTGGATCTAGATCAGAAATTGATCTGGAATGAGTTGTGATTTAATTTTGAATATTGAAAATAATTATTGAAATGACAAAAATACCCTTATGTGTACTCAAGATCCATTTTAGTAAAATGGGCATAACTTTACACTCCGAACTCGGAATTGAGTGAGGTTTAGTGCGTTGGACTCGTATCGTAGAGGAAAAGCTTTGTGTCCTCTGGTTTTAGTCAAATCAGGAGAACAAGAATCGAGGTCTCACGAGTCAATTTGGGTGGGGTATTTTGGTAGTTTTGTTAAAAATATAAAAGGTGATGTGTATTAATACGAATATGCTTTGTATAATGATCAGATCCTACTATTAGAGTCGTTTGAAACTTGATTGCAACCAAAACACAAGATTCATATTCAAGGTAAGGGATATTATAAGTAATTTTAGATGTGAATAAGCCTTTTTGCATTGCATGTTATTGTAATGTTGTAAATTAGCATGATAGCTTTTGAGTATGATCATGGCGTGCATAAAATGATCATGCATGATATTAAAAGATTATTGCATACGCATGTTAGTTGTGGTATGTCATACATATTAGAAAGAAAGAGATTATTTTGTGATAGCATATTTGTGTGATAAATTTTTAATAACATGCATTATAATGAGATTGTGTTTAGACTTGAGTCTCATTTATTCTATTAATGTTATATGAATGAATATATTGAGATTAACATGCATAACCCCTTAAATCCCGAAAGTGGCGACCTGTGGTAAGAGCTACCTGGTTCGCGACCAGAGTGCAACCACCACGAAGAGTGGGCCGCCGGTGATTTAACGATGTGAAGACCCTACATCGTTGTGTGCTTAGTATGAGATAAGTGTAAGCCCTAATGTCATCCAGAGATTTAAAAGTAAGATCTGTCGTGATCATTTCACGATATTACTCGTGAGAGAACGAGTAAATTACGAGTTTGAGAATGTGGTTCAATGTGTTAAACTTAGCTTATGACTTAGGGTTATAATCACACAGTGTTTACGACCATGAATGGTTGATAACCATCATAGTTAGGATGTAGCATGAACCATACCGAAATTGAGATTGAGCCTGACCTCCCGGCTAGCTATCAGTGGGGTCTCCTTTTTGTTTCACTATAGTGCCTGGTGGCCTGGAGATCACTGGGAGTGTATGGTTCATTATCTGGCCAACATGTAGAATTGGAGTGTTTTACACGGGTTGTTACGCCCATAGACGGCTATGACTGGTATAACCGACCTAGGATTAGTTTGGTGTGATAGAGTGTTTAAGAGAGTAATTGTAGGGTAATTAAAGCATACAAACTTGTGTGGTGTGTCAAAAATTAAACTCAGACTAGGGGCTTAGAGCTTACTACAGTTGTAAGTTAAAGTGTTTATTTGCTTATAATTATTTTTTACTAGGTTGTAGACTCACCCCCTTTATAATTACAACTATAGGTTTCAGGTATACTAGCACACACAGGACGTGATCGGATACTTCTTTGGCAAAGCATTTGGTAGTTTTTATTTTTCGTGTCATTGAACATTTATGTATTTGTTATTTTTTAGGTTATGAATGATGAACATTGTGAAAGAAAGTGAGTTATTGAAAAAAGAAAAAAAAATTAACCATGTTTTCTCTGTGTGAACTCTATATAATTTTCCTCTAAGAAGTAATACCAACCGAACTCGGACTCCCGAGGTCCCAGATCGTGGTGTTACATTTTATCTTCTATTTAGAGGAAGAAAATTGAGAGTTTAATTTTAACAATCATTTAAGATACACAGATATAAGATCAGAATCAAACTTGGTACAAGAATGTTAAAAAATGAATAAGAGAGCACTTATCTGTAGGGTTGTCAACAGGTCGAGTATCTGATCTAGGTGCACTCAAACCCCCCTGAATAACAAGCACTTGAGTTTGGGTTGGACTTCGGGTTTTTGCCGGTTCAAACAAATGGAATCAGAACACAACCCACATAATTAGATGTTATGTAGAATATATTTTTACATAAAAATATACAAGAAAACACTCGAGTGAGTCAGGTAGCATCAGCTAACCATCAAAATTATTTCCAAGTGTTTTCCTCTTTCTTGCCTTCAGCTTTTTAAGCTTACCATCAACATGCAGATTTCTGTGGTAATATCCCAGGGACACCAATGGCTTTTTGTTTTTCTAGGTGAGTCCTTGACGTCTTAGCATTGTAAAAATGCACCAATGATCATTTTTTCTTTTTCCTTTTTTTTAGGCTAAGTGTCAAGCCATGGCCAACTATAACAGAGTTAGTAGGGTGCTTATGTTCTATTGCAGATATGGTTTATTCTAGTTTACGTTTCTTCATAACATACAAATGAATAGCATTACAAGTAGTAGTTCTCTTTCATAAGAGGACTAAAGTTATTAAGATGGACATCCATTATGTTAGAAAGGAAATGTTGAAGAGTGTTCACTTATAATAAGACTGTTAACTTTTCACAAACAGGTTTAAACCTTGAGGTGGTTATCCCCCAGCTTGCCTATTGTTGAGAAGCAGTCACCGTACATATGCATATGCATTAAGGGTAGTTTGGTAACTACTTAATAGGTCAGGTGCATTATTGTAAATAATTTGTTTCTGTCTAATCTCTCTATTTAAGTGAGATTAGACCTAATGAGATATATGATCCTTTCTTCCTCTCTCTCTCTCTTTTCTGATTTGCTTGAAACCCTAGCTGTCTTCAACATGGTATCAGAGCAGGACGTTGCTCTAGGCATCTGACTTGATCGACCCACATGTGGTTCGGGTTCAGCGTGCACAGCAGAAACGCAGATTTGAAGCCAGCGTGTACAACGTCTGATCTGATCGACCCATCTTCCTCCTCCCGGTATCTGACGTCTTCCTCCTCCAGCAGAATCGTAGATCGGGTGGTGATCGTTGACTCTACAACGACTGGTGTGCGTGTGGAAGCTGAGATCGTTGTGCGTGGTAGGAGCAGGGAGACGCTTGTTTTTCAATCAGACGTCCGACCCAAACTGCAACCTGGATCGCGTGATGATCCGACTGTTTTGGATCTAACTTCAGATGGTGTCGATGGTGGTAGTGTGGACGTCGAAGAAGCCTGCAGCTTCTGTCATGAACCAGTCGCGTCTTGATCTTGATAGCTTCTAAGGATGCAGACGTGGATTAGATCAAATCTGATCTATATAATTCAAATATGAAATCGGGTGTGTGGTCGTGGTATGCAGCTTGTCGCAGTTCCTTTGTGAGGTGGATGGTTTAGGTAAAGTTCAATTCAAGTTATATATGCAAGTTGTGGATCTGAACAGCGTGTTACAGTCATTGTGTTACAGTCGGTGGTCATGTATATCAGATTTTATAAGTGTAATTAAAATTTGATATAGTCGATTTCATGGTTGGTAGTTGGTGCGCATCAAATCCGAGTTTTCAGCAGGTTGTGTTTGCGTGTGGTAATACCTGCATTTTGAAACAAACCCATTATCTTATCCCATGGTTGAAACACAGAAGTCAGATATGAAGTCTGAAACAGTGGTTGATTATAAAGCCTCTGCAAATCCCTTTTCATATGGATCATCGGTAAAGTTGGATGAGACTAACTATGCTAGATGGTCTCGTACATTCATGATGACTGTCTCAGGGCATCGTAGAAAACATATTTTATTGGAAAATTAGCCCAAAGACAAAACTGGAAAGTATGCTACATGGGAAGAGAACAATGATATTGTCATGTTATGGATTATGAATAGTGTGCAACCTCACATAGCCGATGGGCATATTTATTATACCACCGCAAAACAAATGTGGGATAATTTGCAAGACACTTACTCTCAAAAAAGTAATGTTAGTCGGATTCTTCAAGTAGATCAGGAGATCTATAAATTGCAGCAAGGAGAGCAAACTCTAGCCCGGTACTATGCCTCTGTGAAGGCAGCCTTTGAGAGACTAAATGCACATAGACCATTGTGTTGTGACAAACATAAACTACACCAGGAGCATACTATGGTTGCACGGTTTCTTACTGGCTTGTCAATTAAATTCTCAGTTGCCAAAGTTCAGATGTTGACAGGCTCAGATGTCTCCACTCTTGCTGAGGCATATAATCATCTAAGTAGGCTTGCCAAGTCCCTTCCTTCATCCCAATCGGAATCACAAACCTCTGCTCTGTCTGTTTCCTATGGCCGAGGTTGAGGTTTTATTCCTAACACACGAGGTCGTGGACGTGGTCGAGGCACAGGAGGATGAGGCAAGCTCCAGTGTACCTACTGCAAGAGATTTGGGCATTTAGAAGATAGATGTTTTGATAAGAATGGACGACCTCCTGCACCTTCAACTAAAGTTGTTCCTACGGCTCAAGTCGCCAAACCAGAGCCTTCTGTTGTTCCTCCTGGTGATTTGGTTACACTTACTCGTGCTGAGTATGATGATTTGTTGGCACATCATCCGTCTAGTCCCCCTGTGGCTGATGTTGCATGTTCTACAGGTGATGGATTATCTTGCCAAGGTAGTAGGTGGATTATTGATTCATGGGCATCTAGACATTTGTGTGAAAATGAATGTGATTTTTCAAATTTGAATAGTGTTGTTAACCATAAAAAGGTAGTTCTTGCCGATGGAAGTTCTTCTCCCATTGTTGGCCAGGAAAATGTCTCTATCTCCCCTACTCTTCAGTTATCAAATGTTCTCCATGCCCCTTCATTCTCTCAAAATTTGTTATCTGTCAGTCGTGTTGCAAAAGAATTGAATTGTAGAGTAATATTTGATCCTACCTGTTGCACTTTTCAGGACTTGCTGAAGGAGAAAACGATTGGTGGAGGCTATGAGGAATGTGGAGTCTATTATCTACACCAACCAGTTGGCTCTGTTCATTCGGCAGTTGAGTCCTCCTCTAGTCCGCTGCTTTGGCATCATCGTCTTGGTCATCTCCCGTTGCTTAAATTGCGTAGAGTTATTCCTCATATCTCGCCGTCCACTACTCTGCTGTGTGAAGCATGTCAGCTTGAAAAGCATCATAGGAGTTCATTTCCGTCTAGTCAGAGTCCTTCAAGTCAAAATTTGTTTGATCTTCTTCATGTTGATGTTTGGGGTCCAAGTAGAATTCCTAGTCGTTCTAAGTGTCATTATTTAGTCATTGTAGATGATTTTTTCAGATTATCTTGGGTATTCTTGTTAAAAGATTGGGCTGAAGCCCCCATTATTCTCAAATCTTTGATTATTGAAATAAAAACTCAATTTAATTCTTGTGTTAAAGTTGTTGGCAATGCTCTTGAATTCAAATCCTCTGAATTATTACATTTTTACAAAAATCTTGGAATCCAACCTCAGACCTCTTGCCCTCATACCTCGCAACAGAATGGAGTAGCGGAGCACAGGCACAGACACATTCTAAATGTTGCCTGTTGCCTCATGATCCAGTCTAATATGCCCGCGTCTTACTGGGGAGATGTTCTAACTGCAGGATACCTAATAAACTGTATGCCTTCAACCTCTGTGGGGGATCGTATTCCCATTCAAATTCTCAGTCCTGAAGCTCCTTTGTTCCTTATCTCTCCAAAGGTGTTTGGTTGTGTGTGCTTTGTTCATAAACTTGGTGACAACCGAGATAAATTGCCACTTCAATCTATAAAATGTGTTTTTGTTGGGTATCCCAAGCACCAAAAAGGGTATCGTTGTTATGATCCCATTTCCCAAAGAGAGTATGTCAGTGCGGATGTTTCCTTTTTTGAGTCTATCCCATATTTTTATAGTACCTCTCCAAGATTACATGCTACTCAAGGTGATTCCTTTTCTCTCCCTGTTTCTCCTTTTCCATTAGAGTCTACCTGTCTTGAGCCTCTTGTTCCAAGTCTGACTCTGTCTCGTTATAGAAATCCTCCTGTGGTGTACACCCATCGAGCTCCACCCAACTCTATGCCTTTGCCATCAGCTTCTCCAGAGGTGAGTGTTCCTGACCCTACTGACGAGCTTATTGTTGATGGTGATTTACCTATTGCTCTTCGAAAAAAGGCAGTGTACACTTCATCCTATTTCTCAGTTTGTTTCTGAGGCAAGACTTGGTGAAAATATGAAGAATTTTGTATTAGCATCATCTGATGCATCAGTTCCTCTCCATCATCACCAAGCTCTTCTGGACCCCAAATGTGCGAAGGCCAAGAAGGATGAAATGGATGCACTGCTTTCTCGCAGAGCATGGGACTTAGTTAATCCTCCACATGAGGTTGATATTGTTGGTTGTAAATGGGTCTATACTATTAAGTATAACTCAGATGGATCGACTGAAAGGTTTAAAGCCCGCTGTTAAATTATGTAATCAAACTTGTAATTTCGTATATATATTTTATATATATAAGGTAATACATATACATATATATAATATATGTATATGTATTTACCAATTATATATATAAAATATATATAGTCATAGTAAGGGTAGTTTAGGAATTTTACACATATTCTTTTTCAAGAATATGTTTTTTGTATTTTCTTTTTTTTTCCTTTTTCTTTATTTATTTTTGCTTTTGCATTGTACATGCATTGGGAGGGGCCCAACCCACTAGTCGTTGGACCCCTCCAACGGTCACATTTGTGACCGTTGGAGGGGCTCCAACGACTATGTGGAGCCCCTCCCAAGGCCTCCTCCAAAGCCCTATATATATGGGCAGCTCCTCTTGTATTTCTTCAAGGGATTTGGGATTATAGCCCAACCTCTTTAGTGTTTATGAAACTTATGGGTGCAAGTGCACATTTGTGATTCGGTGTGTTGTGCTTGTTGTGCACAAGTGTTCTTGGGTGTGTATGTTCACACATTTATTCTTAAGGTTGTTGCGTTATCGACTAAAGTATCTTGTTGAAGATACTTTTACATGGTATCAGAGCCTCGTTGAAGAAGAAGAATTGCGACTCGCCTTCTTTTGCATTCCTCGGGAAGCGTGCCTTCAAGTTTTTTGAAATCAAAGAGGATCATCTTCTTCGAGCAATATTTTAGGAGCTTCTTTTGTCAAGAAAGACGCAAAAAGTAATTAAGGTACATACTATCTCTTGCATTCTTTCCTCTCTAATGGGCGAAAAAGACTCCCATTTCTCTCTTGGGTTTAAGCTTAATGGCTCAAACTATCATGTTTGGGCCGGTAATATGGAAGCCCATATTAAAGGAAAGGGGCTTTGGGGTTACGTTTATGGATCCATACCGGAACCGGAACCCAAAATTACCATTGTTGAAGGAGGGGATATTAAGATCCTTGAAGGGGATGAAAGACAAAAGGCCCTTGAAGAGTATTCTAAGAAACATGATGATTGGGAAATGAAGAACTTCAAGATCTTATCTTGGATTTTCTCATCCGTTGAGACCAAGATAAATGCCAACATCATCAAATTTAAAAGGGCTTCTGAAGCTTGGGTATATCTTGAGAAAATGTACACCTCAAGAGATCTATCCCACAAGTACTTTCTTCAAAAGAGGGCTTTGACTCTCCAACAAAATGACATGACCATTCGGGAGTACTTTGCCGAATTATCCTCTATTTGGGACGAGCTCGCAATCCTAGAACCTAAATGGAGTGGTGAGGCTATCGAATTAAGGCACAAACAACTTGAAGAAGACCGGTTCTTCAATTTTTTAAATGGCCTTAGACCCGAATTTGAACAAGTTCGGTTCTCTCTTCTCTCCGCCTTCACTTCCCCCTCACTCGAAGATGTTATCACCAAGCTAAGTGGTGAAGAAACCCGTATGGGGATTGGCAAAAATAATCCTAGCATTCTTGTTACTTCCTCTACTCAAGAAGATGGTGAAATGGCTAATGCCGTATCAAGACCGGGAAATAACATGAAGACCTATAGACCTCCTCATTTCAAGAATCAAGGACAAGGAGGAAATGATCGGTATGGCAAAAGAGACTATAGCAAAGTAACTTGCTATCATTGTAAAGAACCCGGACATATCAAACCCTTGTGTCCTAAATGGAAGAAATTGATTGCAACGGCTATGGCATCTCAAGTTGAAGAACGACCCTCTTTAACAAGTGAGTCTCTTTCTCTTCAACAAATCGTGGAAGCCCTACAACCTCTTCTCAAGGGAGGTACTTCCGGAGCCGCTATGTCATCCTCTTCCCCCGGTAAGACATCTTGGCTTTTAGATTCCAGGGCATCCTTTCACATGACCCCTAGTTATTCCACTCTTTCAAATTTTTCTAAAAATGCTTTTCCATCCTTTGTATCAACCGTGGACGGTACATCTCTTGAGATTAAAGGAATAGGTAATTTTGAAAAACAAGACTTCTTTGTTCCAAAAATTCGTTTTATCCCAAACCTTAACCTAAATCTTCTTTCCGTTTCCCAACTCTCGGACCATGGTTGCGATATAAAATTTTCTTCTAATAAATGTTGGATACAGGATCGTCAGTCCAGGAGATTGATTGGGGAAGGCTCTAGAAGAGGAGACCTCTACTACGTAGATTTTCTTCAAGTTCCCAAGAGTCAATTTTGCAACGTCGTCCAAAACAAAGACATTCATGTATGGCATAAGAGATTGGGTCATCCCAATATTGTTAAAATCTCGTATTTGCCTTTTGTTAAACATCTTTGTAAAAGTGACTTTTTGTGTAATGAATGCATTCTTGGGAAAATGAAATGTTTGCCTTTTCCTCAAAGATCCATGTTTACGACAAAACCATTTGAAATTGTCCATTCCGATGTATGGGGACCGGCTCCGGTAATGTCAAAAGGAGGTTTTTCATATTATGTGATCTTTGTGGATGACTATACTAGGTTTTGTTGGATCTATTTCCTTAAACATAAACATGAAGTTTTTTCAACCTTTAAAAGTTTTCACATGATGATTTCAAATCAATTCAATGGATGTTTAAAAATCTTTAGGTCTGACTCTGGAGGAGAATACCTCTCAAATGAATTTAAGAGTTATCTTGAAAATTTTGGAATTCTTCACCAAAAATCATGTCCGAAAACCCCTCAACAAAATGGTTTAACCGAACGAAAACACAGGCACATCATTGAAACAACTAGGACTTTGCTTATTTCTCAAAACATTCCAAAAAATCTTTGGGCTGAGGCAGCCCTTACCTCTGTCTATCTCATAAACCGACTTCCATCGAAAAATTTAAACAAAATTTCTCCCTTTGAAAAACTGTATGATAAGGAACCTGATTATAGCAGGTTAAGGGTCTTTGGGTGTAAGTGTTTTGTTCTTACTGATAAGAATGACAAACTTTCTCCAAAAGTCATTCCTTGTGCCTTTCTTGGCTATTCTGAAACCCAAAAGGGGTTTCGTTGTTATGATATCAAAAATGATAAATTGTATGTTTCCAGGAACGTGAGTTTTTTGGAAAATGTTAGTGGATTTGAACATTGTGACCCCCATCATGAAAATATGGATTATTCTTTTTTATTTGATTTATTGAATAAGGACGATGATACTAGTGATAATGAGTCAGATCAAAGTAACCCAAATGAACTTGAAATCGAGGAAAACATCTCCTTGTCTCCTTCGTCACATCAACCTAATGAATTACCTAGAGACCCTATCACCTACTCTCATAGAGATCAAAACAACTTTAGGAGTGCTCTTGACAGATATAATGATACCAGTCCCAGTGCCTCTCAGAATGAAGTGATCCCTCGTAGAACTGAGAGAAGTAGAAGGCCTCCTTCTAGGTTCATTTCCTATGACTCTTTCTCACCAAGATATAGAGCTTGCCTTAGTGTCATCCACTCTTATATAGAACCTAGAAATTTTGAAGAAGCACGTAAATGCCCTGAATGGATTAATGTCATGGACAATGAACTTGAGGCTCTGAGAAGAGTTAAAACCTGGGAATTCCAAAATCTTCCTAAAGGCAAGAAAACAATAGGGTGCAGATGGGTTTTCAAAGTAAAAACTAAAAGTGATGGATCCCTTGAAAGGTATAAAGCTCGCTTGGTTGCAAAAGGATATAGTCAAGAATATGGTATTGACTATGAAGAAACTTTTGCTCCTGTAGCTCGTATGGTCATTGTTCGATGTCTTATAACCGTTGCCTCTATCAACAAATGGAATATCTATCAAATGGATGTGAAAAATGTCTTTTTAAATGGCGATTTAAGCGAAGAAGTCTACATGGATGCTCCTCCTGGAATGGAGACTCCTAAGGGAAAGGTGCTTCGTCTTCATAAAGCACTTTATGGCCTAAAACAAGCTCCCAAGGCTTGGTATGATAGATTTAACTCTGTTATGATTGAGAATGGTTTTTTCTCTTGTTTTACTGACACTGCTTTATTTGTTAGAAAATCCAATGCAGGGATTGTAATTTTACTTCTGTATGCTGATGACATGCTCATCACTGGGAGTGATGCTAACGGGGTTAAAAGTATAAAATCTATCTTAAAAGATAAATTGGAAATGTCTGACTTGGGTTTTTTAACTTATTTTTTGGGAATTGAAGTGGCATACTCTCTTAGAGGATATTTCTTATCTCAAACTAAGCTTGCTTCTGAGATCATTGACAGGTCAGGTATTACAGATGAGAAGCTGTGTGAAACTCCTGCGGTAGTAGGAGCAAAGATGAAAATTGATGATGGAGTTCCCCTGTTGGATCCTACACCCAACAGACAGCTTGTAGGATCTCTGATGTATCTGAGTATTACCAGACCAGATATATCCCATGCAGTCCATACTGCAAGTCAGTTTCAGCATGCGCCTACATCCGTTCACATGAGTGCCATCTTACGGGTCGTAAGATACATAAAGGGTACTCTAAATAAGGGAGTTCTTCTGTCCTCTTCCTCTGACTTAAAATTGATTGCTTATACTGACTCAGATTGGGGAGGTGACCCAAATAACCGTCACTCCACCACTGGTTTTTGTGTGTTCTTAGGAGACTCACTAATTTCGTGGAGATGCAAGAAGCAACAAAAGGTGTCGCTCTCCTCAACTGAAGCTGAATATCGTGCCATGGCCACTACTACCATGGAGATTGTTTGGATTCACCAACTGCTAGAAGACATGGGGATCAAAATTGAAGGACCCACCAAGCTATGCTGTGACAACAAAAGTGCAATCTACATTGTAAAGAACCACACCTTTCATGAGCGGACAAAACACATCGAAATGGACTGTCACTATGTTCGTGAAGCATATCTCCGAGGAGTTATCGATCTTCCTTATGTCACGTCCGAGTATCAGTTGGCAGATTTCTTTACTAAAGCCTTGTGCGCTCCGCGGTTCAACTTCCTTCTTGGCAAACTATCGGTCATCTTGCCCTAAGTTTGAGGGGGGGTGTTAAATTATGTAATCAAACTTGTAATTTCGTATATATATTTTATATATATAAGGTAATACATATACATATATATAATATATGTATATGTATTTACCAATTATATATAGAAAATATATATAATCATAGTAAGGGTAGTTTAGGAATTTTACACATATTCTTTTTCAAGAATATGTTTTTTGTATTTTCTTTTTTTTTCCTTTTTCTTTATTTATTTTTGCTTTTGCATTTAATGCATTGTACATGCATTGGGAGGGGCCCAACCCACTAGTCGTTGGACCCCTCCAACGGTCACATTTGTGACCGTTGGAGGGGCTCCAACGACTATGTGGAGCCCCTCCCAAGGCCTCCTCCAAAGCCCTATATATATGGGCAGCTCCTCTTGTATTTCTTCAAGGGATTTGGGATTATAGCCCAACCTCTTTAGTGTTTATGAAACTTATGGGTGCAAGTGCACATTTGTGATTCGGTGTGTTGTGCTTGTTGTGCACAAGTGTTCTTGGGTGTGTATGTTCACACATTTATTCTTAAGGTTGTTGCGTTATCGACTAAAGTATCTTGTTGAAGATACTTTTACACCCGCCTGGTTGCAAAAGGCTATACTCAGACTTATGGGGTGGACTTCTTTGAAACATTCTCTCTTGTTGCTTGTCTTGGGACTATTCATCTTGTTTTGTCAGTCGTCGTGCACTATGGTTGGTCTCTATGTCAGCTTGATGTCTTTCTGTATGGAGACTTAGAGAAAACATTTTACATGCAGCAACCTCTGGGGTTTGAAGTTTAGGAGGAGTGTCAGAAGGTATGCAAGTTGAACAAGGCAATCTATGGTCTCAAACAGAGTCCCTGTGCGTGGTTCTCCAAGCTGGCTGAGGTCATGTCAGCATTTGGGTTTGCCCGATCTGCCTCTTACCACTCTTTTTTTATTAAAAAGACTTGCACAGGGATTGTGGTCATGATAGTATATGTTGATGACATTATAGTCACAGGAAGCAGTGAAAAAGACATCTCAGAGACAAAGTCCCATCTTCAGAAACACTTTGTGACTAAGGATCTGGGACCACTCAGATATTTCTTAGGCATAGAGGTTGCAAGGACTAAAAAAGAATTAGTTCAATCAGAGAGGAAATATGTCTTGGACCTGCTGAAGGAGACAGGGATTTTAGGTGGCAAACCTGCAAGGATTCTTATGGATCCCAAGTCTCATCTGTTTGACGAAAAATCAGAGTATGTGGACAATAGCCGTTATCGCTCCTTGGTTGGCAAGCTATTATATGTGACTGTGACCAGACCTGACATATCTTTAGCCGTGAGCAAAATAAGTCAGTTTATGGACAAACCTACAAAGGCTCACTAGGAGGCTGCAATGATGATTCTCAAATATCTAAAGTCCTCCCCTAGTAAAGGACTATGGTTTAAACAAAACCCTTCTTTAGATGTTACTGCCTATTCAGATGCAGATTATGCAGGGTCGGTTGTTGATAGAAAGTCAACAACTGGATTCTATGTGTTTGTTGGAGGGAATCTGGTTACTTAGAGAAGTAAGAAATAAATTGTTGTTGCCAGGTCGAGCATTGAGTCAGAGTATCGGGCTATGGCTCAAACTGTTGCAGAGATGATGTTGGTTAAATCTGTGTTGACTGATCTCCAAGTGAAAGTCTCATTACCTATGGAGATATGTGATAATAGAGTTGCTACTTATATTGCTAATAACCCAGTGTTTCATGAACGAACAAAGCATATTGAGGTGGATTGTCACTATGTACGTGACCTGGTCCAGACTTGGTACATTTGCACCAAGCACATATCTTCATAGAACCAAATTGTTGATGACGTCACAAAACCCCTAGCTAGTTTAAATTTTTCAAATTGTTGTGACAAGCTGAGCATTATTGATATATATGCTCCAGCTTGAGAGGGAGTGTTGAGAAGCAGTCACTGTACATATGCATATGCATTAAGGGTAGTTTGGTAACTGCTTAATAGGTCGGGTGCATTATTGTAAATAATTTGTTTTTGTCTAATCTCTCTATTTAAGTGAGATTAGACCTAATGAGATATATGATCCTCTCTCTCTCTCTCTCTCTCTCTCTCTCTCTCTCTCTCTCTCTCTCTCTCTCTCTCTCTCTCTCTCTCTCTCTTCTGATTTGCTTGAAACCCTAGCCGTCTTCAACACCTATCAAATATATAGAGAGAGAGAGAGAACTGAACATATTAGGCCTACTTTTCTCAACATATTAGGCCTACTTTTCTCGTTAGGCCCCATAGTTTGAAGTGTTTTATGATAGATCTGAACTGTTAGATGTGTTTATCATGCTCGATTTAGTGGGAATCGACTCTTGAATCATGTTTTTTCGACAAAAAAACATATTTTTATGAGCCGGGAAAAACTGATACCTTCATAGCCATTGATTTTGGATCACCGGAAAAACTTGTATACAAGTTAGATTCTGGTGATCCAAAGGTCGGTTCCCACTAGGCAAAACCTATAGATCACATCTATGGTGTTATATGTGAGAAAAAACACCAAAAACTACAATTTTCGAAGGAGCTTAACGGGGCAGAACGAGAAAGTGGGGCAGAACCAGCGCATTGGTTACATGTATGGTGTTATATATATAAACCTTCTTCACAAAGCTTTATTGCACCTAATTTAAGTGTTCCTTCTTGGCAAGATCTTATTTATCTAACAATGAGATTTGTATTCATTCTATGTTGAAGCCTTGAAGATGCTCAGTATATGTGTATGTTTGCTCTTTATGTACATGACAATTCCTATCATCTTCACCTTTTACTTATGACTGTCATATTCTCTTTGTCCCGGGGATATTTCCATCGTTCGGTCCTTTCATCTTGTTTACATGCACACACTTTGTGCATTATTCATTTTCTAGTTTCAATATGGTTATCTCTCAAACTTGAACTTTGCCAAAGCCATTAAGTAATGTATCTTCCTACAAACGTTAGAAACCTGAGACAACTTTCAAATTCCCTTGTCTCTGCCAAAAAACTAGATACTCAACAACTTTTTACTGAGATAGTGCAATTATATAGCGAACAGATAGACAATGAAAATGCACAGGTAACAACTAACAAAAATTACTATGAAATACAAAAACAAGTCATCCAGTAGAAAGACTTTTGCCTCAAAATATAGACTGAATCCTTATCACTCATGCTAAATCTTACTGAAGTGCGCTTCAAGGTCGTCGAATGACAACAAAACGTTCTTCCCAATCAACACCACGTTGGCAGTTGCCATGCCCATAATCAAGGAAATTACAATGCATAAGAGAGGGAGGTACATGCATCCCCCTTTATGCCAGCCGGAAAAACACAATCCCATGACAACAATTACCAACAAGAAGCCCCAACTTGGCGAGTCTTGCGCCTGCTTAAGCTTAAATTAACCCAGAGATAGTTAAATTACGCACTGAACTATGAACTTGCAACCAAAACATGTCCAGAAATCACCAACCAGTAAGCACACCCATTGGTTAACATTCAAATTTTCTTCAGTAAAGAAAGACTCCTCTGGAGGATGAGGGGAAAAGAACTTCCATACATTTTATCCGAAACCAAAACAACACAAAATCAACGTACAAATGACTACACTATGCAAAAATAAATAAAAACCAAAGAATTGAAAATCAAGGAGGGAAAATAAAAGCTGATTGAAAAGGCGAAAAACAGGCAAAGTTTTCTTCATTTGACAATGACATATAGCCATATAGGTGTCTTAATCCACGTGAGGCCCCAAAGGGCAACCAAAAATAACAAAAAAAACACACACACAACCCACAAAAAAGAGAGACGCAAAATCGATTGAAGACAAGGAATTCATAGATCGACCACTGACGCACAAAAACAGAGAGAGAAAGCTACCCGGAGAACATGGCACCGCCAAGGGGGGGATTTTGGGGCAATCTCAGCGAGGGAAGGGAGATGGAGAAGGATCGAGAGATGCTGGAGATGCTGATGATCTCCATACTTCACAACTTCATCGTCGACATATGACAGCCGAATAAAAGAATTAGAGGTGCTGGAGATGCTGATGCTCCTTATGTCGGCGTTAAGGAAAGAGGACGAATACTCTCTCTCTCTCTCTCTCTCTCTCTCTCTCTCTCTCTCTCTCAGTATATATTTTTTTATGAAAAAACTTGAAAATATATTGTTATATATTGTATGTTACTATGTATATGCACATAAATTGTAAAAAAACATCGTTCATCTAAAAAAAGGAAAATTAAATTGCTAAAAATATTAAAAAAATCTATTACGTTAATATCAGGATGGAAATACCAATGTTGTCAGTATATTCGTATCGTATCCTCAGAAAATCGAAACGATACTAATCTGAAACGGCAATTTTTAAATAAATATAAAAATACTTAAAAATATTTTTTTAATATTAGTTTAATGGTTTTAGCATGTGTCGAATTCTGTTTGATACCAAATATCTTAAAAATTGTTTTTTTGCCGATTCAGAACGATTCACTTGAGAGTCGGTATCAGCCGAATTCACCTGAATCGTCGGACAACCGATTCGATAGCCGATACAATTTTGACAACATTTACACTGTTTTCAAAATAAATGATATTTTGAAAACACCTTATTTTTTGGAGATTAATGTATATTGAATGTCACTTGTTCGTGCCCTTGCAAGGCGACTCTCTGAGGGCAAGGGGTGTGCCACAGGCAGGGGCGTAGCTAGGGGGGGGCAGGCCTCCCCAAACAGTTAAAAAAAAAATATATATTTAAAAGCCCAGTCCTAGCCTGATCTGATTCCATATGAAATAGATTTTTATCCATTTTTTAGCCGAGCCCAGCCCTTACTGCAGCAAATAGTTTGATTTGTCCATATGAAATAGATTTTTATTAATAATTGTAGCCATTTTTTATTTTATCTCAAAAACAAAAAAAAAAATCGGGGGCGCTGCCCCCGAACCCCCGACTATCACACAAATATTTTTTTTTTCTACACCCCTGTTTGCCCCCCCCCCCTCACATGAATCCTAGCTACGCCCCTAGCCACAGGTTTACACTAGGGATGGTAGTGGGGCGGGGCTGGTGACAAGCTCTCCACCCCCGCCCTGCCTCAAGATTAGAACCTCCATCCTCGGTGGGGATGGATTTTAACCTCCACCCCCGCCTTCATCCCTGTTTCATGTCCTCCATCCCCGGTTCAAATGGGAATGAGGAGGGGCGGGGCCCCGCTTTCCCCCGGTCGACTGCCATCCCTAGTTGTGGAACGGGGGAAAGCAGGGCCCCCGCCTTGCCCCGTTTGGACCGGGAATGAAGGGTATGAAACGGGGATGGAGGCGGGGACGAAGGTTAAAATCCATCCCCGTTCGGGGATGGAGGCGGGGATGAACTTACACTTTTCCCCGCCTAGCCCTGCCCCGCCCCATCCCCAGTCCTTCTAAAGGATGGCAATAGACTACGGGGAAACGGGGCCCCACCCCGCCTCATCCCCGTTTGAAACGGGGATGAAGGCGGGGGTGGAGGTTAAAATCCATCACCATGCAGGGATGGAGGTTCTAATCTTGAGAAGGGGGTGGGGAAGAGACCCTGTCCCCCGCCCCGGCCTCGGTCCATTGCCATCCCTACTGTCAGGAAAGCGATTGTCTCCGTCTCTAATCCCTGTTTTTGACTCCTTTGCTCATTCATTGGGACGGTGCAGGGTTTTGATTATTGTAGTAAGATCCAAATGTACACTAAGATCAGATTCTAAATTGTTAAGTTAGACTGTTTTCAGATTATGATCAATATTGCAAGCTGGATATAATAATGTTCCAATAAAAAATGTAATACGTTTCCATTTTTCTACATGTAAATAACTTGCCTTTTTTTTTTGCCAAACCCATTATAACCGCATGCAGTTTGAATCTAGGTCCAACCTTACCTCATCGGATCTGATTCCTATCTAGACTTGAATTTGATATAAACGGATCGGACTTGGGTTGTATATGGGCATTATCCAGTCCAACTTGGTGGGATCAAGCATAATCACATTGGATTAGGATTTGTACTTAGATGGGGATCAACCAAAACTGAACCAGGACCCGGCTTGCTTAAATCCGACATTTACATGTATTGAGATTCGAAGTTTAGTAGGATTCAGACTTCCGGATATCGGGGCTCTGATTTAGGTGCAAAACTCTTTTTTTTTTTGAAAGGCAAGCTGATGTCATAGTGACAACAAATTTTATCACCAATTTCTCGTTTTTCAAAAACTCGCGAGAAATTGAAAGTTTTTCATAAATCTTTCATTTTTTTCGGCAAAATCGTGGCAATAACAAATTAATTAAAAATATAAAAAATTATTAATATAAATTATTTTAAAATAAAAATATAGTTTTTTTTGTGATAAATAGCCGTTTAAAACGTAAATATCGTGTTTAAATCACGATATTTATGCTTTTTCATAAATCTCGCAATATTTTGAAAATCTTGCGAGAAATTGTCATTTTTAACTTTCAGGCAATTTATCGCGAGATTTTCGATATTTGTCACACTTGCTGAGGTTAGGCAGACCCCTACCAGTTATACAACTATACCATTGGGTTTTGAACCTGCAACGTCCCAACACAAGGCTGCTCCTACCAGAGCACCCCGTTGGCAGGTGCAAAACTTGACACTAAATCTGAATCCGATTATTAATTGGATCCCTTGTTGGGTAAGGAATCCGATTAAGCTTGGATTCAATTAATCCTAACTGTTCAGGCCCCTAAGTCGGAGCTACTGTTAGTATCTTGGATTCAAATCCAGCATGATCTGGCCCAAATCCGACCTGTTTGAACCACTTGATAAAGGAAACTTGGAAATTACAAATTTACACTCAACTCAACGGGGGCATATAGGCCCATTTGACACTGCAGCATATGTTTGCCTGCCTTGTCTCTATTATGGTGTGACCGTTACGTTGTTATATTGACTTTTTTTTTTATTTAAAAAGGATACTCATGAGCATGCGTTTGTTGTGAGTTTGTCTGACCCTCTTTGGATGGATAAACATAAAGTTTTGTTCATGTCCACAAATTAGCACTACCTACCTTGTAAACAACTTTAATCTTTTTTTTTTTATCATTATTGTTTTTTATATCAAACTTTAAAGATGTAATATACATGTTTTGTTTAGTAGAGACCAGCTCTTGGATGGTGTTTTTTAGAGTATAAAACATCAATTGCTTACAAATAAATAAATTTTTTAATCCACAAACAATTGTATTTTTACATTTAAAAAATTACAATCTAAGGGTTGATTTTTAAATATTTTTTCTATGTTGAACACATCATGGGTCAGATTTGGTCAAAACTTCAAAACAACCTTTCTTACGAGTTGTGGGTTTCAACTAAGGGATTTGGAACCCACATGGCAAAGAGTCCGGATCGGGTGCAATATGATTGCACAAAAAATGTGCATTAAGCACCTGATCGCCATCCATCAGGTCTTGAGCCCTACGCCTGGCAGGCCCTATCCCCAAAATGGAGGGTGATCAGGTGCTTAATGCACAATTTTTTGTGCAATCATACTGCACCTGATCTTTTCACCATGGCAACTCATACTTTCCCCTTTTGCAATATCCAATATAAATTGTTTTTTTGTTGTTTATAAAAAGCAACCCCAGTGTTTCATTCATTGGCTTACTTTATGTGATGTCTTTTAAATACCATTATATGGTTTAAAAGGCATTTCTTGTTATTTTCAATGAAACAACTCATCTTGTGATATTCAAGTCGACAATGGAAGGGATTTTGGCTGCTTGTTTTTACTAAACAAACATCAACTGAATTGGTTTGGCCAAACCTCCACTAACCCTGTAAAACCCGAAATTTTTATTATAAAATATTTCAAATTATGCAAATTGGGCCTAGATCCACATTTCGGATCTAGGACCCATAAAGGGGTATTTACGCTTAAATATTTGCGTTATACTAAAATAATATTAATATTAGTAATAAAATAGAAATATACATAAATATATATATATATATATTGAGCGAATTCGAGGATCCACAGTTGGATTCACTTGGATCTAACTTGCGGATCCATATTGATGGGGGTTAAACTATGTGAATAATGTTATTTTTAAATTTAAAAGATAATTAATATTAAAAAAAAAAAGAGAAATTTTTCGAACAAGGGGGTCGGACCCACAGTTGGATCCACCCGGATCCAACTAAGGATCCATTATTATTGACAAACCGGGTCCATTTTAATAATGGACCCAGCGTCGCGGGTCACAGGCTCGGACCCGACCCTCTTGATTTTAAAAGGGGGAAAGTTGGGTTTTATTAAGGCAACCCGATAAGGGTTGCCCGATATCTTTAGCAGATGTTAGGGTTCTGAGAGAACCCTAACCCCGATCGCAAAATCAAGAAAGGGGCAGGGGGGTTACGCAGAGCGTAACCGACCCCGTGTCTCTCGGCATGAGGGGAGGAGGTTAGCCGATAAAGGGGGAGTGGAGAGGGGGTTCTTGCCCTCTTCACTCGGTCTCTCTCTCTCTTTTGGTGTGCACGCTGGAGGAAGGAGCCATCAGAGCTTCGGCCATCCGCAACCTTCAAGGGCTTCTCGAGCGCCCTCTGTCACGGCAGCAGCGTGGAGCGACACCAGCAGCTCGGCCTTCGCGTCCCCAGCCTCCGATCGTCGGAAAACCAGCGAAAATAGGTACGATGCTTCTTGGATTTTGGGTGAGGAATCGAACAAGGGTTCGATTCCGTGCGATGATTTAAGATGGGTTCCTGGAAAACCCTTCCTGGGGCTATTCTTTTTCTCAAGAATCATGGGGTTTTCAGTTTCTTTTAGATTTGGGGATGATTGACGAAAACCCCAATTCAGTCGAAATTGGGGATTGATAGTTTATTTTTGATTTGAGGGGGGGATTGTATTTAAATTTCTTGTTAATTTGATGATGCTAACTTCTTTAATGATTAATTCTCGATGTTTAGCATTTTATGTGAGTTCTTTTAAAACTTGTAAAACTTGAGACACAGAATAATTAACTGTTATATTTATTTGAGAATTGCTATTTATTAACTTTATGAAGGATTTTTCCTTGGGGAGCAAATGGGTGCATACATTTTAGAGTGTAAGAGATGGATTTTTGGATTAAATATTTAAAATATTGAAGTTATAAGGCTTACTGAAAGTCAAACTGATTTTTGTTATAGATGGTGGAGACTGAGATCCGGATTGACTTGATAGTGATATTTTCGAGCAGGTCATCATCTGAGAAAGGATAAAGGGGTCTAAAGAACCTAATTTTCTTTTCTTTTTAATAAAAATGGCATAAAATCTAAAAATTCAATTTTCTTGTTGAAAAACTGGTGGTTTGATTAAATCAATCAATCACCAGTTGACATCTTTAGGATTTGGAAACCAAATTTAGTTACAAGGAAACCTCTCTAACTTGGATGCAGCAAAGATGTTGGTTGCCGACTTATGCATTTACAATATCATTAATTAGGGTTATTATAAGATGAGAATTCATTGGTGAATTTGAAGTTAAATCATGCTACAGTGAGCGGTTATATTTGATGTTTGGTCTTATTGGACATGCACAGGAATGTTCCAGTTCTAGGTATGAGGTATTTATGGGGCTGGTCCTATTTGGGAACTGGTAATGTTGGATGTAATTTGCAGAAGAGGTCTTCTATTTTCTAAACACCTAAAGAAATGATATGTGTGGTACTGATTACTTTTCATAAATTGCATGATTATTTTTGCTCTCTTTCATAACTTGTGGAAAAGTTGGGGTTCTAACCTAGAAGCTCCTTATAATCATGGTGGCATCCTACACGTGCATTATCTAGAATTAGAGTAATAGTGAGATCTCTATCAATCAACATTAGAATAAGCAATTATCATCAGAGTGCTTATAGCAACAGCTGGAGGACATCAATAATAGTAATTTAACCTACCGAGTAACCTTTGGCATTAGCATGTGCATGTGCCTGTGCCTGTGACATACAAATTTAGCAACCAAACTTGGGGCATGCATGTGTTCTTTTCAAACTTGATTAACTATATGTAACTGGAGGGGGTACTGTGAGGAACTAGCAATGCTGTAATATTCCTTAAGTCGAGGAAATGGATCATACACTATAGAGGTAAGGCTATAACTACAAGGTTGCAAAAGTGCTAGCAACTGGTTTGTGATCAAAGCATCTATTAACAGGATGTGTCTATGGCATATTTGTGGTGAGCCCAGAACTAAATGACAATCACATGAATCAACCGCAACATTGAAGAGTGACTTTGGAGGGCTAGCATCCTTTTATCTAAAATTGATGATGAATAAGCACATTACTTATGTGATGCAAAATGGTGCATCTAAATGGCAATGTCACTGTTGTGAAGAAGAATACCAATCAAATCCATAGTGTTGCTGTGTATATTTTTGTAAATAAACTATAAGTCATTTTATGTATAGAAATTCTTTTATAAGTATTCATTTGACTACAGTAGTCTTAATCAATGGCTTTATACTCAGTGTCAATATTAAAGAAAAACTATTATGCTTGCATTGCATTTTTGGCTTCTTGGAGTATTGTTTCCAACCATGCATCTCTTTCACAACAAATTAAGTAGTTGTGAAATACTCTCTTGGAACTCACTTGGAAGCATACCTCTTAGCATACTAGAGTCAAAGTTTTCAGAAATATTGTTTATATTATCTTAAGCTTCATTTAAACTTGCTGAAAAAGCTTTCCATCAGTTGAAAAGGGAAAGGAAAGAAACTCAATTGATTTAGGAGTACTAGCTGTGAAGTTTTGTTTGAACTGTGGATGTTTCCTTTTTAACTGTTGATGATGCAGAAATTTGATTGTTGATCTTTTAATGACAAAGAAATGGCTAGCTGAAATGTCTATTTTGACTAGCGTTAGAATCAGTTATCATGACCATTGTGCAGTTTTTGACAGTTTTAGTCTTGTTGTTTTGTTATAAGTATTGAGTGGAAGGATAGCATAAGATCATGGGTTGTGTGGAACCCTGCCAAGCCCAACCGAATGGTGTTGGACTATATTTTTACAAAGAAAAATATGGTAAATGACATTTCCTAAACTGTCCATGGTTGTGGACAAATGACAGGTCGATTGAATCCTTGTTCATGTATAGTATGGCTCATATGGAAGCTTAGTTTAGCACTTTAATTTTTGCAGAATACTAGCTAATCGTGTTAGACCTGGCTATTTGCATACAGGTGAATGAAAATGCTAATATGCTTAGACTTGATTTGTTGTGCTTGATTTGGATATCGTTGTCTAGTTGTTTTCATGGGCATGAGCAATCATGAAACTAAAGCTTTATTGCTTTAATCTACATGCATGGGTGTTCACACGAATTAATAAAATTAATCAAGGGGTGACAACATACATTTTGGTATAAATATGTGAATCCTTGCACATGAATCTTTGAAACCATGCTTGTGAGTGTTGTTGTTTCATGTCCATGGTTATATTGGCATATATGGATGCGCATTCGGAAACACTTGTCGTAGAGGTTTATGCTTTCACTTGACTGTTATGATTATGGTACTCAGGAGTGTGAACATGATTCAGTTATTAGTAATTCTTCTTGAACATGTATGCTTGATTTATATGTGAAATGGTACATGTGCACTCACACACTTAAAGAAACCATGGATTGGTTAATACCCATATGTGATGTAGGTAACACACACATATTGAAAATGCATATGAAGGAATTATGACATGCATATGTTTGGGTGTATGATTGCATAAGTGCACATGCTTTTGGTACTATTGGCCTAGTGTTACGAATGAAACACTAATTTGGTTTTGTGATGTGGTGCATTGATGGCCTAAATGGACATCATCGGCCTGGAGAGCCATGGGTTTGGTTTTCTGTTACTTATGTTTTTAAATGCATCACTTGAACCACATAAGATGGTTTGGCACATTACTACACTGTTCTACTGGTTTATACGGGCTGGAGTCCCGAATGAGTCCCCGCAAGGGAGGATGCGGGTTTTTCACTTTACTTTTGCATATGATGTTGCAAACTTAAAGAATGGACTTTAATAAAGATATAATAAGAACAATGTAATATACATTCTGGGGTATCTCATCTGGAGTATGAGAATCTTGGAGGTTGCGGTTTGGGGGAAACCGTGAAGATACAAAAACTCCGTGTGCGTTGTTGCCCTTAAACCCGATATTGAGGTTCTTCTCTTGGCCACGGTTTTAGGGAGAGTCTGCCACTATTCCTGGGGGTGGTGTGTTTTGACACAGCTGTTGTTGTTTGGTATACCAATAAAGTGGCGCCAGTAGATGTTGTTTTCCATGGTATTCCCGACTTTGGATGTTGTTTTCCAAGGTTCCGATGGATGGTGTTGTTTCCTGATATCGGTCTAGGGCTAAGTTTGGAACCCGGTAATAAAATACAAATTGTGTGTAAAGTTACCTCGGGAACCCTACTTGACCTCGGGGATTGTACCCGTTTGGTGTATCCGCGGGCAACTGCAATTAAAAAGAGGAACTTAAGGATGTGTGCATCTAATAGGGCATGTATATGGAAAGATGAAACTTAAATGGAAGATAACAGAAGAAATCATGCATTGCACATAATTATGTATTTTCCTGTTATGCATTAGATCATGCATGTTTGAATCATTATCTATATCATGACATGATTTGGTGGTAGCATATGATTTACTTTGTTAGATCATGCTGCAAGGTTTGATTATTTAGTCCTGATATATGATACTGTTTTTACTATTCTTGACTGGTGAGTATATGCAATTGTTGGTAGTCATGGATATTTGGATGTTGCAAACTTTATATATGCACTCACTCAAATCATTGCATGAAATCTTATCCATGTTCTTTATCTCACCTGGTTTCTTTAGAAGTAGCTGTGCTCATACGGTTTTGACACCCTACTTTGTTGATTTTTCACAGGTCATGGTGAACAATGAGGTTGAACTGGCTACTGGGGATGGATGAGAGTCATACTTGCGCTTGTCTGTTTCAGCAGGGGACAGAGTGACTCTAGTTTTACTTCTTTAAGTCTTTTTTATTTTTGCAATTGTTACTTCATTGTTGAGTTGTGTACGGGACTCTTATTGGTTCATTAATAAAATAGTTTTAGTTGGTTGTTATGGATGATGATTGCAACTTCGTTTGTGGTGGTTGGGTTATACAATGGGAAGTGAAACTGTGAGGACCCCAGATCCCTGGAAAGGTTTCTGCAACTCTTAGAAAAAAAAAATATTTTGCATTTTTAAAGGGTATGGATTGGGGTCGTTACAAACCCAATCACTCAAATCAATTATAACAGCATTAAATAAATTCAAGTAACTGGCGGAAGCATCCTAAGGTTCTTGCACTCAAAAGCAATATTGAAATAAATAATATATATATATATATATATATATATATATATATTTATATATATTTATTTTTTAAAACATTAAATATTTATATGGTTTACCCACAAACATACTGACAAAAGCAAAAATATGGCAAAATATCGGCAGCCAAAAACTGGCAAGAATTTGTTTTTTTTATATATTATGTTTTCTTTTTTGACAAAATCTTGACACTAAAAATAAATTTAAAATATAAAAAATAATTTTATATGGACATAAATAAAACATAATATTAAAAAATAAAAAAACCACAAATTTTTTCGGCAATAAATAACTGAAAAAACATAAATATCATCTTTAAAACATGATATTTATATTTTTGACGAAAAACTTGTGAGAAACTACTGTTTGTAACTTTAGAGTAATTTCTTGCTGTATTTTCATGAGATTTTCATAAGTCTCGAGAGATTTGTCACCGTGCCCACAAGAAGCTACATTCACAAGCAAGACTGATAAATAAGGTTTAAAGGTCAGTAAATAAATTAGAAGGGGATTACAATATTAGGGATCAACAACCTTAACAACCATACCTTCTCAATGCAATGAGAAACCAACACCTTACAACCAATGATCTGATTAAAAAGGATGCTACAACATATTCATGTCCTTGTATATGTGATATAATAAGCTTCGTTACGGCAAACACACTAAAAAACACCTTTAGGCCTAAAGGCATACACATAGGAAGCTTTTGGAGAGAACCCCTCTTATATTCTTCGGAAAATGACCAGTGCTGTTAATTTGACATGTTTTCTTAAAACTCCTACAATTTTCAATATTCTCCCCATGTCGAAAATGACAAATACTTGAATTTAAAAAAATATTTTTACCCTGTACACATGAAAACTTTCTCTTATATATGCAAATTTCATTTCAAATATATGACTTTTTTCAGAACAATCTCTATTTTTATATTTGTATCTCTGATATGACATTGAAAACTTGTGTTTTTATAATCGCTTGAAAGTTGAGTCACAACCCTAAAACTTTCATGTTTTGAGTTAGAACCGAAAACCTATCTAGGGTTCTCGTTTATGAGCTTCAAAGCTAAAATGGAAACATGCTTTAAAATTTGTAACAACTGAATAATGAGTAGTCTTAGATGACTTTTTAACCCCAAAAATGACAGATTTTTAAAAAATACAAAAAATAACAACGAAACTAGACAAAATTATTTTTTCAGCACCTGAATTGTTGAAAAATGACGAAAGAATGCCGAGATACAGCCCGACAACGTTCCTAAACATGAGAAAGTTCACATAAAATATATACAAACTTGAGAAAGTTCACATAAAATATATGAGAACTTCCTCAAGTATGTATAAAACATGTGCAGACTTTAAGAAGTTCCCATATATTGTATGCAGACTTAAGGAGGTTTGCATAAACTATGTATGAAGTTTCTTAATTCGTATATATTTTTTGCAAACTTGAAGAAGTTCACACATATTTTATGCTAACTTCCGTAAGTCCACATATATTTTTACGTGAACTTCCTCAAGTTCGCATATATTATGCAAACTTAAGAAAGTTCGCACATATTTTATGTGAACTTCCTCAAGTTTGTATATATTTTATATGGACTTTCTAAAGTTTTAAGAACATTGTTGGGGTTGTATATTTGCACCCCTTCACCATTTTCCAACAAATCATGTATTATTATAAAGGTATTTCTGTCAAATTTTTTCATTCTTTTTTATGTTTTTGCACAAACCTTCATTTTATGGGTTTAAACGTCCTCTCAAATTATTCATTATTCAACTGTTATAGTCTTCAATGTATGTTTATATTCTGGTTTTAGAACTCATAAATAGGGACCCTAAAAAGATTTTTTATTATGACTCAAAACATAAAAGCTACAGAGTTGTGTCTCAACTTTCTAACAACTATAAAAACAAAAGTTTTCAACGTCGAATCAGAGATATACATATTTAAGAGCAAAGATTATTCTGCAAAAATATTCACAACTTTGGGAGAAAGATTATATGTATCAGAGCAAGTTTTTATGTGCGAAGGGTAAAAAGGCCTTTTTAAATCTAAATATTTACGATTTTGGATATGAAGAGAATATAAAAAAATTATATGGGATTTTAAGGAAACACGTCAAATTAGCCGCACAGTACGGTCTTTATGTGTCTAATAAGAAAAAATCACTCTCAAACATGAAGATGACTCACCTTCTCTTCCTAATGTTAAAAAGGCTACATGACCAAAGTATCACCCAATAAGGAGAAAAGAATATTACCCATTAACCCCACTAGACAAATGATGGGTGAATGATATAATTTATCCCAACTAGGGGTTGTAATGGGTCAGGTTTACTCGAACCTAACTTGTACCAAACCCTATAGGGTATGGGTATGGTGATAAGTAAGAAAAATTGGGTTTGAACCCAAAGGTTGCCCTCGAGAATTTTTGTATATTTTTTTTACCCTTGACACCACAACGTTTGTCATATGTTGTTCGACATTCTTTTTTTCATAAAAAAGTTTTAGCAACATGAGACAAAGCTTTTCAACAAGAGAAATTAGAGGCTTGTCGCATATGATAAGAATCTATGCATTTAAGCTCTTTGTTTTATTAAACGTTAAACACCCATATATTTTCGTTGAAAAGTGATAGTTAGCCTAATGTTTTGGTTCCATGTCATTGACAACATAGTTTTGTACATGACATCGTCTTGGTCTTTTATTTTTTAAATAAAATAAGTGCATTGTTATCTCGTGGTTGCTCGAGTTTCACTCCACCAAAATACATTGAATGGTGCCCCCCCCCCCAAAAAAAATATCAAATGTTTCATGTAGTATCTAACGTGACATGTAGGCCATGTGTGATAAACAACATACTTTAGACCTTCATGTATATTAGAGCTAATTGCAAGCTATAATCTCTCTTTATATTCATCACAACATATGAGTTGTTTTTTTTTTAATGCTTTAAAAATTACTTCGATGAATCTTTCGACTCCTTATCAACAACTTAAATGCTACCGAAAATATCTCATCTCAATGATTAATACCATAGGCTAACAACAATATACTAGTGTAATTTTATTTTAGAAAAGTGTCATATGTCATAAGAACTTAAGAGCATGTTTTAAAATAGACTATCAATGCTTTAATAGAAGGATAAAATATGTACTGCAATCGATCTTTTCGATCAATTTGAATGTACCATAACTATCCTAGGTGTGCCTTTACCAAATGATCTAAATAGATGGGAGTCATTTTAAATGACTCTTCAAATGAACCATAAAGTACACACTTAGTCCGATCTCGTCCACGTCATGCTTTTTTGTAAGTGACCTCCACTCCTTCCTCACGACTTGTATCATTCATGATTTCTATTTGAGTTGTTGTGCATGTATTTGTGAATAACATCTGAAATCCACTTGAAATGTACTTTTTTTATTACAAGGTTGGCCAATGATCTACCACATGTATATTTACTTTGGTATTTTTTCACTTGAATGAACCATGCTCTACCAACTTTTGTGCAGTGGATCTTTCATGCGAAAACAACTGTAGTATGCAGGTTCGGTCTCGTGCATTCGATAATGACTATATTATCACAACTTTAGGAGTTTAGTTTTATAGTTATTTTTTATCACACGGTCTTTCTGAATCTTGCGGCAATATTGGAGATCATTAAACCTGTTACCGATAGCAATTTCCTGATTGTTTGAGATTATTGTTAGCTACTAAAATTGTTCACAATCATTAAGTGGTTCGTTACGCAATTGCTTGTATAAATGAGATGTTTCTGTTTCAATAAATTTTAATTGCTCTTCACTACGTGAGAATCCATTGAACGATAACCTATTTAACAATGTCTCATTGGTGTGAAAACATAAAACAATTATTATACTAAACAAATGATCATATAACTTGTATAACATACTAAGGCTTCAACTTCTCAAGTGTAATTTGTGAATCACTTTTATGCATCATTATTGGTCTCATCTCATCACTGTCTTCGTCATTTCCTATTGACATGGTATATTCATCATTATGAATATCATCTTCACTACTACTGCTAATTAAATGTTTGATTGCACAAACTAAGTTAAGTTGTATCTAGCGCTTCCAACTCATCTATGCATTCAACATTCATGCATTTCTAACATTCAAGATTAACCATATATGCAAAAATACAGTAATTGTACTTGTATCTCGAGTAAAGATTAAAACTTGTACCTAGCTTTATCATTGGCATTGGCCTGCTGACATGGTTCTTCATCATTTGCATTAATCTTTTGATTGTGCATAACATCAATTGTTTGTTCTTTATTGCCTACACATTTTTCAAATGACTGAGGTCAGTAGATGTTGATTGAGATTGATGAATATTCTCCAAAAAGATCCTCATCATTATATTCATCAACTACTTATTGTTCAACTCTCAAAATAATGGCTTTTCTTAAGTTTTGTGAGCAATTAAGTAAACATCAACATTAAATAACATAGATTCTATGTGATTATCATCCAAAACCTCTATTCATAAATGTTGACCATCTAATTCGGCATCTCTCATTTATTGGTGGCTAGTTGACTATTTTGCATTTTCGGTTTTAAGAGACATCAAAGTTACAAATTCTATATAGCTACTATTTTAGGAGACTACTACAAAGCTCCAAGTAGGCTGATCAATGCTCCAATAGTATATTTTAACATTTCAAAAGTCATCATTAGGTGCCTATAATAACCACACAATGTATATAATTTATTTTTAGAAAACAACATGTGAAAAAGGACATCTATATATACAATATGTATAAATAAATAAATAAATAAATAAATGTATATATATACCTATGAAAAAACATAAGCATAGTAAACCCTAAGTGGTAAACACGGGATAACACACAAAATAAATTTATAACAATTGAATACAAATACATATATATAAACATCGTCAACATAAAATAGAAGCATACGTGTCGTCAAAACAATTTGTTAATTCGTATTTCAAAAAATGTATGTATATATATATATATATATATGGTTCACCCGTTAAATATGCACTTACCAACAAAAATTGCCATCAAAGATTCTAAAATACTTGAGGATGATGTCTCGTCAAAATAGTAAAAAAAAAAGTGGCTGACGAAAAGCAAGTGGGGATCACTAATTGGATATTATAAATAACCCTAAAAATTTATACAAACAAATTGAGTTGTGGTGTTTCGATTTTTATACTCATGAAGTTCACACACAATTTAATACAAACTTTGTAATATATGTGCGAACTTTATGACATATGTGTGATGTTTAAAAGTTTGAGAGTAAAACAAGCTTCACATAAAATTACATGTGAACTTTATGACATATATGAGATGTTTCGAAGTTCGAGATTAACAAGAAGTTCACACATAAATTTTATGCGACTTTCACGATGCTTGCAAGAAAAAACGTATGAATCTCCTTTTAATTGAGAATTTGCGTTACACGGGGAGCAGAGCGGTATATCGTGCAAACTTCACCGGTTCCGCACGTGCGACAATTAAAAAAGGTAATAGTGAAGTTGGGTATTTACAAATTTGGAACCGAGGCACAATTTTATGGATCAAGCTTGCCAAAGCCACTCAAAAGCAAGGATGTAAATGGTTCTGATTTGGACCAGATATCGCTAATACCATATCCTAATGGGACGTTACCTAAATGGATTCAGACTCTGCTGGTCACAATCTCATACCAAACCTGCTTTTTTACATGTAATCTGCTTAAGATATCCATCAAATCCGCATATCCATCGGATTCGGCAACAAAAAACCAAAACCCTATTGTATCCGGTTATAATCAGATATAGTTTCAGCTTACCAAATATGACTGAAAGAAGTCAATTTCTGTCGGATATCGGATAAAATCCCATCCATTTGACATCCACAGTGACTAAAACGAACGGCATCCCAAATTGGACAGAACAGATCCAGGTCCATCTCGGGTGACCTGACCCATTGACGGTCCCACAAAATCAGTGGAGGCCCAAGAGCTTTTCCCGCCTCCGGCGGTGGGCCCGACGAAAACTTGACGCCCTCTCTCTCCCTCCCTTTAAATATGCCCCAAAAAACGGGAAATCCCGCCTCCATCCCTTCCCTAAACTCGAAGGAGAAGGACGCAACGTCGGTCAGAGGAATCGTTACTCTCTCTCTTTTCTTTCTGTCTCAAGGTGGGTCCTTCTCATCCAATTTCTTGACTCTATTGATCCATTTTTGTTTTCTTTTTAATGAATCTCGTCGTGAATTACTCTCGAGATTTTGCTTTTTCCTCCGCGCTTGATTAGTGGTGTTGATGAATGCACTGCGCGATTTCCTTCTGCAGTTCGTTCTCCCAATTTCGCGGTTTATTTCGGCCTATTCTGTTGCATGAATGGCTGGCGTTCTGGTTTCTAGTTTTTTTTTTCTTTTGCCGCTTTCCATCAATCAAGCAAAAGTTCGTAGGATCGCGGTTTAGTTATGCAATATAGGAAGATGTTAGTACTTTATTCGTTTTCGTTTTTGCTTGATTTAAAGGTGTGGGTTTCTGATCTTGTTCTATTCGACCTGATTGCTTTTCGCATAAGTTGTTTTTTCTAATGTTGGGCCGGGATTGTTGAACTGTAATTATCTGTATGTTGATGGAAGCACGTCTCGTGAGATGTATATAGAATTTCATGCGTTCACTTATAGTTAAGGTGCTAGGAACCTTTTTGCCTTGCAAATGTTGCTTATTGCGGTGCTGTGTGTACCCGTTGGTGAGTAGGCCATAAGGAAACAAATTGTGTATTTTTGTTGTGGGTCTAATGAACGATGATGGTACTGCTTGTTAGCCAATTGCAGAAAGCACCAAGATCGTATGTCGAGAGACAACAAACCATCGCCACAAGATAGAATGCTGTTAGAGATGAAAATATATGTGCTTTATATGGTTCACCCAACTCATGGAGTCCCGTCAGTGAGCATTTCTTATTTTGTGCAGAACATTCTTGCAAGAATTGTGAAGAGAATCATATTTTAAGTCTTTTCTCTATCCAAAATTTCTCAATCCTGTCCTGTCGGTCTCTTACCAATTGTTTTGTCCATGTATTTTTCTGGTTCACCTAATGACAGATTTGATTCTTCAAAGTTCCATTGCTTTATCAGTTCTAGCTCACAAGATATCCTCTACCACGTGGTGCTTGCAAAGAATCATGCACTTAATCAAAACAAAGACACAAGGTTGGCTCACTTTGGACTGTATGGTGGCGAAACATCAACGCAGGTGGCAAAATCCATTCTTTTTGGGGGTTGAATTTATCACATTCTCTGCATTTTCTCTTAAACTAGCATCAGAGAAACCTATGCTATCTATTAAATCTGTCAGCTTAATTCATTAACCCATTTGGTAGCAACATGATTTGAGAAACGTTGGTACCAGAAAGCTTTTCTCCTACACAACAATGGACACATTTAGCAATTAATGCCTACATGACATGGAAATTTGGAATGATGATTTAGAGTTTCACTTTGGAGTTCATTGTCAATACACTTAGGTTGTCCCGACAATGCAAACTTTTCAATATGTTTTGCCATGTTCTATTTTCACACAATAACTTTCTGCTTATAGGATGTAAAAAAGATGAATGCTATATGTCTTATGGAAATGTAAAGAATTGACTTGCTGGACCAAAAATGGAAAAAAAGCAGTTTGTACTTCAAAGGAATTTTAATCTTAAATGTTGCTTTGCACTGAAAGTTAAGTGAGAATGTTTGCTGTCAGGTTATCACCTGCTTGTTGAATATTCTCAACTAGGAAGGTTGCAACACCCATGTCAACATGGGTAGAGGATTGGTACTTCATGGGTATGGGTCAGATATGAAAGATCAAACCCAACATACTTTTCTTAAAACAAACAAACAAAGCATACAAATGTATGTATGTGCAGCTGTACCTCCATACTCATAATTAAAAAAATTGGCGTGTCATACCTTGTGTGCGCGCTGGTACCTAATTGTATGTTCAAGTGTCATGTCATGTCGGCATAGGATATGCAAACTAAGTGAAGTGTCTGTGTGACATATAATCATACATGTACTCTGTGTGTGTATTGTAAGGTCATGCTCCTGTTCCTACTGTGTCCGTGTCTATGTGATGTAGCATCCCAGGTTCAGGCAATAACTTTCTTAGGATTCCTTATTCTATCAAGTTATTTTCCAATATGAGCATATGTATTTGAAAACTGATTAATCACTCAGTGATGCGAGAAATTTCAAGGTGGACTTTTGTTGTGTACCATACACAATTCTGGCTTGAAATATGCAGAATCGTAGACCTTGGGGACATGAAGATTCAAGGACCTCGTCCATATCGGAGTTTTTCTATTGATTTGTTTTCCATCTATTAATGACTGGAGATATTATCTCTATTGTCTTGAGTGCTACTCGCTAGTGTTTCATGTTGTCCCTTTGAGTTCTGTCTGGCATCTGAGTGGATGGCTTTTTGATAAGGCTCTCAATGTTATGAACCATGCTGCTGCTGGTGAACTGATGGATTGGTGGGTAGTGCCACTAACTGGGATTCAGAAGAGAGCAACTTGTGTTTTGGACAACAAAAACCTCTTGAAGTTGTTGAATTTTAGATCTTTTGGTAATTTCAAGACTAGGCCTTATAGCTATAACGTTAGTAATTTCAGTTTAAGAAACTTTTATTAGATTAAAGGTCATGCTTTTTGTGTCTGCCAAACTTACCTTAAGCTTATGTTCTTGGGGATTACACTGTCTCTCCTTTCATTCAAAATCTGTTTTTTATCTGAAAAAATACTATATTTTGGATAGTGGTTTACGATAAACATCCCGAACATGTGTAGCCATTTAGGAAATATAGCTGATGTCTTTCTTCCGTGGTTATTGCTTGGTTTCTGACACTTTGAACCCTTACTGTGATTTTTTGTTCAATTATTGCAACAATTTGGAAGTCGGTGTAGTCTTCATGATTGGTTATGTATTGTCCAATAACTTTTACTCTTCCTTTGTTTTGTTCAGGTAGCTGACCTTTTTAAAGGAGGTGGATTTGTTGGAAGCATATCAAATATGGTGACTGATGACTAAGGGAAAAAATTTGAAACTGGGAAAAATGTATGCATGTGGTTGTGTTTGAGCATGTGTATTGTTTGAGTTTGTCTGGCCTTACTGCTTTTTTTTTTCCTTTGTCTTCTTGTTCATTATCTAAATTTGTTTTGTCCGATATGCAGAAATATTGCAAACAGCGGTGTTACGCCTGAAGAGAAGGCTCCTAAAGTCAACTGGTTGCATCATGGCAATGCACTTGAAAACATCTCACTTAGAAATGACATTTTGAGCTCAAACTTCCTTTACTCTTTGCCAACTCAAAACCGTTTTATGGAAGGGCAGCAGTGCTTAAGGTATGAACTGAACTGTAGGAAATAGGAAATGACATTTTTTGATATATTTGGTATATATCAACTACGAAGAACTTGCTAGATGTTTGATGTTCAATTGTTTTTTCTAAAATTCTTGCATATACACAAATTTAATAGTTAGAAAGTCTGAACCACCTTAGTTAATAATTATGAAACGGAAAGTTGAAAAAGAAAAAATGAATGGGAAGGAAACTGAAACAAGATAAAAAATGCTTTGTTTTTTAAAGTCAAGTATATTAAACTTATAATAGATTTATAATAAAAAAATTTCATTGCAATAAGCAAGTATCTCTTCTTCTTTTCCTTATCTTTCTCATTTTCCTTATCTTTCTCATTTTCCTTCTCTTTTTCTTATCTTTGTCTTGGTTTTCTATTGCTGATGAAGCCAATGACTCGAAACCCATGGTGTCCTAATTAGAGATTTTCTTCACATAATTTTCACATTTATTAGTGTTTCCAAAAGACTGCTACAAAACCAACATTTTTTTTAAACGTAATCTAAAAAATGACAGCATCATCGCTGCTTCACACAATACAGGATGCACTACAACAACAACCACAACAACAACTACTACGTCTTCATCCCAAAAGAATTGGGGTCGGCGATATGAACCAAAAAAGAAAATCATTTTGGGTTTTCCAGATGAATCCTTCTCCTCCAATCATTTCTATCCAATGCCATGTCCTCGGTGAGGTTCAAAGCATTCATATCCTTTCCTATCATCTTCATCCAAGTCTTCCTAGGCCTACCCCGACCTCTTTTAACTAATATATTTTCCCATTTCTCCATCCTTCTAACTGGAGCATCATTAGGCCTTCGTCGAATATGTCCAAACCACCATAAACGATTCTCTCTCATCTTATTTTCAATGGGTGCAACGCCTACCTTCTTACGTATCTCCTCGTTCCGAATCTTATCTTTTATTGTATTTCCACACATCCATCTAAGCATACACATCTCAGCTACACTTATTTTTTGAATATGATGTCTCTTGGCAGCCCAACATTCCGTACCATATAGTAAAGCGGGCCTAATAGTCGTCCTATAAAACTTTCCCTTTAACCGCAATGACATTCTACGATCGCACAACACTCCAGTTGCACTTTTCCATTTCATCCACCCAACCTTTATCCTATGATTTACATCTCCATCATTTTCTCCATACTTTTGAATGATATATCCCAAATATTTGAAACAATCATCCACCGATATTTCTTGCTCACCAACCTTCACTACACTCCCATCACTACTTCGTTGCTTACTAAACCGACATTCCATATATTCTGTCTTACTCTTACTCAACTTAAAACCTCTAGCTTCCAATGTCTGTCTCCATAATTCTAACTTAGCATTAACCCCAGCTCTAGACTCATCAATCAAAACAATATCATCAACAAACAACATACACCACGTCACATTTTCTTGAATTGATCTTGTAAGCTCATCCATCACTATAGCAAATAGGAAAGGGCTTAAAGCAGATCCTTGATGTAACCCAACCGTTATAGGAAAATTGTTTGTCACCCCTTCACAAGTGCGGACATTGGTTACTACTCCTTCATACATATCTTTAATTATACTAATGTACTTGAGAGAAACACCTTTCTTCATCATAGTCCACCAGAGAACGTCCCTAGGTACTCTATCGTATGCCTTCTCCAAATCAATAAAAATCATATGCAAATCTTTGTTCTTCTCTCTATATCTCTCAATAAGTTGTCTAAGAAGATGTATAGCTTCCATAGTTGATCTTCCAGGCATAAAACCGAATTGATTCTCCGATATCATGACAACCTTCCTCAACCTAGACTCAATCACCCTCTCCCAAAGTTTCATAGTATGACTCATGAGTTTTATACCATGATAGTTTGTGCAATCTTGTATATCACCCTTATTCTTATATAGCGGCACCAAAGTACTCTTCCTCCACTCATTAGGCATCTTATTTGTCCGCCAAATCTTGTTAAAAAGATTTGTCAACCATTCTAAACCTTTCTCTCTCAAGCATTTCCAAGCCTCGATAGGTATACCATCTGGGCCAACCGCCCTTCTTGATTTTATTTTCTTCAAAGCCTCTGCAATTTCTTTCTTTTGAATCTTGCGCATGAAGTCACGATTCATCTCATGAAAAGGAATTGAGAATTCCCCAAGATCCTGAGCATGACTTCCATTAAATAACTTATCAAAATAATCTTTCCATCTCTCCTTAATCTCATCATCTTTGACTAAAACCCTTTGCGTTTCATTTTTGATACATCTAACCATACCCAGATCCTTCGATTTCCTATCTCTCATCTTTGCAAGCCTATAAATATCCTTCTCGCTCTCTTTGATATCCAACTTGTCATAAACCTCCTTATATATCTTATCCCCCGTGTTTTGAACTAATTTTTTAGCTTTCTTCTTTGCTATCATATACTTCTCTAAATTCTCATTATCACGACTCTTACTTAGATTTCTATAACACTCTCTTTTAACCTTAATAGCTAATTTGACATCCTCGTTCCATCATGATGTATCCTTACCTAGCGGTGCACCGCCTTTAGACTCACCCAATACCTCCCTAGCCACCTTTCTCATGCCACCCGCTATCTTATTTCACATTGATTCTGAATCATCCTCGAGACACCAATCAACTTCCTTAACTACCTGCTCTACAAACATTCCTTGTTTAGCTCCTTTCAGTGCCCACCACTTAATCTAGGATCTATCATATGTCTATCCCTTTTGCGGCATTGTCTAATTCTAAGATCTAAAATTAGGACTCTATGTTGTGTAGCTACACTTTCTCCCGGTATAACCTTATAATCGATGCAACAACCCCTATCTCTCTTTCTAAGTAGGAAAAAAATCTGTCTGACTCGTATTAACCCCACTTTTAAATGTTACTAGGGGAGACTCCCTTTTTTCTAAATCAAGTGTTTGCTAAGATCATATCATAGGACAAACCAAAATCTAAAATCCTTTCTCCACTTTCGTTTCTTTCTCCTATACCATAGCCTCCATGGATACTCTCAAATCCATCCCTACTAATGCCTACATGTCCATTAAGGTCACCGCCGATGAAAAACTTTTCTCCATAAGATATCCCTTGTACTACTCCATCTAAATCTTCCCAAAATTGACGCTTAATGGAATCATCTAAACCTACTTGAGGTGCATAAACACTAATAATATTAATAATATCTGTACCTAGTACTAATTTAATAAGTAAAATCCTATCACCCTTCCTACGGACCTCAACTACATTATCTATAAACTCACGACTCATAACAATCCCTACTCCATTCCTATTCCTATTTATTCTTGTATACCAAATTTTATATCCCCAATGTTCTATCACTTTTGCTTTCTCACCTACCCATTTGGTCTCTTGAAGACATAGAATATCAATTTTCCTCCTACACATAACATCTACTAACTCTACCAACTTACCAGTTAAAGACCTTATGTTCAAAGTGGCTAACCTAATTTTATGGTCTTGGACTAACTTCTTTACCCCCACCCGTCCAACAAAGTTAGGGAACCCTTGCCTATTTGACACCACACCCGGGCACCGGTGTGACGCGTCGCTTCTGGGAGACGACCTAGCAACCCTTGCCCATTTATCATTGCCTCCGGGCCTATAGAGTACAACACGTCGCTTAGTAGGGAACGCCCCAACGAAATTCTCATATTGGTTCATATTCATAGGGTATGACTAAGTTTTTATGCAGGCTGTCACTGGCCTACCGCAACCCTTCTCCTTTATCCGGGCTTGGGACCGACAGTGTATAACTAAACAGTTATACACAGGTGGAGTTACAATACAGGATGCACTATGCAAGTTTTTTTGGAGCCTTATATTCCATGAGTTTCAACTATTTTGGACAATTTTGTGAAATGTTTTTGTATCATTTTTATTTTTTTGAGGCTCGTATTTTTTTCTAAAAATTTCAAATTTAAAGGAAGCCTATGAAATCTCAAGTTTGTCATAATTTCCCTAATAGGAAATCCACGAAGCAGTTTTTGACTGTATGGTTTTCACTTGGTATTGTTAATTTTTAGATATTTGTCAGCATTTCTTTTTTTCCCCCAAAATTGAACATGTTGCAAGATTTTGCCATTAATCTTATTTTGTTTTAAATATAAAGGGAAGCTTTTCACAAAATTTGGTAGAGATAAGTGACTATTCTCAGTCTCTCAGGACAAATGACTTCATTGAAATCTAAATAAGATGCAGCTTTAGATTCTAGAATGGCCTAGGCTGATTTGGAAATCTCAACATGGACTGAGTCGTCTTGGCAAAGTCATTCCTTTCTAGCAGAAGTCCACTAAGGGGAAGTTGCATTATCTGCTACTCATGAAACCTAAAACATTGATGATTCTGCATTTGACTGTGACATGTGCATGAACCCATTGTTGTACTAGCACATTTTGGTTTTGGTGTGGTCATTGAGGTTGCTGCTGAAGGAGTCTTCTTTTTAGCATGCATCATTTGTATAAACTGCACTGAGTCCTCTCGTTGCAATCAATAGGAAGCAGTTTGCATTTCTGTTGCATGTTGAAGTGCCAAGTTGATTTTTTCTCTTCTGTTGTATGTGTTTTTGTTCTTCATGCTAGTTTAGTTTTGTATGCTTCTCAGGTCAATGGCTTGTATGGTCCAAAGTGTTGCAGGGCCAAGTAGTACTCAAATTTCTAAGGTATGCTTGATTTTCTTTGAAGTTTGGTCTAGTCATGATGTGATGTATATTTGTATTGTTACACCTTTTATTTTAGATTTGGATGAATTTGAATTGTATATCTTTGACTGCCAAATTCTTATATGCTTATGCTGCAGTTCAAATTTACATGCATGACTAAGTACATCTTGCTGTTTTCTGCTTGATGGACCTTTCTGTAGGTACATGATGCTGTAACTAGGCTTCAATTCAAGTGCAAAGAATATTTGAGGCCTGGATTGACTGCTCCAGTAGTTAAAAAAGGGTTCTCCGATAAGTTTCCTTCAAAAATGAAAGAAACTATTGGGAATCATCAACAACACTCTTCCTGGAGCTCAGACCACCACACAAGACAAGAGGAGAGTTCCAAGCATCAGAATTCTCAAGCACATGGGACAGCTACTGCATCTGTCAATCATATTACCAAATCACTGGAAGCTTCAGCAGTGAGTTCCAGAAAATTTTCTGGATTGGCAAAAGTGGGGAGCCATGATGCACACATTAGCTTAGCGTCAAATTCATCATTCATTCGAGTTGGATTTCCTAGCAATGAAAATACCAATTTTGATGAGTTAAGTGAAGATTTTGTGGATGCTGTTGAAGATGATGAGCTTTTGAAGGTTATTTTTTTTCATATTCGACCCTATTCAATATTAATTCCGTTGTCAAAGTGCCAAATGGAAGTACCTTATTGCATTACCATTTGCTGATCTCAGACTATTGATGTCGACCAAATAGTTATGGATCATTATCAAGCAGCTGGCACACCACAATCATCTGTCTCTAAACTTTCACCTGTTACTCCTGGAGGATTTGCACATGATATTGGTCTTGCTGAACCAGATATAAAATGTAATCATGGATGTAAGGTATATGCATTTGCAGGCTAAGTTTACTCTGCTTTAAACACTGTTAAATGTAATGTCATTTGATGATTGTGCTCATTGGTTAGGTGGTGCATTGCCCCGAAGCTTTGAATCATTTGCAGGAGATGAAAGATAGGCTAATTAGGGTTTCAAATGAACTGCTTGATAATGCTGATCGGCTTAGCATTCAGCGTTCTGCAGAACTTCGTGAGGAGCGGTTGGTACACCATTTTTTTTCCAGCTTTCTGCATCCAATTTGAACTTTTAGAAAGAGACTGTTTTCTCAAACTTACCTTGTGCTCCTTTCTTTTCTTTCCCTCTAGCTTGCAGCTGAATAAACAAATTCAAAACCTTGAAAGATATCTTCACTGCTCAGCTGGAGATGAAGAGATGCAGGGGTCACATTATTCTGCATCCACTGCGGCTACATACAAAGTTAACTTAGAAACTCCTCTAACACATAGGACAGTGAACGGTTTCATGCTTAGTTCTCCCGCAACCAGTAACCCAGGATATGTATCTTATCGATCAGATTATCATTTCAATTCAAATCAATCACCTATGTTGGTTTCATCCGGAGATTGGAAGAGCAGCACATTCTCTTCTGTGGAGAGGGAAGTCTTTACCCCAAAGTTGGTGGATGTGAACTATATTAATGGATCTTCAGACAAGAAGTGGAGTAGCATAGATTTCCCATGGACCAAGAAGCTAGAGGTGATACTTTTATGATACTGATATGTTTCTGGGGTTTATTTCTTTCTGCTGCATATTTTGACTCTTCTCTTTACTTAGGCAAATAACAAGAAGGTATTTGGAAACCACTCCTTCCGTCCAAATCAAAGAGAGGTTATAAATGCAACAATGAGTGGATGTGATGTTTTTGTCTTAATGCCAACAGGTGGTGGAAAAAGCCTGACATATCAGGTATTGTTGTTATATGCCTTTTCAAATCTTTATTTTTGGACATTATCTTAGACTTTAGCATTATTTGTCTAGCAATTTTTAATTCTTTTTGTGAGAAACTTTGAAATGAACCTACTCATAGTTTAGCTAATTGTGAACCAAACAATATAGTCACTGTGCACTCATTTACAAATATACTTTCATTTTGGATACCGATCATATGACTTGGTTGAACAAAATTTATACGTGATTTCATTGATTAAATTTTGTTTGACAAAATTCATAATTTTACCGTTTCAAAAAAAGTCTTAACCTATCACTATTTGAGTGTCTACTCACTATCTTCTACTTGTTCGGTCATGGTGGCATAGACACGGCCTGCTATTATTTTTTGTGGTTGTTGCTGAGGTTGTTGACCTTCCCCTGCTGTTCGTCTCTGCAATATGCTGTCTTCTTGCAACATTCTTGGGCGTAATGCCCCATCTTCCCGCAATATAGACAACCTTCAGTGTATCGAGGGCATGACTGATCAAGATGAACATTGTTGCACTTCAGGCATGATTGATTTCACTGTTGTTGTGCCCTAATTCCTCTATCTTGATTTTGTTTTTTGAATGGTCTCTTCATTTTGCTATCAACAAGTTGTCGTTTGTTGCACCCACCATTCCCAGCAAACTTTCTGTCTTGTCCACTCTTAACTCGCTCTCAATCATCATTTAAAAGGGTGGCTGCTGTAACAACTGCAAAGAAAGTTGAGGTCTTACTGGTCAGGACCCGGTGACAGAGTCATTCCTTTAGTTTCCGAATGATTTTTTTGGCCCGTTCGCGATCATCTTCGAACAGGCTAGAGCAATATCGTTCCAAGTTCTGAAATCTCGTGGTGTAATCCACATACTTGAGTTACCTTGGCATAACTCAAAAAATTCTATCTTCTTTTTGTCTCGCGCATGTGGGAGAAAATAGTTCCGCCAGAAAGGCACCACAGAAAGCTTCCCAAGGAATAACTGTCGCTCCAGGAAAATGGATACCCCTGGTAGCGTCCCACCATTTTTGGGCGTTATCCTTAAGCCGATAAGTACTAAAATCAGTCTTCTTCTCTTTGGGTACCGACAATACTTGAAAAACTCGCTCGGTATCCTCGACCCAGTTTTCGGCGAGCTGAGGATCAACCTTGCCTGCGAAGGTCAGGGGATCGATCTAGTTTAATTTTTTTTCATAAGTGACGATGTTATGATGATGGTTTGTCTCAATAGATGCAGTTTCATCCCTCTGGGCACGAGGGTGCTGAAGGAATCCATGTTGTTCAGACCATTCGTTAGACGATTCACCATTCGTACTTCGCGTCATCCTTTATTCACACCATAGGACGAGTAAGTCAGGATTTAAAATAATCGTCGTAAACAAGTAAAATAATATTTTTATATGCTACAAAACACTTTACAAAAACCCATTACTGTTGATTGATTTTATAGAAGGTCAAAACCTGCTGGATAAGAGTTCGTCGACTCTACAAAAAGCATCAAAATACTAGCATTCTCTATTCCCCTTGAGAATTGCTCGAGTATTGCTTAACACTGCTCTTCGCAATACTCGTGTGCCTAACCTTGTGTGGAGGAGAGGGGTAAGGTCAAAGTGTCGGTAGGTGATTCAGGCATGTATGAGGACGTTGGCGTATAATGTTGTGAGTTTAGCAAATTGTTGGGTGACCTGTAGCCTCGTGTCCCCGTTGAGTCTGATGAGTATTCCACCAGTCTAGGTATATCAGGAGAATCTCTTACGGAGGAAGCTTCATCCTCAAGGCCTTGCGCGAACAACCGTCTCTTGCTGTTTAAGATGACGTTCTTTTGCAGAATGACCCACCTCACCACAGAAGATACAATTAACATGATTTCGAGGCCACATTTGACCCGGGTGAGCTTGATGGCATTCCATTAGGTTACCAGGTCGTCCTAGGTTGGTGTTTTCATAAGTCAACCTATCCACCCTATGATTCATGTTTTGGACAATCGATTGAAGTTGTTCAACTTCTTCGGTCAAGGCATTTATTGCCTCAACCATTTTATTTAATGACATTTAAACTAAAACATATTTTTATTAATCAGGATAGGTACAAAAAGGGTGAAGCAAAATACTCACACTGTGATGCAGATGTTGGATGATCAAGAACCACTGTATTCTCTGTCGCTCTGATACCAAAGCTGTAACGCCTCAAAATTCTGAACTTGTAAACTTTTTAGAAATTTTTTTAAGCTTTGCAATTAATCATTTTTAAGAGTTTAAAATGACAGTTCAGTGGAAAATAATGTTTTAAAGAACAAGTCAATGGACATTGGGTGCATTACTGACGAACTTTTTTTACACAATGGATTTGTATCTCCGTACAATCATTGAAACTACATAGATTCAAAACAAGGTTTTTGATAATTAAAGTTTGCACAAAAAGAATAATTTTAAAAGAAACCTTTATACAAATTACAAAACGTGCTCAGGAGCGAAACAATAGAGAACGAGTGAGATCTTGATATCCTCATGTCATTGCGCCATCGCCTGCCACATCAACCTAATCATTACCTGCATCTTATAAAATGAGTCAGACTTATGAAAGCACCTTGTAGGTGCATAAATATAAAAAATCTGAACAAAACTAACATATGCATTATTTTTTTCGCAATGTGCAGTTTTAAAATAAGTAAAATGAGCGTGATAATCTTGTTTTGATAATTAACTATCCTGAGGGTACGCACATAATAAATGTAGAAACAACTGAAACTGTTCGGGGGTTTGTTATTTTATGTATTTTGATACCTTGAAGAACTTGCTGACTCTGCTCTTAAAGGGACAATCAAATGACTGAGAGAGAATTCTCCAGAGGCAACTTGTTACAAGGGGTATGCATCCGAACTTCTGCAGAAGCCATTGGGATCTACCTACTAGGATAACATTTGATAGCCTAGTCTCCTAACTCTGATGATCGGGGACACCGAGTCATTGTTACTCGATGAGCGTAGTTAATAATTTATCCATCGGAGTTTTTGTACCATCCCATCCTTTCTCTTGACGGAACTAAAAGGACGATGGGTATGTCAAGTCTTATTTTAACCGATGACGCATTCTACATGATCTGATCTTTTAAACCAAATCGAGCATCTTGCCTGTGAAGGCGATTATTTCCATTTATGTGATTTTATTTTAATCATGGTGCATTGTCGCCTTATGAGGTTACCATAAACCTCCAGTCCAATCATCGTAGTACTAACATGTCGTGCATGTTTGATAATACTGCTACGATGAGAAAGATATTGGTTTTTCAGAAAGAAACCCATACATCATTTGAAAATTTCAATATCTTGTGCTTTAGGCCAGAAAATATTCAAATCATTCTGGATACAGAAAAAGACTTGACGTACGTACCACTTATGGCTATGTAGTCGATGCTTTTGATTATGTTTGTTCGAGGAGAAACTCAGTTGCGAATATGCAAACACAAAACACTATTTAAATTAAATGTATACCAATACCCGACAATGGTATTTTTGTCTTTTATATTTAGAACAGTCCACTAGGGACTGAAATATAACTTTTTATTTTTCTTTTTCTTTTTTTCTTTTCTGTTTTTTTTCTTTTTTTTTTGTTTTTCTGTCCGTATTTTTGACTGTTGGGAGACAGTCCAACTAGACGTTGGACAACCTCCCAACAGTCATACGTTGGACAACCTCCCATTCATTAAGGTGTGTAGAGCCTCACTTCTAACTTGTAAGCATGCTTTTTATAAAGCATTTTGTTGTGATATTATAAAGCCTTTCTTTGTTTTTCAATAGGCTTTTATGCCTTATTGTTGTGTTTATATTTCATTTCTTATGAGATTATAATTGGTCCATTAGAGACTACGATTCATGTGTTTGCACAAGTCTTTTGACTTTATATTTGTGCATCCTTGATTCATTACAAATACTTGTTTTGTTTTTCGAGACATCGGATAATGCGAGCTTGAAATGTCGCATGTGAAATTTGTTAAAAATCGAGTTTCGGCGAGGATGCGCAAATCTGCACTTTTAAATACATACTAGCATAATCTAAAGTAGGCATGAGTACTCAAAACTGCGTACTTTATAATATATATATATATATATATATATATATATATATATATATATATATATATATATATATATATATATATATATAAAAGCCTGTGCAGGTTACAGTGCGACGACAAAGTAAATGACATAAAGTAAAACCCGATGTGTAAAACTATACATCAAGCTAAATAAATTGCGTAAGCGAGGCCCTGTGTACAAAACCGTATATCGGGCTAAGTAAATTGCATAAGCAGGAGTAAATGATATAAAGCAGGGCTCGATGTGTGAAACCACACATCTAGCCAAATAAAGAAAGTAAGAGCCTATATATATTAACGCGCGATGACAAAGTAAATGACGTAATTTAAAATAGACAAGAATACTCAAAACTACGTTCTTGAGTTATATATATGTATATATATATAAATTAGAAGTATCCTGACATTATTCTTGTATGCAACTTTTTCCTACCTCGGAGATGGTTTGAATTTCTAACGATTTTGAGCATAGGTTCTTAAAGGCTCGTGCCTTGGTAAGCGTGTTTCATTCGTTGTATTGATATGGTACACTGCAAATGGTTTTTATTGTACTGTGTTAAGTTCTTAGATTTTGAAGAAAGTGGCGACAATTGCGTCGTAGCGATCAAACTTGAACCCAATTTGAACTGACCGGATTGAGTTGGGTTGGTAGAGGTCGAGCCGATCTCGACGGCTAGTCGGGTTGAGCCAAGGAGAACTGAAGGAGCGGGACAGGACCCGACTGAGCTGGCTTGGTGGAACTGAGTCAAACTCGGCACACCCAAGTCGGCTCGGGGGAGGTAGACCAAATCATGCCGAACTTGGTTTGGCCTGACTCGAGACAACAACAACAATAGCTGCTGCTGCTTAGGTATGACAAGAGGACGGGGGGTGAGGGCTCAATAGTCAGGCCTAGCCACACCCGATGCCAAATCGAGACATGATCGAGCTGTTGAGCCACACCCGGTCCCAAATCGGGACAGGATCAAGCCTGGCTCGATCCTCCAACAGGGGGGAAAGAGGAGAGGTCGACGACCAGGCCATTGCCGGAGGCAGTGGCTACTGCGACCTGCTGACAGAGCAGGGGAAAAAAGGGAGAGGGTTGGAGCAGGGCCGAAGGGCCCTGCTCGCCACTGGTGGTGCGACAGAGAAGTGAAAAAGGGAGGTACCACGACAACGTGAGTGTCACTGTGACTTGGCATAGCAGGGTGGTAGAAACTCGAACTCAACTCGGGTTCACCTGGACCAACCACCGCTGTTGGTGGTTGGTACGCGATAAGGCAAGGGAGGGCCCTCCCTTGCACCTGCAACAACAGTCGAGGCTGCGATTGCTGAGGTTGTGTTGGGCCTCCACAAAAGGAGGAAAGAAGAAAAAAAGAAGCGGGGGAGGTGCGGTAGGGAAAAAGGGGGCGACAGGGGAGTGGCCTCAGCCACTCCCTTCTGGCTGTCTCACCATAGCAGCAACAACAACCTACAACTGTTGCTGAAATCGAGAAGGATTACCGGAGGGTGTTGGGCACCCCTCTCACCTGACAAGCCAGAGCCACCATCGCTGATGGCTCTGGTTTGCCAGTGAGCTAGCAGGGAAAAAGAGAGGGACAGGAGGGCGATACCCTCCTGCCGAAAAACCAGAGGGACGAGAGAGTACTTACTGTCTGAGGTGGGTGGCGCTCCGGCAATCGGATGAGAGAGAGAGAGAGAGAGAGAGAGAGAGAGAGAGAGAGAGAGAGAGAGAGAGAGAGAGAGAGAGAGAGAGAGAGAGAGAGAGAGAGAGTCGTGGGGTGTCAGGCCTGTTTTCCAGCGAGGGAGTGAGTCGGGGTCGAGAGAGGGTTATGCAGAGAGAGAGAGGCGGGGCATCGAGCCTCGTGATCTCGACGAGGGAGAGAGGCGGGGGTGTCAAGTTTTGTAAAGAAAGACCCCCCCCCCACACACACACACACACTTGGGGGTTTAAATAGACCACTCGGGGGGAGGATGTCTACTAGTTAGTCGACATCCCACCTGGATCTGGATGAATCTAATCCATTTTTTTAAACCCCCCTATAAATTTACGGAGTTTAAATGCCTAATGTTCCGATTGATGGTGCTGATGCCTGATACCGGTCGAAAAACAAGTGTAAAACCCAATAATCAAAATACAAATTGTGTGTTAAGCTATGACTGAAAACTGCCTTGAACTTCGAGAACTTTACCCATTTTCAGTATTCGCGGGTTTGTAAGGAAAATGAAAATTGTGTGCATTAAATAGAGACATGCATGCAAAAACAATTCTGATATTTAACTTCAAAAAGTTATTCATGCATGTTGCATTGATTCATGCATCTTTAACTGTTTAGCATTAGTTTCATGTATTCTTGAATGCTTGATTTAACATGAAATTGTTACTTGTGATTTCCTCTTAAATTTGTTCATGATTTAATTTGTGATATTTACTTACTGTTGGATTGTTAAAGAAATTCGTATGACTTCTGTTCTTACCCGTTTTCTAAAAATGTTTTTCAGGCACAAAAGCTCACTGATGAGAGAGATTGGTTGGCTGGAAGACTTGAGGTTTATGATTTGGTGGCTCGGGTTCTGATGTGCACGGGATTAAATAGAGTTGATATTTTTGAATTTTTGAACTTTCTTGACTTATTGATTAAATAAATGAATTTTAATTCATAGTTTTAAAGTGTTTCTATGTTTAGAATGGTTGATGAAATGAAAATATTAAATCTGTAATGCGCCCCTTGTCCTTGGGAGTTTTTTCTCAATTGTTAAAAAAAAATAAATTTATGCATTTTTCGAGGGTCAGTTTTGTAACACCCCAAATTTTTTAATCTTAATTATAGTTCAAATATTGAAATTTTGAGACCAGTTTTTTTTTTTGATAAGTATAAGTAAATCAGATCTTATAATGCGAAAACGATTTTTAAAAACGGTTAAGACTTTGGGCGCGGTTACACTAAAGATAACAATCAAATCAAAATGTACGGGATATACACATTTCAAAACACGTACAATATGTAATGAAATATGCGGAAAAGAAATGTATGTCCTACAATGGACATTCACACATAGAAATCAAAGAACAAGTCCAAAAGAGGACATACACAAAAGCCAATAATGGCTAGAAAGCATAAAATCTTATAAATGCACTAAAGGGCTTGAAGAAGCCACACATTACAAAGGGGGAGACCCCACTTATTTATAGGCAAGAGAGGAGAGAGAGAGGATTTAGAGAAAGGAGAGAAAAGGCACCATTGGGAGACCCAACAAAGTGTCGTTGGGCTCCCAACGGTCACAATTGTGACCGTTGGGGGCCCAACGACTCCTTGTTGGGCCCCCCAATGAAGGTGCATTTAATGCACAAAAAAGAAAAAGAAAAAAATAAAGAAAAAGGAGAAAAAGGAAAAAGAAAAAAGAAAATAAAAAATAAAAAAAGGAAAAAGACTATACTGCCCCTATTGGGTGATTTTACAGAAATACCCCTTATCGGGTATGGGTGAATATATTTATATATATATATATATATTTATATATATATAAATATATTGATTACATGTATATTTTAACACCCCCCTCAAGCTTTACGGGGATACAACCGAAAGCTTGATGAGAAGAAACATGAAACGAGGAGTAGCAAGAGCTTTAGTGAAGAAGTCCGCCAACTGGTACTCGGATGTGACGTAGGGCAGTGCTATGGTTCCTTTTAAGTATTCATCTCGAACATAGTGGCAGTCCATCTCTATGTGTTTAGTCCGCTCATGGAAGGTGTGATTGCTTGCAATGTAAATGGCACTTTTGTTATCACAACACATCTTCGAAGGAGTGGAGATGATTACGCCCATATCATTGAGGAGACTTCTAAGCCATACAAGCTCCATGGTTGTAGTGGCCATTGCACGATATTCCGCTTTAGTTGAGGATAATGACACCTTTTGTTGCTTCTTGCATCTCCAAGAGATCATAGAGTCACCTAGGAAAACACAAAAACCGGTAGTTGAGACTCTATCATTAGGGTTTCCTCCCCAATCAGCATCAGTATAAGCAATTAAATCAAGAGATGATGAAGAGGAAAGAAAAACTCCCTTAGTTATGGTGTTTTTAATGTATCTGACTATTCTTAAGACTGCACTCATGTGCACGGATGTAGGTGCATGTTGAAACTGACTGACTGAGTGAACTGCATGAGATATGTCTGGCCGAGAGATGGATAAGTAGGTTAGGGCCCCAACAAGTTGCCGGTAGGGAGTAGGATTCTCGAGAAGTGTTCCATCTTCCAACCTTAACTTTGCATTGATGACCTCAGGGGTGTCTGCCTTATTATCATCGGAAATGTCAGATTTGGAACAAATGTCAGCAGCAAGTTTCATCTGAGAGAGAATATACCCTCGGGGAGAGTAGGCAACTTCAATACATAAAAAATATCTTAAGAAACCAAGGTCAGACATATCAAAATTTTCTTTTAAAACTTTCTTAATATCATGGATTCCTTGTTCATCACTTCCTGTGATGATCATATCATCAACATATAGTAGTAGAATCACTACTGAAGATCCTGCACTTTTCACAAACAACGCAGTGTCAGTATAACATGAACGAAAATTCAAACTAGTCATTACATTGCTAAATCTGTCATGCCAAGCTTTCGGAGCTTGTTTTAACCCATATAGTGCCTTTTTTAGTTTAAGAATTTTGTTTTCACCAATAGATACTCCCGGTGGAGGATCCATATAGACCTCTTCACTTAATTCGCCATTAAGAAATGCGTTTTTAACATCCAATTGATAGATAGGCCATTTTTTAACGGATGCAACTGCAATAAGAGTCCTAACACTAGTCATTCTAGCTACGGGAGCGAAGGTTTCTTCATAATCTATTCCGTACTCTTGAGCATATCCTTTGGCTACCAACCTAGCTTTATAACGTTCTAATGACCCATCACTTTTAGTTTTAATTTTGAAGACCCATCTACATCCAATAGACTTCTTTCCAGTGGGTAATGAAGATATTTCCCAAGTTTTAGCCTTTTCAAGGGCACTAAGTTCTAGTTTCATGGCTTCAACCCATTGAGGAATGTTTTTGGCTTCATTATAGTGTGATGGTTCATGATAAGAGTGTAATGCAATTAGGCATGCCCTATATTTAGGTGTTAGGGACTCATAGGAAACAAACCTATTTGGTGGATTGGAGATCCGGCTAGATCTCCTTAAAGAGGTTTCTTCTATGTTGGAACTTTGAGAATATTTTTCTAACGCACTAATTGGAGTTTCTTGACCACGCCTAGCATAGGTTTGAATTAACCTATTTTCAACATCATTACTTCCATTTTCAACATTACTAAGAGGAGTATCCTCTAAATCATTAGAAACATCCTCAACGTGGGGAGTCACATCTTCTTGAGAGAGAAGATCAAATAAGAAAGCATATTCGCTTTCATCAATATCTTTATTTTTCTCAAAACCGTTCTCATTTTCTAAAAAGGTAACATCTTTTGATACATATAGTTTGTTGCTTTTGGGATCGAAGCACCTAAAACCCTTTTGATTTTCTCCGTATCCTAAGAACACACATTCGATAGCTTTGGGAGATAACTTATCTCTTTTATGTGTAAGGACAAAACACTTACACCCAAAAATTCTTAATCTATTAAAATTGGGTGTTCTTTCAAAAAGTTTTTCATATGGAGATATATTTTGTAGAGATGAGGATATCATCCTATTTATCAAATAAGTAGAGGTTAAGGCGGCTTCGGCCCAATAGCATTTTGGAATTTCTTTGGAAATGAGAAGAGTCCTAGAGGTTTCCAAGATATGTCTATGCTTTCTTTCGGCTAGACCGTTTTGTTGGGGAGTCCTAGGACATGACCTTTGATGACAAATTCCATTGGTTTCCAAATATTCTTGAAATTCATTTGATAGATATTCTCCACCGGAATCGGATCGAAGAATGGAGATATTAGTTGAAAATTGATTTTTGACAATCATATGAAACTTTTTAAAAAAGTTAAAGACTTCGGATTTTAGATTGAGAAAATATATCCACACATATCGAGTGAAATCATCAATGAAAGTAACATAATACGAGTATCCTCCTTTTGATATGACCGGAGAAGGACCCCAAACATCCGAATGAACTAGTTCAAAGGGTCTTTTTGACACAAATGTTCTCTTTGGAAAGGGGGTGGATTTCATTTTTCCAAAAATACAACTCTTACAAACAAAATGTTTCTCATTACAAAATTTCTTTCCAAAAGGAAAGGAGTACATTTTTGAGAAGCTTGGATGTCCAAGTCTTTGATGCCAAGTTTCTATATTTTTATCTTGGACATGATTACAAAATGAGTTAGTAGGAAGTTTCAAATTGGTCATGTAGTAGAGATCTCCCCTCCTATGGCCTTGCCCAATCTGCTTCCCGGACTGGAGATCCTATATAGAGCAATCTTGGGTTGAGAAGGAGATTTCACATCCATGATCACATATTTGAGAGACAGATAAAAGATTTAAATTAAGTTGAGGTACTACTCTTACATTTGGCACAAAAAAATCTTTTGAAAAATCTAAGGTTCCAAAACTTTTAACTTGTAAAGAGGTACCATCGGCGGTGGAAACATAGGAATTTTTTGAGTTGCTACATACATTGGATAGTCCATTTTCAATAGGGGTCATATGAAAAGATGCTCCAGAGTCAAGAATCCAAGAAGGCGTACCTGGAGGAGAAGAAGAGGCAATGGCAGCTCCCGAAGTTGATGGTGACTTGAGTAGGATTTGAAGTGCTTCGGATAGTTGAGCAAGGGAGAAAGACTCTTTCCCTTTCATTGGCTCCTCCTTCTTTTGCGGGATTTCTTCAATAATAGCAACTTTACCTTTTGGAGGTTCATTTATCTTTGGACAATTAGGTCTTATATGACCCGGTTCTTGGCAATGATGGCAAATGGCTTTCCTATAATTGCCATTATAGTTATTTTGCCTCCCAAAGTGTGTTGGCTTGTAGGTTTTCATATGATTGCCGGGTTTAGTCACGGCAAGAACTTCATCTCCTCCTTTAATCATACGAAGACATGTTTCCTCTTGGCATATTTCGGCTATTGCATCTTCCAAAGGAAGTGGTTTGGATCTATGAAGGAGGGAGGACCTCACTTGTTCATATTCGGGCCTAAGCCCATGTAAAAATTGGAAAAAGTGTTCTTTCTCCATTTGTTCTCTTCGCATTTCCACATCTTCACTTGATACCCATTTAGGTTCAAGAAGAGATAACTCATCCCACAAAGGGCCAAGAGTGCTATAGTAATCTCTTACACTCATTTCACCTTGCTTAATGGTACGAATTTTTTCTTGGATAAAGAATTGACGAGCAAGGTCTTTTTGGGTATACATACCTTTCATAAAGAACCATGCTTCATTTGCTAGGCGGAATTTAGCAATGTTGGCGCAAATCTTTAGCTCCACGTTGTTCATGAACCATGCAAGAATTTTTGCATGCTTACTTTCCCAATCTTCAACCTTGGATTGGTGATCTTCAATAGCCTTCATGCGAGTATTTCCTTCTAGGGCTTTTTCTTGATCACCATCTATTTTCGTAAGTTGAAGTTGAGGTTCCCTAATGGTGCCCATAACGTATCCCCAAAGCTTTTTACCTTTGAGGTTGTTCTCCATGGCGGCGACCCACATCATGTAGTTAGTACCATTGAGCTTGAAGGAGAGATCAATCTTTTGTTCTCCCTCCATTATATAATCAACAATGGAGGACAAGCAAAGAGAGATAGAACAAGACAACTAGCAATATGAATAAAGAGCACAACCATGGCTCTGATACCATGTAATGAAATATGCGGAAAAGAAATGTATGTCCTACAATGGACATTCACACATAGAAATCAAAGAACAAGTCCAAAAGAGGACATACACAAAAGCCAATAATGGCTAGAAAGCATAAAATCTTATAAATGCACTAAAGGGCTTGAAGAAGCCACACATTACAAAGGGGGAGACCCCACTTATTTATAGGCAAGAGAGGAGAGAGAGAGGATTTAGAGAAAGGAGAGAAAAGGCACCATTGGGAGACCCAACAAGGTGTCGTTGGGCTCCCAACGGTCACAATTGTGACCGTTGGGGGCCCAACGACTCCTTGTTGGGGCCCCCAATGAAGGTGCATTTAATGCACAAAAAAGAAAAAGAAAAAAATAAAGAAAAAGGAGAAAAAGGAAAAAGAAAAGAAAAAGTAAAAAAAGGAAAAAGACTATACTGCCCCTATTGGGTGATTTTACAGAAATACCCCTTATCGGGTATGGGTGAATATATTTATATATATATATATTTATATATATATAAATATATTGATTACATGTATATTTTAACACAATATAAGATTGAAATATGAAGAGTTTTAATTTTATTTCAAATTAGAGTATGAAAACAATACTTCAGTCTCTACATGATCAAATACTTAAAACGAAAAGATCATGACTACCAAGATCGCAAGGTAAGAGTGGACCCTCGAGAATGCAGTTCGACTAGCCCTTCGATCCAACTACTCATCATACTTTACCTGCATTACCTGTCCCCCATAAAACGGGGTCAGACTTACTAAAGTCAACCCAAACTCAAACTTAAAGAAAACATATCAAGCATTTAAAGGTTAAGATATATTATTCATCTATCGTCAAGTGATAGACAAGGGAACAACGTCCTATGAGTCATTCATTTCAAGCATTCAAATATAAATCATTTAAAAGCATTTCATCACCTAATATTCTATTCAACCTTAACTCACGTAATAAAGCATAATATATATGCATTCAAGTCATACAAGTCATCTCATATATATATATATATAAGACATTAAGATCATTGCATCATTTTCATATGCATTTATAATTCTTATAAACAATTAGTCAAATCACATTTGACCATTCCAATGTGAAACACACTCACATACCTTATAAGTAATTTAGTTAGATATTCATGATACATATCAATCATGATACATAGGTGTGATATATTTACTCAGACAATCATAATGCAATCATTTGCAATAAAACTATGTAGGCATGATGTATCATTTACCTAATAAGTCAAAACTAGTTATTTGTAGGCGTGATGTGTCATTCACCTATACGCTAACATAAGCGTCAGAATCATAACCTCATATCAAGATCTAAAATCAATAAGGATATGATTATCATACCTAAGTTCGATATATAATCATGCTATAATAAAAAAGTCAAATCTATAGATTCATAACTGACTATCTCAATCAACTCAAAAGATCATCATAATTCATCATAATATTTCATTTATTCATAATAAAGATTTACAAAATCCACGCTGGATCACCTGGTCTGAGAAATGTACAACCTCACAAGGAGTTACCGCCCTAGACGGATGGTCTGCCTGGTCTTAGACAATGCACTTCCTCACAGGAATATACCGTTTTCGCGGACTACCCGCTATTGGACAATGCACTCCCTCACGGAGACTTACCGCTTTAGCCGGATTACCTGATCTGGTCATGCACACCCTCACAGAGAATCCTTTGAGAACAGTTCTTCAACGAGTACCATATCCATTGAAAATTATTGTGATACATGCATCAATACAATCGACCACTCTCAAGGTCGATAGCCATCAACACGGGCATAAGCATGTATACAATCAAAGCATCACATCATACATCACTTCATATGGCATTCAAATTATAAAATCACACATTTAACCAATAAGGTTTCATGAACCAAAGTTCACTATTGAACTTAAACATTTATCGCATGCATTCATAATTTCATTTCATGTGACATTTAAATCATATCATATATAAGCATATTATCCTATGCATCATATCATCGCCATAAAGAACATTGTACTTCGTAAATTAAACCTCGAAGCATGCGTAAACAAAACATGTGTTCTACGCATGCATACATGAATATGCACATTTCATAATACTAAGCAACTAAACCTCAACATACATAACTTTTATGTAGTTCAAGATTTGCACACACGATAAAAGTCATATGCATTTTTCACCATATGAATCAGTATAGCACCTTAGATATAATTGTGTAAGGGTTGGTCAAAATCGCATTGACCATCCTACCGTACATCATACGCATATATTTCTCAAGTTCAAAACAATTTATAACATTCGCATACATTCTTCTATACAAGAATAAATGAGTCCATCATATGACAAAACAATATATATAACATCCACATTATGCATCGAACACCACTTATACATATCTATAGTAGTTATATGTGAACCATGTATCAAATTCATACAAACACACAAAACAACATAGTAAGCGCAAACCAAAGTATGATGACACACATTGCATACATATTATACATTCATAAGTGCACAAGCATTCAAATTCACACACATGTATACCTGTAGCAAACACACTCCATATTTCGATAACTATAATCATGACAAACATGATCTTCAAACTACAATTATAAGAGTCCTAGATATCCACAACTAAGTGAAGTGTGTGAGCATGACTTGTATTTGCAATTCATTTAGATATTCAGTGCAACATGATGCTTACACAATTAGTGCCTAAACATGCTCTCTATAAGTTCAGTTAAGGTATCTTACCTTAATAATGTGAAGAATAATGAATCGAAACTCAAAAGACCGAGGAGTTTCGAAGTCCGCAAAGACCGCTACTTAAGCAATGTTAAATTATGTATATATAAAAATATATATATATATATATATATACATATACTTATATATATACATTCGTATATATATATATATAAGTATATATACGTATATATGTATATATACATAATATAGCCTTTTTTTATTTTGTATAAACCAAAAACCCGATAGGGGTGTTTTGGTAATTCCAAATGTACCTTTTTCTTTTTTACCTTTTTCCCCTTTTTCTTTTTTATTTTTGTCTTTTACTTTTTGGAATCATAAAGGGGCCCCACCCATCTAGTCGTTGGGGCTCCAACAGTCATATTTATGACCGTTGGGGCTCCCAACGACTAGAAGGGAGCCCCCTTTATGACTCCCCTTTAGTGCTTCCCTCCTCTATAAAAAGAGGAGGTTCCCCCTTGTAAATGTATGGGTTTTTACACCCTTCTCTTCCTTTTTTCAATAACATCCAACTTATGACTTTAAGTCATTTTCTATATTTGTGAGTTTTGTGTGTGCACATCTAGTGTTTGTGTTCTTGGCTCTAGTAGTCACTCTTAAAGAGTGACTTTTTGCTCCATTGGTGCTTCCGCCTCTTTTCATTACATGGTATCAAAGCTCGGTTGGTGATTGGGCTTTTCTTTTGTCACCTTGGAATGCGTGCCTCTCAAAGTTTTGAAGAAAGGAAGTATATTTGGTGCTGATGGAACGTGACTCTAGAGTGGAGCTTTCTTTTAAGCTAAATGGGTCCAACTATCTCATGTGGGCCTCCGCTATGGAAAATCATCTAAGAGGTAAGAAACTTTTGGGCTTTGTTATGGGAACTACTCCCGAACCCTCTCTTGTTCTTACAAAAATTGAAAATGAAGTTGAAAAAGCTTTAGATGGCGATGGGCGCATCAAAGCCATTAATGAACATCAATCCAAAATTGAGGATTGAGAAAGTAACCATGCCAAAATTTTGGCATGGTTTATGAACAATGTAGACCTTAAAAATTGTGCTAATATTGCCAAATTTAGAAGGGCCAATGAAGCTTGGTTTTTCCTTAAGGGTATGTATACCCAAAAGGATCTTACTCAACAAATTTTTTGTCAAGAAAAAATCCGTTCCACCAAACAAATGGATATGAGTGTCCGGGACTATTTTAGCTCTCTAACCCCTCTTTGGGATGAGCTTGCCCTTCTTGAGCCTAAATGGGTTGCTCCACAAGATATTGAGCTAAGAAGGGAACAAATTGAAAAGGAGCACTTTTTTCAATTCCTTCATGGCCTTCGCTCGGAATTTGAACAAGTGAGGGCATCTCTTCTCCATAGAAGCAAAGCCCTACCTATTGAAGATGCCCTTGCCGAGATATGTCAAGAAGAAACTCGACTTGGCTTGAGCATTAAAAGTGATGAAGTTTTGGCCGTTACTAGGCCCGGATCGAATGCTAAAGCATATAGACCTCCCCACTTTAACAAAAATAACAATGGGCCTAGAAAGGGAATTATATGCCACTATTGTAATGAACCGGGGCACATTAAACCGGTTTGTCCAAAGCTTAAAGGAAAGGTTGCCGCGGTTGGAGAATGTTCTCCAAAGAAGAAAGAAAGTACCAAAGAAGGAGATATCAAAGAAACTCTTAATCATATCTCCGAAGCTCTCCAACACCTTCTCAAGTCTTCTCCTTCCACATCCGGAGCCGCCATCGCCTACTCTTCATCACCTCCAGGTATGTGGATTCTAGACTCTGGTGCTTCTTTTCATATGACATCTCATAAAAACTCTCTTTCAAATGTTTCTTCCGAACCCATATCCTCCTATGTTTCAACGGCCGATGGAACGTCATTAAAAATTGAAAGTATTGGAACACTTGACTTCAAAAACTCTCAAAACTTTTTCGTTCCTAAAGTAAGAATCGTTCCGAAAATTAATTTAAATCTCTTTTCCGTTTCCCAAATCACTGATCATGGATGCCGAGTCTCTTTCTCACCTAAAGATTGCACCTGCAGGATCTCCAGTCAGGGAAGCTGATTGGGCAAGGCTATAGAAGGGGTGATCTCTATTTTATGGACTTTTTGACGCTTCCATCTAAGTCGTCTTGCAATCTTGTTAAAGACAAAAGTATTGGTATTTGGCATGAGAGACTTGGTCATCCAAATTTTGTAAAAATGTCTCTTTTCCCTTTTTTGAACAATACTTGTAAAGACAATCACATGACTTGTAAAGATTGCATTTTTGGGAAATCTAAAGCTACTCCATTTCCTCAAAGAAGGTACTTTACCACTCGGCCATTTGAACTTGTTCATTCCGATGTATGGGGACCCTCTCCTATTTTATCTAAAGGAGTTTTTTCGTATTATGTGGTCTTTATTGATGACTTCACTCGATTTACGTGGATATACTTCCTAAATCGCAAATCCGAAGTCTTCTCCTTCTTTAAAGAATTTCATGCAATGGTTAAAAATCAAATTTTAGGAAATCTATCTATCCTTAGGTCTGATTCAGGAGGTGAATATATGTCTAATGATTTTCAAAGCTACTTAAAAGAAAATGGAATTTGTCATCAGAGTTCTTGTCCCAACACTCCGCAAGAAAATGGTCTTGCAGAAAGAAAGCATAGGCACATAATAGAAACTACAAGAACATTATTGATTTAAAAAAATATCCCAAAATCCTTTTGGGCCGAAGCGGTTCTAACTTCAACATATCTCATCAATAGAATGCCTTCATCCTCCTTGAAAAATCTTTCTCCATTTGAAAAACTTTACAATATGTCTCCCGATTATAAAAGATTAAGAATTTTTGGATGTAAATGCTTTGTTTTAACTCGCAAAAATGATAAACTTTCTCCTAGGGCTATTGAATGTATTTTCTTGGAATATGGCGAAAAACAAAAAGGATATCAATGTTTTGACATACTTAAAAATAAACTTTATATCTCAAAAGATGTCACATTCCTTGAAGAAGAAAACGGTTTTTCGCATCAACCAAGTGAAAATGTTGACTATTCCTTCTTATTTGACTTGTTACCTCAAGAAAACATCATAGATGATCATGTTGATCCTAGTGAACCTCTTAATGAAGATCTTGTTGAACATCCAAATAATGATCAAAACTTAGAAGAAAATGCTTCAAGACAAATACAAGTCTACTCTAGAAGGCATGAAAGAAATCCTCCTTGTGCCCTTGAAAGATTTTCTCAAAGTGAGTCGATAGAAGAGACCTCTCAAAGAAGATCAAATCGCATTCCCAAGATACCAAATAGATTTGTTTCTTATGACTCTTTTTCTCCTAACTATCGAGCATGCCTACTTGCTCTTCACTCATTTCATGAACCATCTTATTACAATGATGCTAAACAATATGCTCATTGGAATGAAGCTATGGAACTTGAACTTGATGCCCTTAAAAGGGCGCAAACTTGGGAAATCATTAATCCTCCCAATGACAAGAAACCCATTGGATGCAGATGAGTGTTTAAAGTTAAAACTAAGAGTGATGGCTCATTAGAAAGATATAAGGCTAGGTTGGTAGCCAAAGAATATGCCCAAGAGTATTGGGTAGACTATGATGAAACTTTTGCCCCAGTTGCTCGAATGACTAGTGTTCGAGCTCTTATTGCTATAGCTTCTGTTAAAAAATGGTCAATTTTTCAACTTGATGTTAAAAATGCCTTTTTGAATGGTAATTTAAATGAAGAAGTTTATATGGAACCGCCTCCAGGTATGAATTTAAATGGAAAAGTTTTAAAATTAAAAAAGGCTTTATATGGACTTAAGCAAGCTCCTAAAGCTTGGTATGACATGTTTAGTAATGTATTAATCAATTTAGGTTTTTCATCTTGCTATACTAACATTGCTCTTTTTGTTAAAAGGACAGGTGACTCCATTATTATGCTTCTGCTGTATGTTGATGATATGATCATCTATGAGAATGATAAAAAGGGAGTAAATGATATTAAGTCTATGTTAAAAGATACTTTTGATATGTCTGATCTTGGTTATTTGAGATATTTTTTAGGAATTGAAGTGACTTATTCCGCGCGAGGATACATCTTATCTCAAATGAAGTTAGCTGCAGAAATTTGTACCAAATCAGGAATATCTAATGAAAAGAAAGTTGAGACTCCCGAAGTTATCAATTCGAAACTAAGACTTGAAGATGGTGTTCTTCTTGAAGATCCAACACCCTACCGTCAATTAATTGGATCCCTCACCTATCTATCCATTACCCGTCTAGACATTGCTCATGCAGTTCATGCAGCGAGCCAGTTCCAGCACGCGCCTACTACGGTTCATATGGCGGCTGTAATGAGAATTGTGCGATATATCAAAAATACCATCTCTAAGGGACTCTTCTTATCCTCTTTCTCATCTCTTGAATTGACTGCTTTTACTGATGCTGACTGGGGAGGTAATCCCAATGATCGTATCTCAATTACGGGTCTGTGCATTTTTTTAGGTGAATCTCTCTTCTCGTGGAGATGCAAGAAGCAACAGAAAGTCTCATTATCATCTACAGAAGCTGAATATCGGGCTATGGCGATGACAACTATGGAAATTGTGTGGCTCAAAAGTCTTCTTGGCGACATGGGCGTTCCCATTTCCACTCCCACCAAGCTCTGTTGTGATAACAAGAGTGCGATATACATTGCCAGCAATCACACCTTTCATGAGCGGACTAAGCATATTGAAATGGATTGCCATTATGTTCGAGACGAGTATCTCAAAGGGACCATCACATTGCCATATGTCACTTCAGAGTATCAACTGGCTGACTTCTTCACCAAGGCGCTCCCAACTCCGCGATTCATGTTTCTTCTTGGCAAACTTTCGGTCTTCTCCCCGTAAAGTTTGAGGGAGCATGTTAAATTATGTATATATAAATATATATATACATATACTTATATATATATACATTTGTATATATATATATATAAGTATATATACGTATATATGTATATATACATAATATAGCCTTTTTTTATTTTGTATAAACCAAAAACCCGATAGGGGTGTTTTGGTAATTCCAAATGTACTTTTTTCTTTTTTACCTTTTCCCCTTTTCCCCTTTTTCTTTTTTATTTTTGTCTTTTACTTTTTGGAATCATAAAGGGGCCCCACCCATCTAGTCGTTGGGGCCCCAACAGTCATATTTATGACCGTTGGGGCTCCCAACGACTAGAAGGGAGCCCCCTTTATGACTCCCCTTTAGTGCTTCCCTCCTCTATAAAAGGAGGAGGTTCCCCCTTGTAAATGCATGGGTTTTTACACCCTTCTCTTCCTTTCTTTAATAACATCCAACTTATGACTTTAAGTCATTTTCTATATTTGTGAGTTTTGTGTGTGCACATTTGGTGTTTGTGTTCTTGGCTCTAGTAGTCACTCTTAAAGAGTGACTTTTTGCTCTATTGGTGCTTCCGCCTCTTTTCATTACAAAGCAATACAACGAACCCTTCGTGTGCAATCGCAAATGCCAAAAACTCAAAAAATGCCAATTATAACAAGATTAGCCAAAAATAGCAAATTACCCTATAAATCATTACCAAGAGCCAAATAACACACAAATACACTCCAATAATTTACAAACTCTATTAAAAATATATTTAAATGTAATATATATATATATATATAAATAGTGATTTATAGCCCAAAATAGTTCTATAAATGCAAATTATACCCTGATTGGCTTGAATGAACAAATGAATATGTAATAAATAAATAAATGAAATTCAAAAGCTAGAAACACATTTCTAATTTGGAGGTAAAAAAATGAGTTCCTTATTTATTAATAATTCTTAAAAATTACGGGTTTTACAAGTTTGGGGTCGTTACTGTTAGAATACCTATATTGAGAGAGAGAGAGAGAGAGAGAGAGAGAGAGAGAGAGAGAGAGTTGCGGCTGTCACATGATCATGCCAAATACATGCTTCCATTCATGAATCACCTCACTAACACATGTGAACGCTCATGCAATTATGTATATGCACAAACACATAAATTTCGGGTTTACACATGCACATGTAAGAAAATTTACGTAAGACATTGATCAAGCATAAGAAACCAATTCTAAGAATGTGAAAATTCAATCTTAGCATGAATAAAACCAAGTCTATTACACTAAGCAAATCTGGATATTCGCATACCAAACTGAATTTCTGTCCAAGCTCATACATGCATAAGTAGTATACATAAATTGAAAAATTTGATCATATATCATATTTAAATATTATTTTGGCATAACCTGGACATGAGATGAAAGTCTAATGCAAAAATACTATCAAATCATTTCAACAACAAGCATTAACTTTCTGTTTTCTTAAAAATATGCAGGTACATGGCCCAGCCGACCCAGTCGGTTGGGTCTGGTACCCTGTTGAACCCATTCAGATGAAATAGAAAAACTTTATCTTTTTAAATACACCTTTGTTTTTTGATGTTTGGCCAACCGAACCCAACCGACTCAGTCGGTTGGGCCTGACAGGCCCATCACCTGCCTAGCCGAACCTGGTTCGGCTGGCCTGACAGGTCATGCTGCCGCCCAGCTGAACCTGGTTCGGTTGGGTCGGCAACACCCTGCCAGCACACTAATAATAATAAAAAAAAGCTTTTATACTTTTCTAATTTTTTTATAGGTAATTTACACCTAGCCGACCCAGTCGGTTGGGGTTCGGCTTCAGCCCAGTCGAGCTCGGTTGGCTAGTTCGGGCCTGTACAAGTCTGCCAGGTCCGGGCAGACCAGGCAAAACCTAAAAAAAAACTTTTCTCTCTTTTTTTTTTTGTAAATGCACACGCACCTAGCCCAGCCCCAGCTGAACCTGGTTCGGCTTGGCCTAACAGGCCCTGTGAAAAGACACCATTCACGACTGGATCTGGATCTCAGGATCCAGACCCAACTTATCATGTTTATTAACACATGCTCATTAATGGCATGTTGTAATATTTGTATAACATGTAATGGGTATTTTCGTACCCTAATCACTGTACAAAAGCCTACTTAATGAGAAGCAAAACACGCATACCTGGATTTGGGTTTTCTCTGCAGCCCTCAGAGCCTCTCTCTCCTCGTTCGTTGCTTTCTTTCATGGTATCAAAGCAACAAGTTCCAGGTTCTCTCTTCAACGTCTTCCTCCAAGTTAATCATTTCATTAACAAATCCAGGTTCTCTCCTCCCTCGTTGCTTTCCTATCTCTAAGGTATTCTGTTTTTTTTTCTTTTCTTTCTCCTATCTCTAAGGTCTGCATCTCATCAATCCCTTTTCACTTTTAATCGTCACCCACCATTAATCATCATCCTCTTTCCTTTAATCGTCATCAGAGTCTGCACCTTCTCTATTTTGCATTTACTTTTTCCTTTCACGCAGTTTGACGTGATTCCATATGGTCACGCAAGAGCAAATTCTTGTGTGACTTCATAAATTGTTTGTTCCTCATCTTCTTCAGAAAAGTAAGGACAAATTCAGATTTCTCTTCTTTACGTTTTAGAATATCGTTTCATCCAAAAATTAGATTCAGCCCTTTGCATCTTTCAAAAAAAAAACACGTTATATCCAAATAACGTGTTTCTGTTTTGCTTCTCATTAACTGATCTTTATTCAGATCAGTTTACTGCATAACTTTGTTTTCTGACTTGGGTCTGCTGTAAAAAAAAAGAAAAAAAGGGCAGCCGAGTCTGAGTTTTCTGAAATTTCGTATTGGTTTTGACCTTTGTTTCTGACTCTTTTTTGTTCTACTCCAATATTCTTTTCCTTCCACCTTCAATTACCTATGGATTCTTTTTCTTCTCAATCTGTACTTTCTTCCAACTTTCTTAGCCAACTTGTGTCAGAAAAACGGAACAACTCCAATTTTCTTACTTGGAAAAGACAAATCATCCCATTCATAAGAAGTCAGGATCTTTCTGGGCATCTAGATGACTCTGTTTCTGTTCCTCCAGAATTCATATCACAAGATAGCAAGACTGGGGATGGTGACACTTCCATTACTTTTGTCAGAAATCCATAATATATATCCTGGATGAAGCGAGATCAGGCTTTGGTTGCCTACATCACTTCCACCCTGTCACAAGAGGTGCTTGTGGCAATCCCTGATGACTGCACAACTATGCAGTTATGGCATCGTCTTGTTCAGACGTACTCTCAAGTTTCTCAGGCAAGAGTTTTATTTTTAAAGAAAGAATTTCAAATGCTGAGAAAGGACTCAATGACTGTCATGGATTACTTAAACAAAATGAAAACCATCACAGATCAGTTGGCTATAGTGGGATGTGCGGTTAACGACAAAGATATGGTGCAACAAACCTTGAGCGGGCTGGGACCCGATTATCATATGATGGTTACTTCCTTGCTATGTTTGCCAGACTTACCTACATTTGAAGATCTTCGTGCTAAGCTCTTACAATATGAGATGACTTTGAAAGGATTCTCTGAAGGTAATCACAACCCCGTTAGAGCCCACGATGTTCTTGTCACAGGAGTCGCCTATGGTCGTGGACGAGGCTGGTATGAATCTAGAGAAAGAGGAAGTCAAGAGAGGAATGGACAAGGAGCTCGTGGAATATTACCTACTCCCAATATGCCTCTTAATCTGCAAAGGCAAAGGACAATACCTACCTGCTTTCTCTGCAACAAAAGGGGACACATAAAGGCAAATTGTTGGTTTAACTCGCAAAATAGAGGAAAACAATTGGAGACAAGAAGGGGAACAAATACATTGAAAAATAGTGGAGAAGTCAAAGAACTGTTATTGTCTGCTTTGGCTGAATTAAATATCAAACAGAATGATCAAGGCACTTGGTATGTTGATTCTGGTGCAACCACTCATGTCACTGGTGATGCTGGTAAGCTCCTAAATCTTGTTTCTTATGTTGGTAGAAATAGTATAGTCACTAGAGATGGGTCTCACCACCATATTTCGCACATTGGAAACTCTGAAATTCCTATGTCCAACTCTTCTCTTGCTCTTTCAAATGTCATCCATGCTCCTAATATCAAGAAAAATATTGTTTCTGTCTCTAAGTTTGTAGATGACATTAATGCTTCAATCGAGTTTACTCCTTTCTCTGTTTGTGTTAAGGACCTTCACACGAGGGAAACGTTCGCTGAAGGAAAACGACAAGGGAATATGTATGTGTTCCAAGAGAATCCTTCATCCGGTATTCAGTCTGTTGATTCCACCTTGAAGCTCACACCATCATCCTCAGTTCATCCTGACTGTTTTTAATCTTTCTGAATGTATTGAGCCAAATCTTTGGCATGGTCGTCTGAGTCATTGTAGTAGTCGTTTTATTGATAAGCTTGTTTCAAGTAGTCTTATTCCTAAGTCAAGTCTAAGTTTAAGTGTCGACAATAAAAAATGTTCTAGTTGTCTTCAGTGTAAGAGTCATGTTCTTCCTTTTCATTCCATTAATAAAAGAGCTTCAAGACCATTCGAGATTATATGTTCAGATGTTTGGGGCCCGGCTCCAGTTTCTTCCATGTCTAGCACTAAATATTATCTCATCTTTGTTGATAGCTATTCTAGATACACATGTATTTTCTTTATGAAAAATAAATCTGAAACCTTTAAGTTATTTCAGAACTTTCATTCCTTTGTTCAGAATCAATTCTCTGAGAATATCATTTGTTTCCAATGTGATGGAGGGGGTGAATTATCTTCAAATGACTTTATTAGTTTCCTCCAGACAAATGGGATAAGTAGGCAGGTGTCTTGCCCTCATACACCTCAACAGAATGGGATTGCTGAACGAAAGCATCGCCATATTGTCGAGAGTGCAATAAGCATGATGCATGATAGTAATCTTCCAGTTACCTTCTGGACAAAAGCCTTTCATACAACAGTCTATGTCATAAATCGATTGCCCATGAACATATTGGAAAACAAATCACCCTATTTCTCTTTGCATGGTGTGCATCCAAATTATCATGATTTGCATGTATTCGGGTGTGTATGTTATGTTCATGTTGACAGTTCAATGCAACATAAGTTTCAAGATAAGGCCTTAAAGTGCAGATTCGTTAAGGCTACAGATGTTATGATCCCGTAAGCAAGCACATCAAAATATCCAGAAATGTTGTGTTTGACGAATCAAATTTTGGTCATAATGCTATCACTCCTTCTGAAATTGAAGTTTACCATCCTTGGTTAAACCCAGATCTCTTTTCTAGTATTGATGATGTTTGTTCCTCTGAATGTCATCAAAGAGATGAGGGAAACATATCTACTGCTGAGAAAAGACCTTAGAAAAGTGTGATTTCTAAGTCACTATCGGCTCCAGAAAGATATAAAGGCATTGTTTACTCTCGACGTGAGAAGGAGATACCCCTCAGCTCTAATCAGGAGCAGAATCTTCCTGTTTCCATTCAATCACCTATTCACAGAAAGGTCTACCCGATCTCGACATCCTATTGATAGGTGGGTTAGTTATGAGAATTTTACAATGGATTTTCAACTCTTCTTAGCCTCTTTGGGCAAGAAGGATCAACCCACAACATTTTATCAATCAATAAATTCTAAGAGATGGATTGAAGCTATGAACGAAGAAATGGAGGCCCTTCACGAATGTGGGACTTGGGATATTGTTCCTAGACCCCACAATCGAAATGTGGTTAGATCAAAGTGGGTGTATAAGATAAAGTATAAGCCGGATGGGACTATCGAACGATACAAGGCTAGGCTGGTTGCTAAAGGTTTCACACAGGAGCAATGACAAGATTATGATGAGACTTTCAGCCCGGTCGTGAAAATGGGCACTATCCGCATCATACTATCATTGGCTGTTGAACACCAATGGACTCTGTCAACTGGATGTGAAAAATGCGTTTCTATATGGAACTCTAAAGGAGGAAGTATACATGGAGCAACCCACTGGGTATGCAGAAGGAAACTCTAAAGAATACGTGTGCAAGTTAAAGAAAGCTATATATGGTTTGAAGCAAACATCTCGATCTTGGTTTGACAGTTTTTCGCTTGAAGTAGAAAAATATGGCTTTATTCAGTCTCTTCTCGACCATTCTCTTTTCATATTCAAATGCAAAGATGTAGTTACCCTGATATTGATATATGTTGATGACATTATCATTATAGGTAACTCTAATGAATATATTGAACAGGTTAAAGAACTTCTGAATCATAGATTCAAGATGAAGGATCTTGGTAAACTGCGATACTTGGAGTAGAAGTTGACAGGAATGCTGAAGTTATGACACTCACTCAACATAAGTATACCGTTGATGTGCTTAGCAAGGCAGGTATGACTGATTGCAAGCCTATAAGCACACCCTGTGTACTTCATCAGAAACTCAGTTCCCAAGATGGAGATCTGTATGAGGACCCTATAAGATATCGCAGGATAGTAGGAATGCTTCAGTATCTTACCTTCACTCGGCCTGACATTGTCTATTCTGTCAATCAAGTATCTCAGTTCATGCATGAACCACATATTGGGCATATGGAAGCTGTTAAACGCATTCTTCGATATTTGAAGGGAACTATTGGAGATGGTCTTCAATACAGAAAGAGTATGCATGGCCATCACATGTATGAGCTTCTTACTTACACATATGCAGATTGGGTAGGAGATCCAGATGAGCGTAGATCAATTTCAGGATACTGTATTTTTATTGGCCTAAATCTTGTCTCCCGGAGCAGTAAGAAGCAAAAAGCCATAGCGAGGTCGAGCACAGAAGCAGAGTATAGATCAATGGCAACAACTACAGCTGAAGTAATATGGATCAGACATCTGTTGACAGAAGTAGGAGGATCAATTTTAAAAAGTGTTCTCTTCTGTGACAATCAAAGTGCTATCAACATGTCATTCAATCCCATCTACCACAGTTGTGCCAAACATATTGAAATTGATCAACATTTTGTAAGACAAAAGGTCGAAGAAAAGGAAATTGAACCAGAATATGTTCGGACTGTTGATCAAGTTGCTGACTTGTTTACAAAAAGACTTATCAAGGACAAATTTTTGGATGTTAAAAGACAAGTTGTTCATGGTTCAAAACCATGTACACCTTGAGGGAAGGTGAAAAGACACCATTCACGACTGGATCTGGATCTCAGGATCCAGACCCAACTTATCATGTTTATTAACACATGCTCATTAATGACAGGCTGTAATATTTGTATAACATGTAATGGGTATTTTCGTACCCTAATCACTGTACAGAAGCCTACTTAATGAGAAGCAAAACACGCAGACCTGGATTTGGGTTTTCTCTGCAGCCCTCAGAGCCTCTCTCTCCTTGTTCGTTGCTTTCTTTCACCTTGTACTAGCCAGCCCTACCAAAAGGGTTCTTTTAAATTTTTTTTTTAAATATATGTTTTCTTTTTGACAATATGCCAGCCCTGCCGATGGTTCGGCTGGGTCTGGAATATATCAGATTCACAGATTAAGTATGCATGTATGTGCATATCCATATCCAAGAATGCATACATGTCCAGATTTAAATACAGGTAGGCATATGTATATAGATTCACATTCAAGCATACATAGGCTTTTTTTTCATTTAAGTATGCATGAATATATAGATATACAATCAGGTATACATGTATTTACGTACTCACATCTCAAATATGCATGTATAGGCAAACTTACATTCAGGTATGCATAGATTCATGATCTGGCAAGCACACTTACACAGATTTACATTGAGTTTTTTCATGAAAAAAATAAATTTGCAATGGGCATGCAACTTAGCATATTGATCTTAGATAAACGAAAATTCTGTTTTAGCATAAGAACAAGCCTATACAGAATTTGTGCATGGAAATTTTTAACCATATGCTGATCATAAATATGTTTTCTTTCAAGACTTTAACGCACTAGATCTGGACTAGATCTGCTCATGTTAAATACATGGCGGATCTGTCCAGCTCTATGGGGTGGCAGCACTATATATATATCCAAAACAAACCTTGGAAATGAAAACTCGTTAATCCCATCCGTGCATATTAGAATAAATATTCAGATTTACTTTTTTCCAATGGATTTCCACTAAAACCTTGCATAGAAATCAAATCTATGCTCTCTTTCTCATTCACATCAAGAGAACGAACCTGTACCTTCTTTTTGAAGTTTGTAAAACTGGAAAAATCTTTGGGTGTTTGGAGAAGAAGCCCTCTTCTTCTTCCTCCTCTTTTCCTCTCTTCCTCTCTCTCTTTCTCCCTTTTCCACTCTCTCTCTTTCTTTCTTTTTTCCTCTTTTCCCTCTTTCTTTCTCTGTCTTTGGGGTTCACGTTTTTTTTATCTATATATAGATAACAAGGGGGGTGACACACTCAATTATCCATCCAGCCTTTCTAGAGAGGGTTGGAGGCTAATCCCTAATTGGGACTCTCTCACTCTTCTTTCCAAAAATTTTAAAACTCTATTATGTTGACTTTTCAAATCTTCTTTCCTAATTCAATTAAACTTTCTCAAACCTTCTTTAGTCTAATACACCTATATAAGTACTCTTCCAAGAAGTCCTAAACAACTCAACAAAATAAATTTTGGAATTGATTAAAAATAATTAATTAATTAATTAATAATTAATAATATTTAAATATCTAAAAACTTTCATAGGGTACCTTATCCCTCTAGAAGTCTTTTTAATTCTAATTAACTTCAATTTAAATATAAAAATTGAATTTAAAGCTGTATTTTCGTTGGGTATGGGTTTTGGATCTAGATCCAAGACCCAAGATCCAAATCCACATCCAAACCCCAATTGGATCTTGGTCTGGATCAAATCCTAATTAATATGGGTCTTGGATAGAGTCCAGAGCCATGTTAATTTGGATCAAAAGTATTGGATCCAGTCTGAATCCGAACCTGGCCCGTCAAGACGGTCCTTTTTCGAAAAATTATGATTTTTGGGCCAACCGTAGCCTGAATTCAAAAACATAAAATATCATTACGCTCAGAATTTCAATATTCATCCAACGATATATAACTCACATTTCGCCTCTGAAATTTGTCTGAATTTCGCTCGAATTTACAGGTTGCAAACAAAACTTTGTATCACCTTTCGATTGACTCATCTAGACCTTGTCGACGAGACTTGAGCCAAGCCCAGACTCAAAGAACATCGGCCAAAAATCGAGATTCTACCAATTTTTTTTCTATACTTCGCCAAATTTTTGAAATATTCAAATTTAACTATGTGTGAAAAATACACGATCTTACACTATAAGCCGCATAAGACATCATCAAATGTCAATTTTCTCACAAGAACAATGTAAAATATTAAATATCTTGCAATTAAGAAAATGCCACAAGACCTATGTCACATGGGTGCAAGTGCGGGGGTGTGGCACTTTCAAAAAACTTGGGTGCGGGGGTGCAGCAAAAAAAAAAATAATATATATATATATATATAAAGTCCAAAAGTTGGACATAAATGACCCTAGGTGCGTTGACTGCACCAAGGTCAGGTTGATCGCATTGGGTGCGGCACCTAGTTGAAGAGTCCCTGTGACATAGCACAAGACTCATACTTTCATAATTGCACTTGATTTTTAATCGGTTTCCACTCATTACTTGGGTGTCTCATTGCCATGCCATGTCATTTGATGCCATCTTTGTTGGAGGACTGTGGAGCCTAATTTCTACCTTGATATAGATATCTAATTTTCGTGGATCCATCTTCGTGGTAAGTTGGTGGGGGTTGTAGGGGGCAACACCCCTCGAGGCAAATTTTTTTCGGAGGGTAGCTTTATAATTGTACTCACAATAAGGATTTTTTACCTTAACCCACCTTCCTTGAGTGAAAAAATGGTGAAAATGCATTTTACTTTAGCAAACCGCAAAAGTCCTCTCCGTTGCGCATGGATCTGCCCCCAAATCGCTCTTACAAGTCATAGGGTGCGTGAATATCTCTTTAATGACTTCTATACAAATGAGGAAGTCAACCCTCAAGAGGTTTTTAAAACCCAAAACTGAAAAATTACGATTTGGCCATTTTGTAAGACTGCCGTCCATGTATCGTACGATACACCCCGTATTGTATGATACAATATGATACATGCGATGCAACTACGATACACACTCATATCACGATACAAGTGCATATCGTATCAATATTCTAAATAGTAACGATACATATTGTACCATATTGTACGATACAATACAATACATACCAAGGTTTTAAAACCCGTGACTCGGAACTCGACTCGTTCTTTATTGACTCGTGACTCGGCGGGTCAACTCGGTGACTCGGACCAGGTTTTGTTAACTTTTGATTTTAAAAGAAAAACAATATATAATTTGTCTGAAACCATGTTTTTGAGTAAACATAGTCTCCAAATGTCTGTAAGAATATAAAAACAACTGCAAAGAGCTATAGAGGTTTGCTTGAATAATTGAATTTGATATCTATACAAGCACTTTGACAGTCAATTTGTCATGTGCCACAGAAATCTGGGAGTTTAAAGATTAAAAGTTTATTAGATGTAGAACAGTTGGTCACGACAAGCAAAAATTCATTAATTTTGCTAGTTTAAGTCCCGACTGCCAAACCATTTCATCAGCTTGCAGAAAGTACTAGACTATTTTAGCCTTACTCAAGACCTGGTTCTCCATTTCAACAGTTTATCTGATTTTTCATATCAATCCCAATTTTGAGGTAAACAAGGTCTGAAACTGCAAAATAGACCATTTTTTATTTGACAAAAGCAAATGCATACAAAAATCTCCTGGTTTTGCCAATAGAGTAAGTTTTTCAATGTATGTTTTTACACAGTCAATTGTACATACAATCTATTAGAACACATTTTTTTTTTCAAATAGTTTGTCAACATGTAAGCAAGTTTCTCAAGGGCTTCACAAATCAATGGCCTACAATATGCCAAAATTTCATGACTCAAAAAAAAATATTTTTACATAAAAAAATATGATAAAGGTGTGATTCCTAGCAAATAAACCATGTTGAACACATATATGAGGTCAGATTGCTTAGATACAACTTGCATCTATGATTTTTCAACTAGATTGTACAGACAGTAAACAGTAGACTGCATATATGTAAATATATCATTACCATTTGAAACTCAAAAAACAAATTTCAAACATCCCAGAACTCACCCGAGTCAGGCCGAGTCAAGCCGAGTCAGGCCGAGTCAAGCCCGAGTCAAGCCCGAGTTTTGGCAAACCGAGTTTGCCTTGCCAGGTTGACTCGCTGGAGGGCCGAGCCGAGCCGAGTCAGCCGAGTCAACGAGTTGACTCGGCGAGTTTTAAAACACTGATACATACAACATTGCATAAAATACTGGCTAATCTAGTTTCCATACAAAGGATTATGTCCAAGTGGTAGAATAATTTAGTTTTTTAGTTTTATAAACTCTTCCTCATCTTTGAGAACCTCTTTTTTCTTTCCCTCACAAATGGCAATACTTGCAAGTTGAATTCACCTTGTCTAGCTAATACTTGTTGCCATGACATTTTGTTCCATTCTATTTCTGTATTTGTAGTTTAGTAGTTGCCTTCTGATTTTTTTCCTTCCTCAGATTTGTTGTTTATTATTTGGGCAATCAATGCATGAGCATCTTGGTTAGGAAATATTTGTATGATTTTGTTTATGGTGAATGTTATTCAATGTTAATCTGTAAGCCACACTAAATCATCATTCTCTTGTGTACATTGTTGTGTGCTTCTAAACAATTTGTTAGCTGTCCCATCTGCAGCTTCCTGCTCTTATATGCCCTGGAGTAACCTTGGTTATTTGTCCTCTTGTCTCGCTTATCCAGGATCAAATCATGCATTTGTTGCAGGTGAAATTTACTGATACCTTCTTTTCCTTTTCTGTTTTTATTTTTTCTTATATTTTTAATGCTATTTTGCTTGTTAATCACCAATTTATAGGCCAACATTGCTGCAACATATCTAAGTGCAACTATGGAGTGGAGTGAGCAGCAACAAGTCCTTAGAGAACTGACTTCAGACTGCTGTAAATACAAGTTGTTATACGTGACACCAGAAAAAATTGCAAAGTGAGTATTTTCTATCCTTATTTTTGATATGCATCCGTACTAGTAGTTATAAATTGTGATAACTGGTATCAGACAGTAAACACAAAGAAACAATGCCATAGTCTTAATTTTAAGCTATATGTGTGCAGCAACTATCTTCGCTGGTTTGTCAGTCAACTTTGAAATGAAGGATGAACAGGGTAAACAATTAAACATCCAAAGATATTCTCAAACAAAATAAAAAACATCCAAGACGGAATCTGTGGTCTTAAAGTATGTAAAATGGTGTAAAGTGGAAGACAACACCTCACTGTGTTAAATAATGTAGTATATGGGTTCTGTATCTTTGATCATAATATTTTTGGGTCTTTCATCTTTTTGCTGCATAAAAGTATGATGATGCTCATTATGTGAAAGGGAAGTAATTGGGAGGGAAGATAGCTTTAACAACATTTCTAAATGATCCAAACAACCTACTATGAATAGGGTGAAAATGGGTTGGGCCTTTGGCTTAATTATGGTTTACTCTTAGTTCAGACCCAAAAACCCAACCTTCAGTTCAGTCGGTTAGATATCAATGTAGATCCAAGATTCATACATGAAATGAAACTGGATTAAAATACAGGATTGGTTCTGAGCATAGTCACCTGTATCCTTCAAGGTAATTTCTCATCGAGCGGTTTTCTCAGAGATATTGTCAAAAGTGTTTTTTCTTGAGAAAATCTCGGAAGTTCTAAAAATGAAAAATATAAAGAATAATAAGAAGGATAGGAAAATAATAGATTCTTATTTTGTTTTATATTTCTTGCAAAAATATAAAGAAACAAGTTTTAAAAGTTTTTAAAATTCTAAAGAAAGAAAAATAGAAAAACTGAGTGTAAAAAATATCACAATATTGTCACAATATTTTTATTTAAGAAATATGTTAAAAATGTTGAGATATTTTACCCATATTATCGGCCTACTTTAAGATGGTGATTATGTCACATAGATGCAGGTGCGGGTGCGAAGGTGCAACACGGTAATTTAAAAAAACTTGGGTGCGGGGGTGTGGATATATGCGTGTGTGCATTTATGTATTTATATAGATGATATAGAAAAAACTGGACTTGGTTAGGGTTAACCGAATCTACTTTTAGACAAAAATGGACCTTAGTGTGGTTGACTTCACCTGACACAAAGGAAGCCATGCCCAAGTGTCGCACCCGCATCGGTGTGGGTGCGACATGGGTGCGTTTCCCTGTTAGAAGAATCTGTGTTACATAGATGGTGGTAATATTGCAATATTTTCAAAATATCAATGATATCAGTGACTATGGTTCTGAGACAATAAATTCATACCATATTAAAAGGTTGATAACAAGGTCATTATGGAATAAATTAAAATGAGTTGTCTTATCCATTTTGACTTAGTTCTGACAGAAACCAAGTTTTCCAAATCCAATGGGATCTGATCAGATGGATCTCCATTTGACCCATAGGTCTATATCCGGGAATTTTGTGTTGAACGGTTGGTGGTCAAAGTGATCCAACCCATTTTCATCCCTAATTACATGCATACATTAAACCACTGGGCACTTACCATTTTATCCTGTCACCATTTTATCAAACTTACTAAAACATCAATCTGCTTGCATGAATAAAGGAATGAAACAATGGACAAATACACAGTAACTCACTAAAGTTGCTGGTTCCTTTTCCTGCATGAATAAAGCAAGGGCACTGTGATGATAATATGCCAAGATGATGATGCCTGTGCACTACAATCTGCATACTGCCATTGATTGACAATTTATTTTTATACTTGCTCATTATTTATTTTTATTATTCCTTTTTTCCTTTGTGTATTTCATGTTTGAGGGCTCCTTTCCAATTCAAAGAATAAAGACTGCACTTACAACACTACCTTTTCTAACCAAAATTGTCTGTTCTAGCCGTGCAACTAAATTTTTACCTTGGATTGCAATGACTCTGGAAAAAACAGAGTTGTATCTTTTCTACTTTTTTCTAACTTGTTATTACTTTTTATTTGCACTTTTGTTATTAATGCAGATTTTTTTTGACAGAAGCGATAATTTATTGAGACACCTGGAGAGCTTGCATATGCGGGAATCACTAGCCAGAATAGTTATTGATGAGGCTCACTGTGTTAGCCAGTGGGGTCATGATTTTAGACCAGATTACCAGGTTTGAAAAGAAAAAGTGCTTCTTAGAATGGATTGCACAGAGATATATCCTACATATTGTTGCCATGGTTTTGAACCTATGCTTCTAAAATGCTTTTGAAAACCTTCAGGGTCTTGGAATTTTGAAGCAGCGGTTTCCCACTGCTCCTGTACTGGCTTTGACTGCAACTGCAACAGCAACTGTAAAGGAGGATGTGGTGCAAGCACTTGGCCTTGTAAACTGTGTTGTTTTTCGTCAAAGTTTCAATCGCCCAAATCTTTGGTAAGATGCTTCTGTTCCGTGGTCCTTTTTGTATTTGATCTTTGAAACAAATTAGCAGCTCAGGCATCATTAACACTGCAGGTATTACATAATGCCGAAGACTAAAAGGTGCTTGGAGGATATTGATAGATATATTAGAGAAAACCATTTTGATGAATGTGGCATAATCTATTGCCTTTCAAGAATGGATTGCGAGAAAGTTGCTGAAAAATTGAAGGTTAGTACTAATCTTTTCTCTTTTCCTCTGTTATCTCTGTTTTTCCCTGTTATAAACCATCATTCTTTATTAATTCCATGTTGATAGGATTGTACATCATGGTCTCTCTCTCTCTTTTCTTTTTCAGGTGGAATTTTCTGTTTAGCAGAGAATGGGGGATCATTTCATGTTTGATTAATTGTAGCTGTGCCTTTATAAATGATAAATATCATTTGCTTCCTCAATTTTGCTAATTTTTTACATTTCAACAGACTTTGGGCATCTTGCTCATCCTTTGATATGGATTACACAATGAGATAGGTCACTAAGACATTAGTTGGCAACAGCTGAAACAAACTGACTGCCTTTCAAATTGCTTTCCTTTTTCTGTTGTCCTCTTTAAATTAGGAATGTTGCTTTATGTACAGCAATTTCATTACATAATGGCAATGCTTGTTTATTAAACATATGACATCGGCTTTAATATAATCTTTTCTCAATTATGGAAAATCTTGGATGACTAAAACCCTTTTGGTTCATGATCGTATTTTTTTATCTCTAATTGGTTATCCTTTGCAGCAATCACATCTAATATAAATGCTGAATATTGATGTGAACACTGACTTTTCTCCATGTTTTAATTATATTTTTCTAGTTACATCAAATTGCTTGGTTTGTATTTTCCTTCAAAAGTGGTCCTCAATAGTGTACCATGTTAAAATGTATGTATGTATATATATATATATGTGTGTGTGTGTGTGTGTGTGTAGGAATACGTATATACATATATATATTTATTTATTGTAAATAATCTTTTCTTTTTCTTCTTTTTGGTCTAGTCAACTCAAGTTGACTAGAGGGCTTGGAGCCATTGGACTATCTCCAACGGCTCTATGAGCTTCCCATGATGTATATAAAAGGGGATGACCCCCCTACTTGTATTCAATGCATTCTTGCATTCCCTTATCAATCTCTTGTGTGACCCTTGTGTGTGTTTTGTGAGAATACCCCTTTGTGGGTTTTGTGTTTGGACACCTTTGTGAGTTTTCTTTTGTTGATTATATCCACTTGTGTATTCATTTGGTAGACTTTGGTGGTGATATTTGAATATCACCATTTTATTACATGGTATCAGAGAGCTTGGAAGTGTTGAAACTCATTTGGGACTCTTATTCAAAGTGTTTGTGATTGTGCATTCAAAGTTTCAAGTGATTATGTGCACCATTGGTGGTGCTTGGTGATCGAGCTTACTTGGTGGAGGAGTGCTCTTCATCTTGCCTTTTCTTATTCTTCTTTCATCTCTATCTATCATTTTCTTCTCTTTCTCTCTCTTAACCCTTGTAAAAAATGGATGACAATGATAATCTCACCATTGAACCCATAAAACTCAATTATTTTAATTATGTAACATGGACTTCAATCATGAGGCACCTCATATGGGCTCTTGTTGATGGGTCAGATCTGGAACCTAAGCTAGTTCTTACCAAATTAGACGGAGAAAAAGAAGTGCCTCTTATGGAAGTTGAAAAAACAAAGGCTATGGCTACCTATGAGAAGAAATAAAAGGAATGGAAGGATGAGGCATGCCGAGATCATGTCTTGGTTTATTAGTAGTGTTGATATCAAAAGGTGCTCTAGCCTTGCCAAATTTGAACATGCCAACAAGCCATGAGATTATCTTAAGAGAATTTATTATCTTAAGGATATTGCACATGTGTGCAATTTGCAAGACAAAATCCAAAATATGACTCAAGGATATAAGAGTATTAGAGAATACTACAATGAATTGTCCGAGTTTTGGGAAGAATTGGTTTTAGAGCCAAAATGACATTGTCTCGAAGATATAAAACTTTGCCAAAGAAAAATCGATTCAGAACATTTCTATCAATTCATCAATGGATTGTGGTCGGAGTTTGAATCCATCAAATTAGCTCTTTTTTATAGAGAAAAAGTTTTCTCTATTGACAACACTATAGAAGAGTTAGGTACGAAGGAAAATAGGTTAAAAAAATGTTTTACCAAAAATGAGGATGACTCAATTCTTATCGTATCTAGACCGAAAAATTACATATGTACTTACAAACCACTACATTATAGAAGACTAGGAAATGAGCATGATACATAAAAGGTTATGTGCCACTTTTGCCATGAACAAGGACACATAAGACCCTAATGTCCCAAACTTAGGACTTATGAGAAGAAGGCTGCCGCAGTTAGCTCTCCATAAGAGTCAAATGTCATTGTTCTTACTCAAGAATTATCCATTGGAAACATGCCTTTAACTCAACTTATGGAAGCTCTTCAACCTCTTCTCAAAGGAGCATCTTAATCCACTGGAGCCACTGTCTCGTTCTTCTCAGATCCTCATAAAAATCCTTGGTTTCCTCACTCCGATGCCTCATTTCATATGATACATAAGTGATGGTTTATCTGAATGTCACGGTAACTCAAGTGTGTCTAAATGTTTTTAATCCTGATGGTACATCTCTTGAGATAAAAAGGATATGGAATTTCAATTTTTTCCTCAAAATTCATTTTTTATTCCAAAAGTTAGATTTATTCCTAAACGGAACTTAAATCTTCTATCTTTCTCACAAATATTTGATGAACTTAAATCTTCATCTATCTGTTTCACAAATATCTGACTATGGATGTAATGTCTCCTCTGATGGTTGTTGGGTGCAGGATCACCAACAAAGAAAACTGATTCGAGAAGGCCATAGGGAATAAGGCCTATATTATATGGATTTTTTTGAAAATTTTCAAGAATACTTTGTGTTGTATTGTTTAGAAAATAAATTTAGATTTATGGCATAAAAGACTTGGCCACCTTAATGTAATCAAAATTCAGCGCTTTTCAAATTTGATTTTTTTTTTTGTAGTTTTGAAAGCTTTACTTGTGAAGATTATATTCTTGGCAAAATGAAGAGATTACCTTTCCAAGAAAAAAACTATTTTATCTTTTAGACCACTTGAATTAATATATGCAGATGTTTGGGGCACGATACCTGTAACGACCCCAACTCATACCCCTTGGAAACACAATTTTTTTTTTAAACAAGTGCGTAAACATTCCCAGAGACCCGTGGCTTTTACAGTTTCACTCTCAATTGGATAACCAACCACACCACAAGGGATCTTACATTTATCATCTCAAACCCTAACAACTCATTATTTATTAATTATGAAAGAAAGCGTGTTTAAACAGAAATTGCAAGAGACATATCAGAGTTATTTAAATGACATAAAAGTAAATAAGGAAAAACTGAGCCACACTGTCTCTCTGTGAAGCTGTCTAGCAAACGTGTAACACTCGTAGCTCTCCCAGAAGCGAGTCGCTTCACTGATTCTCTGCGGCTGCGAAAAATCACATAAATATGGTGTCAAAAATCCGAGGAATTCTGCGTGCGCATCTCTCTAATGAAATAAATGAGCATAAAGAATACGTATAAGATTTCATACAATATTTTAGAGGTATGCAATTATGACAAATTCGTAATTCGTAATTCGTTTAAGCATTCATACATTAGAGACAATTATTAAGTATGAGGGAACATTTAATAAGTAACATAGATCACAATTTAAGCAATACAATCATTTAACAAGCATTAGGGAACAACATTAAGCATTCACCAACATTTAACAGTTAAGAAAACAAGTAAACATGTACGATCTAATGCATAACAGGAAAATGCATGACTTCAGTCCATGCATATTCTTACATAGCAGAGACATCAGGGACCACCCATCCACAATTGCCACTTTTCTTGGTATACCAAAACAACTGTGTCTACACACCACCCCCAATCAAAGTGGCGGTCTCTCCATAAAACCGTAGCCAGGAGAAAGAACCTCAATATTGTGTTCAGGGGTAAATCAAATAATGCACACAAAGTTTCTGTATTCTCGTGGTCCCCCAAAACCAAAACTCCAAGAGTCTCGTACTCCCGACGGGACATCTTAGAAAGTACATTACACTGTTCTTTTATTTTTATTAGATTATTATTATCTCATTTCTTTAATTTGCAATTCAACATGCAAACAAAGGCAAAGACTCGTATATTTCCCTGTGAGAATCATCACAGGACTCTTGCCCGTGGAAACACATAGAACCGTGCAATACAGTGCAGTCTATTTATGTGATTTTTGCGATGCATTTAAAATAAGTGAAGGAGTAATTCCAAGCTCGAGGCTCACCAGGCCTACGATGATTCATATTGATCATCGATGCATCATATGCAAAAATCGTAACAAGATGCCATATATGCAATAATGTCAACATGCTTCCAATGCACATTCATACATGCCAATTAAACGTGTGCATGATCTACAACATTCATATGCATGAGTTTACCCCACTATCCCATGTACATGCTTTCATTTATCAAGTATGAGACATACTCCCACATAAGCACATATTTTAACATTCCACATTTGAAGTTTGTGTATGCATGTGACGACCAATTTGCATTCAAAGCAAAAGCAAGCAAGGTGTGTCAAGTAGACATGTGAAAAGTTTAATTATTAGCATGCATAAAGATAAACCAACCATACTTAGAAAAATCTGGAAACTAAATCACATAACTAAACACTTCATATTACGTGTGCACATGCACTTTGGAACCACTTGAAATAACATATTGCTAATGCATATCATATTAAGTCCAAGCATATGAAACAAAATTCCATCCTTAGCATGTAATAACAATCAAAATATACTTAACACAAACTGAAAGCTAACATTCATGTAACTTTAGAATTCCATATTTAAGCCAACACTGAGCCTGAAAAAAAAAACTCTTTTAAACCCCTCTTTTATTTTATGTATATTTCTTTTTTTTTTTTTGCTGCTGGACCGAGCCGGTTCAGCCGACCCTACTCGGCTGAGCACGACAGCTTGGCAGACCCTGTCAGGCTGGCTGGGCTAAGCCCAGCCAGACCTAACCAGCCGAGCCATGCTTGGCTGGTTTGGTCGGCCAGACAGTGAGGTTCCCAAAATAGCGTGTCTATGACAACCCAATTCTTCTTCTTCTTTAAAACAGTACATGATCCAAGCATATTTTAAATGAGTGAAAAACAGGGGATTACAGGTTATTAGAATTTATACATGCATGCATTAACAGATTTATGGCTCTAATATGCATGATTAAACATGATTACCTCCATATATGCATGCTACGAATCAGAACATAGGCATATGCAGAAATATATAACATGAATATTAAACTCATTCGTGAATATTCGGTCAAGAATGTATGCATATTCAGTTTCCTCCATAACACCAGCATATAACCTGATTTCAACACATCTTTTCTTGCATATACATAGTCCATGGTATGATCCATCTATAAAAATCGATATTCATGAAAGCGGGTTCTAAAAGAACCACTCCTAACACTGCTAAAATTTCTGTTACACATGTACAATTTTTTTTTCATGATCAAGATGAAGGAAAACATAAAAAATACAGTCATGGAAGAAAAGATCCATATATTCTAGGATGAACATATAGATTCACCCGTTTTATCATGGATTCACACTAAATATTGCATGAGAATCGAATCGGCGTTCGATTTCTCACTTATATTTAAAAGAGGAGACCCGTACCTTTGAAAAAATCGAAGAATAGAGAAAAACAATGGTGGAAAAGGGGTTGGGCTGGAGAAGAAGACTCTTCTTCTTCCTCCTTCCTCTCTTTCCTCTCCTTCCCTTTCTCTCTTCCTCTCCTTCTCTTTCTCTCTCTTCCCCTTTCCCTCTTTCTTTCTCTCTCTTTTTTTTTCTCTTTATATAATGAGTGGGAGAGGGGGTGACCCCCCCCCCCCCCCCCCCTTTGGAGAGAGTTTCCAAAACTTTGGAGTTTCCAAAAAATTTATTTTAAAACTCTTTAAAGTTGACTTCTTTTTAAAACTTTCAATCTTTTTAAAACTCTCTCTTAGGTAAGAATAGGGACTCTTTTAGAGAGTCCCACTCAGCCCAAAAATAAAAATTCGGAATTGATATCAATTATTATAATTATTATTAATTAATTAATTAATTAAAATATCTAAAAACTTTCAAAAATAACCAAATTAACCCAAAAGGCTTATCAACCTTATTAAACTCCAAATTAAGGTTTTATATTGAATTTAAAGCTGGAAAAACACTGGGCTTGGATTTGGATCCGGATCCAAGATCCAAACCCATAGCCAAAACGAAAATGGATCAAGACCTGGATCAAATCCAGATTTAAGTAGGACTTAAATAGGACCCAAATCCATATTACTTTGGATCGTAGGCCTTGGATCCAATCCGATTCAACTCTGGATCCATTTCGACAAACTGCTCAATTTTCAGAAAAACGTGATTTTCGTGCAAACCAGAACGAAACAAAATATTGTTGCGCTCAGAATTCCGAGACGCATCCAACGATATATTACACGTATATAAAATTCTGAATTTCGCCTGAAAATAACTTGAATTTTGCTTGAATTTAAATGTCGAAACTAAAACTTTTTCTCACGTTTCGATTGGCTCGTTTGAACATAGTTGATGATACTTGAGTCAAACCTGGACTCAGAAACACCGGTCTAAAAATTGAGCCTCAAACGATTTCTCTCCCAAACTTAGCCATTTTGAGATTTTTGGCTAAGTTTGAAAATACGCGATATTACAATACTTGTTATATCTAAAGGTGGTTATGCTTATTATGTAATTTTTGTTGATGATTTTCTAGACATACTTGGATCTAGTTTCTTAAACATAAATCTAAAGTTTTCTCTCAATTTCAAATATTTCATAACTTAGTCAAAAATAAAATTTAAAATGATATTTTTTTTTGCACTGATTCAGGAAGAGTTTTTTTTATCAAAAGAGTTTATTATCTAAAACTTCATTGCATTACATACCAAAGTTCATATCCTCACACACCACAACAAATGGTTTGGTTGAAAGGAAGCATAAGCACATTATATACACCACAAAGACCTTATTTATAGCAAACTAAGTACCAAAAGAATTTTGGGTTGAAGCTACTTTAATTGTTGTATATATTATCAATAAGATGCCATCTTCTGTTTTACAAAATGTATCTCCAGTTAAACAAAATTTTGAATTAGCTTCAGATTGTTCTAGATTAAGAGTTTTTGGGTGGAAATGTTTTGTTTTTACCAACAAAAATGATAAAATTTCTCCTCGTGCCATTCCTTTTGTTTTTTTGAGTTATGAAGATAACCAAAAATGCATGTTGATTTTAAAACCGAAACTTTATGTTTCTAGAAATATGACTTTTAAAAAAAGATTTTTAACTTTAAAATGAGAGAAATGCTACTTTGGATTCGTACCTTGCAGCCACACAAAAATGAGAAAGAAAAGAGAGAGATAAAGAGGAATGCGTGAAATAAGGATGATGCATTATCCTGTTGTTCACACCCCATTATACTTATAAGAACATTGTACAATAATACCCTTGCACATAAGGGAAAATACAACACATTAATGGTTACACATAAAAGGGTAGGAATGCCCTTACACAAATTACAATCTTAACACGTCTCCTTGAACTGAACATGGTTCATTTGTGATGACCATGGACAGTTTGCGCTTAAGAAGCCAATGCTGAGCACAAGTTAATGGTTTAGTAAACAGATCTGCTGCTTGGTCATCACCCTTGATAAAAAGAGGCTGAATCTGCATGCTTTCAACCTTCTCCCATATGAAGTGTTGATCAAGTTCAACATGTTTCATTTTTCCATGTTGAACAGGATTAGAGGCAAAGGTATAATGAAGTATACAAAATTACAAAGCAAAGTCCTTAAGCACATACACAAGTACAAGAAAGGACAATACAAAGGCACAATATAAACACAAAAGTGCATACAAAGACTTCTAAGAGTCTAGATTATAAGCACAAAAGTAAACAAATATATCTTTATTGAATGAAAATGCCTAAGTATTGGTTACAAGAGAGGGGTTCAACCCCTGTTTATACACAAAAGGAGGGCATGGGGCTCTATTGGGGAGCTCCCAATAGAGTCGTTAGGAGCTCGCAACGGTCACAAATGTGACCGTTGGAGAGCCCCAAACGACTCTATGGTCTTTTGACCATAGAGCTGAGCCCATGCTCTTTACAAAAAAGACTTTAAATGAAAAATAAAAATAAATAAATGAAAAACCTATCCTAATGAACAATACTATTACATGATAGTATAATGACCAAAATGCCTTTAAAGGGATATACAAATTACAACTGTATATATGTACATATATATTTGTATATAACCTATTTTAGCACCCCCCTCAAACTTAAGATGTGAACATTGAAGGCTTGTTAATAAGAAACAAGAAACGAGGTGCAGCCAAAACTTTGGTGAAAAATATGCGACCTGAAATTCTGATGTGACATAGAGTAACTCAATTGTTCCTCTAAAAAATTCGTCACGAACATAATGATGGTCCATCTCAATATTTTAGTACGCTCATGAAAGGTGCGGTTGTTGGCAATGTAAATTGTGTTTTTATTATTGCAACACATCTTTGAAGGTTTAGATATGCCAACTCTCATATCTTTGAGAAGATTCCATAACTATACAAGCTCTATGGTTGTTGTTGCTACAACTCTATATTCAACTTTTGTTGATGATAACGATACCTTCTATTGCTTTTTGCATCTCCAAACAATTAATGAATTTCCTAAGAAAACACAAAAACCAGTAGTTGAGATTCTATCATTAGGATTTCCTTCCCAATCTGCATCAGTATATGTAAGTAAATCTAAAGAAGAAGATGATGATTAGAAAAACCCTTTAGTTATAATATTCTTTATATATTTGACGATTCTTAATACAACACTCATATGTACTATGGTTGGACAGAATAAATAGCATGAGCTATGTCTGGTTTGGTGATAGACAAGTAGGTGAGTGACCCGATTAGTTGATGATAAGGTGTAGGATCTTCGAGAAGAGTTCTATCTTCAAGCCTTAATTATGCATTGATCATTTCATGTGTTTCCAATTTCTTATCATTTGAAATGCTCGACTTAGTACAAATATCAACAACAAACTTTATTTGAGAAAGAATATATCTTCTTGGAGAGTAAGCAACTTCAATACCTCAAAAATATCTTAGAAAACTCATATCGGACATATCAACATTTTATTTTAAAACATTTTTAATATCATTAACTCTCTGTTTGTCACTTCCAATTATTATCATGTCATCTACGTACAATAGAAAAATTACAATCTTAGAACTTTTACTTTTGACAAAGAGAGCAATGTCAGTATAGCAAGAATGAAAACCCCGATTAGTCATCACATTACTAAATCTATCATACCAGGTCTTAGGAGCCTGATTAAGACCACACAAGTGTAAATCAGAAACACGTCATCGGAGATTGAGAGAAAGAAGAATAGAGATAAAAGAAGAAGAAAGTTGCAACAATGTCTCTACACCTTTTGTGGGTCGTGGGTTCCTTTTAATATTAAAACATGTAATACAATAATGCCCTTAAGTGGGCAGTACAAGACCTCTTACATGAGGGGGGCTAAACAGAAAAAATAAGTATACATGTTACATAAGCACATCAGTCTGGATCTAGATTTGGATTTGGATTTGGATTCAGATCCAAAGTCGCTTCTCAATAACATGGCCTTCTTAAGTTTTTACCTTTTTCAATATCAAATCTCGACGGAGGGTCCATATAAACCTCCTCATTTAGTTCACCATTGAGAAATACATTTTTAACATTAAGTTGATATATGAGCCATCTTTTAATAGATGCAATGACTATGAAAGTCTTCGCACTAGTCATCCTAGCTACTAGTGCAAAGGTTTCCTCATAGTCAATTCCGTATTCTTGGGAATATCCTTTGGCCACTAATGTAGCTTTATATATTTCTAGGGTCCCATCACTCTTTGTTTTAACCTTAAAGATCCATCTGCTTCCTATAGCTTTCTTTCTTAAGGGTAATGAGACAACTTCCCAAGTCTTTGCCTTTTTAAGGGCATTTAGTTCAACATTCATGGCTTCAACCCATTGTGAAAGGTTTTTGGCTTCATTATAGTGTGTTGGTTCATAATAGGATTTTAAAGCTATTAAGCATGCTCAGTAGTTTGGTGTCAAAGTATCATAAGATACAAACCTACTTGGTGGGATAGAGACACAATTGGATCTTCTAAGTGAGATTTCTTCTACGGAGGAGTTATGTGCATAAGCAATATGTTGAAGCATACATCACGGTTTAATTTATTTACACGTGTTTTGAAAATGGTACACTTGTTGGGCTTTCTGTCCTTGTTTCATTTTCACATGACACCATATATAATGCCTCTAGTTAGGGAAGTTTTGCCTTGTGAACTAGGATCAGGCGAAAAAATAGGTGATGTTTCATTGACTCAAGTTAAAAAAAAAGCCTGAAAAATCTAGTGCTTTTGAAAATGATGTGTGTATGTATAAAGAATAGGATTCACTGTCATAAATGAATGGGAGAATGGATCTCATGCTGCTGCTCCTCCTTTGCCCCTCCCCTCTAAAGTAACCCAACACACAGAAAAGTCCATTTACCATGAAAGTACCTCTTACCCACACTAAGTGTGATTTTTTTGCCAATTTTCTTGTCCCTACTCTCTAGATCATTCTCGATACCTTGATGGATCATTGCAACAACCCTCCTCATGCTCTCCAACAAATATTTCTTATGAATATTTTATTATGCTAAGAAGATTGGTTTTATGGATGGTCATTAGACTTTGATCATTTAAATGATTTACATTTGTCAATGTTAATTGGGCCATGGTCTTTCCTTCTGCTTGGCCAGTAGGCTAGCACTTTGCAATTATTGGACCATAAAAACTGTTTCCTAATTAAAGCATGACGATGGGTTGGTAACCAATTTTCTAGCTGTACTCATCATACCTTCATATGGTCATTTCAATGATGTATGAGTCTGATCATCTTGTGTATCCTAGTTATTTGGACCATGTTTAGATTTTTATAAGAAGTTTTTATGTGTTTGTAATTGCATTAATAATATTCAAGTTGAGCCTGAGCCTTGGGCTGTTTGACTGCAGATTGGTCCAGCCTGAACTATGCTCAAGCTTGACATTAGCTCTAACCAAGCTACAGTCATGTCAAGTCAAGTCTAAGCATTAATATCCAAGCTTGGCTAGGTCGAGCTTGAGCGCTTTTGAAGTTGGCTTGGTTCAGCTTGAGTTGACTTTTAAATTAGTAAATATTATTCTAAAAAAAGTGGGAGTGTAGAGGAGACATGATTCCAACCCTTCACATTAGTCAAAAGTGAAGAGGCTAACCAATAAAGAAACACTTTTTTTTTTGCAGTGAATGCATCAAATAAGATAATTAACCATGTTCTATTTATACAATTAAAACACAACTTAGCTCTAACAAGCTTTAATGAGTATAAGCTTAAGGTCAAGCTCCACTCATTCAACTAAATGAACCTCGAACTAGTTTGGAACTCATCCTGCTTAATAAACAAACCAAACTCGATCTGTGCTTTGCTTAGATGAGCCTGAGCTTTTCAAAAACGCCTTGGCTTGTTATGCAGCCCTAGTTATATTCAAGCATGCTATTTTGTTATGTTTTTTGAATTTAACAACGTCAACACTATTCTATCTCCATGACCTTTAGTGTTTTGTCTGTTTTTTCAAAAGTTTTTAACCAATATTGGTTTTGATTTTGGCCATGTTTTATGGTTAATTTGATTATTATGAACTATAATTTTTTGTTAGCAAACAAATGCATGGTCCTTGTTATTGGAATGAATGGATTGTCTTTCTTCTGCAGGAATTTGGTCATAAAGCAGCATTTTATCATGCTAACATGGATCCTCAGCAACGGGCTTTGGTTCAGAAACAATGGAGCAAAGATGAAATAAATATAATTTGTGCCACAGTTGCATTTGGAATGGGTATCCCTTGATAATCACATATCTCTATCTATATTTATATTGTGTGTGTCTGTGCCGAGAGTTATGTCACATGGATATGGATGCGGGAATGGGATACGATGCAGATACACTTAGTATGACATGGCAATTCTAGAAAATTTGGAGGCCGAGATACGACCATACACACAGTCTGTATGTGCGAGTGTGTATTTATGTACATACATATATGTATATAAGTGTGTGTGTGTGTGTGTATATATAATAACAATTGAAAATCAAATGTAATGTAATTGATGACAAATTTTGAATAATAAAAATGCTTGAAAATGCAAAATAATTAATCAAGATCATAAAAATAAATAGATATAAGTTAATGACACAATGGTGATTGTGTCCATGAAGTGTCCTGGTGTGCTCGAGTGTCGTGTCACGCCAACGCAGGATACACATGCCAAGTGATTTGTCCTTGTTTAGAGAGAGAGAGAGAGAGAGAGAGAGAGAGAGAGAGAGAGAGAGAGATGCCATCATGAAAAGGAGTTGTTATCTATAAGAGAAAGACGTAACCAGATTATTCCTTTCCATGGGCCAAACATGCTCTGCCTTAAACCACAAAACTTTACATTGAAAGCCATCCATCGATCCTAACTCCTTTTCTTACCAAGTAGTGTTTATTGCATATCGATGGGAGAAAGGATGTGAGTCCCTTCAATTAGTTAGAAATAGCCTCCTTGGCTCCCTTGCAAAATTTGAAGTTTCTATTTATTATATGCAATAATGAAGGGGTTAGCATTAAGAACCACCGTTAAAGTTTTCAACCTTTAGTTTTACAACCATAAAATTTATGATTTTTTATCAAAAGACTGTGATGAAATGGCAACTGAAAATTTTTGCACTAAATTGAAATTATTTCATTTTAACTATTTAAGTATTTTTTATTGAAGTTGTTGAAAAAATACATTTGTCACCATCTATATATGCAGTGTGTGTGTATGTATGTATGTGCGTGCATGTGGTGGGAGGAGGGGGGTTTACATGTGAATGCATGTTTATTTGTGCGTATATGCATGCATATCTATGTGTAGAATTTGCTTTTCATGCTTTGTAACCACAGTTGTTTTTTTATTTTAGGTATCAACAAGCCAGATGTTAGGTTTGTGATTCATCATTCTCTACCTAAATCTATTGAAGGCTATCATCAGGTGTGCTATAGTTACTAAACTGTTTTCTATTGCACATATTCAATTACTTTGAACACTGATTCTTCCATTTTTGTGCACATGAATGTTTGTTTCCTCTGCATAGGAATGTGGGCGAGCTGGAAGGGATGGTCAACGTTCATCCTGTGTATTATATTACAGCTATAGCGATTATGTATGTTGCTGCATGAATGTGATCTAATTGATTTTTCTGCAATTGGAATGGGAAACATGAGTTTCCAGGAATCTGTTTCCTAATCTTTTTTTTCCCCATTTTGTTTGTTGTAGATTCGGGTTAAGTATATGCTTAGTCCTGGAACTTTTGAACAGAGCTCCTTGGCATATGGAGCTGGTCGTTTGGAAACTAACATTGAGAATCTTCTACGCATGGTATCTATGTATGCTTAAGTGATGGTTTTGTTTGTTTTTTGCGTGTAAGGCTTGTGCTTCATTATTGCTGTTCTGTAAACTGCAAGTCAGGTTGGTTATTGTGAAAATGATGTGGACTGTCGAAGGCTATTGCAGCTGGTTCATTTTGGGGAGAAGTTTGATCCTAGAAACTGTGGAAAGACATGTGACAACTGTTGCAAGATGTTGACTTTTGTTGAGAAGGATGTCACAAACATAGCAATGGAGCTGGTTAGGAACTGGGTTTTCTGTTTGTTCTTGTCTTCTATTTCCACTAAGCTCTCCCAGTTTGTTCATGAATTTGATGAACTTTTATTTGGTAATTCCTGGGTTAATTAATTTGTGTTGATATTTTTCCTTCACTGATTGATCGCCTGCAGGTAGAATTGGTAAGGTCAACTGGTGAACGCTACTCTTCATCTCATTTATTGGATGTTTATCGGGGTTCATTGTGTCAAAGTGTAAGTTCCTCACAGATTTGCTATTTATTTATTACTACTTTGTTTTCTTTAGCATGACTAGCTGATCTCAATGGTTAGGTTAAAAAACTCAAACATGACTTGTTGAGCCTCCATGGAGCAGGGAAGCATCTGGGGAAGACCTATGCTTCTCGTGTGTTACGTCATCTTGTTATTGAAGACTTTCTTGTTGAGGATGTTAAGAAAAGTGATATTTATGGATCTGTATTATCGGTCTTGAAGGTTTGGAACTTCCATGTATTTGTTTGAGTGTTAATGCTTCTGTTTGATCATTCTTTTTATGTGGTCATTTGGCCAATCCCTGCTAGTGCTAGGTTTTCTTTGTCTATATCTGCAGGTTAATCAATCTAAGGCTAACAACCTTTGCTCTGGCCAGCAAAAGATCATTTTAAGGTAGTTTGATATTCGTATTATTTCTTTGATGAAGGCATCATACTTTGATACTGCTTTACTAACTGCTTTATTTTTTCCTCGATATGGATCCAAGATTGCAACTTGTACCTTTTCTGTGGACCTATCTTGTAAAGAAAAAGTTGCAAGAGAAAATGAAGGGCATAAACCATTATAAATTGGATCACATCTGATCTGACCTAGTATAGGGTACCTTTTCCCAATTCTTTGTGTGCAAACCTTCTAATATGGTATGTACTTCAAATACTTCGATATAAGAACAAGATTGAATCTAGATTGGTGAATCTCTTACAATAGGCCATAACTATCCTTGAGGGTAAATAACCTTTTGTTCTCTAATTCTCTAGAAACTCTTTAGAATGTACCACTTATGAATCTTATTTCTTTTTATAATGTCCAAAGTCATCAAGAGACACTGATGGGAGAAAGGGAGAATAATTATATGCAGAGGGAGCACATACATGCACCTATTTTAGTAGGAAGCTTATAACTCATTGTAAGTGACACCAACGTTTGAAATAGTAGCTTGTGGTCTATGTAACATGGGTGCTTCTGTACCAGTGAAGCACCTGCGTCAACACTGTTGGGTGTGGGTGCAGCACCCGTCACCACGACACGGCTTGGCACTTGGTGCAGGTCAATAAGTGTTGGGTGCGGTCAACCTCACATCCGACCGTTTTAATGTATATATGGAATATAAATTTGCTAGTCATTTGTACATGCAATCTAATAGAAAACACCAACTTTTTCACAAAATTTCCATTTTTTTGTAAATTTAAGCTTACAAATGTGATCCATATAGTTACTTTAGTAGAAAACAGGTTTTAAATCATTTTTTTTTTGCAAAAAAGTAAGTTGGTTTTCAAGGGCTTTAAAAATCAATGGCCCATAATGTACCAAAATTTCATGACTCAACATCATATTTTTACATCAAAAAAATGATCCATAGTATGATGCCTAGCAAACCAACCATCTAAACACATCTATGAGGTCAGATTGAGTATATATAACTTGCACCTACAATTTTCCAACTAGATTGTACATACATTAGTAGGAATGTGTATTTCAGCAACTTCGCATCCAATATATATTTTTTTAATTTGCCATGTCACACCCTTCGCACCTGTGTTAGAATCTGAGCTCCCAGAGAGATTGGTTCTCCGGATCTGGGCACATGGAACAAGGCACAACTCTGGAGAGGGACGCACACCACGTGAAGGAGGGGCGTGCATCGATGGGGGAGAGAGAAAGAGACATCTTTCTTAGATGGCTGCACAGGGATGCATGTGGTGGATAAGAGGTCAACAACAAGGGAGAGAGAAAAGGTGTTCCCTTCGGGTCGATGGCGGGCATGGAAGAGAAGCGAGTGAAAAATATGTTTTCTCATAGAACAAGAACAAGAACCAAGAATGAAGCTTAGAGAAAGCTCTGATTAAACTTCATTGAAAATAAGCTAAGCAGGATTCATTTATATATAGATTTACAGGAGGATAAAACACTAAAATACACAGGCACAACCTCACCCTAGATAGGAGTCTAGGGGGGCGTCCAACCATAGTCCCAGCCTGGGTAGTATTCCAGGCTGGGCAGGTTTCCCTGGACTGGATCTTGGGACTGGGCGGCTCCTCTGGATCGGATTTTGACTGGGGCGGATCCTTTGGGTCGAACCTGGAGCAACTTCTCTGGATCGGATCCGGGGCGGTCCGTAACAACTTGCACCTGTGTAGCATTGCTTGCGTCTTGTAACCAACAACTTTTATTGGAATATGATAAAACACAGTTAATAGTCTCGTCTGAAAATCCATGACAAACTACAAATATCTGGGACACAAAAGCTCCAAAAATTGACAAGTAGGTTGTCATATATGTGCAGGCCAGGTTAATTCAGTTACACTTTTAATTACTTGATTCCTTTGTGGATTGCTTAGACCCACTTCGAGTTAACAGCATAGATCTAATCCTAAAAAACTACTAAACATGATCAACCAATTTCTCTTAGGGCTGTCAGTCCTAGACATAAACTATATATTTGATGCCTAAATCCTTCTATGCCATGTCCTATATCTCATGCACAACCAGCTTTAGGTCTCGACCTTAGTAGGTCATCATTGGCTTGTGGTTGACTTTTCATTAGTCCTATGAGCCATGAACTAAACATTGCTTAAAATTGAAATCTAATTAGGAAAAGGCAAATGTAGGTGTTCTTGGTGCTGGTCCATTGGAAGATGTAAGGTATCCACACAATAAAGATCTCTAATTCTTTACAATTTGCATTGCACATGCCTGAACTGGCAGAAAACATAAAATAATTTGCATAACTTTGCCTAGTCAACTATGTAACCTAAAACACAAAAACAGAAAAAAAGATTTGCTGAAACCATATTCAGGACCAGTTTTCTGAACATGCGAAGGCTGGAGCTGGATTTTGAGCAAAGATGCAATTAGATGAAAGGGAATCATCCTAAATCATGGAAATATGCACCATAGTCAAGAAGCTATAGAGTTGTAGAGCAAGCATAGATGGTCCATATAGAGTAGTAGGCATATCTGAAAATCCAAAATATGGCTGCATGCAACTGATTTTGAAATGTAGCCAATTCATGATGGTTTGGGATCACAATCCAAAGTATCAAAGTCATGCTTGTAGGACTGTCAATGACTCAGGCATAGGCTGGACCTGCGTCCAACTTTGAGGTGCTGCTGTGCTGGTACCATATCCTATTGGGCCTAGCTTAGGCAAGGCAATATCTGCGTCTGGGTCCAGATGCTAATAACCTCACTCAATCAGATCAAACCTTTATCTACCTTGAAGATGTGCCGTACGCTAAAGCCTGAGGGAGCTATTAGAGCGATTTAACGTGGGCGCTTTTGTCTTATCATTGCATATGTGCCAAATTCAAGAACATGAGAGATAGAGAGAGATTCCAGAATTAGAAGCTAGTAGAAGAGGGATGGATCCTAAAGTCTAATTGGGAAAATATATGAAAAATCTTAAGACCTTGCTTTACAGGAAAATATTGTTGTCAGATTGGAAAAGTGGGTTTAGGAAAATTCATGTGACTACTTTTCTAACGGAAAGACCAATTCAGACCTATGTAAAGCAGGCAAGGATATCTAAAGACTGCCATGTCCCTTGTGACTCAAATTTTATTCATCTGAATGTCTAGCATACATGAGTAGATCAATGATGTGCAACTCTACTTCTACATGCACTCTAAGCTGAAGTCATCTCTTGGAGTTCTGTACAGAAGCAACAGCCTAGCAGCTCAGTAGACTAAGCAACCTGAATAGCTTATGTGGCACTACTATAAGCATGAAGATCTTGATGGCTTGAAGGCTATCAAATGGCATCAGCTGAATGCTGATATTAATGCTTGCCAGACATTCAACAACATAGTATTATGCAATATTTTGATTGTAATGCATTGCAAGATACACTCTTTGCATTTGGGGAATTGGGTAGATGTTATTTGAATGGGTCAAACTTATTTTCATTTTTCTTTGTTCTTGGTTAAGTAAATACCATCCTTGTAGGACTATGCAGTCATTGAAGATTGATTGGTAGCAATCATGTATCTGTGTGAAGCATTTTATGATTGTATGAAATGGCTTTCATTTATTTATATCTGCTGGTCAGCTTCTCCAACTTTCGAGCATAATTGGTCTATTGAATGAGTTGTGTGCCTAAGCTGAAGCTGTTGCTAAGATGGTTTGAATTAGTAACCAGCAAAATTTTGCTAATGAAAACTATATAAACAATAAATGAAGTTTTTTCAGTTTGTTTTGTACATTATTTGGGAAGTTGAGCTGTGTTGTTATATTGCAGATTTCCTGCTCCACCCAGAAAGGCAGACAAAACTGAAAAAATTGAAACCTCATTACTTCCTGCAAAGACACCGATTGATGCTCCTGGGCAGCCTCAACCAGAAGTGGACACGGTATCATGATATACATTTCTTCCAACCTACTAAAAAAACAGCTTCTAGTTCCTTTTCAGTACTACCATTTGACTATGCTTTCATGCGTATCACATTGCAGAACCTGTCGGCTGAACTTTATTCTGCTTTGCGCATTCTTAGAACCTTGCTTGTAAAGGAAGCTCCTGAGGGTCTTATGGCTTATCACATCTTTGGGTGAACTACTTGTTCTGTGAATTTTCCCTTTTGCTCAGCCTTGAGAAATCCAAAATAGTGAGAATATTCTATTTCCAATTGCAGAAATGCCACTTTGCAGCAGATAAGCAAGAGAATCCCTAGGACAATAGAGGAACTTCTTGAGATTAATGGCATCTCAAAGTAAGTTGGTATTTGCCTGAAATCTGCACTTTACCATTGAACTTGTTCATAATATGTTTTACTTGATTCTTTGTAATAGGGCTAAAGTAAATAAATATGGGGCTCGGGTGCTTGAAACTATTGAATCTACTATCGAAGATTACCAGAGGATGAGCAGCAATTGTGAAATTGATGAATCTGTTAAGCGTCGGAGAGACTCAAATGCCTCTTCAAAATCTGGAATAAATCATGACGATGATTTCATTGAGAATGGTGGTTCAATGAAGAAAAAAGTGAATAAAGGGGAGTCAAAAAAGACACAATCAAGCAGAACTAAAACAATGGCTATGAATTATGATCAGGTTGTTGATATTGATCTGGACGGATTGGATCCCTCGAGGAGCCACATTAGTGAAGGCAGGGTATCACCATCGCAGTCAAAACCAAAAAAGAGTGCCAATAGTGCAGTTAACATGTTTGTTAGGTATGCATTTAGAAAAGATCACGTGTAAACTTTAATGCGGCATGGTTCCTGCAATCATTGGTTGTAAATCATGTATTCATGTTATAGTTGTTTGGGAAGCTTTGAGCGTTGTCTACTTATGTAATTCCTGCCTCATTATATTATGGCTGGACGGCATGTTGTAGCATTTGCAACCTGGAGCAATCTAATAGATGCTACTAAATTTTGTAGGCAACACGATAGTGTTTTTTAGTGAATGTAATCCAAGTAAAATTCATGATCAATTTGATGGGCCTTTTCTTGTAAGGATATCATGAATGGAAAATGACTTCACTGTACAGACAAAATCGACATGTTTTTTAAAATGTTCTACAATTTTTGATATTCTTCACATGTTCAAAATTGTAAATATCTGGATTTAAAATGACCTTTTTACTCTTTGCACATATGAACTTTTTCTCAAATATGTGATTGTTTTTTTATAGAATAGTCATTCTTTTTAGATTTATATCTCTCCAGTCCAACGTCCAAAACTTATGTTTTTATAATCATTAGAAAGTTGAGACATAGGACCATAAATTTCATGTTTTGAGTTAGAATTGAAAACCTTTCGAGGGTTCTTGTTTTTGAGTTATAAAATTGAAATAGAAACATACTTTGTAGACTAGAACAAGTGAACAATGTCTTTAGAGGAGGTTTTGGCCCATAAAATGAAGGATTTTGAAAAAAACAAATAGAAATGCATTTTCAAATGATACCTTATTCGTTGAAAAATGACAAATGAGCGCTAAGATATAGACTCAATAGTGTTCCTAAAATAAGAGATGAACAAGTGTGATTGCTTTTTTCCTGTTTGTTTTATGATATTTTTTGCCTACTTGTGTTAAAAATTTTAAAAAAAAGATGGATCAGAATGTTAGCTTTCTAACGCCACCAAGATCACCTTGATTTGATGAGATGAGTAGTTGGAGAGAAACATCTTTTGGAAGGTAAATTATTAAATATAGTTAAGTATGAGGAAGTTTGCATAAAATGTATGCGAGGATGAGAAAGTCCGCATAAAATATACGCGAGAATGATAAAGGTTGTATAAAATATATGTAAGGATGAAGAAGTTCGCATAAAAATAAGCGTGATCATCGTGTTAATCTCAAACCTTGAAACTTCACAAATATTTGATTAAGTTCACATGTAGCTTAGAAGTTCGCATAAAAATAGGTGTGAAGATCCTGTTAAACAAAAAATTGCATGTATTTCAGAGGAAATCACATGTTTAAAAGGTAAATCACATTTATAGGAGGAAGTCTGTATATATTTAAGAGAAAATTGCATGTGTAGGAGGAACTCTATATATACTTATGTGAAAATTACATATTCAAAATAAAATCACATGTTTAAAAGGCACTCCACATATATAGAAGGAAAATCACATATATTTTTTTCAAAACAATCTTTGATATCAGATCTTTATCTTCCCAATTTAATGTCAAAAACCTGCATTTTTATAGTCGTTGAAAAGCTGAGGCATAAGCATATAACTTTTTTATTTTGAGTCAGAACCGAAAGCCCTTCTAGGGTTCTCGTTTTTTAGTTTCAAAACCAGAATAGAGGCATGCTCTACAGATTGGAACAATCAAATAGTCTATATTTGAGAGAATGTTTCTTCCCAACCACTTATCAGATCAAGGTGATCTTAATGACATTAAAATCTAACGTCTCAATTTGTCTCTTTTTATTTTTTTATTGCAGATGACTCAAAAATTGTATAGAATAAACATAAAAGGCTTGTTCTAGTATGTAAAGCATCCTTCTATTCCAGTTTTAGAACTCATAAATGGAAAGCCTAGAGGAGTTTTCGGTTCTGACTCAAAACATGAAAGTTATAGTGTTATGTTTTAGCTTTTCAACGATTATAAAAGCACAATTTTTCGATATAAGATCAAAGAGATAAAAATATAAGAACAATGGTTGTTTTGTATCATAGTCACATATTTGAGAAAAAATCACATATATTTAAGAACTTCGCATGTGTGAAGGGTAAAACTGTCTTTTTTTGAACCAGATATTTGTGATTTTGAACATGGGGAGAATAGCAAAAATTATGGAGCATTTTAGAAAACATGTCAAATTACACGTACAATACAACCAATTTTCGTATCATGAATGTGTGTGCATGAGAGAGAGAGAGAGAGAGAGAGAGAGAGAGAGAGACTGGGTTCAAATATTCACCCAACGTACTGCCCTCATTCAATAACCCCTGCAAATAGTTTAGGGCTTCTTAGATTCAAAGGATTGAAAATGTCCATACTATCCTTGCCAAATGTCATGTTTTTTGAAATGCCCCACAATTTGCAAAATTCACTCAATGTACGAAATCCCAGGCAACTTTTTTAGGATCTTTTTACCCTTTGCACTAATGATTCTCTTGAAACTCATGCGTTATATCGGTACGTTGTTTAAATACTACAAATTAAAAAGTAGATTTGCACGATAATTATGCGGACTTCACGAATTTTGCATAAACAAATTTGTAAATCTGGATAGTTTTTATTCCAACAAAGTAGATTTGCACATCTTCTTTGTTTTGCAACACCTATGTGAACTTGTTCTAATTGAAATGATCTACCTTGGAAAGTTTGCCTCATTCATTTGTAGATTCATAAATTCATGGGTTGGTCATGCAAAACTCTTGTAAACGAAAACCTACACAGATTTGCAAACACCTTACGACATTCACATTTATAGTATGATTTTTGCGATCCACCATGTGAATATCCCTTAAGTAACTAATCCTCCAGGAGGTCCATAAATGTGTGGCAACATTCACATATATACTATGATTTTTGAGAGTCACTATGGGAATATCCCTTAAGTAACTAATCATCTAGGAGGTCTACAAATATGTGGCGACATTTGCATATATATGCTGCAAATGTTTGCGAATGCCACACTCTAAAATGAACTTCACAAATAATATGCTAACTTTGCATATAATGTACGCGAAGCATTCCTGCGAATCTCCTTAGACAAAATTTGCTTATTGTTGTGGATGTCATCATGAATTCCATATTTTTTATTGTGAATATGCTTCGTATATGCGAAACTACTGACTAAATTGTGCAAATGTTGAGCATTTACAAAACTTGGGAATGACTGAAAATGCGAATTTCTCATGCTTTTGCAAAATTTTGAGCATTAAATGTGGCCCTTCGATTAAAAATGATGGTCCACACCCCAAAGCTATTTTCGCATAAACTAAGGTTTTTGTGGTCCCCAAGGTTCTTCCCCTCAACAAATTTTTTTTGTGATTCATCGATGGCACTTCATCGAGGACCTTTTTAGAATCATTGTCTATGAGTTTTTTCAGTAAGCACATCTTTAATGTCTGAATCAATTATTTTTTGAAACAATGATATGAATCAATTATTCTTTTGAAACATTGGCATGAGTCAGTTATTTTGTGGATGAATTGCATAGTTTTCAAGTTATCTTTGTATGTTCAATAACATATTCTATTTTTTTCTTTGTTTAAATCATTTGCATGTGAGTGTCTATTTGTCGCTTTATTTTCTTAATGATCATTATGCATTTATCTTCGAATTTGGTTGTTTATTTATTGTGTACCCTGTATTATAAGCATGAGTAGGAAACATGCATCATTTTCAAGTTTTTTTTTTTTTGCATTTTCAATACCTTATTTTGTTTGTTTTTTGTAATGCTTTATCAATATCATATTTCGTGTCTCTGTTGCCAGCTTGTTTACCTTCATTTCTCATTTTGTTATTGTAGTAAATTTTGAATTTGTTTATGACGAAATGGCGAATAAAAAACTATCTCTGAGAGGGTCACATCCACACCATCTGCTATTGTTGAAATACAAAAAAAAACAAAGAAAAAAATTGCACGTTGGATGATACTTCCTACTATGAAAAAATGAAGTAGGCTTGATACGTGGGTAGAGAGGGAGGATGTTCTGTAGCCAAAAGCCTTGGTGTCTAACATTATTCACAAAAAAATGCAGCATCAATTGGTTGAGACCCAAAAATCTACGCTCAATCAATCAACAACTAACACCTTCAACATTGCCCAAATCTACGGTTGAATATGTGAAAAAGGTTGACGAGTTTGTGACCATATTCAAGATGCTTTCATCCTAAAAGCATCTAGGCAGAGAGGACTCATGTGTGCAGTCAATAGTGAATAAGTTTAAGGCATTGTCTGAGTCTTAAGTGGTTGCTAACCTCAATGTTCAAGGGTAGAGGAGGTTGCAAACTAAATATGCAAATTTCTTATGTTTGTAGAAGGAATATGACATTGTTACTATCATCCTGAAAAATCTAATTATTGGCAATTTAAAGAACATCCAAAATTTACATAACATAGAACCTAAACTAAAGTTAAACATCTAAAATTTTGTCAAATTTATATCCAATGTGTCAAATCTATATCTTAAAAAGCAAAACTAAATATTTAATAACAAATCATTATGTCAAATTGTTGTCAAATCCATAATAGTAATCAACAATGATGCCCCATAATTGTCCACAACTCAACTTCCTGAACCAGGTCATTCGACACTTCATCGTTTGATGTATCCTCATCCTTCGCCTTTTGTTTGGCCTTTTAACCTTTTTAGTTATTTGTCTTCTCCTTAGTTATGTTTTGGGTAGTCTCTTTTTCCTTCTTTTTTATCAAATAATTATAAAATTTGATAATATATTTTCTGTAATTTGTTGCATCATTTTCAAAACAGGGTTATTAGCAAATAACTAACTATAATTTACATAAAAAACCACAACATATAAATATATACCTGTATGAATTTAATGATCGTGTCTTTACCCAAGTATTACATGTACGGTAGAAAAAATATACCATAATCAAACATATAACAATCATATACCAAGTCAAGAACATGTACATGGACAAATTGAGTTAACAAACATATGCAAAGTAATTACTCATTTTCTGATAAGGGATAACATCAATGAGATAGATCATCCAATCAGTGTAAGCGTTGTAGTCAAACCACTCTGAAAAAAAAATCTATAACCCAACTTTAAACTTATCGAGGACATGAGGAAAATAAAGATATTATTGAATTAGTAATGTTATCATACTAGATGTTTGATGTTCTTATCGGCATGAGTTGTAGTCCCTGTAAAATTGTTCAATCTGAACTCTTTTGCATTCATTTCTATTTCCCAAAAAATCAAGTGTTGGTTGCCTTAGTTTATAAGAATTAAGATTTGCAACATAAATTGAGTTTAAGACAAACACGTGAAAATTTGTATGTTCTAAACATAAATGTAAGTATGCAAAGTTATCCAACGGATACCTTATCACATTCTTAGAAGGGATGTGACAATTTGTGGGTCTCTAAGAAAGAATGAACCTCATCTTACATCAATTTTGCTTCGACTATTTGTTGTAAACAATTAATGTTAAGTAATTAGTTTCTATTGGTAGAAAAACATGAGGACTATCACTTTCGAGGCTCATCAAGATATGCAAGGTAAGGTAAATGGTCTTTGGTAGTTTCGCTTTTGCTTCTATGTCCTTAATGTTGTATTGTTGGAATCTTTCTAGATGCTACATAATCAAAATATATGATATATTCATTTTAGATTCAAATGAGTTTACATTCAAACAAACAAATAAACATTCAAATATAATACTTGCGTCATTTCTTAACATAATATCTTCACATAAATCATCTTATTTTGGCTCTTTTTGTTGTTGTACATTTTGTTTGTTTTCATCAACCTATTTTCATGACCAATTGAATTTGAATATAAACACATACATGGAAGTACCATTGGTTCTATATACACATAACTTGTTTCATTATTATATATCTTACCACAATTGGCCCTTGCTTGGAGACGGGGCTTTGGATTACATTTTGCTGCCATATTTTTCTTTATGTGTATACATCACAAAATACCTAAGATATATATAGAAGACATAAGATATTAGAACAATTCATTTAAAATTCCAGATAAATACAAAGAAATAATTTCTTAAACAACTCTAAACAAATACACATTTTGCAAAAATAGGTACTCAAGCATATTGTCATTTGTGCTTCTGCCTGTTGTGACTAACCTCACCACATACACTGCACCTGTATGACACAACATCCTTGTGTTTTATTCTCTATCTCTTCACCTTAGGTCACCCTGGTTTACGAACCACTTTTGGTGGATAAACAAAAATAAGAATCAGTGGAGCGTTGTGTGGGACATTATACACCATCGAAAGGAATTGATATTTATGATATGAAACTAGATACAATTCATCTATGAAGAACTTATCGCAAAAATCTTTTGTAAGCTTACCCTTATACAAAATGTTTGTGATCGCATGCTCGCATGAAATGTCTGTAATGAGATATGCGAAAGTACAACTAGTGCTATAAGCACTTACAATGTCCACCAACAGACAAACAAAAGAGATAATAGCCAAGTCCACAAAGGCACAACACAACACAAAATATAAATGCCTGTTTATTGAAAGAGAGGGAGCTCTCAAGAATGAAAATATACAAAGGGGTTCACCCCTATTTATACAAATAAAATGAGAGAAGGGGGAGGCCAAATGGCCTCAAAAGAAGAGCCACAAAGGGCGCTCCCATGACTCAATGGTGTCCCCCCTTAAGTGGGTAAAAATGAAGGAAATAAAAAAGAAAATAAAAAAAATAAATGCAAAAAATAAAAAGAGGAGAAAAACAAGTACCCCTATTGGGTACATGTGAAATGACTAAAATACCTTTATTGAGTATGATTGAATATATATATATATATATATTGATTACATGTATTTTAACACAATCCCTCAAGCTTTACGGGGATATAACCGAAAGCTTGCTGAGAAGGAACATAAAGCGAGGAGTTGCAAGGGCTTTAGTGAAGAAGACTGTCAATTGGTACTCAGAAGTAACATAAGGCAATGCTATGGTTCCTCTTAGGTATTCATCACAAACGTAGTGGCAGTCCATCTCGATGTGTTTAGTATGCTCATGGAAGGTGTGATTGCTTGCGATATAGATTGCGCTTTTGTTGTCACAACACATCTTCGAAGGAGTAGAGATGACTATGCCCATATCACTAAGGAGACTTCTTAGCAACACAAGCTCCATGGTTGTAGTGGCCATAGCACGATATTCTACTTCTATTGAGAACACTGATAGTTTGTGCTGCTTCTTGCATCTCCAAGAAATCATAGAGTCACCTATGTTAGGCGTGGAGCTTGTTGACCACGCCTAACATAGGTTTGGATGGTTCTATCACTATCATTTTCAACATTGTTAAGAGGAATATCATCTAGATCATTCAACAAATTATTAGAGATTTTCTCTTCTTAAGGAGTCTCATCTTCTTGAGAGAGAAGATCAAATAAGAAAGCATATTCGCTTTCGTCAATATCTTTAGTTTTCTCAAAACCATTCTCATTTTCTAAAAAGGTTACATCTTTAGATACATAAAGTTTGTTATTTTTAAGGTCAAAACATCTAAAACCCTTTTGATTTTCTTCATATCCTAAGAAAACACATTCAATAGCTTTAGGAGATAATTTGTTTCTTTTATGTGTAAAAACAAAACATTTACACCAAAAAATTCTTAATCTATTGAAATCAGGTGTTCTTTCAAATAGTTTTTCATATGGAGATGTATTTTTTAAGGATGAAGATATCATTCTATTTATCAAGTAAGTTGAAGTTAAAGCAACTTTGGTCCAAAAACTTTTTGGAACTTCTTTGAAAATAAGAAGTGTCCTAGTAGTTTTCAAAATGTGTCTATGCTTTCTTTTGGCTAGACCATTTTGTTGAGGAGTCCTAAAACATGATCTCTGATGACAATTTCCATTTGTTTCCAAATAATTTTGAAATTTATTTGATAGATACTCTCCACCCGAATCGGATCTAAGAGTAGAGATATTACTTGAAAATTGATTTTTGACTATCATATGAAATTTCTTGAAGAAGTCAAAGACTTCGGATTTTAAATTAAGAAAATAGATACAACATATCTAGTGTAGTCATCAGTGAAAGTAACATAATAGGAGTATCCTCCTTTCGATATGACCGAAGAAGGGCCCCAAACGTCCGAATAGACTAACTCAAAAGGTCTTTTGGACACAAAAGTTTGATTTGGAAAAGGAGTGAATTTCATTTTTCCAAAAACATAATTCTTGCAAACAAAACGTTTCTCATTACAAAATTTCTTTCTAAAAAGAAAGTAGTACATTTTTGAGAAACTTGGATGTCTAAGTCTTTAATGTCAAGTTTCAATATTTTTATCTTTGACATGATTACAAAAAGAGTTAGTGAAAAGTTTCAATTTGCTCATATAATAGAGATCTCCCCTCCTATGGCCTTGCCCAATCTGCTTCCCGGACCAGAGATCGTGTATAGAGCAATCCTTAGTTGAGAAGGAGATTTCACATCCATGATCACATATTTGAGAAACAGAGAGAATATTTAAATTAAGTTGAGGTACTACTCTTATGTTTGACACAAAGAAATCTTTGGAAAATTTTAAAGTTTCAAAACTTTTTACTTGTAAAGATGTACCATCGACGGTTGAAACATAAAAGTTTTTATAGTTATTACACAAATCGGAAAGCCCATTTTCAAGTGGGGTCATATGAAAGGAAGCTCTAGAATCAAGAATCCAAGAAGACATACCTGGAGGAGAAGAAGAAGCTATGGCGGTACCCGAGGTTGATAGCAAATTGAGTAGAATTTGAAGTGCTTTCGGTAGTTGAGCAAGAGAGAAGGACTTCTTCCCTTTGATAGTTTCCTCCTTCTTTTGAGTAATTTCTTCAACGGCGGCAACCTTATTCTTTAGTGTTTCATTTAGCTTAGGGCAATTAGGTCTTATATGACCCAATTCTTGTCAATGATGGTAAATGACTTTTCTATAGTTGCCATTATAGTTATTTTGCATCCCAAAATGTGAAAGCTTATAGGTTTTCACATGATTGCCAGGTTTAGACACAACCAAAACTTCATCTCCTCCCTTAATGCCAATACGAGTTTCTTCATGTCATATTTCGGCTATGGCATCTTTCAAGGGAAGAGGCTTAGATCTATGAAGAAGGGAAGATCTAACTTATTCATATTCAGGCCTAAGCCCATGTAAAAATTGAAAAAAGTGTTCGTTTTCTATTTGTTCTCTTCTTAATTCCACATCTACACTAGAAACCCACTTTGGTTCTAGTAGAGATAACTCATCCCATAAGGGTCCAAGAGTGCTAAAGTAATCTCTTACACTCATTTCTCCTTGCTTAATAGTCCGGATTTTTTCTTGGAGAAAGAATCGATGAGCAATGTCTTTTTGAGTATACATACCTTTCATAAAGAACCATGCTTCATTAGCCATCCGAAATTTAGCGATGTTGGCACAAATTTTGAGCTCCACATTGTTCATGAACCAAACAAGAATCTTTGCATACTTGCTTTCCTAATCTTTCACTTTAGATTGGTGATCTTCAATGGCCTTCATGCGGGCATTTCCTTTAAGAGCCTTTTCTTGATCACCATCCATCTTGGTGAGTTGGAGTTGCGGTTCCGAAATAGTGTCCATAATGTATCCCCAAAGCTTTTTACCCTTGAGGTTGTTCTTCATGGAGGCGGCCCACATCATGTAGTTAGAACCATTAAGTTTAAAAGAGAAATCAATCTTTTGTTCTCCTTCCATTTAAACCTCTCTCAAGAAGATAAACCAAGAAAGAGAGATACAAAACAAAAAATATAACTAGTCAACTAGTTATATCAAAAACCAAGAGCACACACAAGGCTCTGATACCATGTAATGAGATATGCGGAAGTACAAATAGTGCTATAAACACTTACAATGTCCACCAACGGACAAACAAAAGAGATAATAGCCAAGTCTACAATGGGACAACACAACACAAAATATAAATACCTCTTTATTGAAAGAGAGAGAGCTCTCAAGAATGAAAATATACAAAGGGGTTCACCTTCATTTATACAAATATAATGAGAGAAGGGGGAGGCCAAATGGCCTCAAAAGAAGAGCCACAAAGGGGGCTCCCATGGAGTCGTTGGGGGCCCCAACGACTCAATGGTGGGGCCCCTTTAAGTGGGTAAAAATGAAGGAAATAAAAAAGAAAATAAAAAAAATAAATGCAAAAAATAAAAAAGGAGAAAAACAAGTACCCCTATTGGGTACATGTGAAATGACTAAAATACTCCTATCAGGTATGATTGAATATATATATATATATATATATATATATATATATATATATATATATATATATTGCATGTATTTTAACAATGTCATTGACCTACCACTCTTCATAAGAGCATAATTGCTTCTCAAGATTAACATTGTAACAATGAGGTTGGTTGTGAGCTTTGTATTTACATCAGAGACAATGCACTACTTGCACTCGTAATTGTTACACTTTTCTCTTCAGTGCCTCTACACTTTCTTTTACCTCAAACATTACAACACTTGACATTTTCTACATGATATTTTCTTTTCTTAAAAAGTTTCATTAGCATAAGATAAAGTCTTTTAATAAAAGAAATTAGGGGCTTGTCACATGTGGGGAGAATCCATGAATTAAAGATCTATGTTGTATTAAATATTACACACTCATATCTTTTTTCTTAAAAGTAATTGTTAGCCCATTGTTTCAATTTCACGTTGGTGATAATATAATCATAAGCAACTAAGTCTTGTTCCCAATTTTTTTGAAGACAATATTTGCATTGTCGTTTCGTGACTGCTTGAGTTACGCTCCACCAAAGTGCAATGAGCATTGAACCAAATTTCTTAAATTTTTTTTTTGTTAAGTGCTTCATGCAATATCCATTATGACATTTAGATCATATGTGGGAGACACCATACTTTAGCCCAAGGTGCCTATCTGAGATAAATGTCAGCTATCCCGTCTCTTCATAGTCATCGAAGTGTACAAATTCTTCCTTCACATGCTTTAAAAACCATGCCCATAAATCATTTGACTCGTTATCTACAACTACAAATGCTACAAAAAATATTACACCACAAGGATCAATACTATGGACCGACAATAATATGCCCATATATTTTTCTTTTAGGAATGTATCATCTACCACAAGAACTAAAGGACATTCTTTGAAAAACACATTGATACATGGATAGAAGGATAAAAAAAAGTACTTAAATAGGTACCCTAGTGTTCTTGGGTTTGCCTTGATCAAATTATCCAAATAGGTAAGAAGCATCTTTAAGGAATCTTCAAATGAACCATATAGATCTTCCTTCAGGTATTCCCATCCACGCTATACTTGTTTGTAAATAATATTTACACCTTTTTCTCGACTAATGTTATTCATGAATTCTCTTTGAGTTATCTTTGGGTTATCGTGCAAGCGTTTGTGAATAACACTTGAAATCCACATGAATCACACTTTTGAATTTGAAGTTTTTTCATTGATCCACCACACTATGCTATGTTTCATACTTCTTCACTTGAAATAATGTCATTCTATGCACCTTTATGCAATGGATCTTCCAGAGGCAATCACTTAGTCTTCAAGTTTTTTTTCGTGCTTGCGATAATGACTTTGTTACTACAACTCTTCACAAATTTTGCTTTATAGTTATTCCTGATCACATGGTCTTTAAAAAACTCATGATAATGTTGAAAATCATTGAACCTTTGGCTGACAACAATGCCATCGTTTGAGTTTGTTGTTAGGCACTAAAAAGCCTTTTAGTCATTAGCTTTTCATTACATAACTCGTCATACAACTAAGATGCCTTCGGTTCAATCATTTTCAATTTCTCTTTATTGTATGAGAATCCATAGAACGAGAACTTATTCAACCACATCTCATTAATGTAAAAATATAAAACAATTATAATGCCCAACAAATGCTCATATAGCTTATACCACATACCAACGGTTCGCCTTCTCAATTATCATTTGTGCATCATTTTCATTTGTTATTATTTGTCTTATGTCATTAGTGTCTTAAGCCTCACTTTTCTAAGTCATCCTCAACCAACATGCTATAGTTATCATCATCATCATCCGATCATTAAATGTCAATGTGATCACTGCTACCACAAATTGATTGTTTAGATGCACAAAATAAATCAAAATTCATCATATTTATTGTTTCTTTTGTTTACATGCATGTAATATTCTTGCATTTTCAATTTTCAAGATTAACTATAAAAATAACACCTTAATTATCACACCAACATCTCAAGTATAAATTACAAAGTCCACCAAATTGATCAGCAACTACGACAATACCTTCGATCAGATCATTATGCTCTGTGGTTGTAGCTACGTACGCCCGTTCATTGGTCTTCTTTTGTGTCTACTGCTACTGTGTCTAGTGTTGTTGTGGTTGCTGCTGGCTGCCTTGGGCTTCTGGCTTGTTCAAGCAGTACTGAGCGATATGATCGGGTTGCTTGCATTGATAGCAGGGCCCAGTGAAGAGAGGACACAAACCGAAGGGATGGCTCTTGTTGCACCTTGGACATGTCTGTTGTGCCTTTTCCTGCTATTGCTTCTTCTACTGAGGACGGTTCTGGTGGTTCCCCTACTGGGTCATGTGCTTCTCATTTTGCACACCCTGCGCCTTACCACCAGTAGTTGGATGCATCCTAACACCACCATTACCATTGCCACTCAACTTCTTAGACTGCCCTCCCTTGAATCACTCTCACTCCTCATTCAGGATGGAAGTTGATTCAATCACGTGGCTAAACATCGTAGGGCGGTTGGTCATCACTTGAATACGTAGCCCATCCTAGAGCCCCCTCACATACTTTGTTGCCCTCGCCTTGTCATCAGGAAACATGTTGGGGCAGTATCTGTTAAGGCTCTAAAATTTGGTGGTATAGTCCACCAAGCTCATGTTCCTTTGAGTCAGCTCATGGAACTATTGTTGCATCGTTTCTTGACAAATGAAGAAAAATACATCTCCAAAAACTCGTCTCGAAACATCTCCCAGGGAATGGACTTCACTGTGGCATACTTCACCTTCTGGATGATGTTTCACCACTTCTTGACGTCACCCTTCAGACGGTAAGTATCAAAATTGATCTGTTTGTCTTCTGATAAAGGCAAAACACGGAAGGTGCGCTCGATTTCCTCGACCCAGCTGTCAACGGATTCACAGTCGACCTTCCCAAAAAAATTTGACGGATCCAACTTCAGGAACTTTTCATAAGTCACTGCACTAGTGTTAGGAGTCACAACTGATGCAGGGTAAACATTGGTGCAGGCTGAGTAGTATGTGCCTGGATGTGTGTAGTAACCATTGCAGCCAGACTATTGAGGGCATTTGTCAGAAAATCCTTTTGTTCATGCTAGTTCTCAAGAGCGTTCATGCGACTACGAGTATACATCTAAAAAAGAAATCAACCAGGAATTATCATTCAACCATACCCGTAGATCAAACCTATTCCCTTAGAGTTGATCCCACTACAGAAACATAATTACATCAAACATGAAAATTAAATCATCATATATTGATTTAATTAGAACTGTCCATATTACCAAAATAACAATTTTCATAATTATCTGACAGTAAGAAAACAAAAATCCACAAGATACCTCTTACGAGTGATGCAGAGACTGCTTCTGAAGTGTGAGTTTATGACTTTATAGTGGTGGTTCTGACTATCTCTGATACCAACTCTGTAATGACCCCAAACTCATTATCGAAAAATGCAAAAAAAAAAATTAATATTGCAAAAAATATCTGTGGGACCCAGGCACGTTACAAATTTAATATACATCATCCCACAATGATTTCAGACATAGAATAAAAGCAAACCATGCACTAAAATTGAATTCATTTAAAACAAATAATGCCCATTGAGGGTTATATAGTTTCCCAAACAAAAACTTTTGAATACGTCAGAACCCTGACCACCAAATCATAATCCTCGATCTCTCCAGCAAGCTGGTCTATCCATCATTGTGCCTCAGTACCTAAAAAAGATTTTTAAAAACAGGGTAAGAACCAAAGTTCTCGTACGAGACCCTCTCAAAATCCAACAGTAAGAAAAATTAGTATAGATTAAATCAATCACAAGTTTAAGAGGACTCTACAAACAACATATTCATAACAAACATATAATTTAAGCAATTCAAATAAAGCAATCAATAATTTCATGTTATATTTAACAATTAGGGATGCATGAATCAATGCAACATGCATGAATAACTTTTTAAATTCAATTATCAGAATTATTTTTGCATGCATGTCCCTATTTAATGCACATAATTTAATTTTCACTTTCTTAAAACCTGCGGATGCTAAAAAACTAGCAAAATTTCTAAGGTTAAAGGCAGTTCGTAGTGATAGCTTAACACCATAGTATCAAATATTGTGAGATTTATGAAAATCTCGCGATAATATCATGAAAAGTTGCCTAAAAGTTTAAAATGGAAATTTCTCACGAGATTTATGAAAAAACATAAATACCATGATTTAAACACAGTATTTACATTTTAAACAGCTATTTATCTTAAAAAAATTATGTATTTTTATTTTTAAGTAATTATAATTAATATTTTTTATAAAAATTATTTTTTATTTTTTAATTAATATTTTTATTATTGAGATTTTGCCAAACAAATGCAAGATTTATGATTTTTTTTAAAATTCTTGCAAGTTTTTGAAAAATAAGATTTTGTCATTTTTAATATTTGTCACTATACTTAACACACAATTTGTATTTTAATTACTGAATTCTACACATGTTCTTCAATGGACGTCAGAAATCACTACCAAAAATAAGATTTTGTCATTTTTAACATTTGTCACTATACTTAACACACAATTTGTATTTTAATTACTGAATTCTACACATGTTCTTCGATGGACGTCAGAAATCACCACCATCAATCGAAACATTGTGAAGCATCACATAATGTCGGAACAACTAGAAAATCAATATCCATTAATATCATTTGCTTGGTATACTAATAACTACAGCTGAGTCAATAACACCTTTAGGCAAAGTGGCAAAATTTACTTACAACTGTGGTCGATAACACAAATTACACATCGAGTTCTTGGGGATAATAAATGCACACAATGTTTAGTATCTTCACGGTCCCCCATGACCACCATCCATGGTTCTCACCTTTTCGGAGGGACACCAAGGATGAAAAATTATTACAATGTTTGGTTTTTTCTACCAATCTTAATTAATTAATTAATAGTTATGCAAATCATCATGCAATAACATATTCGGGCCCTTGCCCTGTCAATTCAAAAGTGTAATTAATTCAAAACAATATCAAAATTGTTTTGCAATGTATTTAGAATTTACTACCTCATGAGCAACACATGCTCTTGACCTCAAAAGGCCCATCAGTTGTTCACACATGACTACTATATAATTTAATAAGATTTAAATCACATTGCAAATTTCAGTGAACATGAATCACACATACATGTTAAACTATTTATGTTTACAATAGAATATCAATGTATACCTACAACAATTTATGAATGCACATTGAACCAAGCATAACCGTCTTACCTTGTCAATAGGGAATCCAAAACTTTTATAACCATTCCAATACAACATCCATTAATCTCAGATTGACTAACTATTCAAGGTAGATCAACTTTAACATTTTTTTTTATGGAAAGCACAGTTTCGAGAATTTAAATAATTTGGATTCCAATTTGATTTTTTAAGCAAAAATCAGATTATTTTATAACATGTCAAACTTACTTTTAAAAATAAGTTTTTTCAACACTTTCAAAACCTTTTTCGAAACATGTTTTAGTATATGTACCTTTGCATATGAACATATATTGCTCGATATATATATATATATATATATATATATATATATATATATATATATATATATATATATATATATATATATATATATATATATGATCCATCAAGCTATAGTTAATCAAGATAATCAAGAACCCAATTCTTAGTGGGTTAAAACATGCATAACAAAGAACTAACAACATACATGCATAGTAAAGAGTTTAATAACATACATGCACAGTAAAAGAATTTACAACATACATGTACAGAAAAAAAATTTACAGTATGACAGACACACAGTAGAGAATCGACCTTTAGGCACCAACTTATCAAGTTGAACAACATAAGCTATATATATATATATATATATATATATATATATATATATATATATATATATATATATATATATATATCTTAACAATCATATATACATGACTACTATACAATTTAATAAGATTTAAATCACATTGCAAATTTATGTATATATATATATATTTAATAAGATCAATCCCTTTATAAGTTATTAAAAGTTACAAATGTGAACTTATTAGATAATCTATACTAGGGATGTAAATTGGTTGGATCCAGGATAGAGATTTTGTAATTTTTGGCTGTTCTGGATCCGACCTGTGCATCACAAATCTATACCAATTGAATGATTGAAGGCTGATGTCTGTGTGTCTTGATGCAAACCCAAACCCAAACCCAAACCCAAACCCAAACCCAAACCCAATGAACATGTCTGGATTATTTATGTAAGTTATTGACCTGTACCCAACATGATTCATATTGAATTGGGTTTGGGTTCAAACCTGAGTTAAAATTAGGATCAAAGATAACTAGTCTCAAACATGATTCTGCCCACTTACGCTTTGAGTCCAAACTGACATACTACCTATTTTAGGTGTTCTAAAAATAGATTGGACCCATATATAAAGGCTAAAAAGATATTCACCCAAACATTTTGCTTTATAAAATAAAAGTGAAGCGTGAGATGGAGAATAAGAGTGAAAATGAATTAGGTTCATTTTTGGCCTCCAACCAGAATCTATAACCTTTTTCTTAAATGCAGATAAAAAAGAAAAATTACGATCATGTCACATAAATGGGTCAGATTTTGGTAAAATGGAAATTGATGAAAATGTGCTTTTAAATTGAGTTTAAGGGGTGCAGGTTTGTAAAATGAGTTGGAGTTAAATTAGTAAAAGTTTTTATTTTTTATTTTTAAATTGATTTTCACTTTGGCTGTGTGATCCGTCTGTAAGCACGGGCCGTTTCCTAGTAATTCTTTATACACCTTGAGGTTTTCCAGTTTGAGGATTGCAAAACAAATCTGTAAGGTTTTAACCATCAAGCACCCAAGGGAACTTATGTCCGAGAGCTATGTTACAATGATTTGTGGACTCGAGGATGCAGGATTCGGATTTGGATTCAACTTGAAAATTTATTTATTTTTTCAAAAAATGGGACACAAGAACATGGATTTTTTTAAAAACTTTAACCAATAAAAAACTATTTTTTGAATATTTTAACATTAAAAATGGGTTTTTTAAAATAAAAAAGAATATAGAATAAATATTATTTTAAAATATTAAAACAATGTATGTTTCTATGTAGTGTTCGCTTGTATCACCATGGACATGCAGCCAAAATGGCATGCCCCTGTGACATAGATTGAGGGCAGAATCGTCAGTCAAAGAAGTGGGAGCGAGAAGCGAAAGCGAAAATGAGGCCTTTCCAAAATTTTAAGAAGTGAAAAGCATGGAACGACTTAGAAGCGAACCAGGAATCGTCTAGAAAACGAGAAGAGAAGCAAACTGGAAGCGACCTAGGAAGCGAGGAAGAATAAAAAAAAATAAAATAAAAGAAAAACAAAAATATAAACACACACAAAAAAAAAAAGAAGGAAAAGCAAGGAGGAAGTGCGCTTCGCAATTTTTTTTGGCGCTTCCCAGCACCTTTCGAAAGTGCCATGTTTCGCACTTCCAAAACGCGCTTCAGAGAAGTGCGCTTCCAGTAACCCTCGTCGAGAGTGAGCTATTGTATTAACTGACTAATTTTCCTTGTTTTGCTCATCCTTTTTTTCCTTTTATATTTTGGGGATATTGTTGTGATTTTAGGTTACTAGATCGACTGTCAAGTAGTCTGTGAAAGGTATGTCATGGTCAACCCCGTTGGAACAATGAGTAGGGAGTTATTTGGCTTTCAAAATCATGAGTAGGACAATGTGGCAACAGGATCAACCCAAAATATAGAGGGGAAATGTTTATCTTCTAAAGCAAATTGTGTGTGCATGAGGTGATGCTTTGAAGTCAAAAGCATGCCTAGCCTACAAAGGCCTTGGCCTAGTGCCTAGCAGCGCTAGGTGGACGACACCTAAAACAGTGTGCTATGTCGCATGGATACGACTGAGAATACACGGATATGGCCATTTTATGAAGTTGTCAGTATAACTAGTATATAAGGGGATATGGAATGGAAGCCAATGCTTTAGTAGTGTTTTTTGAATATTTAAGATTTGTGAGTATTTTTTTATGATTTAATTTTTTTATTTTATGTGTTGCTAGGTGATGCCTAGAGTGAAAGGGTCCAACATCTAGGTGCTGTCCAGCACTTTTGACGAATGTGTGTGTGTGCATGCATGCTTTTCTGTGTATTTCTATGTATGTAGGACAGTCTTTCGTATGTATAGTTTTTTTTTTTTTGAAAGGCAAGCTGGGGTTAGGCAGACCCTACCAGATATCTCTTAAGCCCCATGTGGCAGAGGGATTCGAACCTGGGCCTTCAGCTTGGCACAGGACCCCGCTTACCACATGGGATACCACCTCGGTGAACATAGTTTATTTTGCACACGAGTAGATTATCATCAACTCATGCAGCATATAAGACTGCGTAGACGCCTTTTTTTTATTGCTTTATTTTTTGACATATCCTGCCTGACAGAGTGATTTGGATGATAGCACAGGTTATTTGACCATTAGATGTTGGTCAGTGGCGGGGCCAAAAGTTTTTCGTTGGGTGAGCAGACTTCGGGTCTCGGGGACAATGCTATGGTCTTGAAGGATGATCCATTTATTCGGACCAGTGGCAAAACCAGAATTTTTTTGCCCACTCATCATCAGAAGAAATTTTGGTTGTGCGTGGTAGATCTGACATGCTCTTCTAGAAGCGGCCTCCCTGGCCGGAGAAGGCGATGACCATCAAGTTGATGGTACCATCTGGTTTCATCATTCTCAGGGCCTTCATGGCATCGGCCTGCCCGTGGCTAGGCTATAACAACATACTTTCAATCCCTCTTTTCCTCCATTTAGTGAAGCAAGCATAGTGTTTTGCATAGCACCCATAACCACATTTAGGTTCCAGTCATCCATATCGTCATTCCTGTCATTAGGACCTCACTGATGCAAGTTGTTTTCATCAAATTGGACCCTGTGTATGTGATCTACATCATCCATTTAGTGAAGATCGACATTTGAATAGACAGAATCCGACTTATGTGGAAGACTTTTTGCTGATTAAAAAATTCAATAACCATTAATAAAAACATGTTTTTTTGTTAAAGAACACTGTCAAAATAAATTGAAAATGATGTTTTTTTTTGTTAAGGCACACTATCAAAAGATTGATTTCTATTAAATCAACCATGCTGAACCCATCGATAGGGCCAGATTGATCAAAACAACATAGTACCAATGAGATCTCAGAGGGAGTTATTGTTAGGTGCAAGAAGGGAGGGAAGAGAAAATTCCAAGAAGAAACGTGGGGTGTTTTTCCTTTTGGAAAAAGTTTGGTTTTGATGAAGAGTCATGCTTTTTGGAACTGGTGACCCTTGGCAGAGTCACACCCGTTCAGAACTGGTGACCCTTGGCAAGGTCACACTTGTTCAAATCTGACAACTCTTTGCAAGGGTCATGTCTATTCAAAATGGGCAACTCTTCAAGAGTCAAGTCCTTTCGAACAGATCTCTTTCACGTTTATATAAACGTGGTTAGAAAGGTTCCAAGGAGATGGATGTACACTCTATCATCTCTCTCTCTCTCTCTCTTGCTTTGCTAAAACTGTGAGGTCTGCAGTTGTAGTTCCTGAGGTTGTTTTCGAAGGGTGATCTACCATCGGCGTGCACCGATCCAGATCGCCGAGGCTATTGTATCCTGGGGGAAGGACGCCGGACCCTGTTTGCACTGTATGTGGGGGTGAATCTTCTCTAAGGGGAGTACTTTAGTACGCCTTAGCCATTTATACTGTATTAACATGCTTATGTTGTTTATACTATGTTCTATGCATATGTTTGTTCATTTACATATGTCTGGATTTTGGCATATGGTGGGACCCGACATGTTTGCTCCCTGTTATTGTTTCGATCTGCTAAAAATCATGATTTGTATTCTGCTGCATATTATGATTTATATCATGATTATGATTGTGAAACTGTGTGATCCGAAAATCGATCCAACAGTCTTAGAGAAGATTCTAAGCATGTCGACCTCTTCCACTTTTGTACCAAAAGTGGACATGTCCAGGATGCCGGAAAAGTTTTTCAGTCAGAATTTCAAGCGTTGGCAGCAACACATGAAAATCTGGTTCACTACGATAGGGCTGCTGTCGGTTCTGGAACTCGACTGCCCTTCAGTTTCTGATACTGACTCTGTCCCTGCTGCAGTCTCTGCGGCTGTAGAGTGGAAAGAAAATGACAGTATATGCCGTGGTTGCATACTGTTGGCTCTGTCCAACACGTTGTTCGATGTGTATTGTTCCTCGTCTACTACTGCTAAGGGCCTATGAGATCAACTTGACAAGAAGTACAATACCGAAGACCAAGGTCTTGAAAAGTACTCTGTTGCCAAGTTTCTGAAATATCAGATGGCGGAGGGCAAGTCGGTCACTGAGCAGGCACACGAGTTTCTGTTGCTGCTCCATAGTTTGGCTGAGGCTGAGATGAAACTTCTTGAGAAGTTTCAAGTTATGACCATCGTGAAAATTTTTTCTAAGTCTTGGGTAGACTTTGGTATGTCTCCCAAGCACCGTAAAGGGAAAATTTCTCTGAATGATCTTATGGTAGCCATTGCCATTGAAGAAGAGCATAGAAGCCAGAAACAAATCATGATGCCAACTGAACAACCTAAGGTGAACATGATGACCAGATCTTTTAAGGGCAAGGGACAAAAACTGAAATCTGCTATGAAAAACCAGTTTAAACCTAAGGCCAAAATCTAGAAAAAGACAAAGAACAAACCGTGCTGGAACTGTGGGCAGGTTGGGCACTGGGCTAATGAATGTCCTTCCAAGAAGGCCAAAACTCATGGGACCACAGATGGAATGCCTCAAGTCAACATGGTGACTGAGGTCGTTGGGACCAGTACTGGGTATGTTTCTGTTAACCCGTAAATCTATCACGTTTATGAGCCGACAGAGTGGCTGGTTGACACTGGGGCTAATGTGCACATTTGTGTTGATAAGACTGTCTTTGTCTCATACCAGGCTGCTGCAGTAAGACTGTCTTTGTCTCATACTAGGCTGTTGCAGGCAAATCCGTGACTATGGGCAATTCAACGGCTGCAAAGGTGTTAAAGATTGGACGCGTGAATCTAAAGTTTCCTTCAGGACAAGTTCTGTCTTTACACAGAGTGTACCATGTGCCTGTAGTTAGAACGAACATTCTAAGTTGTTCATATCTTGTTAGAGAGGGTTATGAATTTAATTTTAAATGTAATAAAGTTGTTATTTTACATTCTGGAACCTTTATTGGCAAGGGGTATTTAGATGATGGTTTGTTTAAACTTCGTGTTGAACATGTTTGCAGTGGTAAATTAGAAAATGATGTTTCTTTTGATTCATTGTCTAATGTTGCATATAATATAGAATCATCTGATTTGTGGCATAATAGATTATGTCATGTGATATTCAATTCTGTGAAACACATGATGAACTTGAAAATGATTCCTGAGCATTCTATTGACAAAACTAAGAAATGTGAAATTTGTGTGCAAGCAAAACAATGTAGAAAACCATTCCATACGATTGTTAGAGATTCTGAAATATTGGATCTGGTGCAAACAGATATCTGTGAGTTTAATGGAGTGTTAACCAGAAATCATAAAAAGTATTTTATCACTTTTATAGATAATGACACTAAATACTGTTATGTGTATCTGCTAAAATCAAAAGATGAAGCTTTTGATAAGTTTCTTATTTTTAAGAATGAAGCAGAAACACAAACTGGTAGAAAACTTAAAAGATTGAGGTATGACAGAGGGAGAGAATATACCTCTAATAAACTCGATGAATATTGCAAGTCTGTTGGCATTGTTCATGAGTTTATTGCTCCATATTCTACTCAATCTAATGAGATTGTAGAAAGGAAAAATAGAACCCTAACTGACATGATAAATACTCTACTTGAGAGTTTTGGATTACCTACCTATACGTGGGGGGATGCTCTGAATACGGCTTGCCATATTCTGAATAGAGTTTCTCAGAAGCATAAGGATAGTAGCCCTTTTGAACTCTAAAGAAATATGAAATCTAGTTTGAAATACCTTAAAGTGTGGGGGTGCCTTGTAAAGGTACTTGTCCCAGAGCACAACAGGAAGAAGTTGAGTCCTAAAACAATAGATGCTATCTTTTTGGGTTATGTAGAAAACAACTATGCCTATAATATCTTAGTAATTAAGTCTGAGATATGTGACATAGATGTAAACTCTATTGTTGAGCTTCGAGAAGCTACATTATTTGAAGATGTATTTCCCATGAAAGTTGGTGTACCTCAGGATCTTTCTTCTTTAGATATACCTTCAACTTCTGGTTCCATTCCCGAACATGTGGAAAGGATGACAGATGTGGGGGTAAAACTATCTTGTTCCCATCCTAGACTCATTGAGTCCGAGGAAGTGGCTGAACCTAGAAGGCGAAAGAAACCACAGATTACCAAGGATTTGGGAAGTGATTTTATCACTTACCTTATCGAGGATGATCCTCCCACTTTTCGAGATGCAATGGCTTCACCTGAAGCAAGACATTGGAAAGAAGACATAAAGAGTGAAATGGACTCCATTATCTCTAATGGCACTTGGGAACTGGTTGACCTCCCTCGTGGTAGTTCCACAATTGAGTGCAAATGGATCTTTAAAAAGAAGTTGAAACCAGATGGATCCATTGACAAGTATAAGGCAAGACTGGTTGCCAAGGGGTTTAAACAAAAAGAGGGAATAAATTACTTTGATACCTATTCTCCGGTTACCCGGATGACCACAATTAGAGTGCTTATTGCACTGGCTTTCATTTATGATCTCTCGGTCCATCAAATGGGCGTGAAGACTGCTTTCTTGCATGACGATCTTGAAGAAGAGATCTGTATGGATCAACCTGAGGGTTATGTGGCTCTTGGTAATAAAAATAAAGTTTGTAGACTTGTCAAGTCATTATATGGACTTAAACAAGCCCCTAAACAATGGCATGAGAAGTTTGATAATGTTATTTTATCATTTGACTTTGTTGTCAATGAATCTGATAAGTGTATTTATTGCAAAGTTAAAAGTGATGGTTGTATTATTTTATGACTGTATGTAGATGACATTCTATTGTTTGGTTCCAATATGAGAATTGTGAATGAGACAAAATCGTTTCTTAGTAGTAAGTTTGATATGAAGGATATGGGTGTTGCAAATGTGATCTTAGGCTTAAAGCTGACTCGTTCAGCTGAGGGGATAGCCATTTCTCAATCTCACTTTATTGAGAAAGTACTTAAGAAATTTGGCTATAACCAAGAAAGATCTGTAGCAACTTCATATGACCCTTCTATCCCTCTTCATAAGAATACGACTGGTGTTCCTGTGTCTCAATTGAGGTATTCCCAGATTATTGGAAGTTTGATGTATCTTGCAAATTGCACGAGACCATATATTTCGTTCTCCGTTGCAAAATTAAGTAGATATACAAGTTGTTTAAATCACACTCATTGGAAGGCATTGGACGGGGTACTTAGATACCTGAAAGGAACTATTTCCTTGAGTTTGCATTACAAGAGATTCCCTGCAGTTCTTGAGGGATATAGTGATGCGAGCTGGATAGCCATGAACTCTGGTAGTTATGACGTGATAGGGTATATATTTACCTTGGGTGGCGGTGCGGTCGCCTGAAGATCAGTAAAGCAGACCATCTTGTCTCGGTCTACTTTTGAGGCTGAACTCTGTGCTTTAGATGTCACAGGATTGGAAGCTGAATGGTTAAAGGGACTTCTTGAGAAACTTCCTTTAATGTGCAAACTAATTCCTGCGATATCTGTGCATTGTAACAATATGACCACTATTGCAAAGATTAAAAACACAAAATATAACCAAAAGCAGAGGAGACACATCCAAGTCAGAATAAAATCTGTAAAAGAACTGGTGTCTCAGTTAGTGGTTGCTGTGGACTATATTGGATCCAAAGAGAACACAACTTATCCATTAACAAAAGGACTAGATAAGTCATTGGTCCTGAAATCCAGAGAGGGGATGAGACTGAAACCCATCAGTAGTTCATCTATAGTAGCAACCCAACCTATCTGAGTGGAGATCCCACAAAGTAGGTTCAATGTGGTAATAACAAGCTGTAGGGTGAACTGGATAACACCTTATTTATGAGATACTTTGAATCTGTGTCTGTTCCCCTGATTACTCTGGAAAGGTGCTGTAGCTGCTAGTTAAGGAAGAGTTAAAACTCTGAATGAGTTCAAAATCTTCTAGGCGAGATGTTAGCAGTGCATCTCTGGAGAAGCCCACCTATGTGAGTGTGATTGTGTGGCTGCAGTATAAGGAATTGAGTTATTCCTGAAGTCACTCATGAAACAAGATTCGGGTGCATGACCTTTAACGCGCCGCCCCTAAATATTACAACCAGAACCTTTATCATGTTGTTGCTAATGGACACTCCTACACCAAAGGTTTAAGTTCAAGACTTCAGTTCACTTCGTTCCCGTGGGGGTAAAGTTAGTCAACTAAGGTAGTGGTTCAAACCGGAAGGTACCATTACTGAAAGCGTGATATGTCCTGCTGCAGATTATCTCATCTTGCATCTTGGTTTCCTCCCGTTTCATTCTTTGAATTTGTGGGGGAATGTTAGGTGCAAGAAGGGAGGGGAGAGAAAATTCCAAGAAGAAACGTGGGGTGTTTTTCCTTTTTGGAAAAAGTTTGATTTTGATGAAGAGTCATGCCTTTTGGAACTGGTGACCCTTGGAAGAGTCACACCCGTTCAGAACTGGTGACCCTTGGCAGGGTCACACTTGTTCAAATATGGTAACTCTTTGCAAGGGTCATGTCTATTCAAAATGGGCAACTCTTCAAGAGTCATGTCCTTTCGAACATATCTCTTCCACGTTTATATAAACGTGGTTAGAGAGGTTCCAAGGGGACGGATGTACACTCTATCATCTCTCTCTTGCTTTGCTAAAACTGTGAGGTCTGCAGTTGTAGTTCCTGAGGTTGTTTTCGAAGGGTGATCTACCATCGGCGTGCACCGATCCAGATCGTCGAGGCTATTGTATCCTGAGGGAAGGACGCCGGACCTTGTTTGCACTGTATGTAGGGGCGAATCTTCTCTAAGGGGAGTACTTTAGTACGCCTTAGCCGATCATACACTCAGTCAACTTCAGAAGCTTGTATATTATGGGGGTACTCATCCTATATAGCAATTGTTTGCACCTACAAGTAGTCTGCTTCCACCATGGGCCATGGCTTTATCCAGTGTAATCCCATTGGCCGTACCATCATTATATTTAATTAGTTCATATTTAATTTCACTAATTTTGGGTGTACTGAACCACTTAGTAGGCTATTATTTCCAGTGATGGCCTGAATGGCCCATTTCACTGGCTATTAGATGCAGCTGTGTGCATGTGCATAGCAAGCTCTGTAAACAGAGTAATTTTATTTCAGTTGCGTTGACTGGATTGAATTAGTAAAGGACTATTCCTTCAAGTACTCTAAAAATCTAAGGATTACTCAGGAATATGGGTTTTGAGACGGAAAGATCTTGTTTTATGTTGCATTATATCATTTCGAGAATCTTGTAAGGGTTAAGAGAGGCAGTGAGAATTAAAATAGGATGCTTTTAACTGTCATTTCTTGAGAATGTTTAAGTGCAGGTTGGGTGCCTTGAGATAATTTAAGTTTCTTTATCAAGGGAATATGCGCCGATGCAACTGTTGGTGCATGTTTGGTGCTTCTCATTTTTTTAGGTTCTAATTTTCCTTTTTTTCAATCTTCTAGGTGTCTGTTTTGCCACAACCATGTACCTTCTTTGCGGATATATATTTGCTACAATTGTTTTATGTACAAATGACTTACCAAACCTACCCCCTCCGGCGTTTTTTCAGTAAATCTGACCCCCTGAAGATGATCTACATGCTCCATTCAGCATTTAACTAGTCTGATCCCAACACTTAAACAGGTTTTCCGGTGATTGACAAATCAATGGCCATAAATGCATAAATTTTTCTGACTAAGAAAAATGATCCTAAGGATCAATTCCTACTAAATTTAGCATGTTGAACACATCTATGGTATTACATTAATTCAAAACAACTTGGATCATTAAATCCCAACTAGATTGTACATACAAACGATTGTATCATATATGTATTTCCTGTTTGGCGTTAGAATTGTTTTTGACCAATAATGTGATATAGATTTTGAAACTTTTCCTGGAGAAACGGAGCGAATCTGTTGCTGGTCATTGCATTCAATTTGAATGTTTTAAGTGGTGCACTCTGGTTGCTTTTAATAGGATAATGAAGTTTGCCAGAAACAGTACCAACCAGTTGCCTTTGGAAGAGCTTGAGGCTTTTAAGCACTAGTTATTAAGACGTGCCTGTTAACACTCTGACATCCTTTGTGCAAGAATTTTATACTGGAAAAAGTTTTGTTTTTTTAATATAAGACCCAGTTTGTTTCGTGAAACTTTATTAAAATAGAAGTTTTTTAGATTCTATGTTTCATTTGTTCCCCATTAATCATTTCTATCCATCACAAAGATCGGTGATAGTTTGAATGTCACGATTTTGCTGTAATAATTTCACAAAACAATAAAATCTTCGGTATTTTTTTAATTAACACGCAGAAGCCACTGCTACTCTTTGGACATCTTGTTAGGAGCCAAGAAGTGTCACAATGACCGTGGACCTGTGTGTGTAAAACTCCACCTGCACACCAGGGATAGTTTCTCATTTGGCAAAGGACATACACTCAGAGAAACGAGTTTGTTACAGAGATGGCTTCAGTTTCTTAAGTAGTTGGGATGAACTTTTTAAGCGTTTGATGCTTTTACCTATGGCTTCCAAAGCGAGTTTTACACTTCCTGTTACCTCAAGAAAGACTGTTTTACACCTCCTGTTACCTACGGCTTCCAAAGCTTGGATCTCGTTTACTCTCTCTTTTCTTCAGCTTTCTCTTCCATTTTTTCTACTGTTTGCCACTCAAACAGAGACGCCTATGTATCCAGTCTACGTTACAGGGATATCACAATTCGCTCTCATGTTGTGTCCTCTTATGTACTATCCTTGGTGGCAAATCAGACATGACAGGGTGTCCCATGCTGTTTTCAACGTGTCCATGTGATATAGTCTCAAATGTTGTGAAGATTCTATGAAAAATGACTATTGTATGGCAAAAATGGCTTGTTTCTTCAATTGCCCTATAATTTTCGAAATCCGCCTGATGTCCAAAATTGCAAATGCCTGGCATTAAAAGACCTTTTTAGTTTTCTCACGAACAAACCTTCTGAGGTTCACACAATATATCAATCCGCTCATCGGCTATCGCAAACACTCACTTAAATGTAACACATTTTTTTTGCAGACCTCACGAAGTTCGCATAACCAAATTTGTGAACCTCCTGTTAAACTTAAACCTTGAAACTTTGCAAATATCATGCTATATATATATAATTTGTGAGATATAGTATGAACTTCCAGTTAATATTTTGTAACTTCATAAATATTGCACTAAAACCACATATATAACATGAAATTTGCGAAATATAGTGTTAACCTCATGTTAATATATCATAACTTCGCAAATATTGCACTAAACTCACAAATATAACATGAAGTTAATGAGATATAGTGTAAACTTCCTCTAGTAAATGATCCTCAACGAGATCCGCAAATATGTGAGGATTTGCACAAATAATATGTTGTGAAATTTTGTGAAGTTCACACTAAGAAAAGAAGTCTGCAAATTAAGTACTAACTTTGCAAATCATGTCATTGCGAATATGCTCTATATATGCGTTTCTTTTGAAACATCGCAAATATTAGGGATGAATACAATTCAAATTTTCTTCTTGTTTGTGATTTTTTGTACGAGCATTAAATGTGACCTTCATTATTTAAAAATTAATTGTTGTACCCCAAGGTCATTTTCACATAAACAACAGTTTTTTGTGGTTTCTTACCAGTGGCCCCCAACGTGCTTCTCCCGACAATAATTTTTGATGACTATTTTAGGTGATTCATTAGTGACACTTTATCTTTGAGTTTTTCAAATTCACCGACAATGAGTTTTTTTGGTAAGCATATCTTTAACGGTTGGACCTATTTTTTTTCTGAAACAACGGCTTGAATCAGTTATTTTTTTGAAACCTCTTTGATTAAATTATTTGTGCGTGTTAGTGTGATTGTATGTTGTGTATCTTGTATTATAAACATGTTTAAGATAACTCTTTGTTTATTTTGGTTGTTTTTTTATCGATTTGAGTTTTATTTTTTGTATTGTTATTAAGCTATTTCGTTTGTTTTTTAATGCTTTTTCAATAGCTTATGTCATGTCTCTTTTGTTTGTCTGTTTATCTATATTCTTTATATTGTTATTGTAGAAAATTATGAATTTGTTTATTATAATATGACGACTGAGAATGCTAACTCGAAGGTGGTCAAACCCACAACATCTAATAGTGTTGGAACACAAGAGAAAAAGCAAAGAAAGAAAAATTACATACTGGGTGATCGTTCATATTATAAAGTGCATATTAGGCTTGACACGCGGGTGGAGCGGAAGTCTGCTTCATGGCTAAAAGCATGAGTGTCCAATATTTTCTACAGAAAATACAACATCAATAAATTAAGACCCAGACTTCAATGCTCAAACTCGCAATAGGTGACACCTTTAATACAAGTCAAACAATAACAAACACTTGAAGCATGACCCAAATCTAAGGATGAATTTAAAAAAAACTGTTGACGAATTTGTGACCTCATTCATGTCTCCCATCCCAAAGGCATCTAAGGAGGGGGAGGGGGAGGGGGAGGGGGAGGGGGAGGGGGGCTCAATGGTGAAGAAGTTTCACTCATTGGTTGACTCGAAGGTTGTTGCTAACCTCAATCTCTGGATAGAGGAAGCTAAAGATATGGCCACCTGCAGTGATAGTGGAAAGATGAAGATGGTACTTCAACAAGGGGACGATCCAAACCCTAAGGTTGAGGTTAATGTAGAGGGTCCTCAGGAAGTCACAGTGAGTGAGGATCTTCAGGATGTAGAGATGAGTGAGGGTCATTTGGGTGGATCGAATGCTTGATCAAAGGTTGAGGTTACAGTGGAGAGTGCATAGGATCAAATGCAGCGGGGAATAAAGTCTGGTGCTCCAAAGAAGGGGTCGCAACAATGAACAAGGTCCGATGCTCGAAGACATGTACTTTGTTCATTTGCTATTTTATATATACATGTTTGTAAGATGTTTGCAATCATTGTTAATTTTATATTCAATCAATAATTACATTTTCATAGATATATATTAAATTTTAACCTTTAAAATGTTATATATATATAATTAAATAATTAATTATGACTGTAGGATCCAATAAGTTGTATGCACTAGTTCTACTGGTTTCAAACACACGAGTGACTTATAACACTAATGAAGGAAGCAAATGACTGTTTGGATCAAATACATTTCCGAAAATTCTTAGAAATCACACTATAGAACAATAGTCATAATCTCTTAGAGACTGTTATGCAGTTTTGGAATTTGACAACAAACACATTCCAGTTTGAAAATATTAAGACAACCATCATATTAAAGGACATGGTACAAATCACCAGATTTAAGTATCGTGGAAATCCAATGAGTGAATATCAATGGGGAGATTTTAAATGCTTTTCTGGTGTTTATCTACAAATAGATAATAATATGTTCGAAGGTGAATGGTTGAAGTTTACATGATTGAGGAACCACTATGACCTAAGCAAGATAATGAGAATAAAGGGGAAGCTATCGTGTGTTAGAAGGAAAGGTGGTGCTAGAGTGGAGAGGGAGGTGAAAGCATTCTTGCTCTACTTATTTGGCACATATGTATTCATCAACACTGATAAAAAGTTGATCCACAACTCATACATTCAATTGTTGTAAGACCTAGATCACATTGATGGATACACACGAAGAGTTACCGCACTTGCACACCTCTATAAAAATTTAGGTAGCGTGAGGTGTAGAAAAAGAAACATGACCAACATGTTGTGCTGTTGGAGGTATTTATTCTCTTGATCACGCGCTCTCTCCCTCGTCCTCTTTAATTCATCAGAGGAAGCCCCGATCATCGCCCCCCTCCCGTCCGACGTACCCCGACCATCGCCGGTGCCACATGTAAGCCCCCTCTTTCTCTCTCTGTTTTCTCTTCCCTCCCTATGCTCCCCCTTTCTTCTGAGTTCGCCGGGAGGCCAATGACCTCTGCCACGCTTCTCCTCTCTCCTCTGTGTTCGCTGAAAGGCCAACTGGAGGCCGATGCCCCCCCGTCGTGCCTCCCCCTTTCTCCTTCTCCCCCTTTCTTCTTTTCCCCCCTCCTTCGATTTCCTTAATTGCCGAAGAGCCGACAGGAATCTGACAACCTCTATCGTGCCCTCCTGCTCACTCTGGGACTACTTGAAGGTCGGCAAGGGACTGACACCCCCTGGCGCACCTTCCCCCTCTTCTTGGTTTTGTCGGAGAGCCGGCAGGAGGTTGGCAGCCCCTGCCACTCCTCCCCTTCTTTATATCTGCTTTGTCAGAAGGCTGGCAGAAGGTCGGCGACCCCCTGCCATGCTCTCCCTCCCTCTTTTTCATTGTTTTTATCAGGCAGAGGGCCTTGGCTCCTGCCCTTCGATGTCCTCCAGCAGGGGCTTTGGCCCTTGCTGTTTATTTTGTTCAAATAGGGGCCTCGGCCCCTACCGTTCGCTATATTGTCAGACAGGGGTCGAGATCCCTGCAATTTGAAGTTTGTCAGGCAGGTCCCTTGGCCCCTGCTGTTCGTTTACCTCTGCCAAGCAGGGGCTTCGACCCCTGCCATGTGATGTATTGTCTGGCAGGGGCCGAGGTCCCTGCCATTTGAAGTCTGTCAGGCACGACCCTTGGCCCTTGCCGTTCGTTTAACTTTGTCAGGCAGGGGCCTCGACCCCTGCCATGTGATGTATTGTTAGGCAGAGGCCTTGGCCCTTGCCGTTCATTTAGTTTCGTTTGGCAAGGGCCTCAGCCCCTACCATTTGAGGTTCTGTCAGGCATGGGCCTGAGTCCCTACCATTTGTAGTTTGTCAGGCAGGGGCCTCGGCCCCTGCCATGTGATGTTTTGTCAAGCAGAGGCCCTTGTCGTTTGATATTGTCTGATAGACAAGAGCCTTGGGCCCCTGTCGTTCGATATTGTCTGAGAGGCAGGAGCCTTGGCCCCTTTCACTCTTGTTCTCCGCCAACAAGGCAGGCCTTACCACTGCCCTTTCTGTTCTTTTTTTTACTATAACTTTCTAAGTATTCATACTTTTGGAGTTCTCACGATGGATCCCACGACCCAAGTCCTACATTACCTACACTCGTAGGCGCACAGAATGACGCAACCTCCCAAGGTAGGAAAAAGCTGTACAATGACTTTGTATGAATTAAATAAAATAGCAGAATCTTGGGATAAGATCAACTGATAAATTTTTATGCACGTGTAAATATGAATGAATGTGACTTGTGATGACCTGCTCTTTACTTGACTTTATTTATCTAAAATTATGTGTTTTCTGTAGCCGCTACATCTTGTATGCATAGTATTAGTTCTGCAGTTAGTTTTCTGCTAGTAATCTTCTTTACTTGCTTCTTGTTGTCGTCATATTGCATATGCTTAGATTTGTTGTCACATTTTGTTCTTGTTGTCGCCATCAGGCAAGCCTCATAGGGTGTGCAGGTGCGCGTACCATATTTCATGTCTTTTAGAAAGGTGCAAAATTGTGTACAAGTGTTAAAAGCTCGAGAGGAGGTGCTTCCTTGTGCAAGGCTGACTTTTGGAGAACAAAATCCTGCTTATAAAGCTTGTGTTCCATTTATGTGTTGCTAGATGCAACTAATTGTACCCTGAGTCGGTTACTTAGAAGAAATGATTGGATCCACGACGATTCCAAGAATTCTTTGAGATTTTCTGTTTCGTAGTGTTTGAGCATGCCAAGTATATTACTGCTTTTTGGTCATACGAAACACTGTGTGGGGTTATCGTTCGAGAAACTCATGACTTACTATCATGGCTGAACCTTTAGACAGATACAATATATACATTACGATAAGTAGTATGAGAGGTCGTTGAGCACCTTGAAGTATGTAATGAGCACTCTGTTGAAATAAATAAAAATAATGATGTTTGCCTTCACAGGCCAAATGCTCAAAGAGTAATGCATGTCATGTATGAACTAAATGAATTACAACATATTGAATATTCTCCTTTCATCGTAGTCATACTTTTAGAAAGGTACGATCATACTTTTAAACAAGTACGTCACATTGGTGTTACGATGCTTGGAATGATGAGGTTGTGGCAACCTCGGTGCATGAAAATAATACAATGTTGCATAAATGGTGATGATTCGCCTTCACAGACAATATGCTCAAGTTGGTTGAAAGATGAGAGCATGTAGAATGGGTCTTCAGTTAACTAACACCTGACGTACCCATTTGAATCGCTGACTTCCGTCAAAAAAAAGAATGAGAAGATATAAAAACTTCGATAAACAGGCCATTAATGACAGTTACGGGTAAAAGACTCAACTTTCTCAGTCATTGAAGTTAGGAGATATGGGCTACAAAATATAGCTTTGAGGTACTTCTGCAGAAGTTGGATGCATCCATTAGAACAAGTGCCTTTGAGGAATTTTCTCTCGGTCACCGACCATCCCCTTAGGAGTGGACTCAACTAGTTATTCGGGGTATTGAAAATATATGATATAATAGACCCTCGAACTAGACTCAGTTATTTTTATGATTCGTGCCTTATGCGTACCTGCAAAGCCGGCTAATATCGAAACATAAATTAACCCGTTCTCATTGCTAGTTGAATTGTTCATGTTTGTTGTGACATTACACTTGTTAGTTAAACTACTTATGTAGTTCTTTACTTGTATTAATCAACTAACCATGCTAGTTAATTGCACATAATGTTGCTCACATCCTGTGTCGTCTCTTTCCTTCAATTTAGATGTTCTTTGCATATGTTGCTCAGATTTAATTTCTCGCAATTGCAAATGCTACTACTGCTTTTAATGAAATAAACAACTTATCTTGTAATGTCCTACTTTATTTATTCCACATTGTCTATTTGTGCACTTACCAGTTTATTATGAAACTGACTCATTTCATGGGCAGGTGGCAAGTAGGACTTTACTGACGAACGATGACGCGATGCAACATGGCTTGAAATCACCCTCTTTCTGCTGCCGTCATTGCTATTCTTTGTGGATAAGGTTGATTTGTAAGCTAACGTGCTCAAAATTGTCAAGTTGTTTTTTTTTCTAAAAAGAAATTACTTCTGTTGAAGTCTTTAAAAACCAAATCCTAAAATTTAAAATGTTTTCAAAATTTATAAGTTAAAATTTTAGGGCATTACAACTTGGTATCAAAGCAATTAAGAATGAGGTGAATCTTGACCATCGAGCATCTCATTGCGCTGTAAGTTTTTTATGTTTGATTTGCATGCTTAAACTAAAAGTAATATCCTTGTTTTGTGCATCTGCTTGACCAAATGGTAGCCACAACGAAAAGTGGCAGACCATGTCTATTTCACCATGACAGATTAGGTTGAAAATTAGCGAATAGGCACTCTGAGAGTCTTGGGTTAAGACTTTTTATTTTTCAGTATGGATTTTGTCAAGCAAAAGTTTATCAATGAAATCATGTATGAATTTTGTGCCTTCGAGTTTCTTATGATTGTGACACTTATATTAGTATTTAGGTGAATGACACCTCACGCCTACAAATGATTAGTTTTGACTTATTAGGTGAATGATATATTACACCTATATAGTTTCATTGCAAATGATCACATTATGATTGTATGAATAAGTATATCATACCTGTATAAAATGATTGATGAGTATCATGAATGTCTAACTAAATTACTTAGGAGGTATGTGCATATGTTCTCACGCTGAATATAATCGAATGTGATTTGATGTAAGAATTGTGAATGCATATAAAGATGATGCAATGATCTGAATGTCTTAGAGATATATAAACTTGAATCCTCATGTATAACTCAAACTACATAGAAGTTGCATATGCTGAGGTTTAGTTGCTTCATATTATGAAATATGTATGCTCACGTATGCATAGAACTCATACTTTGGTTACGCTTGCTTTGATGTTTAATTTTTGACATGCAATATTCCTTGTGGAAATGATATAATGCGTAAGATATTATGCTTTTGTGTGATGTGATTTTAATGCCACGTGATATGAAATATTGAATGCATGCGATAAATGTTTAAGTTCAATAGTGAACTATGGTTCATGAAACCTTATTGGTGAAATGTATGATTTTTAGGATTTGAGGACCATATAAAGTGATGTGATGCATATTGATGGTATACATGCACGTGATTATATTGAGGGCTATAGACCTCGAGAGAGGTCAATTGTATTGATGCATGTATCACTGAATATGGTACTTGTTGAGGACCTGTCCCCATAGGATTCTTTGTGAGGGTATGCATGATCAAGATCAGGTAATCCGGCTAGAGCGGTAAATCTCTGTGAGGAAGTACACTATCCAAGAGCGGGTAACCGCAAAGACGGTAAATTCTTGTGAGGAAGTGTATTGTCCAAGACCAGGTAAACCATCTAGGGCAGAAATTCCGTGTTAGGTCATATAATTGTCAAACCAGGTGATCAGACGTGGATCTTGTAAATTTTAATTACGTAAAAAGTTATGGTGAGGTTTGATGATCTTCTAAGGTTGATTGAGATAGCTAGTTAAGAATTTATAGATTTCACATTTTGTTGTAACACGATTAGAGAATCAGTCCTTATTGATCGTAGATCTTGATATGAGGTTATGCTTGGGTCTTTTGAGAAAAGATGGAGTCATTTTGAGAATGACACCTTAAGCGAAGTCATGACAGCTGGCCGCACAAGGCCTTGAAAAATGAGAATAAGTTAAGGTTATTCTAGACAAAGAGTTTGTTAGAAATAGCAAGGACAACAAACGATAACCTGATTATGATAAAATACAAAGACCCCATTCAAGAAACAAAATTTTATTAAGGAAATCATGCATATATTTTATTCAACTGAAACCTTTCTCAAGAACTCATTATGAGTTGTCCTGGTCACTTTAAAAGCATACATATTGGGATCATACACACAGGTTATGCATCTTCGTCAATACCGATTAACTCAGACTACGACCTCTACGGAGCGCCATTCCATAAATTTTGTGAACGAAATTCTTTTAAGAGGAATAGGATGTAAAACCCACAAAAAAATCTTTTTAGACCCGGATCGAATCCGGACCCAGCCCGGATCCGATAACCCATTAGGGTTATAACACCCGACGCATGGGAGAGGGTTTTATTTTAAAACCTTCTCCCCCACGCAGCTTTCCCCCCTTCCGCTCTCTGCTGAAAAGGGAAACCCCTTTGGGGTTTCCCTCCCGCACCCTTAAAATAATGCAAGGGTGAGAGGAGGCCCTCACCCCTACGCTCCTTCTCCCTCTTGATCGTGCTCTCTCTCCCTCACCCTCTTTGATTCATTGAAGGAAGCCCCAATCATCGCCCCCTCCCGTATGGCGTACCCCGACCACCGCAGGTAAGCCCCCTCTTTCTCCCTCTGTTTACTCTTCCCTCCCTGTGCTCTCCCCCTTTCTTCTGTGTTCAACGAGAGGCCAATAGGAGGTCGGCGGCCCCTATCGCACCTCCCCTCTCTCCTCTGTGTTTGCTGAAAGGCCGTCAGGAGGATGGCGGCCCCCTGTCGTGCCTTCCCCTTCTCCTTCTCCCCCTGTCTTCTTTTTTCCCCTCCTTCTTTGATTTCCTCGATTGTCGAAGGGCCGACAGGAGTCCGACGATCCCTGTCGTGCCCTCTCGCTCCCTCTGTGCCTACTGGAAGGTCAACAAGGGACTGACGACCCCCTGCCGCACCTTCCTCCTCTTTTTGGTTTTGCCAGAGGGCTAGCAGGAGTCTGACAACCCTTGTCGTGCCTTCCCCCTCTTTTTCTCTACTTTGTCGAAAGGCTGACAGGAGGCCGACGACCCCCTACCATGCTCTCCCTCCCTCTTCTTCACTGTTTTTGTCAGGCAGGGGCCTCAGGCCCTGCCATTCGCTATATTGTCAGGCAGGGGATGAGGTCCCTGCCATTTAAAGTCTGTCAGACAGAGCCCTTGACCCCTATCGTTCGTTCAACTCTGTCAGGCAGGAACCTCGGCCTCTGCTGTTCACCATTTTGTCAGATAGGGGCCTCGACCCCTGCCATGTGATGTATTGTGAGGCAGGGGTTGAGGTCCCTGCCATTTGAAGTCTGTCAGACAAAGCCCTTGGCCCTTGCAGTTCGTTCAGTTCTGTCAGGCAGGGGCCTCAACTCGTGCCATGTGATTTATTGTTAGGTAAGGGCATTGGCCCTTTCCGTTCATTTAGTTTCGTCAGGTAGGGGCCTTATCCCCTGCCATTTGAGGTTTGTCAGGCAGGGGCCTCAGCCCCTGCCATGTGATGTTTTGTCAGACAGGGGCCTTGGGCCCCTGTCCTTTGATATTGTTCGACAGGCAGGAGCCTTGGGCCCCTATCGTTCGATATTGTCCGTCAAACATGAGCCTTGGCCCCTGCCGCTTATGCTCTCCGCCAAGAGGGCAGGCCCTACCACTACCCTTTCAGTTCTTTTTTTCGACTATAACTTTCTAAGTATTCATACTTTTGCTATTTGCACGACCAATCTCGCTCGTGCCCCACGACCTGAGCCCTACATCACCTACACACGTAGGTGCACACAACGATGCAACCTCTTGAGGTAAGGAAAAGTTGCATGAGGACTTTGGATGAATTAAATAAAATAGTTGAATCTTGGGATAAGATCAATTGATATATTTTCATGCATGCGTAAATATGGATGAATGTGACTTGTGATAGCTTGCTCTTTACTTGACTTTATTTATCTGAATATATGTGTTTCCTGTAGCCGCCATGTCTTGTATGCATAGTATTAGTTCTGCAGTTAGTTTTCTGTCAGTAATCTTCTTTACTTGCTTCTTTTTGTCGTCATATTACATATACTTAGATTTGTTGTCACATTTTATTCTTGTTGTCGCCCTCAGGCAAGCCTCGTAGGGTGTCCAGGTGCGCGTACCATATTTCACGTCTTTTAGAAAGGTGAAAAATTGTGTACAAGTGTTAAAAGCTCGAGAGGAGGTGCTTTCGTGTGCAAGGATGACTTTTGGAGAACAAAATCTTGCTTATAAAGCTTGTGTTCCATTTATGTGTTGCTAGATGCAACTAATTGTACTCCGAGTCGATTACTCAGAAGAAATGATTGGATCAACGACGATCCCAAGACTTCTTTGAGATTTTCTGTTTCGTAGTGTTTAAGCATGCCAAGTATATTACTGCTTTTTGGTTATACGAAACATTATGTGGGGTTATCGTTCGAAAAACTCATGACTTACTATCGTGGTCGGACCTTTAGACAGGTACGGTATATACATTACGATAAGTAGTATGAGAGGTCGTTGAGCACCTTGAAGTGTGTAATGAGCACTCTGTTGAAATAAATAAAAATAATGATGTTCGCTTTCACAGGTCAAATGCTCAAAGAGTAATGCATGTCATGTATGAACTAAATAAATTACAATATATTGAATGTTCTCCTTTCATCGTAGTCATACTTTCAGAAAGGTACGATCATACTTTTAAACAAGTATGTCACATTGATGTTACGATGCTTAGAATGATGAGGTTGTGACAACCTCGATGCATGAAAATAATACAATATTGAGATCACATAAATGGTGATGATTCACCTTCACAAGCAAGATTCTCGAGTTGGTTGAAAGACGAGAGCATGTAGAATGAGTCTTTATTTAACTAACACCTGATGTACCCATTCAAATCGCTAACTCCCGTCAAAAGAGTGGATAAGAAGATACAAAAACTTTGATAGACAGGTCATTAATGACAGTTACGGGCAAAAGACTCAGCTTTCTCAGTCATCGAAGTTAGGAGAAATGGGCTACAAAAGATAGCTTTCAGGTACTTCTGCAGAAGTTGGATGCATCCATTGGAACAAGTGGCCTTTGAGCAATTTTCTCTCGGTCACCGACCATCCCCTTAGGAGCAGACTCAACTAGTTATTCGGGGTATTGAAAATGCATGATATAATAGACCCTCGAACTAGACTCAATTATTTGTATAATTCGTGCCTTATGCGTACCCACACGGTCACCTAATATCGAAACATAAATTAACTCGTTCTCATTGCTAGTTGAATTGTTCATGTTTGTTGTGACATTACACTTGTTAGTTAAACTACTTATGTAGTTCTTTACTTGTATTAATTAACTAACCGTGTTAGTTAACTGCACATAATGTTGCTCATATTCTGTGTCGTCTCTTTCCTTTAATTTAGATATTTTTTACATATGTTGCTCAGATTTAATTTCTCGCAAATGCAAATGCTACTACTGCTTTCAATGAAATAAACAACTTATCTTGTGATGTCCTACTTTATTTATTCTACATTGTCTATTTCACTACAAGAAAAATGTTAATTAGCGACGGAAATTTGCGACGGATTTTTTCCGTCGCAAATTAGCGACAGATTAGCTAGAGAAAACTTTCTTAATGAATCCGTCGCTAAGTAGCGACGGATTAGCGATGAAAGTTGTTTCATCGCTAATCCGTCGCTAATTAGCGACGAATTAACGACAACAAGTATTTCGTCGCTAATTCTCAATACAAGAAAAACATTTTAGCGAGGGAAAATTTCCGTCGCTAATCCGTCGCTAATTAGCGACGGATTAGCGACGGAAATTTTCCGTCGCTAATCCGTCGCTAATTTTCGATTTAAACCAAGCGCGAAATTTTCCCTCTCTCCCTGTTTGAAATTTAAATCGACCGCGCTCGATTTAAATCGACCGCGCTCGATTTAAACCGAGCGACGTCGGAGAGCTTATTGGAGAGCATGTACATGAGAGTGGAGGACGGTGACGCCGGAGGACAGTCGGCGAACGCTGGAGGACGTCGGCGCCGGTTGACGGAGGACGACAATGCCGATTCACGGAGGACGGCGACGCCGGAGGACGGTCGGCAATCGCTGGATGATGTCGGCGCCGGTTCACGGAGGACAACAACGTCGATTCACGGAGGACGGTCGGCGATCGCTGGAGGACGTTGGCGCCGGTTCATGGAGGACGATGACGCCGGTCCACAGAGGATGACGGCGACGCCGGTTCACGGAAGATGACGGTGCCAGTTCATGGAGGACGGCGACGCCGGAGAGCACCGGTTCATGGAGGACGGCGACGCCGGTTCGCGATGAGGCAGAGCGATCGTTATGTGCATGCAATGCCTGTCGGGTGCGGTATAAGTCCGGCTTAGTGCTGCCGGAATACCGCCCGACAAGGATCAATTTTTTTTTATTTTTTTTTAAAAATTTAGCGACAGATTAGCGACGGATAATGTCTGTCGCTAATCTGTCGCAAATTAGCGACGGAATTAACGACAGATAATTTTTTTCGCTAATTAGCGAGCAAAAAATCGCGATGGCCTCTATCCATCGCTAATCCGTCGCTAAACAGTTTAGCGACGGCTTAGTGACGGATTAGCGATGGATAGAGGCCGTCGCTAATCCACGGTTTTCTTGTAGTGTTTGTGCACTTACCAGTTTATTATGAAACTGACTTATTTTATGAGCATGTGGTAAGTAGGACTTTACTGACGGCCGATAGCGCGATGCAACATGGCTCAACATGATCCTCTTTCTGCTACCGTCTTGGCTATTCTTTGTGGATAAGGTTGATTTGTAAGCTAACGTGCCTAAAATTGTCAAGTTATTTTCTTTTCTAAAAATAAATTAGTTCTGCTAAAGTCTTTAAAAACCAAACCCTGAAATTTAAAATATTTTCTCTAAATGTCTTGAAAATTTATAAGTTAAAATTTTGGGGCGCTACATGTAGTGTGGTGCTCATATGAAGACAAAAGAAAAGAGGATGACATCACGATGAAAAATATTTTGTTGCACAACATAAATGAAGTTATGCGCCAAATGATCACTATTTGATTTTATTAAGCAACCACCCAGAAAAGATTATCTCACGATGTTCTTATCTGAACTTAAAGATTGGTATGAAGTGCCATGTGACCAAGGAATTGGGCACCATCACGACCGTCGCCATCACCTACAGCCTCGACAAGAAGGCATTTTGTACTGTCAAGAGGAACGTCCTCGTCTTCGGCCTCAGTGGCGACACCTTCAACGTCTCGTTCAACCACTTCGTCCAACCACTTCGTCCAAGAGTTTTGTCGCAAGCACAAGGACATCAACGGCAATTCCTGCGGCCCCAGCGTCTCAAGAACGCCTATGAACTTGCCAAGAGGGCGCTCTCCTCCACGATGCAAACCACCATCTAGATCGATTCCCTCTATGAGGGGGTCAACTTCTACGTGATACGTGATGATCATACAAGCGCATAACCCCCACCACCACCAATTCCTTTTATTTTTCTTTTATTTTTCATTTTTTTAACATTTTTTCTTTTATTTTTTGCATGCTACACAGACCAGTACAATTTTTTCTAATTTATCATATCAACATTTTATAGGCAAAATTTTCTTTTCCTGATTTTGCTTCCAAACATGCTCTAACTATTTAAGTGTTTGGATGACCAAAATCAAGTTTTGTTTAAAAAGATAAAAATAAATAAATAAACAAGAGCCAATGGTCGGCCAAATGAAAAAAACAGAAAGAAAATGGCTGGCTGGCTAGTGGCCGGAAAAAGGCTAGGTGGGTGAGAGCGGCACCGACCCGACTACTTTCCAGCCAGAGGCTGGCCGGAAAATAGCTGGCCACCATTTTATCTTTATAAAAAAAAGTGGATGGCACAACCGGCCATTTCTCAGCCATCCACCGGTCTGGAAATGACCGGGATTGTGTTGCCCACACTGGGCGACGCCATCCCGACCGGTGGGTGATTGGGAAATGGCCAGTTGTACCTTCGTCCTGATGATTTTTCGGCTGTTGGCTGACTAGAAATGACCAGACACCATTGAGGTGTAGAAGGGGTGGGGAAGGAGTGAGGTCCAGAGGGGGTGGGGTGGGGTGGGGTGGGGTGGGGGTGAAAAGCCCTTCTTGATAAACCAAGTGTACAACATGGGGGAGGGGTTTTCCACTTAGCTGGGTTTTGGTAAAAAACTGGTTTTCAAACCATGGTTTAAACTGGGTTTTGGGTGTCATCCAAACGATACACACGATACTTGAAAGGAATCCATATTTATAAACAAAGTGATTGTCAAAATTGTTAAGGGTTAAAACACTTTTTTTCTTGTTTGGTTGCAGGTAATTTCAAAGAGAGCATTAGATGAAACTGGAGTTTTATTGTTTGGCTGTTTTTTATTAACAAACCGATATTTTCTTCTCATTTTTTTTCATTCATTTTGGTTTCTCATGTTTCTTGTTATTTTCATGCTCTTTTTTTTTGTGTGTTGTGCTCCATTTCTTGCTATTATGCACATTGTTTTCTTTAGTGCTTTATATATTGATTTTGAATAAGGCAGACACTTACGCTCTGTTTGGATTGATGGTATGAGAATTCACATTTCATAAAATTGACAGTTTTCTTGTTTGGATGCTATGTTTCTTTCAAGAAAGAGAATTCTAAAAACTTTACATTTCATATTTAGAGTTCCCACCTCCTTGAGTGCGAACCCTAATTCTCCCCCATTCAGATACCGAGAGTTCCCTCCTGAGACCTCCCTCTCTCGTTCTCCCTCCCTCACAATCTCTCTCCTCTTATCCTTAACAAGAGAAACACACATTTAAGTTATGAACTGGTGACAACCCTTAAGCTTGGTGATGTTAGTTAGTTGCTATTACTGGATATAAATGGACAAGGGGTTTGGGGTAGTCGGATGGGACCTAGACTGTTAGACGGACAGTCTAGGTTCAAATCGCATGGGTGTCACCCCTTGCATAAGCTGAAGCTTGGTGACTCTATGGGGTCGAGGGGTAAGCCCTCAAAGTTTTACGCCGACATGAAAGGAGACTGTAGGCAGACTGAGCCAAGGTCTCTGCTTCTAAGGCGGTTTCTCCGAGTAAATCTCAAAAAAAAAAAGAGTAGAGCATTCGTTGGCTAAAAAGAGAACAAAACAACATAACTTTTACCAATTAGGGTCTGTTTGAATCTGGTAGCTGGGACGAGCGTTTATGCATTTGGTGTTCCCAATGTAAAATCTTGATCAAACTACCTTAGTGATCCCGTTTGGAATCTGGTAAGCAAGATCAGGTCATGCTGAACATGAGCGTTTTTTCTCATGCCCACATCGTGGCCGTCTGTTTGCATTTTGGATGTTTTGAGCTTTTTTAAAATGCAAATCGGATGGCCACGATGTGGGCATGAGCAAAAACGCTCATGTTCAGCATGACCTGATCTTGCTTCCGTTGGGGGTACCTTCTGAGGTCAAGAGGACCTCGAGGGTTTTACCAGTGTTCCCATGAAAGTACACAATCAGGTTTTCCAGCCAAACAAAGGATTTGTAACATGGGATGAACTTTTGATCCTGGATTTAGCGGGTTAAGGTTGGGTCAGACCCGGCCCACTAGTTCAGAAAATTCTCAGAACTAGAGAGAGACCGACAGACTCACATACACACAAGGGTGGGGGTTTTGGTAGAGAGAGAGAGAGAGAGAGAGATGGGGAAGACGCCGGTGCGGATGAAGGCGGTGATATACGCGTTGTCGCCGTTCCAGCAGAAGGTGATGAGCGGGCTCTGGAAGGACATCCCCCACAAGATCGAGAAGAAGGTCTCCGAGAATTGGATCAGCGCCACCCTTCTCCTTGCCCCTCTCGTCGGCACCTACTCGTATGTCCTTTCCTTCCCTCTCTATCGTTTCCTCATTTGCCTTGATCTCGTTGATCTAGGGCTTCCTTTATCATCCTCTTTGCAGTTTCCTTTCGTGTCTGTCCTGCTTGCCTGGTTCTCTCCCGCCTTTGGGATGAAATTGGTGTCGCTATGTTTTACGATCTTCGAATCCGTTTCGCGTTTCCTTTTCGCTTCACGGTCGCGAACCTAGGGTTGATCTCCCGTTCGTAGTCGCGCTCTCTGGTCTGATTTTAAGGTTTTATTGCTGGAAGCGAGAAAAAAATGGCATTTTCGTTTGCTTATTGGGACCCTCTTTATGTTTTTGGGGTTTCCTGGAAGTTTAGTCTCTTGTGTTTGGAAAGTTAGGGTTTTGGTTATGGAAGCCCTCATCGTCATCATTATTATTATTCAATGGTGAAAATTGTGATGGATGCAGATGATCGCTTTTCGGTTTCTCAGTGAAGCTCATATACGGTAATTTTTTTCATATACGATATTGAGTACACGAGAAAAAATCATAATAAATTTATAGATTGTTTATTCGCTTGCTTCCATAGGCTGATTCCATACCCTGCCTTCATCTTATTTGCACTGGTTAGAGTAAGTATGGAAATTCTGGATTTTTGTCGGGGAGACACCTGGATTTACTTTTCTATTGGCCATAAGCAATTCTTGAATGATGATTTACCTGATTTCTGTGGACATGCACTGAGATCTGTTGCCATTCGTGATATGGTTTTTGTTACCATATCATCTTAAGTCCACTTGGAATCTTGTTGTGGAAAACTTGATGCGTGTGTTTTTTGTGATTTTAATGTTCTCTGTGCAGATTATATGTTATGCATTTCATGGTTGTTTGCTTGGATTGCTTGGCCTTATACCATGAAGCTTTTCTCTAACCATTGTAGGTACAAAAGTGTTTGCTTGGTTTAATATTTTTTTGTGCAATCACCATTTTTCACCTTAGTGAAACCTTTACATCAAATTAGAGTTGACAAATGTGGCTCTCTATTGCAAGATCATCCCTCAAAATCTTTGACATCTTGAACAAAGCAGATAATGAGAAAAACCTTAATTTGATAATTCTTTGATGTAGATTAAAACGGGGTAAAGAATCTAATCAACACATTTTTATGCTTCAATATAAAATTAAAAATAAGAATTCAATTGAAACTCAAAGCAAAGTAGCAACAAAACGAATAAACAAATAACTAAGCTTCAATAAACTAATCCCCCTTCTAAAGCTGTTTTAGTCCTATTTATTAAAAAAGAAACCATAGAAAATCTTAGTTTTAAACACAAACCAAATTTAGATGCAATACTCAAATGGAAAAAAGGAATCCAAATGGATCCTATGAGTTAGACTTGGACCCTCATTTTGGGTTACCTCTCACATTTGATTTGATTCAATACACCATTTAAGTTTAATTTTGTACTTCTATCTATTGGAGAACAACTCAAAGATCAACGATTCATCTCTAGTTAACTGGGAAAGTGATGCAGGAGCGAAGCAGAAAGACCGAGTTCATAAGGGTTCATTTGGATCCAGTTTAGTTTAGCCTGTTTAGGCTTTTTTATTTGGGTTTATTTAGATTTGGTTTTTCTAATGTAATGGATCCATCTCGAATCCGAAATAGGCTTAAGGTTCCTCGTGTTTTCCTATAAATACTCATTATAATGATTGTTAGAGAGGCTTGATTGTTTGAGATTCCCTTTATTTATTTAATTTGATGAATTATTTTATTGTTGTATTTCCATTATTCTTGTCTTGTGTAGTTTAATCTGCAAAAGAGTGGTAACGTAGATTTTTTGTGCATCATCGGTTTCGAGGGTGCATCAGAGAGTCTCATTTATTTGACCATTTATAGACTACATTGTGTAATTCAAGTCATGAGAGCACTTACATTAGTAAATATGGCAGCAAGTCTGCACATTATTTAATATGTTTGTGATGCCATGCATTATACCTTTTTCTTTTCTCCAACATTTACCTTCGAGCTCAGTTATATTGTGATTCGGATATTTAGAGGTTCTACTCCATTCCGATGCACCACCATGAGATCTGTGTGTTCCTTAGGAATTCTTAATCTCAACAAAAAAGGTCCTATCCATTGCAAAGCTGAAATTCAAATTATGGCACAAAGATTGTATAACTTTGATAGGTACTCAAAAAATATGGGTTAATACTTGTGGAGACCACTCCAATTCATTTTGACAATCAAAGTGTCATCCATATTGCAAAAAATTCCAAGTTTCATGAGCAAACCAAACATACAGGGATAATTAGTCATTATGTGTGCCAAGAGCATTTTTTTTCTGAAAGAAGTGTATCAAGAATATCTTAATGGACCATTTCACAGCCCTATGTGCAAATCGGATTACTGATTTCTTTATAAATTCTCGGTCTACCTCACACTTTTGTGCCTTCATTGGCAAACCCATGATATTTATTTAGGAATATACCATAGTATGTGATTGACTATATTTCCAAACACACACATAATATATATGTATGTTGTGTACGTGTGTATGTATTTATGTATGTATGGTATTAAACCATTTGCATTAATATTAGCAACATTCAGATTCAGCTGATTGATATGATCAAAATGCCCTAAGTAAAAGTATGTTGTTACTTCTTAGTGATAAAAAGTCACTTTCACATTGCAAACTAAAATTTCTAATAAACCTTTTCTTATTTTTCCAAAATTGCATTTACTTTCTCCTTTTTCCTTCAAAAAAAAACATAAGCTACTCCTAAAATTAATTTATATGTTTTAAAAGATGCAGCCACTTTTCAGGATATTATGGTCATTTCAGCCAGTTGAATGCTGTTAACATTGATATAAAAGGCTTAAAGTTAGATAAACACACACACACACATGCGTGCACACACACACACACACATGTGTATTTATAGTCAAAAGACTCAAAACCAAGTAGGTGCCTTCTTAACAAAATCTCAGAAAGTCTTAAAAGTAAAAAAATAGAAACTAGAAAGGAAAACATTTGAAAAATAAAATCTTCTAGAAGATGCCATGATAACATTATGATATTAACATAATGTTTTCATTTTTGAGTTTTTTATTACCTTATTGTGGCTGTTTGGATTTTTTTGTTTTGAACAGAAGGCCTTTACAAACATGATAAATTTACATAAATGGTGATACTTGTGACTGTGATATGTACGTATCTACGCTACGTCTTTTAGAGACGTGTGTGTGTGGGGGGTTACTTTTCCAGCCCCCATGGGTTGAGAACACCTGGCCAGCAAGGGGTGTGTGAAGGCGCTCGAGATGAAGGACTCTGGATCAAACCCCACTCCTGCCAGGATGCATCCGATCACTTTCACTGGTTGGTCCCTGTAAGGAATTGGGGTTGGTGGACCTCCCGTGGTTTACTTTGTTAGGAGACAGGGGCCCATTAAGTGACCGCCCCCCCAGGAAAATTCCTTATCATGAAAAAAATTCCTTTAGAGATTTTTTGTATCAAGGAAGCTGACTTTCTATAAGGGATGCTTCATGTGCCAGCTCAAATTGATGTCTGGCTAGGTTGCTCAGCCTCAGCTTGCTAAGCTTAAGCTCAATTTGATTAAAGCTTGGTCTCTCCATTTATTATTATCTTTTAATTTATTTTCATTGAAGATGGTAAATAGAGAAAAACTGCAATTTAAAGTGGTGACATCTTCTTGGAACAATAATTCTATAAAAAAATCTTAAACAGAGTAATATTACATTAGATAAAACTATAGATCCCTTAACAGGCTTGACAATCTCTTAAAATGTTTACGTTCAAGCTCATCCTCTAGCTTGTGTATTAAATGGCCTTACTTGGCTTGTGCCAACCTTTTATGGAGCCATCGCGGAGCCTCTTTGTGAGGTGCTTGGCTTGTTTTACACCTCAACCGAAAACAAGGGGGATATCATTTCCTTGTAGGTTTTCCTGAAAGTGACCATATTGTAAGTGCTTAGGTGTATTCCAGAAATCATGTCCCTTAAATTTCTTTTGGTTTAGAAGTTGAGTTACAGCTAAATGAACACAGGTAATAAATTATGACAGGTTCCAAAATCTGACTATTATCTACCAGTTGTAGCTCTGTGTAGATTTTAGACCATCGTGTAAAAGCCATGTATCTGGAACTTGGTTAAGGGCTATAGAGCATTAGGTGGAGTGATAAGGTTGATTGCATTGCCATAGGTTGTGGAATCTGATTGTGGTTTTTGGAACATGGCCTATACTGTGTGTAGGGAGAGTATGGTTTAAACAACCATTAATCTGGGACTTTTTTGAGACCTCTAATTTTCTGCTTGCAGTTCTGATATGGCTTTGGTATTAACTATGTTTCAATTAAGCTGTTAACATAAAATTTGGTTTGTTAGCATAGAATTAAAGCATGAAGAAGTCAAGCAAGTGTAACATGAAAATACAATTTGGAACTGGCGTTTCTATGAATACATACTGCAGACTATTTTACTTTTTTATTGTAAAGCATTCTAATAGAATGGAAGTATTTTGATTTTGGAAATCATTGCACTCCCTTTTTTGTTTTCTTTATCCAATTTAATCCAAGTTTTTCTTGTCATGAATTGTTAGATCATTCAAATTATTGCATTATAGTTGTTGCTGGAAATTGGGTTTGTGACTTATTTTAGATTCTCTAATTGTTATTCATTATTGGTTCATAAATAATGCATTATTTATTCTTATTTTTTGATGATTTCCATGAAGTTTATGCTTTGTGCTTCGAGGCTTATGCCTCTCTTCATGGGCAGTGATTGCGCCTTGATACACCTGAACACTTTTCACAACATTGGCCCAAACCTACTAAGAATAGTGCTTCTTAGGAATCCATGAATAAGAGGCAAGGAATTCTGATTCCTGTGCACAGGAATCCCAATCCTGTATATAGGGATCTCAATTTCCATGAGACAGGAATCCCAATTACTATGTATACATGAGACAGGAATCCCAACTACTATGTATAGGAGTTGCTATTCCCATGATACAGGAATTCCGATTCTTGCAGCATGGAAATCCCGATTCCTCAAAAAGGATTCTGGTGCAAATCTCAACTATGGAAATTAAAACACATGTGTGTGTGTGTGTGTGTGGTACAGATGTGCATACGGTATCAATGAGTTCAGTCAATTTCGAGTAGATCGGACCATGTCAATTGGCTTATGATTGCTTATTTAGTACAAATCATATTTTTAATCTAACAATTTGGATTTGGAAGGCCTTCTTTCATCCATTGCTGTTATGTATGCATCGTTTTTTAGGTGAAATCCCAATTAATTAGCTAAAATCTAGTCCGTTGTTTCATTTTTTGTTTGTTGTCTTTGTTATGTATTAATGCTTGAATTTTTGCTTTTGACCTGATTGATCTTGCTATTCTACCATTGTTATATGTTGAGAATTACAATGAATGCATCCACGTATGTGCACACATGTACACTGAAAATTTCAAAAACTGTTTTATTATTTATAATTTATGCATCTTTGTTGTTGTTGTTGTGTGTGTGCACGTGTCCACATGGGCATGTAGGTGTGTTGGAGACGCATATGCACATAAGGCACAGAAGACTGTTTGAACACGAGATTTTAGTTTTAAGATGTTTACTAGAGGATGCAGGTGGGAAGGTACTCATTTAGATGGGTTGTGTCTGAAGTGTTAAAATCTTTTTACTTATGCCTTCTGTTGTAAATCTTGCAGATATGTGCAGTACTACCAAGAGAAGGAAAAATTAGAACACAGGTACTGAGTTGCGGTTCTTTGAAATGATTCTGTTGCACTGTTACCCTTCTGCTGATGACATTTTTGCAAAGCTTTATGGATTTTTACATAAACAATTTGATCTGCAAAAATGATCTGATTCCATGTTACTGTTCAAAATAATTTTTTTGTCAGCCTCTTAGTATGATTGGTTTGTTGCTTCCTTTCCAAGATGTAATGGGCATTTGAGCACTTCCTGGTTTAAGCGACTATAACTCTGTTTTTATATTCAATTAAAGATTATGTTTAATTAGAGAAATTCGTCTGCATATGAGCTCTAGACGGCACCATTGCCCTTCAGTAGACTCGGGGAACTGATCTCTGGGATGGGAGTTAATGCATTTGGTAATAACTTGGATCAAACTACCTTGGTGGTGGCTGTTTGGGATGATGACGATGAAAAGGCAGATTGTGCACTTGGGAAAAGATGCGCAAGTCTTCTTTTGTATTTGCACCAAAAGCTGGATTTGGTAACTGCCACCTCATAGAAGTGCAACTGTGTGAGCCGTCAAATCCAGTAAATTGCAGCTTTCACTTTTCCAAATGCATAAACTCTGTCCGACTATCAGTTCCCAAGTTTTGGAATAGACGGTGGTCGGTTTCATAGTAAAAATGGCTGCCCATTTCGAGATGGATGTGTTTTAGAGTCCTATCACTGATCCTTTTATTTGTTGAATACTTGAATTTCATTCTTATATACAAAGTTAATATTTTATCATTTTTTGTGCGTTGGATCATGGTTCCATATGATCTGCAATCACTGTCTTTTCCATATATATGGTAGAAGTAATAGCTTAATCAATTGGGACATGGTATTGCTCAGTGTTGTGAGAGGCGTACGCCTCAGTACCTGAAGCGTACGCCTCAGAGGCGAGGCGCACGCTCAAGGTACTGAGGCGTGCTGTGATGCGCAAACTGGCCCTCATCAACCTCCAGAACCCCCTCCTTCATCCCCAAGTCTTCCTCCTCTGCCCGATTAGTCGGCTGTGCTAACCCCAAGTGCCGGTGGATCCACCGCCACTTGCCGGCCAACTGCTCCTCCGCCGCTCCCTGCCTCCCCTCCCACCGCTTCACTTCCATACCAGTTGTGAGAGGCGTACGCCTCAGGAAGCGCAGGCTCAACGCCTCGCTTCGCCTCATCGCATTTAACAACCTTGGTATTGCTGTATTGGCGAAGGCCCAAACTATCACTGAAGCAATGTACAATAAGTGGGGCAATTTTGTTTTGGAACTAGATGGTTGGCTGGTTCGTTCAGATGCCTAGATTTGCTGATCCATAAGACAAACGGCTTTGTGCTTCCAGACTCGCGAAAACAAAGTAGCTGGTAGCTGACATCTACGGTGGTTTTTGTGGTTAGGGTGAGTGGTTGATGCCATGTAGTTGTGATTTCGAGTCCGGATCGGGTGCAATCACTTGGCACAAAATTTGTGCATTAAGCACCTGATTGCCGTCCATCAGGCATTGGGCCCCACAACTGACATGCCTGTCCCCAAGATGGAGGGTGATCAGGTGCTTGATGCACAAATATTTGTTCCATCATATTGCCCCTGAATTTTTTACCATGGTTTCAAACTATGTCCCAAGTGTCATCTTTATTTTGAAAATATCATGATCCTTTTGAGACTCAAAATATCATTTTTTTTTAATAAAAAACACAGTGTCTGTTCCTAGTAAATTGACTATGTCGAAGACATCTATGGTGTCAGAATCACCAAAAAAACATTGGAGAGAGAGAGAGCTGCTAAGTGCTAACCACTTTTCTACCTAACCGAAGGGTTTTTTCTCATGTTTCACTTAAATATGACATGGTTGACATCCCAAAAAATATGACATGGTTGATTTACTAGTAAATAACATTTGGATCATATTCTTTGATAAAAAAAAAAAATGTTTTTTTAAGCCTTGAATATTTAGAAAAATCTTTGACCATCGATTTTTTAAGCCTTATATAAGCCTATTGGAATTGGATGATCCAAGAGTTGATTCCTGTAAAAACAAACATATGCACAATTAGGCGAGCTTGCTCGGCTCGAACTTATTCAAAAAACTAAACGAGCTGAGTTTAAACACAAATCCAGGTTCAGTGTGGATAACTGAGCCGAGCTTGATTAAGTCACTGAGTGCGATAAGGCTAGTATAAGTTACATATAAAATATGTTTGCAAAATAAACGTCAAGAATAGTCGTTTCATTAATGGGTGGGCGTTAGTCAGTTTCTTAAAAGGTGATGAGTTTGAATCTCACGTTTTTGCAACTTTTTGCTGTAGTCTAGAGAGGCTTTAGTATATATAAATTTTCTGGGTCTTAATCATCGTAACAATGAATGTGGTGTAATGGTGTGTCGTGTTCGAATCTCTCTTTCTGGCTAAAACTTTTTTGGAACAATAGTAAAGCTCGGCTCAGCTCAAGCTTGGAACCGAGCCAAGTCTGAACAATGTTGTTCAACACCAGCATTTTGAATTGAGTTGATCTTGAACAGCCCAGGCTTGACTCGAACTCGTGTGCATGCCTACAAGTACGTGTATGGTCAGATTTAAGGAAAACATGAAAACCTCCTTCGAAAGCCCTGGACCCGACCCACTTTGTATTGCTGCTTTTCAAACCCGAGCTTGTTAAGAACCGGGCCAAAACTTAGCCCATTAGTAAACGGGATGGGCCATCTCTGGGCCGGGCCGGGCCAATGCCCACCCCTAACCGTACGACAAGCAAAGCTAAGGCGACTAGGTATTTGATCTGAGGGTGTTATTTTTGTGTAAATATGAAAAAACCATTACTAATGAAATAATTATGAGTAAATCAATAATGTTTGGTATAACGTATACAAAAGAAATAAATTGCTTTCAATGTGAAAAATGCTAAAAACATTGTTATCCATCAAAGACCGCCTGCCTAGTGGCCTAGGCCCTAGGCCACTACTCCAAACCGCTTTGGCGCAGTGAGATGTGCAGTTGGGATTGAGTATAACCAATGATCAATAAACAAATACTACTCTAAGGTGAATCCAGATCAGGTGCAATGACATTGCACACTTTTAGTGTGCTGCTGCACTTGATTACTCACCATCTGTTGTTGGGCCTTACAGTTCCCAGTTTTTTTTCTTTTGGAGCACTCAGATGCAACAATACACTAAAAGTGTGCAATGTCATTGCACCTGATCCAGCCTTTCTTTGGGTACCCCTGACGGATATACTGTCAAGGGTTCATTGGATCGAGAGTGCATCAGCTCTAACTGGTTACCGTAGGTGCTGTTTTGGATGCCGTTCATCCATCCGACGAGAACCATTTTTTTCAACCAAATGAGAGAATTATTCTCATCAGCTCCATTCTCTCGCATCAATGCAAATGTGAGAGAAAGGAGTGTGAGAGGATGACTGTCATTTGAAGTGGAAAATGAGTCATTTTCTCATTCTCATGAGAAACAGAATCACAAGTGGTCCCTTGTAATTTCGAATATCAATGATTTTAAATTACACATCATTTGGAACCAGTTCTGGCGAGGAAAGTAAACGTCTCCTTAAAGGTATCCTTTTTAAGGATGGCAGCGGACCAAGGGGAAATGGGGCCCTGCCTTGCCTCGTCAAAGGACATGAAACGGGGAATGAACTGAGGATGGAGGCTAAAATCAAAACCCATGCTGGGATGGAGGTGGGGATGAACTTACTCTTCCCCTCGCTCTGCCTCGCCCGTCCCCAATCTCTATTAAAGAAATTATTATTATACCCTTATACATATTATAAAATCCTCTCTCTCTCTCTCTCTCTCTCTCTCTCTCTCTCTCTCTCTCTCTCTCTCTCTCTCTCTCTCTATGATGGATGTGTGGAAATACAATAAAAGATAAGATTCGGAATGAGGAGATACGTAAGAAGGTAGGCGTTGCACCCATTGAAAATAAGATGAGAGAGAATCGTTTACGGTGGTTTGGACATATTCGGCGAAGGCCTAATGATGCTCCAGTTAGAAGGATGGAGAAATGGGAAAATATATTAGTTAAAAGAGGTCGAGGTAGGCCTAGGAAGACATGGATGGAGGTGATAGGAAAGGATATGAATGCTTTGAACCTCACCGAGGACATGACATTTGATAGAAATGATTGGAGGAGAAGGATTCATGTGGAAGACCCAAAATGATTTTCCTTTTTGGTTCATATCGCCGACCCCAATTGTTTTGGGATGAAGGCGTAGTTGTTGTTGTTGTTCTCTCTCTCTCTCTCTCTCTCTCTCTCTCTCTCTCTATATATATATATATATATATATATATTACTAACCTTAATATAAAACCCTTTATCGAATCTCTTTTCTTTTTTTCCTCTAACAAACCGCACTAGATCTCATTTCTCTTCTCTCCTTTCTCTAATATTGAAAGGTAGCAGCGGCGGAAGGATTGAAAAAATGTGTTTTCACTCCATTTGAACCGGAGATGGAGGACATGAAATGAGGAATGAACCAGGGATAGAGGTTAAAATCAAAACCTGTGGGGGGAATGGAGGACAAAATTTTGAGACAGGATGAGAGTGGAGACCTTGTCCCCCACCCTGCCCCGGTCCACTGCGATCCCTAAATTTTATGGATGATATTTCCTTAGCCAAACCTTCATACAACAACAACAACAACAACAACTATGCCTTCATCCCAAAACAATTGGGGTCAGCGATATGAACCAAAAAAGAAATTCATTTTGGGTCTTCCACATGAATCATTTTCCTCCAATCATTTCTATCCAACGCCATGTCCTCGGTGAGGTTCAAAGCATTCATATCCTTTCCTATCATCTCCATCCAAGTCTTCCTAGGCCTACCCCGACCTCTTTTAACTAATATATTTTCTCATTTCTCCAACCTTCTAACTGGAGCATCATTAGGCCTTCGCCGAATATGTCCAAACCACCGTAAACGATTCTCTCGCATCTTATTTTCAATGGGTGCAACACCTACCTTCTTACGTATCTCTTCGTTCCGAATCTTATCTTTTATTGTATTTCCACACATCCATCTAAGCATCCGCATCTCAGCTACACTCATTTTTTGAATATGATGTCTCTTGGCAGCCCAACATTCCGTACCATATAGTAAAGCGGGTCTAATAGTCGTCCGATAAAACTTTCCCTTCAACCGCAATGGCATTCTACGATCGCACAGCACTCCAGTAGCACTTTTCCATTTCATCCACCCAACCTTTATCCTATGATTTACATCTCCATCAATTTCTCCATACTTTTGAATGATGAATCCCAAATATTTGAAATAATCATTCACCGGTATATCTTGCTCACCAAGCTTCACTACACTCCCATCACTACTTCGTTGCTTACTAAACCGACATTCCATATATTCAGTCTTACTCTTACTCAACTTAAAACCTCTAGCTTCCAATGTCTGTCTCCATAATTCTAACTTAGCATTAACCCCAGCTCTAGACTCATCAATCAAAACAATATCATCAGCAAACAACATACACCACGGTATATTTTCTTGAATTGATCTCGTAAGCTCATCCATCACTATCGCAAATAGGAAAGGGCTTAAAGTAGATCCTTGATGTAACCCAACCGTTATCGGAAAATTGGTTGTCACCCCTCCACAAGTGCGGACATTGGTTACTACTCTTTCATACATATCTTTAATTATACAAATGTACTTGAGAGAAACACCTTTCTTCATCATTGTCCACCAGAGAACGTCCCTAGGTACTCTATCGTATGCCTTCTCTAAATCAATAAAAACCATATGCAAATCTTTGTTCCTCTCTCTATATCTTTCAATAAGTTGTCTAAGAAGATGTATAGCTTCCATAGTTGATCTTAGTCAAACCTAACCTTCATGTATTTTTAAAAATTATTTAGTTATACAACCATACCCATTTGGGGTTTGAACTTGTAACGTCGTGCACTAACTGCTCCTTAAGACAAGCGCAGCCCCAGTTGGTAATTATTTAGTTATTCTTTATTACATTAAAGCCTACCAATCTTACTAAGGGAACAAGTGTGTCGGATTCTGATACTATTTGAAACAAATTCGACCCACATCACGACACATGCATCATCCGTTTTCAAATTTGGGTTGGACTCTCTCTCATGCTGTCACAAAGTTTATATCGGATCAGGGTTTACATCTCGATATATATAATGAGCCAAATTTCGATTCGACTTGAGCCACATTGTAAAAATTGTATATGAATGAGAATGAAGGATCCTATCATGTCTCGCTTAAATCCTATCTTTCTTTTTTTTTGAGAGGGCAAAACTTAATTTTATTAGCAGCAGGAAAAAGCAAAAGGGGTATCACTCCCAACTTTACAAGAAGTGTTGGGCACCCAGCGAACAGAGTTCGAATCCAGGCTAAATCAGCTTCCAGCCACTTGAGAGTGACCAAATGGAAAACATCAGAGAGAATGTGACTGAGTAGAGTTTGAGCAGGCATTGCACGGTTCTCAAAAATTCTTGATTTTTTTTTCACAACAAGCAGTGAAGAACCATTTGCTGCCTCTAGGAGGAAGGTGCGTGTGGAGGAGCAGGTCCCTTTCAAAAGTGGCTTGTCTGACATGAGAGAGACTAAGTTGCTGCCATGATGATGTGAACAAGGACTGAAAGGATCAAAACCAGAGCAAGTGCGCGGTGGTTTCCACATCTGCACCACTAGGGATGGCAGTGGGGCGGGGGACAAGGTCACCCCCGCCCCGCCTCAAGATTAGAACCTCCATCCCCGCCTCCATCCTTCATCCCCGTTTCACGTCCTCCATCCCCGATTCAAATGGGGATGAGGCGGGGGTGGGGCTATTGCGGGGAAAAGTGGTGGGGACGGGGACGGGCAGGGATCGTGGCAGGGACAGGGCGGGGTGGGAAAAAGTGTACGTCCATCCCCGGACGGGGATGGATTTTAACCTTCGTCCCCGCCTCCATCCCCGTTTCATACCCTTCATCCCCGGTCCAAACCGGGTGAGGCGGGGCCCCGCTTTCCCCCAGTCCACTGCCATCCCTATGCACCACGCATGGTACACACGCTGACCATGTTGAATCCACGTCTGGCCTGATTGTCATGGTTCAAAACTCCATCCATAACCACGAGTCAAGCTAAAACCATGAGCGAGGGGTCGGTCCAGCAACCCACACACACACGTTTCTGGTAAATAATCAACCCGACTCACCGAACGCTAGACAAAATGACGCCACCGAATAGGTGTCAGAGGAGTGGGCATTCTGTGGTTAGTAGGAGCTGTTAGTGCACTTCTCCTTGTGGTGGGATGTTGTAGGTTCAAAACCCAATGGTAATTAAGTTGAATAATAACTGTTGGGGGTCTACTTAAACCCAGCTTGCCTTTCAAAAAAAAACCATTGGGCTCTTTCTTGTTCACCGGTGAGTACAGCCAGCTTCGACCTTGAAGCAAGGGATACATTCTGCGGGTTTCCAATTTGTGACATCTTGTCAACTTGGTGATGTTCACAAGTCCCCCCTGCAAGATGAGTGTGGAGCCCTTGTGGGCATTGACACCAACAAAATCAGTTCTATAATGATTGTTAAAGCTACACAAATGGAGATGGGGCAATATGCCGCTGCTGCCACATGTCACTAGGGTTGTCAACAGGTCTGGTTTGGTTTGGACCCACGTGAAACCAGACCTAGCCCCGATTTTCAGGTATGGTATCGGGTCTAGACCCGAGTATAATCGGATCCACAATAAGAGAAACCATACCCGGACCCGATAAGAACTACATGAACTAGACCCGAACCATACCCAGTAAAATAATATTTTTTTATCATTTTTTACATTGAAAAATTGTGGGTCTGAATCAGAACTCGGGTCGGACCCAAGTCTGGTATAAAATTTTACAAACTATATCCAGCTTCATGTATCAATCGGACCTTCGAGTCCGGACCTGAGTTTTAATCAGGTTTTTTTATTTATCACCATACCAGGACCCTATAGGGTTTGGTACGAGTCGAGTCTGGGTAAACCAGACCCGTTGACACCCCTACATGTCACTACACTACACTTGTGTGATGACATATAAATGAGACCCAACTGTGATCAATCATCAGTGGAATTTCACGTAGAATTGCAAATCTCAATTTCTTCTTTTTCTTTTGGTCCTATGCAACTTGTTTGGATTAAATTCCTGAAAGTCGAAAAAAAGAAGGCAACATGCATTAAAAATGCTACTAAATATAAATTTACTAACAATTATGTTGTGCTTTTGTAAAAGTAACTCAGGCAGCTAAACGTAAATTTGTCATAGGCTACGCGCCTATTTGTATTAGAAAGCTGCATTATGTTGTACTTTTGTTATTGTGTTGTAGAGATCCAACCATATAAATAGACCTAAATAACACTGCTAAATTCCGGCCACAATTAACCATATTCTGTATTCATATCTGGGCAGGCCTCCTGATCCAGTGTAGGTTTCCTCCTCTAACCAATGATAAAAACACTTTATTTATTTTAATTTGGTGCCTTTTTTTCCAGCAGGTATTGGTAAACAAGCCAAACGAACCAAGCTTGGGCTCTTCGGGCTTGGCTCGTTAAGGGTGAACACCCCCAAGTTCAAGGACCAAGCCCGAGCACATTAGGGTCAGAGCTCTATGGGCTAATCATGGGCTAGCACATTTTGTAAAAACAAAATTGCTTTTAAAGTTTTTTAAATGTGGCACAGAGTTAAATAAATCATTTTATTGGATTTTTATTGTTTTTTTTTATTCTGACCATACAGATGTGTTCAACATGATTGATTTACTAGAAATCAACACCATGCATTTTGAATAAAAAAATGGTGTTTGGAACCTCAAAACTTTATGAAAATTATAGGCAGTTGATTTTTAAAACCTTATAAAAACCTATCCTCGAATCAAATGGTCTAAAAATAAATCCTTTAAAAACAAGCATATAGTTCACATCTTTACAATCAGAATTTCTAAAAAAAATCAATATATATATATATATATATATATATATATATATATATATATATAAGAGAATGTTCTAGTCAGGTCTCATTTTTTGTTAGGCACCATGTTAGGTCCAGCAAAACACATGGTTGTTTGTGATTTTTGCTTGATCTAAATCAATAGATGTGTTTTAGCATAGTTTACTTATTAGATAACATGCATTCAATTAAGTATTTTTTATACATGTGTTTTTTAGAGGGCTGAAAAATCAATGGCTCATATTGTTCTAAAATTTAATGATAGAATATTCTAATTTTTTATAAATAGAATCAAACCAAAGCATGTTCCTTGGTAACTAAACAATTGTGAACGCATTTACATCTTCAGATTTGACATAAAACACGTCCATCATGTTTTTTTGGTAGGACCTATCTTAAGGCATAAAAAAATGGGACCTGACTATAACATTTTCCATATATATATATATATATATATATATATATATATATATATATAGAGAGAGAGAGAGAGAGAGAGAGAGAGGTTCATGCTAAATGAAATATGTTAAATGAGGGATAAATGGGTTTTTCTGCTCGTCTGGTATGTTTCTCGCACTTTTGACCCCATAAATGTGTTGAGCATGATCAATTTACAAGGAATCTTGTGTTTTTTTATTAAAAAATGATATTTGGAGCCTCAAAAATTTACAAAGGTTTTGGACCGTTGATTTTTCGAACATTATAAAAACTCACCCATGTATAGGCAAACACTTAAAGAGTTGATCCCAATAAAATCAAGTACATAGATCACATCTGTGTGGTCAGAATTTAAAAATAAAACGAAAAAACCTGAGAACTCATTTAGCTCGGTGTATATATATATATATATATATATATATATATATATATATATATATGTCCATGCTAAATGAGTTTATCTGCTCTTTCTGTATTTTTTAAGCAGTTTTGGCCCCATAAATGTGTTCAGCATGGTCAATTTACGAGGCATCCACACCTGGATCATGTGTTTTCAATGATAAAATTGATATTTTGAGCTTTGAAAATTTACAAAGATTTTGAACCATTGATTTTTCAAACATTATAACAATCAAACCATGTGTCGAAATCGAATACTTCAAGAGCCTATCCCTGTAAAATCAAGTACATAGGGCACATCTATACGGTCAGCATTTAAAAATAAAATGGAAAAACCCTGAAAAACTCATTTAGCATGGACCCATTACTCTCTCTCTCTCTCTCTCTCTCTCTCTATATATATATATATATATATATATATATAGAGAGAGAGAGAGAGAGAGAGAGAGAATAAATCATAGTTGTGTAATCCTTAGGTGCACAGCCACTAATGGAATCATGCTGGCCATCCATCGTGCGTGTTATGAACTGCCTAGTATGCGAAACGGTGAAAAAAAAACACTATTTTTAGTGTTTTGCGCAATTTTTGCAACAGTTCGAGACCACCACTAAATATCTCAGTTCTGTTGAGTCCTTTAGCAGCAGTAGAAACCGCCGCTGAAGACCCCTAAGGACACACTCGACATTAAACAAAAGGAATTTCAGCGGCGGTTCCACCAACGGTCCAGCAAAACCGGGATCTTTAGCTCCAAAACCGTCACTAAAGCCCAAAAGTGCATGATTTCTCACGCTTTTTCACCCTTTTTGTTGAAAAACACTGACAGTCCATTACACGCATGATGGACGCTCATCCCGTTTTCATTGCGCACCTATGCATTGCACTGCTACACATCACTCTATGTATAGTTAGTGAGTTTGCCTAGCGAAGTGTCTCAACCAGCTAAGCTCATGATCAGCTCATCTGGTTTCCCAGCCCTCCCAGAGGCTTTAGGCATATATCAAAGCAATCCATCATATGTGTGAACTTTATAAGTGTCGCTAGAGCCAAAGAGAACGGTGATCATCTAAATTGAGTACTAAATCTAGAGTAATGACAACGTTGAATGGATTTGTAGTAAGAAATCTATGTTTGAAGTCGTTTGAACAAGTATCTAGATTGAGGTTCGATTTTCCTTCTTTTTTTTCGTTGATCCTGATTTATTAATTACCAGAAATAGTTTCCCATGTTCTAGTTCTACTTTAACTTTGATGTCCTATAATGAGCTAGGGTAGCAAATGGGCGGGTCCACAGTTGCTTGATCTAGATCCAATTACTGGTTTGGGTTTAGATCCAACTGGCACAGATCCTCTTAACTGTATCAGAATCTGATATGACCTGGTAAATCTTTATTTTAGCCCAAAATTCATAATTAAATTATGAAAAATGATCGTACTGATTTTTTATGCTTTTTTAAGAAAAAAACCTATAATTTTTTAAAATCCATCCTTGTCCGAAACTGCGACCTTTTTGTTTCAAAAAGATATTTTCACCCTTAGCACATGGGAATTCCCTCTGATATGCAAACTTCTCTCTCAAATATCCAAATGTGTAAATTTTTTTTCTTATTTATGAATTTGCATCCAAATATGTGATTTTTTTCCCACATTTGTGAATGTCCTCATGCATGCCTTCACACTTGTGAATGCTCTCACACGTTTGCAAACCTCATCATGCATGTGCCCATTATGCGATTTTTAGTAAAAAAGAGTTTGTTGAAAAAAACTAACACTTCAAAAGCGTGATGAACATTTAGTGACACTTCAAAATTGTCAGTAAAGCCTTTACCCACACTTCAAAAGTGTGAAGTGATACTTCACAATAAAGCATTTAGCGATACTTCAAAAGTGTGATGGCCATTTAGTAACAATTTAAAAGCATGATGGGAATTTAGCGACACTTCAAAAGCACACTAAAGCCTTTAATGTCGCTTCAAAAGTATGTATTTAGGGGAAAATCACGAAATACAATAGGACATTCATGTATTCTCAGATTTTGAGAGGAAATTTGCAAATGTATGGGACAGAATTTGCATATTTGAGAGGACATTTGCAAAATAAAGGAGAAAATTCGCATATTTTGAATATTTGAGAGAGAAGTTTGCATACATGGAGAAAATTTGCATGTACAAAAATATCCTTTTACAACTAAAAAGTTGTGGTTTTGGACACAGGCGGATTTTTAAAATTACAAGGTTTTTCAAAAAAATGCATCATTTTTGTTGTACAATACAATCATTTTTCGATTAAACTATTTGAGCTTGTGTTTGGATCTGTGCCCTAGTTTTTGTTCAAGTGGTTTTCAGATCTGACCTGCCCAACAACCTTAACGCTTAACTGCTCCATAGAAGTCTTATCAAGTGATTCGGGCCGAAACTTGGATGCACTAGTTCAGGATATACATATCACCATCCCAGTTTCTTTCACTAAGAAAAATGAAATTAGAACATGTTTGGATACCGTGACAAATAATGCCCTGGATTTGTCCACCAAGTGCGTGCCTTGTGAATGCCCCAATCAGAAGAACCCAGCCTCTGCTTTTATGCCTAATCAAAAGTAGGGTTTGATGTTAAAACACTCCTGTGTAAAACGGTTACAGGACCTGAATTCGAGTCCATTAAGCAGGTTTGGTAGCCAAATCTGGATTCGATTAATGATCCGATATGGGTTTGGTAGTATGTTTTGCATTCAAACTTGAACATGAATCTGACTAAAAAATCAAACCGATTAAGTATAAATACCGGGTTTTAAGCTAGTCGGACGCACAACCAGTCAAGCAAGCCCGGGATCGACCCGTATAAGCTCGGCTCAAACTCGTTCAAAAAATAAATGAGTCGAGCTTGAACAAGGGTTCAGGCTCGGTACACGTAAATGAGCCGAGCTTGAATAGCCAGTCCAGCTCGATTAAGCTCGGTAAGCCCGATTAAGCTCGCTCGCTCACATAGGTATATAAAAAAAATCATTTATATATGTATTATTTTGTTCACATATGGTTATAAAAAAAGGCCTTACCATTCATACCTTGCTCTTTATTTGTTTAAAAATTCTGCTCAATATTTTAATTTGTATTTTAATGTATAATTTTTTTTAGTAAACCGGTATTTTTCAAGATTTTTTTGAGATTTTTTTTTTTAATCTCCTGAGATATTTCGTTGCTGAGAAATTAAGGAGAACGATATCTGTGACTATGTTGCCAAATAAGACCAATTTTTTTTTCTTTTTTATGATAAGGAAACCTGGTCAGGGTGTCAGATCATTTCAAGTGGGTTTCCGTAACCCAACCTGACCCAGCACCTTACCAAGATAGTAAAACTTCAAGATTCTCTCACTCACTAAGAAGTCGCTTGCATACACAAGGAATCGATCATGGGATGTCTTTGAGAGAACTGACAATTGCACACTGCCCTAACCGTCTAAGTGGACCTACGTGTGGGGAATCTCAAAATAACATTGGGGAGTTGGGTCGGTTCTGATCCAGGACAGCCAAATTTTGCAAATTCTTCTTCCAAGATCTGACCCATTTGCAACCCTACCTACGTGGGTGCAGGCATTGGAATTCAAAGGATTTATTTTCTGCACCAAGAAACTTCAGTTCTGGATTTTTGTTGGGTTTTTAAAGTTACCACTTTTTTGTTTAATAGGCAAGCTTGGAGAGATAAACCCCGGTTAGAAATCAAGAAATTCATGGATTCTTAATGTCCCCACCTCTAGAATGCTTCAAGGCATCATATCATATTCTTACCAATATCTAATTATTCAGCTTTCCATTTTTGTGATTGCCTAGTAAGGGTGTCAATGGGTCTGGTTTAATTACCTGAATCCGACCCAGACCAAACTCTATAGGGTGCGGGTATGGTGACAAATAAGATGACCCGATTAAGACCACAGTTCAGACGATTAATACAAGGACCCGGGAATAGTTTGTGAAATTTTATACCAGACCCAGCCCTGGCCCGAGTTCCAATTAAGACCCACAATTTTTCAATGTAAAATGATAAAAAATATTATTTTACCGGGTATGGTCCGAGTGAGTCTGGTTCATGTAGTTCTTATCAGATCTGGGTATGGTTTCTCTTACAGTATACCCGATTAGACCCAAGTCCGAACCCGATACCATACCTGAAAATCTAGCCCAAGTCTGGTTCCACCTAGGTCCGAACCCAACCCAACCCGTTGACACCCCTATTGCCCCAACAAACTGGCTAAGCCATCCCCTCCAAAATTGTTGTCACAAAAGTGTTGGACAAAACATCTTTAGTTATACAGGAAAACTTCCATCTCTGGTGGTTCCATTTCAGGTCAAATCAAATGGGGGCAGTTCAATCAGTGCCTCACCAAGCCTGTACCTTACTACTTTAAGGGGCACCAACCAGGGACACCTGTGCTTCAGAGCCTTAGAAGCTTTTCCAAGCATTTCTAAGAAGCTTTTCCTGTTTAGACAGACACCTAACATCAGTTTTTTGTACCAATGTAGACTATTATTAGGTGGGGCTCTCCAAGGTTACTGTACTCTCGGGGGTGTTTGATTGTGCGGATAGGACTGTACAAAACAGTCCTGTCTAGACACTGCTGACCAGCAAGGGTGTCCTGGATAAGTCAAGTTTTTGTCCTAGATGTTTCACTACTTTAATTTTTATTTTTTTGGTTTTTTGTCCCAAGTGTCCCAAACACCACTGCTTCAGGGGGAAAGGGCTTAACACTGTGGGACCGTTAGATGCATGGAATGCTGTTCTAGGCATCCTGCGCAACCGCCATTTGCATTGGCAGAGGTTTAGTCAGGACCCCTACCAGTTATACAACAAGCTATATGCCTATGGGTATGGAAGTCATGACATCCCAGCACTTGGTGACATTCACAAGCCCCTCTGACCATGTGATCATAAAATGAATTCAAATTCTTGCCGATAATTGTGATTATGCACTTTCCTTAGGACTACCGGCGAAGCCCGACAGAGAAAGCTGGGGTTAGGCATAACCCTACCAGTTATACAACCATACCATTGGGATTCAAACTTGCAACGTCCCAATACAAGGTGAGCCCTCATTGGTAAAGCCCATGACGGGTTTAAAGGAAGCAAAAGAAAGAAAGAAAAAGAATTGCCCACTCCAACAAAGACTGGACACGGACGTTTCCCTTGTCAAGTTTGGTTGGTTTAGTGGCTCCGGTGGAATTAGGTTTCATATATCCCATTGGATCTGCAGCATAACCCCAGTGTAATTGCAGTAAGGTTCATAACCAAAATCCTTTTCCGACCAAATACTAACCTTGAAAAAGAAAAAAAAAAAGAACTTGTTTTATTAGGTCTGACCCGGTTGATGCCTGGTCGCATTTGGACCCAATCAGAACCGAGTTGGTTCAGGCCTTTAGAGTGCAGCTGGACCAGGTTTTATATATGTATATATTTAAAACTCTTGGTCCTGTCTTGGATCATGTTTAAATGTTTTGCGACTATTTACATGTGTTTAAACTGACATTACAACAACAACAACAACTACGCCTTCATCCCAAAACAATTGGGGTCGGCGATATGAACCAACAAAGAAAATCATTCTGGGTCTTCCACATGAATTCTTCTCCTCCATTCATTTCTATCCAATGCCATGTCCTCGGTGAGGTTCAAAGCATTCATATCATTTCCTATCACCTCCATCCATGTCTTCCTAGGCCTACCCCGACCTCTTTTAACTAATATATTTTCTCATTTCTCCATCCTTCTAACTAAAGCATCATTAGGCCTTTGTCGAATATGTCCAAACCACCGTAAACGATTCACTCTCATCTTATTTTCAATGGGTGCAACGCCTACCTTCTTACGTATCTCCTCGTTCCGAATCTTATCTTTTATTGTATTTCCACACATCCATCTCAGCATACGCATCTCAGCTACACTCATTTTTTGAATATGATGTCTCTTGGCAGCCCAACATTCTGTACCATATAGTAAAGCGGGCCTAATAGTCGTCCTATAAAACTTTCCCTTCAACCGCAATGGCATTCTACGATCGCACAACACTCCAGTTGCACTCTTCCATTTCATCCACTACATCTCCATCAATTTCTCCATTCTTTTGAATGATAGATCCCAAATATTTGAAAGAATCATCCACCGGTATTTCTTGCTCACCAAGCTTCACTACACTCCCATCTCTATTTTGTTGCTTACTAAATCGACATTCCATGTATTATGTCTTACTCTTACTCAATTTAAAACCTCTTGCTTCCAATGTCTGTCTCCATAATTCTAACTTAGCATTAACCTCAGCTCTAGACTCATCAATCAAAACAATATAATCAGCAAACAACATACACCACTGTACATTTTCTTGAATTGATCTCGTAAGCTCATCCATCACTATCGCAAATAGGAAAGGGCTTAAAGCAGATCCTTGATGTAACCCAACCGTTATCGAAAAATTGGTTGTCACCCCTCCACAAGTGCGGACATTGGTTACTACTCCTTCATACATATCTTTAATTATACTAATGTACTTGAGAGAAACACCTTTCTTCATCATTGTCCACCAGAGAACGTCCCTAGGTACTCTATCGTATGCCTTTTCTAAATCAATAAAAACCATATGCAAATCTTTGTTCCTCTCTCTATATCTTTCAATAAGTTGTCTAAGAAGATGTATAGCTTTCATAGTTGATCTTCCAGGCATAAAACCAAACTGATTCTCCGATATCATGACAACCTTCCTCAACCTACACTCAATCACCCTCTCCCAAAGTTTCATAGTATGACTCATGAGTTTTATACCACGATAGTTTGTGCAATCTTGTATATCACCCTTATTCTTATATAAAGGCACCAAAGTACTCTTCCTCCACTCATTAGGCATCTTATTTGTTCGCCAAATCAAGTTAAAAAGATTTGTCAACCATTCTAAACCTTTCTCTCCCAAGCATTTCCAAGCCTCGATAGGTATACCATCTGGGCCAACTGCCCTTCTTGATTTCATTTTCTTCAAAGCCTCTGCAAACTAAACTATCTTTATATTCATGAATCTCAAGCAAACAATTTTTCACAATCTTAAAAATTGAATTCTACTGTACAATTGATATGTAGCCAATAAATCATGAAAAATGCATCTGTGGTTAGATTCATGCAAACAACAGTGTACCACCATATGAGATCATTGTCCAAAACAATAATAAATTTTGCATGCACACGCACATACATGTGTGTGCGTGTGTGTGTGTGTGATCAGAGCATGCATGTGCTAAAACAGGCCTTAACATAATTGGGTTTCGAGCTGCACATGCATCCCAAACACATTTAATATTGGGCATGGTTAGGGATGTAAATGAGTCAGATTTGGTTCAGATGTAGCTTTTACTGAATTTGACCTAATTCAGATACTAGCCAACTGGATTGAGTAGGGCTGGTAAACTAACCGAACTACTCGTGGCTAGGCTAGGTTTGGCTCGTACCAAGCTTGTTCGTGTTCAGTTCGTTTAAATGGCAAGCCGGGCATGAGCTTGTTCATTATATATAGCCGAGTTGAGTACAAACAAGGGGTGTTCATCTTGGCTCGGCTCGTAAAGGCTCGTTTAGATAGCTTATATTGAATTTTATATATAATATGTATTTAAAAAAACTTTTTCATTCAGCTGGGTGGTTGGGTTTATTTGTGTTCAACAAGTCAGGGATTACATTCTCACTATGAACCATTTGATAAAAAATAAATTTTTATTTAGGCAAGCCAGCTCGGCTCAGCTCGCACAAGACATACAAGCCGAGCATGAACAGCCCCTGTTCGGTTTGTTAGGCTCGTTTACCAGCCTAATTCTGAGTTGGATTCATATTTAGATGGAAAAGAGTAGTACCAAAACCTGATCCAACTGTCTTAAAATAGCTAATCAGATACATTTTTACATATAATTGGATTTTTAAAATCCCAAACCAAATCCAAATCTATTAATCGGGTTCATCTCTCTTTACTAAATCCGACTTATCAGAGGCTGAGTCGGTCAGATATCAGATCCGAATACAATTGTTGACATCCCTAGGTCGTATTGGGTAGCCATCCAATGTCCAACCTTACTTGGTACATCCACAAGTGCTTGTAGTAAATTAACAGTGACTTTAGGGATAAGTAGTTGAAACATGTGACTCTGATTCTTGCAACAATTGAAAACAGTTAGCTTTCAAGTTCAAGTCCAACCAGCTAATCCAGTACGTCAGCTGCTGCATTTAGTTTTTGGTTAAGCCTCATTATTTCATTCTGGTTCTCCAAGGACCACCATTCTTTGTTAACAAAATAATAAAATTTAAAGAACAAAAATTAAATAAGGCAATGATAGTGTGGGAGGGGAAGAGGAAGATGAAGAGGGGTGAGAGTAGTTGAGGGCAAGGCTAACTGCATCACAAAAATGCCGCACCTTGAATGATCATAAAAAAGAGTATCTTCACTTTCCACTTATCACTAGAGAGAAATGATAGCTCATTCATTTTGGTGAGAAAGAAGAAACAGGAAAAAGAAAAGACAAAAAAGGGAATGCAGACACTTCAGGGAAGTGACAAAATGATTTGAGGAACTCTCGGTTTACCTACAATCTTTTCTTTCTTTGTTTTGTAGAAGATTATTTCATTGCTGTTTTTGAAGATTTGGTTAACTTATGTCATTAATGAGGTTGAATATTTTTTTATCCTATGGTGTTGGTTGGTCATATGCTATTTTTCTGTCTTGTAAAAGATTATTTCATTGCTACTGTAGAAGGCTTGGTCAACTTAGGTCATTAATGAGGTTGAATGTTTTTTTATCCAATGGTGTTGGTTGGTTATATGCTATTTGCTTTGGATTAAAGTATGAAACTTGCCTGTCCCCATTCAAAATTTACTTTGCCAAACAATCAACTTCAACAGGACCACGAGGGCTCGACTTTCTTCGGGTTATAAATTTAAAAAAAAATATCAACATCATCATCATCAATTAGAGTGATAACTTTTACAGTCAAAATATATCAGCCCGCGAGGGCTCGGCTTTCAGGCAACCAACAACCAAAGTTTGTCGCTTTATATAGAATGATCACATCTCAAAACCCACGAGGAGCATCCCTTGCCACAAGATCCAAGCTGAGTATACTCCCAATGATGAACATGGGAACCTTGAAGGTTTTAGCAAAAGAGGGTGGTATCCCATGTGGTATTCGGGGTCCTCTGTGAAGCTGAAGGCCCAAGATCGAATCCCTCTGCCACATGGCTGAGTATATATACTCCCAATGAACAGGGGAACCTCGAAGGTTTTAGCAACCATAAGACACCAATGTTATTGGTGAATAAGAGTGAAGAGGGTGGTATCCCATGTGGTAAGCAGGGTCCTTTGTGAAGCTGATCGAATCCCTCTGCCACATGGGGCGGATGTTGTTCTGGTAGGGGTCTGCCAGCTTGCCTTTCAAAAAAATAAAAAATAAAGAAGGGTGAAGGACATTTTCACTTAGTCAAGCGCGGAAACACATATATATAAGCCATTAATGAAGGTACAAAACTAATTAACGAGCTAAAAATCATAGGTGCAAGTTGTGGATCATGCTTTTCTAATGTAAAAATGTGATCTTTTGAATTATGAAATTTTCTTGATTTTTGGACCCCTTTAAAAACCTAATTACTTTTCATAATCACATAATTCAAAATAAGTTTTCTACTAAACAAACCATGAAGATCACGTCGGTAACATTTGATCTACAAAAAAAAAAATTTAAAATAAAGAATTTGAAGAAAAAAGTGATTTCTAGTTTTGTTCATTCATTAATAGCCAATATTTACCCTATATATATGTATATATATGTATATATATATATATGTGTATATATATATATATAGAGAGAGAGAGAGAGTTATAAGCTGGTGTTGTATCCTTTCCTCGTTATGCCCCGTTAGGCCCTTTTAAAAATCATAGTTTTTTTTTCTCACATCTAACATTATATATGTGATCTATAAGTTTTGTTTAGTGGAAACCTGCTTTTGGATCACCCGAATCTAACATGTATATAGGGTTTTTCTATTATCCAAAATCAATGGCTATGAAGGCATCAATTTTTTCTAGCTCAAAAAAATATATTTTTTCATCAAAAAACATGATCCAAGAGGCAATGCTCACTAAATCGAGCATGCTAAACACATTTAACTGTTCAGATCTATCATAAAACACTTCAAACTATGATTCCTAATGGGGCAGAACAAAAAAAGGGGGCTAATATGTTCAGTTCTCATATATATATATATATATATATATATATATATATATATATATATATATATATATATATATATATATATATATATATATATATATTCACACATATTTGGTTCTATTGAAGGCATGAAACTATTAAATTGGAAATCATAGGTTCATGCTTTATTGACTCAATCTATTAAGGTAGTATGGTTTGTTTGCTAAGGATGAAACTTTGGATTGTGTTATTTTGATTTAAAATTATGAATTGTCATTGTAAAATTTTTGTGCATTGTGAACTATTGATTTTTGAAGCCCTTGAAAACATGCTTACATATTACAATCACATGATTCAAAACTAATTTTCTATTAAGAAAACATATAAAACTTGTGAAAAGAAATCGTGCCTTTAATAGTACCAAATATTAAACCATATATATATATAGCCAGTTTTTCTTTTGTAGGCTTTATTGAATGGCCTAAGAATGTCATATTTCATGTTATTTTGAACCGGTTCAATCACTTGGTTCCATAAAAACCACACACCAAGTGGATATCAGAGATGGTTTGTTTTGTTTTTTCGATAGGCGGATATCAGAGATATTAATGGTACAGGTTTGGGTTAGATATTGCACCGGCCTGAATCTGTTTGTTGGATTTGGTATGGCCCTACAAGGTCCAATCAAATAAATGATCCGATCAGGTTAAAATGGTCCTCCCAGCATCCATATTTGATTGCTTTTGGTCTAGTTATATCTGACCCAATTTTCACCCATTCACATCCCTAATAAGGATGCAATCCAATTACTTTCGATTCTCAATTTTTGGAAGATTAGTTATTCATTTTCTTTTTCTTTTTCCATTTAAGGATAGTGAAGTTGTGAAATAGTCAATGGATTTCAAACTGATGACCCTTAGGATAGTGCATAGTAACAAAAGTTAAAAATGGCCATAATTTGAAATTTTTGTGAAAATATCACTTTTTTTGGCAAATCTCGGCAATAAAAATAAATTAATATATAAAAATCATTTTTATAAGAAAATCACATAAAAAATAAAAACCACACATTTTTTCATGATAAATAGCCAATAAAAACATAAATATCATGTTTAAAAAAGCGATATTTATGTTTTTGATGAAAAACTCAGGAGAAATTACCGTTTCTCGCGATATTTTCATAAATCTGGCCAGATTTCACTATGGGATAGTGCAACCAGTCAAGTTAATCTTGTTCTACCTAATTAGTTACTGAGCTTATCATATGTGAGGACAAACAAGGCTTTGATGAGGGTTAAATATCCATATCAGTAGATAACTACTCAGATAAGGAGTCTCTATCTCCTGCACCTAAGTGAGACCCATCAGGCCTCCAATTTCCGGTAGGTCTGGCACATGGTGCACTAGCTGCAAGCGATTGAAGCGTCAAATTTGAAGGAAAAAAAAGTAGAAGAAACCTTTTGAGATCAGGAACTTGTTCTTCTTTCCAGTGGTTCCTATCAGGCCTCTAATTTCATGGTTCTTGTGGAATATGGTTCACTAGTTTTAGTTTGCTGAAAAGTCAAGTTTGGAAAAAGCTACTTGCCTAATAGATGAAACTTTTTGAGATCATGAACTCTGTCTTCTTTCCAGTGATAACAAACGTAAATCAATACTTAATTTCATAATAACGTGCCCATTGAAGCACTGAATTCTCAATTTGGTAATGTCAACATGCCAATTTTTGAAATTAAGGTAATGGATCTCAGGTTTGTAACAAACCAGTGTAATTATCTCCTATAATCCTATCGAGAGAGAGAGAGAGAGTAGGGATGGCAGTGGACCGGGGGAAAGCGGGGCCCCGCCTCGCCCCGTTTGGACCGGGGATGAAGGGTATGAAACGGGGATGGAGGCGGGGGTGGAGGATAAAATCCATCCCCGCCGCGGAGGCGGGGCAGGGGTGGAGGATAAAATTTTGAGGCAGGGCGGGGGTGGAAACCTTGTCCCCCGCCCCGCCCCCGCCCCACTGCCATCCCTGAGAGAGAGAGAGAGAGAGAGAGAGAGAGAGAGAGAGAGAGCAATTAGTAGTTTCTAAACAGTCACATCTTTTAAACTGTTCTAAACGGCTTCAAAAGACAAGAAAAACTTCTTTGCAAATCAGTCCCCTCCTTTCGCGGTTTTGCAAATCGGTCCCCGCCTTTTGATCAACTCTTGCAAATTAGTCCTCCGGGTTAACATCTGTTATTTTCTTCTATAACAGATTTTATCAAAAGGGCAGTTACCGATTTGCAAAACAAACAAGAGTTGATCAAAAGTTCATCAAAATGGTTACCTAACTGTGGTTAAATTGAGGGCATGCTAACGGGAGGACCATTATTCACAAACGGCAGGAAAGGCGGGGACGGATTTGCAAAAATAAAAAAGGCGGGGACTAATTTGCAAAAAAAACTTCTTTAATTTGAACTTATAAATGTATTCTCTTTAGCTTAATAAAAAACATGCATTGTATTATGCATTTTTCATGTTTTGATATGCTTTTAGAACAATAAAAATAAATCAATTCCATGTTGTGATATATATCCAAAGATTAAAAGCAATATCAATATGACATGTTTTATTAACAAACTGTGCCAAATTAAGTTGGCCCAACATAAGCCCCAACTGAGATTCAGTGGATCCTTATGTGTGTCCAGATCCACCATAATATGAGTCAGCTTAAATGTGGGTCGTAAATCTTTATGAATACATTTCCTTATGTTTGTGGATATAATTCTAGCCAATATAATGGTTCTTTAAATCATCAGATCCAGTCTATGTCACAGTGACACGCTCTTTGGTAATATGATTTTAATATTTTTAGTAATATTTCAATAAGATTCAGTTTTATATATTAAAATATCAAAAAAAAAGTTTTCTATTAATTTTAAAATTAAAAAATCCATGTTAACATATCCTAAAAAAATCAAAACTTCCATGTCGAACTCCTGTTACATATCAGATCGATCGTACCCGTGTCTTTGTAACATAGGATCTGAGAGCACTTAACACAAATTGGCCATCTTTTTCCAACTAGTGGACCTGAAATAATTCAACATAAACTTTACGAACAATTAATATGAGGACACTCTGTGTTGAAGTCTGTCAGGTCGGGCTGGTTTTGCACCTGACCCGTAAAGCTTACCGGGTATTTTGGGGTCAGGGTCAGGATCAGGTCAGGATCCAATGCACCAGCTCGCAGACCTTGGGCTAGGGATGTCAACAGACCGGATGTTACCCGACATTGGGCCAGAATCTGAATCTGATTAGTAGGGATCAGTAGCCAAATATCCAGATCTGATTTTGGGCTTTGGTATTGAGTTTTGCATTCAAACCCAAACCCGAACTCGACTAGGATCTGAATCCAACTAAAATAAACTAGTTGGATCTGGATTCTCTTTTATCTGATTCCATCCGACTCCCAATCCAATTAAGTCAGAACCGAAAAGGTTGGACCTAGTAATGCCTAGACCCCATAACCTGCTTGCTTACATCCCTGCCTTGGGCATTGTATTGTAAATGTAGAATAACTTGGGACATGTAAACCAATTTTTAAACAGAGAAGGACATAGGGGACATTGTCCTCTTTCTATAATTTATTATCACAAGTCACAAGACTCACAACTACAAGTCTCAGCTTGGGAAGCCTTTTCTGCCATGTTGATGCATCTATCTATAAAGTCATATGCACTCTCCCCTTCATACTCTCTTTTCTCTTTCCCTTCCACTCTCTTGGTTTTGTTAGTTGCTACCTACACTTGAAATTTCAGGTTCCAACTTCTCCTTTAAATGAATTCCCTACCAGAGAATCCTTTCCCGGCCACCGGAAGGCGGCTTTCGACGTCGAAAAACCGGTCGAGATCCTCTTCTTCTTCATCCTTGAGTTCCTGCCCATCAGTGCGAGATTCTCCTACAAGTCCACTCCAGTACTCTGGCATCCCCTTCTCATGGGAACACCAACCTGGTGTTCCGAAACACCTACGAAGTACCTCTCCTTCCTTGTCAACTTCTGCATCAAAGCACTTCTATGTGATTGGCAACACTCTACCTCCTCCCCCTCTCTCTTCACTACCCACTGGCTCGTCGAACCGGTTCAATCTTGATTCAGTGTTTGCGAATCGGAAGAAGAAATCCTCTGGGAGGGCTCATGATCCATTCTTCAAGGCACTAGTGAAGTGCTCCAAAGATCAGATGGCTGAGAATTGCTGGCAAGCACCCAAAGCAAGCAAATCTCGGACTGGGTTGCTGAACTTGGATCGGTTCCATCCTTCATGCAAGGCCAATTGTGCTGTTTTAGAGTCTCAGGTGTTACTTCCTCGACCCTACAGAAGCTCTTATGGCATATTGGCAAATCGGTCCATTTGAGCTTCCACTCATGGCATATGTGTATCGGTTAAGTTATTAGATCTAAAATGTAATTTAGATGTGTGAAATTTGTACTTTTATTGGTGTATGTATAAATGCTTAACAATGATTTTCAGTTAATAAAGTGTATTAAAAGGTTCACATTGAGCTGTTAATTTTTGTTCGTGCCGGCCGTACATTGGCAGGCTCCCAGTTGACAAGGTCCCCTTGCTCGCTGCGGGACTACACCCAGCTTCAACCTTGAAGAACCAAGGGAGGGCTCAGCTTGTCTGGCAGGAGCAGTTAGTGCATGTCACCTTGTGTTGGGATGTTGCGAGTTCAAACCCCAAATGGTATGATTGTATAACTGGTAGGGGTCTGCCTAACCCCAGCTTTCTCTGTCAAAAAAGAAAAAAAAATCTTCAACCTTGCGGCAAGGAATGCCTCCATGGGTTTTGCTGTTAATTTCTTTTGTATAATTTTGTGTACTACTTGGTTATATTTCATTTCTTATGATATAAGGGGTCTATAGATGTACTCATTTGTCCCCAAAATTGGGATGAGAGTTTCCATTAAGCAGCACCAATGCAATGTCAAAGACCTGTTGAAAATTCCCACAAGTAACAATCATATATAGTTAAAAAAAAACTTCTTTAAAACACAGCTTTTCTAATAAAACCCTGAAAACCATAAAACAGATGAAACTCAATCTTTTTGGGAACAATGGCAGAAAAAAAACTTGTTTTCTTGATGGAAAAATTCAGAGCATGAATTTTTATATAAGAAAAAATACTTTTCAGAAAAACTCTAATATGGATCCAAACTACCAAGTCAATTACTCATTCCAACAAGTTGAACCCCCATGATGACTATGATAAGTTGGTGCAATATTGGAGACTAGTGATGGAAGATACCACAAGATCTGATGGGTAAGTGAAGTCCTCAACTCTAGTTTGGTTGCTTGTGGGGGTTGCTGTTCAAATGAGATTCACTTTCTAAATTTCATGAGAACTTGAATCTCATAAGATCTCATTTGCAAAGGTTTGTTTTTGGGGTGCTGTGCAAATGAGATTTTACTTTTAAAATCTTATGAGAACTCGAATCTCATGAAATCTAACCAAACGTATAACATTGTAGCCCTAAGCAAAAAAGCAACTATCTTCAGACAAAAAGAAAATGGTGGGTTTTCTCAGCAGCTATCAAAAAAAAAAATGCCCTTATTGCTGTTACAATCATAACACCGACCACCGTTAATGCCATAATTTGCTTTTGAGTGATTGACTGTCCTTGAGATGGAGGGACATGGTACTGAAATTAAAAGAGTGCCTGTAATACTACTCTGCAATTCAAGGTGGATGGTGCCCACAAGGGCTCCACTCATATGGTAGAGGCGACTTGTCAAATTGTCACCAAGTTGACCGGATGTCATAAGTTGAAAGCCCATAGGTCGAAGCTCAGTGTAGTCTCTAGTAGGCAGAGGGAACCTTATGGGTTTTACCAGCCGGAGGTCAGCCTATGCATGGTCAGTGATGGAGGGCTTTTCCTTGAACTATCCATAAAAAAAAAAAACAAGGTCAATGGTTCCAATAAAGTTGATTCCATACCGATCCAACCCTACTAGGCTCCATCAAGAACCAGTATGCTGATTTATAGACTCAGTTCAAGTTGATACATTTTGGGAGAGGGGATCCACGGAGCGCTTAAGTGCCCCGAGTATGTGACACAACCAATCACATGACAACATTCAATGTGGGGCCTCATGAAATGCTGCCATGTGATTGGCTGTGTCACATACCCGGGGCACTTAAGCTCCCTGGATCCACTCTCACATTTTGGACCCTTTTTTTTTTATAATGAGGAACCACCATTATGGTTCAGACCTGAAAAGATCAGATGCAATATGATTGCACAAATATTTGTGCATTAAGCACCTGATCGCCCTCCATCTTGAGGACAGTCAGTTGCAAGGCCTGATGGAGGGCAATCAGGTGCTTAATGCACAAATTTTGTGCAATGTGATTGCACCCGACCCAGCTTGTCACAGTCAATAGGTGCCATGTTGGCCATTGCCCAATTTGCGGTGTCCATAGTATAAAACTTCACCAGTACCTACTCCCCCTCTCTTCTCTCACAAGAGATAATTTTTCATTGGCTTTGATGTTGCTATAAGAGATGTGCAGGGTATCGAACTCACGACATCCTTCAACTTGAACACCTGAATTACTTAGCCAGTGAAATCGTAGGATGTTGCAACTAATGAATAGGTTGAGATGGGGAATGGACTTACTGGGCTCAAGGTGAACCTATCTGGGCTGGGCTCGAACCGAGCCCATGTGGGTCAATTGTCTTTGGTCTTGGAAGTAGGAATTTGGAGCTTGTGTCACGAGACTGCTTGGGTGACGACAAGTGCAACCTGCCAATGGGTCCCGGAAAGGGCTCGTGCGCAGTGTGCCACATACTAAAAAAAAAAGAGAAATTGACAAGCGTAACCTTGAAACTTGAGAAAAATGACACACCAAAATGGTAAAGGGTTGACTGTTGAAAGGGTTTCACAGAATAGGCATCTTGGTCATTTTCATTGTTATGCGGGCCAAAATTCGAAATTAGTACAATGTCCCAACCTGTTCCCAAAGATTTTTATAGGTAGAATTTCACAGTTGTAAATTGTACGACAATCATGGCCATGACTTTATAGAAAAGGACAATTGGTTTATACACCCGTCTGAGTGGCAGTGGACCTAAGGAAAAAAAAGGTGTTGACACCTTCATCCCAGGTTCGACTCCTACCGGGTGTGCAAGTGCCTTTAACGGGTGGACTCTATAAGAGCTTGGGTGTAGGTGACCCAATCCGAGGTTTACCTCACACGGTAGGCCCATTCGGTGACCCGGTTCCCAGCTTATCAAAAAAGTAAAATAACAAAACTACGGTCAATGCATTAGAATTTAGTCTGAGAACACCTTGTTGGACATAATGAGTCTGGGTCCAACCCACACGATGACCAGGTTTGACAGCCATTAGTGGGCCACATAATGGGGGTTAGTAGGTGGTCCATCATTATATAAGGGGGTAGGCTGCTACGAAGATGATGTGGGATTCGTAGCTATAAGCCTACCTAAATTCCACGTCCAGTTTACGTGGTACAGGGTCCTTCTCATCGACGACCTAAGGCCTGAGCTCATCGTGGGCGTCGATCGGCTGAATATAACGCCGAATACCCTACACATGCCTTATGGTGAATGCAGATACGCTTTTTGTGTTTGTTTTACAAAAATGACCGACATTGGGTTATGGGTCCACCACGCTTCCACTATGCATGCAGGGGCGTACGGTGTTTCCGGTGTATTGTTGTGATTGTCGCTGCAGGGCGACTGTAATAGATTGAGCCTATCAGGCTCATCTGTATTCAGTACACGATCGTCGATGACTGTTGTCATGGGGCGACTGTCGTCGTGGGGCGACAGTGTTTCTCAGCATCACATCCACAAAAACCTCTGTCGTTAGGCGATGGGGTTCTTCGTCGGCAAAGTTGTTGTGGGGCGACAATCACCAGCGGCGATGGTCGTCGTGGGGCGATAAACATCTTCGGTGGCAAATCAGATCCATATATAAAAAAAGGGTGGATCATTGTATTACCTATGGTTGTTGGACTGCAGGGAGGTTCTACCAGCATCGGGATCATCGCAGAATGTGTCGCCGGTGGGAGGGTGTGATCGTCGGAGTGCCAGCGACAAAAAATCTAGAAAGGGGTTTGAAAACCCCCCTTTTTTCCCTTTTTTGGTTCCCACGGTCGTCGGGTTGAGGTTTCGGCAGATGGTTTCTCGTTGAGATGAAGAGAATGTCGTGGATGACGACGGCCTTGTCGACGCCGCTGGATGCCCGGTGGCATCGCCGGTTTATCGATAGCTCAGACGACTATTTTAAAAAAAAATCAAACCCTTACCTATTTTCAGGGTGTCGCCGGAGGTGCGTCGCCGGGGCAGGTGACTGTCGTCGGCTGGGCACCGACGTCGGTAGCCGTGGGGTGACGAAAAGGGGAGATGCTCTGCTTCTTCAGTCTATCGGGGTCGATGGCGGTTCTGCCATGGTCGTTGGTAGGTAGGGTGTCACCGAAGGTGCGTCGTCGGGGGAGGTAACTGTCGTCGGCTGGGCACCGACGTCGGTCGTCGTACGACGACGTGGATCGTCGTGGGCCAACGAAAAAAAAAAGGGGGCAAAAATCCTTCGGTTTCTCAGTAAAATGCAAACAGAAACCCTTGGGTTTCTGTTTTGTTTTAATAAAGTTAGTCGGATCGGGTCTGGCTTTTTGACCAGGTAACAAGCTCGATCCAAACCCTTCTCACGGTGGATCGGGTATGATGTTTTTATTGGATCAGACCCAGACTCATAATGGTTCCGGGTCTGGGTCTGATCGAGGCCAAACTCGAGTCCAGATCGGATAAGGTCCACTTAGGATCGGGTCAGACCCGGTCTATTTTAGGCTGGGTCAAACCCGAGTCCAGTTCAAATCGGGTCCAACCGGGGTTTCATTTCAGATCAGGTTAGATTCGAGTCCATCTCAGACCGGGTCAGACCCAGGTTCCTTTTGGTTCCAGTTTGAACCGGGTCAGACCCGGGTCCAGTTCGGACCAAGTTAGACCCAGATCCTATTTGGACCGGATTGGATCCATGCTACTGCATGATCCAGGCACTATTTAGTCTGAACCGGATCAAGAACTGATTAGACCCTTTTCAGGACCGGTTCAGAGCTATTTTTTGATCGGTTCCGAGATGTTAAGACCCTGTTTTTCATAAATATGAGAAGATATAGGGATTTTGGTATACGGTTATAGGGCTTTATGAACTTTTGTTCATATTTGGTACCGGTTCATAAGGTTCAGAACCGGTTTGGACCCATGGATGATCGATTCTGGTTCGGGGTATTTTTTGACCGGTTTCTGCATGAAGACCCCGAGTTTTACCCATATGAGCATGCTTTTGTTATTTTTCATGCTTTATAAAGTGTTTATTATATGTGATGCATGACTTATGCATGCTAATTCATGTGTTTTGTGTTTGTTAAGTTGTACAAATGGTTTTAAGCATGAATTATGACTAAATTCATGATAATTAGTTTATGTATATTAGTTGAAGCACGAACTTGAATTTTTGTCATAGATATGCATGCATTTACATGTGTGCATGGGCGTGCTTCATAATACGAATAGGTTTTCGGTAAAATATTTTAATTGACCGATTTATGTAATCACCAAAGTGATCTGAGTCATATTGATTAAGGATTCTTTGAACCGTATTACGAATCGTTATCAAGATTGTGTGTGAATTTATAAAACATCGATTTTACCCAAAGGTAGGTCGTTGTGTTTCAAATTTACACAGGGTGTGATAGTAGATGTGTATTCCAGCCCATGAAGCATGTTTGTACCCAAAGGTACAATGCTAAATTGTCTTTGGATACATGATCTGCTAGTTTCACTAACTGAAGTCAATTCCTTGAGAATTGAAGAGACGGAGCAACTATGAGTATTGTCATTTTCACTAAAGTGGAACGATAATAGCCCAACTATACTTGTCTTAAAAAAGGTGAAAATAAAGGGTCTCACTTTTACCTTTTCAACACGAGTCTCGTCTGAGCAATAATAGTAATGTTTTTCCATTTTTGTTCCTTATTGTATCAGGTTCCTTCCTTATCGACATTTCTAATAATATTCTCCTTTTAGACGGATCTAACTTTTCATATTGGAAAGAAATTGTCATATTCACTTTGGGCAATATGGATCTAGATCTGGCCCTTAGAATTGATGAACCTTCCGCTCTTACAGAACCGAGTACAGCCCATCAGAAGGTTGCCTCTGAGAAGTGGGAGCGCTCGAACAGACTTAGCATGTTGCTTTTGTAATCTAGGGTGGCTAAGAATATTCGAGGTGTCATTCCTTAGTGTAGGACAGTGAAGGAATTTTTCAGAGCCATTGAGGCTCAATTCGTTACTTATAATAACGGTCAGTACGCTCATGTCCAAATTAGTGTCTATAAAATATGTTGGTGGCAGTCACATCCGACAACATATTTTGGAAATGAAGAATATTGTGACTCAATTGAATGACATGAAGTTCGCCATCTCTAACTTCTTCTTGGTCTATCTGATCTTAACCTCATTACCAATTGAGTATGGACCCTTCAAAATCTCCTACAACATGCATAATAATGAGTGGTCTTTTAATGACCTCTTGGCCAAGTGTGTTGAATAAGATGAGAGATTTAAGGGTGAGAGGGTGTCAAGTGCACATATGACCTCTCATAAGAATAAACAGAGGTTGAGGCCAAAGAAAAGCTCATTCAAGAAAAAGAATCAGAAGAAACCTATTGGAGAGAGTTCACACTCTCAGGCGAAAGCTAAATCCCAGTCAAAAGGCTCTTCTTTAAAGGGTTTCTTCTGCAAGAAGAAGGGGCATAAGAAGGTGGATTGTTTAAAGTATAATAAGTGGCTCAAAAATAAAGGTAATAAGAAATTCATTTTTCATGAGTGCAATTTAATTCATGTTTCATTACATAGTTGGTGGATTGATTCTGTTGCCATGATACACATTGGCAACTCTTTGCAAGCATTTTTGAACAAGAGGAAACTAATAGAATATGAAAGAAGCATCTTTTCTAGAAATAAGATGCATTCGCATGTCAAGAATGTTGGGACCTACAGAATTATATTGGAATCGGGATTCATAATGAATTTGGTCGCTACATTTTATGTTTCATCCTATAGTCAAAACCTGATTTCAATTTCAAAACGTGATAAGTTTGACTTTGTATTTAAATATGAAAATTTAAAACTTATTATTATGAAAAATTCAATGAATGTAGGTTCTGCATATATGTGTGATGGTTTGTATCGATTAAGAACCAAATTCCAAATTCAGGAATCTCACTCCATTGAGAAAACAATGATTAGCAATAAACGTGGTCTAAAGAATGATCAATTTTATGTGCTTTGGCATCAGAGGTTAGGACATATCTCGAAAGAGAGAGTCCAAAGACTCGTAAAAGAGGGAATCATTGGATCCGTTGATTTTACGAATATAGAGTCATGTATTGACTGTATAAATGCTAAATAGTCTAACATGTATAAGAAAGATGTCAAACGTGGCAATAAAAAGTTAGAAATAGTGCATACAGATGTATGTGGCCCTTTTTCACCGTGTTATATGTGTGAAAAGTATTTTGTCACCTTTATAGATGATTACTCACGGTATATATATATATCTACTTATTATTTGAAAAATCAGAAGTCTTTCAAATTTTTAGGGACTTTAAGAAAGAAGTAGAGAAACAAACTGATAAAGTTATTAAGGTTGTCAGGTTTGATAGAGGTGGCGAATATTATGGTCGTTTCACTGAGATGGAACAAGAGAAAGGTTCATTAGCGTGGTTTCTAAAAGTGGAAGGCATTGTACCTCAGTATACTATGCCTAGTAGTGCTTATCATAATAGTGTACCTGAAAGGAGAAACCGTATGCTTAAAGAAATGGTTCGAGTAACGTTGAATCACTCAAACCTTCTTTTGACCTTGTGGGGTGAAGCTCTTAGTCAGTGCATATTTTGAATAAGGTTCCTACAAAGGTTGTTCAAAAGACTCTTTACGAGTTATGGATAGGTAAGAAATCCTCTTTGTCATATATGCGCATATGGGGATGTCCGTCAGAAGCTAAATTGTATAACCCACATATAAAAGCTTTTAATCTTAGGACAACTAGTGGTTTCTTCATTGGTTATCCAAAAAAGTCAAAGAGCTTTAGGTTTTATTATTCATCTCATACATCACAGATAGTGAAAATAGATAAAGCAAGATTTCTTGAAAATAGTTCTGTTGGGATAAATGCATCTTAAAATATTGATTTTGAGAAAATGCAGGATTAAGGTTTCACACCTGCTAAGGATAAAGGCTCAATTTTTCCTATCATTATCCATTCGGATAATGTAAGAGAAATTCTGGTCAATGAACATCAATCCCAACTAGATTTGGTTGTTGATGAGGATGCACAACAACAACATGATACAGAGACTCATTTTGAACTACCTGTAACACTTGTATGGATGTCCACCAGAATCAGAAAATTTGCTATCCATCCAGACTATGTGGTGTATATACAAGAGCCAAATGATTTCATAGACATTGATGAAGATCCCTTCACATTTTCAAAAGCCTTTAAAAGTGAAAGATCAATATATTGGATCAATGCCATGAAAGAAGAGCTTGATTCTATGACAAAGAACCAAGTGTGGGATCTCGTATCTCGACCTGATGGAGTTAGAACTGTTGGTTGTAAATGGGTCTATAAGACAAAAACAGGTTCTAAAGGTCATGTGGAGAGGTACAAGGTTAGGCTTGTTGCAAAAGGTTTTACACAGATAGAGGGCGTTGATTATAATGAGACTTTTTATCATGTCTCAACTAAGGAATCATTGAGGATAATCATGGCCCCTCGTAGCTCATTTTGATTTAGAGCTACATCAGATGGATGTGAAAACTGTATTCCAGAATGATGATCTTGATGAAGAGGTATGCATACAACAACCTCCTGGTTTCAGTATAGATGACTCAAATAACTTAGTTTGCAAATTGAATATGTCAATTTATGAACTTAAACATGCCTCTCGCCAGTGGTATAAGAAGTTCAATCAGGTAATTATGAACTTTAGATTCACTAAAAATATTGTTGATCAATGTATTTATATTAAGACTAGTGAGAGTAAGTTCATAATTTTGGTTTTATATGTTGACGATATTCTCCTTGCAACTAATAATTTGAGTCTATTACATGAAACAAAAAAAAATTCTCTTATTTCGATATGAAGGACATGGGTGAAGCCACTTATGTCCTTAGAATCGAGATTCGTCGTAACAGAACTAAAGGTGTCTTTGGCCTATCTCAGAAATCCTATATCATTAAGGTTCTTAAAAGATATGGGATAGAGAATTGTTCTTCTGGTTCGGCACCTATAGTAAAAGGGGATAAATTGAGCTTAAAGGACTGTCCTCAAGATGATATTGCGAAGGCTCAGATTGATGATGTTTCATATGCTTCGGTAGTTGGGAGTTTACAGTACGTGCAGACCTGCACTCGATCTGATATAGCATTTGCTTGGTAGATATCAGTCAAATCAGGCATTGCACACTGGAAAACGACAAAGAATGCCATACACTATTTACAAGGAATAAAAGACTATATGTTGACCTACAGAAAAGCTGACCACCTAGAGGTCGTTGGATACTCTGATGCAGACTTAGGAGGATGTATTGACAGTAGAAAATCTACTACTGGATACATTGTTCTACTAGTGGGTGGTGTTGTCTCATGGAGAAGTGAAAAACAGTCTACCACTGCTGCTCATACCATGGAGGCAGAATTTATTGCTCTATACGAGACTTCGTCACAGGCCATTTGGATAAGAAACTTCATTATAGGTCTTGGTATTGTGGACTCTATTGAGAGACCACTAAAGATTTTTTATGATAATGAAGCAGCCGCGTCCTTTTCAAATAATAACAAGAGCTCAATATCGTGTCGACACAAGGAGTTAAAATATTTTATTGTTAAAGAAAGGACTGAAAATCATCTGGTATGTATTGATGTAATTGGGACGAAGAAAATGATTGTGGATCCTCTTACTAAAGGGCTAGCACCGGGATTGTATTCCCAACATGTAAAGGGGATGGGTCTTTTTTATTCCTTCTTATGTATGACAATACACTTTGTGATCACATTTATGTGTATTTGATTCTCTATGACTTTGTAAATTATTGATTTTGTATAAAAGATCTCTTATATGGGTTAGAGAGAATAGCAAAATAACAATATTAAAGGACCAATAGAATAGGTAAAAGACCAACATATTTATAAAGGTAATTTCTACATGCCTAAGCACTGAAGGTAAATTATAGAGTAGTACATGAGAATATGGCATTTCATAAAAGAGTGTTCATCTCCATGACTCATATGATTCATCCTTTTGATAAAGAATGGCATGTGAACCCACGTGAAAAATTAAATCAAGATAACGGTATACACCTCGATTTAGTATATTTTTGGTGTCAATGGGTCAAGTGGGAGAATGTTGGACATAATGAGTTTGGGTCCAACCCTCAGGGTGACCCGGTTTGATAGCCATTAGTGGTTATTTTCCTTTTTATTTCTATTTTTCTGGTTAGGATGGCTTTCGTCCAACTCCAACACCCTCTATAAAATTTTCCTTTTTATTTCTATTTTTCTGGTTAGGACAAAGAGTAGGGGTGTCAACCTGTTGGGTTTGGTTCAGACCCAGGTGAAACCAGACTTAGACCCGATTTTTGGGTATGGTATCGGAACCGGACTTGGGTCTAATCGGGTTCACTATAAGTAAAACCATACACGGACTCCATAAAAACTACATGAACCAGACTCAAACCATACCCGATAAAACCATATTTTTTATCATTTTTACATAGAAAATTTGTGGGTCTTAATTGGAACTCAGGTTGGGTCCAGGTCTGGTATAAAATTTCACAAACTATACCCGGGTCCATATATTAATCGGACCTTTGGGTCTGGACCCAGGGCTTAATCGGATCTTCTTATTTATCACCATACCCAGACCCTATAGGGTTTGGTTCGCGTCGGGTCCGAGTAAACCGGACCCATTGACACCCCTAACAAAGATGAAGCCCTCTATCACTATCTACATATTGACAGGCACCCAGTTGGTAAAACTCTTGATAACCCCTGTGCGGCTTTGACCTTCGGCAAAAGATGACCCTCTGTGGGCTTTGAAACACTATCATCCCTACCCAAGAAGGCAAAAGCCCTTATGAGCAGCATGGTATATAAGATGGCACATTTGAAGTACCCAAAAAAACATAACATGTGAAAGCACTGTGCAGAGGACCATACATATGATTGCGACTTAGTCCTCAACGTTGTCTGCGAGTTTTAGATCTTTGTTTTTAACTGTCAAGGCTGAAAATGACAGCCAACCTACCTCACCCTCTTATATAGGATAGATTTACAGGTCAATGATATAAACCTGGTCAGGTTTGTGCACAGTACTTGGACTCCAAACCTTTAAATATTTATCTTGATCAACTTCTTTTGATGATATTCTCATGTAATTTGCAATCCTTTTGTACTGGCAGGCTCCTGCGCTCCTGCCTAACCCCAGATTGCTTATCAAAAAAAAAAAAACACCAATCAAAGGGTGCTCGGACAAATATGAACAGTCCATTTTATGCCATTCATCTAGATGATGAATGGGTACTGAAAAGTTTCGTCAGACCCATCTAGATGGAGATCTATCATTTGATGGGTCCAGGGCACCTTGGACACTTTTTTTGTGGAAGGTCCCTTGGACCTGATACTCTCTCGAATACCAGCACGGCTAGGTCTCCATCTAAATGAAGTTTCTCTGGGTATAAGAGACTAGAATATGAGAATTAGAATACGAGAACTAGAAATATGGGCATTTTTACTACTTTTTTGCAAATCCAATCATGTGGATGTGCTTGGCATGGTGAATTTTATAGGAATCAACCATTGGATCGTGTATTTTGGATGAAAAAGATAATGCTTGAATGCTTGAATATTTATGAAGATGATGAGCCATTGATTTTAAAGCCTTAAAAAAATCTAGTTTATGCATCAAAATGGGATGATTCAAGAGAGGGTTCTTATAAAATCAAGCATGTAGAGCACATATGTGCTGTTAGATTCAAGAGAAAGAACAAAAAATCTATGAAAATAGTGGTTCACACATTAGTTCTCGTATTTTCAGTTTCATATTCTAGTGACTCAATAGGTATAATATGCAATAATAATAATGTGACAGAACTCAAAACTGCGGCTCAAGCTTTTGTCTTCTTTCATTTTTTTCTCTCTCTTGTCGACTTATCCCAATGTTTTTTTCTGGTATCTTATTCCCGCTTGCCCGGATCCTAGACTAAAAATCAACATCAGCATGCTTGACAGATACACGAAAGTATAGTAAATTTGTTTCAGTGAGATCTGCTACAAAAAAGCCTCAGTTAAAACTAGGAAGGAAAAGAGGGGCCATTGGTTTAATAGAGCTATTTACTTTGTGTGGGTGTACAATAACGTGAAGGGATGCATGTGTTTGTTGTACTCGGCATGTTCTCTTCTGACACCCTCCACTCTGTGACTGCCTGTTATGGCTATAGTGCATGTGGGCATGCATGCATGCACAAGGTTTGAAGACTCCATTAGCACCTAATATACAGCAAGGAATCACAATGTTTAACCTAGTGACCTGTTTTTTAACATGCTTTAGACCGGGATTCTAGCATCAGCAATCTCATAATGATAATCAAATGGCATCATGACATTGGCCACGGGTGCAAGTGAGCAGCGGGCCCCACTTAATCCAAATCAGATCTGAAGAGGTAGAGTTGGAATTCTGATCCGTAATATATGTTGGTAGGGGTGTCAATGGTTTGACTCAGCTAAAATGGGTGGGTCCAAACCTGGATTTGACTAAGTGATGCAGGTATATTCGGGTCGGTCCGGATTTTTCATAGGAAAAAACATACCCAGAACTGGTAAGAATTGCATAAACCAGACCCGGTCCATACTCAATAAAATAATATTTTTTAAGTTTTTTTACATTGAAAATTTGTGGGTTGAACGCAGGTTTGGTATAAATTTTCATAAACCATACCCAATCCGTTGACACCCCTATATGTTGCTAATACTAGATCTGTTTGGGAAAAAACTCTTCATATATATATATATATATATATATATATATATAATCAGATCAGATTTTGATCTGAGTCCAAATTAGATCCACTAAAATGCTGATCTATGATCCAATCTCGAATCCAATTTATCAAATCCAAATGCACATTGGAATCCAACTTTATGGATCTCATTGAGAAAATAACCTCAAATTCAGATTTGGGTATCTGACTATGTCCCATGAGGGAGGATCAGGTGCAATGTGATTGCACACTTTTAGTGTGCCGTTGCACCTGATGACCCTCCATCATTTCTTGGGCTCCACAACTGACAGGCCCTGTCCTCAAGATGGAGGGTGATGAGGTGCAGCGGCACACTAAAAGTGTGCAATCACATGTGCACCTGATATGTTTTCATGTCCCATCCGTGTGTGTTTAGAGATGTGACAGTGCAAATATTTCCTTGTTTAATAAATCAGGTCAATCAGTCAGTAGCACTTTATTTATTGAAAGATTTGGTTGGTTGAAAGCATCTTCTAACTTGAATTAAGTGCATTATTAACAATGCCCCTTAGTCATTGGTGCTATAGCATGTGCCACTAAACAAATGAAACTTCCATTTTAAAGTAAGAGTTCTATAAGAAAAATAAGGCCATCTACAGAAAAACTGTCATGGATTGTCTCCTCGAAATGGACACACAGTAGTGCAGTAATTGTTTAAATGGTTGCCCCTCCTTGCATAGCTGCATTAACAAGTTATATGAATAGTTGACTGAGATGCCCAAATAAATCTCACGTGAAACATAACCTCATTCTACTCACATCCTGTTGAAGTAATTAAGGCTCCGTTTAGGAGCCTTGAATCTGAGCTGTCCTGCGGTTTCCCCAGTGTTCTCATGCTCTCTGCCGTTTGAGAGTAATGGTATTGCTAAAACACTCCATTGAACATGTACTTGGCAGCCCTGACACCACATTTTAACACCAGTCACAAGAGGATGTTTTTGGAAACTACATTTTTTTTTTTGGATTTATAACCTGAAAAAACCGCGCCCCCGGCACGAAGACCTGGTCGTGTTGGCTCAGCCTGCCATACCTACTGTCGCCGTGCTGGCAGCGTAAAACTCCAAACTCCGAAGCTAGGACCCCCCAGTACCGATGCTACACTACGTTGGCTTGTGCAGAGGGACAACACCCATGAAAATCGAACCTTGACGGATCGTCTAACAGCCAAGGCCCCACCCCACATTTTGGTAAAGCCATGTTTTAGCCACACATGAAAATGGTGTTTCAGTCTCAACGCAAAGGCTCCCAAACAGAGCCTAAATGAGATGGAAGTGTGATTTCTTCTCTATTGTTTTCCCTTCAACAAACAGTCAATTTTATAAATTGGTTGGTCTCGTGTCAAATATGTCCACTCAAAATTGTATCCTATTTCATATCCCAATAAAAATAATCATTCTTCTCATCTGTCATATCCCATTGAATACAAGATTTTGTATCAAAGTCTGGTGATGACGAGAGGGTGGTGTATGTTCGCCCCCGATGATTCACTGAATCCCACGTCTGTGTTCGGGGCTTTGAATGAGCACCACGTATACAAACATATGGGGCTCGTATTCCCGTGTATGTTGACATAACTTTGCATCGGACTCTGGTGTTGTTGTAAAGACTTAAGTACCCTTTCTTGCTATTCTACTCATAAAGTGATGGTTTGAGAAAATGACAAAAATGCCCTTCATTCAAAAAAGAAAAAAACAGACAGTTCAAAAAAATGACAAACATGTCCTCCATCTAGAAAGTCGAGGATGTTGTTGACTCTTCAAAGTCTTCTTCTTTTTTCTCTGTTCAAAGAAAGGACAAACATGTCTTCCATCCAGAAAGTCGAGGATGATGTTGACTCTTCAAAGTCTTCTTCTTCTTTCTCCGTAAAACACTGTAAAACCCCCTCTCTCTCTCTCTATAGAAGAAATCAATGGAGGCAAAAAGTTCTCCCTGGAGAAGGCCATGAACATCAACCTTCTCACTCTCTCTCCCTTCTCTTTCTACTTCTGTGCACATCCAACAGACGATCCTACATTGCTCCATCGCCATCTTCTTCTTTTTCCTTCTCCGTAAAACACTGTAAAACCCTCTCTCTCTCTAGAGAAGAAATCAAGGGAGGTAAAGAGTTCCCCCTGGAGAAGGCCATGAACATCAACCATCTCACTCTCTCTCCCTTCTATCTCTACTTTTGTGCCTGATTTAGAGTTTTTGCCCTTACAGGAGGGGGGTCCGAGGGCTCCCCCCCGGCGCGGATCTGTAGTATTATCGGATTTTCCTACATCAATTTGTAGTATTTTTGGGTCTCCAACGAAACGCTATAGTGATTTGCGGAAGACACAACAAATCGTTATAGTGATTTGCGGAAGATACTACAAATCACTATAGTAATTTGTAGTGTCTTCCGCAAATCGCTATAGCGATTTGTAGTGTCTTCCGCAAATCACTATAGTGATTTGTAGTGTTATTCAGTAAGCAAATCGCTGTAAATCGCTACCCGAATTAGGACAAACTTGTCAAGGCCATATCTCCCTAACCGGAGGTCATATTCCAAATCCGTAAAAAGTGGTATCTTTGTTATTGAGTCTAGTTTATTTCTGTAAATTTTCAGCGATTTCTATTGTCATTTCATTCCTCATTTTAACTAAAAACCAGACCAATATTATTTTATGTTATTTGAGTTGCACAACACCATTCTCGCTTGACATCCACATCTTGATTCTGGCATGCTCCTTGTTGGATTTTCCATTGATTTCTGCCAACCTTGCTTGGAACAAAAATATGTCTTTCTCACCACGATACCCTGTGTATTTTTTGACCACGACACCCGGGACCCGTGCCGGGAGGAGCCCCCGGACCCCCTCGTGTAAGGGCAAAAACTCTAAATCAGACTCCATAATGAATCAAGTTGAACGATGCTACCCACGCTGGGAGAAGCCCCCAAACCCTCCTCCTATAAGGGCAAAAACTCTAAATCAAGCTTCACAATGAATCAAGTTGAACGATGCTATCAACGTTGGGAGGAGCCCACAAACCCTCCTCCTATAAGGGCAAAAAAGCTGAATCAGACTCCACAACTCATCAAGTTGAATGATGCTACCCACACTGAGAGGAACCCTCAGACCCCCCTTTCTGTAAGGGTAAAAACTCTGAATCCGACTCCACAACTCTTCAAGTTAAATGATGCTACCCACGTTGGGAGGAGCCCCCAGACCCCTCTCCTGTAAGGGCAAAAACTCTGAATCAGGCTCCACAACAAATCAAGTTGAATGATGCTACCCACGCTGGGAGGAGCCCCCAAACCATCCTCATGTAAGGGTAAAAACTCTGAATCAGGATCTACAACTCATTTAGTTGAATGATGCTACCCACGCTGGGAGGAGCCCTCAAACCTTCCTTCTGTAAGGGTAAAAACTCTGAATCAGACTCCATAACAGTCAATGTGCAGGTCAGCCGGTGCTTGATGGAGCAATGTAAGATCTTCTGTTGGATGTGCATAGAAGCAGAAAGAGAAGGGAGAGAGAGATTGAGAGGGTTGATGTTTATGGTCTCCTCCAGGGGAGATTTCTTTCTCAAATAATCCTGCAGTGCAGAGACTGGGTCTTAAATAATCATCTTCAGGGCACTTAAGTCTTTACAACCACTCCTTTTCAAGAATCGTCATTTTTTTTTGCACCAATGGATGAGAGGGTACTTAAGTCTTTGCAATCGCATCAAACTCCAATGCTAATTAATGCTGATAAACATGGGGATACGAGACGCACATGCTTACCTACATGGTGCTCTTTGGGACCCCCGAACATGAGATGTAGCTAACTGCCCTGTTCGGGGGGAGAACATATAACCTGCTTTGGGTGATGATCTATTGAACATGTTGCTGATCAAATGTGGGCCTTTCATCCAAGAACCGTCATTCTTCTGCATGTTCTCATGGACCATTATTGCATGCAGCAATAGACTAGGGAGACTGGAATCTTAGATTAGTTGACTCCTTAAGCGGATAGCTCTAGCATCCATTACAACTTTCTTCCGAAGCTTCCTGCTACATCATAAAATATTTATCACGCAACAATAAAAAGTTGGTGTTATGGAAAAAAACAATGAAAAGTTGACCAAGAAAGACTCTTGGGATAAAAAAACATAAGAAAAGAGGTGGTAGAACCATGAGCTATACAGCTAATGTTTTACTGTTATTTCTTGTGTAATTACCTTTTTTTTTACCAAACTACTGCTGCTTGATTCTCGTGGTAAAAGAATCATTCCACACACCTTAAGAGACAATTGTAAAAGGATCATTTCACACACTTTAAGGAGATCACATGCATGGAGACTGTCAACAGCACCAGAGTGTTATTGATGGATTTGTGTGTGCCTGTATATGTGTGCATAAGAGAGAGAGAGAGAGATCATATCATGTCATATTATATTGATATTATATATAATCGATTGTTCAGTTGTATTCAATCCTCACCGCACATCTCACTTTATGGAGATATGCATGGGCCCAACCACGTTCTTAGATCACAACTCATAAAGTGGTGACCCCTCATATTGCTTTTCCCAAAAGGAAATGATGGTTTTCAGCTTTTGAAAAATTTAATTGTTTAGTGACGTTAACTAATACAAAGCATCAGTGTTATTCGAAGAACCATAAGATGCAGGAGACTTAAAACTTGCTAGTGTTAAAGCAACAAACGGCACCCGACCATCATAGCCAAATTGCTTATGTCCTAGCCCTACGCAAAAAAGTGTGTTGCAAGACTACCACCACCACGTCCACAAACAAGCACAATATCTGCAAAATTTTCACTTGTATGATTAACATATATATAATAATAATAAAGTCAATCAAAAGAGAAAAGTGATGAAATTTCACTTCTAGGGTGTCCCTCTAAAGGGACCTCATATACTTGAGCACCCTTTTCTTGCAACTCCAATGTCTTCTGAGTTTTCTTCTCCCTTGGACCAACAGTGTAGAGTCCTCACACGGATTGCTGAACAATATAGTGTTGCCCCACAAGTTTCTCTACTGTGTAGCCAATTAAGGCAATCCATTTGTTTCCTATTGATAAGACGATAGTCCCATATGTTCATCAATATAAATATATTTAATTATCTCTTTAGTTAAATACAAAATTTATATGGATTTAAACATAAATATAAAAATATATAAATAAATTTTTTTTTTTGCAAAAAAAAAATAGATTATTAGTGACAGCTCAAGCCGTCACTATTCGTAAAGTGTTTTTTTCAAAAGAGACTTATAAAGCTGTCGCTATAGGTACCCCCTTGTGACGGAAGTCAACGTCACTAGAGATTTTATATAGTGATGGTTTGATCCATCACCGAAACATTTAGTGATGGCTCTCGGGGCTTTTGTAATAGATCTTGGGGGTCTTTAGTGACAGAAAAGTCTATTTTGTTATAGTGACCAGATATATATTTTATCTATATGAGCTTTCTCTGGCCGAACTCTATTTTGTTGTAGTGACTCAGGCTCGAGTCGCTCAAGCTAAACGAGCTGCTCTATACAAACCGATCATGAATAAGTTCATGACGAGCCAAACTGAGCTGAGTCACTAGCTGCTCGATTCGCTTACTAGCCCTAGCCATGTTGACTGTGAACCTGTTTAGTATCCACTGTGTAAAACCTCACGAATGCTTCCTCCTTCACATAAGGAATAGTTTCCTGTTGGATTCAGCCATGCAGCAAAGAACACACCCCAACTCTTCTATCTAACTCTAGACGTCCTTCAACTTGAATGCCTTGAACTGACCATATAGTCAAGTGTGCAGAGCTTCTTCTGCGGGCACAAAGTTAGTGAACTTATAAGTTTCAATCCATTTCCCAAGAAATAATAAAATTTGTTGTTGTATCAGTCACACACTTCGAAGGCGAGAATTTCTTGGCGCCTTTTCCCTGAGGATAACTTGGAGAAAACCATCTCATTCACTGAGTTCCTAATTGGCATAAAACCCTAGGCCCTAGGCTCTCTTTGCCCACCACGTAATACACACGACTTTGAGAGGGTGGTGTATG